>NC_048263.2:39234010-40434010 GCF_005286985.2 Setaria viridis | reverse complement strand
AAACATACCGTAATAACCAATTGCCCACCCTTACAGCCAGGGGCGAGAAAATTTTCTTTTTTTTTGCTACCCCTAATAAAAGAAGAGAAGATGATACTGTAGACTGAAACATGGGATGCGCGGTTGATGGTTCGGGCTGACCGGCTGAAAGCTGCTTAGTAAGGAAAAAAACAAATGATCTCAATAGTCGAAATTGTTGTGGTTGAGGGAGATAAATCTAGTGAACTTCTTCTTTTGCCTTGAATTTGTTTCTTAGTCGTGATACGCATGGAACCTTAAAAAATTTTAGTGTGTGTACCTTTAGAAGTTTGAGATACGATAAATTTCCAAGAGTTTGATAAATGCAAAATCTATAAAAAAATATAGTGGTGTTTGCTATATAAAGACATGTCTTCTTCAATGTTTCCTGCACTTAGGTGTTGCGACTTATGATACCATGTTGCAATGTAAATTATTTTCCGCTACCCCGATTTTTCTAGTGGTGTTTTGTGATATTTGGCGTGTAATTTGGTTTGTTTAAGCATGACATCAATAAAAATGAAAACACTGTATACATATAGTACACGATAACTTTAGTTATTTGTTGGGAGTCCACTAAAATTATTTTGTTTGCATCGTTTTATTTGGGATTTTAATGTATTTTGTTTTGTGTGTGCAACTGAAAAAAAACTTGCAAAAAACTTTTTTTAAGGGTTTTTTATAGATTTACTCATCCGGCAGTCTTCATATAGGCAGAATTAAATTTTGAGTAAGTAACGGGAAGAGACATCCTGACTTAAAGGTTTACATGATATCAAACAATTAAGAATGCTTATACACACTGGTAGAATTTTGTTACCAAGAAAGTAATACACCTGAATAACTGTGTTAAATTTCAAATCTCCTTATATGCTTGTATCATCTCTGTCCCTTCACTTTTGCTTCGTTTTCCCTGTTTATTTCATCTGGGAAATCCCAACGTCCCAGGATTTTACAAGTACGCACGCTGCTGCTCTCTGATCACAGGCAGGTGCCCCTTCTTCTGCATGCTCACCACCGCTTCATACAAACTTTTCTTCAGCGGAGTGAACTCCATGCCCAGGTCCTTGACCCTCTGGTTGGAGAACCTGTACGGCTTCGCCATTGGCTTGCCGTCATCTTCACACCTATGCAGACCAAGACACGCACGAGATTTTCACGAGTCAGCAACGCAACGATGCTCGCCGACGAAAAGAGAGAGGTCGACCATGGCGTGTAAAAACTCACTTGGCGGTGACGGGGTACTGCGGGAAGAGCTCCCTGAGCATGGCGATGAGCTGGGCGCGGTGGAGCACGGTGCCAATGCAGAGGTATCGGCCGCGGGCTTCGGGGCGCTCGAAGGCGAGGACGTGCGCGCGCGCGACGTCGCGGACGTCGACGTAGGCGGCGACGGCGTTGGGGTAGGACCTCTTGGTGCCCATGAGGTAGCGCGCCACGTGGTTGCTGCTGAAGTTGAGCGTCTGCTGCAGCATCGGGCCCATGGTCATGCAGGGCACCACCACCGCCAGCTGCAGGCCGCGCCGCGCCGCCTCCTCCGTCGCCGTGATCTCCGCCATCATCTTGGCGCAGCAGTACAGGTTCTGTGTTTTCGACGCAAGCACGGATGAGTACGCGACGGAAGCAGTGGATGAGGCAGAAAAACAGAGGATCAAGAGAGGCTGGCTGGCAGTGACAGCTTACATCCGTCTGCTTGCAGAAGTCGTAGTCGCTCCAGCAGGTCTCGTCGAGGATGGCGTCGGGGCTCCGGTTGGGGTCCATGTGCACCGCGCCGTACGAGGAGGTGAAGACCACCCGGCGAACGCCCTCGTCCGCCGCGGCGCTGATCACGTTCCTGGTGCCCTCCACGGCCACCGGCACCAGCTCCTGCAGTTCATCGCGAGGAGAAGCAGCGTAAGAACATGGCTTCTCAATTCGAGTTAGCACAGGAACAATGTGCCGTAGGTGGTAGGAGTAGAGATTTGTGAAAACTAACAGGGTCGTTGGACACCGGGGAGGCGACGTGAAATACGCCGTGGCAGCCGGTGAAGGCGGCGCGGAGGGAGTCGAAATCGAGGACATCGGCGCGGCACAGGGTGAGCCTCTCCTTGGCCCCCTCCAGAGCAAGCAAGTGCGCGTTCTTGCTGTCGGCTGCGCATCCAAACATCCAGGGAGAAAAATTTAGCACGTTTATGCAGCGCTACTCTGAATTTGTGATAGTAACCGAGAAAGAAATTGTACTGACCAGGGTCTCTTGCGGTTCCCCTGACTCGGTAGCCGCGCAGCAGGAGCTCCTTCACCACCCACGACCCGATGAAGCCGCCTGCTCCCGTCACGCAGACCAGCTGCTGCTGTTCCTCACCATTGCTGGCCTTGGAATAGGACGACATGGTGAAACTTCCAAAGCTGAATCGCTAGAAGAATGTGTTTGGGATAGACCAGATCAGATCAGTACTCTGTCTCGATCTCTCTGTTGCTCTTGTATCGAACTATCAATCTTGTTTTCTTGTGTGACCTTGGCCTGTATGGTTGCTGCTCGTATTTATACCGGCAGGCATTAGGCAGTGCTGCCACTACTTGTCGCGGGGCGAGGACGAGAGGTCGTGGTTGGGGGAGGCGCAACTGCGGCTTCCTTCCTTGGCGCGAACCGTGGCATGGCGCCGACCCGACGGGAGGTTTCCGGTGCACTCCTCTGTTCATTCAGCGGCGTGGGGGTTGGCCGGTGGGTTTGGGCGAATTCAGGGGCGTCGCAGCCGCGTGGAGAGCGCGCGCAGATTCCGTCCTCGGGAGAGGGAATCGCCAAGCCAACTTTGGCACGCCGTGGGAGTCCAAAACCTTGAGAATCTTTTCGCACTCCACATGCCACACAAGTAGTAAACCGGCACAGGTATATTCTGAATTCCCAAAGTGGCATGTCTTGCCGAGAGCTGACCAGAAGACGATCCAGGAATGGCTTGGCGAATTGACGCTGACAGCACAACTGCTTTTCCTGGAATGGCAGGAATGGTTTGCAGTTGACAGGATTGTATAGCATACTGCTGCCCCCATGTTTGAGAGTCGTGGACCTTTTGACGTCTTTCTTGACCGGTGGCAGGAGGGATGAGGCGAGAAGCAACTCGTGCTTCTCCTCTCTCAAAGATACCCAGACCCACCGGTGGGCTGCGCAACCGGCCCGGGCCATTTCTTGTGGGCGCAAGTCGGCAGTTGAGTGGAGTGGGTAAAGCTGCAGCACGCGGTGGACCAAACTTCCGGCCCATGTACGCTGTTTATTTTCTCTTGCCGGCCCAATTTCTTTCAGGTTCCGAAAGGCCCGACCTGTACAGCTAACTGGGAGTCTGGGACTCACTTCCCCCCTCACGGCATAGGCCGGCCACGGCTACTGATAGATATACCAAGCTTCAAGGCCCAATTTCAGGAAATAAACTGTGCCCATGCGTGCCCTACATGCTCCAGGGCCCCTGCGATTTGTGTTCCAAATGCTTAGGAGTAGTTCACAATTACCTGCACAGGTAGTCTTCTGAAGTCAGCAGAGCCTACAGCGAGTACCGGTGAGGATTGGCAACCGTCCTCTTCAGAGAACGCTGAACTGAACACCCGCAGTCTTCACACGAGCAAATGATTCGCAGCCATGCCATCGATCTTCTTGAAGACTCTCAGCACGGGCATACTTATCCTACCGTGACAATCCCAGTCTGCGTTGGCGTGCAGCAGAGAGAGCCAGGCGCTATAATAAGCTCAATGAAGTGAAGGACTTGCAACAGCCAACTCTGCCTTTATCTTCCACCTCCAACCATTAGAAATGATAATTTTCATAAACTTTCAGACACCTCTTGAACCCTATCAATCAGAGACGCGATGCACTAGTGCTTTTGCATTAAAAAAGATCGTCGGAATCATCCACTCCAGGCTAGACATGCTTGCGCTTTCAGACACCAGTGCATGCATGCACTGCCGAGCGCGCGGGCGCGAATCATCATCCCGTGACAGCTCGCAGGACAACAATCATGCGGAGGGGAACGATGGGCGCAGCACAAACAGCTCGAAAGCAACCCAGCCTTTCCTTACTCCTCTCCTCTGCCCTGGCCCCGCCTCCCTCTCGCGCGGCGTCCTTCCTCTCGACATCTCCTCCCGCAGCTGGTCTGCACAGAACATAAACCTGAGCACACTCTCCGAGCAATCAACGGCCGTCTCACATCACCCCTGCAGAAACACACAAGCAAGTAGCAACGCCATCGCTTTCTGACGAAGCGAGTGAAGCGTCACTGAACTGCAGCAGATACGCACAGCCATATAGGGCTTGAAAGCATTTTAATGGCACCCATGCTTCTGGGCAGTTGCAGTTGCAGCCACCACCTTCCGTCCTCCTGCAACTCACCACACCGGCTGAGGCTGCCATCTCACATCAGGCACATGAGCGCCATCACCAAACAGGATTAATGCCCGGTAACCTGCAGCAACCATATCCAACCAAACGAGTTGGCATTCAAAGCTAAGCTACCCAGCACCTCGGCAGCATGCCGATCGGTGTGAAGGGGGATGGAGCACCACGCCTTTCCATGTGCCTTCCAATGCGCATGCAGTGCAACTGCAGACTCTGCTGAATGCTGCTCGTTCAGCTCGACAGCCCCAGTGGCTCAACAGCAGCAGCTGAAGAGGAACAGCGCTCGTCTTCCAGTTCCAGCTCCGACTTCACATTGCTGCACCCACAGGGGCCAAACCTGGCCATGCACATGGTGAGGATTCTGATCCAAGCTCTGCCACGGTTCCTGCCGGGGCTCAAGTGCTGATCCCAGACCAGGAAGAAGAGACCATGGTCCAAGCCAGGGAGTCATCACTCATCAGG
The DNA here is from genome assembly GCF_005286985.2 of Setaria viridis. Classification (NCBI taxonomy): domain Eukaryota; kingdom Viridiplantae; phylum Streptophyta; class Magnoliopsida; order Poales; family Poaceae; genus Setaria; species Setaria viridis. Next base: position 40,429,173 of record NC_048263.2, on the reverse strand, counting down.
TGGTAAAAGCCGCAACAATCCATTCGCACAGGGAAAGGGCATGAACGATGGCTTTGGTCAAAAGCCATGTCGCCGCAGAAGCTTAAACGTCTTTGCCCAAAAGGGGCATCGGCATGATACCTTGATGGACATCGAAAGAATGAAAGATCCTCTTTGCGATGCAAGGCATCCGAGATCAACGATGCAGCACGCTCGGGAAGGAAGCATGGAGGTGACAATGGGCGGGAACAAGGCGATGCACTTTGTCGCCTTTCAAGAGGGGAGGAGACATGAGCCTCAGTTTCAACGATTGTGACTCGTGCTACTTGCAACAGAGTGTCATTTCTAAGGCGTAGTACACATTTATGCAGCTCCATGCAGATCTGGCTCAACCAATCTGATGGAGAGACTAATTATGAACAAGGATTGAACAAGTCAGAACGGAAGGAAAATTATCTGCGCCAATCGCGCTCACTGACATGTCAAACTAGAAGCAGACGCATCACAATTTTATCCAACACCTGGGACGCAAGTTAAAACCGAACTGATGCTCATCTGGTCGAAAGATTTGGTTTGATGCATTCAACATACGCACATCAACAGTACACCACCAGTGACTAACTTTATAGCAACAACCAACATTTGCCTCAGTAGTCAGTACATCCATACATAAATGCACCATGCTGATCTCCCGTGATCAGCTGGAAACCACTGCAGCTGCCCACAAGGGAGCAGCAATTGACAAAGAAACAGGTTACACGCCCATCACAGAGGGTGCAAGAATACCGAGAGATCACATGGCCAATTAGCCCGCACTGAACTTCTGGCATTAATCGATACAGCAACCCTAAAGAATTAACAAATAGCAGCTGACACCCCAAGATTGTTAAACAACCCGACTGAACTCCAACTCTTCCAGTAAGCTAATATAATACTTATCCATTATGTCCACAGACTCTGTATGTACATCTAAGCACACCAAAGAACTACTAATAGTTTTTGCATCATATCATGACCCAGAACGCCAAACCAAAAAACTCTAGACAATTTAAAAGAGGAAAGGAAAAAAATATAGGTGAATACTAGAGACAATAACGAATCCAACTGACGCAGTATTAACGCATATTGACGGGCGGCGGATGAAAGAAAAATTGGAAAACTCCTTTGATCCATTGGCGATAAGGTGAGGTAAGCTGTGGTGGTGGTGATCAGGAGACGGTCGGCTTCACTGCCACCGGCTTCGCGGGCTCTGTGCCGAGCACTGCACCCGCCGCCGACATGCCATTGACAGCAGAAGGATACTGGGGCAGCATGCTGGTGTAGTAGATGGCGCGGCCATTGCTGTCATACGCAACCTGCGGGGCAGGGGCGTAGGCCGTCGCGTTTGACACCGCGGCCGAGGGGGCGGAGCCGTTCCCGTTGGCGTTGGCATTGGGTGGCGCGACGGCGTACATGGCGGGGAAGGAGGTCGCACCTGGGGAGGCGGTGGCGGCGAAGTAGCCATGGGGCGCCGGGATGAAGAAGACGGGGGCATGGTCCGCGCCGGAGCCAGGGGCGACGGATGTATACCTGCCCGGCACCTGCAGGTAGGCCGTCGCGGGAGGGGCGGATGACGGCGGTGGAACTGGGGGCTTCTCCGGGAACTTTGGAAGGTAGTAGTCCGCGTTGGCGGGTGGGGTGGCGGTGGCGGGAGGGTACGCGCGGGTCAGGGAGTCGTCGCTGCCGTTCCTCGGGAGGGCGGCGGGAGCGGGTGCCGGGGCGGGGGCGGCGGCCGGAGCAGATGCCGAGGCGGGAGGTGGTTGGTGGGTGGCGTTGTCGGCGACCTGCAGCTTCTCGAGCTCCTGGATCTGGCGCTGGAACTCGGCAGGTGAGACGACGGGGGAGACAGCGACGTGGTCACCCGCGGGGTTGGGATGGCGGTCGTCGTTTTTGGCGGGTAACTCGACGGGGACGTTCTCCCTCACCGTCGGAGGATCGCCAGCAGGGTCCTTCACCTTCACCGCCGGGGGAGGCACGAAGCCGTTGTCGAGGCCGAACAGGTAGTCGGGGCTCGCCGCCGCTAGCACCATGTGCGGCTGGGGCGGCGCCATCTGCAGCACCGTCTGCGGTGGCGGCTGCTGAACGAACACCGTCTCGTGCTTCGCCTGCGGCGGCGACGACTGCTGCGCGAACACCGACTCCTGCTTCTGCTGCGGCGGCGACTGCTGCGCGGGGACTGGCGACGGAGACGTCTCCTGCTTGGGTTGCGGGATGGTGTTGAGCGCCTCGACGAACCAGTGGCGCTCCGCCTTGGGCTCGAGGAGGCCGGCCGGCGGCGGCGGCGGCGGGGGCGACTGGACGGGGAAGAGGAAGACCCTGAGCCGGAGCGTGGATCCACGGTTGGAGCCGCCGCCGGAGCCTGGCGCGGGGCGGAGCAGGTGGAGGCGGTCGTACTCGAGGACGAGGTGCTCCAGATCCTCGTCGTTGGTGACGGAGACGAGCGCGTCGAGGTCCTCCCCCGGCAGCTGGTACTTGATGCAGATGTCCCCCATGTTCCCGGCGAGCGCGGCGAGGCGCGCGGCGAAGTCGGCGAAGCGGAGTGGCCTCTCGAGCGACAGGATCTTGGTCTCGCCGTTGACGTACGCGAGCTGGTTGTCGTGGGGCCGCGGCTGGATGCGCCCCCCGTAGCTCACCATCAGCCGCACCTTCGCCGGCGGGAGCGGCGGCGCCGCCGCCGCCGCCGCCGCGGAGGCGTCCGAGCCCTCGTGGTGCGTGTCGTCCGTGGCCGCGGCGGAGTGCGGGGACGAGTCGCCGGATTCGGCCATGGCGGCGGTCGGGAGGCGGGGATGCCTCGGCGGCTAGGGTTGGGTGGAGAATTTCAGATTGGAGGGGGGGGGGGTGCGCGGGGGTGGGGGAGAAGGGGGTGTTATAGTGTAGGTGGTGGGGGAATGTGATTAGCGGCGGGTTAGGGTGGGGGCGCGATGTGATTAGCGGCCGTCGCTGGGATTCTGGAAGGCCGGAAGGGTGGCGGTTTCGGAGGAGGGGTTGCTTGACTGGGTGGGGCGGGGTGGCGTGGGGCGCGGGGCGCGGGGATTTTGGCGGGCCGGGCTCGCCTCGGCTGCCCTTCGTTGCTTGCGTCGGGAGGCGTGTGGAGACAGTTGGGATTGAGGTGTCCGTGTCAATTGTGTGTGTTGGTGCGGTGGGCCAGGCTTTTCTTTTCGCTTTTCCCATTTCTTTCCATTAATCCGCCCGCGCTCCTCTTTCTTTGTGGAGGATCTTTTCCCCAACAACCAATCTGGCTGGTTGGAAGGAATTGCTGGGCTCACCCAGAGTATCAGCATCCATACGGCCTTGTTTGTAACGAAGGATTAGAAAACGCAGGAACAAAAGGAAACACAGGAATGGCATGTAGAGTTTGTGGCAAAATAGAGGAATGGAAAACAAAGGGATGAGATGAAGATTTGAACTACATGAATCATACTATGGAAAGAATGAAAAAGAAAAAAAATCAAATTAATGGGTCCCTATTTCCCCTCAATGACTGGTGGGCCAACAAGGCATATCCATTTTTCAACACACCACAACTTGGGGGGGGGGGGGGGGGGGGGGGGGGGGGGGGGGGGCAGGCGCGGAGCTGTCTTCTTCCGACCAGGGACCTTGGTTGCCGCGGATTTGTCTTCTTCGATGATTCACGCCAATTTCTTCTAATCCTTGGCGGGAGGGAGGAAACAAGAGCAGGAGAGAGGAGAGGCGGCGGCAGAGCGCTGGATTCGAACGTTCCCTTGAGTCGCACTGGATTTTTTGTTTCCTGTGTTTTGCTTGTCCATTTATTTTATTTTTGAAATTGTAGCTTGCTTGTCCATTGAGGCCTTTCCTCCGGTGCGGAAGGAAGCGTTCCTTCGTTCCAAACGCAATTCCTCCGTTCCTTTCCTCTGGAACGGTTTCCCCCAAAATTCTCGTGCGTTTCCCTCGTTCCAGTTGGGGCCTACGTTTTTGTTGCTAATAAGGTAAGTATAGCAATCATCGTTATTGCAATACTAATATAGGAGAATTATTAATATATGCGATCTATGCATTCCTGGGTAGGAAGAGATTCAATTATGCATAGCCTCAACAATTATGCATCCGGCATGCATGTTGTACTACTAATATAAGGAATTATTTCAATATACATACAATTATAAATTGCCCAAGTACTATAAAGAGATTCAATTATCATACATCAATTATGCATGTAGAATGGTCAATGGTAGTAGTCAAGAACTGAAGCTAGCTTACAACCAGTGCAAAATGCTAACCACCCATAATTTGATGAGCCGTGAGCATGGGTCGGCTGCTAGCATTAGGTATGACCTACAATGTAGTACAAGTATACCTGAGTCAAACCTTTAGGTAGGGGAAATAATCGACTGCCTGCAATGCTCAAGTTCTGCCTGGCCTAACATAGGACCAAGCACCAGAAAGATCAGATTAGGTGGAAACAAATGACAACCGGAGTGTACACGGCAGCATCAGCATACAAAGCACAATTTTCTAGGATACGCCAAAGCGTCAAAACTAAATATGATTTGGAAATTATGGACTATGCCTAAAAGCAAATTCTTTACATGGCAGATAACTAAGAACCGGGTCTGGACATAGGACAGGTTGCAGCGTCGAGGATGGCCAAACAACCCTACGTGCCCATTGTGCACGACATGAGACAGCTCTTCACCCTCCGGCAGAATGCCGATACACAAGGAGACTATGGAGCCTCGTAGCGTTCTGGACGGCGCAACCCACCCTAAACCCACAACTCTGGAGGCCAAGTGAAGACACGATGCAGTGGTGAGTCAATATCACTTCGAGTGATCACGTCCCGCGTAAGGTGATTAGGACCAATTTTGATAATTTTTGAGGTCTGGAGTGAGCGAAACGCGAGAGTTTTTAGACAGAGAGAAATATCAGCGTTGGGACTAATGGCCAAAATCAAAAGCGAGGCAACGGCTTGGGATCTAGGCGCCTAGCTAATAAAATATGTACAATCTCGTGCTCGTTCGTTAAAAAAACATACGACCAAACTGCTTGGAAATAGAAATAGTCACGAGTCACTAAATTGTACCGAGTTATGTGGACAGGATGTATTTGTTCTCCTGCTAATGTCACGAAATCAGCGTGTCGTGTTCCTGGATTTTGTACAAGTTGCGATTTTAGCACGGCTCCTCAGAGCGAGTGTGTTGCTCCAGTCCGGTGCCAAGCGCGCGCATAGCTTGCGTGCGCCGCTCCTCCGGGTCACGGTGAGATGGCGACAACTGGACCGCCCGAGGGGCAGCGTCCAGTAGCGCTTTACTGTGACACAGTCGCCTGTTTCCCCCCTGCCGTGTGCCAGCTCACGCTTGCTTGGGCCTGGTGCAACCGTGTGAGCTTTTTACCAGCGAGCGCACGCCTGCCTGTTCGTGTAGTATAATCCGGTTTCCTACTGCCACTCCGTCCCAAATTACTATTCATTTCAATTTTTTAATTTATTGTTTTTTTATGCACCTACATGAATCAAAATAAATTGTAATTTAGAACGGAGTAAGTACTCCATCCGTTCCAAATTGTAAGTCATTCCAAGAATCTTAGAGAGTTAAAATATCTTAAGTTTGACCAAATTTATATGATAATATAATAACATTTATGATGTCAATTAAGTATCATTAGATTCTTTATCAATTATATTTTCATAGTGTATCTATTTGATGTCATAAATATTTATATTTTTTTCTATAATTTTGGTCAAACTTGAGATGCTTTGACTCTCCAAATTTTTTATAATAACTTGCAATTTGGGACTGAGGGAGTAGCTGTGAACACAGATGCTCGCTTGCTAGCACGGATGCTCTCTAAATAAATTTTGTCCAAAAATTAGCACGTCTCCCTTGACAGCGAGACACGCGTTTGTAGATGCATTGGTAAAAAAAAAATCAACCGGTTTATGCATGCGCGCGAATTCCAAGGCGGCATGGTGCATTCCTTGGGCCACGGCACCCGCACCCAAAGTTGCGCTTCCAACCGACAAGGTGCACTCCGGCGGGCAGGTGACGGTGCGGTGGTGGGTGCCTCGCACGCACGGCTGGGAGGAGATGAGGCGGGCAGTGGCCGTGGCGGCGTGGCCACCAGCCATGGCGGTCGGAGCACCAGCCGCGCGGCCGGCCATGTGTCACGGCGCAGGCCATGTGAGCGCCCGACCTTCGCTGCAGCGCAGGTGGCCCTGCCCTCGGCTGCCCCAGCTGGACCATGCGCTCACTCGGCACGACGGCGTGGGCGACGGGCGGGGTAGCGGCCCACTGGCCAGTGGGTCCGTCGTCGCGTAGCTGCGATAGGAGTTAATTTTGGCAACGTGTTGGCCCAGGAACCCGGTCGTGTTTGCTGGTCAATGCGAATCTGTGCTCACCCTCAGGCTCCAGTGGTGGATCTGGCTCGGCGACGGCGAGGCAGATCCGTCGGTCTCGGTTCGCCCCGGTTGCGCCGAGGGATTCTTCGTCAGGCTTGTGATTTACGGCGGGTGGCTTTCCCTAGTGTCGGCAGGAGAAATTATCCCATCTTTTCGGTTGGTTGGTGCTGTACTGTACACTACCAGTAGAGCGGCCAGTCGTACCAGCCGATGCGATGGCGCCACTGCCAACACTGCCTTCCCAGATACCGGAGCCTCACGGAGATCACGCTCCTCCCTCATGGCAGACTGCGTTTCGGATCACATCCATCGGACCCTAGATGTGCATCCAAATTCTCCCTCATGGCAGACTGCATTCGCATGAGACGATGAGCTTTAACAGAGAGATTGTCCTTAGCTAACGGACATTTGCTAAACCTGTAAAACATCTGGAAATACAGATCTGGTGCTTACGTACAGCGTCTGAGAGCGTCCGCAGAAAAATACTCCAATCCTGCAGCACCAGGAGTCCATGGCACATACGGCCAAAGGAGCCGTCAAATCTGAGGCCGCAGATGGTGCTGCGCACCGGTGGAGTTATTGACCGGGCCCTCTTTTCGGCGCGTCAATTCTCACGGCCGCTTCAACTCGCGTCCACGCACGGGAGATGCTGCCGGGCTCACGGCTGGGCCTACAGCACTTCATTTCAATGGGCTTTGCCACACTGAGAAGCGGGACCTACCGGCACATGGCTTGTACGACATGAGTTATTTCCGATAGGTTTACGTTTATGCATCTTCGTTGTCTTGTATCCATAAAAGATTTACCAGAATCTGGCATTAATAAGGTGTAAATACTAATTATTAAAAGATTTACTACTAGAATTCGGCATTGATAAGGCATAAATAATTATTTATAGCACGTTAAAAAAAAGCTTTGCCTTTTATCCGTGATGATTAACGTCTTGCACTTTGTGGTAATTCCTACGTGAAAAAAAATAGCACTAAACGTATCATCTGAGCATGTGACCTACTCATGGCTCGCTCAACTGTCTGCTTATTGTTTTCCATCTTCAAAGGTAGTTTAAGCCATACGGGTATGACTAGATTTAAGTGACAAGTAGGATAGGAGCATTACTCTATCAGCAAGGCATGTGGCCGCAAGTTGGTAGCTAGCACTTAGCAGGCAAAAGGGAAGTATTCGGATAGTTTTATGGATTTGATTAACCTGCGCAGGAAGAAAAGGGATGGATGGATACTTTAGAGCATGTCTGACGCACATAGATTGTTTTTGTTTAAGCTTGATAAAATAATCATTAGAAACCTTCCAGTTGAGGTGCCTAGCGGGCAAGCTAAGCAGCACCTCTATTCCTGCGACGCATAGGCGATTGCAATGCTGGAAAGGATAAGCATACGTGCTTAAAAACAGCATAGAAATTAAAAACACATATCGTGCTGTGGTGATAGCGCCGACACGCCGCTCTTAGCGGATGTATCGTCACTCTAAATGGTGTGATCAAGTATGAACTTGCCATTGCCCTCCAGATGTGAAATCAGACGAGAAAAAAAAAACAAAAGCTTCCCTTTTAAAAAAAAAGTTTCAAGCGAAGGACTTTTTTTTAAAAAAAAACAAGTGAAGGGATTACGATAGTTGATAAATAAATTCAGAAAAGGGTAGAATTGTCCGTGCCTTCCCCATGTGGGGCCCACATTCAGTGTGCTAAATCCGTGCTACCTTTTCTCCGGTGATAATCGTCGAGTTTCTCTCGTGAGAAAGATGTTTTTCTAGCGAGGATATGAGAAAGACTTTCATTCAACATTGTCCATGGTTCCTTTCGAACAATTGATTGATGATCAAGGCCAGTTTTTTAGCGTCACTGTTCAAAAAAAAAACACACCACGATGAAGATAACGATGTGTGAACGGAATAGGTTCCTCTCTCCCCGGGAAAAAAGGGAAGAGATGGTACTAATTTCAAAGTAGGGGAGTCCACGTAAGGTAGCGGAGGAGAGAAATACCGAGATGGAGGTAGTGGCACGTATCATCCACATGCATGGATGGGCATCTCATCTCTAATCTCCAAGGAACATTAGCAATGTAGACACGTAGTTGTTCCTCTCAATTTATTGTTTCTTTGTCATATCATCCCAAAGTGCTGATGCAGGAACAAGAGATTCTTATTGGGGTAGCTTTACCTATCATCATGCATCCTGGATGTTTTGTTTTCCTTTCTGAAAAAAAGAAGAAAACATCTCGTTTATCAGCTGCTACACACGCAGAGCTTTCCAGGTTGCGTTATCCAGTTACCCATTACTGATTCCAAGCATGCATGCATGCAGCTAGTCAAAGTCTCTAGTCCTATATTAGTTATAAACCAGATAATAAACCGATCAAGTTTTTTCTTTGTTTTTCATGTTCGAAGGTAGAAAGACTGAGCACGTCGATCGATGTATGCAAGAGGAAAAGGCCTGCAGGGATTTTTGCGTTTGGCTACGCCGTCAGGGCACGTACTGTTCACCGGTTAACTGTCAGGCCGGCGGCAATCATCGTCGCTGTCTCAATTAACAATGGAACGTATACTGCGTTGGGAGTGCATGTGGCCATCACTGCAGCTACAGTGGCTCGGCGAGTGAGCTGCCTTGTTGGATTAATTAACCGGGGGGTCAAGCTCAAACTGAAGCGACGAGCTAGTGACTTGTCTAGGAGCGAGTGCATCGAGCCCCGTGGCACCGGGGGCTTAAACTTTTCACGGGCACACATGACCTGATGACCGGTAGGTATAGTAAAAGAAATTAAGGAGTACTAGCTGTGTAGTACCCTGATCATGTGAGGCTAGTTAGAATTGGTTGGACTTTGTGGTTAAGCTGCAGCTGCGTCAAGCGATCGAACACTGCAGTAGTAGATTACTGCGTGGTAAGATGGAATCGTGAGATGGTAGATGCGGTTCTTGTCGTTGTCGGTGTTTACCCGTAAAATTAACCCTGTCTTTGCTATGCCGTGACTGACTGAATAGTCTGAACCTGTGGAGTGTCTGCTGGAGCTGGAGTATAAGAATGGCAACGAGTGTCTGCTTCTACGCTGAGGCTGCTGCTTGCGCCTGCTTCAGTGGAAGCACTGACGCTTCCTTGCGCAGAAGGCCGCATGTCCTTGCGACCTGCGACAGGAGGAAGGTCTTGTGCAGATTCTGACAGGGATTAGAGAGAGCCGACAACAGATGCATCATCTTCTCCTTTTTCGCAAAGGACAGATGTTGCAAGTGCGGGCCAGGATTGCAACTTGGGCCTAGATTGTTCAAGAACTGGCCCGTTAATCTGGTGGCCCAGTATCGTATGCCCACTTCTCCTCCGTTGAGTCCACAAGCCCACAAGCCGAGCAGGTACTGGGAGAGTTGGGGACAGACGACGGCCCAGCCGGGGTGCAACAGCATCCGACCGAGTTGACGGAGGCCCAAGCAGTTGCAGCAAGCTGAAGCGATGAGGCCATTGCCTCCTGCTCTGCTACTGCTGCTAGCTGCTACGACGTTTAGCTCACCAGAGTTCATCCAATGGCGGAGCGGAATAGTCCAGTGCCCATTTGCAAAGGCCAGGTGGCTGTTTCCGGTCCCATTTCGAAATCCTGGCCGCTCTTCGCTCGGCGAGGCTGGCATGTACGCAAGCAGCGTAACGGCATGCTACTACTACCTTGCAAGGACCATCACCAAAGCGAAAGCAGCGTCATCTTTATTTTTCCCAACGAAAACGGCTGCGTACACGAGTCCGAGAAGTGGCGTCCGATCGTGCGAACAAGAAATACAGCTAGCTCTGTCCCGGCGTGAAGCTCTTCCCCTCTTTTCCACCTTGTGCGAGGGGACGTCGCAATCGCACCGCTTCAAAAAACTTGACGCCTTGTGCGTTCGTTCCATTTCCGCTCTAACAACAGGAAAACGCCCTCTTGTCCTCGGGATGTTCGCTACGATGTTCACGTCGCTGGCACGTAGGACCGGCAGGTGTGGCCCCACGTGTCAGTGACGATGCACGCGTCCTCTTGCCCCCACCTCTTTTCACACGGATCCTCGATGCAACAACAGCACAGGCATGCGATCCTTGACGACGCTAAGCTACACTAGTGTACAGTTGGGAGCGTCCGGCCGAACGGACCATCTGCTGTGGTAGGCGACAGGTGCGCGCAGCCACGGTGTCAGTTTGCGAGTTGCGACTCGTAACCCTGGGGGGCGTCCGCTTGCTATGCTACCCCAGCTGCCTGCCGCAGGGGACCGGCCAAATGGAAGCAGACACGACGCGTGGTATCATTGATCAGGAGGAGGGGGAAGGCACAGGACAACACTTCACTGAACACTTGCACAGGCAGGGTGTGCCTGGTCCAAGCACAGAATTATTGGGACACGACCGCTTGCATTTCATTGCATTTCTTTGCAGCGAGGAAATCTTCAGAAAAATCCTTGTTTAGTTTCGAGATTCAGGTTCAGAATGCCTCCTCGTTTCGCCAGCCTCTGATTTCCTTTCCTCGATTCAATGGAAACGCAAGCCGTTTGTAATCTACAGCATCCGATACAAGAGCAGGGATGGCGATTTATCATAATGCATTTAGATAATAATGTTCATCTGTTTGTGCAGAAGAAGAAAGGAGATATGAGCAGAAGCATAGAGCTAGAGAACTATCCAAGAGCAGCGAGCTCCATCCAGAGATTCCAGCAAAGGAGCATCACTGCACTGTGAACGGATCTACCACTAAACTCCTCTACTACCTTACCTCTACCTATTGGAGTCCGGGTTGGGTCCACTTGGGACCTCATGCTTGCTGTCGCCGAGCCCCGCCGAGTTCCACCGCCCCCGCGCCCGGAACCGCCTCGACCTCGCCGCGCCCGGTTGCGGGAGGGCGCGCCGGCCACCGGGGGGCCATGACGACGACGACGACGACGCGGCAGGAAGCCTCTCGGTCTCCTCTCCCCGGCGAGCCGCCGGCACGAGCAACAGGACGGCGCAGAGGAAAGCGCACAGGAGGAGCAGCAGCGCGGCGCTGGGTCGTCTTCTACTCCATCGAGCTCCTGCCATGCAAGAACCGGAGCAGCCTTCAGGAGGTGTTCGTCTTCCGCGTCCCTCACAAGCCGCAGCCAGCGCCCATGAGCGAGCACCAGGGCAATGTGAGCGAGACGACTTTGGGTGAGAGAGCTAAGGAAGAAGGTAATGTGTGTGACTGTGTGAGCTCACTCGCTTCACAGTCTTGGGTGATATTTGTGAGACAGGGAAGAAGCTATCAGGTTCAGACTTGACGCGGCTGGCTTGTCTGAATCTCTCGGCGGGTTTTGTTGCAGGTGAGGTGAAAACGAGAGGCAGCCATGTGCATGCAAAGCAATGGGGGCTGGGGTGGCTTCTTATCTACTGCTCGTAGTAGAGGCGGACGCCACGCCTGAAAAACAATACCCCAGGTGTATCTGACACCATCATCACCATACATTGATAGCTTGTGTCCCTGACTCGCCACACTACTGCTGCAGTGCTGTGGAGCGTCTGCGTATCGGAGTGTTTTCTTTTCCGATCAGAACAAGGGCTGTTTAGTTACCCCAAACTCCCAACTTTAACACTATGCAAAAAGAAGATTTTCCATCATATCAAACTTACGGTACATGCATGAAGTACTTAAATATAGATGAAATCAAAAATTAATTGCATAGTTTTGTTGAACTTTGCGAGATGAATCTTTTGAGCCTAATTAGTCAATATTTGGACAATAATTCACAAATACAAACGAAACGTTACAGTGTGCTACAGTGCTACAACTATGATTTTGCATCTTCAAAGTTAGGCAATTAAACAAGGCCTGAACGTAAACTGTGGAGCACAACAGATTGTTTCGAATTGTAGGATTTTCTACTTGGAGCCTGAAGAAGGTTGGCTGACCAGGCCAGGCGACGGCAGCCCGAAAAGTTGATGATGGCCTCATGGGGAGGGCCGAGGCGAGCCCCGAAAGGGGGCAAAAGCAGAGCAAGGAAAAGACGTAGGATGGCATCAAATCAAATGGAAGCTTTGGTTTCGCTATAAGGCTGTAAAGCGGCATGCAGCAATTTGACGGGCAAAATGAGGAACAATGGAGTTTTCACATGCAAGGCACCAACTATTCAGCTCCCGATTACTCTGATAAGTAATTGATTAGCACAGCATTAGAATGGAATTAAGAAGGTCAATACTAGTATACACAGTAGCCTGGTATATAAGTCCAAGGCAGACAAGCTTTTCCATTGACAAGCACCGGCTGCCTTCTCGTGTCCCCAACGTGGCCTGCAATCGTCCCTTCACTTCATCCGTAGACCCTACACGACGACGACCCACCAAATAAAAACTCAGCATCCGTCTCTGTTCACCATGTAGATTCAGCTTAATCATCGCTGCAACTTTCTCTCATGGCCTCATGGGGTCCGGCGTGCTTCGTCGTTCCGTGCTATTCCTCTTCCTACCATCCTACTATGTCGCAAACAAAAGTTTTGCCAACTTTGAAGAAGCTCGCGGCCATGAACCATGATTGATTGCAGCACGCACGTACAAGAACATGCAGCCAAGGCCAGCCTCCGGTCTAATCGCAACTCATCTTGTCGCCGTCCTGGGCGTGTACAGGGAGCTCGTGGTTCCAAATGCAATATACTACATGCAGAGAATAAACACATGCCTTCTCTCTGACTGTAGTATGAGCCTCACTTTTGAGCGAGCCTCTGATGGAACGAGGCGACCGGGCTTTACGGGGGCATCATCAAGAGTCAAGGCTCCTTGTTCTTGGAGCTCCATTGCAGCAGCGTCTTTCTGCGCATCGCAGCGCGCAGGCTTTTCTAATGCGCCTGCGCTGCACTCTTCGGTTTGAATAGCAGCAACACACACTTGTGCTTTAGCTCATTTCCCGTCACAGATTACGGGCTACCTAGCCCTACCTGCTACGGTGCTACCTTACTACTCCCTCCATCTTTGTCGCTCGGAAAGCGGGTTTGTAAGGGAATATAATTTTCTAGAGAGGCCTGGCCATATGTCTGCAGACCGCTCGCTTATGGAGGGTTGGGCATCCCGACTTGCGCATCGCATCACTAGCCTTGAGAATGAGGTGGCTATGGCTGAAGAAAACGGATCCCGGTCATCCATGGACACATATGCAGCTCAACTTCGAACAAGATAATGATCTGAAAAAACTATTCCAAGCTTCGATTCAGGTACAAGTAGGAGATGGCAACTTAGCGTTATTTTGGGTTGATAACTGGATGGGTCAGACCTCTCCGTGTACCTTGGCTCCGGAATTATGCAACTTGATCAGGCCACGAATCAAGAATCGACGGACAGTAGCGCAGGGGTTGCACCAAAAGCAATGGATTCATGATATTGTTGGACACCTAACAGTAACTGCGTTAACTGAATACGTCACCTTATGGCATCATTTACAGCAGGTTCAGTTAACGCCCGGGGTCGAAGATTTGGTGACTTGGAAATGGGATAACTCTGGTTCTTACTCCTCTAAATCGGTATGCAAGTTCTTCTACAGCACCTCCATCAAGTTTGCCGCAGCGGAACTGATTTGGAAGGCTTGGGCACCATTGAAAGTGAAGGTATTCATGTGGTTAGCTGTTAAGAATCGGCTCTGGACAGCTGCTAGGAGGCAGAGACGAGGATTGCAAGATCATGCGCGTTGTGGCCTGTGTGACCAGGAGTCAGAGACTACAGATCACCTCTTCTCTAGGTGCCCTTTCTCTATGCAGGTGTGGCATCGAGTCAGTGCAGTACTGAACCTGCACAATGCCATCCCGGCAAATGAAGTCGGACTGCTAGACTGGTGGCTCAGCAAGAGAAGCGGTGTCCATTCCGGGCAAATGAAAGGCTTCGATTCAGCGTTTATGCTTGTTTCATGGAAAATATGGAAGGAACACAATGAAAGGGTGTTTGCAAGATCGCCACCAAAGGATGCCTCACAACTGCTGCAGGAGATCATTCAGGAAGGGCAACTCTGGTGCGCCTCTGGTGCAAAACACCTAGCTGCCATAGGCTGGCCGATACCATCAGGTGTTTTAGATCAGCATTTTTGATTTCGGCCTTTCTGTGCCATTTGTGTTGTCGTTGTGGTGGTGTAATGTAAGCTAAAACATGCCTAAACCCGTGTGCGTGCGCCCGGATAGGCCCGCGATGTACAATTCGTTTTTCTTCTTAATACAAAGATACGCAGCTCTCCTGCGTATTCACGAAAAAAAAAAATTTCTAGAGACACATAAAAAAGACAGAGGGAGTAGGTTATAGCAGCAAATATGCAGTTTGTCCAAAAGCACCCGCAATGGTTACAGTGAGCAGTCTCCACGTAGGATGCAGTAAGCACCGAAGATTACCTATTCAACAATCCTGCTACAACAAAAATTATTAAATATAATGTGGGGTCCACATATTGTCAATCCTCCTGCCCCATCTTGATCTTTCTCTTATCTTCTCAATTCCTTTGCCGCCGCACTTGCCGGCTAGCTCCGCCTCCAAGGCTTGCCGGCTTGCTCCGCACCTGCTCGCCGTCCTACTCCCCGCCATCCTTTTGGCTCTACACCCGCCCACCGTCGCTCTGCTCCGGCCCTGTGACACTTTCTTCTTTCTCCTCAGGTTTGTAGAGAGACTAACGGCACCCGTCGCGGGTGCCTTAAGTGTTTTACGCCATGGAATAAATCCTAGACCTCTGCTTTTTAGCTACAGTCGGAGCCCTGCCAAACGAGACCTAAGATTTTACACCTTAGGGTATGAGCAATGCATAAAGACTAAGTGATCTTTATAAGTAAATCCTGTGTGTCAGTAATCTATTTCCGTATCCACGATGCTAAGCCATGGATGGACTATAAGCTAAGCTAAGCCATGGATGGACTATAAGGTAAGGTTCATTTAGCGCATAAAAAATTTATCCAGCCACACAGAGAAAAGGAAAAGAAGAGATAGATTAATTATTTTATTTTTATGGTGGGCTATATGCTTATGGGTACCTGTAAGGATGGATTGCTATATAGCAATAGACTACTTGTACAATGGTGAGCCAGCCTATATGATTCTATAAAGACTACTTTTCCTCTCCATCGTGGCTGCCTTAGAATAAATCCCTAGGCCTCTGCTCTTTTGAGCAAGCTAGCTGTTTTGTAGCAGTAGCCGTGCTAAGTTGCTAATGCTATTATTGGGGATAGAACAGGTCATGAAACGGCCTCATGATTATGATACCCACGAAGCTCCGTCAAGAACCAGAAGCGAAGCGAGCGTGCCGATTCTTGTTTAATTTTTTTGTTTGGAAGCACAAGTGAAGTGAAGTGAGCATGCCGATCCCTCGTTGGAGCTGAGCACCAGAAGCCTCCGGGAAGCGTATTAAATTGCGGCATCGCCATGCGGAAGGAGGAAAAGGTTATCAAAAGACGGGCGTACGGGGAGGTTAGCCTTTAATCTTAAAAGGACTTTAAGCTTGGATTGAATTTTAACCCTAGTTTCGTAGATCGCCGAAAGGCTCGGTTTTCCTCAACACGGTCGTGTCCTTGTTTCGCTCCCCGCTGCCACTGGTTCATCGGTTCCGTGCTTGGGAATTCATTTTCAGGGATGACAGGAGTGCATAAACTGCAATTGAAAATCTGAAGGAAAGTTCAGGAGGTCACATAATGGCACTGCAAAAATCTGATGCCATGAGTACGAGGTACTGAGGCCAGTGGTAGAGTAACATGCGCTGGCAGATTGAGCCAGCAAACGGAGAACGCCACCTGGTGTGTGGTAGCTGCGCTGTGCCTGTTTGGCTCGTGATGGCGTGCGCTGCTGGTGCTGGGTCAAGCTCCCACTCCGTGCATGCAGGGCGCAGCCTTGCAGCTGCAGGCCAGGCCAGGAGTGGACGCGTTCACGTACCAACACACAAAACAGCCTTGCAGGAGGAAAGAAAAAGCTGGCCTCGGCCTCTGCCAGCTTGCCCGTATCAACGTCGCTGAACTGAATCATCACCATCGGTATCAGCTTGCACGAATACACGATACGATGATCCGTGTGTCTCCAATGGAACTAGCGTGATGGGCCGCGAGCGTGTCTCTCTCCGTTTTGCATTACGCGCACAACTTCAAGCCCATCTCGACCCGGGGATGCATGCAGTCAGGTCCGTTATCGGACTCTGGGCCTACTACTATCCAGTCAGTGACGAACGTACCGAATACAGCCCAACAACTTTGCTCGCATCTTTTTTATTTTATGCAGAAGAAGAGAAATTTCCTGATTTCTTCAATGGAGCAACGGAAAACGAAAAGAAAAAACGAAACGCTTCACCTGATCAATCATACGGTCCGCGCACTTTGCTTCGCCTGCACGGCTACATGCATGCAAACACGTCCTAGCTCCAGCCTGATTTCTAGAACCCCATCATGGACGGGAGGCGAGATGCACAGGAAGAGCATGAGCTCACCATGACCTGTCATGATTAAAGATGCCTTGGCCGTAACAGGACAAGAGATCCAACGTTCAGCCGTTCTGGGGGGTCAGCAGTGTGCGCAACAAAACACCTGACGCCGCCGTGATCTGCCTGTGGCCTTTGCCCGGAGAGCCGGAGGCGGTTGGGCGTCGCGTCACCATTCCGCGCGAGCAAGCCGGGTTGGTTGTGCGCGGCCCCGCACCGCGCGCACGGGCGCCACGCGCGTCGCGAGCACCGGCGCTCGGCATGCAAAGGCGGGCGATGGCATGCGGGGCCCGCGAGCCCCCACGTGGCGTCCGCCGCGCCACTTGTCAAGCCCCTCGCGCTTTTCGCTTTCGCTTGTTCGGTTGTGCTGTGCCTGTGCTCCTCTTGAGTCTTTGACTCACAGGCGATAGCTTTGGAGCGACGCAGAGGGTTGCAGCAGACTTCTCAGTGACGACTGACAAGGCGATTTCTGCTCTCTCACAATCTCTAAGTGACAAAGGCGATCTCCCTTTCCGAAAACGGCGAGTTCATTGATAAACAACGCTAGCTACCATCTAAACGAAAACCCTATCTAATCACTCCAATGCCACTCAAATCATCCATCGCATCGCATGTACGTAGTAGGAAAGGATAATCGGATATTACCTTTTCCTTTTCCTTTCTTCTGTGCTTTTTTTAGCTCGTTTTTGTTTGCTCTGCCAAATTTGATTTTAGAAAAAGCCTAACGGAACGCGAAGGGATCGGGCTTTTCCACCACACTCCCCTTCGTCTTACTCTAGCACATCCGGAGGCGTTTCACTGCTCTGCTAGGAGAGCCACGCAATCAGGAAAGGGACAAACAACTGCGCTCCACTCTCTGATCTTTCTAGCAATCGAAACGAGTTACTGCTGATTTGATTCAGAGAAGCTCCTTTCTTCTCGATCTTGCCTTCTTTCGGTGGGAGGACCCGAGGGAAGTAAAGGAGAAACGGCAGCAGAGAAAGATCAGCAATTGGTATGTGATTCTCCTTCTCCTTCTTCTTCTTCTTCTTCTTCTTCTTCTTCTTCGAGCCCAAGTCCTTGAGTTCATGGAATGGTTTAGAGTGCATGTTTGTGTATGTGTAGATCTTTTGTTTAGGCAGGGAGGGAGAGAGGATTGTCAGCGCTGTAGGGTTCCTGTTCTTAGAAAACACTCACTTTTTTCAAACTTCAACTGAATCTGTGTTGCCCTATCTCCATGCAGTCAGCTCACCGATTCAGAGCAGCTCGGTTGATACTTGTACGACTCTGAAGAATGTGGTTCTGACTCCCTGCATGTGGTTTGGTTGCCTTGGTAGAGAATCAGGATGGAGGGTAATAATGGCCACAGCAGCAGCAAGAGCCTTGAGAGGGTGCTATCCAGGAAGGCTATGCAGGTTGGGAGCTCTGCTCCCTGTAAAATCTGGGTGACGGGCTTCCTCTGCGGCGTCTGCATTATGTATCTGTTCGGTGTTGCTCTGCCTCCACTCCGAGTCCCCCAGAGCCGATCAGTCTATCCACCGCTGCAGCGCGCAATCCTCTGGAATTTTACAATGACTGAACATGGTAATCGCTCTACCCTGTTGCATGTCTGATGATCTAACACTCCCACGGACACCATCTTTTACTGCAGCATACCTGAATTTGCCCAATCCTAACGGAATGCAAGTTTTTACTGCTCTAGTGATTAATTATCGAACAGAACTGCTGCATGCAGTGCATCATTTATGTTCTTCAGAAGCTACCAACAATTGTACTGTATGTGTCAGCTTATATTCTACTGAAGAAAACAACTGTGGGTCATTGACCACACATACTACATTAACAGCCCCATCTGAAACTCGTGCAACAACATTTTGCTGTATGATATTCTCAATGCATTACACTTCCTTGCCAGTTTCTTATGGCTGCAACTTGTATCATTGGATAACTCAGGTTTCTCCTTTGTTTTGCTGTGCCCATGCCTGTCAACCTGTAACTATTGTTCTTTGGAGCAGACGGGGCTGCAACAACAGATGAGTTGGCTTCTGCACAAGAGAAGATAGAGGAACAAGATAGAAATGAGCACACCACTGAAGCTAGAATGGTGCAACTGTACAATGCTTGGAGCACTATGCTCAACGCTACCGGTGATGAAGTTCTGAAAAGTTCAGACGTCCCGCAGCCACCTCATCTGGATGACTGCAGGCTTAATGCAGAAAGATATAAACGATTTGACAACTACGGCGATAATGGCACATTTCCTCATTGGACATTATGGAAAGGATCACTTGAGCTTGAACTTTTGAACCAAAAATACTCAGAAAATGCAAATCAGTATAGACAATATCCTCCCTGGGTATGCAAACTTGCCTGAACATATAATTGTTTTGTTAATGTTGCACATGAAAATCTAACTTAGGAATGAAAATAAAAGATTGTAGGATCTGATGAAGAAAACTACCCATTGACCAGACAAGTACAGAGAGATATATGGATTCATCAGCATCCTCCAAACTGCAGCGATCCAAGCTTGAGGTTTCTTGTTGCAGATTGGGAGAGGCTACCTGGATTTGGTATTGGTGCACAACTTGCTGGAATGGCAGGAGTTCTTGCCATTGCCATGAAAGAGAAAAGGATTCTGGTTACAAACTACTATAACCGGGCTGATCACAACGGTTGCCATGGTAATACCCCTGTCTGCCATGGTAATACTGAGTGCAGTGCTACTTTTTGCTGCACTGAATTTTGGTTTTATCTTTTAGGTGCTTCAAGATCTAGTTGGTCTTGTTACTTTTTTATCGAGGCATCTTCAGACTGCCGCAAGCGGGCTTTTGAGCTCATGCAGAGCAAAGCCTCTTGGGCCAAGGGATTGGTAAAAGTGAAGGAGAACTATACCTCCAAGCAAATATGGGTTGGACGTATACCTAGGTACAATTTCAGTTTGATCTATATTTCTCTCCTCTCTTTCTCTCTCTCTCTCTCTGAAGTTCGAAGTGCAGTTTGTAGCATACCCCCACTGTGCTGGTCAGCACTCAGCAGTATGAGTTCCTTTCCGCAATTATTACCTCTTAAGCTTTTCAGACTCCACATGTTTGCTACTTGTCCCAGAGAAAGCTAATTAGAGCTAATTTTGCCTTATTAGTTATCCTTTGCTGCTACAATTTCTATAGGAGTTCTGTAACATTTCTTTTACTGTAGAATGTGGGGGGAGCCATGGAAATATTTGCAACCGACAACAGAGATAAAGGGGAGACTGATCACAAATCATCGTAAAATGGATAGAAGATGGTGGATAGCCCAGGTTCATGTTTGCACTCTCGTTAATAAGGGATACACAGAGCACTTGTTCATCAAAATACTCAAAAAAAAAAAATGTTGAAAGGAAACTTACAGGTGTCTTCGTAGATGGTCATCAATCAATACCCTCTTGCTCCTGGTTACACTTGTGTTGTTGTTTGAATCTGACCTTTCCTGTGACATTCCATGCAGGCCACAAGGTACCTAATGAGGTTTCCAACAGAGTACATGTGCGGACTACTGAATGTGGCTAGGCACTCTGCATTTGGTTTCGAAGCAGCAAAGTTGGTTCTAGAAAGTATTCAGAATGACTCACCAAAGGTCTGAACAATGAAAACTGTTTTTTGATCGGTGGTTGTGGTGCACCGAGATTTGTCTGAATAATCATTTAGATATGGTACCATCAGCACCAATGGCATCATTTTTTTTAAAAAAATCAACCAAAATATTTTACGCATTGCAGGTTGGCACTACTAGAACTAAATCTGAAATAGAACGGTTTGTGTGGTCAGTCCACAAACCATATATACCTCGGCCTCTTCTCAGTATGCATGTAAGGATGGGAGACAAAGCTTGTGAAATGGCAGTGGTTGGCTTTGAGGAATACATGGAGCTCGCTGGCAAGCTCCGCAAACAGTTTCCAAGTCTGAAGAACATCTGGCTTTCTACTGAAATGCAGGCAAGCCAATTTCCTCATCCAGTGTAAATCACCTGTTAAGCTTCTGCAGTGGGTTTCTTAAAAAAATGGTTTCTGCAGTGTTAGTCTAGCATGCTGCATTATCTAGTGACTAAATTTTTAGGGGAATGATGAAATTGAACTTCCCTAATAATTCTTTATGCAGGAAGTTATTGATAAAACTGAATTTTACCCTGGTTGGAATTTCTACTTCACGAATGTGGCACGCCAAGGTGGTAATATGACCATGGCACTGTATGAGGCCAGTTTGGGCCGTGAGACTAGCACAAACTACCCTCTTGTCAATTTCATGATGGCCACTGAAGCAGATTTCTTCATTGGAGCCCTGGGATCAACATGGTGCTACCTCATTGATGGAATGAGAAACACCGGAGGAAAGGTAATGTCCGGCTATCTATCGGTGAACAAGGACCGGTTTTGGTAAGAGATTCAGAGATTGCTTGCCCCATCGATTGTCCTGTAGCTCCACTAAATAGAGATGCTGTGACCTTAGTTTGCTTGTGTACAGCAGTAGCATATGGATGGATGTACCTTCTGAGAATCTGAGAAGACATCTTTAGCATGAAACTTCAGGACTAAGTAGGCGAGCAGTACTTTGTTAGATCAAATCAGGTCCATATCTTCTGATCTGGTATCCACTGAAAGCTAGATATATTATCACCTCTCTTGGTCCAACTTATCGCGAAAAGAGGATGCACTTACTCCATTTTTCAGTGGGTTGATGAGTGGTACACGAGAGATCCAATTACTGAATTTTTGTACTAGTTGTTGATAGCAAAATTTAGCATCTCATTATGAAGGTCTGGGACAGACGACCGGAGGGGGTGGATGGGAGCTGATTCAAATTTCTTCAATGAACCTTGCTAAAGTCCCAAACCAATCCACAAACCTCTTTTCTAGCAATATCAAGTCCTCTTAGCTATGTAAGAGCTAATGGACCTAGGAATGATGCTAGGAACTAAATTTGAGACTAGCGGAAACAAGAAAGAACCTGAATAAGTGTCGAAGAAGAGATTTGAAAACCAACACAAAAGTACAGAAACTTCGCAAAACTCTTCGAAATATTCCGCAACTGAGAATTCGCACAAATCTTCGGAGAAACCGCACCTACGGAATTTCCGAAAAATTAATCTGAATATTCCGCACATACGAAATTTTCCAGAAAATTCTTCGAAAAATTCTGCACCTTTGGAATTTTCCGAAATATTCTTCGGAATATTCCGCAGCTTCAAGAAACATCCTGCGTGAAGAAGTCAGGAAAATCCGAAACTCAATCAAACAACCTCCAAAAATCATGAAATTTGAACCATAGACTATGTTATACCAAGGCTAAAGATCACTTCAAAAAGCTCATAAATTTACCACCAGATTCGTGATTTTTGAAGAAGCTAGAAAATAAGAAGAACTCAAGAACAAGCTCAAAGATCCGATCTTGAAATACCAATCAAACGTGGTCCAAATCCAACAAGATCATAGCCATAGCTGCAAATATATGTGGGGAATCTATACCCAAAAAATCTTCCCAAGAAGATCAAGATTTCACCCTCGATTTTGCGGATTTGTCCAAGAACACAAGAGAGGGATCTTCGGGAAATCTCAAAATCCAAGGTGCTCGTATATGGATTTGTTAGGGATCATCCTAGATGTTCTTGCACATGTCCTAACACCGATTTGCTCCAAGAAAAACACCCCAAATCGCTGTCAATCGTGAAGAATGAAAAATCCCCAAAAATACCTCCGAAAATACCGAAAAAGATAAATTTCAGATTCAAAGATGATGGAACAAGATGGCATGAAATTGATCTTTGGATTACGTCACCATGTTCGATTACAAGCCACTCTTAGGCACAAATGAAGCTAAGATGGCAAAAAGATCAAATCAAAGATCCCTCATCTCTCTCCCCTAAAGGCTCTCACAAACCAAATGAGAAGCCCACCACTAAAGAGTCCAAGAGATGTTTGCCACAACAACCCTCCCACATGTATATAGTCATCCGAAAAAAGATCAGAATGTCCTTACATGAAGCATACATTTCATACATCTCAAATACCCCCTGGGGTAAAATCATCCAACTTTTTCCTCGTACACCGGACAGACCCGGCGCCTTCACGACTTAGCTTTGCCTCGACGCAAGCTTCACGATGGTGTCACGCGTCCTCCGACTCGACACTGTCTGGCCGCACCAGACTCACCCCCCGGTTTTAAGATCAAACCGGTCAAACCCTCTTGCACACCCTGCAGGCGTGACTCATCCCCGATTTTGAGGCCAAACCGGTCAAACCCTCTTATACGCCGCACCCGACGTGACTCACGGATGTCGACGCGTGTCCTGTCTCCACCAAGCCTTCGACTCCTCTAAGTCTTTCGCTCCCGGCTCCCGAGCCGCCTACTCGACTCGCCTCCATCCTGCTTGACTCGACTGACGCCGCCTATGTACTCTTGCTCTTCCGTGCACCATGTGGATTGCTCATGACTCCGCTCGGACTCCTCGGGTCCCTCGGTCCAAGCCTACTCGTGTCCACCCTTCACAGCCCTAGTACATCAGCATGAAACTTTCGCTTGACCTTCACCTCATGTCGTTGACCGCCATGTCGCATCCATCACCTGCACATAACAGGCCAAGAGACACAACACACAACATATGGTTTACACAAACACCACGACACAACGCACACAACACAACACATCCGGTTAGCCGTTAGCATAATCATGCACATATGAAACATGGACTGAACTGGTAAAACCTCAAATTATCTAGTCAATCACTCATTATAAATAGATCAAGGAACATATCTCTCACATTATCTTAGGCTCGGTTGGGAATTGGCCGAATTGTGGTTTGGTTTTATTTGATTGATTTAAAGTTGAATAGATGGATAGCTGGAGGTTATTTCTTTAATTCTTTTGGTGGGCTTTTATATGATTATAAAGTGATAAGTTAGAAGGGTGATGTATTCACGAGAGAAAAATATGAATGTGAGCAGCAGCTTACCGATTCTTTAAATAGTCTAAAGAGGGCATGGGATTGACCGGAGTTGTACCGGTTAGTTTTCAGCAGAGACCGAGATTGACCGCCGTTTGTGCACGGTTGCTTTTGGCGGAGTTTGGCTGTGCGCATGCATTACGGGAGCATCCAGGAGCTACACGTCTGCCTGTTGAAGCTTAGTATGTGTTTAGTATTGACTAAGATCCTGTTTGGTAGGACTTCTTAAAGTATTTCTTCACCGATTTTTGATGAAGGGTTACCAAAAGGATAATTTCAAAACGACTTCATTACCAAAGCTAGGGAGAAATCGCAAAACAGCTTACACTAGAGAGGAGAAGCCGAAAAAAGTGGCTTGATCGGCTTCTCCTCTCTCTCCAAGCATTAAGTGATCATAAAATTACCTATATTGCCATTGAGAAGCCATTTTACCAAACGTTTTGCAAAACGGTTTCAGCTCCACTAGAAAAGCCACTCCATCAAAGAAGCCGAAGCTGGAGCCGTTTTGTGAGAAGCCGAAGCTCTACCAAACAGGACGTAAGCAAAAAAAAGAGAGTAAACCTTTATGTGCTGATATTGACTAACTTGACTAAAGAAAGAAAGAGAGGGTAAATCCATGATGCACGGAGAAGTAGCTGCTTACTACGAGTGTATTACCCATGCGATTAAGGATCAACTGCATAGTAACTTGGTCAGACTGTAATTTGTCATGCAGGTCGTTCCGTCGCCGTCTACTATTACTATTCTTGTTTGCTGATGACAGGCCACAGTGATGTTAACTACAGGGGGCAACTTTGTAAGACTAATTTACCAAGCGGTGACTGTCTCTTCTTGTTTGTTGACCGTCATACTAGTTAACATGGACTGCAGTCTGCAGGGGACTGCTTCCTCTCGGTTTGATCACTTTCACCCCCAAGGATACTCGGTCAATATGGCATTTTTCCTGTCGGATGTTGACCAAGTACTAGCACTATACTATGTCAAGTTACTGGATTGATCGATTCTTCCATGCATGCGCGCGCGCGTCGTAGTTTCCTTTCGCGAGGATGCGCATCGCGGATTCCTCACTTTTTCCTGTCTTTATTTCCTTCTTTTAAGTTACGATTTGGTCTTCTTGAGGTGCGAAACTGATCATACTTTTTAGGAAGAGAAAACGGTCATCTATTTAGTTGGAAGTACTACTATCTTTAGAGACTTCTAAAACCTTCAAGTTAATCCTCAAAATTCTTAAAATCATAATATCTGACCATCAATCAATCCGGTAGATTCCTCTATCACCTCTAGCACTACAAAAATAAACTAAACTATCTTCCTAAATATATATATTTAAATTACACACATCTACTATGTAGTAACACAAGTAACCTTCTAATCTTTATTTATATTACCCATCTATGTCATTATAAAAAATAATTTAAAGTAACCTCTACATTTGCATTTGAATCACCCATATTGCTATTATTAAAAGAACTAAAATAACCTCTAAAAATCTGCATCTAAATTTCATACACCTGCCATCAAAGAAAAGTATCATATATAAAAAATACACCAATATATAATTCTAAATTGATGATTTCTGATGTTTTTAGTGTAGAAAAAAAATTTCTAACTTAAGGAATATGTGCGATGTAAAGTCTATTACAACTGGATAAAGATAGATATAGAGACTCTCTATATGAGTATTATATTGGAGCATTTCACAAATGAGACAAAGAATGCAAGATAGGACTAAACAATTTTGGTTATTAGCTATGAGCTCTTTTTTTTTTGATTTTTTGATACTCGTGTCTCAAAATTACTAGCCCATGTAAGAGTACAGCTTGGTAGACTAGTGGAATAAAATATGCAGCGCCTTTGTACGAGTTCACAGCTAGATGCTTCAAATTGGAAAGCGTAAGTAATCTTTCCTCATTAATTAGTCATTAATCACGAGGTCCACATGAAGCAAAGATATGGCGAGTCTAAAAACCAAAGTTTTGGACTCATAAAGATGGACCTTATCGAAATGCATTTTTACCTTTTCTTTTCCAATATGAGATATATCCTCGTTAAGTTTTGGACTTAGAGAGATGGACGCAGTCGTAATCAACACAAGGAAACTTTACTCAATCTTTTGAAATAAGAGACGTATCCTCGTTAAGTTTTGGACTCAAAGAGATGGTTTTGGACTTATAGAGATGGATGCGGCCTGCCGAAATCAACACAAGGAAATTTTATTTAATCTTTTGAAATGAGATGTATCCTTGTTAAGTGTAGTAGGACTCGAAGAGATGGACGCGGCTGAAATCAACGCAAGGAAATTCTAGTCGATCTTTTGAAATACCAGATATATCCTCGTTAAGTTTTGGACTGAGAGAGATGGACGCGGCTGAAATCAATGCAAGGAAATATTACTGAGTCTTTTGAAACACGAGATGTATTCCATTTAGTTTTGTACTCAGAGAGATGGAAGCGCCAAAATCAACTCAAGGAAATTTTACTTAATAATCTTTTGAAATATGAGTTATATCCTCGTTAAGTTTTACTCAATCATACTAGTGCACGTGCTCGGTGTTTGGCGCTACACGTTTTTGCATGAAAATTAGTACTCCCTCCGTCCCAAATTACTATTTATTTTAGCTAGATGTATAGTAAAAGCTACGTACATAGAAAAGTCAAAGCAAATAGTAATTTGGGACGGAGGGAATATGAAAGTAACAGCAGTTCCATGTAAAAGAAGTTGGCGTAGATAAGTTTTTCACACCATTGGGATGACCTGAACTTTCTCTTCTTTGTCAACCATTCGATTTCTTGAAGATCTGATGGTAAGATGTCCATCCACCGTGGTCACTGAAGACGGTGAACTACGACTCCATGTCTCCAGGCAGAGGATAGAATGGTATGCATGATCACTGGTCTGGTCCTGATTCAGTGAACCAGGCCTATGTCATACATGCGAAACTAATATCAAGTGGGCCGTTTCTACACGGAGAAAGGAGTGCTGTAGCATGTGCCAAAGCACTCAGAGTTGTGCTGCATTGATCATCTTTATCCAGCCTTTTTCCATGTCATCCTTGAGGTGGTACTGGTTTCCCTCTCCTTTAGTTCTCTCCCCTAAAGAGGCACCAACAAGTCTCTAGTGCTTCGATTTGCAATTCCTGGCCAAGAGTGATGCTCCAGTTCCTGCTCATCCATCCATCCATCCATCCACTGCTGTTGAGAGGTAGATGATGACCTGAAAGGGACCCTGTAACAGTACCCTGAAGGAAAAGATGAGCTGCAATGTGACGTACGTAGTAGTGATCGACTGCAACCCATCACAGAGGCAAGTAGTGCGCACGAGCTCAATGCATTGCAGCTTGCTCCCCACTTGAGGGAGTGATGAGATTCCTTTTGGATCCCATCAGCAATGCCAATGCGGCAGCTCCAGAGAGGGCTCCGCCTCCGCGCACGAGCAATGGTGCTCGCGGCTCCCGTTGCTCTTGCGATTCAGTGGGGCGGCTTTACCGTCGGAGGATCCATTGACTTGGTGAATCAGCTTGGGATGAGGGGAAATGCAATCTGCATTCAGCAGTGGTTTTGTTATGGGTGGAACTGTGTGGAGTGGATGCAGATGTATGGAAATCTGCAGCAGTAAAAATGCACTACTGCATGGCCTGAATGGCAATGTTAGGTATCAGAAAGTATATTCTCGCCATTACCATTTGGATGCCATCCTTATCTGAACTCTGATGCTGCCCTAGAGGTTCTATAGTAGCCTAGCAATGCATCATGAATCCCAACTTCCCTTATCTGATACTACATTGTTCTGAATTCATGGGAGTATGATTGTGTGAACACCCTTTTTCTCTCTCAAGGAAACTAAAGGAGAAACTGACGTCAGATGAGGCGAGTTGCCGAGTTGGTGATGGACTGATGGCTAGGAGGTTTTTGGGCACCCTGTTGAGTGTGCAACAATGCTCATCTTTCTCGTGATGCATAAGCGTCATGTCATTCAGTGATGCGCCATTGTTTCCCAAGTCAACTCCTTAGTGCATGAAATTCATTTATAAGGCGATGCACGCTGCTGACTAAGCGCGCAACAGTTGCAGTCACCATGGACAAAACCATGGTCAGCACAGTGCAGATGACCAGCGCATTTCTGGCGAAATTCTTGTCCCAACCTGAACTCTGAAAACTGAAGACCTGCTTTGAACATCTCCATCCCACATCTGACCATCAGTCAGTCTGTATCTCATTCTCATGACACGCACACAACAAAAGACGTAGAAATCAGGAAAAAGAAAATAAAAAATGACGGCAAAATAAAGAAAAATAAAGGCAAGGGAGGAATATAAAGAAGACGAAGAAAAGGTGGCTTTTGTGGTTTCTCTTTACAGCTGAAAACCGCTCTAGTGTGCCCCTTTTCCGTGTATCATCAGACCATCCAAAAGCAGGAGGAAATTGCTGCGGACAATTTGTGATGATCGCAACCAAACATTCAACTGATAAGGAGGCAGACGTCAGCGTCCACCACTCTGCAGGCCTGCACTGTTCATTTCATCCTGACGGACCTCTGAATTAAGCAGACACGCACCGGCTAATCACCATCACTGTCACAGTTTGCTCACAGGTAGGCAGGCAAGGATTGCAAGTTTTTCAATTCCCTTTTCTCTACCATGTAAATCAAATCGACAGATCATTTTGGGATCGAAGAGATTTGGGATTCAGAAATCTGTGTGATGGCGACCTGTTCGTGCCCACTAATTCCTCCTTGCTTTCCAGTGTCAGTGTCCATAAGCTGCATCAGCAATTGGAGATCTCCGAGCACACCAGCTTGTGCACTGCCCACTTATGGACCTTGGTTGTGTATGCATTTACGCATCATCTATCATAATCAATCTTTTTTATTTCTAAAAAAAAGTGGCAATCCTCTTCCTCCACTTAGATCCTGTATATATGCAAAGATATAATTAACAACTTGAAGAGAAAAGTTTGGTAGGGGAGTATGCGGTATACTACTTGAATGCATACAGCAAGGTTGGCATTAATGCATCTGAAAGTAGAAAAAGAGTTGCACTCACAATAGCCTAGATTAGGAAAACGCCAACCGTGATAGAATATGCTCTTCTTTTCTGATAAAATGAAAGCAAATCCAGTGACCATTTAAGATGACACTATGCACCTTTTTTTTATTTTTAAAAAAGAGGTTATTGCTAAAAGGGGTTAAATTATTAGCTTGGTCCATGTATCAATTTTCCACCTTTTTTCCCTCAAATTTCTTTTCGTACACGACATAGTATCTATCACTTGGGGGTCCCTAAAGCGTAAATGGCGTCATGCGCGAACAAAATTAACCTTCCTGTTAGTGGGATCAATACAAATTCACATGGAGCTTACTCTGCAAATCTACAGAATTCGAGTGCGCATCACTAACTATGTCATCTCATGATCTCAATTTATGCGCGGTTAATCAGGCTGTATAGGTATGATAAACTAGGTGAGAGAGCCAGAACAGAATGAAGGAACTTGCAGCAAAACTGACTTTAAGCACGCAAAAGCTCATGTACTTACGTGAATTTTTTTTTTTGAAACGAATAGCTGCCGGATGTATTAATAAAGAAGATGAAGTTCAAAAGATGAAGTTCAAACTGGGCGAAAACATACAAAGGAAAAAATGCAAACATCGACAGGTTGGATTGAATCCTCAAAGCATGTTGCACTACGTCCTCACACGCAACTCAACTGTACAACACATCGGCCGGTTGGATTGGT
This sequence comes from Setaria viridis, assembly GCF_005286985.2. NCBI lineage: Eukaryota > Viridiplantae > Streptophyta > Magnoliopsida > Poales > Poaceae > Setaria > Setaria viridis. The sequence goes on along the minus strand of NC_048263.2, from coordinate 40,399,728 downwards.
ACATCAATCGTCGCCGCACTCCACTCCTCTCAACACCTCGGCGACAGAACCAAAGCCTAACGGCAGCCCATACCATCATACACACGGTCAAGAAGTCGCCGAAACCTCCAACGTAACCTAGCATCGATGTTGAACTGAAGAACAGACTGCACCACATCGAGAAGGTCATTGCCATGCAGGATCTTCCACCGTAGTGCTGCTGCAACATCACTCTCCACCTGACAGGATGATAGCATCAAATCCGGACATCTCGCAGACTGCCTCGCAGACGCCGCCACGATAAATCAACGTGCGGGGGCCTCGCCACATCCGCCGTTGGACTCTGCCTCTCTCTCGTCACCTCAAAGATACACTGCGGGCGAGGGTCTCACCACGCCCGCTGCAGTACTCCACGTCACGGATCCGTTTTTTTATTGCTGTCAGAGTGATGAGCGCTATTGCCCCGCTCCCCAAGATCTCCATGATCAGCCAAGCCGCCGCAGTGTGTCGACCTCGCCTCGTTGCTTCACTCTCATACATAACCTTCTCTGTCGTGGTAGCAAGCCAGAGAAGTCGCTTGCGCCGTCTTCCGACGATTTACCGCACTGGATAGCCCAGCTAAGCTGAGCAACCCGCCGCAGTCCGCTACAAGCCTAGTCATCCCACGCTGCCGATGCCGCAAGCGCTATCCTCCGACGCAGTCCCACACCGCACTGATTGCTGCCAAGCAACGTCAGCTGCCGCGGTCCGCTGCAAGCAGCCAAAACCGACAACCATGCAACAACCCCTGGCCGCCACCATAACTTCGATTACCTGCACATGGGCTCGAACACACCTATTCAGCTCACCACGTGGTGGAGTTGCCGTCCTCAGCTATAGCCTCCCATGACAATGGTTCAGCAATGCCACGAACCAAGTTAGGTCTCTAAAGACGATGCCTTCAAGGAGGGCACGACGCCAATGGCGCCGCCATCGCTCGTCCAGGATCTGGATAGGGTTTTCACCCAGAGAACCCCGCATAGTAGGGTCGTAATTCCAACATGACGCCCCAAATGGGGAAGACGACGTCCTAGGATGCCGCCATCATGCCCACCAGCACAAAGACCGGTGAGGGCTTTCGCCTGGAGCAATACGACCCCTCGCTACACGTACCTGGTTTGGTACTCCCAAAACACCACCACGGCAAACCATCCGAGGCAACGCCGCCGCGGCGCCTCCACTCGCATGCCACCTTACCTCCACCTACGTTTCTGTCGCCGCCCTCCATCTCCATCGCTGCCCACGCGCAGCGCCCTTCACTGCCTGCACCTCTCTGCCGACGTTGCGCGCTCCTCCCAGCCGCCGCACTCCTCCTGGCAACCGCGCGCCCACCCGGCCACGCTCCTCCTGGCCACGCGCTCTGCTCGACTGCACTCTTCTCAGCGGTAGCGCGCCTCCCGATGTCTCACGACTTGCCGCTGGGTATCGCTTGCGGCAGCTTCTCGCACCCCATCACTTCCACGATGTCTGCGGCAAAAGGATGGCCCAGCACATCACGCATCACCGCCATGTTGCCACGAGCGTACCCTGCACCCTCCGACCCCACCACCATGGCGGCGCCACAACACTACAGACCTGCACCGCCGACGAGGAGAGGAGAAGGGTAGCGCCGAGGTGGTGTCAGGCACAACGGCCACCTTGCCTCTCGGCGCCGACCTGCACGCAGCCACGCCCGTCCGCCGCCGGTTCACCACCCTCCTCGCCTCTAAGGGCTCCCTCCACCTCCACCGCGCCCACGGATGCCTCCGCCCCTGCCTCATCGCCGTCTCTGTCTCCTCCCCCCATGGCGCGCTGCTCCAGCTCGACGCATCCACTCGCACCGACCTCAAGGTCGCCGCGCTGCCCCTACCTCCTTAGCTCCTGCATTGCGCGGGTTTCTCCTCCTCGGCCTTTGCGCACATGGCCTCCTCCCACCGGATCACGCGCTGGCACTGCTTCGCCTCCTACCCACGCCGCTCGGTAGGAGCCGCGTCTCGCCGTCGCCTCGACCGCCTCGTCCTCCCGCGGCTGCTCTGGATCCACAGACGGAACCTCACTGCAACGCTCTTCGGTCATCGCGGCCGTCGCCGTCTCGTGCATGTGCAGCCCGCCACCACTGCTCCGCTTGAACGCTGTACCGCTCGCCGGCCCCGTCAGCCGCTCGCGGCCTCGTCCAGTGTGGCTCGGCATTGCGGCCCGCCACCACCGCTCCATCCGCGTTGGCCACCGCACGCTGTAGATCCGGCAGCTGGGGGGGCGGATCCGGTCCCCAAGACCTCGGATCTGCCACCCCGTGCCGCTACTGTCGCCCGGCCGGCGGAGCTTCTCCGCGCCGCTCCCCCACCCGGAAGCTACTCGCGCCGACGAAGAAAAGCCCCGCCGCCGCCGTCCTAGGGGCTTGCGCAGACTTCCGGCAGGCCCCTCCGGCGGCGGCAGGGGAGTTGGGGGAGGGAGGGGACAGCGAAAGCTAGCGGCTCTGCTGCCGCCCGAGTCGCCCGAGTGGCGACGACGTGGGCGCTATCTATATTTCTTCCACTTGGAGCACCTAAATTACTTACGTGAAGATTACAGACACGGCAGTCAGTACGGTAATAAAATTTGAATTGGTATACACCGTAAATAAATTGGGGAAAAAGTTTGGACTTTAAACTTATACACACAAAAGCTCATGTCACTGACAAGCGGTCCAAGTCATCACAGTGGATGATGCTATTATGTCCCAATCTGACAGTATACAAGTAGTGCTCATGCTGCTCACCTTGTTATTATATAATGCAGTAATCATGCATAAGTTTGTGTACAAATGGCTTTGCGCTATGGTTTAACTTTGCATCCGAATCGCACATCAATATTTAAGTTGAGTTTCAAAGGCTTATTCCTATCCATGATGAATTAAAGTGCAATCAAAGAGAAAGCTGTGTGCAATTAAACATATAATTCATTCTTGGTGCTTTCTGAACTTACCCACTACATATATGCGCATGATCAAAACAAGGCGTGCACGAGTAAAATTCAGACTCACACAGCAATAACAAATCTAACTACGGACATGATAGATGGCAATTCGTAAATGGCCGGCTTCAGCTAGCGCTCCTGCAAGCCTAAAATAATCGAATAAATAAGGCAATTAACCAATGATTAGCCTAAACATGGACCGTACCAACAGGTCAAGTATACAATTAAACATCAGCAACATAGTGGGGTGAAGCTTTCAGATTGATACTGGCTTTTCTCTTATATTTGTGTAAGCATTGACCAATAGGGGAAGGCTTAGGGGAAGAGAGAGCACTAATGGTTTGCAGCCTTGCAATGATCTTTCCATTCTGGAAAAAGGGACGCCCCTCAACCTCTCTTTCATTTTAGGTCACATTTGTGCTCGAGTGGACACTCATGAAATGGCAACAGCAGCACAGCAGCAACACCAACAACAGCCACGGGCAAAGGGAGGACCAAAGCTGCTTTATTTGTTTATTTTCCATGCATTCATGTTGAGGAGCATTAAGCCCTGAAGAAAAGGAGGCGTTAGCCAGTGTCTTGCACCCTTGGTGAGGTTTCTTCAGAATTTTTTAAGCTATCTCTACAAGCCTCCTCAGGCACCTTGAAGCTTTTTCTCTGGTTTGTGCTCGGTGACTAGGTTTCATGAAACCACAGGATGAAGATTCCAGCGAAGAACAGGAAGTGATGCGTGCGGCGCCTGTGCCAGTGTGCCGTGTGCATGCACACTTGGCTGATGGGGAGCTCAGGGTTTTGACCCTGGCACAGGAGCAGCTGAAATGTGAACAGCTTCCTGACGAAAGATAGATAGAGATGTGCTTCCATAACTGACACCTGGTCTTGTTATGCTTTTCGATCATCGTCAACTATATAGTATCAGCCTATCAGGCATCGGCCAAACTGGATGACTCACAAAGTTTCACAAGGCATGTTTAATTTGAAAGCATACTAGCATATATTTTTACCACAATTATATTTGATGAACAAACTTTTTCTAAAGAACCTAAAAGGGTTACTACTATATAGGAATTCATGACTGGAACCTTGGATTTCATAAATGCATTTACTTCGGGAGAACAAATGTTTCGATAAAGCTGAAATCTTATTATGCAAATAATGTACTATACAACTTTATCTACTAGATCATGTACGCAATTTTGCGTTTCGAACGGACTACTTTGATTATACCAATCGAAAAATTGTGTTGGAAGAACCATAGCCACAAATACGTGTGTAGTTGATACTCTCAAAACGTAGAGCATTAATAGGTTTAGGTTCCACCCGTACGCCTCTTTCACCATTATTTTAACACACCACAAACAGCTGCACGGACACTGTCAACGTATGCATCCACACTTTACCAATACGAATGCATACTTGAGACTAGACTGTGAGATCTTAAGATTGATGAAGTTACCGTAAGCATCACATTGACAACAGGCAGCAACCACCCTCACTCACATGCAAGGTTATGGTTGCCTTCTCGCCTCTTTCACCGTTGGCCAGGCTGTTTTTTTTTTGTTAATGCACGAGCCAAAATGTCAACATGGTGAGCCATTATACTTCTAGCTTTTCTCCCCAACCGGCTCCCAAGATAAAGATGTCACAATTCTGATTCCATCTGAGAAACAGCTTCCCTAGCCTGTGTCTCACCATCTGATGATCTCTGATTTCTCTTTGGGATTTGTTTGTATTATTGACGTCGTACATTGATTTGGGCTAGCCAGTGAGCGTCTGATAACGAAAAGGCAAGCCTCTTGTACCTTGCCCAAGGTACCATGCAGGATTATTACTAAAGAGACGCCGTACACTGTTAGTGGAGTTGACAGTGGTGGATTATTACATGTCATATTTGTCTTGTTCTAAGTTAAACTTATCCAATTTTGATCGAATTCATAGAAAAATATAACAACATCTACAACTACCAAATACATGCACTATCAAAATATATTTCATGGTACATTCAATGAAATAGATTTGATATTGTAGATGTTGTTATATTTTTTTTATAAACTCAGTCAAATTTGGATAAGTTTAATTATTTAATTCGATTAATAAGGACAAAGCAAATATTACATGTAAAAAAATAGAGTGAGTCTATATATATAAGACGCGGTGTAACCCCCTTTGTCCCCCCTTGAGGGTGACTACTGAGGGTTAACGCCAACCTGAAGTTCATTAAGATATGCAAGCAGTGCGTTGATGTTTTGTGAAAATGAAAGCATGCAAGAGGAAGATAAGTCCACGCAGCACAAGTAGCTACAGCTGAAAAAACGATCACACTCCCGCAAAAGCTGCATGCAAGTTTTAAAAGAGCACGTGTGTGGCCTACACACAGTTGTGACAACGTGAACGTACCCACTCGTCAGCGGGGCAGGACAGATCGATCGAATGCATGTGTTTACTTACCGTTTGCGGCATTAGCATTGCTAGCTGCCATTGTCATCACCATGCATGAGTTGTCAGTATTCTTGTCCACGAACTCAAGCTACTTACTACTCCTTAATCAACCTGGTACATGCTGATAAGATTACTACTCCTTAGTACAAGCGCACAGCAATAATATTACATCGTCTTTCGTGAAATAAGAAGTTAAGAACTGTGGGTTTCTGACCCTCTGAAAACGGAACAAAAAGAGCAGCATACGATGCATCCTTAAGTTGGTGAGGTTTCTTGGGAGTTTGGCTAAGCTAGCTGGTAGCCGTTTCTTGGCCCGTGGAAGCTAGCTAGCTTTCTGTGCGTGGTTTGTGCTGGGTGACTTGGCTTGGCTACATGATCAAAGCAGGATGAACATTCCAGTCCAGCAAACAAGGATAAACACGGCTAGCGAGAAGGGTTTTGACCTCTGCACACAAGATCGAGCGGCTAGCTCAAAGATGGACAGCATCGGAGACGTGAGAGAGGGGTCGCTGTTGAGGTCAGCAGTGCAAACTGCTGTATCAGGTTTCCTAGCTAGCTTGTGGTCTTTCCCAATTCCCATCACGCTTGCTCGTCCACACTCTACTACCAGCAGCACTGATCCTTCCATAACTGACACCTGGTCATGCCCTCTTGTTGCGCTTTCCCGTCACCATCCACTACTAGCTAGCTATCGATAGATCAGGCCATCTCGATCTGCCAACGAACAGTGTGGCTCCAAAAGTTTCGCAGGGGCTCGCAGGTTTTCCGCTTGGCACCGATCAGAGTCATCGATCAGCACACGGCGGCGCGCGCAGCAACCGAACAGCGAGGCGAGTGCACGCAATCATGCGCCGCTAGCTGCCGCTGCGTGGCGGCCGGCTGCCCTGGCTGGCTACTGGCCTGGGCGCGGCCGCCGGCTGCCGCCCATGCCGCGCGTGTAACCACCCCTGCTGGCAAGTGGCAACGGCGTCACCGGAGCACGCCGCCTCCGCGCGAGAGGGAAGCCTGCCGAGTGCTGATCGATCAGCTGCACAACACGTCAACAAGGCAGTTTCTTCCCTTCCCCCAAAGAAGGAAACGTGAATTCTGGCATAAACTACCTGCCTAGCTTGTACGTACTACGCAGGCACGCAGCTGCTACTCCGGGCGAGCCTGTCAGGTATGGCCCGCTTGTCAGGCTGTGGGTGTCAGAACGGGGAACAGGGCACGCCTGGCAACTGTTGCCGCCAACGTCGTTGCCCTTTGTCACCGTCTGGGCGGTTACTATACCTTTTAACCCGATGCTCGTGGACCCAAGCTGCTTCTCAACGTGCACGCACATATTCTGCCTCTGAAAAACACACATGTTAAGAACGCAACACGTCTTGATCAGGTAATAAACCAGGCTTTCTTACTCTGAAAAGGGGACGACCGGACGAGGCGGCGGTCAGTCAGGTGCGCTGCGTAGTATGCTGTCGCGCGCGGCGTCATGGCCACGTCAGGACCTCGCCGCCTGCACGACCACGCCACCGCGTCGGCAGGCAGCCATGCCCGGCCGATCGATCTGGTCGTCCGCGCCATGCATTTGCACGCGCCTCGCTCCAACTTGCATGCATCGCGCGCCGGCCGGCTGCTGGCTTGTGCGATCCAACCCAGCCACGCACGAAATGTGTAAAAGCACGCACGACCCGTGGTGCACTGCACTAGCAAGGATTTCAGAGTATTTTACGGCACTAATCCTCCTGAAAGCCTGCACTGCTCGCTTAATCGCCGCGACGCAATCGCCAATTTGCCGGCCTGCTCGTGCTTCCCTGAACCATCCATGCGTCTTTTCGCCGGAAAGATGCGGGTGAAAGCAACGCCCCTTTCTTTTCTTGGTTAGCCTGGGCGAGCAAAAGCGACCGGCCAGAACGCGAAACTGAATCCAACCAGCACCCCAGCTGGTCGAATACTTAATACATATACATATATATACATATATACATATACACACACACACACACATATGCATATTTGTATATGTGCATTGTGCTAGTAGAATGGATCGGACATGAACTGCAAGCTCGATCTCCACTATAAGCAAGAAGCAAGCACCACGCATCCATCCACAGCCCAGCTGCTGCTTCCCTTCGTTTCCCTTTAGATTTCCCCCTTTAGTTACCTTTCTCTCTCTACCTAATATTGCTATCTCCTGGCTGTTGCAACACCACTACTCTCTCTCAGCAGTCAGCAGCATCACAGCGACTCCGGCCTGCGAGCGAGCTCGATCGTTTGCATATAAAAACGAGCAGAGCTGGGCGAGTAGAGGACGCCTCTCTCCTCCGTTCTCCATCTATATAAGCAGGGTTGCTTCCGCCACCACCCCTGCCCTGTCCCTGTCCCCTAGCTCCGATCCGATCCGATCCGCATGTAAATTGACATACCTCCGGTCAGGTAGTATACTACATATACGGCGGTGCCGGCAGGCGGTTGCGGAGGATGGTGAAGTTCTCGCGGGAGTACGAGGCCAGCATCATCCCCGAGTGGAAGGCCGCCTTCGTCGACTACAAGTGCCTCAAGAAGCTCATCAAGAGGATCAAGGTCGCCCGCCGCGACGCCGGCCCGCCGCCGCCGCTCCTCGCCGGTGGCACCACCACCACCGGCTATGGCTTCTCGGTCCTTGACCCCGTCCGCGCCCTCACCGCCCGCTTCGCCAGGAGCACGGCGGCTTCACCAGTACGTGTTCTGTGACTGTCACTGTGTTACCGTCGACGATCGCCTCCTCGTTCCCTTGGGCCGTAGATGTACGCCGTCTTCTGGGCCATCCAGTATTTTTCTCTGACCGACGCGTGTGTATGCGTACGCCGATACGCTTGGCAGGAGGGCGAGGAGGAGAGCTTGGAGTCGGATTCAGGGGAGCTCGTGCGAGCCACGGACAAGCATGTAATTCAAGCATGCATGCCTTGCCCCCAGCAAAACTTTTTTTTATAATAAATCCTTTTGTTATTATAATTGAAAATTAACAATTTGTCATTCGCGTGGTTTTTGTATATATGATTTGCAGGAGCAGGAATTTTTGGAGCAGGCGGACGAGGAGCTGGAGAAGGTGAACAAGTTCTACGCGTCGCAGGAGGGAGAGCTGCTGGCGCGCGGCGACGCGCTCATCGAGCAGCTCCGCATCCTCGCCGACGTCAAGCGCATCCTCGCTGACCACGTGGCGGCGTCCCGGCGCGGCGGGCCCGCCGGGAGGAGGGCGCTGGGCCGGGCCGCCTCCATGCCGCCGCCCTCGCACTCGCCGTCCGTGAACGGCTCCAGCGGCCGCCACCTCCTCTCCGGCCTCGCCTCGCCGCAGTCCATGTCAGGTAGGTCCAACCGACCAACCGCAGGCACATGAACCCCACCGCTTTTGCGTGCATGCATGGCCGCGGCCGCCGCGCACGTGACTGATGACGCCGACCGCACCGCCGGCTGACGTGTCACGCGCGATGCAGATGGGAGCGTGGAGCTGCAGCAGGCGCGGGTGGCGGAGGGCGCGGCGGTGGCGGAGGAGGTGATGGCGGCGCTGGAGCGCAACGGCGTCAGCTTCGTCGGCGGCGGGCTGGCCAAGGCGAAGAAGGACGGCAGCGGGAAGCAGCTCATGGGGAGGGGAGCGCTGCTGCAGCTGCCGGCGACGGTGAGGATCGACATCCCGCCGACGAGCCCCGGGAGAGCGGCGCTCAAGGTGTGGGAGGAGCTCGTGAACGTGCTCCGCAAGGACGGCGCCGACCCCGCCGCCGCCTTCGTCCACCGCAAGAAGGTCCAGCACGCCGAGAAGAACATCCGCGACGCCTTCCTGGCGCTCTACCGCGGACTCGAGCTCCTCAAGAAGTTCAGGTACCCCCATCTCCTCAACTGCCACCCCTTATATGCTGAACAAATTGCAAATTCAACTTGGAATGCCGTCACGTCAGTTGCATGTTCATCTAATCTTGTCTTGCTACGGCACTCACAATCTGATCGCACAAACCAACGACACCTGCTCTGTTCAATTCCATGATAAACCCGCATCTGGCCTGATCCATCGACAAGATGCAGAGTGATAGAGTGAGTGGTAGAGCAATAGAGCTCTGCTTTCTTCTCTTCTTCTTTTTTTGAATCGTAGAGCAATAGAGCTCTTCTTTCTGACGAGTGATGAATGCACTCGTATCCACTCATGTATACTGCGCGTGGACAGTGTTGGTATTTTAGACACTTGGAAGATTTCAAATTTCAGCCAGTTTGCATGGATGGAGGCCAGCATGTGAAATGAATCACGTAGGAGCCATGCACTAAGCCACTAACCCTGGATGGCAACACCGATTAGTATTTTTTTAAAAAAAAAATTGAGCCAGCAGTAGTTTGTTTTATTAGACCTGTCCTTTTCTCCTGTTGTTAATCGTGAGACTTTTGTTGTGCGGTGGTGATGGACTGATGATTTGCCTTTTCCTTTGTTTCTGTGGCATATCTGTGTGGATGGATGCAGCTCTCTCAATGTAAAGGCCTTCACCAAAATATTGAAGAAATTCGTTAAGGTATTGTCCACCACCACTACTCAACTAGCTACGCATGTATGTGCTCTTTTGAAGTGGATGGACTAGAGGAAAGGGACTGTACAACAATAGGCCAGAATAAAGCGAAATGGTACACTCGAAACATGCAGAGGAATATAGGCAATTTTTTTTGTAAATAACCCAAATACATGTATTATTAGGGAGAAAACTATTGAAAGTTTTATAAGCACAAAACATTTTGTCTAAATCTTAAATTATCATAGTTTAGTAGCTCGGTATGATTTGTACGAAGAATTCAGATATAGACTGTTGTTTCGCCACCTGACGAGAAATGCTCTGCATTCCAGGTGTCAGAGCAGCAGCGAGCCACTGACTTGTTTTCAGAGAAGGTGAAGAGGTCGCCGTTCAGCAGCTCCGACAAGGTATAATCGTCTGCATCCCATCTGACGAGCACACTACAGGCTACACTCATCTGAAGAAAACTAACTGAAGAAGGAATAACCCTGGTGGAGCAGGTGCTTCAGCTCGCCGACGAGGTGGAGTGCATCTTCTTGAGGCATTTCGCCGGCAACGACAGGAAGGTGGCCATGAAGTATCTCAAGCCGCAGCAGCCCAGGAACACCCATATGATCACATTCCTCGTAGGCGAGTAGCCTCAAAGATAGAATCGATCGTCTTCATAATTTCAGACCCCAAATGTATCCTGAACTCGCTGTTTCTTGTGCTTTCAGGCCTGTTCACAGGCACATTCGTGTCGCTATTCATCATATATTCAGTTCTAGCCCATGTCGCCGGCATTTTCTCTTCTACCGGAAGCCCAGCCTACATGGACATAGTCTACCATGTTTTCAGGTCAGTTATGAAGCTAACTTCACAGGCTTCTTCTGATCATGCATGGATGATAACTTTCGGATACCATACTTCACGGCTTTATTATAAAGCAAGGATGTAATTTTTTACCTTAAGTAACATAGTTTCGGCCTGTGCTTCTGCAGCATGTTTGCACTCATCAGCCTGCACGTCTTCCTGTACGGCTGCAACCTCTTCATGTGGAAGAGCACCAGGATCAACCACAACTTCATCTTCGATTTTGCCTCCAACACCGCCCTGACGCACAGGGATGCCTTCCTCATGTCAGCCTCCATCATGTGCACCGTCGTCTTGTCGCTCGTTATCAACCTGTTCCTCAGGAACGCCGGCGCAACCTACACCGACGCATTGCCCGGTGCACTCCTACTGGTAAGAAACACAAGCCATGGGGGGAAAGAATAAGTGCTGTTCTGCCACAAACATGTATTGACTTGAGCTCTCCACCCCCTATGTATGTTTCAGCTGTCAACAGGGGTTCTGTTCTGCCCATTCAACATATTCTACCGCTCGACGCGCTACTGCTTCATGCGCGTCATGCGCAACATCATATTCTCGCCATTCTACAAGGTAAGGGCCTCAGAATTATTTTCCTCACTTCGCAGACAGTTGGAACTATCCATCTCATGAGCAGGTTGCCTTGCAATGCAGGTTCTGATGGCTGATTTCTTCATGGCTGACCAGCTAACGAGCCAGGTAAATTCTGAACCTTATGCTACAGTCTCATTGAGCCTTACGGTGCAGATTCTTACGAGTCTAACTGGTTCTATCTTCCAGATCCCACTACTAAGACACATGGAATTCGCAGCATGCTACTTCATGGCTGGGACCTTTAGGAATCAGGCATATGAGACCTGCACCAGCAGCCCACAATACACACACCTGGCCTATGTGATTTCCTTCCTACCTTACTACTGGAGAGCAATGCAGGTACAAATCAAAGCTGAATGCGAGCAATGTAAAATTCTGCAATTGGCAATTTTTTTAAGATTAATTCAAACTAAATGGTGTGATGATGCCTCTTATAGTGTCTAAGGAGGTACCTGGAAGAAGGTCATGATATCAACCAACTTGCTAATGCTGGCAAGTATGTATCAGCGATGGTTGCTGCTGCTGTGAGGTTCAAGTACGCTGCAACTCCAACACCACTCTGGATGTGGATGGTCGTCATTTCATCCTCAGGCGCCACCATTTACCAGCTCTACTGGGACTTTGTCATGGACTGGGGCTTCTTAAACCCCAAATCCAAGAACTTATGGCTCCGGGATCAGCTCATCCTGAAGAATAAGTCGATCTACTATGTTTCCATGGTACTGTACCTTGTTCACCTAATTTTAAATACTACAGCTGATTTAGGGAATCCCAAGTTCAGTAGCACTAACACCCTTACAACACAGATGCTCAACCTTGCGCTGCGTCTAGCCTGGGCCCAGAGTGTAATGAAACTCAAACTTGGTCGGGTGGAGTCCCGCTTGCTTGATTTCTCACTCGCTTCACTGGAAATTATACGACGAGGACATTGGAACTTCTACAGGTAATTGAAAAACGGAGAGGTGCAAGCTTCGTTCCAATTTAGTATGTTCAGTTATAACCAGCTGTATGCTTGATCGGATTGCAGGCTGGAGAATGAACACTTGAACAACGCTGGAAAGTTCAGAGCAGTGAAGACTGTCCCATTACCATTCCGTGAACTTGAAACTGACTGATAAAGACAAAGTTAAGAACTTGTTGGCATGCTCCCAACATGAAGGGAATTTAGGGGAAGAGATCCAGGAACGAATACACTACCCCAGCTAATGCTTGCGCTACAATTGGTGTCTAAGGGATAATAAAGTAATCAGAAAGCATAACTGCACAAGACCATGACATTGCAGATTTAAGATGGAATAAGCTCAGATGGTGCATTGTAATGAGGGTGCCAGGGCACATAAACATGAGGCACTGTGGTCAGGAAAGATTGGGTGGATTCCTTATTGGTCGATTGAAGAGTGTTGTGTGTTAATCAGCTAACAAGATCTTTGTTGATAACTAAGTTATGTATTTATCGAATTCATGCCAGAAAAATATTGCATGGAATTGTAAGCTCCAGGGCATCAAACATAATTTTAACAATGTTCCATACGTGCGAGTTACAACTGAGTGATCAGGACAAACATAAAAACATGCAAGACAAGATAAAACGAAGGCACGGCAGACTGAGAACGCACAGGAGTGAAAACAAGATAATATTGCTAGTACAGTGAAACTGTGAAAGCAAGATGCTTGACACAGCAGATGACACCAGAAGTGAACCATAAATAAAGTACATATATTACATGACACACATTGCACACAAATAAACGATAAATAGATAGCTACGACAAGTACCTCCACTGCGCTGGTCGGTCTCTTGAGACAAGAAGAACCCTTGATGATGAGTAATCAAATGTAGGACAGTACAAATCATCAGGGCCAATAGCTTCTCTCACTCCAATGGTGTTTCCACGGTCAAAGCTATAAGTTGGCTGTATGTCTTCCTTAAATGTGTCAAAGGCAAACAGCCCCATACCGCAAGCAGCCAAGACAAGGTTCGAGTTGCCCCATACTTGAGTTATCGCAGAATGATGGAAATGAGCATTGAATTCTGGTAACTCATAGGTTGCAACAAGCTTCCCCTTTCTCAAAGAGTATTGCTGAACTCGTGACCTCAAACCACCTTTTATTTGCAGCCGTCCTTCTGTGCTACCAATAAATACTGAATCTCCACGTGAGAAGATTGAGTTTGCCGTACCACCATGTCTTGCTATTTTAAGACCAATGCCAGCAGGTACACGAAAATCGAATACATTAACACTTTCATGCGTACTGAAAACACCATCATTTCCTTCCACCTCAGATGAACTAACCCTGCAAAAAAACCACAAGCAGGTCTTAAATGATTTTACTAAGGCGGATGTCATAGAAGGGATTTTCGTAAATCTCTTTCAGATATTTCATCACAGCAGGCCAAGATAATTGCTGCTGTTGATTACTAAGAAACAGGAAATTATTTGGTTTCAATAGCGTAAGCTGAGGTAAACTTGGCTGGGTCTTAAGTACAACTAATACTGGGAAATTTACATGTGCGTGATGTAAGATTTACTAATTACCTTTGACGCACTCCCCCGCCCACCTCAGCATCAGTGTTATTCACATGAAGGCAGTACACTTTCTTACCAGAAGAAGCAACAGACAGCAAGGGTTGTGGGTTAAGCGAATTCACATCCCACAACCCTATTGACTCGATCCCTGCAATTACTACTTTTCCCCTGCTACGCCATTGTAGCGGGCTCGAGTATTCCATTCCCATTACTGGACTGCTAACTTCCCATTTCATCACTACATCACCATCACGGATATCGTAAGCTGTGACCATCCTTTGCTTGCTAGCAGTAGAAAGCAGGAGAGGTCCACAAGGTTTATACCACCATTGTTGTGTTTCTCCATTTGACAACGCAGAGCTAGATCTTGATGAACCTAAATTAGAGAGAGGTCCAAGAACAGCCCGGGGTGGTGGAGCAGGATCATGAGAAGCCTCCTCCTCAATATGAAATGCTTTTACTTCTCTGGTATAGTAATCCCAGCTGCAAAACCCAGGCTCCAATGCATTGCCAGCAGATGCAGCAACCACATATCTACCAGAACATCCATCTACACCTGGGGCGCGAATCAACCAGCAATCGCCCCACGTATTATTCGATACCATGCTGGGAGGCTTGTACTCAGATTTGAACTGCACCAATACAGCTAAATGCAGTCAGCACTCAGGTTACCCAACTAACTGTCCATAAAAAAAAGAACAAACAAAAGCAGTAAACAACCAAATACCTCATGGTTTGCAATATCATAATAGGAGCATGTGCCATCACCATGAGCTAGAAGAACAGCTTCCCCCTCCGAAACAAACCATCCACCCGTAGAAGACTTGTTTCCTATACCTGATAACTGATCACTGCAAGACTCCTCTGTTTCCTCCTGAACCATCATGGAGGGCTTGTTTTCTTGCTCATCAAACTCATCTAGTTTCTCTTTAGCAAGCAATTCAATCTCCTCCTTGTGATTGGGACCAACTGGATTCTTTGAGCTACCTTGGCTCGATGTCTTGCTGGTTGCATCTGCTACTTCATATATCTTGTTCTTTTCCAATTTCTTAGCACGGCGGTCCTTGAAAAAGTCATTTTCTTCACCATCTAAAGAAGCAAGAAACTCCATGGCTATACAGTTCTCATCATCATCAGGGTCAGGGGCAGCAGGTCCTGTTGTTCCAGGAATAACCCTCTTTGTATCCGCAGATGAATCATGGTGAGTAGATGTTGAAGATTTACGATCCCTCAACAATTTGTGATGTGGAAAAAACCTTGCCTCCAGTTCATCAGTATTCAGCCCTTTTCCAGCATGCTTCAGGCCACCTGGCTTCGCAACAGTACATTTTGCAGCGCTTTCAGCATGGGAACTCTCACATTCACTGCTATCTGCAGTACCTAGCTGTATCTTATTATCATCCTTGACATGAGAAATCGCCTTCTCAATGGCATTGATTTCCTTCTGAATATTTGACAGGATCTGCTTTGGCTCGTCCGGGTTGTTCTCATCAAGCATTTCTTTGGTTTTCTTGATATCAGTAGCAATCTTCTGAACCCTTCCTTCTAGCGCTGCTAGTTTCTCATGAAGTTTGCTTGGGTACTTGTTAACAGCAGACACAGGTTTAGCTGACCTTCCCTCCCCACCTGCAGCAGCTTTCTCAAAAACTCTAATCTTGTCTGCCAATTTGCTCTTTTCTTCCTGCTTCTTACACTCCTCATTATTCTTTTGCTGTTCCCTCGCTGCACCAGGAACATCAATTGGGTCCACCACATGGACAGTGAACACTGGGATGACAGAACCATTTCCTTCTTCATCATCCTTCTGGGTAGCAGAAAAATCTGCAGCATTGGAAGAAGCTTCTCCTGAATCAGCATTTTCTCCAGGGATCTCCTTTACCAATTTGATATTGAGCCCCTCTTTCCTCCCACTGATTTCTTCACCTGCCTTTGCCTTTGAATCAGAGCCCTCTCTTCTTCCACCAATCTCTTCACTCTGCCTCTTCATATTAGCACCACAGATCTCTGTTTTTCCTTTTATCTCATCACGTTGCTTCGCCACATGCGCACCAAAGCCATCTCTTTTCCCGCTGACCTGCTTGGCCTTTGCATCAAAGCTATCCCTTTTCCTATCAATCTCACCAGTTTGTTTTGCCTTGGCATCAAGGTCGTCCCTTCTCCTACTGATCCCATCCAACCCCTTGGACTTCGCATCAACCCCCTCCCGTCTCCTGCTAATCTCATCACTTCCAACACCACCACTCCCTCTCCTAGCCTCCGAGGCCCTGGATCCAACAGCACTTACCGACCTCCTCCCTTTCTCTACGGAAGAAGACCTGATCCCACCGCTCACGCTTCGCCGCAAGCCCGCGTCCGGCACGGGGTCCTTCCCGATGGAAGCCCTCCCCGGCAGCACGGGAGCCCTGAGTGTGGAGACGAGCTTGGAGGACTCCACCGAGCTCTGGATCCTGCTGGCCCGCGGGAGCGACGACGTGGACCACCGCACGGCGGAGGTGGGCTTGGCCGGCTTGGACGCGGAGTTCTCCTTGCCGGCCGCGGCGGCGGTCGTGCGCCGGGCAGACGAAGAGATGGAGAAGGGCTTGGGGGTGAGCGGGCGCGAGGCCGCGGCCTTAGCGCCGCCGCCGCCGCGGTCCTTGAGGCGGGAGGACATGGCGGGGGTGGCGATGCAGGGCTAGGGTTTGGGGGTGCGGGGGTGGGGATTCGGGGGAGACTGGACAAGAGGAAAGGTCGCCTTGATTTGGATTTGGGAATGGTCGATTGATTTGAGATTTGGGGGAAGGGGCGTTTCAAATTTCGAAATCGTTCGGGCGGGAGCTTTTATGTGGGCCCGTGGTGCCCAGCACCCTGCAGTTTGCAAGGTAGGCCCACATGGAGGAGACAGAGAGACCGCTTTATTTAGTCAGCAGACAGAAGAGGATTTGACCCGCTGATTGACCAGTTTCATTTTGCCTTGAACTCCAAGTGGCATAAATTGTGTATCTTACGAGATATATAAAAATAGTTGGGTCCTTAAAAAAGGTATAAATTCCTGGATACTCATCAACTAAGGGCTTGTTTAGTCCCCAAAACTCTCAACTTTGATACTATGCAAAAAGAAAATTCCCCATCACATTAAACTTGCGGTAGAGTACTAAATGTAAACAAAATCAAAAACTAATTATACAGTTTTGTTGTACTTTGCGAGACGAATCTCTTGAGCCTAATTAGTCAATATTTGGACAATAATTCACAAATACAAACGAAACACTACAGTGTGCTACAGTGCTACAACATTGATTTTGCATCTCCAAAGTTGAGCAACTAAACAAGCCTAAAATGAATTTAACAAAGAAAAGGACGGCGCAAATGACCAGAAGTGAGGAGGATATGACGAAGATAAAAGCTGGAGAATCAATGCGAACACTTTTTAGTTTTAGTGGATAGATCGAATAGAATGATTTTAATGAAGCATCTAATCCTTTAAGTCTTTAACGCAAAAGAAAATAGAAAAGGGATACAGGGAGGTGGATGGAGTGCAGTGACAAATTTATAAGCCAAGATCGACGCTGTCCATCATCATCAATCAAAATAGCTGATCGTGAAGACGTGAAAGGCTGTAGCCGGCTTGGAGAAGACAATGTAATACAGTGCTAGTGAGGACCAAAACGTCTCCCCAAGATTCCCTTGGAAACATGAAGCATGGGAAAAATACACTATTGGTACACATAAGATACTCAAGCAGAAGACTTGAGACAAGGAATGGAGGTAATCAACAGCAGCAGAAGAGGTGGAACAAACAAGCATGTGCATTGAGCTTCCTCTTTGCGAGAAAATCGCTGCAAATTCGTAATCTTCCATACAACAGGGGGCAGGGAAACGCTACAGTCCCCCTCAAACATATTTTTCAACAACAACAGGGCCATATCATCATCATCAACATACATCCAGCAAGATGAACAACGGAGGGGGACAAAAATAGCACTGACTGAATTACAGATTAGCGGGGTATAAGCCATCCTGTACGTTCTCAAGGAGATTTGACTCCAGTCCCACTGCCAAGGCGCACGAACGCTCCAGGCACAGCATCAATCTGCCTCGGGCGTGCAGCTGCCATCAACTAACATCTTAAGAATGCAAAGACAACTTACTATGCTGGTGAAACATGCTTTACTCCTCGAAGCCATCCATCATGGGGTGGTGGCCTCCTCCTTCCGAAGTGTTTTTCGATGACTGTTTTCGGGCTGTGCCCCGCCTGCTTTTGGCTTTTTTTGCCTTCATCCTCCGCTTCTTCTCGGTGGCGTCAACCCAGGTGTAATCAGAAGGTATGTGGAATGGATCGACCTCGTCTTTCCAGTTCCGGCTATCACCACCATCACTAGACTGTGTACCTCGGCCACCCTTTACCCACGAATACCATGAGCCTGATCCTTCAGATTCTTTGGCCTTCGCATCCTGGAACTGCGTTGGACTTGAAGGTGGTGTGGCAAACTCATCTAAAGGCTGTAGTTCTTCAAACTTTGTGAACGTCACAATGACGCGTATCGTTGGAACAATGGGGATGGCAATCTGAAATAAGATGCCACACAAGGTCAGATATCAATATGGGAAATAGACATTAACGCCTGAAGTGTCTATCATCTGTGGCTATTCTCATCAGTGGTAATCAGAAAAAAAAAATACCACTCAGAATGCCCTCCAAGTAAAAAAAGTGTCCAAGAACTATTCATGAGAGCATTGCACAATTTACAGAGTGAACAGTGCGAGATCATGCAGTCCATCCTTACTTCAATCAACCGTGACTCTGTGAGTCATACACTACAGTACCATTTCACATGCCAAAAAAAAATGTGTGTATCACAGATTTTTTTTTAAAAAAGTGCCAGTTGATTTAGTAGTTTGTTCTGAAAAGCTATAAGAAACAGAAAGGACCAAACAAGTGCGAGATATGACTTGGCTAGTTGGCTGTTGGCATCACACAAAAATGCTAAAAGGTGCAGCATAAATCGCAAATAAATAAATAAACGCATCACATTTCATAAGCATAGACTAGGAATAAAGCAGTGCTCCTAGCTCAGCCTGGATAATAAGATATCACATGCAGTGCCATTGGTCAGGAAAGAGTGGTTAGGAAATGTCAATATAGGATGTATCATCGACTACCTTTTGAGCTCTAAGGTCAGTAGGGAGCAGTGGGGCATTAGTTTTCTGGTGGTTTGGAGTAGGCCCCAGCTAATCAAGACTTGGAATGGAGGAAGAGACAAAGTGGGTGAGTGATATGGCAAGCACAAGAAGAAAGCTTTGAAAACACAAACAGGAACTAGATATCTTTTTGGCAGCTTCTGAAATCTGCAAGATTATTGAAAACTGGATGATGGGAGCAACCAACCACGAGCCATTTTTAAAGGATTTAAAGTTGATTAACAAAATAGCGAAGATGTGACAAACAGATGAAAAAGGAAAGAATACATAGCTCAGACTAGATTCTATGGCTCAATATTGTACTGCACACATGGTAATTTGCATACAGTAGTGAAAATATAGTGGCATACATCTAATCAAAACAATAGTGCTGTATGTTGCATGCTGAAAACTGTAAATCGAAACAATAGTGAAAAACTGTCAACCTCCACTTATTCCAAGAGGCATGATGACCAACAGAATTAGTAGCTTAAAAGCAAAGTTTTGCATACTTAGTCCCCTATGGTTCTTATGAGAGAAATTTGTATTTTCTTTCCAAGCAGGCATGAGGTGGACACCGCATCTTATGGTTGTGTCCTTATTAATGCAAATAATTGATTACCAGGAAGGCACACATAAGATGTAGCAGTTCTAAAACATGGACAATACTTTCTTACAGTTCCTACCAAAACAATACTTTCTATTTTTTTTTAAAAAAAGTCTTAGGAAAAAAGAACATGAGCGGCCAAAACATAATGTAAGAAATGAAGAAGGCACTATTCACAACAGTGATCCAAACGAATGATGCAGAAAAATAGAGCAGAAATAACGAAGGGGAAGAGCACAGAACAGGCACAACAGAGGCAGACAACAATGATGCTTCAGGCAACCAGCATGGAATTTTAGACTACACAGTAGCAGTGGTACAGAAATTGAATTCAGATGTGGCAGAATATTTTGAGTAGCAAAGAGCAATTGCTGCCCACTCGAGAAGATTGAAAAATGATAGGCATGCAATTTGATTGGAATAATTGGCAAGATGCAATTAGTTGGAAATTTGAACTGAGATGGTACATGCTAATATAGGAAGCTAATATAATCAAGCCATACCTTGACTGGAAATGTGCCGGTAGGAAGCTTGGTTGTCAAGAGTTCCCTAAGCCTCCTGACAGCCTTCACTTTATTTGCTAGGACATCAAGCAGAGGGATCAGTTCATCCGTCTTCAAAGGGAAATCTGGTGTCAACCACAACACTGGTCTTAACCCCTTTTTGTACTCGCTTTCATGTTTGAGAGAATCTCCTGACGAACCACTATTCTTCTTCTTCCTGCTGCCCTTCTCCTTTTGCTTCCCTGGATCACCCATTTCATCCTTACTACCCGCCTTGGATGGCTTGTCGTCGCTCTTGGATCCTTTCTTGCCACCCCAACCAAACCACCCCTTCTTATCTTTGACCACACCATTTGAATCCGTATGATCGGCCCCACTGTCACCTTCCTCACCCCTCTCCTCAGATTCCTCTTCATTGTTCCCCATCCTAAGTGCAGAATCAAGCTGCTTCCTCTCCTCGGCTGTCAACACTTCATCTAACTCAGCATCAAGCTCTGCGCCCCTACCATTCTTCTCCTCCCCATCCATCGCAAACAGCTCCTCATCCGTCATTGCCCCTGGCACCCGCCTAGACTTCACTGTCACTAGAACATTCAACATGTCATACACCTTGGCTTTCCATTGCCCCACGGCTTCCGTCCTCTCTTGCCGGCGCCAATTCAAGTGCGGCACGAGCTCCGCCTGTGTCACGTCGATCCCAGGCCGGTACATATTCGTCTTGGACATCAATGCCACCTCATGTGCCACCTCCGACTCTGTGGGCTGCACACCCGCTCCCTCCAGCGCATCTGTAATCTCCTTGTCCTTGTGAGCCAGAACTATGAGAGAACCCGGGTGCAATTCCTTACCCCCAGCATCCTCAGGCCTCGCACCATCCCCCAGAAACAGGAAGGTCTGATCCGAGCGCTGGATGCGGAAGCCGTCGAAGCCAGCGAGCGTCATGTCAGCCCGCAGCGCGGCCCCACGCTTCCAAATGCGGTAGGTGTCTGACGGGGCGATGCGGCCGATGAACGGTATGACAGAGGACTCGAAGTGGAAGGAGATCTCCATGTAGAAGTCGCGGATGCGATTGATGGAGGCGAGGATGCGCGGGAGGCGTCGGCACCACTTGGCCCATGCGAGTGGCTGGTAGTGGCGCGCGATGATGGTGGCGATGGCCTCCTCGCGGGTGCAGACGGCCTCCTGGAGCGCGGACCATCCGTCGGCGTTCTGGAGCGACCAGTCGGCGCCCGCGGACATGAGGATGTCCGCGGCGACGGGGTCGCGGAGGCGGACGGCGAGGTGGAGCGGGGTCTCCCTCCGCGGGACGTCGCGGCGGTCGATGACGGCGGAGACGGCGTCGGCCACGGCCTCCCCCGCGATGGACTCCTGCTCGGTGGCGACCTCGCCGGTGCGCGGGAGGCGCGGGAGCCCCGCGACCAGCCTCCTGAGCGCGGCATGGTCGCGGCGCGCCACGGCGAGGTGCGCCGGGCTGTGCGCGTACTTGGACACGTCGTCCATGGCGGGGCGGGAGCAGCAGCCTCGAACCGTGGGCTCGCCGGCCGCCGCCGCGGCGCGCTCCCTAGCTAGGTCAAGCGGATCTGGGACGGGGTGGCCCGTAGGGGCATGGGGGTGCCGGAGGCCAGATCTGGCGCGGCGGGGAAGGGCGGCCGGGATCGCCGCGCTCCGGCGGCGCCGCCGGAGAGGGGGGGGGGGGCGAGGACGAGCGGTGGGGAGGGGCGGGGCCGGAGGGGGAAGTGGTCCTCCTATTCCTGGGGCCTCGAGCCGCAGTTATTTTTCGCCTCCTCTCTCTCTCTCTCTCGCTCGGTCGCTCGGGGGCTCGGGGCTGGGGCCTGGGAGGGAGGAGGCGAGGGTGGAATGGGTCTCTCCCTCTCTCTCTCTCGTCTCTCCCCTCCTCCTGGCTAGCGCGGCGCGAGGAAGGCTGGCCTGTCCTGTGCTGTTCCCGCCGTCCCGTTGTGCGGAGCGAGGACCAAGCAGAGCGCGTGCCTTTGCCGTCGTGTGCTGTTGGTGACGGACATGATCGGCATCGAGTGGTTTATACTGGCTCTCATGAGCTAACGTAGGTAAGAACTTGTGACTGCTACGCAAGGTAAGCTACCGTTGATGAATGATGAGTGATCCTCACGCACTCGCTCTTGAGAGAGATTGGCACGTGCTGGTCCTGGTTCATGATGTTCCCGATTTGCAATTTTCTGTCCCTGCAACCGGGCCAACTGCCGATTTCGGTCTAGGCAGGATTGGTGACGAATGGGACATCAGGATTAAGTAACTTTGACCCATCATTGAGACTAACTAGCTCGGTAGTTATCTCGGCCACGAAGCAAACACCAACCCACTTGGTAGAGTATGACATTGATGCTACATGGACACGCATCACGCAGTAAAAAGAGGTGACATTAATAAGTTATTAACAAGACTTAATTGATGGGGTAACAAGGTTCGGTGAAAGTTGATAGAGTTCGGCATCAGTAGTTCAGGACTTGACGCATAGATATGCACCTATCTGCTATCTGTCTTGTGGTCTCCTTCGCTGACGCATCAGATGTTATCAACATGTATCCAATGCTATCAAAAATCATCTTCGTTTTACTCCCCTCTCTCTTTCTTTGATTTCGCCGGTCACCATGATTCGATAGCAAATACTCGTAAAGCACAATACTCTTATCCACTAGTTCACCCTTGTGATTCTCTTTGTCATATTATATATATCCCCACTCGTGCAATGTAAACAGGAACTGAAAGGTGCCCTCATGTTATGGTTGCACCCTCTTAGAAGGTCTTCCTGAACATTTCAGAGAGTTCAGGCACGGCCTCCATTGGTACGAGCATATAATTTCTGTAAAGATCCCAAGAACAAAGTATATCCAGAGTCTACATGGGATTGTACCTAACAAGAAAAAATCTAATCCATCTCGTGTTCCTCTCCCCTCACACCCTGTCTGAAAAAAGAAAGAAAGAAAAAACAAATAAATGGAGGTAGCATTAAAACAACATGCATGTCGCTGTTACAGCAATTAGCACCGGCACTAATCTACGCAACTCGTGCGATCAACCGGACGACGAGATAATGAGCAGCGTTGAAGTCGCCGGTTGTTCGGCAGTCCCCGGCGCCGTGTTGACACAGACAAATTCCTCGGCTCCTCGCGCCCGAACAAGAACCGAGGCGAAGCGGCCGGGTCAGTCAGCAAGTCACCAGCCGTTAGTCACCGGACGAGCTCAGCGTGCAAGGCAGGCAGGCAGGTGAGCGGCTGGCGGCACGGAGAGAAAAATCTGGTTTGGGTTGTTGGCTTGGTGCCTGACGAGCCGAGTCGCCAGCAGCACGGTGTGTGCGCTTGGCTGCACGGGACGGGATCAGAGAGGTTGGATGCTTCTGTCCCTGGCGAGATTTGCGATCAGGCAAGCGGGTACGTGGGGCTTGATCTCCTGCCGCAGGGCACAGCTGGAGCGAAATGGCGCCATTAGCTCAGCTCTTACTGTTCCTGTTCCCCCTTACTAGTCGAGTGCATCCGGACCAGGTATGCTGTTTTGCTAGTACAATCTGCCCAAGGTCTCCTGCGTCTACTATTGGGATCGAGATGAATTATTTTTACTGCGCTGGATTGTGGAGAATAACAGTGAATGCGATGTTTCTGCATTCCCTGTCCGAAATTTTTTTCGGCCTGTTCGCTTCAGCTTATTCAGCCGGCTTATCAGCCACCGAACAGTATTTTTCTCTCACAACAAATCAGCCGTTTCAACTTTTCAGCCGGCTTATAAGCTGAAGCGAACAGATCCAATTTGAAGTTCACAACCTGCAATGCAGTAGTAGTAGCAAATAACAATCTGCAGCAACTGCAGATGCAAGTGTTCATCTTTTGAGTCTTGATCAGGCCGAAGTAGAGCTACAGATTGCCGCGTCCAAATCTTGTTCAGTGAAAAACGCAACAGCCAATCCATCATCTCCAGTCTTGCTCCATACGACCATACCCTGCAGCGCGCAGTGCACACCCATCCAATGGAGCATAGTACCTCTGTTGCTGCTGATTCAGTGATGCCGCCACTTGATCTGCTGCTAGCCTCTAGATTTGAGATGCACAGAGCAGTGGCGAGATATAAATAAATAAGATCAGCGACAGGTGCGCGCACGGGCCCAGCGCATGGCGACAGGTCCCCTGGGGGGCTGGCTGAATGGCTGATGCTCACCTCAGCTCAGCTCATGTGACCATGCCTTCCCAAAGCGAGGCCCCTCCCCTCCTCCCTCCATGATAAGCAGGCAGGGCAGCTGAGGCTGGGACCAAGCTTTGCAGCGCCCAGGCCGCGGCTTGATCCGCAGCACAGTGAGGGACCTAAAGCTTTCAGTGGCCGCCCCTGTTTAGCTGGGATTATGCAGTAAACAACTGGTGATGAGGTGTCTCTCGGCTTAGTTAATCGCATCAGTGGCGTGCCCTGGCTTCAGGGGATGTGTGCAGGCACTAGGCAGGCGCCGTTTCTCTCTGGAAAGGTTGGTGCGTCATGATGGCATGTCGTGGTGTAGTAGTGTCTCTTGATGTCTTATGATGATGGCTTACGCTCTGATTATGCCTAGCTAGGTGCATTTGTGGACTTCACTTAAGGATGCAAGTGGGTATTCAATAGTATTTTCTGGATCAGCTGATTAATTATAATGGCATGACACTCTAGTTTATTTCCCCTCCTAGATTATTTACGCAAAATACCATTTCATCAATTTTTGGGATGAACCCAATAACCCAAAATATATATATAATTTGCATCCTAACTTCACTGCTTACGGAAAAAGGAAAACGAGAGAGAGATTCGCTGGTTCAGCCAAGGAAAAAAAAGGTTTTTTGGGCTGTACATTGGGCGTTAAATCGAATAGGGCCTATTGTGTTGTATATAGGGCCTGTTGGGCCAGCCCACGTGACCGCAGAGTGCGGCGGGGGGATCGATCGATCTCCCGTGACGTCCGGTTGATTGGCGGCAATTGACACCTGGCAAAAGAAATGGCATTTTTCCTTTTATTTCATGGCTAAATTTAAATTTTAACTGTTGGCACACTAAAAAGTTACTGTTGAGCTGGTAACAAGATCATCGTGCACCCACAAAGGGATTCGATAATTAAGGACTCCAGTTAGTCATCATGGATGTTTAAACCTGACTTTCCAAGCAGAGAAACAAAAACAGCAAGCCAGCTGAAATTGATTTCAGATTACAGATAGATAGATCGGATACATTGCGAAATGCAGCATCAAAACGCTAATCACTCCTTGATCCGCGTCGCAATTATAGAACGACCGCTTGCACCGCAGATCTCGTGATCCCCACCGCTTCGCACTAGACGGGAGCTCCGTCTCCATCACCGCCGCGGCTCTATCCCCTTTTCCCCTCCCTCTCCTCCTGCTTCGAAACAAAACAACCAGGCTGCCGTTACAGCTCCCAACGGCTACTTCCGATTTCAAATCCCTTCCCCTTCTCCTCCGCCCTCCATTTCACACCTCTCGCCCCATCTCCCTTTCTTCTCCACGGATTTCCGCGAACCTTGAACTCGTTCGTCTCCGGATCCACCAGCCCGACCCCCAAATCTCACCTCCCGAAACCCTAACCGGCCGATCCCCCCCACCGATGGCGCCGCCCACACCCTCTCCCCGGCCGGGGCTGACGCCGACGCCGCAGGGGGGCGGCCTGGCGACGCCCCTCAGGACGCCGACCTCCAAGCACCGCCTCCACTTCCCCGCCGCCACCCCGAAGAACGCCCACCACGGCGGCGGCGGCGCCGCCACGGAGCACCCGGTCGAGGTGATCGGCCGCATCCGGAACCTCGCCTCGGGCGGCGCGTCGGCGCTGGAGATCGCGGGCGGCGGCACGGCCGTGCGCGTGCGCGGCGACGCGGGAGGGTGCCGCGACTTCACCCTCGACGGCGTCTCCGTCTCCGAGGAGGAGGACCTCGAGGGATTCTACCGCCGCTTCGTGCGCTCCCGGATCGAGGGCGTTCGGGTCGGGGCCAAGTGCACCGTCATGGTCTACGGGCCCACGGGCTCCGGAAAGAGCCACACCATGTTCGGGTGCGCCAAGCAGCCCGGGATCGTGTACCGCGCGCTCAGGGACATCCTCGAGGGAGGAGGAGGAGGAAGAGGGGGTGACGGCGATGGTTCCGGCGGTGGCAGCGACGATGATGCCGGGTTTGGGGCCGGGCTCTTCGTGCAGGTCGCAGTGCTTGAGATCTACAACGAGGAGATCTACGATCTACTTGTAGGAAGCGGTGCGAATGCTCGAGGAAACGCCCCCAAGGTGATTTTCTCTGAATTTTTTCACACATGCCATGATTTTATCTGCTGATTATGTGGTTGCAAATGTGAATTCGTATGCCAGTGCTAAAAATAGTTGCACTTTCTTTAGAAACTTGCTCTAGAATAGGTAATTGTGATTTGAGTATGAGATGGTGAATCTAAGCTGAAACAAGTACTGTGAATTGTAATTATGATAAACTAAATTATTTTATTACTGTACTGTATACCATATTGTAGTGTTTCCATGGGATGTAGTAGGCAATAATTCATAACATTAATGAACAAAGAAAGTGTTCGCGCGTGTTAAAATGACAGTTTTGTGTGGTGAATTGCTTATCAGTTTGGTGTGTCTCCTTAGATGATTAATTCAAAGCTTGATAATTGGCCATTTGTGATTTTTAAGTGTGATGTCGCACTTTCTAACCTGAAATAAGTACTGCAGAACTGTAACCACTGAATACAAATTGTTATTATGCACTAAAATTGTAATGTTTTCTAGGGACTCGTAGGTGGTGTCACCCTGGTATTGTTATCAAGTGCTCATTAGTTACAATTCAAAATACGAGACCAATGTGTTGGCATTTATTTGTTCTTTGTCACTGTAAATATATATATGTGAGTTGGTGCAATTTTTAGTGTATTGTTGAAGTTTCACAATTCTCTATCTGCAGGCGAGGCTTGAAGTTATGGGGAAGAAAGCCAAGAATGCTACATACATATGTGGAAATGAAGCTGGGAAGATATCGAGAGAAGTTGCCAAGGTGGAGAAGCGTCGAACTGTCAAAAGCACGCTTTGTAACGAGAGAAGTTCGCGGAGCCACTGCATGGTTAGTGCATTCAGAGCCGACAGCACTTTGAACACTTTTTTTTCTCACCAAGCTATTTACAAGCTACACTTTGCTTTTCTAGATTATCCTGGACATCCCTTCTGTTGGAGGAAGGTTAATGCTTGTAGACATGGCTGGATCTGAGAACATCGAGGCTGCAGGACAGACCGGGTTTGAAGCCAAAATTCAGGTGTGTGAGTTTTGTATTTCTGTAGGTCTATGTGTTCCCATTGCATACTTGATGCACTGTGTTAAAAGAAAAACCCGTATATTACTTGTTTGGATTAGACATGTGATCTATAACATCGTTACTTTTCCACAGACAGCAAAAATTAATCAAGGAAACACTGCTTTAAAGCGAGTGGTTGAGTCCATTGCTAATGGTGATTCCCATGTTCCCTTCAGAGACAGCAAGCTCACGATGCTACTACAGGTACACTTGTAAAAAAATTACACTTATTGATACAGCCTGTCCTTTCTAACAATGACCTAAGTCTTTCCTTCATGGCATTTCAGGATTCATTTGAGGATGATAAATCAAAAATCCTGATGATTCTGTGCGCTAGTCCTGATCCAAAGGAACTGCACAAGACAGTTTCTACGTTGGAGTATGGTGCTAAGGCCAAATGTATTATCCGTTCTGCTCATGCCGCAACACCTAGGGAGAAAATGAGCTCCGAAGAGTCATCAGCAATGCTTAATTCAAGAATTGTTGCGATGAATCAGTTCATTTACAAGCTTCAAAAGGAGAACAGATTGAGGGAGAAAGAGCGCAATGAGGCCCAGAATGTGCTAAGGCTGAAGGAAGAGGAGCTATCACAACTGAAAGCAAAGCTCAAGCTGATGGAAGGGCAGGAAAAAGCTGCTAAGGAGGAGACGGAGAAGACCCAGGCATTGAGGAGTGAACTAATGAAGATGGAAGAGAAGATGCTTAGGCAGCAGGAAGAGCTTGCTGCACTAAAACAGCGACTACAGGAGGTTGAGCGTGAAAAGACAGATGCTTGTCAGCCAGTGCAGCAGGATCTCATTGGAAGTAGATTGTTGGCAAGGCTTTCAGAGATGCCTGCAGGGTTTGATCAATCAATGTCAATGGTCATGTCTATGGAGTTAGATATGGGAGATCAGCCACAAGATGTCAAGGTAATAAAGGAGGATACTCGCCACCAGGGCCACATATGGAATCACACAGCGACAGCAGGTGTTTGCACCGGTGCTGTGGTCCAAGAAGATGATGTTAGGCTATCTGGGTATCCGGAAAAGGTTGTCCTAAGCACTGTTTTCGAGGAGGGAGATGATGAGGATGCAGAGGGGGGAAATGGTCTTGAAGAGGAGGTGTGCAAGGAGGTTGTAGAGGAGAGCTTCAAGGTTGACATAACACAAGATGCGCTGGCTGACCCAGATGATCCTGCAACAAGGATGCATCGGATTGAGAACATATTCAGGCTCTGCGGGAACCATCGGGAACTAGCTAAGAAACCAAAGGTTCAGTCACCAGCAAAGGAAGTGTTTGGAGATCAGAACAAGTCACCGGCAAAGAAAGTTTTTGGAGATGTGAAGAAGTCACCGGCAAAGCAAGTTTTTGGAGATGAAAACAAGGAGCCATCAGCATGGGGAACCATGGACACCCCTATGTGCGACGTCAAAGTAACTGACAGCCCAGTATCTTCACAGCTTTCACCAATTGTATGCCAAGTTGTGGATGAACCATTGTCAGAGCAGCTAAAATTATGCAGTACAGTGCAAGAAAGTGATCAGAACAAGGAGAACGGTGTTGCAGGACAGAAGGAGCAGGATGGCCTGTTGGAAGTATACATCAAGTGGGAGTCCGGAAATCTGATCAAAGGGCTAAAGTTACTGCCGAACTCGTGCCTTTCAGAATTGAGGAAGCTCATAGAGGCTCACTTTGAAGAAGCAGGCAGCAAACAGCAGCAGCAGTTCACTTTCCTCCTCCTCGGGGTACGTCATTCAGCTCTGTCCATGTCGTGCTTTCATCCAAGTGTTCTATGCTACCTATTTCTCATCACAATGGCATTCATCTACCACAATTTTCTATCTTGGAAAACAGAAACTGTGTAATGATTCTTCTTGAAACATGGCATGGGAAAATGAACCTCATGCTGGCGTTTTTAAATAAAAGTTGTCATTGGTCTGAACTTTTATTCTGTGTCATTGATCAAGAAACCATTGATGATGGCAAAAATTGCACCTATATATCAAGAGAAAAAGCACTAACGATGGCATAAATTTGGGGGATCTCTGATTTCTGCAGGATCCTTCTGGTGGACCGGTGTCAAGGGAGAAGGAAGCTTCGGTGCAGATTAGCAAGTTGCCTCACTGGAACAACCAGCCAAACAGCTACCTGGCCTGCCTGCGGGCAGCCAAGAAGCCGACGGTGGATCACATGCCGTTCAGCCCGCTGGAAAGCAAGCTGAACTCGGTCGTAAAGGACGCACACCTCGCCGGCATGTTGTCGCCCAAAGCCGCCAACCAGATGAGCCCTAACTACATCCGGGAGCTGAGAGCTTGAGCTCCGGTAGAGTAGTAGAAAGTTGGTCACATTTGTTACCCGTCGCTCGCGGCGACCTGGTTGGTGTATCGTCTATGTATGATCGGTCGCTTAGTTTCTGTAAGATTAGATTACTAGTCTGGTTTCGCAGCCGGAACTGTCCACCCGTGATGTAATCATGTTATTCTTGCATGACCGGCAGGAGGAGCAGCTTGCAGAGCTGTTCCGGAACGCTGGGCGTCGTTGGACCTGTGGCCATACATCCGTGGCCAGCGTGATTCGTTTGAATAGATCAATTTATTCATGCCTGTTTTGCCTTGTCGCTTGTCTGAACTTCTGATAAGCCCATTGCATAGCTAACGATTGTATATTGACTGATGAGTTGAATTTTGAATACCTTTTGTTCATAATTTGAGTTACTGAATGCCACTTTAATTGTATTTTGTATATTTGGTGACTCCTCTAGTTCATCGGTGACAGAAAGGAGACGAGACGAGATGATCATGTCTGGTCTGGCGTTTTTTTTTTAATCATCAAGGAAACAAGCTTGGGCCTAAAAACTGCGAAGTGGATCTTGGAAGAAATGGGGAAGCCCAAGCCCAGCAGCAGGTGTCGTGGGTGGGCTGTGTTGAACGCTCCACACGCACAAATCAGGTGACGCGGCGAGCAGAGAGCCAGAGAGCCAGAGAGCCAGCCGTGACCAAACGTTTCCCACCAACTCCCAAAGCCACCCTAAAAATGAAAGCGAGGAGGAGAGATCGATCGAGTTCGAGGCTTCGAGCGAGCGACGGAGAGAGGGAGAGGGTTTGTTCAGATCACCAATCGGCGGCGCGGCGGGGGAGAGATGACCGGTGAAGGGAACGGAGACGAAGGGTGGAGGCGGAGCGGCATCGAGGTCAGCGCCCTGCAGTTCGGCTACGACGGGCAGTCGCCGCTCTTCGCGCGATTCAACCTCCGCATCGCCCCTGGCTCCCGCTGCCTCCTCGTCGGCGCAAATGGATCAGGTATACCTGACCCTAATCCCTGCTCTTAGCGGCGGTTCGTCTGATTTTAGGAGTGTATTTGGATTGATTGATTGGCCATCGAATGTTGCCTATGGTCTAGTAAAAGAAAGGGGGCAATTATGCATGTAGGTTTAGGGGACGAGGTGGGATTATGTTTGGGACTTAGGATGTCTTGTTGTGAGAAAAAGTAGTTTCCAATGCCCCATATTTTTAATGGTACCCTGCGACTATAGGTGTGTGATTTGGTGGTTGTTTATGATGGGGACTATCTGCCTAGCTTTTCACACCCAATGGTCCCTCTAATGAGGAAATAGCATTGTTCAGTCATAGTGTTATCCCTAAAATTATGGAATTACATAGTCTGGTAGTGTAGCTTTGAAGCAATGTCACGCTTGTGCAGTAGAAGCTCAATGATGTAGCAGATGCAATTAAGCTAATTGAATGTAGCACCAACTACTGCTGTTTTTTGTATGAACCACTTTGTGCTACTTCCCCATTGTTTTTCAGTGTTGTGCATTGCAAACATGTGTATGTACCTTCTGCCTTTCTTTCTCATGGAGATCGGAAGGTGTGGTACAACTTTAAATTGGACTTTCCATTACCATCTCAAGAATTTGTCCATTTCCAAGGTTGGTGTCTACCAGGAAGGAATTTCTTATCCATTTCAGATAAATCCTGTGCGATGAGTGCATATGGTCCATAGCCTTAATGTAGCGCTTCGTAGTGAGATATGGTTCTCAGCTTTGCTGAGTAAATTCTGTGTGCAGAAGCTTATGCATGCACTTATGCCAATACTCAGGCAAGACTACACTCTTGAAGATTCTTGCGGGAAAGCATATGGTTGGAGGAAGGGATGTGGTTCGTGTTCTCAATGGTTCAGCTTTTCATGATACACAGCTGGTGTGCAATGGTGAACTTTCGTACTTGGGGGGCTCTTGGAGCCAGACTATTGGTTCAGCTGTAAGTTCCCTCACTATTTACTTGCTTTAGAAATTAGCTACACTGTTCAATCCAGCAATATTTGCGTAGATACATTTTTCCTCGCAAATGAGATTTTGCCTCATAGATCATTTACCATTTAAAATCCTTAGAAGATCCCTGTTTATGCACTAGCAATAAAAAATTGGCATATGCAATTTCTGTTGTTTGTGGAGTTTGGTAATGCAAATGCACAGTAACCTATGGTCTGCACATTCACAGATCCTGTTGTTTAAGTGCATGATTTCTTAGCGCAGATTCTCTGTGTCTCACATGCAAACAACTTTCTCAGGGCGATGTTCCACTACAAGGCGATTTCTCAGCTGAGCACATGATTTTTGGAGGTATTCTATCACACTGTTATGCTCATCATTTGAAGTTTGAACATATCCCATACTTGGGGTTCTTATTGATAGAAGAGATCATGTCTCTCACATACTCCTTTGTCCTTGAATTGAGACCCCTGATTGCTTCAATCATCTCTTCTAGATAGCTTCCTGCTGGCATGGATTTTTGTTTAAATAAATGCTGCTTCCACATTTTTTGTTTAATCGTACCTAGATTAGTAATGTCTTAAGCTACAAGATAGGCATTAAAATCAGCATTACTGCTAGTAGAAAATCTTTTAGCAAGTGAGAGTACATGTAAACATTCCTTTTGTTCTCTACCCTGAAATATGAGCATTTTTTGTTTAATCGTACCTAGATTAGTAATGTCTTAAGCTACAAGATAGGCATTAAAATCAGCATTACTGCTAGTAGAAAATCTTTTAGCAAGTGAGAGTACATGTAAACATTCCTTTTGTTCTCTACCCTGAAATATGAGCAGTTGATGGGGTTGATCCTGTTAGGCGAGAGAAGCTGGTTGATCTGCTAGACATTGATCTGCAATGGCGCATGCATAAAGTTTCAGATGGACAGCGCCGCAGGGTGCAAATCTGCATGGGTCTTCTTCATCCATACAAGGTGATGTTTTTGTTCCCAACTTATTGTGGATTTTGTTGTTTAGGCAGCATGACACTTTTAAGTTTATGCTGAATCCACCTTGATGTGGCGGGATAAGAACCGTATTGAAGGAATTATTATTTCAAGGGGAATAATGAAGCATAAATCTTTCTGGTGACCTCTGACAACATTGTACTTGTTATTTATTTTTATTGTTCCTGAATACTCATACACACTGGGAAACTGCTAAGTGAACCTGATTTGATAGCTATGTTGTCCATGCCAAAGAAAAATATGTAGCTGTCTTGCCTTGATTATTCCGGATTTCTGATAATTTTTCAAAAAGTACATATTCTTTTGTTTGGAAGACAGAATATCCCCCCACCTTTATCTGTATGGGACATCTTTAGTAGTATAAGGGAAGTTCCCCACACTTGTCTGTATGTCTGCATTCTGTACATGAACTTGATACGCTTTGTGATTATACGGAGGGCAGGCAGTTCTCATGTTGGGTATTGCATACTACTATCTCATTTATGATTCTGTGCTCATTAGTGGGCGAGAGGTACCCTAATAGTCAACTTATGGTTACTATATACCTGAGTTTGCCATGGCATTAAGATATCTGAAACCATTGCAGGTGCTTTTACTTGATGAGATCACCGTTGATCTGGATGTTGTGACCAGAATGGATCTTCTTGACTTCTTTAAGGAAGAGTGTGAACAGGTACATATTTAATCTGTTATAGCTTTTTTTAAAAAAATAAAAAACTGTTGTTTCTTGTTTGTCAAACCTTTCCCGTTGCATATGATGAAATGTTCATCACAGAGAGAAGCCACCATTGTGTACGCCACCCATATATTCGATGGGCTGGAGACATGGGCTACCGACATCGCATACATCCAGGAAGGCGAATTGAGAAAATCAGCGAAATACTCGGACATTGAAGAGCTGAAGAGTGCCGAAAACTTGCTGTCAGTCGTTGAGTCATGGCTCCGATCGGAGACCAAACTCCCAAAGAAGGATCCCCCACGTACAGAGACCCAGCCCAGGCGCTCCTCGCCGTTTGATAGTTCTCCTTTCCGCTCATCTCGCCACATGGCATACTACCGCTGATGATTCGGCAACCCTGCACTTACTTTTGTGCCATTTAGTCATATAATTGTTATATTTGTAATCTTATTCTTTTGAGAAACATATTTGTCATCTTACCTGCTTCGCTTCCTTGTATGCAGCAACGTATCTGTAGAATAAAGTTAGCTTGCTCCTATGTTGACGAGGAGCAGCAACCAGCAATATATGCTCACCACGTTCATCAATGCACTGCTTCTCATAATCTTTGATTCTTAACAGATCTTCGGTCCCTGTCGTTCTCAAAGGAAGCCTGGTATATTCAAAAAAGTTTCCCCCGTTTATCACGGGAAAGTAACGTGTACCTGTACGTACTGTATCCTGATGCAGCCACTTTGTAAGTATATGAAATGCAATCCACATACTGTACAGCTCTGCTGGGTGCATAAAATCTCCAACTAATCCAATCCTGCATTGTTACTTGGTCAACTTTGCCTAGCAGCTGCTAAACCTACCACCCCTTTTATGCCTGCCTTTCGTTCTTTGCCTGTTGTGGCTGCTGCCTGCATCACTGCATGTGCTGGGCCGGGATGGTGCCGCGTGAGCCCCGGGCTGCTTGCAGCTGGTTGTCTGGTCGTGGCACCCCCACCGCTTGGCAGCTCGCCCTGCGGCTTTGTTTATCCCTTTGCTAATCTTATCTGTAATGACTCGCGTCCCGCATGATTACACGGGGAACACGTCAACGTGCAGGCGTTGTCTCTGTCGATATGGCCGTACTGCCGTCCATGTCGACCCGCTGCCCATATGATCTGAGTAGAGTAGCATCTGTGTGTGCATGTGTCCTGTGCAAGCTATCATTTGACTTCACTAGTGATCGATCGATCACCGGCCTGATGGCCGGAATCAGTGCTGTGCTCTGCCGACTGTTTCTACTTAGGATGACACTTGGGAACATCTGTAATAATCCCATAATCTAATGCGGGTTTTTTTTCTCTCGGAAAGCAAGGTGTTGGCTTTCTATCCAGAACGTTGTAGCAATGTCATTCCTCTTTGCCCGATCAGCGATGCTGACGAAATCGTGTTACCCTCGGCTGTCGGCTCGGACCAGATCGAGACGACTCCGTCTACTACGCACGAGTGGATTAGTAAGTTCTTTGATTACTTCTCTTCTTGGTCGAAGTGTCACGAGGAAAACGCTTTCGATTTGATTTGGCTTGTAAAAAAATGCATCCAAGAGGGCAGCAACGAGAGGGGAGAAGGGGTTTTGCGTGGAAGCTACCACCGTTGCCGTGCGCCGTGGTGCGCCGCCGCGGCCATGCAGGCTTACCTGCCGGATGCCGCTACCTTTTTATTACCGGCCACGCCACGTCCCGTCAACGGTCAGCTCTGCCGTCCCGTCCTGCCGTGCCCTGCGCCGTCCGTTACAGAGCCCACGAGCCCATCAGCTTGGCCGGCCTGGCGGCCCAGACCCTGCCCGGGAACAGCGAACCAAACCGGCTCGGCGTCCGTACGCGCACTCGATACCATCGGTCGGATGGTCCAGATCGACGGCTGAGATTTCCCAGCCGCTCGGATATTCATCCCGTGCCGCGCGTGCGGCGGAGCGGCGGGGGAGAGGAGAGGAGCGGAGGCCGCAGACGGCAGAACGTGTCGGCCGCTACCTAACCATCCGGGCCCACCTGCCAGATGGGCCCACCACGAGATTGCGGTTTTGCCCCGGTATAAAAGAAAGGCTGGAAAAAAAGGATACTGCCACCACTTGCAGTGCCTGCACTTTCGTTTTCAGAAAAAGAAAACGGCCACGTCATTTTATCTTGTTTCTTTAATCTAGGACGGGTACTGCAGTGATTGCCTAGCTGTAGCCGGGGCCCAGACCACACGAAAATGGTGCAAATATCCGTGCACGAATTGTACCGGAACGTACCCCGTTTTTTTTCTCTCCTCGCAGAAAGAGGAAATATGTTGAGCATCTCTACTTGCTGCAAACAGCTTTGTGGCGCGATTCATGCATATATTTTTTTTTTGTGAATTATTATGTCGCAAAAAGAAACAGGCTCTGCGTATTGTTATACACTTGTACGCGTCCACGAGGATGACACAGTATTCTTTTTGAGAAAAAAAGAAAGTGCATAATGAAATTCTAAATGGGATGATGCATGCAAAGGTGCAGGGCTTGCTTGCTCGACCAAGCCTCGATTCGTTGGTAAAGGTAGGGGAGGATTGGACACGAGTGGTGGGCGACACATTTTGGAAAGTAGACGATGGCACGAGATGGACAGCATTTTCGTTGTCTTGTGAGAAATGGAAATATGCCACGGTTGGTTTGACTGATTTTGGTTGTTCAGCAACATGGACCTCAACTTTTTAAGGATCGTCTCTTTAACATGGCTAGTACTCCCTACTCATGTTCGTATTTAATTATATGACACATGTCAACTCAAATTTGAGCTAATCAACATCACATATAAACGAAAAGGAGTACAATAATATAATAGATATTGGGTAAAACTTCAAA
This sequence comes from Setaria viridis, assembly GCF_005286985.2. NCBI lineage: Eukaryota > Viridiplantae > Streptophyta > Magnoliopsida > Poales > Poaceae > Setaria > Setaria viridis. The sequence continues at coordinate 40,363,485 of NC_048263.2, read as the reverse complement.
TAAGATAGACAAGTTGTGTTTAAGGAATGGCGGAGTTGCCATTTAAATGGAGATTCTTTTGACGACACGGTCAATTACACGAACTTGAGTCAAGCATTGAGGTTGAATTTCAAAACCAGTGTTCTCACTTGCTAAATTGGTGGAATTTAACATTCTTTTTTTTATGATGGATGAGTTAGCTTTATCTCTTTGTAAGCAACATTAGTCACAAAGCTTAATGATTGTTCTAGTAAGTATGGAACATGTTTCCGTTACTAGTAAGTTTAGAAGAAAGTCAAGAAGAGAATGCCCATAATAGAGAACATATAACCTGTAAGTTTAGTTTAGCAGGAAGGTGTAGCTAAGTTTTTTTTTTCTTTCCTCATTCTTGAAGCAACACAAAAGCGAAGGGAAATTGTTTTTTTCCATGCTACTAGCGAGCTAGCTGCACGAAAGAAAGAAAGAAACAAAATAGGCCGGCTCAATGAGTGCGGGCACAACCAAAAAAAAAAAGCGCCGGGAAAAGAAAAGAGCAGCAGAACAAGCGAAAGATGGGCGCACCTGTCCAATTGCTCGCGCGAACCTGCTCCCACCCTGTTAATCACTTTGTTTAACCGGATGGTGTCTATTTACTAATCATCATCATCCCCTCCCCCCGCCCCCTTCTTTTTCCCTTCCAGGTCTCCTCCTCTTCCTCCGTCCTCGTCTTCTTCCCCTCGCCCCTCCCCTTCCTCCTCCTTCCCCTGTCCGCCGCTTCCCCTCCCTCTTCCCCTCCCGGCGAATTCGCCGGGAGCGCCAGGAATTTCGCTTGGAGAAAGGAGTCGTTTTTGTATCTGTTTCTCCGGATCCGCGACCCAGCTGTTGATTTGTTCGCCCCGTTCGGCTCGATTTAGATTCGTTCGTATTCGTTCTTGTTCGATTGGAGGTTGGCGCCGCCCGGATTTCTCGCTGCGCTGACTGGATCTGGTGCCGCTGAGCCCCGGCCGCCCGGAATCCAGATTCGATTCGGCCCCGCCCGGTGCCGCCCCGCCTCGGCGCGTTCGGATCTCGTCGGACTAGGGGGGAGGGAGGCTTCTCGATTCGTCTCGGGACGAGATGGATCATGTGGTCGGGGGCAAGTTCAAGCTCGGCAAGAAGATCGGGAGTGGATCGTTCGGGGAGCTCTTCCTCGGTGAGTTCTTTACTTATCTCCTCTTTACATATTCTTCAGAAACCCTCCATGTCTTTGTTGTGTTTTTAGGGAGAAATATGCTAACTTTGCTGCTGTTCTTGCTTGCAGCTGTGAATGTGCAGACTGGAGAGGAGGTCGCCGTCAAGCTGGTATTGGATTCTCTCTGATTTGGATGCAATTTTTTTTCCTTAAAACGCAGTTTGATAAAATTTGCTATGCTGGTCTAGTTCATGATAAGATCACACATAATGCGAAATGTAGTGAAATGAAATGTCTGTGTCAAATGGTCCATTGGTACCATTTGTCAATACTTTTTTCTGTTTGGGTTGGTGGAAATGTTTGCCATCGGTGTTGCTTTTATTTCACAGGAAAATGTGAAGACAAAGCACCCGCAGCTTCATTACGAGTCTAAGCTCTACATGCTTCTCCAAGGAGGAAGTAAGTTAATGCCATAGAGCCTATACATCCAGTTAGAATTATGGAATGGTACTTTGTGGTTAGCTGCTAGCACAGCAGTGAGTTGTATTGACCTTTTTGTTCCCCCTTTGATACAGCTGGCATTCCGCACTTGAAGTGGTTTGGTGTTGAGGGGGAGTATAATGTGATGGTGATCGATCTTCTTGGGCCTAGCCTTGAGGACTTGTTCAACTATTGCAGTAGAAAGTTCTCGCTGAAGACTGTGCTCATGCTTGCTGATCAAATGGTGAGTGCAGAATCCCTTCGTTTTCGAACTGTGCGATTGCCCTCTCCGTTTTCCTCTGCGAATTGCTGGTGTTAATACCTTCCATATTAATGTTTCAGATTAATCGGGTTGAGTACATGCATCAAAAGGGATTTCTTCACCGTGATATAAAGCCTGATAATTTCCTTATGGGGCTTGGCAGGAAAGCCAATCAGGTTTGATCCTTATCTGCACTTAAATCTAGCTGTTCAACTTGATGCACCAAACATATGTTTTTATATGCATTTTGCCTCTTGAATGCTTTGCTTGTGCTGTAGTATTGGGGTCTTCGTGATTGTGGTGCTAGAATGGCATTAGTTCTTCATAATGCACCTATTTTTTATCGAGAAGGCCCCAAAAAATGTTAAAATGGTGAAACATAGGTTGGGCAGTTTAACTAGTGCTTAATGTGATTTGTTTGGTTACAATATGCAATGTTATCATTATCTTGTTCTTTTTGTTATAGTCCCTTAGCTCTATAGCTGGCAACATCTTCAATTTGATGAATTTTTTTTTTGGAATAGAGATCTCTTGATTCAATTATTTGTGAACTTAACTGGTTTTTTTTTGGCAGGTGTATATTATAGACTATGGGCTTGCAAAGAAATATAGGGACCTTCAGACTCACAAGCATATCCCTTACAGGTTGGTGAATCCCACTTATCTGAATTGCTAAATACATTTCGATACTGCATATGGATATGTTCCCTGTATTTTCCAGCAATAAAGAATGAAGTTACGTGTGCAGTTTTAATGATGGCAATACACTGTTCATGTAGTGCTATGATGATCTGATGCTCATTTTAATATGCAGAGAGAACAAGAACCTCACTGGAACTGCACGATATGCAAGTGTCAATACCCACCTTGGTGTTGGTGAGTTTCTGACATGATTTGGCTGATTGCTTGAGTTGGATTGTGCCTGACCTTAGATTTTACTTGGATGCAGAGCAAAGCAGGAGAGATGATTTAGAATCTCTTGGTTATGTCCTTATGTACTTCCTTAGGGGCAGGTTAGTTTGTGTTATCCAACTTTTCATCAGGCTGTTGTAATGGTTCCTTGCTCATATTTGTGTGAATAATTCGTGTATCATTGATCTTTTGCCCTTTGAACAGCCTACCATGGCAGGGGCTAAAAGCAGGAACCAAGAAGCAGAAATATGACAAAATCAGTGAGAAAAAGATGCTTACTCCGGTGGAGGTAGAACATAGATTACTCATGTTGATTCATTATTTATGTGAACTACCTTAAACATGCATTCATATATTGTTTGCTATGGGTTAGGTACTCTGCAAATCGTATCCATCTGAGTTTATCTCCTACTTTCACTACTGTCGTTCGTTGCGGTTTGAAGACAAGCCTGATTATTCTTACCTGAAGAGACTATTCCGCGATCTCTTTATTCGGGAGGGTATGGTTTTTGAAATAATCTTTTCCCTTGTGCTCTTGCTCCTTCTTTGGTCATTTTCTATATCTAATGGTCTCACTAATGCAGGATACCAGTTTGATTATGTGTTTGACTGGACCATTTTGAAGTATCCCCAGATAGGCTCCAACCCACGGATGAGGGTATGCAATCGTCTCTTGTTTCTGTTTGATACACATTGCGGATAGTTTGTTGGACTTACTCCATCTGTTTGTCATTGTTCAGGCAAGTGAAAGAACTGGTGGAGCTGCTGGACCTTCTATGGAAAAGATTGAGAAGACCCCAGGTTTGTGCTTCTGCTCTTGCAAGTTGTGTAGCAAAGCTACAATACAAACCACATATCTGAATATGTCTGCACCCTTTCGAGCAGGCGAAGCGTCCGGTAGGAGGAATCCATCTGGTTCTGTGAATCAGAGTGACAATTATGCACAGCGGCCACGCGAGACTGTATCTATGTCATTGAAGGAAATCGTAAGTTAAACTTCCCTTTTGCTCATGCATGTTCTATGAACTTCAGGTACCATTTACTATTCTCACATGTATCATGAACTTTAACCATGATTGGCCCAATTTTTCTCAGATGCATAGTACAGACCGGTCTGGGGAAAGGACTGTGGAGAGACCTCGTACATCCTCGCGTACAGGCAGCGCATCGCGGAGAGCTATTGCATCAAGCAGCAGGCCAGGCACATCTGTGGAACCAAGTGAGCAGCCATATAACCGGACAAGCAGGTTGTTCTCTAGCAACAGTGGCAGTCGTCCATCTAGCACCCAGAGAGTTAATCCGTCACCAGGCGAGTCGAGGGCCACCTCCCTTTCACGGGCAGCAGTTGCGAGAGGCTCCCGTGATGAGCCGCTCCACCGCAGCCTGGAGCTTCTGTCCCTTGGTGGCGGTAAAAGGAAATAGTGGGAAAGAAAGCCGCATCTGAGAGGCAGAATGGGAAGAATGCTGTTTGCGACTCTGTAAATGACAGGATATCACCTCATATTTGTCAACAGTTCCCCTGGGGCATCCCATAATTTCGTAGTGCCCCGGCCTGTTGTATCATTGCTTCATAGATAGCAATAATTTGTTGTTAATGTGTGTGCGTTGCTGTTGCGTTAGGGCCAAGTCCTAGCCTTGTGATGATTAATTTAGGGGTGGTCAAGATTCACATATTTATGTTTCTTCACCCTTTTGCTGGACTTGGCGACTTTTCCTCCCGAGACAAGTGCTCGTGCATTTCCTGTTGAACTCTGAATTTTCTCATATTCAACAGAAGTTGATAAGAAGGGACTTCCTGTATAAACTGATCTCTTTGTTACATGTTCCAGTGCCATGACATGTCGGTAGTCCTTTACTGGCTACAAGAACTGATCAGCGTACAAGCATAACTTGGGGGTCCCGCTTGACGTGTCATGACATGTCGGTCGCCGCCTGTTCCTTCTTCCTCGCTTCTCCTCTCTGAGTCTTTCTCCAAACCCAGTTACCCGTTGATCCATCGCCGCTGCAGCCGTTCTTTCGCCGCCGGCGTCACCAAGCTCCAGCGACTACCACAAAATTGCCTGCCAACCTGGCCCATAGGCTAGAGATAGTGGGCCGTGGACGTATAAGCATGTAAGGCCTGCCAAGCCCATGAAGCCCTCAAGCACGCATCGGTAGCCGCACAGAGCAGCAGGACAGGAACCCATCTCGGCAGCCGGCGACCGGGGAAGAGAACTTGGCGAGTCTCACTTAACCCTAGAGAGGGAGAGGTCCTAACCGGCGGCGGCGATGGAGGTGGTGGCCCTGGTGAGCGGCGGCAAGGACAGCTGCTTCGCCATGATGCGATGCCTCGACTACGGCCACAAGGCAAGGCTACGCAGCTTCACCCACCCGCAAACCAATCCTCCCCTCGCTTCATTCGTCTCATAAAATGGGATGAGACCTTGTTCAACTTTGCTGTTGCTCGCAGGTTGTTGCTTTGGCTAATCTTATCCCCCTCGACGACGCCGTCGATGAGCTCGATAGCTACATGTACCAAACCGTATGCACTTGTGTCCCTCACTAGCAGTTGACACTGTAATTTGGCCATTAGTTCCTGGTATTGTTAATTTTTATACTTGCTGATGGCCTTGCTTATTGTTGTGATCGTGGAGGCTTCAGGTTGGGCACCAGATTGTCGTGAGCTACGCGAAATGCATGGGCTTGCCCCTCTTCCGGAGGCGCATTAGTGGATCCACAAGGCAAGCTATCTCTGCAGGCCCCTCTTCTCAGAATGATGCGGTTTCATCAATTCAACTATTGTGGTCTGCAGGGATCAGGGACTCAAATATAATGTTACGGCTGGAGATGAAGTGGAAGATATGTTTGCTCTGCTGAGTGAGGTTAAACGGCAGATTCCATCAATCAGCGCGGTGTCGTCGGGTGCCATTGCATCAGATTACCAGAGGCTCCGGGTTGAGAGTGTTTGCTCGAGGTTGGGCCTGGTGTCTCTGGCGTATTTATGGAAGCAGGATCAGACTTTGCTCCTAGAGGAAATGGTACCATGGAGATCCTGTTTGTTTTTATAGCTGTCTGAACTAGCTCAAAATGAATGTTCACTCACGTTGTAACTGTTGTTCTGGTCTTTAATGCTTACAGATAAGAAGGGGCATCGTGGCAATAACTGTAAAGGTACGCAATGTATTTATTTGTATGTATACATTAACTTTTGTTGCAATCAAGTGCCTGTAATTTTGGGATAACACATTTACAATGAGGGGCTGATTTCTTGAGCTTTGTAGGTTGCTGCACTGGGGCTGAAACCTTCTTCTCACTTAGGTAAAGAACTGGCTGAACTTAAGTGTCATCTGCTCCGAATGAATGAGTATGTTTCTCACTGCCCAGCACCTAACATATGTGTATCAATCTTTGCTCCCCACTTACGAGGATTCATGCTAAAATAGTTGTTTCTCCCTTTATTGGAACTCATGTGCGTTTTCTTGAGCCGAGCTGAACTTATGTCTTGTTGAGCTTAGGTATTAGCTTCCTCTAGTGTGCACTGATCAATGACCGAGTAGTTTCTAGGTATAAAATGACAGATACTACATAGATTGCAGTTTTGGTACTATACCCTTATCTAGTAAATACCGGAATCTATTTCGTGTCTGTACACAGTTTTTAATCTCTGTTTTCTTATCCCTATTAGGAGTTACGGAATCAATGTCTGTGGTGAAGGTGGCGAATATGAAACACTAACTCTTGACTGCCCTCTCTTTCGTGTAAGTTTGAACCTTTGAGGAGGCAACTGAAACCCTGATGCCACTTATTTTAGAATGCTGAGCAGTAGACTAACCATTGCATCAGATGGCATGGCTTGTTACTACTGTCTATCCTCTAACTTTCTCACAAAAAAATGTGCATTTATACAAGTTTTCAATACTGGAAGTCATGGGGATTTCTTATTATCTTCAATCAATGTCAAATTTCCCTAACATGCATTTATTTACAGAATGCAAGAATTATTCTCGACGACTATGAGGTGATACTTCACTCTGCTGACTCCATTGCTTCTGTTGGAATTCTTCATCCACGAGTGTTCCATCTTCAGCACAAGCCAGATTCATCTGATAGAATTGGGGATGGTTCTGTTACTCAAGAGATTTCTAGTTGTGTTTATGAGGTTGATGAAGTTATCACGCACACTGATATGGAAGAAAAACAGACCTTAAGTCCAGGTGTTGATGCTTACACCGATATAGACCTGTGTATCTCAAAGACAGGGAAGAATTTGCGTTCCATTGGCTGTTGGATTCAGGATCACTCTAGAGCTTCGGAAGGTGCATATTCTCATCCTAGGTTATTCCGTTGACATTGATCTGTTCTTTACTCACCTGACAGGAATACCTCATTACATTCTATTGTTTTCTTTGATAAACATTCATTTAATGTTCTGTTGCATCAATAGGCCTGAAGGCAGACCTCATAGCAGTCTTGAACAGAATTGATAATCAGCTCAAGGAAGAAGGGTTAGGTTGGGTGAATGTTTTATATGTTCACCTCTACATTTCAAACATGAAGGAATTTGGATTGGCAAATGAAGTTTATGTCAGCTTTATTACAGAAAAGAAATGCTACCTTGGTGTTCCTTCACGCAGTACAATTGAATTGCCATTGGTTCAGGTTGGGTTAGGTAAAGCATACGTGGAAGTTCTAGTTTCAAATGAGCTGAAAAAGAGAGTCCTACATGTGCAAAGCATCTCATGCTGGGCTCCTAGTTGCATTGGACCTTATAGCCAGGTACAAGATACCCTTATTGACAATGCCATGAGTTCATGTTATAAGTTCTAAGCTCGTCAAACATTTTACAAATAAAATACACCCTCTAAACTGCAATATCAGTCCTTTCTCTTGGGGATGGTCATTTTCACAATATAAGGTGTTGATTGTAGACTGTAGAGTAGTTGCATGAGAACCAAACTTTGAAATCCTCCAGAGAGTTTTTGTTCTTCTAGTGCAGATGTTAAGTCTATAATGTAATATTTGATCCACTTTGTTTTAGGCAACACTTTATGGAGAGATTCTGTATATGGCTGGTCAGCTGGGGCTTGACCCTCCTACGATGAAGCTCTGTCCTGATGGTCCAACAGCTGAACTTGAATTAGCACTACAAAATAGTGAAGCTGTGGCTAATGCCTTTAGTTGCTCTATCTATTCCTCAGCAATACACTTTCTGGTGTACTGCTCTGCACAGTTGACATCTGATGAGAAGGAAGAAGTTGAACAGACATTGCAGAGTTCTTATATTACTCGTTTGGATTGCTCAAAAACTGGATCATATCCCACTGTTCTATATGTATTTGCACCAGATCTTCCGAAAGGGTATGCATCTCTTCAATTCTATATATTTGAAACATGGAATAAAGTTATGTTATTAACTTAATAAGATGCTTTTTTTTCACATTTTCAGAGCACGTGTGGAGATAAAACCTATTTTATATGTCCCCACCAATGACGACGGAGTTGCAACCGAAGAGACGGAGACTGGAATGACGCAGTCAGCACCAAGCCAAGCATGGAGTGCGCAATACTCTGACTTGCATGACTCGTGTTGCCAGATCCACACAATTGGTGGGAGAATTTGTTCTGCTGTGGTCTCAGTCACAACCGATATTGCTACAAAGATATGTTCTACAGCTGGACAGCTATACTACACTGAGGAAAATTTGAAAGCTATGGCTAGATTTTGTGCTTTCCAGATCGCAAAGATCCTGGCAGACAACAATTTTTCCTGGGACAGCACAACGGTATGTTTGTTGTATAACTACGTTGCAGCTACATTCATATCCTAACCAGCATTTCTGGATTGAAATATGCAGATGTTGCGGTTCTACTATTCGGTAGATAACTCAGTGGCAGCAGATGCAATGTCCCGTGCATTTTCAGAGGCCTTCGCAGAGCTTGCAGAAGACAACAGTTCCTCAAGAACTGATGAATCTCCTTTCTACAACATTGTGCCAGTATCAGGATCTGGTTGCTCTGCTTGTACGAACGATATAATAACATGCGAGCTGTTGGCTTCCAAACCTAGCCTGCACACGCATCTGAATTGTTCGCCGTGATGCTTGATGGAATGCAGCTTTCCTTTGGAGGTGTGTACATGTTAGAATTTCTGCCAAACTGCCAAAAGAGCCGGCGGCCTATCAATTGCCAGATGGGTGACAGTTAATCAGCTGCTTTAGGGTTGGCAGCAGTAGCTTTCTGTGCTGGTGATCGTTGAAAAATATACCATGATTATCATACGATACTATACTGTATCTTTGTTTCTGTTTCTGTAACCTATATATTCGGCCTGATTAGCCCGTAGTGAAGCTTGTAATCACATTGGTCTGTCTACACAGTTTCAGTCAGTAACGTGTCTCTGTGTTCTGCCTATTTGTTGACATTTTTGCTATCTGGATGGGACAGATTGCTGTTAGTGAAACGAAAGCCGCGTAGCTTCCCTAATCATGCAAGCACGTCTATTGATATCCAGGGAAAAGAGCAAATATTCCAGAATCCTGAAGAAGTTGCACATAAGCCAATTAACTATTTCCCCTCTAATGGTCTGACCAAATTTTGTAAATAAACAAACTAGCAAGATCTCTAATTATTGCGTAGGAGCATCGATCATTCGATTGGCACATTCTGTCAACCTGGTAAAACTGAGCAGCTGCCTGTGCAGCTTCGTCTCTGTATCTCCTCCCTGTCTCCACCTCCTCTCATCCCCTCCGTGCCCGGCCCAAATTTAGCCGTTGTAGCTTCCGCCCTCTCTCTCTCTCTCTCTCTCTCTCTCTCTCTCTCTCTCTCTCGGCTCCGAGAAGACGCACGCACACATCAACAGGCAGAGGAGGAGAGGGATAACGCTTCCCGAATCGCTTCCGTTCTTGGCTTCGATCCTTCCTACCCAGCGCGAGGAGCTTCACTTGATTGTTGATCCTCGCATCTTCCGTTGGTTCCATCTGGGCAGCCAAGATGAGGCTCCTGGCGTGCTGCTACAATGATCCGGAGATGCAGATCGATCCGGACACCGTCTACCCCATCCGCCCCGACTGCCGCGACGACGCGCCCAAGACGCGCTTCAAGCCCCGGGTATTTCTTCTGATTATTATTATTATTTCCTTTTATTTTCTGCTGCCCGGTTCCATGTTTAGGAAGTGAGATCTAATTTCTGATTGGTAAGATCTAGTTATGAGCTGCTAGTGTTACTAAATGAAGTGAAACCTGCCAGATGGCTAGACTCAAATGAGGAATCAATCTAGTGAGATGATGGGTGACTATTTATTCAGAAGCCTAGGGCCAATCTATGGATCTTTAATGAATATGAAAGATCAAAAGTCGGTCTCTCTTGATATAACCTTAATCTCAAATCGAATTGCCGGGTTGAGCTATCAATGAATGCTAATTAGAGATATTAGTGGGTGCCGTGTACTGATCAAGTAGTGCATTGACTAGTTATTCATGAAGTGCATTGTTTCTTCCCTGTTGGCAGCCTGGCCTGACGCTGAGCCCAAAGAGATGGAAGCTGCTCCACAATGAGGAAGGTGTCCTGGACATAGCTGGGATGATCAAAAGAGTGCAACGTGGGGTAAGCCATATTTTCTCCAGATTCATGACCTTAAGCCTATTTCAGTGATATGTTTCACACTCAGAAAATGTTGCATTTGTGTTAGTAGCATAACAAAGTATAGAATTTCTATTCAGGATGCTCCTTCCAAGTTATTTAAATTGTCAAGAATGTTTCATTCAAAATGAAGCTTAGGAATTTCTATTGGATGCTCTTTTATATTTTGATTACTTTAACCTGTTCCATAAGTCAACACAAGGTTTCATAATCTAGATCATAGTTGTTTAACTTTTAAACCAAGGACACTTACATGGCTATGTTCTCTTTTATGGAAAAAACTTACCTATACCCTATGACCTCTCCAACAGGCAACCATATGTATTCCTCAATCTCCTTGCTACATGTGTTCTCATTCATTAGTTTCTTCTTCTAGTTGCTTAACACTTTAAACAAGTTCGCCTACATGGCTACACCCTGATATACCATATGACCTCTCTAAGAGATAAGTCCATGTGCCCTCGAAGATGATTTTTCAACATGGTGTATCCATTTTATGGCCTTCACTGCTAATATTCATTCTTTTTCTGTCCAAGAATCGTTACTATGTCATGTTGTTCCTTAGATTCATTCTGAAATGATATGGTCTTTACTCTTTAATTTGGTTGTGCAAACAGGGCGTCCACCCAACGATCAAAGGAGAAGTTTGGGAATTTTTGCTGGGCTGCTATGACCCTAAAAGCACTACTGAACAGCGCAACCAATTGCGACAGCAGCGAAGGTTTTTCCGCTATTGCACTTTTTGTCTAACCATGTTTGTTCTTTTTCACGTCTCAAAAGTGTCAGTTTTGTTTGCAGTAGGTCATTTTGTATAACCAAGGGAAGATAGGTTCCTTTTTTTGCTTAAGAAAAAACTCTGGCAAATGTTACTCTGCAGCATGGCACACTGTTTTGTTCTTCAGGAAATTCAGCATTGCTTTATTTAGCTCACTTATTATTGAAGTCTATTTACACATCATATGCTATGGGACAAGGAATATACTGATTTGCATATTTTGATAGGTTAGAGTATGAGAATCTGAAAACAAAATGCCGAGAAATGGACACAACAGTTGGTAGTGGAAGGGTAATTACTATGCCTGTAATAACAGAGGACGGTCAACCTATCGAAGACCCTAATTCAGATAGAGGGGCAAGGCCTTCTTCAGTGGGCTCTGAACAGCAAACAAGTGGAGCAACACTCCCAAAAGAAGTTATTCAATGGAAGCTAACTCTACATCAGATTGGTATGCACTGTTGCCCTTGTTTCAGATCTTCTATATCTATCATATTGTTATATGGACTGCCCGCAGCCGTGCGTCAAGGGGGAGGCAAGAGACAGAGGGGAATACCCTTAACCTGCTTAACCAATAACAATATGTAATTAGGCCAACACTTGGGCCAAGGGGAAGCTAGCCTGCACTTGGGCTGCCCACACGTTCCCCCACCTTAGGTCTAGGCCAATTAGGCCAGTGGCAAGATCTATAATTTTCATTCATCTAATTTTTTCCATTATTCAATTATAGGTCTTGATGTTAATCGTACTGATCGTGTACTAGTGTACTATGAGAGTCAAGCGAACTTGGCAAGGTTGTGGGACATTCTTGCAGTGTACTCGTGGGTTGATAAAGACATCGGATATTGTCAGGGTGAGTTGTTGAAACAGACGTTTTTCTGTTAATCGAGAACAATGCTTTATCATGTCAGTTTCCGTAAGGTTAAGTTGTTCGAATTTGCTAATCCTACTATGCAGGAATGAGTGATCTTTGTTCACCAATATCAATCATTCTGGAACATGAAGCAGATGCCTTTTGGTGCTTTGAACGTCTAATGCGCAGGGTGGTAAGCACCCTTTACATACTTAACCTTTTATTCATCAAACTAATGCACAGATCCTTCCTTGATTGACTTCTGCTAGTGTATGTATTGTAGAATATACTTTCAATGGAATTTTTTATACATATGATATAACATCATAAAGTTGATTAAGTTAGAAGACTGTAGAACTGCAGTTAAACACAAAGGTCAAGATGGTTAGTGTACGGTAAGTTAATTAGCACGGCAGGAAGTTCTTTTTTGCCCCTGCATATGTGCTTACATAGGTTAGCATGGCTACCGCCTACCATGTATGTAGAGCCTATGGATGTAATTTGGCTTGTGCTTTGCTTAATGTCAAACTGTTGGAATTGGTCATCAGGGATTTTTGGCCAGAAAACTGACAAGAACATGTATTTGATATAAATAACGACAGAACACATGGGGAAAAAGCCATGTCATATAGCTATTTGATATATCAACAGAATGGCCTACTAGGCCACACATCTGTACTTCTGGAGTACTGGAAGCTGTTCAGTTGCATGTGGTATCTGCCTTCTTTAATGTATCAAAAAATGTCTACAGACATCTATACTTCTTTTAACGTATTCTGGAGTAAAAACCTGGGTTCCTACCTTTTAAATATGCAGCGAGGAAATTTCATAAGTACTTCTACTTCCATTGGAGTTCGAGCTCAGCTCACAACCTTGTCAACCATAATGAAATCTGTTGATCCAAAGCTACATGAACATTTAGGTACAGTCATTTGGAGCTACATGTTTACTGGATGGCTCAAAGAAAGCAATATCTACATTTTGGAATAAAGGTGCAGTTATGTATGCTCTGATAAAATATTGTTTATGCAGAACATCTTGATGGAGGGGAATACTTATTTGCCTTCCGAATGCTGATGGTTCTTTTCCGTAGGGAGTTCTCGTTCGTGGACACAATGTACCTTTGGGAGGTAAGCTGTATGGACAAAAATTTCATAGTAATTAGCATGCGTAATGCCTATGCAGTGAGCTAGTTTTCTTAACAATGCAACTTGAGCACCACTGATATCCATGCATTACTTCTGTTATACATATAAGTATAGGCCCAGTTGTACTAGAAATATGTGTTGGTTTATGCATGAGACACTATTGTTACAGCTTCAAAACGTTGCAGCTCATGTGGTCTATGGAGTACAATCCAAATCTTTTTTCAATGTTGGAGAGTGACAATGGCACAACCAGGGCAACCACAAAGGATGAAAGTGTCCTAAGACAGTGTGGAAAGTTTGAGCGGAAAATTTTGCAAGCTGCTAAGAAAGAAGAGGAGATCCCTCTATCCGTCTTTGTTGTTGCTAGTGTTCTGGAGGCTAGAAACAAGAAGTTACTGGGTGAGGCAAAAGGTCTAGACGATGTTGTCAAGGTCCTCTCTCTCTCTCTCTCTCTCTCTCTCTCTCTCTCTCTCTCAAGTGATGACGATGAATGAAGTTTATGTTATGTTTATGTCTCCCCTGCAAAACAGATTTTAAATGAAATCACTGGTAGTCTGGATGCAAAAAAGGCATGCAGAGAAGCATTACAGATTCATGAGAAGTACCTAAACACGGTGAGCCCTCTTTTCATTTATAAATCTTAGACATTGGTAATTGGTTACAACTATGCATTCAAAAGTAAAAGTAACAACAATCTGTATTTTCCTGATTGCAGGTAAAAGCGTAGGACATGTACAGTTCACTCGGTTGGGTTTTTTTTTTTGGATCAGAGAAGCGGCTGTACCACAGAATTTTTTTCATTCTTTATATGGGGACTGTAATTCTTTGACCCGCTTGTAATATTGCATTTGCACAAAGGGAAAGGAAAGGATGAAGATTTCTTTTGAAAAGAAAACGAAAGAAAAAATGAAAGAAGGAAGAAAGAATGCCAATTTTGTAAAGATGAGACACAAAAATGTTTATTGCACAATAAAATCATCATGATTCTTAGTGCTTGTCGTCAGTTTTCATATCGAAACAAGTTTGTTCACCTTGTTTGAACAATACGATGTACTTTGAAGGTGAGTGTCTCTGTATGTGGGTATGTGTTGGGAGACAAGGATCTATTACTTCATTTTCTTGAGTCAAATTTCTCCTAATCCTGTTGCTTCCAATGGCTTGGACATGCAAAGTAGAAATCAGCTAGTTAATTTACAAACGGTTGGGCTAAAGCTGAGCTAGAAATTTGAGTCAGGCCTTTACTCCAAATATCAAATGAGAAGGTGGGAAAATGAATTACTTTCTAAACCTGCAATTTTGTATTTTCTAACAAATACCAAATTGTGCACAATAATGGGGCAGGGCTGCAATGAGCAGCAAGCCTAGGTCATGTTTGTGCAGTGGATTTCAATTGAAACCATGTTATATAGGACTGACTAGAATAAATTTCATAACGAACTTACAATTTCCTGGCTTTACTAGGCCTAACATGCATGATATACGTGGAAATGATGAAACAAAATGCTGCCATTGAGAGCCTACAGGACTATCCACCTAGATGACCCCTCCTCATTCTTCTGTACTACCCATTCCTGGCCATTTGCATTATGGAGCAGTTGAACAGAATCATGGCCTCTCAAACTGGACTACGCAAGGAAAGCTCTCACCAAAAATAGTGCACTATAAATAGATTGATGCAACAACTTTCTGCCCTTCCATTTCTCCAACTAAACTGAGGAAATCTTGGCCTGCCTCTCTTGGACCTCTGGAGGGGACTAGAATCCTGGTAATTTGTGACAGATCATGCAGGAATAGGAGGTCAAGAGAATTGTCAACCACAATGAAGATGGCACCAAGAAGATGAAATTTCATCGACCATATTTTCTCGCTCCTTGAATGCTGCTTCCTTAGGTATGTGAGTTTCATTCAATGGGTCTGATAATTATTCTGGCAAATCATTGAGCATTGTTTCAGAATGATTATTTGTTGCTGCGTGATGGATGGATAAAATCTCTGATCGTCGTTTGCCACGGTTCTGTTCTAAACAGAATATTCAGGATAACAGTCGGTCATTTACAGGGTTAGTTTCCCCTCATGTTGTTTGGCAATATTGCATCAAGTTTTTACAAACAAATTTCTGAGGATGACAACCGACCTTGGCCATTCCCAGTTCAAACGCTAGACTGGAAATTGCCCATGCATCCCTACGACTTGATCCATCCCTTCTCCTCTTAACATTGCGACCTACTACTTGTGAAGGCTAGTTCAAGAGGTGGGGAACGCAAATACTTGAAGTGGTGGATTCCTCTGGGGGCACCGCGGGCGGGCAGCCGCCTGTGGAACCAGCTAAGATGAAGGGCCTTCTCAAGGGCCTCCGTTACATCTCGCAGATCTTCGGTAAGATCAAGGATTCTAAACTAATAAAATGCCATAATTTCAAATTTCATCCGAAAGGAACCAGTCACCTAGCTCGACGATGTTCATGCCATACTTCCAAATCAAAATCAATGCAAATTAAACAAAGTGCGGTGCGCATGAAACAGAATGGTGTTGTAAGATGTGTACCTTGCATTGCCCGCTGGTGTTGCAGATGCGAAGGAGCCGGAGATGCAGATCGGGAACCCGACGGATGTCAAGCACGTCGCTCACATCGGCTGGGACAACGCCTCCGTCACCGCGCCCAGCTGGGTAGCCGCTTCCACTCCCGATCGCGCCATGCGCGTGTTCGTTTTCCGTCCATCTAACGGCTCGGATTGGGAATGTGTTGCAGATGAACGAATTCAAGGCATCGCCCGGGGCGGCGGCCAGAGGCAGCGAGCCGGAGCCCTCGCAGGCCGGTGGTGGAGGAGAGGAGCAGCCCGGAGGAGGAGAAGCCGGCGGCAAGGCGGAGCGGCCTCGGCGGACGAGGGGGAAGGGTTCGGGGGGCGGCGAGGCGAAGCGGCGGGACGGCGCGGGGGAGGGGTCGCGGCGGGACCGGCGGCTGGCGAAGACGGACACGGAGGGCGGCGCCGAGGGGGACGCCGCGGCGCCGAAGCAGCGGCGGAGGAAGCCCCGGGCGTCGGGGGGCCGGTCCAAGTCGTCGTCCGGAGGCGCCGGCGGCTGCGGCACCGCCTCGGACTCGGAGGCGGCGCGGTCGGCGGCGGCGCCGGAGGCGGAGTACGATCGCGACGGCTGCTGAGGCGAAGGGAACGGCTGCCGCGCGCTGCTGGGGCTCGGCTGGTGCACACGGAGGAGAGGACGCCTTCAAATTTGAATTTGGCTTTTGTTTGGCTGGAGGTCGGAGAGCTTTGGGCCTTTTCTTTTAATTTTTCTGTTCTTCTTTTACGTTTGGTTCCAGGCCGGTCTTTTCTATGGACAGATTGTCTTTTAGATGGTCGTCGTGTAACAACAACAAACAACAAACGGGGTAGCAGAGTGAGTGGCACAAGAAAGAAGGCCGATGAAACAAATTGGCCTGTATATGTATATGTTTAGCACGTATTATCAAGTGTGTATGTACACTCGTAATTCGTTCCTATACAAAATTGGTTCCACGCGCGAGCCGGCTCCGAACTAGTAGCACGCACCGGACGGAGTGGATGAGCTCATCGCCCGCCGCTCATTATTGGCAAGGTATCCATCTGCCATCTGGTCATCCGTCATCCCGTTCGCGATCACACCGATTCACTTGTTCATGGACCCAATCTAGCTAGGCAGACATAGCTATTGTTTATTTTTCTGCAACTGCAATGGTGCATATCTGAATTCTGATGCCTCCACTCATCCACTGGCATGGGTCTGCAATCTGAAACTCTGAAGTCTGAACACAAAAGCAGTGCCATATGGTTCGAGTTCAACCGGTGGCAATGCCATTGCTCACTAATCTCCTTTGTGTACAGTAGGAAACATCTTCTGCTGCTACTTATCATGTGGTTATATGGACAGCGCCCTAATTTTAGCCGTCAGTACATTTATGTGATTCGATTCAGAGTACTAATGACCTCTTATTCTTCTGGTCGACAGAACTTGCATCAAAACCAGCCATTTCGTCATTTATGGGCTTCTTGATCTGGACATAGCAGAAGTGAACAAGCACTAGATGCGATAAAGACCATCCGGTTTTAGGCAACTACTTGCATGATCTTCCTTTGCATGATTAGCTTGGCCGGATGCTGATGACGAGCAACAATTCTGCTGGCAAGGCAGAAACTTTTGCCCAGGTAAGTAATCTCAATTCATTTCGTGCTTCCTAGGTGCGTCCCACTGAGGCGTAGATATCCCCATCCCTCATTCCTCTATGGAGCAGAATCTTTTGCCCGATCATGGCATTCTTAGGCATTTGCTTGCAAGCACAGCCGATATATTCGCACCACAGATTTGCACCTCTCAAAGTGGGGTGCCCAAGTGCCATCCACTTCAGGCTGCAAGTTTCAGGAACTTTCAGAAAACAGTGGGGGCAGGGTCCTCTCAGCTACATTCCCCTTGGTCTATTTCTTGTTTCTTCCCAGAGCTAGCTCATTTCTCACCTGCACGCCCCTTTTAGCTACCTGCAACAGTATATTGTGCTAGATATCCTGTCTGGAGAAATGGACAGCCTTTTCTTTCTGTGCTCGTCCCTGAAGCTCGCTACTGATTGTGCTGTAGCACCCCACCCATCAGGAAGTGGACAATTGTGCCTCCCGATCTGGAAGTGAAGTGAGCACTCCACTGTTTCCTGAGATGGACTTTGTGCAAGCATTGGGGCTTCCCCTTGTTTCTTTCCTCTTATCTCTACCTTCTCTACCGGTGGCCTGGCCACATAGAAGGACAGACATTTGATCTGGAGTGAAATGCCGGAGACGTAACGTGGAATTTTACGTGCCGATATGTGATTATGGGTTGTTAGTTAGCTTATGCAGAGGAGGTTACAAGAATCTGTAGAATTCCCAACTTGTTATGAACTCTAGTTCTTGAGGCGGGGATGAGTGCGTGACCAGCATGATCGGTGGTGATTCTGATTTGAAGGCCGGATCAATCGAGTAGCTGTCGCTGGACCAGCCGTCGTCTCTTCAATCCAGGCTCCCTCGGTGTTTGGTCGATCCGAGTTGCTGTCAGAATTATTTTGAAGGTTAGTTGAACCACCGTTGTTCCTGTGACCCGAATGGAAGGAACCGAGTTCTTAGCTGCCCCCACCCTGCTCACATTATATTCCCGTGCGATGAACAGAGGCTGCAGCGCCGGGCAGCGGCAGTGGTCGATGAGTGAGCTGCCTGATTCCTCCGTTCCCATCACCAGCGCCGCATTGGCCGCATCTACGCGAGCGAGGGACAGCGTTGGGTGGCAGCATCTTTCCTGAACTCCGGCCCGTGAACCGGAACGCTGTCCTGGTGGTATCTTTCCTGCAAATCTAGCGTGATCTCGCAGGCCAGCCGCTAGCTCTTGTTAGCCCTTCCGGCCGGCCGGCCGGCCGTCCTGTGAATCTGTGATCGATGGATGGAGTGTTCGTCTTGCTCCTGGGTTGTGTTATTGTGTATTATTAGCATAATGCAGCCACCGCTAGCCGATGGAGGCGTCGCCAAGTGGATGGTGATCTGATGGCCGTGCCCGTGCGCGTCCCTGTCCCCGCGCCTTGATGGGAATGAGGCGCCGCGCGCGGCCGGTCTCGGATCCCGGACAGCGGCCTTGGCTGGGGTCGGAAGCGTCCGGCGGGAGACGAGCGCGCGCGGCGCCGCCGTCGCCGTCGCCGTCCGGCCATTGATTTCCTTCACCCGGCTGCGGGGCTGGGCAGTTGGCGTCTCTGTCCGTGGCGTCGCGTCGCCTCGTTTGGTTTCCTTTCCCCGGCGTTCCGCGTCGAGGCTGTGTCAGTTTATAGGAGTTCCTTAAAAGCAAGGCCGCATTGAATACAGCCAGGGGGGTGCGAAAAGCAGGGACAGGGACCTGCCCTGCCCTCGGGATCGAACCCGGATCCAGTTCCAGTCTCCTAGATCTCCGCTGCTTGGCGGTACGCCCTGTCCGTGCACTGCATCACCCTGCACCGATCGATCACATCTTCCTCCGTGTGACATTTCGTCGCAGTAATGGTAGCAGTAGCAGGCTAGCAGCGCGTATCTTGTTCCGGTTAGCAACAGCGTTGCTGCCAATATTGACCGCACGCGGCGCACCGGCTTTGCTGGTGCGAGCTACACCTCTAGCTAGTTCTTGTGGGCTGTAGCTGATGACCATGCGCGGCAGGCCGGCCGGGTGCTGAAACGACGAGGGCCCGGGTACCCGGAGCGCGAGACAAGTGAATGGTAGTTTGTAGTATACGGCGGCGCGGCTGGAGACTGATCGATGGCGACGGAGCTAGGCGAGGCTTTTTGTCGCGTCTCGACGGCGGAGCGCGCGGTTTTTCAAGCGGCCGGTGGTGGATGGGATGGGATCCTCCGCCCGTGGCCGGCGTATACTACTACGTGGCACGCATGTTTGGTCCGGAGCTAGCGGCATAGCCTCATCAGCTCAGCTCACACGAGGGGATATACCAAAGGGAAGCAAGCGCGAGTCCAAGAATTCAGGCTCGTACGCGGCGGCCACGTAGCTCCTCCCCGCGCACGTATGGCGTACGCGTACGATACGGCCGGGGTCAGGTCAGGTCGTCAGGTCAGTGTCCGGCCCGCCAAGCCACCGGAGCTTACTTGCAGGCAACCGTTTTCCCACCCCGCCAAGCCACCTCCACCCCAGCCCAAGCCCCCGGCCGCCCGCCAGCGCAGGGCGCGGCCGCCACGCCGGGATAGATGGATGAGCTAGCTGCGCGCGCGCGCGGCGAGCGGGGGTCGCTGTCGCCCGGGGGAATATACGCTGACGCCGCCCGGCGGGGTCGACGACGAGCCCATCAATCATTGCCGCTGCTACACGGCTGCCACGGCGGCCTCCCACGTCACCGCGCGCCAGCGGCACGCCGCCACGCACGAGGACCTCTCCATCCATGCGTGCAGCCCCGGCTAGCTCGCTGCCAATACCTCCGATATCGGATCCCCCGGCCCCGGCTTGTTCATCCATCACCTACTAGCTAGATGATCGAAGATGATGTACATAGAAGCATTGGTGTACATAAACTACTCCGATCCCATCACATCCCATCCTTTTCCAGCACGCCATGACAGAGCTTGCTTTTGTTTCCATGTGATAATCTAGCCAAAACTTGTGAGCCCAAGCATAACCAAACAGTGGCCGTGATGTCGCAGTGGCCGTCTTTAATCGGGCACCAGGCTGCTGATCGGCTGAAAATGACCGTGACCCTTGGGGGGCTAGTAGTGCTGTGTCCATGCACGAGCTATATGGCCATTAGATTTCTGTATTGGGGAACGGATACCCCCGCTACTCGTACGTCGATCACTCGGCAAATAAGGAATTATGCTTTGCTATAGGCCTATAGATACAAATGCATGGCTGACGCGCGCATCACTTCTCTTTCGTACTAGAGCTAGAGCTTGATGAAGTGGTGGTCTTGTAGGGATGTTAGTAGACAGATTGCTAGCTTGATCAACTCGAGACCACTGTCACTGTCTCTGTACGATACAGCATTGGATCTATGCACACAGTAGCTTCCTCTCTGCAAAAAAATTCAATCTCAAATCAGAGTGAAGATAATATAAATAATGCACAGATGGCAATGTTACAGTTAAAAGCTAAGCAGAGATAAGCAGGGCCCAGATTAAGGGCTGACGGCATGCACAGACACATGCAGAGCTCCTAGGTCCTATAGCTGGAATGCTGGATGCATTTTTTTTTACGGCCGGTAACAAACACTACTGTCTTATTCTGTTCGGTTGTATATTTCTAACATCGTTTTATGATCAGTCAAGTCAATGCTCTGATGGAATGTTCATACTATACGGATCACATTACATGTACTAGCGAAAAGGGGAGGATACAGGCGAGCGAGAATTTTTTTTTTTTGGTGCGCTTTTGGTTTCAGTCGCTTTCTTAGGATTGGAAAAGGCGCTGTATAGGGTCTGCGTAGTAGGAAGGCACCGGTGGAGGAAATGGAGTGTGGAGCCGTCACTCTTCCTAAAAACAACAGGAGAAAAAAAAAATCTCCCTCTGGGATTCATTAGGAGCGCAAAATGTCATCGCCCCATGATGATTGCGTCTCCAGCTGCATTCTTTTGCATGAAAGGGATCAGAACTAGTTCCATTTAAGAAGCCCGATTAATTATTGATCGTCTAATCGTATTTATTACACTCGGATGATCCACTAAATGCCCATCACCAAGCTCCTTACCCTGTCGTTCTTGGAATAAATCACAACATGCATCCATGGCTTGATCGATGCCTGGATGTCACAAGCTAGGTTTATTTGGTTTCCGGCACCCAAACATGGCAAGAAATCTGCCAACTTTTGGACAGCCTGCCTAGCCTGATCCATGCTGAGTGTGAGGTGACCATGCATGTAGAACAAGCATGCAGCATATTCTTCTGGCGACCTGACACCTTGGATCATGGGCAACGGTCAGAACATGCATTCGATCGCAAGTACTACCTGCAAGGATGTTACACTGTTCATAGAGAGAGGCCTGCGCCTTTCTCCACTTGAAATATAACCACTTCATCAGATATTCAGATCAGATGTATATTTCTCTCGTGCAGTTGATGGCCCCCATGACTATTCTTTGGTGATGGAACACACACATGCAGCTGCAGGCTGCAGCATGGCCATGGAGACTCTGCGTGGAACAGATTCTCCTTCCTCAACCACACACCTTTCTTTATGGGAGATGTTTGTTTTTGGCGACCCCTGCTGGTAGCTAGGAATAGTTTATTTATGTCATGCGTGCATGCTGAACATTTCATTCTTGTTTGCATTATCAGAATCCTGAAGTTTTCAGTCGGAACTCAGAGGGAGGATTTATCTAGTAATCCTACGATGTGTAACTTTCTTATTTCTTTTCCTCTTTCTCCCCTACCTTTTTGGACAAAGAGAGACGTCAAGAGATTTCAGAACAGACACATCATGGGGCAAAAAAAAAAAACTTGGTCCGCCAAGCCATCCATCGACCATTAATGGCCGGAGACGTCGGAATCCGTGTTCCCCGGGGTTAATCTTTTCCGAGCTTTCGAATCGTGAGATTGATGCAATGTGCCTTATGGACCTGACAGCTCCCGTTAATGGGCTTGCGATTGCTTGCGACCCTCTCCCAGCGAGAGATCAGGCAGCGAGAGAGAGGCGTCGCTGTCTGGAGTGATTGGGATTGGACACCTTATTAGCTTCCAGAGTTGGCGGCAGGATCAGGATTCAGCAACACACCAAAAAATCTATGATATATGTAAATGTCAGCCCATCAATCAATGCTCCAATTCCTAGCTTATGCGGCGTTAATGGTTGGTTTATATATTCCTCAGCATGATTAATTCCGACGTTTGTTCCTTTGATCCAATGATCATCCCCTTTTTAATCCCTTTCCTGCCTTGTTCCGGCGGTTGCATGACGTCACCCGCCTATCTGAGTTAGTTATCTCAACTGCCATGAAACTGCACTCCCACCATTATTCCTATAGCTTGACCCTGAATCTGGTTTAAACTGCTACCGGCGATTATTCATAACTGTAACTTGAACAGGATATAGATGTTTATTCTGCAGATTTTGATATCCTAATGCAGTACCCTACCAACTTGCATCACCGACCCTTTCCTTCTTAATTCCGATACTCCAACCTGATTTGTACTTGGAAGGTCGTCCTACATGTACATGTGCATATATGTACACCAACTTGCAGCAGGTAGCGGCTTCAACTGAATTCTTCTCCTCTCCCGGCCTGGAATTGGATATTTCTCTGCAGTTGCGCACTACAGATGGCCGGAATTGAGTACTGAAACCAGTCTAGGGACGACGTGAAGCTCGCCAACAACCGCATACACACACAACACCATGCTTATGTTATGCATCAATGTACCCATGGCGTACTATGATATACACTGATCACGCATACACGTACCGTACCTGATCGCCCCTCCTTTTATTCTGACGGATATGTCGGGCTCCACTGTTCTGGGACAGCTACCTGCAACTGCGCGAGTGCCCTAATGAAGGTACTACATGCCGCACAGTTGCCTTTAATTGGAATCCCCTCACCTTTAATCTGTACTGCACCCGATGCATTGATTGCACTTTCGCATGCAGTTAATCCAACTGGGTGATGAACACGCCCCGGACAGATCGTTATCTGCAGCTAGCTTCATCGTATGGAGCAAGAGCCAAAGAGGATATCTCGACGAGCTGAATCATTATTGTTGCTGGTGACAGCATGCATCATCTTGGTTCCTTTGGACATGCGGCGCGCTCTTAATTCCATCCATCCCTCCATACTCTTTTGAGTGTGTAGAAAGAAAATTTAATTTCTCCTCGACCCGATCCTTTCCTTTTTCTTCTCTTTTCCTATACATTTCATTGTCTGTTTGAACATGTGTCCAAAATCGATCGCAGTATAATCAGTAGATGTTGCATATTCAGTCAGACTTGAAAAGAACAGGAGTACATAATGTTGTTTTGAAAGGGAACAAGAGTTTGCATATGTGGAGAGGATCATAGATGAATTATTATCCAAATAAGCTAGTAGAAACGACAGTGACCAGCAGCTGGACCTCACTGCTGCACCTTTGATTAGTCAGCAATATCTACAGAAGATGCCTTGCTTAAGTTACACTTCTAGCCATAGTAATTAACCACCATCCAATAACTGCTCCCCAAATAAGCAACCCCAACCGCATCTTGATATTTCTGATGGATTGCACAATTACCATAATTGGATCCCATTTATTTAGCAGCGCAAATGGTGTGTGTACAAGCACATCACTTACTTGTAAGCAAATTTAACCTCTAGCTAGCTTAATTAGCATCAGCTCTGATGATATCCCAAGAGTTAAACACATGCATGATGAGGGATTGAGAGGGGAGGAGGATCAGTAAACCTGCTTGCCAAATGTGTCTCTTTTGACAGTGCCACATATGTTGCTGTTGCATAGATCATGTGCGCATCAAGTGGGCCGGGGGGGGGGGGGGGGGGGGGGGGGGGGGCAGGGGGGTGGGGGCTGCTGGTTAAGTTTCTCCAGCCAGCCAACAAGTTTCTTGTGATCCTGGGTCACCTCCTCCCCTCCCTTCCCTTCTTCTCTAGCTAGCCCCCTCCACCTCTTCCTTCCTTCCTTCGTGCGGCGTAAGCATCGGCGGGGATAGGAAAAGCCTCGTCGAATGCGACAGGCCTCGCACGCGTCCTCCTCCTCCCTCCCCCTCTTCCCCGCCCCCGCGCGCGGCGGCGGCGGCGACAGGGAAATCAAGGGCCAACAGTGCCCGCGCTCCCCTGCCAGTAGCTAGCTATAGATCGAGCCGTAGCTCTCGCCATCATCGGCCGGCTTCTCGTAAGCGGCAGCTGCACCCACGATCGATCACACCGACGGGTAGCCCTGGCCGAGCTAGCCATAGCTACCAAGCTTTTTTTTTTTTCAAACAAAGCTACCAAGCTATTGATAGCTCGGTTCACGCCCTCCCTCCCCTCTCCGTCCGTCCTCTACCACGGCCCGGCCCGGGCCCTGTAGTACTAGACCAGTACCACACTATGTTGCTTGCTCCCCTACGCTTCTTCTTCCTCCTCCTTCCTTCCCCTGCATATATGATTAAATAATCCCAGCACCAAGCTATATATACTCCATTCCTACCAGCCAGAGGTCACACAAGGTCCAGCTACAGCAACATAGTGTGTAGATGTGTGTTGTTGCAGCTGCTGATTCTTACCACTCCTCATCGATCTCCTTCTTCCCTCTCTCTCCCTCCTCTTCTCCTCACATGTCCAGACATATAGCCAGCTTCAGATAGGCAAATTGGATTGTGTTCATACAGATCAGATCACAGTGAAGATATAGACAAGCTAGCAGGAGAATCGAAGATCCATCTATAGATAGATATATAGCTAGCTAGGGATCTATCCATCGACTGATATAGCTACTGGCAGAAGAAGGTAGAGCCATGGGCCTGAGGGACATCGAGCTGACGCTCCCGCCGGGGTTCAGGTTCTACCCCAGCGACGAGGAGCTGGTGTGCCACTACCTGCACGGCAAGGTGGCCAACGAGCGGCTCGCCGGCGCCGGCGGGGCCATGGTGGAGGTGGATCTACACACCCACGAGCCATGGGAGCTTCCTGGTACGTACCAATTGCCCTACTATACCCTCCCAGTTAATTAACTAATTTAGCTTGTCCCTCTCTCTAGCAAGCTACCTTACTGCTAGTATCTCTTGGGCTGGTTAATTAGCTCGCTTGATTGATTAGCCCTCAACTCCGTGTCATGAATGGGTAATTAGGCACGCAACCACGTTCTATTGGTCCAGTTATGTTTGTTTCGTTCTTGCTAATTGAGCTGCTGTGTGTCGCGTATCATATTAATTCACAAATATGATCTGATCAAGAGCACCTTAATTTGATCCTAACAGTAAGTGTTGCTTCTAATACAAGTTTCATATTTTTTTGACATCAATAATCCAGCATACTAATACTAGTACTACATTTTGGTGCGTGCAATTTGGGGATAAATTGATATTCAACACCAAAATAATCATGTGATAATTTGTTTGAGGAAAAGAGAAGAAAGAAACAGCTGCATCTGTTTCGTACCAGCATTTGGACATTGGTTTTATTTCCCCTTTCAATTCCCCCTTTTCCTGGCTAGCTAGTATGATTTGCATCTCAAAATTACAGAATTTCCATCATTCCTGACTGTTTCTAACGAACCCAATTAGTAGTACTCTACTACTGATTGCATGATGATTTGAAGTTCTCTGTTACTGATGATGGATGCTCGTGTTCATATATGTGCGCTCCTGCGCCGCCACCAGACGTTGCGAAACTGAGCACGAACGAGTGGTACTTCTTCAGCTTCCGCGACCGCAAGTACGCGACGGGGCTTCGCACCAACCGCGCCACCAAGTCCGGCTACTGGAAGGCCACCGGCAAGGACCGCGTCATCCGCAACCCCAAGGCCGCCGGCCGCGCCGTCGTCGGCATGCGCAAGACCCTCGTCTTCTACCGCGGCCGCGCCCCCAACGGCATCAAGACCAGCTGGGTCATGCACGAGTTCCGCATGGAGAATCCCCACACCCCACCCAAGGTAAGGTGTGCATACTTGCATATGCATACTACTCAAAGCCACTTTGATCTATGTTCATCAATTAGTTTGATGATCTATGTTCCGCATGTTGATTCTTTAGATTCTTTTTCTTTACACATGTTTGTATGCGTGTACGTGCATGCAGGAGGATTGGGTTCTGTGCAGAGTTTTCTACAAGAAGAAGGCCGACGCGATGGATTACGCCATGGACAACGAGCGAGACGTCGCCATGCCTCACGGCGCTGATCATCCGGGCTACTCGCCTCCGTTCCCCGCCCTCGGCAGCGGCCACTACCATCTGCCACCGCCGTCTTCAGACCACCACGGCGGGGGCGCCGGGGCCGGCTCCCTCAACGACTTCCCCGCCATGGCCCTGCTGCATCATCAGCACAGCAGCATATTCGACTTGCACGGCCAGCCCCACGACGGCGGCAGCAACGTCCTTGCGGCGGCGGCGGGGTCGAGAGACGGCGGCGCCGCCGGCGATCAATGCGGCAGCGGGGTGCTGATGGACCTAGGATTGGACGAGCACTACAACTACAACTACAACAGCCTGATGCAGATGTGATATCATATCGGTGCTGCAAGCTAGCTAGCTGCTCCCTGCAGTGTGTGCGCTAATGACCAGCTTCATCTGATCTTATTCGTTCTCGTCATCTTTGTGCAGATTCGATCGGTTGCGCATGTAATGCACGCGTAGCGTGTAGTTAATCTACGGGATTAGGAGTGCTGTTCGTTGCGTTTGGGTTGATGACTAGGCTGTGGTTGGAGTTCTCTGATTCGTGTACATATTTGTGGATCGGTTTATTGTATTGTTGGCCGGGGATGGAGCTGAAGTTTGGAACCCTTTTGTTGTTATTATGTGTAATTATATATACCATTCTTAGCATCGCAGTTGGAGTTGTTTCAAATTCTTGTCAATCAAACTTTTTCAACAACCTTGATCTTGAAAATTAGATAAATGTAAGATTGAAGTTAGTAGTATAGATTCATCATGAAAAGTACTTACTTATTAGACATCATATATAGAAAATGCTAGGCAGGGTTCTGTATTATAATTCTTGTGTTGATGTTCTAAATGACTTCGTATTTGTGATATACGCGGTAGTGATATGTGAACAGATAAATGGCAAGCTAGCTTGCATGCTTGGACAGTTCGAGACACCGATGATGATGTTTACAGACGTAACTATCTTGTCAATACCAAACAGCACTTTTATGTTTTGCACGCATGCATATACATATACATGCGTGAATGAAAGACTTGTGTCATCAACATGCGTAAAAAAATCTCAGTGACAGAGGAAGCAGGGATAGCTACGTTAAATATGTTGAAATGCTAGTATCTGCCAAAGGAAAAAAGAAAGTAACAACCCCTCGTCTTGTTGCAGTCATTTTACAGTATGCTTATTCATTAATGAACCTAATTATTGAGGCCTCGAGAAGAATGTGTGGTGCATATCCAGAGCACAAACATTCCTTCCACGAGTACGCATGCTGGCATGCATGCATGTACTGATTAAGCATGAGGGCATAGTAGTATATGACTAGGTCAAATCCATCATCCATGGCAGTATTCTAGTTGCAATTAATGCCACAGGCCTCTACTGCTCTACTACACATATAATACTCCATGCATTTGGCTGAGAAACCTGCTGCCTGTACACATGCAGTGATCCTGCCAAGTGCCAACTGCCCAATTTCGCGCTAATCTGGGTTAAGCGACAGTGGGTGAAACTGTGGGAGGGCCTTTGCATGTCCATTCTCGAAACATTCCATCGCTCGTGCTCGGTGGCGATCGATGCTGCATCAAAGCCAGCAGTGCATGGCCAGTGATAGCATCATAGCTATTCACTACCAGGAAGAGAGACCAAGAGAGGACAGATCAGATAGCAGGTCTGGGCGGTCTGGTTAACCCAAGAGGGGAAAAGGAGAGCCCTGCATATGCATGTGCCTCCTGCATCTCCGGTGTCTGCTAGCTCCTCCTACTGCTGCATGGCCATCTCAGCTGTGTCGCCGTCCCTTACGCTGAACACGCCCACCAGGCGCCGCCCAGCCCCCACAACGCTTGCTCCTCGTTCCGTTGCTCCTCTTGTCATCTACCTTTTCCTCCTCCGGCCGGCCCGGGCCGGCCCTACACCGCAAGATCCATGGCCACTCTTTCTGAAACCCTGACCGGTCGATCCATGCAGATCTAGCTAGCACAATTAGACCACTAATTCGTCGATCGACTAGTGCAGCTGGGTTCTGATTTCTGAAGTCCAGATCATATCGACATTAATTATATTGTTAACTGGTGTTCAGGCAAAAGTTCTACAGTGACGCGCCTTTACTTTACTTCTTCTAGAAAAGCAGTCAAATCTTGGCCGGCCCAGCGTAGCGTGCAGTGTTTAGCCCTAGCGTTATAGCTTGTGTTACCATTTCTCCGAATAATCCTTACGCTTAGCATGCATTGCATTCAGCTTTTGAGAGAACTGACAGGGCGCGTTGAAACCAATTAGCTAGAAGTACTGTACCTGTTACCAGCACGCATGTATCAGTCATCACATCACATTTTCACACCCCAGCTGGATTACCATTATCTCATTGCTTGCAGTAACCTGACTGCAATACAATGGAGATGATGCTCGCTAGCTAGGGCCTAGAAGATGGAGTGCAACATGGTCATAGAAGAAGAGAAGGACCATGCGTTCCCCTCCTCGATCGCTCGCGCTCCCATTTCATGGATCAATCAAAGCACCTTTTGTCTCCTCCACACTGCTTCCATCTCCTTTAATTTCGGTCGTATTATAGGACCACTGTTATGCACATTTTTTTTCTCTCTCTCTCTTTTGCTTCTTGGATATCAATTGACACTCAATCTCTATGGGATCTTCGGGCATATCGTGCAGCTTTACGTTTGCTCACCATCAGAGACTGGTCCTGACGTTGGCTCCACTGTTGTTGTCTCCACTGATTGATCATATCGAATTCGGATGCTGATTGATCACACATATTTAGCAAACTGGAACAATCAAATGTGACTCATCTCCCTGCCCATAATCAGAGAGGGAACAACTGTAATTTGCTGTGTGACGGATGCATATATACATGCACGGTACAGTTCCATTTTCATGTGATGTTGTAATCCCTGAAATTCTTTGGAAATTGTGATTGGGAGGATTATTGTTTCGAGTAATTAATAAGCATATAGGGCCAACAAAACCTTTCATGATGTGGACTAGTCATTCTGTTATTAATTATGTATCCATTTGTATGATTATTGCAACATGCGTGCATTTTGCTTGTACAATATCCTGTAAACTCTTTTTTCTTTGCATTTTTCTTCCTTTAATTTCCCTGCAATGGTTTTCTCTGTATTAAATCTGAATTTCTATTCTTATTTGTAATCTTGTCTTCTAACTTAAAACCTGAAGGTCAGATCGATATTTCTATGCAGATTGTTTTGTGTTCTAACTTGTCTAGATGATCGGTTGATACTTCATGATCATTAATTTGGCGGTGTCTTTCATGGATAGATCTCTGATGAGACAAGTAAAAGCGACCTTAGCTGTATGTATGTGACTAAAAGAAAATGTACTTAGAGAGGAGAATATATAGAGAAGTCCATACGGAAGCCCCTTAAGTTAAAAGACTTTTTCAATTTGACCCTCGTATTTTATTTTTGTTTAGCCAGTTGCACCGTATAGTACT
Source organism: Setaria viridis (assembly GCF_005286985.2). Taxonomy (NCBI): domain Eukaryota; kingdom Viridiplantae; phylum Streptophyta; class Magnoliopsida; order Poales; family Poaceae; genus Setaria; species Setaria viridis. The sequence goes on along the minus strand of NC_048263.2, from coordinate 40,333,550 downwards.
TCCATAAACCTACATAAGTCAAAACTCTTCCACGAGAATAATGTAAATTAAAAGTGTACATCAATAAGGGATGACGTACTTACATACATACCCACTGTATATATTTATTTGCCTTATTACCCACCTAACTTAATCCATCAGATATGGTAAAGTAATGCTTGCAATATAGACCGAGATTAATTATGTACACATGCTAGCTAGTTAGCTAATGAAGTGCTAATTAATCAAACCACACTACGTGTTATGCTTTACTCAACCATGCTTAATTGTATACAGAGCAAGTGTGCCTTTTTTTTTTTCTAATAGCTTGGAGATAGTTAGGTAACCATGCAAGAGGGCTTGTCCCGGCCCGAAGCAACTAACCTGGATCTGATTGGATAGTGCATTGCAAAATGTCTCCTGTGACGAACCTGCCAACATTCCCTTGCTGGTTGGTGTCATGTTACTTACAAAAACACCGACAGAACGTCAGATGGCGATGCCACGCACGCATCCGGTCGTTGCTCATTCGCCTGGCACTGCTGAGCTCCATTTGCATGGTCTAGGGTACATGAGTTTCTAGTATATTTGCACATTTGTTATTGTATATGAGCGCATCGTGTCATGCTATTATGCCAGTGGTTACAGGAGATCATGTCTTGCATTCATAACTATGCTCAAGGCTTTATTACTTGTCGTGTCTAACCATCTCGACCCAAAACTTATTCATTGTGTAATGAACGGTGCATCTCCAACTTATTTTCTAATGAACGATTTGATGATGGTGATGACGACGATGATACCCATAAGCTGGCACCTGGTTTATGATGAAGTTGTTTAGCAGGCATTATATATCCATAAGCTGATGAGCTTACCAGAGATGGACTGACGCACAGTACTCGAATTGGCAGTTCGTATAGTATACACAAAAAAAAAATAAGGGTTAGGTGTTGCTGACACTGATCAGATGCCCACAAAATAAAGCACTGCTCTCCAGGCCAGGAATAGTTTTCTGGTGGCAGATCGATATGCGTGCGCATGTTTCTGTTCCGAGAGGCAGGCATGCATGCGTGCATGCACCGACACCTGGCGAAGTTAGGCGTGTGACACACCCGTCTTGCTTGTTTGCGTGTATATTGTACCATATATGCATCGGCATCGCCTACCTTGCACGTAAGTTACGTCCATTCTGAACAGAATCCCGATCGCTCAAGCGAGCCACAGGATTTTAGTTACAGCGCTGTCTCTGGCCAGCCAAATGAAGCAGAGGACGACAGGTATACACGATCTTTGTCTTGTGAGAAGGTCAATGAGCTTGGTTGCTGGTGGATCGGAGTCGAGGCAAGCCAGCCACCGAGCACGAAACAGAAAGCCACGTTCCATGGGAAAAAAGCAGTGTTCCGAAAGAGCCGGCCGGCCGGTTTCGGTTCGATCGATCGCTGTTCGCTTGCTGGTAAGTAGCTTTTTAATTACCCCGCGCGCGTGTAGCAGTGGTGGCGAGTTCCGCCTCGGCCTCGCCTCTTTGAGGACTGGCGGAGCAAGTAAAGCGCGTCGCCTTTTTGGCCCCTGCTTTTGCTGCTGCTGATGCTGCCCCCGCTGCTTTTGCGTCACTCGCCGATCCCTGCGTTCTCCTTTTCTGGCTTGACCACCGACCGACCGGCCTAGTAAAGCTGCCAGTTTGACCGGCACGCACGCCGGCGCCGCCATTCTTTCTTGCGTCATCAAAAGCTAGCTGCCTGCTCTTGTGTGCTGTCAATCTCTCTCTCAGTCTCAGTTAGAGGCAGCAGGCAGCTGTGGAGGATGTAGCAGCAAGTAAGAAAACAGATGGGAAGAGCCCACGCGGGCCCAAAAACCTAATGGGCCGATGTGCTTTCAGAATAGACTGAGTAGTGTTGTTCGTTACTTCAGGGGGGAACTATCGGGCCAACATCATCATTGCAAAGAGAGAGTGCAATTTTCTGATTGACCAATTTTCAGCCCATACAACTGACTGGCCTTCGAGCCTTTGTATTCCAACTGCGTGGTGCTATAACACGACGCCCAGACATGTTCTTTCGTGGCCCAAGCCCAATGCGCAACACCCCGTAACCAAGGGTCAAAGACGTGTGGGCCCACCATCCATATAGGTCGGTGCATACAATCTCTGCCCACGAAAGCACGGGCCAGGCCACACCCACATGTGTCTTCCGAATCATCCTAATCCTAATCTTATCGTGCAAGGAACGAACGGCCGCAGTGCATCACTGCACGGCCACACGCAGACGCAGGGCACCACAGCCGACGGAAGCGGCGCGATAATGACGACGCGGGACCCAAAGCCACGTCCCCACCGACCCACCCACCTCGCGTGCTCTCCTCGCTGAAGCCTGCTCTCCTCGCTGAAACTCTGGGTATTACCCTATCACATGTCACATCGAATATTTATACTAATTAGAAGTATTAAATATAATTTAATTATAAATTTAATTGCACAGATGGAGTCTAATTCGCGATACGAATCTATTAAGCCTAATTAGTTCATGATTTGACAAAGTGGTGCTCTATTAAGCCTAATCAGTTCATGATTTGACAATGTGGTGCTACAGTAATCATTTTGCTAATGATGGATTAATTAACCTTAATAGATTCGTCTCGCGAATTAGACTCCATCTGTGCAATTAGTTTTGTAATTAGCTCGTGTTTAGTTCTCCTAATTAGCATCCGAACGTCCGATGTGATCCTGCTTAAATTTAGCACCTCATATTTAAACACCCCTTGGTAGACGCGTACAAAAGTGCTTTGCGTGTAGTAATGACATAATATCATGAATTCACGTCGGTAAGTTAGCAAAGAAAAAAAATCAAGCCGGCATCTTCCTCTTTCTCCTTTCCTTTTCTTGCGTAAATAAAACATATTCGCTTCAGCTTATTCAGCCGGCTTATCAGTCACCGAACAGTATTTTTCTCTCACAACAATAAGTTATTTCAGCTTTTTAGCCGGCTTATAAGTCCAGCCGAACATGCCTCTTTAGTATATTCAACAAAAGTGCAAATGAAAATTCCAACGGAACATTAGCTAAAAGTTAGGAGAAACCTAGTGGATTTTTTGAAGCTTAAAAAGTCAAGGAAATTTGTAAGAAACCTTGGAGCACTGATAATGTGGCAAAAATAAGTTTCATACTCGGATTATTCGCAAGGTGCGATAAGATAGGCAGAGGTTTAATAATTCGGGTAGAATTGAACTACCTTATATTAAAAAAATACTAAATTGGGGATAATGTTTCTTTTAGCACCATCAATTACAATCTTAATAACTTCATGTTATTTCTCTCTACTTAATTTAGAAAGTGGACTGATAATTCTGGAATTATTCTTATCTGGTAACAAATCCGGCGACTCAAAGTCTGATGAGCAATCCAAAGTCCCATATAACTCTTCCTTTATATATAAGCTGCCAACCCTAATTTTCATCCTCCTCTCCACCCAGCCGCCACCGCAACCTACCATCACCGCATAGCCACTTCCTATCCCACGGCTGTCGTCCTCGACGCCACCGGTTTCCTCAGGGAACTCCTTTGCGATACCTAGCTCGACGGCGCCACCGGTTTCCTCGGGGAACTCCTCTGCGATACCTAGCTCGCTTGTCAAATCAATACAGCCGATATTCTTTGCAATCAGATTGAGCCTGCCCCGTTAAATCAACCCTAACACCATCGATGAGCTAGTTTTTTGTGATTCGCCTTCTGTCCCTCGCCACCAACCGGATCTAGATCTGGCGGCGACACCGCCGCTAGAGCCGCCACCTTACCACTCTTACGGTTCCTTCCAGATTCCCCAGTCTCGCTACCATCCCCTCCAACTGTCATCCACCAATACTGTGACGGGCCTACCGCTCTCCTCCCCAACCAAGTCGGTGACTTTTTCAAATCCCCCTCTACATTTAAACAACGAATCCCTAGCCTAAAGTTTGCTGAAGCTAATGGAGGCTACCAGAGTTCATGAAGGAGAAGTTTAGCACTATCACATCGCCAGATCGGTTAGTGAGAAATTCAATATTTGTTTCAATATTTTTTCTCATGATGAAATATGGTAAATAGTGTGATTTATTCTGGAAATCTCATATGGCATTAAAGAAGCTCACATGCTACACGTTGCCTTTTTCTCCTCTCCCACGTCTCCTGTCTTCGGAGAGAGGAGAAAATAGTCAAGAAAGGTGAGGTGGGTTCCTCCTTTTCTGCCTCTACCTTCCATACCATCCTCACCGGTCCCAACACCCAACCTCCCCAAATAAATTTTCTGTATTTTCTTTGCTTATAAAACATATATTAATTGATGTACCCACTTAGTACTATGACCACCATTACTAGACCTAACTAAAATACTGCAAACAAGGACAAAGCTGCCCACGGTTTAAGGCAAAAGGAAGCATAGCGCAGGCAGCCTTTGCTTGCTTGCTGTTCTTGCTCAATTCCAGCAACCCCCTATGCTTTTTCACCTTTTACATCCCTAGCTCCTCTGTGGCCTTGTGCTGCCGGATTTCTTTTAGGTTACCAGCAGGTAGAAGAGAATGTAGAATACCAGTTACCAAGCTCCTATAGGAAGCTGAAACCCAGCTGACCACCAAACCGCTATTTATCCTGCCCCTTGTATTTGGTCTTGCAGTATTCCCCTCCCCCTTTGCTGTGTGCCGCCCTCTCGTGGTGGATTGGATTGGATCTGCATATCTATCTATTCTATCTGTTCACAGGAAAAATAATAACCCCTGTGTCTGTGTTGCTGCCCTGACCTGGCTTAGGAGGTGGAGGAAGGTGTTGGTGATTGGGATTGGGCTGTGGCCTAGGAATTCCTGTTAGGGCCAGGAGCTCAGGGCAGCAGCAGGTGCAGGAGCAAACAGATCCCTGCAAAGAAACAAAGAAAAAACTAGAACCGGTAATCTTACAATTTTTGTTGCCGCTGCTGCAAGATCTTGGATCTGAACAAGTTTGTGGCAAAAAAATAACGAGCCTCACGAGCACGGCTGAGATGATGATGTCGGTGGGGCGATTGATTCTGACTTGAACGATTGAACCGGACCTCATCGCACGGATCTGTGCAAGAGCTGGTAAATCCCCCTCTTCTTGCTCTTCTTTTCCCATCGCCTAGATTGGGGATGTTCTAGGTCTAATTCTTGCTGTTGCAATCCCCTTCCCTTTTTTTGCCTGTATGCTTTCCGTATATGGATGCTGCTATTGTCATCTATTTTTCTCTTGGTCGGAAGATAATTATTTGCAGGTTTTCTGGAGTTGAATTTCTTAGATGAAGATGTGAAGTTAGATTGATGTCTACATGTCGCGATGTCGTAGCTAATTCGCCTGGTGTAGTGCATAAAAATTTCTTGCTGCTGCTGCTAGATTTGGATCTGGGAAGCAAAGCTGTTCATGGTCGGGATAATATCTCAGAAAAAAAAGTTGAGATTACTGTTTTTTTTTTGGGGGTAGAACCCTCGTCCATCCAACCACTTTACGTCGTCCAATCGCCATGCCCAGTGCTCTCCAGAAGATTCCAGATTGCTTTGACCTGGTGTGTGTGGTGTTCGTCATGTCTTGGGTAGGATGTAGGTCTTGAAGGATTTGGCTTCGTCAGGTGTGGATTGTTCGTCTTTGTGGCGATTTGCGATGCAAGTTCGTAGTCTGTTTGATCGGATAGGCCTCCTGGATTATTTTTTGAAAGCTTCTGAATGGTTTTGTACGGTTTTTGTCGTCCGGTGGCGTTTGAAATGGCAGCTGCTGTTTCTCTGTGCTTTCCGCGTAGTTTCGTAGCTTTCAGAGCATTTGGGGATCTGCTGCTTGCTTGCGTGCGTACTCCTCCTCCTCCTCCTCATGTTTTCGATTTGATTCGGGCAAAGTTGACCCGTACAGCATTTCCCCCATCTCTTATTTTGGCAAAAGTTTGGACTAGAAGAATTTTTTCCCTACATGCCCTCTTCTGATTTGCGTTCTGAGGGCGAGCCAAGCACTGAAGCACACCTGTTTTCATGCCCAGAGGCCAGAGCGCCGGGCCACCCCTGCCGGCTCCTGTTCGCATCCGCTGCATTGTTTTCTCTTTCCCCCAGGCGCCATTCGATCTCAACTCGATGAGATGGGAGATTGAACGGAGGGATCGGTTGCTGGATCGAGGATCCATTTGGGGGGAGGGGGAGCAGAGTGGGGCTCGAGTCCGCAAGTCGCGACCCAAGCCGCTGGATGCGGTGCGGGGAGCTCTACGCCCTCTACCCACCCACCAGTGCTCCAATGAGCTGCCGCCACGTTGCCCTCATTCATTTGGGCTGTTTGCCTTGCGGGCCCACTGGGCCGGTCTATCTGGAAAGGAGGGTTTTTCAGGTGGGCCGGCTATATACTGGTAGAAAAAGGCCTCTTCTCCCCACGGGCCTCGGCCTTCCTCGACGGTTCCTCCCCCACGTCCTCTCTGCTCCCGTCCTCCTCGCCCCGCTCCGTCCTTCCCGTGGTAGGAAGCCATGGAGTTGGAGGATGAGCTGCGGGACGTGGAGCATGAGCATCCCCGTTCCACCACCCAACTTATCCTTCGGAGCGCCGCTCCCGGACCCGGCGATCCCCGACTGCCGCCGCCGCCAACGGCCGCAGCCCGCAGGGCCTTTGTTCTGTTCGTATGCGGTTCGTATCGTACTAGCGGGCGGGGGCGATGTGATTGGGTTAGTGTCATCTCTGTCGCGACTCCCCTTCAATCTGTTTGTATCTACCGGGCTTGCGTCGCCCCGTGCGATGATTATTCGCTTGATGTTTCAGACTTTCAGTGGTGTGGCCTTGCTCAGTTGTTCATCAGGATGCTTTGGTTCCAGCAACTCCCTGCGCCTGAATGGCTCCTAGTGGTGTCGAAATGGTGGTTTTGGCTAGGCTTCCGTTGGGGTTTGGGCATTCTGTTCACTTCCACAGTAATGGACGTGTTGTACTCTTGTATGATTCTCAATTTCTCGTATTTAGGTGCCACTATCTGTAACCCGCTTCAGTTTAGTGGCTTATATGTTGAAGATGAGTGCTGCGGTGTAACTGTGGTGGTATGGTAGTTATAGTCGATCTGTACCCTGTTCTGCAGTTTTGATGCAAAGCAATGCATCATTTAATGCTTTAGCTCGAGATGATATGAATGTGATAACTGGAACAACTCTAATCTAATTAACTTAAAGGTAGACAAGGTTTTCTGGTTGACTTGGTTAGGCATTTCCATAGGGTCAGTCTAGTGTTTGTGTTCCCATCTTGGATTTATTGTATTTCTTGGTGTCATGATAAAATGTCTTTCTTTCATGCAGTACTAATTTTTTACTTGAATGCTTCTTGCAGGAATAATGGGAACAGAGTGCATTATGGCCACACTGAATGCGGATCCTGAACCCTCTTTTCCACCTGGATTTGAACCTTTTATTGACCTTGCTCTGCGGGGTATTCAAGATGATGCCAAACCAGATGATACTCATTCTAGTTCAGTGCAAGTAGTACAGAGCACTGAGAAAGATGTCGAAATTTTGGAACCAAGTTCAGCACATTGTCGGAGTGGCACACCTGCCAGTACTTCAGGGAGCCATGGTTGCAGGAAATCACTTCGTAACAGACCTCCCATAGACTATAGCCTCTTCGACCTTATCTCAGATGAAGAATCTGAAGTTGAATTAGCTGAAAAGGTTTTATTTGTGTATTGATTCTTCTTTCTTCTGCAATCCTATGAATTTTTTCTCAGAATTTTAATGTGGCTCAATATTGTCCTATTTTTTTGGACAGGGAGTAAGACCAATGAGACGCAGGCAACAATTACCAAAAGGAGTCCTTCGTGGCTGTGCAGAATGTGCTGATTGTCAAAAGGTTTGAGTAATTATGCTAAATTGCTGGAGGTGCTTTCCCAGAGATGTTTTTTTGTTGGCTTATGCACATCACATCATGCAGGTTGTTGCAAGATGGAATCCATCTGGTGCACGCAGGCCTGTTCTTGAGGAGGCTCCTGTTTACTATCCATCTGAGGAGGTACCTTGTTAATTGCCATATCATATCGTACAGTAGTATGAATGTTCGAAGTTCATTTTTGCATAAACTAATCTCATGGTTCCATCTTGTGAATCAGGAATTCAAGGACACCTTAAAATACATTGAGAGTATACGGCCTGTGGCAGAACCATATGGAATTTGTCGCATTGTTCCACCATCTTCATGGAAGCCTCCATGCCTTCTTAAAGAGAAGAACGTATGGGAATGCTCAAAATTTTCAACTCGAGTACAGAAGGTTGACAAGCTCCAAAACCGTAAATCATCCAAGAAGAGCAGAAGAGGTGGGATGATAAAGAAGCGGAGAAAGCTTTCAGAGCCGGAAGATATTGGTAACATTAATAGCAATCAAACTGGGATGCAGCAAAGCCAAGAGAGGTTTGGATTTGAACCAGGACCAGAGTTTACACTACAAACATTTAAGAAGTATGCAGACAGCTTCAGCGATCAGTATTTTAACAAAGATGCATGTGGTGACTTGCCACCATCGGTGGAAGATATTGAAGGCGAGTATTGGCGCATAGTTGAAAGCCCCACTGAAGAGATAGAGGTAAAAACTTCTAGTAGCATAGAAAATGCAGTGTCTGTTGATCCTGAATTTGGGATATCTTTAGATCTTGGCCCTGTTGGTTTCTGGTTTAGCTTTTCCGTGCAGCTCTGTTACCTCTGTCAACCCTGAATTCCTGATTTGCCTGTAGTGCTACATATTTTTGGTCCAACTGTAGCATCTTCCAAGTTCTTATTTCTGTTAGGAATGTTTTTAACATATGCTTGTGCTATCTTCTAACTTATCCGAAAACCCATTCTCATATAGGTAATATATGGTGCTGATTTGGAGACTGGAACTTTTGGTAGTGGTTTTCCGAAGTCCTCCCATGAGGTGAAATCTGATGTTGAGCGTAAGTATGCAGAATCTGGTTGGAATCTAAACAATTTGCCAAGACTACAAGGTTCAGTTCTATCTTTTGAGGGTGGTGACATCTCTGGTGTTTTGATCCCTTGGGTATATGTTGGCATGTGCTTTTCATCTTTCTGCTGGGTAAGATTCTTGTCGACACAAATACTTCTCTTATAATTATTATTGGTATCATAGATTATCCAAATTTAATATTATCATGTCCTGTCTGTGTATTTGCTGACAGCATGTTGAAGACCATCATTTGTACTCTCTGAACTACATGCACTGGGGTGCTCCAAAGATGTGGTATGGAGTTCCAGGAAAGGATGCCGTGAATTTGGAGGTAGCAATGAGGAAACATCTACCTGACTTGTTTGAGGAGCAGCCTGATTTGCTCCACAACCTGGTAAGAGTTTCCCTCTTGATTGTGTATGAAGCACCACTGCATTAAAATCAAACACTTGCATGTGCAATAGACAGTAAAACCTTAACTGTACATGTGCCAAGTAAAGATGTGGTTAATATTATGTTTTCAACATATATGCAAGATGAAAATTTAGTATAATGATGTGATGATGGTTGATGGATATGTGGATTGGTCTTTGCCGTGGCTTGGGATGTTTGCATGAGTTGCCACTTTTGGTAGATATGAAATGTTTGGGGGGTGCATTTATAAGATGGCGACACCTTCTGCAGGTTACTCAATTCTCTCCATCATTGCTTAAATCTGAAGGAGTACCGGTCTACCGATGTGTTCAGCATGAGGGAGAGTTTGTCCTGACATTCCCACGGGCATACCATGCTGGTTTCAATTGTGGTTTCAACTGTGCGGAAGCTGTTAATGTGGCACCGTTAGATTGGTTACCAATTGGGCAGGATGCTGTTGAGCTTTATCGTGAACAGGCTCGGAAAATAACTATTTCACATGATAAGCTGTTGCTTGGGGCTGCAAGAGAAGCAATAAGAGCTCAGTGGGATATCCTATTCCTCAAGAGAAATACTGCTGATAATTTGAGGTGGAAAAGCATGTGTGGACCTGACAGCACCATATGCAAGTCACTTAAGGTAAATTGCCGATGAAACTATTGATAAGTATTTGTTTTCATTTAAAAATCAGTGAAATCTGACATATTTTTCCTGCTTAGGCAAGAATTCAGATGGAGTTGACACAAAGAAAAGATATATGCTCCCCATCTCAATGTAGAAAAATAGACGCTGAATTTGATTCTGCAGATAGGGAGTGTGCATTCTGCTACTATGATCTGCATCTTTCTGCTTGCGGCTGTCCATGTTCCCCAGAGAAATATACTTGCCTTATACATTCAAAGCAGCTTTGCTCATGTGACTGGGGTAAAAGATTTTTCCTATTCCGTTATGATGTCAATGAATTAAATATCTTAGCTGATGCTTTGGGTGGGAAGTTAAGTGCCATTCACAGGTGGGGTGTCTCTCATCTTGGATTAAGTTTGAGTTCATGTGTTAAACAAGAAAAAGACCAAGATCTGAAGACACTTAGCAGAGCAACTGATGGACCCAGAAGGTCCTACATGTCACAGGCATCAACAGTATTGTTGTCACCTTCACTGGTTTGCAATGAACAGAAAAGCAGTGGAAATAAGATGCTGAACTCAGGTTGTTCAGAAATCAATACTGCTTGTCCTTCTGCAGAACAACTAAAATCGGCAAATGTTTCACCACAAAAGGAGCCATGGGTGAAGAATGATTTAGCATGTACACTAAATAATGGTGTCAGCCAATTACAATATAATGGAGGGCCTGGTGGACACAAAAACTCAGCACTAGGCTTGCCAATTCCTTCTGGTGTATCATTTTCTTCCAATGTTGCGACGAGGCCCTTTAGCACTTCAGGTGATATTGACATGAGAAATGCATACAGCTCTCTGCCAGTAATGGTTGATCATGGAAGCAACATGAAGCCTAGTTTGGAAAGCTCAAACAATTCCCATAGGTTAATGACATCTAGCACTAATGCATCTCTGTGTTACTCTTACAAGGATAAAATGCACATAACAACAGAGACTAATGGCTTGGTGACGACAGAGAAAGATAGCTGTCAGGCTCGTGCTGCATCAAGTCAGCCCTTTGTGAGAACTGTTTCAAGAGCACAAATTGTCTCTCAGGAAGCATCAGCTAGCATCTTTGCTTCAAAGCCACCTGTAGGCCCTTCAGTTGTGAAAAATACATATGGAGGTTTTAGTTCAGGAAGCGCCCATTTTGGGTATCCAAATTTTGGTAATCCGCTACCAAATGATGGGTGCCTTCAAAGAAAATCTGAATCTCTATCTGGTTTGGAAGCTCGGGGGCATTCACCTTTATTAGTGCAACCTGCTCTGGAAAATGGAAGTCCACAGAAGGGTCCTCGCATAGCCAATGTTGTGCATCGATTCAAGAGCTCAGTTGAACTTTTGGAAATTGGGGCTGTTGTATCTGGGAGGTTGTGGTCCTCAAGCAAAGCAATCTTCCCAAAAGGTTTGTTTTCTCCTGTCAAATTGGGATACCTCCATATATATATTCCAGCTTTTTGTCGATTTGGAAGCGATTTTGTTACCGGGAACTACCTTTTTGCTGCTTTGCCATCCTTAAACGTTTTTATATGTTATGCATGACAGTAGTCATACTAGAGGAATGCTTGTTGTTTGTTGGATGTCTATCCTCATAGATTTGATTCTCGTTAGCAGTTTGATCTATATTTTGATGTTTTCCTTAGCATGCTTTTATCTTTGTAAATACAGGGTTCAGAAGCCGAGTAAAATACTTCAGCATTGTGGATCCAACGCAAATGGCTTACTACATATCTGAAATATTAGACGCCGGACTGCAGGGACCTCTATTTATGGTAAGTTTCAGTTTTTTTTAACCATCTGTGCACCTATTCTTCAGTATATTTATATCTGTTGCTTGATGCATTTACAGGTGACTCTAGAAAACTGCCCAGGTGAAGTTTTTATCAATGTCTCTCCTACCAAGTGCTGGAGCTTGGTCCGCGAGAGGCTGAATATGGAAATACGGAGGCAACTCAGTATGGGAAGAGCTAACCTGCCTACACTACAGCCTCCAGGATCAGTTGATGGTCTTGAAATGTTTGGGTTCTCGTCACCGGCGATAGTTCAGGTGAGGAAAGCCTTCACTTGACCACTCTCTGAAACACACCTACGTCATGAAAAGTGTAAACTAGTTTCAGGGTTTGCATAATTTTATGGTCGTTGATGCTAGCTGACCCTGCTGGCACATACTAGGCTTTCCAACGATTTATTTGTGCAGCTTGTAATTTGTTGGAGGCTGACTGAAATCTGCGCAAACTGAAACATTCTTTGAATTCCTTTCAGGCAATCGAGGCGCAGGATGTAGATAGCATCTGCACAGAGTACTGGAGATCCAGGCCCCATGTTGTCGCTGGTGATCATGACAGTCGGCATATGCCGCCACCCCAGGGTCCACCGCACATTGCGCTGAGGGGGCTGTTCCAGAGAGCCAGCCGCGACGAGCTGCGAGCCCTACGGAGTCTACTGACGAGCAATAGCAGCCTGGACGATAGGACCAGGCAACAGGCTGCCCAAATCCTCGACGAGGAGATTGCCAAGCAGTGGCGCTGACAAGCCTAAATAGAACTTCTAATCTCTTGACGGCATGGAATTTTTGTGACGGGACCAAGCAGTTAGGCTTGCTCCTTCCGTTGCCCTCGTGCCCATTCTTTGCATTCTTGTGTCCATGCTCCCTGACATGAGGATTTTGCCACCATCTGGGTGTTCTTATGCGGATCGGATGACTGACAGCTCACCAACTGACCAGCGCACATACCGTTATGTTCCTAAATGTTCAGATAAATATTGTCCGTCTCCAAACTCTTGTGGTGCCCTGCTGTTCTTATGTCGCTTGAAGTCAAATATTTTTTTACCTTCCTTTTACCGAGGTGGCAGAATTCTGGCACATGAGAATAGAGTTTTTACTGAGTTGGTCAGAGCGCAACAGGCCGTGTACTTCATGTTCTCCGCTGCACAGTAGACGTATACCAGTATATGCATGCTTGCTGTGTATGCTGTGTGGTTGCTGGTTGCTACTAGCAAACCGCTGCTAGATACCAGTATTCCAATGAACCCCGTCTGACTGGTAGCTGCCATGTGGGCCATCCTTATTCTACTGTGGTCTGCCTCAGTGTTCTTGACTTCTTGCTTACTCATGTGTTTGGACGACCGTCCCTAGTGCAAATGTTCCATGTGTTTTTGGCTCTGAGCTCGATCGGAGAAATGTTCCATGTGTTTCGCACGGTTAAATTCATCGAACGTAGAAATGATTTTATGCAAATATTTGTATGTCGGCACACTTGTCATATTCATCGAACAGGCTAAGCTGTCACTGATCTCTCCGTGTAGTAGTATAGTAACTTTGTCGTTCGAGCGCGTTCCGGATGTTGAATCTGCTGATAGCTACTACCCTGACAAATAGCTCTGATCCATGCAGCCACTAATAGCTGTCACTAACAGAGTGGATTGGTTGAGCACTGCTTGTCACTTTAATGTGAATGCAGTTATAGGATAAAAGTTAATCCAACTATTTAGCACCAAGTCTTTCCTTCTCCGACAAAAAAGAGATTTTTTGTGGATTTAAAATTCAAGCATATAGTTATTAAAATAAAATTTTTATGCATGCCACATTAGTCTAATCTTTTTAAGGCAAATGCACAACCATTTCTATATGCCTAACATAATCTCCAATGAGCGATGCATGGCCAAAATGTTAAAAAAAGATAGAGAACAATCAATTCCATGAATCCTAACTCTACCCACCATTGATATATATATATATATATATATATATATATATATATATATATATATATGAAACTACCAAAGCTTGTTCTCGGAGCTTCATGAATCCTTTTTATTTCTTGTTACAAAACAACACCTACCTAAAAATACAATCGTGTTAATTTAGCCCATGGAAAATTTTCCTCTTGCACACGATCGAGTTGCTCGTTGTGCACCAAATTGCACAATTTTTATTAAAGATCACCAAGGGTTCTTTTAAAAAGAGTAGTTACCATTGAATTTTAATTGGGTATATATAGGAGGATTTAATGTGTTTCCTTTTTCAGTACCTTTTATTTTTCATAATGGCGTAGGTAATTTAGATAAATATTAAGGTTATTTTAGACAATTTTTATAATAGCAAAGATAAGTAATTTATGTACAAATTTGAGATGGTTACTTTAAATTATTTTGTAATGATAGAATTTGATAATATTTTATAAAAAAGAGAATAGCTAGGTTTAATGTCTATTATTGTCAATAATAGTTCAATAAGCTTAATGTCTAGGATTTATTTATTTTTATCAATCATGAAAAGCGAACAGTATTGAGTGGGCAAGACGAGTAGTACTATACAATCTCAGTATCTCATGAGCCTGCTGTAACACCCAGCCCAATATCCTTTAGTAGTAGTTATTATATATTAACCCATGTAGTCCAATTATGGTTGTATTATGGTGGTTTTTTTTAATAAAGTAGTATGTGTCTATAGACGTCCAAAATCCGCTAACGTCCATTTCACGCGAGAAGTTAGGACGTTAACGTATTTTGGACGTCTCTAGACACATGACTATTTTGTGGGAGAGCATACACTCTACAACATTGCCGGAAGTAACCTAACCGTGCGATCTAGTTCAAGCATGTTCATATTTTGTTTCAAACCTTTTTGCACCATCCGCAGATTGCCCAGAGCATATCATACTGAAAGTCTGAGACCATGTTGGTATGAAACGTGTGCTTGCGCTACCTAAGAAGTCTGTATATGAACCTGGTGACACGCATGCATGCAAATTTTATTCCAGTTAGGGATAATTCAAACAAATAAACTATGCAGACATTCTGTGAATTAAGGGATTGATGCATACAAATGGAACGGTTCACTGGGGCATAACGTATAGTATGTGGTAGCTATATATATTTGAAAGAATACGCCTAATTTAAAACAGGATATCAAAGATTTCCCGAGTGTTCTTTTCAAATGGACATCGCTCTTTTCACACTTTTTTGGACATTGCCCGCAAGAGGAAAACAAATGAGCAACCAAAAACCCACAACTATCATTTCCCAAGAACCAACAAAACCTACCGGCTACTTTTTTAACCGAAGTCGGTAGGGAAAACCTCAACCTATTTTTTTATATTTTTTATTCTAGATCCATTTAATTTTCTCCCACGGGGAGTCAAACCAACCATTAGTCTAGAGGCCCTTTCACCATTGGCTACTTAATAAAATAACTCTCAGGATGCCTAAATTATTATAAATAAGACCAATAACTATTGGCCATTGGAACTAGAGTTTTAAAAAACTAAATAGTTCGTTATTAATAATGAAAATGCAGAACTACATGAACAACTATATGATCTGAGTTGTTTCCCTCTCAATTCAATGATGAACCTTATCCCTAATTGTTTCATTGGTCGACAACCTTGACCCCTGTTATTTTTGGGTCATATCTAGTATTAGAAGTTTGCCTCAGTTTGGTAGTGCTCGTGCAGCCCACATCAAAACAATGCTTTGACAACCAAATTCCACTTGTAGATTTCAAATACCATACCATACTCAAATAATGCAATTAGTCAACAGAAGTAAATAGTCAATATCTACAATAACACTGCTATTCACAACTGATAGAGAATATATACATATATAGTAGCTTGATGAAGCAGCAACAAAGTACCATAAACTGAAGCAATTAATGTGAAAACAGAAACACATATATAATTGAGTGTTAACCTCACAAAACTTTAGTCAATGCATGACTAAAAACAGTTGCTAAATGCCACATTTTTTGTTGTTTGTGTGTGGTGAAGGGTTATGATGCACAAATATCTTGTGAAAGTAGGGGAATGAATAGGATTAGATTTGTCTATATGCAGCACATATCAAAAAAAAAACTCTCAACTATGAAGGGACAAACACAATCTAGAAGAGGTTCAAGACCCATCAACTGTTTGAACAGGAATTTAACTGTGCTCCTGCCTCCTGCTGGTAGCAATACCGTACCATAATATCATGATAAGTGGGGGGAGCAGACGATGTGAAAGAATATGTATGCATGCGGCACACTGAAACGACGGTGACAACAGACTCTTAAAATGTATGCATATATATACTTTCCAGACTAAAAGAATAAAATTTGACATAAGAAAGATATTAAACGAATTTATTAGACAGGATATATATTTCACTCAAGCGTTTTATGGCTGAGATTTTATTTGAGTTAGTAGTAGATAAAGTTCAGGCGTTCTTAATGTCTCTCTCCAACACCTGAAATTTTATTGACATCAACATCATATAAAAATTACACAACAGTTATTCTTTTGCTGAAAGCAAAAAAAATTATTATAAACTCCTATGTAAAGTAGCTGTAATTCCAATATAACACAAATTAGAGTCACAAAAAATTTCAGGTCCTAACTAAAATGCTAAGATGAGCTTTAGCAATTCCCAACTCATTTTAACCACGTAGAACATGCATTATGCATATATATGTGATATTTAGTTTCCCCCAATTGTGTGCATGCTTAAAATCTGGATAAAAAATTAAATATTGTCGACAAGGCTGTCTGTTCTATGTATACTACATATAATCCCAGCAGAGGAAGAGACAAGGAGTGAAGGCAAATCAAGCCAGATCCAGTAATTCTAACTTGAATAAGGAAAGGCAGCCAGAAGCATCAAAGCATGGGCTAAAACAGGTGCTGCATGCCCGGTTGTACACACCCCCAACTGAAACCCCAATACGTTTTCAGTTCCTGCGTGTCTTCTATCTCTTCCTCTTTCTCGAAAGGTTCCCCCTTTCTTGCTTCTTTTGCTTGCCTTCTTTGTTTCTTGTGGGCTGCCCTTTTGGCCATTGCAATTTTAAGGGTGAAACTAGTAGCCGGCATCTATGCACTACGGTTCAAAAGCACTACCACCACAATGCCCATGCAAAGCAAATTATTAATAGCAAGAAGGGACTTTTTTAGACCACCAAGCAATATTTGCAACAATGCATGCCAATCACGAAGGGAATTAAACATGCAATTGCAAGCTCAATTGAAGAATAAAATATATCTGTTTGAAGTTACAAGATATAATAATTGTCCAGGAATTTTTGGCACATATGGATTGCCATGTGTTCCAGATCTAGAGACACAAATTAAAGGAGACCATATATGTTTCAAATCAGGTACGTAGCACTCCCCCTCTCCTCTTGCATTGCCCTTTTGCTCTCCTAAGAAAGGAAATATGAACCACACCACATCAGCCGTCCATGAATGGATAATGGAGCATTGCATTTCTGTTCAGCTGCCAATGTGATGAATAGCAGCAATGCAAGCTGGTTTTTGGCTGCTGGCTTCTGCACCAGAACCAAACTACTTTCTTGCAAGCTACATACAAGAACAAATTCTGCAAAGTTCCTACTAGCCATCAGCAGCGTTATGCAGCTACAGCTTATTGTGCCACTGTTGTTGATGCAAACTAAACTTCTGCCACACCATGCCATGCATGCAGCTAGCACAACAGCTGCTACTAGCTAGGGAAGGGAATCTCAAACTGTTCTCCCAATCTTGCATCCCTCCGGAGGAGCAAAATAAACCAAATAAAGCATAAACACCTACCAATTGATGGGAAGCTGAATAAAACAGCGACGATTAAACCAGTACTCACGCGGCGATTCAAATGGCCAAAAGAAAAGGGGAGAAATCTTTTGCAAAATGCAAGAAGGTAGCCACTGAAGAAGAAGAGGCAAGGAACAATGGCCAGGCCTTGTTGTTCTACCAGCATGGGCATTCCAAGCCGCGCTGCTGGCTAGCTCATCAGATGGATCAATGGATGTAGTAGATGGCGATAGATCACCTAGCAAGCTAGGACAAAAACACTCACGGCATGATGAACTGCGGCGACGCCGACGTGTCGGGCCCTCCGCCGCCGCCGGACGGCCCCGGGGGCGGGCTCCCCTCGGACGACGGCCCCGCCGCCGCGGCCGACGCCGACGAGGGCTTCTTGCGCTTCTTCTTCTCGTAGCTGATCCCTCTGGCCCGGGCCTGCGTCTCGCGCACCTCGCGCAGGTAGAGGCGCACGGCGCGCGCGCCGAAGGGGTTCATCTCCGGCGTGCCACCGTTCTCCTCGTAGGCGGCGCGCAGGCGGCCGATGAGCGCGTCGAGGGAGCCCCAGGCCTGGCGAAGCGGGCACGGGCACGGCGCCGGCGGGTTGGGGTGCCCGTAGAAGGGGCACACCGGCGTGTGCACCTTGGTCTTGCCGAACTGGTCCATGTACTTGAGGAACTCCAGTACGTGCGCGCCGCTGCACCGCGACAGCGACAGCGGCGGCCGGTGGTTGCGCAGGTACTGCCCGAACGTGTTCCAGTCCCGCCGCTTCTGGGACTCGTACCGGCTCAGCGAAGGCGACGAGCTCGACGGCGACGGCCCGCCTCCTCCCCCCACCGAGGATCCGAGCGCCGCCGCGCCGGACGACGACGACCCGGCCCCTGACGCCCCGGCGCCTCCGGAGAAGATGACGGCCGCGGCGGGGCCGAGGAAGAAGTTGTCCTGGCCGGCGGCGCCGTCGCCTGCCGACGGCTCCTGTCCCGGGATCATGTGATGGTGGTGGTGGTGGTGGTGATGGTGGTGATCCATCCCGGCCGCTGGGCTGTCATCAGCAATGCAACACAACAAAGAAGAAGCATCATTTCTTGCTCCGATGCGAGCTCTGAAATGGCTAGGTCAAGACAGGAGGAGGAGGGGAGAGGAAGCCGAGGAGATCTAATGAAGAGAGATCGATGCGTACCGGAATGTGCAGCGGCCGATCTAGTATTCTCTGCAGCGTCTAAGCTCAGAGATGCAAGCGTGCGGTGGGATCTTGGCAGTGGTTAGCTATCTGCTAGTACTCTTCTGATCCAGCTCCTGGCCTGCGAGTGATCCAGCAGTCACCCATCCATCCGACGATACCAAGAAATGATGCTATGCTCTGACGCTCGCGCAGCAGCTCAGGTGGTCAAGTCATCCTTGGGAGTCAGCATGAAGCTCTGGGTGGAGGTGGATGAACAGTTGATGGTGGCAGTGCTGTGCTGCTGGATGGGAGGGTGGGGGTGAGCGAGGGGGGGATGGAGGGGATAGGTTTTTAGCCTTTTGGTTAGGCAGGCAGGCAGGCATCGAGGGGGGAGATAACAGGTGTAGTAGGGTATAGCTAGCTAGACAAGAGAATAAGAGTGAGAGGGATTGGAAAGCAAATAAAAACGAGAGGGCCCTAGCTAGTTTTTCCTTCGTTTTATTATTTCTTGGGATTTTCCTAACATCTAATATGCACGGCTGCGATAGCGCCTTCAGTATCGGTTTCTAACCCCACTTTAGTACCGGTTGCGCAACTGGTATTGCTACTTCCATACTAAAGAGGAGGCCTTTATTACCAGGTCAAATAACGGTACTTGAGGCCTATTAAAAAATAAAAAAAATTGCGCTACACAGCCGCCGCACGCCCCATCCGCGCGCTGACTCGCCGGATCCGGCCGGCCGCACCCCACCATGGGGAGGGAGGGAGGGAGAGAGAAAGAGAGAGAGGGGGAGGGAGGCGTACCGGGGAAGAGGAAGCTGAGGCCACGCCGCGCCACCCATCGAAGCCGAGCCCGGCGTCCGCCATCCGCGCCCGCTGTCGCAGCTGCAGCCCGTAGCCCGAGCCCTCCGTCGCTGCCGTCGCACCTCGCCCCGCCGCTGCTCTCCACTGGCAGTGAGAGGCGAGCGGAGGGGGAAGGGGAGGGGCAGCAAAGGGGCGGAGGGTGGTAGCTAGGGGCTGTGAGTGAGAGAGGGAGGATCGGTAGGAGAGGAGTGAGGGAGGGAGAAGGCCGGCGACGGGAGAGGGAGGGGGCGGCGGCAGGAAAGGAAGGGGTCCAGAGGAGGGGCGGCGGCAAGAGAGGAAGAGGAGAGAGAAGGACGGCACGCGGGGGTGGGTGCTGGGACTGGGTCAGTACCGGGTGGAGCCTCCACCCGGTACTAAAAGCCTTCAAGCACATTAGTACTAAAAGCTCTCAAGCACATTACTAATGAGTGTACCGGTTGGAGCTCCCAACCAGTACTAAAACGGGTCACAAGGGGGTTCCTAGGGAACTAGCCGTTAGACCCGGTACTAATGCTCACAATAGTACCGGGTCAAAAAACAACCGGTACTAAGGGTTAGGACCAATGCTCAGTATTTCAGTAGTGAAGTAGGAGATGCATGTCTGTAACCCTATCCATTCTCCTCGGCAGTGAGCTAGGAGCCCTTGATGACCTGGTTAATCCCAATATTTTGTTGGTCGTCCAGTCTCCTGTGTATTTGTTCATAGCATATGATGCATATTCATAGGGGTCAGCGAGCAAGCATATGAGCAACATACTACGGTGTTCTAAAAAAGCTGTCATATGCAAAATTAGTAAGTGTTTTTATAAAATAATAGTACAGTTACGTTCATGATCTTGCTCTAAAATATCTAACGTAGTGGTTTATCGACCCAGCTATATTTTTATGCAAATAAAGTAGTGGGGTTTATATTGTCATCTTCCATTACAAGCTTATTATTAGCTCTCTGTAAGAATTCTGTTCAACCCACAATTTTTTTGTAGCATTTATTGATATATCAAGTTTGAGCATAATTCAAATAAAAAATTTGCTGTCTAGTCTATTCCATTTCTGAGATTCGGCCGGGGAGCCTCTACATAAGGCCGGTTAGTCATCAACAGTGTTACTAGAAAGTTTTTTCCAGAAAAAAAAAAGATCTGCGAGAGCGGATTTGTTTTTAGAGGGTACAGGTGCAATTCCTTCCATGCCTCCAATCTGCAGCTGAGTGACATGACTGCATGCAGGATAATCTGGAGTGATGGCCTCTTGTTTCTTTTGATTTTCTTGCCGATTTTTTTGCTACTTTTCAATTCTATCGTTGCAGTGGTGATGGGATGGTTCTTCCATCAGTGTTGCACGGGCACTGACGATAGGAAAAATGCATAAAGGGAACAGGTTGCTTATGTTACTACTGTAGACGACATGAAATATGGTACATGGTGCATTCACAGATATTATATTTGTGCATCCCTGGTATGTACACGTATGGTGTCTGATGTCCATACTTGTAGTTTTGTTGTAGACATAGACTAGTCAAGATTCCACAGCCCCACCTGGATCCTCTAATAATGCAAATATATATTAAATCATTAGTTTGAAAAAATGTAAATATTCTTATGTGTCGATCTGTAGTTTCCTTTGGATTATCTCTCGTTTATATATCAAATATATGATTTTTAGGGAAAGTTAATTAGTTGTTCATATTTTAGATATAATATAAGTTCGATCCTATATGCCTGGACGGAGAAACAAAGCAGAGAGTTGATACAAAGTTCTTGAAACACTCATAGTCTTTGCATAACAAAGATACACACACCCTTAAACATTTAATGACAACCGAAGCAGAGGCTAGATTGCCACCCACGTGCTGCTCCGGGGGGAAAAAAATTCATTAGCCACCCGTGTCGTTAAGATGCCGCTACGAAACAAACCCTAGCTATGAGATTGGCTTTTGTAGAATAGTTCATGCAGGAAGCCAATGAATAACTGAATATATAACCTGCAGAGAGAAAAAGTATGCTTTCTTTTCAAAGACCAAACTTTACGTAGCCACAACACTCAACAGGTAGTTGTTGCCTCCGGTAGCGGTGGTTTTAGTTACGTACTAATACCCCATGATCAAGTTCTAAACATGTTTAGTACGCTACGCGGTTGAGATAAGGCTAAAGCCACATGAATGACAGATCATACACTATTATCATGTCAATTATGCTTTGCTAGGTTATTTCTGTTAACAGCACGTCCATGCATTTTTTAAAAATTCATGTGCATATATAAAGAAGTGAAAAATGGCGAGAGAGAGAGGAGTCTGAAAGTCGTTTGGAGCGGAGGAGAGAGAAGGACAGTGACAAGTGAAAGTTAGTTGCATGTGGTAAATACTGCTTTTCTGAATCGACACGGCATAGGGTACAGTGTACACTAGTACTTGCCCACGCAGCCTATGAGCGAATACTATTAGATCCTAGATCTGGCCTCTCTCTGCACCGGCCGAACCCTAATTTCTCTTTCCTGCACACATCTGCTGCTCACTCGTACGTACTGCAACTCACCAGCTAATTCAAACACCTAAATACAAATCCTAAGATATATTACTACATGCACGCAATGATATACCTGCAGTGGCGTGGAAGACTAAATGGATTTTTCCAGCAGAGCATATAATGATTAATTAAGCGACCTACTGGTACCCAATAAGATTTTTTTTTACCACCAGGATTATCTGAATTATACCAGGAATTAAATACCGATGGAGGGAAATTATCCTTGACCATTCACAAATAAACAACTGCATGGAAGGATCAGAAATCTTGCACACTATTCGATTGATTAACATAGCTATATAAGAACAAACATATAGTTCATTGCCATGTTTTTTCCTCTCTTGTTGGATGGGCGCGCAACATATGGGTCGCGTTAGGTAGCATGGATTGGTCCTATGATCAAACAGATTATATGATCCGTCCTCATTGAGGTACACATCATATATCTCAGCGAAATACTTGCATAGTGCTTTGAGGAAGATTTATTTGGTCAAACTCTTAAAACTCTAACTGCCAATGATTTCCAAGTATTTAATTTGAAAACACAAAATCAAAGGTTTGGATTTTATTTCTTGAAATATACTATTGTCATCCTATAAGTTTATTTGGATATCATATAAATTTATTTAGATATTATAAATATGTTAAAATAAAAATAGTGGTCAGAATCTCCCTACCTTGAAGACTATGACAAGGCAACAATGTCGAGTAGTTATCGAGCGAGGTTCGTATTTGAGTTGGGGACAGTTTGTGAATTAAGAATGAACGTCTATGTGTGTGTATATATATATGGATACATTTTTCATTCACCTTTTGAAGCAAAGGGGGATAAACATAAATGTGGAAAAGTGAAGTAAAATTGTAGGTATGAATGGTTGCTTAATGGAGTATGCATATCAATTAAGCAAGGTCATTTTCATGGTGTCACGGTCCTAATAACTATAGATATGACCGGAAGGAAAATAATGGCAAGTGAAACGAAGCAGCAGTTTTATTTCCTCTTTTTTTTTAGATCAGTTTTATTTCCCTTTAGCGCTAGCTAGTTGGGCTTTTCATTTGGAGAGATGGCCGGGGTGAGGTGAGATACTGAGATGGATCGGTGATATTATTCGCTATCTCGAACGTGCGTGGGAGGAGGGGAGGGATGGAGGTAGTAGCGATCAGGAATACTGTTGCGGCGCGGGCCCCTGCGAGATGCTCGGATGATATAGCACGTCCACGACACATCCTAATCGGTCAAAAAGCTCCGGCCTGCTGCCAATCCAGCCCAGGATCGACATCTCGCTATCATGCATGTAGCTAGCTCCATGAGAGAGAGAGAGAGAGAGAGAGAGAGAGAGAGAGAGAGAGAGAGAGAGAGAGCAAAATAAGCTTAGATGAGGATGCATGCATGATGGGCAACGGCAACGTCGTTAGTTCCAAGCCTTGGCTCCCTTTCTTTCTTTTCAATCCGCCTGCGCTGCAGCAAGTTAGGTCCATACGTACATATATGCCGCACCATCATATATATGCATTTTTTTTTCCAAAATATAGTACCCATACGTGCTTAAATATATATACGCATGCACGTTCATTCCTATAAATGCACAACTCTATCCTTCTGAGGATCTCCGAGAGATTATGCCCACAAATCTTGAGACTGATGACGAAGTCACCGCAAACGTGTCGCTGTCGATGAGGTACGATTGCTTACCACTGAAATACGCACTTTTTTTTTTACAATTTATGCATAGATATGTACTTGCTGAACTGCTCCACACTGGTGCAAGCTAGCTAGCTAACTATACTATAGACACAGTACATATGCCACGATTACCTGAAATCTAGCTACGAATCTAGCCACATATATTAGCTATCTAGCTAGGAAAGGAACACATGCATCCATGATGGGTATCTTTCTGGTAGTTCAGAAGTCAAATAGTAGTGACCAGGCCAGTTGCTTGGGAGATCGAATCCTGGTCCCTGCTAGAGAGCTATACATGGCATATTGTAGATGCCCCATTTTTTTATATATGTTTTATGTAAGAACAACATACTTATATATATAGTAAAATCCCATCTGAATAGTACAACTGCTATACTACGTACGTACCACGCGTTCCTGTGTGTGTGGTCTCAAGTCTCAGCAAGTGTGTAAGTGCCTAGCCGTGGGGCTTATGTGTGTGCTACAAAGATAAGGTATGGTGGCGTTGCGTACGTAAACATACTGTTGATCATCAGCTGGGCTTCGACCGTGCAGTACGTACACATCACCTAGGTATCGCTCTCTGCACGTGTACATGCATCCGTGATGCAAGTGATGATCATAGTATGTAGACTCTTAGGTCATCATATCGATGTGTGTACGATCTGATAGCTGATCGAGATGGACAAATTTGCACGTATATGTTAACTCAACTAGGTAGCTCGCTTGACGTAATCGCCAAAGTCCGTTAGCACTTTAAATCTTTCTGACAACGACAGGTTATGCGCGTCTCAACCAACGTGGACGCAACTGAATAATGCATAAATAAACTCTACCAAAGTCCATGTCACATTGACTCCCATCTCTAAGCTACCAAACCGGTGCTTGTTTGGACCAAAGGTTTTTCAAAGGAATTTTGGAGTCTTTCATTCCTTTGAAAAGGAATTCTGTGGCTGTGTTTGGAACAAAGGATTGTAGAATTCCATTCCAAAGGAAAGGGAACCATCCATGCACATTTCAAAGGGAAAAAAAAAGTATCCACCGGAAGCCAAGGGAAAGCATCTTTTTCAGTCTCTTCCTCTAGTCCCTTGCTGTGTGTTGTCTCAGTCTCTTCCTCTAATATGTAGCTGTGTACTGTCACAGATCGTTAGTGAGCTAGACACTAAAAAATCAAAATATTTCCTTTGATAAATGGCTGTTGTACTGATTATGGTATAGGCATCCAGATTTTTTTTAAATTACAAAAGGCTAGCAGAACTAAAAACTGAGTGTGTGATACTCGAATGTTTTTTAGTGTCCCGATTCTAGCATAATTGTTAATTAGCTTGGAAACTTAGTACAAAGCACCTCAATTAAGTGGACATTGTGGTTATTTTGTTTAATTGGGCATGTGAAGATCAAATTTTTCAGCACAAGTTTTCCGTTTCTGTGTTTTGGAATCCTATAGTTTTCTACTTTTCGCTCCACTCAATTCCTGCATTATTTTCCATTCCTCTGTTTTGCATTCCCTTGTTCCAAACATGCCCTAATCAAGGAGACCGGGTCAAAGGTTGAGTGAAGGTGAATGATAATAACCAGCTGCTTATTGAAGGCGACAGTACTACTTGTAGTTACACACGTTTGAAAGAAAGTATATTGGTGTCATCTAATAGGCAGTTTTATGTATTGACACATAATCTTGAGATGACTTAATATACAACTTTTATAATAAGTTGATGTCGCATAGAAAAATAGGAATATTATGAGCTGCATGGCAACCACAACTTATACAATGGTGTAGTAGTATTCTCATAGTCCTAAAATTTAGCTTATGAGGTGGTGGTTTCATGAAACAACGATCTCTTTCTCTTTCTCTCTCCTCGTTCTCTCACCTCCACATCAGCAAAATCCTATGCGGCGTTGTATGAGACGGCATATGAGGTCGTGTTAGGGCATGTTTAGGGATTATAAGAATATGGATAGTGAATAGGGATGGTAATTAAGAACCAACATGGATAGCGTGCTCTCTAGTATAGTGAGAGGTTTATGTAAAATACCTATCTAGGTATCCATTAACACTTTTTGCCATAAACCAAATATAATTTAAGACAAATAGTTAATTAGCATGGAGTTTACAATCCATCTACAACATATATCACAAATAAAAAATGAAAGGGCAAAAAATAGATGTATTATTTGCAACAAGGTAGTGAATGATAAATAGCAAATCACTTATGTAATGGTACTCAATTTATGTCCACGTATAAAATCCAAAACTTTTGAAATGTGCATTCTAAAGAAATCCTTTAAAACTCACAAGCTAAAATAACTGTAAAATATATCTACCATGGTCAAGGTGTAGAAAGAAGCTAGCTCAGGATCAGGCAATTGTAGGAATAAGGTTTCATCGAAGGATGAGGCGTGTTTTGTGAATTTAGGGATGAGATGAGGAACAAGCATCGACAATGCTAGATGAGGATTCATTTCACGATGCGGAGAAAGACTATGCGGCGGTGTGGAGGAAGATGATGACTCGGTTTGACAAAGGCGATTAGCCATAATATGTACCTAGCTATTCAGATATATTTCTAATAGCTCTAGTTTGCAACCACCTAGGAT
This sequence comes from Setaria viridis, assembly GCF_005286985.2. NCBI lineage: Eukaryota > Viridiplantae > Streptophyta > Magnoliopsida > Poales > Poaceae > Setaria > Setaria viridis. The sequence continues at coordinate 40,307,224 of NC_048263.2, read as the reverse complement.
GATATCCCAAATCTCTATTTTTGGAGCCTGATGCTATCAATTTTTGCATGGTATATACCATTGTGCACTTTGCAACCTACTCCCTCCGTTTCAAACTATAGGTCGTTTTATTTTTTCTAGGTACATAGTTTTTGTTATGCACATAGATATAGTGTATGTCTAGATGCATAATAATATCTATAAACTTAGAAAAGTTAAAACGACGTACAATTTGGGACGGAGGGAGTAGAAAGAAACAAGAAGAGATTTGAAAAGCCATGGCCCATGGCAATACCCAATGGCCATTGGAGCCTAGTAGGCATGCATGGGAAAGAATAAGGCAGGTACAGTAGCAAGTAAGTAGATACATGGGCCGGAGGAGTACTGTGTACAATATATGTTGTGGGCTCGGTGGCAGGCGGGCGTGGGGGGTGTGATTGATTGATTGATGCATGCATGAGTGCGCAGCAGCAGTTGGAATCAGGGGGGATGGAGTAGGTCGCGTCGTCGCGCGCCATGGTTGGTCGTGGTCGTGGTACACTGCTGGTACGCGCGCGCGAGAAGCTGAGAGGAGGGAGCGAGCGATGGGGATGGAGGAGCGAAGCGAGCAATAATACCTGGCAGCAGTAGCCGTGTGGCTCCTGAGTCCAAAGGTCGTTGATGGACAAATGGATGGAGGACGGTGAGCAGTGGAGTTTGGCGAGCCATAGAATGTCTGTCCAAATAAAGGAAGGCAGCTAAAGTGAGAGCCTCAGGCCGGCACTGTTCACTAAAGGAAAACTGGTACCTCGGGGGGGAGAGGGGGAGAGAGAGAGGGAGAGAGAGAGAGAGAGTGCAATGCATGCATGGGCAACCAAACCAAACCAACAAAGCAGTACACTCCCCATTAGCTACGATGGAATCGCGCGCTCTGGCCATGGCCCTCGTGCATCTGCATCTGCATGCATGCATATGAATGCTGGCTGGTGGCAGTACTGGAGTTAGCTGCTGCTCTGCTATGCGTACATGGCATTGGGATCACCACTCGCTTATTAGCAGCAGCTCCCCCCCTCACCTACTGGCTGACACGTCGGTACTATTCTTACAAAATCTCTTACCGCCGCGCCCCGAGCCGTACCAACACGACCGTCCTCCATTCGAGCCTCTCGTCAGTCCTCACACGCACACACTCTGACGGTCTGACCACCATGCATACACATACACGCATATGATCAGAGGGCCATGCATGAGACGTGTACCACACCACACTATGCTCCCTCTGCCTCTCACACACGGTCACCTCGTGAGTTGTGAGCACATTGAACACATTTAATGGCCAGCAGCTCGCGCAACAGTTTATGCCCTGACTGCTTTGACCGTCTGCATTGCCTGCCCCGCCCCCGCCCCCCCCCCCCCCCCCCCCCCCCCCCCCCGGCTGCCTCCTCGTCATCTACATGCTCCTACGTTCGTAGGCGCTGCATGGTCCTAGCCCTTCCCATTCGCCGTTTCATTTCATCTCTCAACTCAACCTATGCGCATCGTCGAGTGCAAGCAAATGCGACCGCCAGAAGCTTTCTGTTCAGGCCAAGCTTAAAGCTTTGGCGGTCGGTCGGTCCGCGGGATGCATGCATGCTCGTACAGGACGTTACAGTCATTGCGACCTACCCTAGCCTACCTCCTCGCCGGCCGATAGGTGCGTAGGCTAGCTCTCGTAGCTACGGGCTACTGTGTGCACACAGGAACAGTACAGGATGCATCGTCGACCAGCAGCCGATGCTCTGTTGATGCGCATTGGCAATAGCATGCACATGCAACAGCGTCATCTGGTTCAGATTCTGATTCCCACGGCCGGCGACGACTATGACCATGCAGGCAGAGGCAGGCAGGTGAGTGATGATGTAGCTAGCTAGGCACCGGATCCATCGGACAGGATGGATTCCATGCGTGTACATATATGGGCCGGTCAAAAGGTCGCGCTTTGGTCCTGACCATGATCACATATTCACATATACGCACGCACAGCTACGGCCGGCCATGATCATATGATCCAAATGTCCGCGGTGGCCGGCGGGTTACAGTGCCCCGGCCGCTAATCATGCAATGGCACGGCATGGCGCGCCGCGGGTCGCCACCCGGCCCGCTGCGTCGTCGTCGCGTGCGGCGCGGCAGGGGTGCGAGATGCCCGGCCGCGCCCGGCATGCCGCTCGGCGGTCGCGCGCTGTAGTGGCCGTCGACCGCCTGTAGCCGGCGCTGTGCGGCGGACGGGCCGGGGGCGGGCGGCAGCGGTGACCCACCGGTGATACGGCGGGCCAACCCGGCAGCGGGGATCCGGCCGGGCGGCGCTAGCAGCAGTCGCAGTCGCAGAGTCCCCAGTTGGTCACATCAATCGATCACATGCACGGGGTGCCGGCCGTGGATCAGCGCGCCAGCTTGCTGCGCGCCCCTGGCCGGCCTGCCATTTATGAATCCGACCCTGCATACAGTTAACATGGTGGCAGCATGGCATGGTGCGTGCCTCCGACCCTGCATCCATCCATCGATCGATGTGGTAATGTCGTAGATGGCACACGTACGCTATACATAATGGCGGTGGTGGCGCCAACGGAATCTTGACGACGGCGACCAGCTAGCTAGCTCTCCTCGCCAAACGGCCAAAGCCAACAGTGGCTGCGATTAATGGGAGCCCGTTGCATGGTACGCCACAGTAAGACACATGTAGTAGTGCCGGTCACTACTCACATGTAGTAGTTACTTACTACTTGCAGTACATGCCAATATATACAGCCTGCAACCCTGCATGCAAAAAAGAAGAAGAAGAAAAAGAGAGTAACACGTGACCTTATAGCTAGCTCGCTAGCAAGCTAGTGTGTTCATGTCATTGTCATCATGTGTGTGAGGCTGCTGCACGGGCATGCAATGCAATGCATGTGGTCCATGCAGCATGTACGCACGCAGGGCCAGGGCGTGTGATGTGGACTGGTCGATCGCCTTCAGTTCCCGGCTTCCCGGCTGGCTGGCTGCCTGCATCTGCATGCAACGACGAGGACGCCGGCCGGCCGCTGCTGCATGCCTCAACAAGAGCCTCCTCGTGCACGCACTACTAGCGCCGCAGGCCTACTCCGGCGCGGCAACAGTATCGGCGCGGCCGGCCCGCGCCCAGCCTACACCCCTCGGCTCCAGGACTTGAAGAAGAGTTCCAACAGTGATGCACGCCATGCAACAGCAAACGCCATGGCCGGATCATCTCTCTCTCTCTCTTTCTCTCCCAACCATGGACCAGCCTATGCATTGTACGTCCTGTGTTCGTCGTTCCTACCTGCATGCTGCATGCACGATTTATCCAGCCGGCCAGACCAACCAGCCTCGAGGGTTTTGTGTAGCCCACCCAGTAGGATCAGGAAAAGCAAAAGGAGAAACCCATGCATAAAGGCTCCTGTGCGCAAGTATGTGGCCTACTGCATGCCAACAGCGCAAAAGTGCGGCAGCCGCTTGCATTGCTGACCGTAACTTTCTCACTCAGTCGCACCTCTCTCTTTGTGCGCGTGTTTTTCTTTTTTTACGGTCGGCTTCGGCACTGCTATCTGCCATGCAGCAATGTTTTTTTGAAAGCCACTGGCTGCTGGAACTCGCTTGCAGTACGTGAATAATATAACTGGCCGTATCCGAATGGCTCAGCTTTAATCAGGGTTTTTCTTTCTCGCCTCTCCTTCGCAAATCGCAACCAATATGCAGGCAGAGGCCCAGGCCCAGGCCCAGAGACAAGGGGCAGAGACGCGGCACGTGAGGCGCCCAACTAACCGTCCAATCACCCGGATCTGACGGCTAACAGAAATCAAAGCATCTGCAGCACAGGCACAGCAGAAGCAGCGGCGCAGACTGAGCGGCCCTGGTGGGTACGTGTGCGCCCGCGTGGATCACCGAAGCACATGCTGCCTGTGGATTACCACAAGGAAGAACAGAAGCGAAGCAATGATGCAGCCGCCTTAACAACAGTCGTGTCAGTTCACTTGTTTCAATGTAAACCATGAACAACATTGCCCAGTGCAATTTGCACTAGCCAATGTCCAGTGTGGCGATTTTAGCCTCATCTCTGTAAACTGTTTATGATCTTCAATATATTTTGAGTATAAAAAAAAAACAGTCGTGTCTCTGAACAAACCCATGCCTTATTTTCCCTCTTTCATCAGCAAACCTGCATCTGCAGCTGTGTCTGCAGCCAGCCTTTATCTGAAACAAAGGGGAAGACAATCAATACTTGTTCATTGGGTACCCAATAATATTGCAGCACCATCTTACATTATGTACCCAAAAAAAAAGGGTGCAAGAAACATGTCAAACATCTCTTTCAGAAAAGTTGCCAGTACCCTGTTCATCTGCGAACTGCGACAACACCCTGATGAAACCACAATCTTTCAGAAGAATATCAGCACCACCAGACCAATCCAGTCTTACCCGCTTGATGTGTAAATGGACTGTCATAGTTCAACTCTTCTGGGATAAGAAGGCGAAAAAACACCAAGAACGTAACAGTGCATTAGTACAGAAACAAATGTCTCAGCTACCTCACTCCACTCAGCACAGGATTCAGCTAATTGACTAACAAGCTAGGTGTACAAAAGGAGCCAGCATAAGCTTAGCACAGACCAGAACAAAGTTAGCCCTGCTCGATCATTTACAATTTTCTAAGGGACTGAAAGATAGTAGACAGTGCATATGCCCAGGACAGGCTGAAAGCAAAACAGGCGCAAACAGAAGGCGCCACCAACTTGTCAGGCCATGCCGCTCAAGATTTCAACCAGCTCATTTTTCTTCATCTTTGAGTAGCCTTTGATTCCTCGCGACTTTGCAAGTTCCCTCAGTTCTGCAACCTTCAAAGAGCTTAGATCAGAACTTTCCTCAGCACTATTATCATGCGATTCATCAGTATCTGTAACATCAGCAATTTCCAAAGAAGGTTCGGGATACTCCTCATTTAAGTCCTCAGTATCAGATTCATCATCTGAAATAGCATCAAAGTCATCCAAAGAAATATTTTCTGAGGATATTACAGAATCAGGTTCATACGGAGAAACTGAGTCAGGCTCATCTGTAGCTGTCCTCTCATCAAGAACTGTCTTAGATTGTTGTACAGCATCAGTGACATTACTAGCGATAGACTTGCGATCGGCATCTGCATTGGTAACAGGATGGAATTTAACTCCAGGAACAGGAGATCTTCGCCTGAAATTTGAAGCTGGCCTTTTGAAGGGTGCTGAAGGAGGCTTCTTCTGCTCTTCCTGGGTGTCACTTTTTGTGCCAAAGATGGTTGAGCTTTGTCTATTTCCAGAATCACTGCTTCTCCTAGTCAGATCAAAATTCTGTTCTTTGTCGTCACTGCTCTTCCTTCTTTGGTCCACAGAGTGTTTCCTAAGCAACTTAAGAAGGGAATCAACGCTGCCCCTCTCACCCTGCACTTTTGCAGGTTCAGGCTTCTTGTCTTCTCTGCTTTTTCCCCTAGCGCGTAGTTGTGCTTGAACCCTTTTGAAGAGCTCCACAATCTCCTTCTCTCTTTCCCCTGGAGCTGATGTGGCTTGAGGACGAGAATTGCTTGCCAAAGAGATTGGCGGTCCATTTTTGGAGAACATGATATCACTATCAAATTCATCAATGCTCTCAGAATCATCTTTATCCTGGTATGGCTTACCTTTCCCCCTGGAAGACCCCCCTTTTTGTTGTCGTGATATATCCGAATTCCTTGGCCTATGGTTGTTGGGGCTCGCACTACATACCAAAGACACCCTCATTGGCCCCAACATAGGTGATGTGCCCATGAAACAAGCTCCTGGAGGAACTCTGCAATCTCCATGATGTACAGGTAAGGTTCCTCTGCCTGAGACCCCTGGCCAACAAAAACACTGCACATTAGTTATTTCTTTCGAAAAAACTTGTAAAAAAGGAGGAACAGGCCGCTTTGAAATGGAACTGTCTGCATTAGTTTCTGCAGTACATGAGATAGGATATAGATAACAAAATGAACTGAGACTGCATGACTGAAAAAAAACCTGGACTTTGTTCTAAGAAAATGACGTACTTCGAACCTAGGTCAGGACGGGAGTTTCAATGACCCCCGGAGTTCAATGGTCTGACAGTCCCGGTAAAAACATCATATCCATGTCGGTATGCACAAAGACCACTCAAATGAAACATAAAAACTTATCGAAGCTTTTAAGGAAAAATAGAGGCCATCCGAGGGAGAATGAAATGAACTATTAGGAGTGTCCATACGAAAACAAAGTGCTAAACTGGCCCACATTCACCTTCAGTCTAGAATGAAAGTTGGGTCTTTGTGCATAGCTCGATACGAAAACATGATAAGATGCTTAAAGAGTATGAGCTATTAATGTGACCTCTCTGTACATCTGCAAGGTACGTACTGTGCTACATCACAAGTGGAGGTGAACAGCATACAGTAAGAGTAGGTCAGTCGTCAGTGCATTTTTATGAATCAGCTAACAAACTGTCCTAATTAAAGCTGAACAACGCAAAAGTGGGGAGTGTTTACACCATGTACGAAAAAGATGAAATGCCTGCACTGGACGACAATCAATAATACCAAGAAATAGCAACAAACAGTAAGTCTAATATAAGTTAGACATGGGAAATAAATGCAAATCCATTTTGAACATGAGGGTATGAATCTAGCAGTCACCTAAAAGGACTATTGAAAAAAAATGATAATTTAGTCAACATGTGCATCCAGGCAGCTAAGAAACTGCAGGGCATCTAAATAAGAAAGATGCACTGATAAAGTAGATAGGCATTCTTTGTAAAACTGTGGATGAAAAGTGAAGCACACACCATCGGTCTGCGTATACCAATCCAGTTCATGGCATCTATAAAATCCCTGGTCAATTTAATATCTAATTGCCCTTTGCACTTAAACAAAAACAGCGAGCTGAAATAGACTTTGAATTCACCACTGTGAGATTGGCACATGTATCTGACGACGAACTGCTAATTTGAATAAGAAGCCGCATGAAAATCTATTACAGTTGGGGAACAAAATCTCTCCCCAGTTTCTTAGTTGATGAGGCTAGCAGTGTTACACTGCACTGGAGCAGGCTGCATTTCTCTAGTCTGTGGGATTTTTGACATCCTAAACATGTGGCTTCGCATATTTGACACTATGAAGATGGGTTTCGCAAATTTGACACTCACATCATTGACACATTGATTTACTTGACATTGTGCTTTTTTAATAATTTTATATCCTTTATTTCCATTTTCTGGCAGTCGAAAGGACTGAAATGCCCAAGCACTTAATTAACCTTATCTGTTCGCCCGATTGCCATCGCTTTGACAGGCGATGCCGCCGCTCGCTCGCTGTGCCTCTCTCCTGCCACCGCCAGCTCGTCGAGCCTCTCTCACCTGTTGCCTCCCGTTGCTGCTGCTACCTTGCCGACCGCCGACCGCAGCTCCCATGATGATGGCTGCCGAGCCTCCCTCGCTAACGAGCCGTGCCTCCCCCAGCTGGTCGCTGCCCACCCACCGTGCCTTCCCCGCTACAGTAGGCGATGATCAGCAAAGGGCGGCGTCCTGACGAGCGACGATGATCGGCGGCACGACAGGCTACAATGGGGGTTCTGTGCGAGCGGCGCACGTATCGCAGCAGTTCAATTGATACGATCCAACCAGAGGTATGTACAATGCACGTACACATAAAGCCAAGGTATGTTAAAAAAAAACAAGGGTAGTTCTGCCATTTCACAAGCTAGAAAAATGGAAAGAAAGGAAGATAAAATCATTAAAGAGGCAAAATGTCGAGTAAATCAACGTGTCAACGATATGAGTGTCAAATTTGCGAAGCCCATCTTCATAGTGTCAAATGTGCGAAGCCACGTGTTTGCGGTGTCAAAAATCCGAATTTCTGACTGTACACGAGAACAAAACTCCACGTGGTTGCGGTGTCAAAAATCCGAATTTCTGACTGTACACGAGAACAAAACTAATTCAGCCCCATTTGATACACGAGAATTTAAATCTCCAGAGAAATCTGGCAGAATCCACTCGCCCCAACAGTTCCATTCTCCACACAACCCTCGATTCCCCTTGTGCTAGTAACTGGGATAAGGATTAGGCGATTCACCGTTCTCACACGGTGCGATCTGGAGAGGCCAGCATGTAGGAACCCACACCACATAGCAAACAGTCTCGACTATTAGGCTGCCCCCGTATGGCTCGCATTGCGCCCCTTCGTCGCGACAGGGCCGCGCGCGCCGCGGTGGGGGCATTTACTACGGCCGCACAGGGCAGCAGGACAAACGCATCCAACAACCAGGCTATGGGGGATTGCGCCGCGGGAGGGCGGTTGAATTGAACGAAACCCTAGCCGTCAGAATTGAACCGTCGCCTCGGCGGCACGCGCACGCGTGGAAATGGAACCGTGGGCAAGCGAGACGAGAGGGGGGCGGGTGGCGTACCGCGGTGGTGGAGGAGGGCGGGGGCCGCGGCGGACATTCCTTCGTGGGGACGGCCCGCCCGGAGCGTCCAGGCCGGCGACGGCGGCGGAGGTGAAGCGGCGACCTGGCTTGGGGCAGAGCGATTTGGTGGTGGTGGCAGGTGATAAGCGGAAGAGGGAGGGAGGGAGAGCGGCGTAGAGTTTTGGGAGGGGGGGAACGTGGGCCGGCTCGTGTCACTCGTTCGCGGACCTCGTCGTCCGTGCGACGGAATGACGGATGAGATACCACCAGCCAGCAGCAGCATCCGGCGCGAGCTGATGGGCCGCGAAGAGAAGCCCAAGCTCTTGAATGTTTGGGCCTTTATTTCTATAAGTAGCAGCATCTGCCTCGCCTTTGGCCCAACAAACTCTTCAACTTCATGGCGGGCCTATTCATCGTAAAGAACAAAACTTTAACAAGCCCAATTCCTTTCTTTTTCCTGGGCACTCGAAACTTAGGGCGTGATTGGACCCGTAGAATGCAAGGTGCCTATGATTGGTTGTCTGGACTAGGGTGTGGTCAGGCTCTCGCCATGCGAAAGCTATCCTCCGGCCTAGCTCGCGAGATGCAGAATTTTTCTTGGTCTCTGCTCATCCATGCTCGCGCGGTGCGCTGGTGTGCACGTGAGCGACGCGTAGAGGAGCAAAAGCTACTGGACACGCTAGTTTTGCAGGCAACCTATCAATGTCTCCTGTTGGTCTGGCAGCATCCACACGGGAACCAATCAAAAGACCTCTGCATCTTAAGAGCCTGGCCAACAGGAGCCTGCACTGCTGGTACTAGCCAGGCTCCGTCGAACATCAAATCAATCAACCTCTTAAAAGGGTTTTCGTACACTGCTTAATACTAAGCAAGTACAAAGTTTATCCAAAAAATCTCTCCCAAAACTATCTACTGGGGACTTTACTAAAAATTTATTCTCCCAAAATCATGTCATTCCGCAGCAGATCCCCAATAACAAACTTTCCAATACTTCAAAACTAACCACGTCAGCATGTGGACCCCTCTGTCATTTCACTTCACCGCCTCCGGCCGACCGCGCTCAATCTTGCTTGATGGTTCTCATCGCGTCTCAGCTCCTCTCAGATTGAAATGGAGGGAGCGAGAGCAAAAGAAGAAAAAAGGAAGACGAAATGGTCGCACACATACGCGCAATGGCACAGGCGGCTTGCATCCCCTGGCGCGTTCACCACACGGCCTTGTTGGCGAAGATGCCATGGAGGAGCGGGAGCGAGTCCGCCTGGCCGCACCTCGCCAGGTAGGATTGCCTCCATCTTTCTTGCGGTACCAATTCATTAGCTTCTCGAATATGTTCTTGGTTCCCGTTGCTGATTTCTTGATTGGTTGTCGCCTTGTTTCTACGAGGCGGTTTTCCTTGGCGAAGGCGGAGGAGCTTTGCCTCCGGCGCGAGGCCACCGGGACGGCGCTGGTGCAGGGGTGGCTCTACGATTCGGCGCCAACGTGCGTCTGTGCGCTGGGCCATGAGCGCGCTGACACCGGCGACTGGATCAAGGAAGAGTGGAGGGCAGCACAGCGAGGCAGAGGGGAGGGCACACGGCACACAGGGAGGCAGAGGAAAGGGGCGCACAAGGAGGCGGATCTGAGGCCGGTGGAGAGAGGATGACGAGACTCAATGGTGCCGAGTACCTGGGCGGCGACGGGAAGAGGACTCGATTGTGAACGAATCGTCAATCTTGAATGTTGTACGATGAAATTTTGGTCATAACAGATTGACGCAGCAGCAGGAGAGCGCGCCGCTCTTGAGGTCCTCGAGGGTGACAAACCGGGAGGATTTGGACGGGGAGGAGAGGTAGCAGAAGATGTGCTCAAAGAGGCCCTCGTCGCAAGGGAGCACGATAGGAGAATGGGCGGGGCGATTGGGGAAGAACCGGACCTCCATATATATGCGGGGCGATAGAGGTGTTTTTAGCGTCTAGCTTTCAGTTACAGCACCAAGGACAGAATCACAAACCAATGACCTACAATACTCTCACAGTGACAACAGCCAGATATTGTCAAACGTCCAGGCAATTACACGCTTGCAGCTGCAAAGATTGGCAGCCTTGACATTGGCCTTGGCCGGTGGCTTCTACAATGACTTTCTTCAGTGACTTCTACGGCGACTTTCTCCTCCCTGCAGAAAGAGTCGCCCTTGCTGCATGAAAGACAAAAATTTCTACATTGTGTCAGAACTCACATACCTGTCTCCCAGAGAGGAGTCGTCACACACAGCAAAAGACGAAGTTACTTGAAACCAAAAGATGTGGGCAATAAGCAAAAGGGTCAACAATGGGATTGGATGCACTATAGTAATTGATTAGATGGCCACCCACAAAAGGAAGAGAAAGATAGCACTTGCGCACTGGACAATGAAATCGTCACCCCCAATACATGCAACGCCATCGTGATGATGGGAGAGCCGATGTTGAGGATGCGCTGGCCGCTACAAGCCTCTTTGTCCCGTAAATAGCAACGGAGCGCATCATGCCTCTTGACGCCTCTTAGCAATACTTAATTTATCCATTGGTAGCAAAGTAACTATTGCTTGGTATGATGATGCTTGGTATGATGAGGTGACTATTAAATACTCACCGCTTCAGTCACAATCAAAGCGTCTGCCATGTCCTTCGTTCTAACGACAGTCTACGGTCCAACAAGGGACTCTGAGAAAACAAACTTCCTGAATGAGATTAGCAACATGGCCCCCCAACCAGATGTTAAATGGCTCATCCTTGGAGACTTTAATCTCATCTATAAAGCCCGAGACAAGAATAACACCAATTTAAACATTCCGTGTTTGCGCAACTTCAGGGACACCCTAAATTGTTGAAAGCTAAAAGAGATCCACTTGCAGAATAGAAAATTCACCTGGAGCAATGAACGTCGCAATCCAACTCTCGTACACCTTAATCGTGTTTTCTGTAAGGAAGCCTGGGATTTAACCTTTGCATCACATGTCCTGCAAGCTCTCTCTACTTCTCTCTTGAATCACTGCTCCCTGCTTTTATCGAACCAAGAGAATCCACCGGGGCCGAGACACTTCAAATTTGAGAATTTCTGGATCTCAATGCCAGGGTTCAAACGGGTCGTCCAAGAGGCATGGTGCACTATGAACACCCACACAAAACCCATCCATTGCCTAAATTTCAGACTTGCTCAGACTGCTCGTGCCTTAAGAAAATGGAGCAAAAATCTTTTCTCAGAAGTTTGGCTGCAATTCCACATGGCGCAATCAGTAATCCTACAGTTCAACGTTGTGCAAGAGTCGCGATCACTAACAGATGACGAATTAACCTTGCTCTCCAAGCTAAAGAAGAGGATAATGGGCCTTGCGATCTTGGAACGGCTACGAAAATGACAATGCTCAAGAATAACAAACCTCAAACTTGGCGACGCGAACAGTAGATATTTTCACCTAAAAGTAAACTCCAGGAGAAGGAAAAACTTCGTTACCAAACTCTGCAAAGATAGTGGCTGGGCAACCACTCACCAGGAAAAAGCCGATGTCGCTCAGGCTCACTTCTCTAATGTCCTAGGAAAACCGCCAGACAAAGATATTGATTTCAACTGGGACATCTTTTCTTGGCCATCAAATGACCTTGCTTCTCTTGATGCCAAATTTTCTGAAAACGAAGTCAAACGAGCTCTCAACCTCATGCCAAAAGACAAAGCTCCGGGCCAGACGGCTTCACAATCAACTTCTTCCACAAGTGCTGGGAGACAATTAAAGCAGAACTGATGAGCCTAATCCATGCCTTCCATAGTCAACGACACAACTTCTTCGACATCCTCAACTCGGCCAACATAGTTCTCATCCCCAAAAAGGAGGAAGGGGACACCATTGCAGATTTCCGCCCCATAAGCCTCATCCACACAATTGCAAAAATCATCACAAATATGATGGCCCTTCATGAACACATTGATTTCGGAAAGCAAGAGCGCATTCATTAAAACAAGAGCAATCCACGACAACTTCATGTATGTGAGAAATCTTGCTCGATGGTTTCACTCATCCAGAACCCTATCACTCATGCTTAAGCTGGACATCTCAAAGGCATTCGACTCAGTGCGATGGGATTACTTACTAGACCTTCTCCATCGCCGAGGTTTCCTGCCAAGATGGAGAGGTTGGGTCACAACTCTTCTAAGCACTGCAACTTCCAAGATTCTCATGAACGGTGCCTTGGGAGAGGACATCCAGCATGGCAGAGGACTTAGATAGGGTGACCCCCTTTTCCTCTCTTCTTTTTGTCCTTGCAATCGACCCCTACAGAAACTACTCCAACTTGCGACCGACAAAAAGGTGCTAACGAAGCTAAGAGGCAAATGTGCGCGACTACGTCTCTCCCTCTACGTGGATGATGCAGAAATTTTCATCAACCCAACGATTGTGGACATTCGTAACATCAAGGACCTTCTGGAAAAATTTGGCTGAGTTATAGGTTTGTGCACAAACATTCAAAAGAGCTCACTAGCACCGATCCGATGCAGCGGGATAGACTTGGACTCTCTCCTTGCTCCCTTCCCGATGGCTCGAACATCCTTCCTAATAAAATATCTTGACCTGCCTCTCTCACTCGGCAGATTGAAAAAAGTGGACTTCCAACCCCTATCTGACAAAGTGAATGGAAGGTTCAACAACTGGGTTGGCAAGCTTCTCACCCCGGCAGGCAGAAGAACCCTAGTCAGGGCGGTCCTATCCTCATAGCCGATTTACTACCTCTCAGCCCTAAATGCTCCAGTAGCGGTCCTCAAAGAAATTGACAAGCAACGAAAACGCTTCCTATGGTCGGGCACCGACCAAATTGCAGGAGGGAAATGCAAGGTGGTGTGGGCCTTAGCTTGCAAACTGACTCAACTGGGTTGGCAAGCTTCTCACCCCGGCAGGCAGAAGGACCCTAGTCAGGACGGTCCTATCCTCACAGCCGATTTACTACCTCTCAGCCCTAAATGCTCCAGCAGTGGTCCTCGAAGAAATTGACAAGCAACAAAAACGCTTCCTATGGTTGGGCACCGACCAAATTGTAGGAGGGAAATGCAAGGTGGTGTGGCCCTTAGCTTGCAAACCGACTCAATTGGGTGGCCTTGGAATCCTGAACCTTAAGAAATTTGCAAGAGCTCTATGCCTCCATTTGATGTGACAGGAATGCAAGGATCCGCACAAACCTTGGGTAGGAATGCCAATTCTATGCAATGAGAAGGATCGTTGCTTGTTTGCTTCAGGTACAACGATCACAATAGGAGATGGGGAAACTGCAAGATTCTGGGGATCAGCATGGCTACAAGGTACGACGCCGAAAGCATTAGCACCTTCGATATACAAAAGAACATATCAGTCAAGAATATTTTAACAAACGATGCGTGGATATCAGACATAAACATAGCGGCCATTTCATCAGGCACGCAACTATTTGAATTCACTAAGCTGTGGGCTAGAACAAGATCGATTCAGCTAACCCAGGGCGCTCCCAATTCTATTGTCTGGAACCTAACCAAGCATGGCGAATACACAACGGCTTCGGTGTATAAAGCACAATTCGTAGGATCGGCCCCCTCTACCACGGAGCAACTCACTTGGTGGACCTGGGCTCCGCCGAAGTGTAAATTCTTCTCTTGGTTAGCATTCCAGAATAGGCTATGGACAACGGACCGGCATATTACCCGAGGATGGCCAAACCAAAAGGTCTGCGTACTCTATCACTCTCACGACGAGAATCTACTCCACTTGCTGATGCAATGCCGATATAACATCCGAGTTTGGGACAAAATCTTCCATTGGGCGGCCACTCACGTCCCGGTTAGAGGCGATTGGACAGCCTTTTCATCCGTAAGCGAATGGTGGTCAGCAATCGGATCCACAGCTGGAGCTCCTCTCAAGGGTTTGCGGTCCCTTATCATATTGGTATGCTAGGAAATTTGGAAGGAACATAACGCAAGGGTTTTCCAACGCAACTTCAAAAGCCTTGACCAACTGTGTAGCAAAATCAAAGACAAAGCCCGCTGCTGGATTTAGGCAGGAGCCACACACCTAGGAGCTATTGTCAACACGGAGGGGACATGATCATCTCTGCATACTTGCATAGTAATAGTTTTTTCTTTCGTATTTGAGCCTAGGTCTTGTTTCTCTCTTCTCTATTAATTAATACAAATACGGCAATCTGCCGGGTTTGTGTTTCAAAAAAGAATATTAGGTACTTCCGTCCAAATGTGTTTGCTATACGGGTAGTGTGCTATATAGTTCCAAATTGGGAGGGTGCATCCTGGACATCCAATTGGGCTCGGTTTTGAAAGGTGCCACACTAATGGAGAGCCATTGGAAAATCTTTATGGTACGGCGATGCGGACGATCTGCGCACTACTGCTCCTTATCGCTTGGAAGATTTCGAAGGAAAGCAACGTCCGAATTTTTCAGTGCACACACTCCACAGTAGAATCTCTAATAGCAAAGATAAAAGAAGAGGCGATGGCCTGGTACTTTGGCCCGTGCAAAATGGCTTAGGGAAATTGTCCTTGGAGCGTAGCACTCGCTGGTGCTTTTCTCCTTGTTTTTGCCTTCCGTTTTCTTCCGTTTGTTTGATCCCCTTCTACATCAATATACATGGGGGTGGGGCAATGTTTTGTTGTCACCACTTCAAAAACAAAGTTAAGTACTTAGGTTTTTCATGATGGTTTCGTCGGATGTCACCGTTTCGAAGCTGGGCCATCACTCTTTTTGTTGAATATTTTCGTTTCGAGGGGGAATCGAACCTGGAACTGGGGCTCAAGCAACACAAGTATTACCACCACTGCACCACACCACTTCTCCATTCGTGTCACACTGTGGGATTTTCTTTTACTTATTCAAAATAGGAGCCGGCCCACGAGGTGGCAGCGCGTGATTGGCTCAACAGATTTGGAATGAAGAACACATTAACAGATGGTATTTCTCTTTTGAATCTAGAATCAAAATTTATAGCTGGTATTTCTTTGTCATACGTAATCCAAAATTGATGGTTCTTTTTTCTGATTTTTTCTAAAAACACCCTCTTTTCTTCAATGATGTTATTTTATATAGATTTCTATTTTTCGTGGATGTTATTTACATGCCTTGTCTTCTTCCTTGTATGTACAAAATAGAAAAATATTTCTTTTGCACAACCATTACTAATGTAACTTCGTATTGTGTAATATAAAGGTAAACAAAAGGTTATGTCAAAATTTGAGGTGCATATGAGTTCGAAAATGTTGTAAAGTGTGAAAAACTTCAATGTTCAACTAACATTGTATGAAACTATGTGAGAGATGTATCCACTTGTGAACAATGTATATTCCAACTTTACTAAAATCATTTGAATTTTTTATGATAAGTTTAGGGATCCAAAATATGTTGCCATGTCAAATTGTAGAATGTTCGGACCAAATTAAGATATTATTAGAATTATTATATCATAAACTTGAGATAGATTTATGAATTATCCCTAATAAACTTTTAAACATTTCAATGATTCCAAGACATGAGTTAGAATGTAACATATGAGCATAAATATAATTTTTTTTACAATTTTTTGAATTGTATTGGAGGTACACATCGTACAACTTAGAATTAGTTTCGATAAGCATGCATAAATTCATTTAAATGACAAAAAATACCAAATATGTTAAACATGCTTGAAACTCATACGTGACAACTAAGATGTTATCTATTAAATGTAAAAAATGTATTGGGGTATATAAGATAATTATTTTGCAAGTTACTTCACAAGGTGTCAGAATTATTTATTTAAAAAATACAAAAGTAACTTTTTTGCAGACACATGTGACAATGTAAATCCACAAATGTTGATAGGAAGATAAAGATAAGGTTGTGCACAAATTTAATGTATATATGAGCAACAAAAGACTTGAGCCTGTTCACTGCTGATTTTTAGCCAGCTGCAGCTGTGTTTGTACAACCCAGCCATTCGGCTGCGGCCCAAAAAGTCAGCCAGCGGGCGCAGCCGCACGGCACGCATCGTCTCAGTCTCCCACTGCGCCGCCAGGGGCTGCCCATCGTCGCGTCGCTAGGGGACAGGGGCTCGCCGTCGTCGCCCGCCCGCCCATGGATCCGCCGGCGTAGGGGTAGGAAATCGCCCCTGGAGCCAGGGGCTGCCCGTCGTCACGCCGCTAGGGGACAGGGGCTCACCGTCGTGGCCCGCCCACCCACGGATCCGCCAGCGTAGGGGCAGGAAATCGCCCTGGATCCACTAGCGCCAGGAGCTGCCCGTCATCGCGCCGCCAGGGGCTGCCCGTCGTCGTGCCGCTAGGGGACAGGGGCTCGCCGTCGTCGCCCACCCGCCCACGGATCCGCCGGCGTAGGGCAGGAAATCGCCCCTGGATCCACTGGTGCCAGGGGCTGCCCGTCATCGCTCGCCCACGGATCTGTCGGCGCCCGTGGAGTCGGGTTCCCTCCCCCAATTCGGGATTCCCTCTTCTTTTGCCATTGAATCGATTGGTAAGAAACCCTTGACTGCTCCCCTTCTCTATCTATTCTCCTTTTCACCATCCTTGATCATTTCTTTGTTTCTTGCCGATGGATTTCTGTGTTTCTTTTCAAACCTTTATCTCCTATGTTCAGTGAACTGCACATTTAGGTTCAAATAATAGATATGCGAGTAATCTAGGTGACTAGAATCTTTTTTGTTTTCATGTATTTTCATGTTGTCTGATTAAGCACATTCGTTAATTTTTCAGCTTTTAAGCCAGTCCATCTCCCGCTCTGCTCACCAAGACACAACTGCTCTCTCACATTGCTGTTCAGCGGCTTGGGTTGTCAAACTGATATTTATTTAAATTGGGGATGTCCATGTTGTTTAGCGAGTTGGAATAGCAGCAATTTGAATTGAAGCTTGGACAGAAGGTACATGAAAGGATGTTTCTCTTGAATTGGGGATGTCCACTCTCATAAAAACATTCTCTTCTTCTCACCCCACAACATGGACATGAAAGGATGTTTCTACCTGGGCTGACAAAAATCCTCCCAAAATCCCACGAATGGCTGGGTTTGTGACCGAATAGGCCCAAGGCCATCCACTATCCGCCGCCGCGATCAAACATACCGGCCCACATAGCTAATCTGTAGCCCATCACTAAAGAAGCCCATTAACTGGTGAAGGAAAATTTGGATCTATCCCCTTAATTTCCTTGGGCCGGGCTCTTTGTTATCCTTTTCTTTTTCCTTTTTTTTTCTCGTGTGTGCAGCAATCACAGCGCGAGTCGGACGGAGGAGATACGGAGGAGATGGCTGCGGCGGGAGGGGGTGCCGGCGGCTCGTCGCCGTCGGGGACGAAGACAAAAAAGCTTAAAGTCGCCGTCATCCATCCGGATCTAGGAATCGGTAAGCCGCCCCCTTTCCTTCTCCCAGTCGAGCCCCCTGATCCTCAGTTTCCTACTCGCGCTGTCCAGTTTGAGGCTAAGATCTCGCATTAGATAGAATTATTTTGTAGATCGGGCCACTTCCCAGGAAGAAACACTTTTGGCTTTTACTGCAAGAGAGCAAAGCCGGTTTAGAGATTTTGGTGATTCTCAATTTTGCGCAAGCGCTGGACGCTGGTTGTCTCACTGTGTTGATGGAAGATTAAGTTTTGCACTTATGCTTCATATATGTACTAATTGATACTTCTAGTGGAGTGGCGACGCAATTCAATTAGCTTGCCGCGGTAAGCAATTTTGCCGATATGAAGCATGGGCAGCACACACTTGAAAATTTACAGAACAATTTCAGTAAACTTCTTGCCGCAGCAGTTGCAGTATAACCAAACTATAACCACACTTTCATCATCTTTTTGTGAAGGCGGTGCTGAGAGATTGATTGTTGATGCGGCTTGTGAGCTTGCTTCCCATGGACATGATGTTCATGTTTTCACATCACATCATGATAAAAACCGTTGCTTTGAGGAGACTGTTTCTGGTAAGCCTCTGCACTTATTTTGCTGATACCCTATCCCTGTAATTTTATTTAATATTTCCATTAGCTTCCTATGTTCCTTGTTTTTACACACTGTGGACTTCGTGATCTGGATTCTGGTGTTTAAGTCCGAAGTCATTCCCTTGCAAACTCAGTTCCTTAATCCTGGCAAATACTACAGCATTATGGTAAAATGTAGCTTATGCAATATAATTTTTACATGGTTTTCCTCTGCATGTTTTCCAGGTCCTTTTCCAGTTACTGTTTATGGAGATTTCTTGCCCCGCCATGTGTTTTACCGCTTTCATGCTGTCTGTGCTTATCTTCGATGCATTTTTGTTGCGCTCTGTGTGCTACTCTGGTGGCCCTCCTTTGATGTTATATTGGTAGATCAAGTTTCTGTTGTGATTCCACTGCTCAAACTAAAGGCATCATCCAAGGTATCAATCTCTTGTTCGGAATGCTTAGTGCTCTCTAGTTTCTTCTATCATGTTAACAGTTTGTTTGTTGCATCTCCAGATAGTGTTCTATTGTCATTTCCCTGATCTTTTGCTTGCACAACATACTACCATGCTTAGGAGGTTATACCGCAAGCCAATTGACATGATTGAGGAGTACACTACTGGTATAGTCCTCCACATCTAGAATCGTATCACTATGTTTGTTTTCGTTTCCTTTGCTTAACTATACATCTTGACATCCAGCAGCTTTCTAATTGTAGTGGTTATTCCTTTACATATATAAGGTATGGCAGATTTGATTTTGGTCAACAGCAAGTTCACTGCAGCAACCTTTGCAAGGACCTTTCGTGCCGTACATGCTAGAGGAATTGAGCCTGGTGTTCTATATCCAGCTGTATCTGTTGAGCAGTTTCATGAACCTCATGCTTATAAGTAACTTCATGCTTGTATATAACTGACTTAGGTTTCACTTAATTCAAATTTTTGCATACATAAGCAGATGTCATCAACTTATCATGTTCAGGTGCAGCTAAAATAAACTACCATCTTTTGTACAGGTTGAATTTCCTATCGATTAACAGATTTGAGAGGAAGAAGAATCTTGATCTAGCCATTTCAGCATTTGCTTTGCTCCGTTCTGGTGGTGCTTTGCAAGATGCAACTTTAACAGTAGCAGGTGATTTCTGTGTATATATTCTTTTCGTTTGAGTTGCAGGCCCAATATTACTCTATCTTGGGTTAACAATGCCAGATTATCGACTATGCTGATTTCTTACTGTGCTCATTTAGGTGGCTATGATAAGCGTCTCAAGGAAAATGTTGATTACCTTGAGGAGCTCAAAAGATTGGCGGTGACTGAAGGGGTGTCTGGACAGGTTAAATTTGTAACGTCGTGCTCAACGTCTGAAAGAAATGAGCTTCTCTCCAACTGCCTTTGTGTTTTGTACACTCCAAAGGTAAGTATCTAGCTGTGCTAGGACTAAGCTAAGCATTTATTTGAAAAAAAAAACTTTAACAAGCCTGTTTCCGATACTTATCCAGGATGAACATTTCGGCATTGTCCCTCTTGAAGCCATGGCGGCCCATAAGCCTGTCATTGCATGCAACAGCGGTGGCCCAGTGGAAACAGTTGTGAATGAAGTTACAGGGTTTCTGTGTGATCCATCCCCCGCAGAATTCTCAAAAGCCATGCTGAAACTTGTGAATGACCCTGACCTCGCGCTCAGGATGGGTAAACAAGCACGAGACCATGTGGTGCAAAAATTCTCCACGAAGACATTTGGTGACCTCCTCAACAGCTATGCCCTGAATGTCTACCATGAGAGGATGGAGTGATCTATAATACCTAATTCCATGTCAACAATGCCATGTGGAAACAGTTTGAACAATACAGCATTTTTTTTTGCATTTTTGCAACTCATCTGACTTTGATGTGCACACATGATGCTAATGCCCTTAGGCAGACTCGAGTGACTTGCTTATCTGTTTATTGTGTTTACTTAGTTAATCAAATTCGCCAAATTCATCCTGTGCTGCACGTCTACACCTGGAATGGAGCTGGGCCTTGTTATAGTTTGTCTTCTTTCACCCCCTAAAGAAAGTAATTAGGTGTACAATCTGTTGAAACATCAAAGAATCAGCTCACATCTGTAGGTTGCGATATGCCGATGTTTGAAAGGAATCATGAAGGTCCAGGTCGCTGTGCCAATTTCTAGAAACCTATTTGTTGATTCGGTGAACTGTCAAGAATCATCAGATCAGAGTTCTTCCACTATCTGACTCACGCCTTTGGGATGCAAATTCAAGGAATGTGCCAAATCAAAGGTAAACTCTGAAGGATTCCTAAAAGGGGACTCCATCTGAAGTCTGAATAGGTAGGAGTACGTAGCTAATGTGGTTTTGTCAGCGGTGGAATTGTTGCTTCTGTTCACAGGAAGCTGAGTTCAGGGTGGAAAACAGCGGTGGACGGTTCCAAACCTCAGAGAATTTTATAACGCGATTAGTCGGTGGCGGTTGTGATCAGGATGCATCTTTTAAAGATTTCTTAGTCAACGGATTTCACAGCTCCTTGAGCATCATGAGCCGCGCTGGTTGCTGCTGCGTCTGTTTTCAAAAGAAGATAGCTAGCGCGACAGTCAAATCCATCAGGGAGCGTTAGTTCGACGGAACGGAAATGCCTAATTTTGTCAAACTACGCGGCTTACCGATTCCTAGATCCGGATGGATGACGGCGACTACAGGCTTTTTTGTCTTCGTCCCCGACGGCGACGAGCCGCCGGCACCCCCCTCCCGCCGCAGCCATCTCCTCCGTCCAACTCGCGCTGTCGTTGAGGACCAGGACCAGTGATTGCTGCACACACGAGAACAAAAGGAAAAAGAAAAGGATAACGAAGAGCCCGGCCCAAGGGAATTAAGGGGATAGATCCAAATTTTCCTTCACCAGTTAATGGGCTTCTTTAGTGATGGGCTACATATTAGCTGTGTGGGCCGGTGTGTTTGATCGCGGCGGCGGATAGTGGATGGTCTTGGGCCTATTCGGTCACAAGCCCAGCCCATTCGTCGTATTTTGGGAGGATTTTTGTCAGCCCAGAGGCAGAAACATCCTTTCATGTTCATGTTGTGTGGTGAGAAGAAAGGGGTGGTTGTGAGCACTCCACTCTCATAAAAATAGCTCAACTCTACCAACTCTTCCTTCGTGCAGCTTCACTACACCAAATCCAGATAAATATGGAGTTGCTCCATCTATTTGGCTAATGAGATGGCTCTAGCTCGGAACATGATATTTTTGTGCAAATTGTCTATTATACCCTTGAAGGTTGGAGTAATTTCCTATATATTGCAAATCTAAAAGGGCTAGCAACGTTTAAATAAAATCAAGTGCATTTTTGTTTAAAGGAATCTTAAATTTGGTTAAAAAATAAGAACCATTAATTTTTAGAGAGGGGGGCATTGGTCCCCTTTTGATCTGAACTATGCTCCGCTCCTACTTTCTATCAGCGCGAAGGAGAAAGGTAGGCCAATGAAGCTCCAAATTCTTCTATGGCAACAGGCATTACGAGTTATTTTTATTTTATTCCAGTTTTGTGCGGAAAGAACCAACTTGATCAACTTGACCATACGAGCCGGACCAACCCGGCGCAAGTGGGACGCAGATGCAGCTCCCCGCTCCCATTCTGGCGCGCCTATCAGCACCCCAAAAACCGCTGCGCTGCGCCTTCCCCCTGCAACCGCGTCATCGGTCAAGGCGTCAAGCCAAAACCATCCGATTCGAGCCGACGAGCCGCCCCGTCAAAAGAAGCTAACCTACGAAGCGCGTGTACACACATGCATCTTCTTTTGGTCGTTGGCTTGTTGGTCCATCAAGCTGCGCTAGCACCACGTATATCGGACCCCGACTGTCTAACGGGAGAACACACCTCAAAAATGGCAAGCAGCCTGCAGCTCCAGGCCGTTGCGCTGGTCGTGTTGCTATCGCGGCTGGCGCCGGTGACACCGGCGTCATCTCAGCGGCAGCAGCAGCCACAGGCGATGCCTCTCGCGCGGCCGGGATGCCGGGACAGGTGCGGCAACATCACCATCCCCTACCCATTTGGCATCGGCGCCGGCTGCTACCGCGACGACGGCGTCGGGGGCTTCCAGCTCCTCTGCGACGACACCCACTCCCCTCCCCGCCTCACCATATCCGACTACAGCAGCACCCAGCTCGCCGACCTGTCCCTCGCCGCCGGCGAGGCTCGGGCCTACCTCAACGCGACGCGCAAGTGCTACAACGACACGGGGGGGTTCGTCGACCGGAACACCAACCCGTCGTACATGTCCCTCGGCACTAGCCCCTACCTCTTCTCCCCGGTCAAGAACCGCCTCGTCGCCACCGGCTGCCCCAGCCTCGGCTACTTCGTCGACGCGGCGGAATACTTCATCAGCGGCTGCACGTCCGTGTGCCGGCCGTCGCAGTACACCATCCCAGGGCAAGGGTCGTGCACCGGCGTGGGGTGCTGCCAGAGCGACATACCCCCCGGCGTCAACTACTACCAGCCCAACACGCTAAACTTACAGTTACCGGGGCAGCTAGACCCGACCTTCTCCAGAAATGTCACGACCTGCCACTACGTGTTCCTGGTGGAGACGGCGTGGTTCAGCTACAGCGACGCCGCCTTCTTCAACCGCACCGACGACTTCGCCGTGCCCGTCGTGCTCGACTGGGCCGTCCGGAACGTCGGCAACTGCACCGCCGCCAGGCGCAACGCCACGGACTACGCGTGCCGGAGCGCCCACAGCGACTGCGTCGACTCCATCGGCAACGGCGACGGCTACCGCTGCAACTGCTCCAAGGGGTACGAGGGAAACCCCTACCTCGACGGTGGATGCAGAGGTACACATCTCATCTCAACGCGATATGCTCATTACAGATTTCCCCTGTTTTGCCTGTTTGTCTTACCCAATGATGAAATTGCTTCTGCAAACGGAAGACATCGACGAGTGCAACCGCAAACACGAATACTCATGCTACGGAGACTGCACAAACAAGCCGGGAACCTACATTTGCGAATGCCCTCCGGGAACCACTGGGGATCACTCCAGGCAGAACGGTTGCCGGCCCAAGGACAAGTTCACGCTAGCTCTCAAAGTGGTTACAGGTACACAGATCATCATCCTGTGATCCAACGCTACATGAATATGATTGTAATCTTCTCAATTTGTTGTCGGGATACTGATGAGTGATGACTACGTGATGTTCAGGAGTTAGCGTCGGAGTGTTCCTGTCAGTATTCATGTGCTTCTGGCTCTACCTTGGGCTCCAGAAGAGGAAGCTCATCAGGACGAAGCAGAGGTTCTTCGAGCAGAACGGGGGTGTGATCCTGCAGCAGCAGATGCGCTCCTACAGCAGCGCCGGCGCCGGAGCAGGCGGGTTCAAGATATTCTCCGAGGAGGAGCTCGAGAAGGCGACCAACAACTTCGCCGATGACCGAGTTCTCGGCCGCGGCGGGCACGGCGTCGTCTACAGGGGCGTGCTCGAGGACAAGACGGTGGTGGCCATCAAGAAGTCGAAGATGATGGAGGAGGCGCAGACCAAGGAGTTCGCGAGGGAGATGTTCATCCTCTCCCAGATCAACCACAGGAACGTCGTGAAGCTTCTTGGCTGCTGCCTCGAAGTGGAAGTGCCCATGCTGGTCTATGAGTTCGTCTCCAGCGGCACTCTCTACCATTACATCCACAAGGATCTCAAGGCTGACAAAACCTTTGACACCCGTCTCCGGATAGCGGCAGAGTCAGCCGAGGCACTTGCGTACATGCACTCGTCTGCATCGCCGCCGATCCTCCATGGAGACGTCAAGACGGCGAACATTCTGCTTGATGACAAGCTCACCGCGAAAGTTTCAGATTTCGGGGCATCAAAACTGGCACCCACTGATGAGGCCGAGATTGCAACGTTGGTGCAGGGGACCTGCGGGTACCTGGACCCTGAATACCTTATGACATGCCAGCTAACGGATAAGAGCGACGTGTACAGCTTTGGCGTCGTCCTGCTGGAGCTTCTAACCAGGAAGAAGGCACTCTACTTCGATGGGCCAGAGGAAGACAGAAGCCTCGTGTCATGCTTCATGACGGCAATGAAGGCTGGTCGGCACGAAGAGCTTCTTGACAACCAGGTGAGGAACGAGATGAGAGCCGAGGTGCTTGAAGAAATTGCTCACCTTGTGATGCGATGCTTGAGCATGAGCGGGGAGGAACGGCCGACGATGAAGGAGGTTGCTGAGAGGCTGAGGAGATACCAGCAGCACCCGTGGGCTCAGGCTCATGCCAATCCGGAGGAGAGGCAAACGTTGCTTCCCAGGGAACAACAGGATCTTCCTTTATTGTTCAGACAGCAAGATGTCCTCGATCTTGAAGAGGGCAGCACATATACATACAGTTTGTAGATCGCAATATGTGTACCATTCTTTTAGTGAATAATCGATTCAACTAGGATTTTTTAGGATGTAATTATAAAAAGGTGCGCACATGTTGAAGAAAATTAAACAAACAAATGAAAAAGTTTGCAAGTTTAACCCTATCTGAAATGAACAGATAGCTCAACTTGTGAGATGGGGATTAAGTCCTTCAGGTAACTCCTATGAGATAAGGTAATGTCGAAGAGCTTCAAAGAAGTTTATGTCGATTGCAAGATCCCAGGGAGGCGACAAAAAATCATTGACATAATATTATATAATTTATCAAAACAACACTATATGTGCCAATCTCGTATACTCTTCATTATTTCTTTAAGAAAAAGGGAAAGTAATTACTAAACTTTGTGAAACTGAATGCAGATCTCTTGCATGCTTCGTGGACAAAACGACATGATTTAACAATGGTTTGAGGCCATTCGTTACAAGTATAGGAAAACCACAAGCTTTATGAACCGTTGTTCACTATTTACTTATTTACAACAAATAGAATGAACGAATTGCTTAGCTTGATTTATAGTTAACCTAGAAAAACTAAATTTACAGGATTAAGTGCAAACATTGTACCTTTTATTTGGGGATCTGGTGCCTAATGCTTTCTTGACGGATTCCCAATTCACAGCTTCCTTAAAGAGGAATAGGCCTCCCAGTGAAGGTCATAGCACTCAGCATCCCATGCTAAACCCTTAGCCATCCCATCTTTTATCTGCTGATCCCAACTGGAAGGGTCATTCTTCTGCACATTAAGTAGTAAACTATTTGTCAATTCAAGAAGCAAATAACTTCAAAATACAATATCATTTCAGGATTTCAGCTTCCGGAGCCTGTTGATTGTAACTTTGGCCTATGCTGATGGTTAGGAACAGTATTCGATATTTTATAGATGATTAATGTGCACAATTGAGATTGTGAACTTACAAAACTATCAAGTGCTTGAAGAAGAGAGAACTCTCCATAGGTTGAGATGATATACTTAGACATTACTCTGTTGCGGCAATCACGCCCCTCAGATTGCCTGGTGACAGATGCATATAAATGGAGGCCATTAGAAACACATAATCACATATACACATAATTGTTAATTCATGCAGTTTCAGTTCAGTGCATCAAACATTTCATCTAAATCAGATCACACAGAGGAATTGCCCAAGTAAATTATAAACGTTTTGGTGGTTTTTTACCTGGATCCATCGTTGGGAAAGTTTATCTGTACCGGTGCACATCCATACTTTATTGCCTTCACCTGCCCACAAAGAAACTTTATTAAGAGGCATAACAGTTGGGCGGAAACTAATCATAGTAGATATTTTTTCATGTGTCCTGAAATATAACTGAAGTAATTAATGATGTTGCTAAATTCAACACAGTTTAACAAAAATAAATTATCAGCAAGGTCTGTTAATAAAAATATGTATATATATACAGCAGCATGCTGAATAAGATCAACGTAACAAATAAAAATTGTTGTCTTTATTTGAAAGGAAAATGATGTGTACTAAAACTATTGTTTTTCTTTTTTTTCAGAAAGAAAACTACGCATACATATTTTCTGGCATAAACAATAAAAAAAAATATGTATGTACCCCTGCTTATTTGGGGAGGGGGCGGTGGAAACTGCAGTCGCTAGATAACATGTTTGCAATTGAAGCATACATGACATTCAAAAGGAATGAGTCACTATAAGGAGTCGTGTGCTCATGGTGCTCAGTGGTCATTCTTTCTTAATAGCACATGGAAATGAATTTTCACCAGTTCTGTGGCAAGGGGGGCTAATTTCATTATTTCACCCTCAATTCAATGATTTCACACCTACAATCAGCCATATTCTGGAAACCTCCTTCCATAAAATTAAACGGCACTTAGTTTTGTTAGCTACAAGCTACAAGCATCCTTATACATTGAGCCTTAATTTACTAAGCGGAAATAGAAAAGGGCTGCTTTCACATACTGCTATTTGAAGCGATGGGTCTTCAAAGGAAGAGCAAAGAATGATATCAGAGCCTGCATATATTAAATGTGCAAGTGTCTCGTTGTATTCCTCGACGAATGCTATGTCATCATCAAGATTGATAAACTGAATAAGTGACAAATAAATGGAATTAGATTGAACATGCAGTGTGCTATGACATAGAATGCTTAAACAAGTTATGTTAGACATGGAATAGCGATACCTTTACCTCTTCCTTTAATGCCCGCACAGTTGAGTTCACGACAGATCCTAACTTTTCCATGAAGATGACCTGCATGGTACATAATCTTGCAACTATACTAAGAAAAAAAACGATTCTTTAAGTTGAAGGGAAGGTAACTAATAACTACAGAAACCTGAGCATTTTTGCGCAGAGCAACATGAACTGCTTCCTTGAGATTATGAATATCTGAATAACCATCACAGATACATCCTACCTAACAAATGGCACTTAACTCATGATATGCTCAATGTACAACTAAGCAAACAGAAGTAATATGTTCAAAACAATGGGGGCACATACTATAATGGACGAACCACTGCTGAACCCAAGTCGTCGCTTAAGTGCTTCTCTGCAAATGGACTTCCCCTCAATATCATTGGCAGAATACCTCCGAGGAAGATAAATGTCTTTTGATGGATACCAAAGTTCACCATCCAATCCATGAGAAGCAACCAATATCTTCTCCCTTAAAGGAAATTAAGTGTCTCAGAAAATCTCAGCAAAGCATTACCAATTGCAACCAGCATTTTTCTATGTCCCATGGAAGAAAAATTGTGGAAATCTTTAAAAAAAACAGATAATTACTTATGTGCAGTTAATGTTGCTTCCAACCCATGTCTCGAACCCTGTATAAGAACATCTCTCGAATGGATTGAGGACATTAAAACAACTTTATTTGAGTAAACGATTCCTCCCTGCACATATATATATATGAGCAGAAGTTAATAGAAAGATATAGGTTTAATCGGGTATGTCAAGGGCATTTGAAACAATTTACTTCTATCTGGCATTTTAAAATTATATACAAGGAAAATGTGCACATGTTTGAAAAAGTTTCCCACAGAGAGACAAAATTGCCCCCCAGTACTATAGTTTGTGAAGGCAGAGTACACAAAAATTTAGATACACATGGTCCGACGGCCATCAATGTCTAGAATATATAAAAGCATCTAATTTCTCAATTTTAAAGAAGACTCACCTTAAGAATATTAACTAGATGTGTCTTATTAGGATCCTGCAGACGATCAGCACGATGAAGCTTACGAGGATCAAGCCCACACATCTCCACCTTATTTGGCTCCTCTAGGCACTAGTAGCAATTGCATGAAACATACAATATTTAAGAAAAACAAGAAACCATGAGTAGATGCAGGTACTTGCACAACTGAGCCCTCAAAAATGGCTCAAGATATGTGCAAAAGGTGTTTTCATTATTAGAAGATAGTAGGCGATTTGAATCTTAAAGTTTGCATCAATCTTATATTCAAGAAGTATTGATGGTGGAAGAGTTATACTGGATATTTACTTGGGAATTCAAGTCTTGGCATGTCAATAATATTCGAGTGTTCTCAAGCCCCTGAAAGCATAACAAAGTTATATAAGGACTTTGATAGGAAAATGCTAAATTACTAGTGATTCTCATATACATCTGTAATGTTTAACACATGATGTAAACTCACACTTTGGAATCAAAGTTGGAGTGCAACAATTATGGCAAGGCATGACAGATTAAACTCCCACTGAAAATGAGAACATTCATGTGGCAGCTCATGGTAAACAATCAGAGCTTCATTTAAAGGGGCATTGCTGGCCAGGTTTAGAAAATTGCACACCATATGGATAAAGTGACAACACAGATCATGTATTGTGTACTCTTGAGAATTGCTGACACCCCTAGCTGAATGGTTGACCTGTAAACTAGCGGGATTCCTAATAAATCCGGTAAGTACTCCTTCAATCTAACAAAGAATGTAAATTATTTGTGTTACAACATCGTTCACATATTTCTTCTTCTGTTTCCAGAATGAGATATTTTCCATTGGCAATAATAGGGCAAAATCCTATAAGAAAATGTTATCATGCACTTAACATGAAGAAGCAAGGAAGAACATTGGATGGTTTTAGAATAAATAATCTATGAACTATTGTCATACCATTAAAAAGCACGCACAAATTGAGAAGGCAGTGTCTTTGAGAGAGATGAGCATATAATCAATAATAAATACACTTAAGTAGAACTGACCTGGTGAGCAAATATATCCCAGAAAAGTGGTGCCACTATAGCAGTTTCCCAGTTATGTATGTGCAAAATGTCTGGCTGCTTTCCAGATTTTACAATATAATCCAACGATGCACGGGAAAAATAGGAAAATCTGAAGAAGAAGAAGAAACAGTAAGAACATGTAATTTGTATGTCAGATGCAAAATAGAAACAGCATCCCACCATTGTGCCATATATTGATCTTCCAATAAAAAACTTTCTAAAACCCTACAATGCTTAACAGTTATGCAAATATAATCAGTTCAAAATCAGGTCCTTGTGCATGTTATAGTCATAAAAGTGTGTCATTATCCTAATATAGTAATACATACCGCTCAAAGTCATCAGGGTAGCCACGTAACATATCACGATTGAAATAGGAGAGCTGGACTGGTTCTATGAGTATAAGACCAACGCCACTTGAAGTACTACATCAAAGAAGAAAAATTAGGAGAATACCTCTAGAACTCCACAAAGACAGAAGCATGAAGGAACAATATGATCAGAATGTAATTATATCAACTAAAATAAGACGAGAAAGATAATAGGGCTTGTTAGGCCTCTTTGCATACTAGGAGTGTATGTTTACCCAGTCCATATTCTGTTTTTATGCCAAATACCACCAAAATAAGATTCATATTCTGCCTCAGCTTTCCTCAGACCATGAATTCCATCCATGTTTATGCTGGTGTACCTATTTTGGGCCACACGAATGCAATGAACATGATAGCTTTGCTTCCAATAATCAAGATGTATAAGGCACAAGCCAAAGCAATGGATATTATCATATTAGTAAGGATAAAACAAACTTCAAATATGACACACATAAGATCAGTGGACAAAAAAGAAGAAAGGAAAAAAATGAGGACTGACCCTAACTTCGTTGGAAGTGTGGATGTGTAAACCTAGACTACCCAAGTTCGGGTCCTTGTCAAGGTGAATTTGGTTGCCCATTTGCTTCTTAATTAAAACAGCCTAGTTCCTCCTAGGTTGATCTAGGCTTCCTAAAATTAAAATGTTTGGTTAAGTAATGGAATCATTTGGGATGTGTTGTCCTCAATGGTGTAAATGGTATGGTTATGAATCATAGATGGTGATCAGAACTAATTGAACTCAAATCTTCAGAAGAATGTTCAGTTTACAAATCCATATAGAATGAGAAAAAAACTCACGTCATCTGGATATTGATGTCTACATTTCAGAATTTTGTTTTTACTTTTATACGCAATGATTTGTTACCTGGTATAAATATAGAGTATTAATACGCTGCAGTACAGCTAAAATCTTAGAAGCATGTTATCTAGTTGAACATTGTTGATGCTAAATCAACCCCAAGAAATTTTCAAATTCATATGACAACTTGGACCATTACAACACGTAAACTTAGGTGTCCAGCTGATCTAGTAAGCATGCAGCAGTATTATTGTACCAAGGATTCGGTAAGGGCAAAGAGATTGCATACTTGGGCAGTATCACCTCCACCAAGTTACCCTTTCCTTGAACCGCACAAGATACACCGGCAACATAGGTCGACAATGATCCACATGATGATATTGGGTCTAGTTCACTGCAGATGTGCACAACATGAAGAGATTTCCTGCATTGAACATAGGATGAAATATAGCAGCGACAAACATGATACCGGAGATTCAAGTTAAACAGGTTGCTTGACTATGATAAAGTAGATGCACAGTTCCATGATTACACTGGACGAAATATGTGGCAAGAATGTATGAGTTGCCATTTTGGCGAGCATCTTCAAGCTCACTCAAGTGGGTGGCTGGGTGCCAAAAGATACCCATATGCAGCTGTACAGTATAGCAGAAACTTTGAATGAGAGACAGTAAGAGTTGCAGTTCGGACAGAGGTAAGAGGTAGCGTACTCTATTGGTTTACGCAGAAAGAGTCGAAGTTCGGACAGCAGTTCAGTATTTGCCTTATGATGAATCTCAGAAAAAGTGCTTTGTATTATGCTTCTATTATTGACAACTTTCTCTCTTAAATCAGATGCTTCCTGCATGCTGATCATTCCAGAAACAACCATTGTATCTATTCGCAGGAGTAACTCACAGAATGTTGATGATTGCACTGCTTCTAGAGGGACACCTGAAAGGGCTCCCGTGAGAAAATCAAAGGTGTAAAGGTAAAGAGAAAGACATATGAAATGACATCTGAAGGAAGTACAGTTTCATAATCTGGATTCTGACCCGACTAACTCCATGCTGAAAAATGGGAACGCACCTTGCACTTCCGTTTCTAGCACTTCTATTTCCTGAAGAAGCGATTTATTTTCATCTTGCAGTTTCTTCAGCTCCTCCATGGCCAGAAGCCGCTGCTTGTTTAGGGACAGGATATCTGTGATGTACAAATTATTTTACCTATTAATCAGAAAACCACAGTGATGTGAATCTAGTTGAAAACTGTGTTGTCCTTGTAGCCTCAAAGCTGTCGCGGAACATAAAACTACATTGAACAAAGGAGGGGAAGAGTAATTACTCCGTTGAGCCTGGCTGAAGAGCTCCATAATGTCACCCTTGCGTTGTTCACTAGCCAAATCTGTTCCCTGGGATAGCAGAGATTCGTAATCCTTTTAATCCAGCATAGCAGAACGATGGTAGAAGATGATGAGCATTTATCTGTGTCCATCTCAATTCATACCTGATCACTGCTCTCTTCGACGTCCAACCTACAATTCCCACAACCCAGCATAGACATATTAATCACTGGCTGCTCCAGCTCTAGCGCTACAAAAATGGTAACAACGCAGAGATAGCGGGCACCCACCGCACGGTGCTGGAGCTCTCGCGACGGGGCGTACCGCGAGGATTGCCGTTCCCCTTCCTGACACGCGTACGAAAGGACTGAATCAAATAAGGCAGGGAGCGCGCACGCGCGGACACGCACAGAGAAACACGTGAACGCACGGCACGGGCACGCAAATGAACGAGCATGACTGCACGAGCTCGTGATGGGTGCGGATTTGTACGCACCTGGAGTAGGAGCAGCGGGTGAGAAGCGTGGGTCGAGCAGCGCGGGCGAAGAGAGGGCAATGTGCCCCGCCGCGCGGATGCGGGAGGCGACGCCGCCGCCGGAATTGAGGAGCTGGTGGAGGCGGTGGTGGGGCTCGCATCGCCGCTCCAACGACGAGGCGCGTCGTCTCCATCCCTGCCTACTACGAGCGCGCCCGCGCCGCACGGCCCGCGCGCACCTATCCTACCTATGCGCGGCGCACCTCCCGCGGATTCACCGGGTGAGAGAACACCATCTGATTCTAGGTTTCGAGGGGGAGGTGGCGCAGTGGCGCTGATCGGAGAAGCCAAGCGGGAGGTTTGCGGAGGAAGGGGGAGGAGCGCGT
Organism: Setaria viridis; assembly: GCF_005286985.2. Taxonomy (NCBI): domain Eukaryota; kingdom Viridiplantae; phylum Streptophyta; class Magnoliopsida; order Poales; family Poaceae; genus Setaria; species Setaria viridis. The sequence goes on along the minus strand of NC_048263.2, from coordinate 40,274,870 downwards.
GGCGTTTTGGCGTGTGCGGGCGAGCGAGTGAGCGGTGGTGCGGGCCGCGCAGGTTTATCGGGGATTTGGGGATTAATCGGGCGGGATTAGTTACCTTACCCGCCCGGCGGCGGCGGGTTTCTCTACTACTGGACTGGGTTTGGCGGGGACGGTTCGAACCGAGCAGCCAGCCCATCACGGCGCCCACTTGCGGGCCGAGGGCTTGGCTTCGGCCCAACGTATCGGGACGGAGGCGGCCTTTTGCTTGCGTGGCACGTGTTCCGGCCCCATTTTGTTGCTGAAGTGACGCGGGCTCAGCAGAATTAGCGACGGGTCTCAAGAAAAGAACTAAATTAGCGACGACTTCCAAATTCCAAATCATTTCGCTGCAGCCTGCCGATATTGATCAGCTGCTGACCCCTGTCCGTGCCTCCTTCTCTCCTGGTCATTTTCCATGGCCACAGTCTCACAGAGTCTAGCCGACGATCGTGAGGGTTCAGGAATTTCTCGAGTCGTCCATCGTCGAAAGAGTCTCCATGGAAAAATGGAGAGGTCAATCACGCATGGAGCGATGCCGGCTTGATTTGATTGATTTTTCGATTCCCTGTGTTGATGGAATGGAACGAAACTTGAACGGGCAGGTTACGTAAAAGCCTCGTGCGTTATTATTCGAACATCTCGGACTCTCGTGTGTGCAATCCATGCATGGCAAGCAGACGCCTCCGAAATTTGGTTCATCCTCTGCAGAGAAGCCTAATGAAACTTGCACATCCAGCGTCGAAGCTGCCGATCGTGTTCGGGGTAGTTTATCTACAGAGGATGGAGAAAGAGAACAAGATCGAATCAACCTAAACAACTATGCATATATTACTAAGTTACTAGAGGAAGAAGATGATGATGACATTACCAAGCATCCTTTAATCTGTGTGCTGCTGCCTGACAATTTAGAAACCTAGCATGGAGTTACGCGTCATCAGTGACATATAGCAACATGCCAACGTCACCGCCCTCATCCAACCGAGCGTGCCCAGGTGTGCCCATCGCGCCCCACTTGCTCTCACAGATCAGCATCGCACGCGCGTCGCTCGTTCGCTTGGAGCTAGCGAAAATTACACTGATTCACCGTCACTCCATCAGTTACCGCCCAAAAATAAACGTCGCTGTCTGACCATGACTATGGGATGTTTAGCAGTGTCACATCGGATGTTCAATTAGGAGGATTAAATATGAGCTAATTATAAAACTAATTGCAGAACCTTGTGCTAATTCGCGAGACAAATCTATTAAGCCTAATTAATCGATCATTAGCAAATGGTTACTGTAGCACCACGTTGTCAAATCATGGACTAATTAGACTTAATAGATTCATCTCGCGAATTAGACTCCATCTGTACAATTAGTTTTTTAATTAATCTATATTTAATACTCCTAATTAGCATTCAAACATCCGATATGATAGGTGCTAAATTTTAATGAGGTGCATCAAACACCCCGCGAAATCAACAATACCACGTTCCTGTCTTGCGGAGACGGATCACACTGACTTGCCGAATGACATTTCGCAGCAGTGTGTCGTCAGCTCTCCCCCGCAGTCTACGGAAACGTATTTTTTTGCTCCAAGAAATAAAACCCAATTCGTGTCAGCCGGCGTCGATTCTAAACACGCCCAATGACCAAGGCGGGGGCTCACCTCATCAGAACTGATGACAGGAACTCTAAAAAAAGGATGACAGGTACAGCGAGGAACGGAGCAGCATGCAAGAGCACGCATTGCACCGGCGGCCGTCAGCGCAGACACAAACATCTCATTGGAGTTTGCTTCCATCAGGCGCAACGCAACAGAGGATCGATCGATGTCAGTTGCCAGCATTTCTTAAATGTCATTATTGACAGATTTTAGCCAACCTCCTCCCATTAGTGGTCTATAAAAATGCTCCTCTTTGGTGCCAGGTCTCCATCAGATACCGCACCTTGCCGGAACAAGACGATTATATATCCATCAAAATGAAGATGTCATGGAGCCAATGAGCCATGGAGGGCCAGTGGCCTGCGTCGTGGTAGCATTTGTCGTTTAATCCGGAGGAGACTGGAGAGAGGGATATTTTTCTGTGTTAGCATTCAACTAGGTATAATATCAATTCATGTCTTGTCATGTCAGCTCGCCAGCAAAGCCAGGGCCCCATGGGCCATGGCATTCACAGTTTGCATATATTATGCGCCAACCATACTCATCAACTCGTCCATTTCCACTTGCTACTTTATTTATCAGTAATCAAATAGGGCAATCATGCATGCAGAAACCATTGTCTGTCTCCTTCCTTTCGCTGTTCCTCAAAAAAAAACATAACCATGTGTCGTTATCACTGACGCCACCACTGGATGAGTGGTGCTACTGGATCAGCAGGTGGCCGGTCCAATTGGGAATCCATTCCTGAGATTCCAGAACTGTGTACTCCGGCGCCAAAGAATATACGCGCGGACGGACGAGGAATCGGAGAGGAATGTCGTCGCCGGCGCTGTAGCCAGGTGGCGCACCTCGGCCGGCTCCCAAAGCGTGGAGCCCAATGATGATCGATCGCCTCCGCGAGTCGTCACCGACGACGATGACTTTTGATCCGGGGGTTCGCAGCTGCTAGCTTCGCCCGCCGCCGCGGTCTCTGTCTACGGGTCGGTCTCTACCCGCTGTCCAGATGGAGATGTGGGTGTTCCGGAGCCGGAGCGCAACGTTTTTGGCGTTCGCCGTGCGCGCGCGGCGGCGTCGAGAGTTCCCCGTGACCGTGTTAACGTTTGGCAGCGCCGCCGCCGCACACGCGCGCGCGGAATTCTCTCTCTGGAGCGATGGTTCTCTGCCGAGGTTTCGATTCTACGGCCGCACCCGCAGGCGAAGCGGCGCCGAACGGTCGTCCCGTCCGTGGTCTAGTTTCGGCGGGCGGCACACTCTCCTCTGTACGACTCACCGGACGTACGCCAATGTTGTAGCGTCCGGAGCGAAGGACTGTACTGATGCCCGTGCGTGTGCGTATTCTCATACAAGTCATACACGTGTCATGAGCCAGAGATGCATGCATGCGTGTGCATGCCAACATGTCATGGTCGATGGATGGTCATGCTACTACCGTCCTGAATCCTGATCCTGATTTTTGTCTGTTCCGCCCGGTTTTCAGGCAGCCTACAGTAGATAAGGCGGAGATAAAGCAGCAGCTGCTGGTACCGGCAGATTTGGCAGCGCATAGACAGACGCTCACGAGGCAGGTGATCCAACAATCTTCGTCATGGAATCTCATGGATTTTAGCTAGCGGTTTGTATCGGACTCAGCGAGAAACGCCGATCGAGCGCCCGGAACAGGACAGCGCAGCGTTTCGTTTCTTAGAAGTCATCGATCGGGATGCACATCTGCAAGTTCTGGACCCAGCCAAAACGGACAGCATCTGTTCACGCGATCGATCACTGAAATGTTTTTTGAAAGGTATCGATCACTGAATTAGCATGGGGCTTAATGCTTTAAGCTTCAAATGACAGGATTAACAGGAGCAGATACTGATGGGCGGAGACCATGCATGTGTCCCCACCGTAAAGATGCAGCCGCAAAAACCATGCATGTCCCCGTCACACCCTCCAGTCCTCCAGAGAGGCCACGTACGCTGCATGCACGGCCCCAATAATTCACTGCCTTCTGGGCCCACCGGCCATGCTGTCACTTGTCTGATAGCGGCCGTGCATCTTCCTCCCTAATCCAGAATCTATTTATTTCGCAAAGAGGAATGGTGGAATCTACGGAGTATATTTTCTAGCGAGGGGGGAAAATGCAGAATCGTTGATATGGGCAAGCCATTCATCATCTCAGGGAGCACGTACCTGGAACACATGGATTCTTTGGGTCAAATTAATTGGCAATTAAATCGTTGATTAGCTTACTAATCACTTTGGTACGATTTCATTCAGGCAAAGCCGAATGCATGCGTGAGTGGGCTAGCTAGCAGCCAAAAGAGGCAGCGTGGAATATTCGGTTCCCCTCGGACCCGGCCCCCACCTGAACCGAACGCTGCCTGCTGCTGCTGCATTAATAGAGGTGTCCCCGCCGTCCGGCGGGTCGAGACCAGCACACAACGCACGCACCACCACACCAACGCCGACCAACCCAACCACCAACACCACCACCCAGCAGCAGGAGCATGAGCGGCGGCGAGGAGGCGCTGCGGCGGGAGTACGTCATCGGCGACGAGATCGGGCGCGGCCGCTTCGGCACGGTCCGCCGCTGCTACGCCGCCGCCACGGGTGCGCCCTTCGCGCTCAAGTCCACGCCCAAGGAGCCGCTGCGGGAGCTGGAGGCGGACCCGCTGGACCTGGCCCTCGCGGAGCAGGAGCCCAAGGTGCACCTCCTCGTGTCCGCGCCGCCGCCCGCCAGCCGCCACGTCGTCGCGCTCCACGCCGCCTTCGAGGACGCCGACGCCGTCCACCTCGTGCTCGACCTCTGCGAGGGCGGGGACCTCTTCTCCCTCGTCTCCGCGCGGGGCCCGCTCCCGGAGCCCGAGGCGGCCGACCTCGCGGCGCAGCTCGCCGACGCGCTCGCGGGATGCCACCGCCGCGGGGTCGCGCACCGCGACGTCAAGCCGGACAACCTCTTCTTCGACGCCGGCGGCGCGCTCAGGCTCGGCGACTTCGGGTCCGCGGGGTGGTTCGGGGACGGCCGCCCCATGACGGGGCTCGTTGGGACGCCCTACTACGTGGCGCCCGAGGTGGTGGCCGGGAGGGAGTACACAGAGAAGGTGGACGTGTGGAGCGCCGGGGTGGTGCTCTACGTCATGCTCTCCGGGACCGTGCCCTTCGGCGGCGCCACCGCGGGAGAGATCTTCGAGGCCGTGCTCCGGGGCAACCTGCGCTTCCCGCCGCGCGCCTTCGCGGGGGTCTCGCCGGAGGCCAAGGACCTCATGCGCCGCATGCTCTGCAAGGACGTCTCCCGAAGGTTCTCCGCCGAGCAAGTCCTAAGTAAGAAGAGCAGCCCATGCCCATGTCCTTATCGACTCCATTGCCGCCCTTGTTCTTGAACAGCATATGCAGATCTGGTGATTCTGATCGTCGATGGAAATGTTTGCTGATGATTGGCGTCGTTTTCTTCTACCTGCAGGGCACCCATGGATCGTGACCCGAGGGGGAAGTGCGGCGTGACCTGCTGATTCAGATCATCAGATGCTCCGCTTCATCCGTCCGCAGTGTAGATAAGATAATGGCGTTCGTCGAAGAGGAGTAGGGAGCGACCTTTTGCAGTGGATTTTTGCTTCGTTTCTGGCAATCGTCGATGGACAGTAGTGCCGGTAGCAGTAATCTAGCCTAGGCGAGCACTCGTGAAGCAGGAATTTGGGGGGCTTCCTGAGTTTGTCTGTCAATGTTCGTCTCGTTTGCTCTTTGTTTTTGTAACCCGTGTACAGTCGTCTTCGTTCTGGCTCAAGAAGAGAGAACTAGACTTGTTCGGCAGAGAATGGACCCCCCAAAAATTGGGAAAACTTATGTACAGTTCAGTTGCGTGTTCCTTCCATTTTGCTAGCGAATCTCTGTGCTTCCTATATCTGAACCTTGGATTGGATGGATCATGAATACCCTGATGTGTGCTGAGACTTGTGAAGGTGCTCATATGTTGATGTCAGGAAGTTGATGTGTTCATGGGAATTCCAAATGGTTTCAGTTCAGTTTCAGTCTTCAGTTTGTACCACCGATTTGATTTGGGAAGATAGGCAGTGAGATTTCTCCTCGTTCTATTTTTTCAAGAACGCTACAACTGTGCTTGACCTGTGTAAGAAGGGAATAGTTGGGCATCCTGTGCGTGCATTGCTGGTGATTATTTCAGTTGCCAACGAAACCATTGTTCCACGTTCACAGACTAGGAAAATGAAACGGTTCTCCTGTTGATAGTGATCACATTCAGATATCAGCAGTACTTCCCCCCGCTACTTCAACCAAGCCTGAAACTGAATCCATGGCTGTGATTGCGCTTGTCGCTTCTGAAATTGCTGCAACTTCGAATTGCGCCTCGCATGCGGAAAAAGACTAGTTGAGACTACCATCACCAGACCGAAAAAGGGCCAGGTCATGTCAGCATTGAGCTGCTTCTCTACTTGCTCCGCTGCCTGTTTCGACGTTTCGTCCATCCTTTTCCCCCGGCTTTCCGGCTGCTGGCGGACACGGATACGGCAGCATGCTGGCTCACGGCCCGCACCCTGCTCGCAAAGCAACCGCTCTCCTCCGTCTGTAGCAGCGGCAGCCAAAGAAACAGCCCTATCCCGTGAGCAACGAGCACCTCTCCTAGCCTTGCCCCCTCTCGTTTCCATGATCGCGAAGCCAGCAGCTCAGACCGAAACCATGTGAAGCGGCGCAAGTTGCTAGCGGTTGCAGAAAGTGTAGTGCCCTTAAAACCGTCCAAAGGATGGAGGGAGGGGAGAGCTGGGGAGTTTGCCATCTGAATGATGTCCCTTCACGTTCCACCCGCCTTGGGCGCTACGAAAACGCGATTCCTGCTGCAGCTGGTATTTGATTTGAGCGTTCGATTTGGATGGGCGGGGAGGCGAAGCTGCAAGGGGCCCTTGCTGCTGGAGCTGGACCGAGGCAAAGCACCTATAGCTAGATGGTTCGTTCCTTTTTTCTGCTGAAACCACCATTTCTTTCAGCCAAAGCGTGCCCATCAGATCAGAAACCTTTTCCGTGCACCAGGTTGTTGTCAACTTTAATGTCTGGTAACCGGAGTGCAGACAGTTTTGTTGCCCGCTGTCCCCACTTCTCTTTATGGTTGGACGGACAGCACAGCGTGGACTCCTACATACGAATACGATGACTCCTGACAAATGCAGTGGCAATTGTTTTTCCTGTTTGTTTTCTGAAGATAACCGTCGAGACTCGAGACTCTTCCTGCTCAGGTTCAATTCCTTTGAGAGCGAGAAGGCAGCAGAACCACCACCCAACGGCGGCATCTGGCCCTGGCCAAGTGTACTGGGCCGCTTTGTCGATTCTGTCGGGTCCAACAGTGGCTCGGCCCATAGACATCTCCTGTACCGTGTGATGCGTCAAAAAGATCCATTGTATCTTCACGAGTTTTGCTGGGCCGTTTTGTACGTGGGGGCAAGTAGCTGGGCTCATTTTATATTGGACCATCACTCCATCAGTCGTAACCCTCGGCCCATACGCACAATTTGAATTGTGGATCAAGATATCAAATGGACCGAAACAACCACTCCACTGAAGCAAAAGCATCAGTTTCTTTCTATGCATCTCTGTAATCAAAGAGATCAAGAAAAAGCATTTCTCCATTCCCCCTACAAAATTTACCGGTGCCATTCCTCCCAAATCACTATTAACCATTGTACATTCCAAGGAAAATGTGAATCCCCTATGTTGAAGGGTTAACGAGCGTGCGCGCAGCCGCGCACACCTCTTTCACTTTGTAGCATAGGCATAGCACCTACGAACGCACGCTCTATAGAACCGCATGACATGGTATCGCATCCCCACCTAATCCTCCTTTGAGCACAGCAGGTAAATGGCCACATGACAAGCATATGCGTGTGGTGTGGGTGTGGCTATCTCTCTTCGCTGGCTCTGCCCATCTTCGTGCAGCCACGCCAGCAACTCCAATAGCACACCGCACATGCTGCTGGATTACGACGCCGGATCATCTAATATGACCCAGGATTTCATATATTTTGAGTTCATGCAGAGATCTTTCAGTTCGAGCTCTGAACGCCGCAACTTTTTCAATCTTAAAAAACATCTTAAAAAGCTTCAAATTTGATTGTTTTTTAGCTTCATCACCTTTTCTGGTTGTCCGTCGTATGATGATAGTGGGATCGGAGCTGAAAAAGGACTGCTATTTTTTAGTACTCTGCTCTGCTGTCCGACAAACCACATTGCCCTCCACATCACATTGATTATTCTCTAACCAGACCAATACCTACTAATTTATTCGGTAATCGTTGGCCATTAGAATTGAGTAAAGGCTAATGCAGTTTCAGCGTCCCACCGGCTATTAGTAGTAGTACACTACTGAGCACCTGCACTCGAGTCTGCAAAAAAATAAGTGTGCTCTAGTGGAATCTGGAAAGTGGAGTCCTAATTCTGCTGCTATTCTTCTTTTCCATCTTTAAAAAAAATAGAAGAAACAATTGTGTACTCGTCTAGTCCAATGAAACGAGATGATATGCTGTATTTAGAACGTTAATGCAAACGTTGTACTCCTATTTGCATGTCAGAAAAGGCGCCCTTTAACGTAACAAAACCTACATTTGCTAAAAGGAGCAGCACCAACACCCCCCACCTGAAAAAAGCACACGTCAATCAGGTACTCCCCAAAGCAGCCGCCACAGGATTCTCATGATATCTTGGTGTGGTGGTACATGGGCATAAATTCTGAGGATAGCGGCAGCAGGAATAGCACAAAGGGAGCAGAAGAGATCAAAAGATGATGTGATGGGAGGTGCGTCCATCGGAGCAGGGAATCATGTATTCATTCATATTTGCATGCGTATGAGGATTTGCATGGTTGCCAATGTTACTCCCGCTGCCAGCTCTCCTACGCCTACTGCAGTAGATTCACTGTGCAAAGATGTGTGTTCATGCTTGCAATCATTCAGGCTTTGTTTTGCGGCCGTCACTGGTCAGGAGGATCACTGCAGTCCGCAGATTCCTTTTGATGTCCCAATTTGCAGGGAAGGGACCAAAGAGAGGCCGGAGGCTAGCTGCAGCTGCTAACCTGGCTCCGTCCGAAATTCAGCATGGTACCATGTTCTTGCAAGGGTGCAAAAATACTGCAATGCAATCTCTAGTCTCTAGGCTCTAGAAGGTGAGGCACTGGAGTGGTTGGCGACCAGTCAGGTGACCTGTTCTTCCCTGCAAAGGACGAGCAACAACAGCAACTGCTCCATTTGCTGACAAGCTGGCAGCGTCGCAACGTTGCCTCAAAAGATGCCATCACAATTCACAAAGGGACATCGATCGATCGATCGGTGTAGGCCTCTATGAATGATTCAATTTGTACGTGTATTCTTGCCAGCGACGGTAGAATGCGTAATAACCGCGCAAGCTTACAGCGTGTGCTGGTAACCACATGCAGTGTCTGACTGATGCCGGTCCAGCGACCGATTCAGAGGCGAATGTTTGTGCGTAGAAAGCAACTGTGAAATCTTCCAAGGACGAGGAGGACGACCACCGGGTGATCCCTCTCCAGGAGAAGTGCTGTAGTCTGTACAGACTCGATCCTTCTCCTATGCTTTCTCAAGGCAATGACACATCGGGCTAGCAGTGGCCATATGTGTCATGATCCTACCTGACCTCAAAGCATGGTCACCCACACGCCCAGCCGAATTACTGAATAAATGGAGTTATGGACGTCTTGTCTGATCTGATTTATTGGTGGAAGTAATCGCCTGTTAATCCAGTCAAAAATTAAAACAATACCCATCGGCAGCTGAACGGCCTGATCAAGATGCAAGATGAGCCATCGTCGTCAGTGCTTTTACTCCACCGTCAGTAAATTTCCGACTCGGCGTGGTCTCGGTAATGCATGGATAAAGGTGTCTACTAAACTTTATCACATGTCATATCAGATCCAAATCTTTGGATGCTAATTAAAAATATTAAACATAATCTAATTATAAAACTAATTGCACAAATGGAGTCTAAGTCGCGAGACGAATCTATTAAGCCTAATTAGTTCATGATTTGACAATGTGGTGCTACAGTAACCATTTGCTAACGATGAATTGATTAGCCTTAATAGATTCGTCTCGCGAATTAGACTTCATTTGTGCAATTAGTTTTATAATTAGCTCATATTTAATCTTCCTAATTAGCATCTGAACATCCGATACGATCCTACTAAAGTTTAGCACCTCATATCAAACAACCCCTGATATCCTACCACTAGAGACGGATAGATACATGTAACTGTCCTCGGATCATCTTTGATAGCAGCTTGTGCTGGAGAGAAAGTCTTCACCCCACCGCTGGCTTTAATAATTTTCTGACGGCAACAGCGTAGTCCGGCGGCATATTCTTAGCGTGCAGATGAGGTAAACCACCTCTTTGTTAATTTTCCAGTCGAAGCTCGAAAGGTATGGGAGAGACGGGACGGGCATCTCGTAGACTCGCAGCGCCGGTCGCGGAGCACATGTCGCGGGGCGTGGACAGGCACGCGACACGACACGGGTGTTCTGTTTTTCCTCGCCGCCGCCGCCGCCGCCACCGCGTGGCTGACCACCGGCCGTAGTAACCAAGTGTCCGGAAGACCGGAAAGCAGCAGAGCGGAGGCGCCTCCTTTCACGGGACGCAATAGCGACGGGAGCTTGGTTGATCGCTCCGGCCAGTCGCGCGCGGAATCGGATGCCGCGGCCGCGGACTACTCTTTTGTAGCGTTGCGCGCCAGCCGGCGCGCCCGGTGAAGGCGACACGATGCGGGACTTGCCCTTGCAAACCAGTTTTCTAAAAAAAATGACTCCTTCACGAAAGAGGTCGCTGGCTCACTGGCGTGTGGGCCCAAGCAGACTGCATGAGTCGCCATGGCCCACCTGACAGCGTGAGACCACGAAGATAAGTGACTGTCGAGCGCGGCTGGCTCAGTGTGTTGCGCGGTGAAATAAAAAGTTAGCTGATCCGCCCCTGGATTAGGATGACTTACTTGCGCTTAAATCAGGGGGAGGTCAAGTTGTCGCTGTTCGAAGTGGGGGATAGGATTGGGTTTGGGTCGGATGAGAATGGGATTGGCGCGGTGAAACGAAAGTGACGGCTCATCCAATCCACTGGCCCAGGAGACTTGCGCCTTTTGATGCCACCGCCAATCCCACCTGCATTTCTGCATTTCGCCACGGCGCTTGGTAGGGACATGCGCATTCCATTAAAATCTACACGTACCAGACCCATTGCCGGAGCGTATCCGTGGCCCCTTTCTTCTTCATCCAGTCATTCCTTTTCTCCGATGTCTTGTGCGTGCGAGCCCCTGAATTGTCTTGTTGCGTGCGAGATGGATTGTGTATCTGTGCTGCTGCGAAAGTTTGAGCTGCCGGCGGAGAAGAATTATGCTAATAGCCACACTAATGCCGGCGCGCAGGCTGCCTGTCAGATTGGAGAGGAGTTCGTGGAGGAGATTGAAGAGGAGGTCGTCGACAGTTAAGGCCGCGCGCGCTGCTGCTGCGATGCCGGGCCGCTCCAGCGCGCGCAGGCCGGCGCCCCCACGCGAGCAGAGGAAGAGGATGGGAGAAAAGAGGAGAGAGAGAAGAGAGGATGGGAGAAAAGAGAGAGGGATATGTGGGTCATTGCACTGTTTACAGTAGGTAAATAGAACTATTTACACCAAATTCTGTAAACAGAACTATTTACACCAAATTCTCGTGTTTCTAGAGCTAGAGCACTAAAATCAGCCAAACACGTGTAGTAACTTCATATTTGGAATCAGCTAAACACGTGTAGCAACTCCATATTTGTGAAGTGGAGCGGCAAAAATAAAGTTGATGGAGTTAAACTATTTTTTAAGTAAAATGCTGCGAAAAGATCCTTGCCCTGTACACACGCAATCCGAAGGGGCAGCAGCTTGTCCGGCCATCAAAAGGCAGGAGTAGAATACGGGATACCCGTAGACCAATCTGGCAATCTTTTCAGCTCCGATCCGGGCTGAGATCAGAGGACGGAGACCAGTGTTCGCTGCAGGTTCCAAGGACAGATTGGCACGCACATGAGGTTAAGGGTATTTAGTAGCATTTCATTTAAAAAATAGCTTCACTCTACCAACTTAAGACAATATAGAGTTGTTGTACGTATTTAGCTAATTGCAGTGCTGAGCACTCCAGAAATATGAGAACTTGTTGAGAATAATCTATTTTGTCCCTTGTGAATGAGTCCACATATCATATCTTCTATTTTCTCCTCTCCTCTTCCTCTTTCTCTTTTTCTTCCTCTCTCTTCCCTTCTCTTCTCTTCTCAGTTTTAGACAGTGCTACATGTATTACGAGAAATTATCCTGAGAAATGTAGAACAATCTTGCTCATCAATCATCAATCGGAAATGACAATGAAAACGAATCTCATCTACACGAGCAAGCAATAAGCAGGCTTCAGCTAGCTTTTTCCTCTTTCTTCCTGCTCGCAAATCGTAAGAGCAGCAGCGCATGGGATCTTGCTCGCCCGCGACCACACGAAGCTTGAGCTCGACCAGCGTCCTGCAGCCCGCATGTGCTGCCCTGGGGGAGCTCACCCTGCTAGCCTACGCCCCGGTCGCGCCGCCCAGGGGAGCTCGCCCCCATCGGCCATGGGCACCGGCCGCGGTGCCTGGAAAGCTTCCCCCGTCGGCCATGGGTCCCAGCTGCGGCGCCTGGGGAGCTCTCCCCGCCAGCCATGGAGGGCGCCCGGGGGAGCTCGCCCGCCGTCGGCCCTTTTCGGCAGTCGGGGGCGAGCTGGCCGCGGCAGGCAACAGAGGTGGGGGGGTGGGCTAGCGACGGCGGTCGGGGGCTACGCGGTCTGGCAGTCGAGGGCGGTGCGTTATGGCGGTTGGGGGCGAGCCGGCCGCGGTGGGTTGAGCAGCATTGGGAGGAAACGGCGACACGGAGGGGATAGAAAAATTTAAAACGAACCTTAAGCGTGTAACCGGTGGCAATGGTGGGTAAGTAACTCCAACTCTACAAGGAGTTTAGAAACTTGTGTTTTTGGAGCATCCCCTGAGGTACTCCACAAAAAATGTGGATCTGACACCGAGCTTCACCTTTTTTTCTGGAGCTGAAGTTGGTAGAGCTAGACGTGTTTGGCTGCGAGTTTTTTGAAGTTGGTAAAGTGAAGCTAATTTTCATAGAGTGGAGTGCTGGAAAAAAAATTGGAAGTAGAGGTAGGCCGCGATGTTCACGCACGGGCTTGTTCGGTTGCCGCAGCACCATCCGATCCAGGCGCTAGTTTTTTTAAAAAAAAAAGATCCCAGGCGCTCAAAATCCAACGCCTGGGGTTGCTGCCTGGCTCAGGCAGGTTTGCCAGGGTCGCATCCAAAGAAGCTTACCCAAGCCGCCAGGGGATTCAGGTTCAGCAGCCGCGGGCATGTGGCGGTTTGAACAGTAAAGGGAGTGCGACTCGCACTTTGCCTGCAGCTGTAGCATATGGATGCCCAAAGACTTTGACCCTTGGGGCGTCTCCTCTCCTCCTTGGGAGCTGGGATTATTCGTTCCTTGGCTTAAGCCAACCTAGAAGACCGCATCTACGTGTCCACTACCACTGCCACTGCTTGCACGGGCCAGATCAAAGTCTGCACGAGAAGAGATTTGCTGTTCAGCTTGTTTGTTTGGTTGTTTGTTTATGCATAGAACACAATCCCAATTCAAAGACTGGCACGTGTTATGCTGGAAATTGTTGGTTGGTAGTACAGTGCTGCTGATGGCTGGTATATGTACAAAAAAATGTTGTTGCTACTGGTAGTGTAGTACCAGAACGAGTGCGTCCTTGGATTGGACTGGAGGCACGGCACGGCACAGCAACGTGCGAGCTGTGATGCTGTCGGAGTGGGTGGGTGTTGGCATCAAGCATCATGGGCGGACTCTGACTGATGGCGAGCGAGGTCAAAGAAAAGCGGACGGCATGCAATGGAGTGGACGACTCGACCCGGGCCGGGGCAGCCAGGCATCTCAAGCACCGGAGCAAGGCACCAATCGAAGCGGACACGCACAGACAGATACTGGTTGGCATTGGAATCGGAGGACCCCGCTTCGATCCTTCACTCCACTTCACTCGCGGGCAGCACATGCCGCCCACTCGAGCTCGAGCTCTCAAACACTTGTTCCAGGAAAGGGATCGTCAGGTTTCCCGGCGCCTGCTGCCCGTGGGCACTACAAATGAAAATAGTGCGTCTTCTTCTTCTGCCCCCTTTTCCGGGGTCAAAGAATGCGGTGGACGTGCACGAGCGATTCAACGTCGTCGAGCCGCCCGTGAGTAAACAACCAGCAGGTCCTACTTCCAGCTGTGTGCTCTACTATCGCTAGACTACTGCAAGATGAGGACTGAAACCACGATATAAATCCTATATTATTGTGTGGTCAGGTTACTTTGTCGACTATTGACTGCAAGCATCGTACGAGGCAGCTCTTATCCTCTTCCAAAAAGGAGTATCCTACGGTAACACGTCTACGCTCGTCGTTCGGTAGACTCCCACCACATCCTGCCGGGCGGCCTCTTCCATTCTAATCCGAGTCACCCAGCACTATGCTGTCCACTCAGCTTTCACTCATTACCGTACAGTTCGTAAGAGAGAACCAAACCCGAAAACATGACTTTTGCGTGGTTTTCTGATTAAGGTAACCGATTAAAAACGTGCAGAAAGAAGCGATAATACAAGCGACGGAGCTCATCGTTGCTGTCAGGTTCGTCTCAACAGCGACGCAGCAGCTCCGACCATTCGTCTTTTTTCCAAGCTAAATACGCCATTTTGTTTTTCACCACACAGCAGCCGCCATTTTGTTGACGAGCAGTCGAGCACGGAGCAACCAGTGCCAGACCGGCGTTGCCCGCAGCTGCAGTCGAGGAAGCGGACGATGCGCGGGCAGTGCAGCGGATGGTGGAGGTGGCGGCCGCATGCAGATACGGGGTCGCTCTCGACGGACTGGAGGCTGGACCATTCGCTGCGGGCTCCGTGAGAAGCGTGCGTGCACAGCGTGGAGCGGCGCGTGCCATGTAACCGCACAGGCAGCGCGGCAGGAGGGAGAGGTGGAGCAGGGAATTGACAACACGGGGGCGTCGGTAGGCCTTGTCCACTTCTCCTCACCGCCGGGGAGGCAGCACCGCAGCAGGCAGCGGTACCGCCACCGTCTCTGTGCGCCGTGGGGCGCCCATCCTATGATTATTCCCTCTCCATCCTTCCTCCCGTCCTGGTCCTGCACTCACAGACGTACTGTGCCGCAGTATGCATGCAGATCACGAGCCCCATCGACGGAGCACCATGCTTGGATTGAATGAATGAAAATTCTTTGGGCGTCTTCTGTTTCTATCCTCCCATTAAAAGAGCTCGATGAGACGATGACCTATGATGGCCTCCAAGTAGCTTCGCTACAAACACCTGAGCTCATGTCGCACAACACCTTCTCCCGGCTAATCCAAGCGGTCGTTCGATTCGAATGATGTAATGGGAGCACAAGCTTTTCCAACTTTACCACTCGGCAGCTCGTAATCGTACCGCCAAAGTTGCAGTTGACCTCATCAGTGCACAAGGCAAGGACAGACATCACGGCAGGGCACAAAGGTGGCCGGCCACGCACATCATTCACTCTCCATGCATCACCTGCTCTCATTCCCCTCCTTTATAGAAAGTCACGGGAGCAGGGAGGCCTCTGCTTTTCTTTTCTACGACCATTGTTTCCAAGTATTCTACTCTCCTCTGAGCTCTGAGACGGAGTCATCGTCTTCGTCTCCTTCGGTTCACCCCTTTGCTTTTAGGTTCCGCCCCACCGCCTGGGCGGCACTGACTCATGGTTGCTTTGCTTAGCTGGGGTTCCTATTTTCGGACATGTTTTAGGTTCAGCTCCGGGAAAGGTGTCGCTCTGCTTCCCTTCCCTGGATGAAATACATGCATGCTGTTTCAGTTCTCATGGAAAAAAGTTATCAAGGATTTGAACATGCGGCACACGTTGGAGAGAGAGCAAAACGAGGTGGCATACCATACCACACTAGCGGAGGAAGAAAGCTCCATTCTCCACTAGTGGAGTATACACATACACATGCTCATGCATCCCAGTGGCGTAATAATACTAGTGGCACAGACGCACACACCAGCAAGCAACTTTGGAAATGGCTGTGCCCATCAACGGCGACACGAGGAAACCCGTGACAGGAAAGAGGCACCAGGAACAGGATCTGTGTGTGTACAATATAAAAGGAGAACAAGAATTTGACCCGGCCTTCTTTTTTTTCCCTTTCCCTTTCTTTTCTTTCTTTTTTCACATTGGGGCTCGGGAGAATAAAAAGAGGAAACAAAGCATGTCAGAAAATTACCTGCACTCTCCTGATAAACTGCCGAGCACGGCACAGGCAGAGGCAGGGGCAGCCGCCGAAGCAAACAAGAGATCCAGCTCGGCGTGGCACACAAAGCGCATGGAAATACGAAGCAAATACAGTAGGGCCTTCCCCTTTCAGCCGCGCTGGTGGTCAGGTCAGACTTCAGAGCGCCCCCACCTTATACACACAGCACAGCAGAGCACTCCCAAGCCCGGAGCCTGAGCTGAGGCGCTGAGCTCTCGTCTTCACTCCTCGCCATCATTCACCTCTTCCCAACCTTTCCCCCCCTCCATAGCCATAGCTGGCCTGTGCCACTGTGCTTGCTTTGCTGCTTTCCTCTTTGTTAAAAGGCTGCTCCCTCTCCCTCCCTCTCCCCCTTTCTCTCTCATCCGTCGCAGCCCCGCCCGCGCGCACTCTTGTTGTCGCTTAAGGTCAAATAGCCATCCATCCATCCCATACGCCTCTTGCCCTTTCTCTTTCCTCTTTACCCTCCCTTTCTTGATTTTCCAAGCTACTACGAGCTCCGGTTCCCGGGTGCTGCTGCTTCTCATGGTCATGGCTTCCGCGCCGGCTCCTGCCAGCGGCCAAACCCAGCAAAGGCGCCGCCAAATCTGCTGCCTCTGACCTCTCCACCCACCAAATACCCAACCATAACCCACCAACCTTCTTCAGTTCTTCTTCTTCTTCCTGCAACAACAAGTAGCTCAACTCACAGTCAGCTCAGCTTATTGGCAAGTTAGCAGCAGCAGCTTCAGGCCGAGCTGCATCTGCACGAGTATAATGGAGAGCAGATGGCGGAAGGCCAAGATGTCGCTGGGGCTCAACCTCTGCGTCTACGTGCCCCGGACGCTGGAAGGCGACGACTCCAACTCGCCCAACACAGGCTCCTCCACGGCGGCGCTCGTGTCGCCCGTGGCGTCCTCGTCATCCGCCGCCACGAGCGCCAACACCACCCCGACGGCCGCTTCGGCGGAGCAGAGCAACGGCAAGGCGAACGCCGGTGCCGGCGCGCTGATGCCGACCACACCGACGCCCACCTCCGCCGGCCTCCGCCTCTCCAAATCCGGCAGCAAATCCTTCAAGGTACCGACTTTCTTCCCCGTCTCCATCTAGGCATCTACAAAAGGCTGCAACTTGCCAAGATCCATCCTTGTAGAAGTCTGAAAGATCCATCGACTTGCTCGGCTAATTTCTTTAGGTCCTTCAACTGCAGTAGCAAGTCAGCTCCAAACAAGGGAAAAAATATTTACATGAGTAGCAAGTGTTCATTCAGGTTGAGTTGTACACCTGTGCTGTGATGCTTCTTTTGATCCAAATGATGCGTGCAACAGTGCTACCAGTACCTTTCATCACACATTCACACGCGCAAAAGAGAGCAACACTAGTAGAAAAAGGGGATGCAGGAGGAGATGGGCGGGGGTGTGGCAATGGTGGAGGAATATCATCATGAAGTGGTGGAGTTTGTCTTTCTTTAACCCATGGGGTCCTACTCTCCTCCCTTTCTCTTGCTATCTCACATTCCATAGACCATAGCCCATAGTCCACCACCACACCCCTCTCCCATTCATCATTCACTTTTTTCACCTCCGCTTTCCTCCTCTCCCTGTCTACCCAGCCCTCTCACTTCACTTCTTTTTGCGGAGGCATAGCATCCTTTTCAGAATAGCTTGGGCACTGCTCTCAGATCCCTTGTGCATTCTTGCTCCAACTTGCAATCGCAGCACACGAGAATTAAGAATTTCCGATAGAGCCCACCACCATTTCGCTTTGGGGCGCCTGGACGCCAGAATTGCAAAAGAAAATACTATGATCATGGCCCAGCTGCAATTGCTGTTAAAGTGCAGCTTCTGTAGCTATTTGTTTCTGACTTGCTGTTAGTATTTGGTTTTCAGACTGCTTGTCTGAGCCTCTGAGGTCATCGTCCCTTTATTCTTTTTTTCAACTGGGGTGAGGTGTATATTAGCTAGTCAGCAATGACTAATTCAGATTAAGGCATCTATCTAAATGGATAATCCTTAAAGATTAGTTTGACCATGGGTTGCTTGTTGCAACATTCCTGATTTTTGTAGTGTAGTTTCCCTGCAGAAGCCAAGTTTCTTCTATATTAGCTTTCAAAATGTCTACTCTCTCAACAGAAGTCCAATACTGCGGCCTCTGACCACAGTTTGGAATGAACTATTGACAGCACTAATTATCTCTTTATTGATCAAAGTACCAAACAATTTATTGACTTCCCTTTCATCACTGTGAATTTATCTGCAAAAGATGGATCAGCAAGGGCTTAAGGGCCACCTACCTCTCTGCCTACAAGTATTTGTCGAAGTTTTACATCTTTGTGCATTCTAGATGTCACTAGCCTGTTACGCAAAACTTGCATCATGTACTGGACATACCATAGGAGAATGGATGTTATCTTTTACATGTTAAACGTTTTGAACATTGTTCCAATGTGTGTTTCTTATTCTTATACATTTCTTTTTTCAGAAAACATGTGCCATATGCCTGACCACAATGAAGCCTGGTCAGGGCCATGCTCTCTTCACAGCTGAGTGCTCGCATACCTTCCACTTCCATTGTATTTCTGCAAATGTTAAGCATGGAAGCAGCAGCTGCCCAGTTTGCCGTATCAAATGGAAGGAGCTTCCATTTCGGGGCCCGTTGCCTGCTGAATTACCCCAAGTAAATGCAAGGATTAATCCAGGTAATGGGTATCAAAATGGAGGCCATATGACTATATTGCGACCACTTCCTCGTGCTCGCTCTTCTGGTAGGCTTCATCATCTGGCCGCATTGCTGCCTGACAATGACCCTAGTACTTTCAACGATGATGAACCCTTGGAATTGTCATGTGAAGCAACTGAAGACCCTCAGCAGGGCAGTTTGAGAACAGTAGAGATAAAGACACATCCTGAGTTCACTGAAGTACCTGAAAACACGTCAGAAAGAAACTTCACTGTTCTAATTCATCTTAAGGCACCCCTTGCTCAGCATTTGCAGACACCCAGCAATCTCGAAGATAGCAAAGGACCATGCACAACTCGCGCCCCTGTTGATCTCATCACAGTTCTTGATGTTAGTGGAAGCATGGCTGGTACCAAACTTGCATTGTTAAAGAGGGCTATGGGATTTGTCATTCAAAACCTTGGCTCTTCAGATCGTCTTTCCGTCATCGCCTTCTCATCATCTGCACGCAGGCTCTTCCCCCTTCGTAGGATGACTGAGTCTGGCCGACAGCAAAGCTTGATGGCTGTTAATTCATTGACATCAAATGGCGGGACCAATATCGCAGAGGGCCTCAGGAAAGGCTCCAAGGTTATCGAAGAACGCAAGGCCAAGAATCCAGTCTGCAGCATCATCCTTTTATCGGATGGTCAAGATACCTACACGGTCTCGCCAACTGCTGGTGTTCACAAAGGAGCACCTGAGTATTGTGCGCTCTTGCCATCCACTAATGGTAACCAGCAGGTACCTGTTCATGTCTTTGGATTTGGTGCTGACCATGACTCAGTCTCGCTGCACTCCATTTCACAAACTTCTGGTGGGACCTTTTCATTCATTGAGACAGAGGCTGCTATACAAGATGCATTTGCTCAGTGCATTGGTGGGCTTCTGAGTGTAGTTGCACAAGGTCTGCATGTAAAGGTGGAGAGCCTCCATCCTGACGTGCACTTTGGCTCCATCAGATCAGGCAGCTATTCTAGCAGAGTTTCAGACGATAAGAGGAATGGCTCCATAGATGTTGGAGACCTGTATGCTGAAGAGGAAAGGGATTTTCTCGTGTCTGTAAACGTTCCCCCAGGCTATGGGGAAACAGCACTTCTCAAGGTTGGCTGTGTCTACAAAGATCCACTGATGAAGGAGACTGTGAATATGGCTGATGTGCAAGTGAAGATCTCCAGGCCAGCATTCGTCTCAGTACAAAGCGTGTCTATCGAGGTGGACCGCCAGAAGAACCGTCTTCATGCAGCTGAGGTCATGGCCGAAGCAAGGTTTTCTGCAGAGCGTGGTGACCTGACAAATGCTGTCTCGTTACTAGAAGACTGCAGGAGAATGATCATGGGATCAGCATCAGGACAGTCCGGTGATCGTTTGTGCCAAGCATTGGATGCTGAGCTGAAGGAGATGCAAGATAGGATGGCCAATCGCCAAAGGTATGAGGCATCTGGTCGGGCGTATGTCCTCTCAGGCTTGAGTTCCCACTCATGGCAGAGGGCAACCGCACGCGGTGACTCCACAGACAGTGAGAGCCTAATCCAGGCCTATCAGACTTCATCTATGGTGGACATGCTGCTGCGCTCACAAACAATGAGCCGCTCGTCAACCCCTCGACAAACTCCACAGATGAGGCATGCAAAATCATTCCCAGCGCGCCCACAGCCAAGGTAATTGCATTATGGTGATGCCAAGAAGGATTTGCCTGAAGCCTAATTGCTCGTTAGTGGACGTAGTCATTTAAGTTCTTAGTTTTGTGGCGGGAGGATGGGACGGGGGTATAGTTTGTGTGGTATAAGGAGATGTAATGGTGTAAATTCAATTTGGGGGTGGTGGTGGGTAAATGGTGAGAGTAAGGTGTTTTGTAATTGGGGTAGGGGATGGTATACGTCCTGGCGGGGAATGGGCAAGAGGGTGGGCTATTTTTTTCCTTGGTGGTGACTTGGTATACTTCCAGTATTGTACTAGCTCCTTTGTGTGGTGATGTACATAAGAGAAGGGTATACATTTGTGAATTCCTTGAGGAGGATGGATACTTGATCCTGATCCTTGCAAGGTTTGTTCCCTACTTCCCTCTTCCTGGAAATGGAAAAGGGTTGTGGCTTCTTCATGGAAATGGAATTCTGATCCTGGCCTATGTTGTGCCTGGGTATTTTCTCCGTTGTTAATAGAAATTCGGATGCTCAGTTGTGCTCTGTTACAACTTATAAGGTTGTAAATATCGCAAGGAAAGTTTTGAAATTATGCTACTTGCTGGCTCAGTGCTTGAAATTTATGGTGATCCTGTATTAACAGTGAATGCTTGTCTAGAGCAACATGGTAGTGGTGGATGAAATACCTCAGGTTTCAGCATCAGCAGATCGGAGTCATCAACGCAGAGCTGCAGCTGAATCCACAAGGCAAACCTCCCCCTGGTAGTACCTAGAATCAATCCGGCGTGACAAAGGGGCGTGAAACATGTAAGAATTTTGAAGCGAGTAGAGATTCCGACGCCATAACTAGAAATTGGAATCACCTGGCCGGTTGACCCTGATCGTAATCATGCAGAAGACGCTCGTGGTATTCAGGGTGGGATCGTGAACTTGGGTCGCGGTGCGGTTCGGCCACCAGGACAGTCCGTCGGAGCCGGGGAAGTACGTAAAGCGGCGGCGGAGGGATGCGGCTGCGCTCGCCGTCGCCGCTTCCACCACGAACCCACCGCACGGGCGGCGAACGAGCAGTGAGGTGTGAGGGGAAGCAGAAAAGGAAAGACGAGAAGTAAAAGCGAGCGGCTGCGTGGGCCGCGTTTAGGGCATTGGACCGAGCAAGGTAATAGTAGCCCATTTATTTATTTGTCCATCTTGTTTTCTACCTGCATGGCCCAATATAGCCCGGGTGACCCGTACACGCACGCGCACACAGTCCTGGGTTCCCCTGGCTAACTGAAACGTGATGATGACGAAATAAAATGGACCGGCCCGGTTGGATGGTCGAGCGAGCGTGGCGACGATTGAGCCGGTTGGTGACTTGTTGGGCTGACGTGGATGCTTCAACTGCAACGGTCTGGTCAGGAGTTGCAGACTGACCTGTTCCTCCTCCTACCGCCAAACTCCGAAAGCGATTCGTCATTCGTACGTACGTATACGCTGGTTGGTTGTAACATACGCAAGCACTGACACCCGAATCTGCTCGCTGCCCGCGCGGCTGACCTGTACGCATTCCTTTCCGGATACCAATACCACCCCTGCTGTGTCCAGGGGCGGACGCCCGGGCTGCCCGGGCCGCAGCTCGGGGCGAGCTCATGTAGTCCCTTTAACTTATGTGGTATTTAGTCTATGATCTTAATTAGAGAAAAGGAGGTTCAGGAGGCGTGAATCAGCGGCTCAGCTCGGGGTGCAACATCGTTGCGTATCCGTCTTTGGCTGTTCTGTATCCGTCTCTGGCTGTGTCCGCAATCATCGCCTTGCACTTGCAAGCATCACCAAACTTAACTGAAGAAATCTAGCCAGACGTTTCCCATCACCACTGAAAATCATCAAAGCCATCGCTCGTCTTCTTTAATCATGGCGTCTGCGTCGGTGCACTGCTGATGGTACCCTGGTTGGTAATCAGGCCTTTTTTTTTTTTGAAACTTTGTAATCAGGCCTTTTTCTTCTTCTGGGAGAAAGAAGAAGAGTTGCTTGGGGTATTTCTGGGTGGCCTTCTTGGTTTGGTGTCACGGCTGAGATCAGTCGGCAACACACGGATCTGTGTGTATGGCTCTCGTCGGGATCAGTGAGGTATCTAAGCTCGTAGCTGGTGGCCAGCTAATGAGGGGCATGAGCAAAAGATGGCCGCCTGTCGGTTGTCATCTGGCAGCCATGTTTCCCCCCGTTTCCATTCCCACTTTCCTTTTTTTTTTCTTATTCGGGAGAGGAAAGAAGAGAGCATTGCTTTCGGGCTTTCGGCGTGGCATTCGTGTGCGTAATCAGATGCCAATTCCGTTCTAGAAAAAATTGGAAAGAAAAGGAAAATAAAGAGGTTGGGAGAGAGCTCACATGAGTCAGCCTAACAAACTTGTACCACGAGCTTAGCCGCACATGCATGCTTGCTTGCCAATGATTTCTCGGCCAACAATTCTGAAATCATTTCCCCCCATGAGCTGTTCTAATAACCGTATCGATAAGTTTATCTTTAAAAAAAGAAAAGAAAAATTAGCCGTAGGTCTTCTGAATTCCCCAACCTCTCCAGAAGAAACGAGGGTTTGACGCTTGACACCGTCGTAAAAGGAGGGCTCCTCCTTTTCCTTCCAGCCTGTCTGACCCACCGACCAGCCAGCCAAGCAGGAGTCGCTTACCGCCTGGCGAAAACTTACTCCAGTTGAAATTTCAGGCTCCCTTGTTTTGTTCCATCGCCACCCCCAGCTGTGCTTTCCCTTTCCCAGGTCCCCTCGTTTTTAATCTCACCAGTTTTATAAACGAGTGAATTTAAAACTAACAGATATTTACATGGTTTTTACTCGATCACCGTCGATTAATTACTCCGTTTTTCTGGTATAAGCGCTAATTAATTAACAATTCGTTCGCGCACCAAACTACCAAAGCGAAAGGGGGGAAAAAAATTATTCGCGTCGCGCACCTCCTCTCCGCCTCCTCTTTCCTCCCCTGCTCGCCAGCCCATTCGCATCGCATCGCAGCGCGTCGCGGGCGGCGAGCGACAACTCAGGAAGAAGAAAAAGGAAGGAAAGCCAAGGGAAGCGGGCGCGACCAGCGCACGACCACCGCCACCACCGCCTCTCCTCGCCTCCCCATTCCGAGTGGAATCCCCGTGGACTCCTCCGCTTCCGCCTCCGTGCGTCGCCGCGGCGCGCTGCTCCGACGGCCCTGCCTGCCTCCTCAGGTGCGCTTCGGATTGCTTTTGTTGCTGCTCCTCCTCCTGCTGCTATCGCTTCGCTCGGATGCGCGCTTGTCGATTGGGTTTGGAGAGCTGGGCGGGGAATGGCCGGGACGCCGGATCTCGCCGGGGGGCAGGGTGCTGTCGGTGCTGCTAGATCTGGGGCGTGCTGTACGGACGGGACCGTGAATTTGCCACCGGCGTGGCTCGCGTAGATCTAGCGACCCCTCCTTTGCTTGTTGGAGCTGTTTCGATTTTCGTGCCGGGTCCTATCGCCGTTCAAAATTTTTGGGTTCGAGCTTGGTTTTGGAGCGCTATTATTCATGCTGTTAGAGTTATGAGGTGGGGTCCGAATGGAAATGGGGATGCTTGCTTGTAAAGGGATCTCGATCGCAGATGGATCTTATGGATGAATGGATTGTGCAGGTACCCAACCGAGGAGGACACGGAGCTGGGCACAAGAAGCTTGATTTGAAAGAGAGCCATGAAGAAAGTGTTCGATCAGACGGTCCGAGACTTGTACGTGATTTCCGTGCTATATCCCCATCATATACCCCGTGTGCGATTGCGAGCATTATTTGTTTGCTAGCCGCATGGATTGACCTAGTAATTTGTTTGGACCTCCTACTTTTGCAGAAAAAGAGAGGTGAACAAGAAGGTCCTCAAGGTTCCCGGAATAGAACAAAAGGTGAAAGATCTCTGCCCTGGCATCCTTTCACACACAAGCAGTTCTTGGGCAAATTCATTTGTTTGCTCGTACTTTCCCTTGCCAGTTGTTAGAAAAAGAATGATGTTCTTGTTCTAATTTGTACACAGATTCTTGATGCTACAAGCAATGAGCCATGGGGCCCGCATGGATCCCTCCTGGCAGACATTGCTCAAGCAACGAATAACTAGTATGTTTTTTCCCTTTCATTTTTTATTGGCTATTCGTCAAACAGAAACCAGCTTTCCTGGTGCTAATGTGGTTTGCATGTCCGTTTGCAGTCATGAGTACCAGATGATCATGAATATTGTGTGGAAGAGGATCAATGACACTGGTAAAAATTGGCGGCATGTTTACAAGGTAAAAGTTTTCTTGCAGCCATGAATATTAAATGTAGGTTTTAATGCCGCTTTTGATAATATTTTTATATTATAAACTATTACGATAATTTTGCCGTTCCTGAAACTGATGTTCTCTTTTCCGTTTTCTCATGTGTGGTAGGGGTTGATTGTCTTGGACTACCTGGTTGCACATGGTACTGAGCGAGTTATTGATGACATAAGAGAGCATTCTTATCAGATATCGGTAATGCTATCCACCCAGTTTTCAGCTTTATATGTTCATTACAATCATAAAGTTAGGTTGTGGCATCGGAGGTTTTTGGTATCTTACTTGCCTGGTGCTCTGACACTTATGCTTAAAATTTCAGACACTTGCTGACTTCCAGTACATTGATTCTTCTGGGAGAGATCAAGGCAGCAATGTACGGAGGAAATCCCAGAGCCTTGTTAGTTTAGTTAATGATAAAGAAAGAATACAGGAAGTTAGGCAGAAAGCCCTCACTACCAGGGACAAGTGAGTATAGTCTAGCTTTATTTCATGCTTGCTTCATATTGATTGGTGCACGCTGTTTTACAGGCATGAGCGTTTCCTCTTGTTGTATTGATTACTTTTTATCTGTCCATCTTTAGGTACCGGAGTGCATTTGCCACCAGTGGAACACACAGGAGCCCAGGTGGATATGGTGGTGGTTATGACAATGATCGCTATGAGGGCAGCTATGGCAGTAGATATGATAACAGAAATGGAAATGGGAGGGAAAGAGAATATGGATACAGGGACGAAGACAGATATGGTGGTCCTGGAGACACACCCAATCGGGAAGGAGATCGTTATTCCAGAGATTCTAGTGAGCGCTATGGTAGAGATTATAGAGAAGATGAATACAAAGGAAGTCATAGCAACCATGAATATGCTGAAGGATCAGGCCGCAGGAGCTATGGTCGGGAAAGGGATTCATATGGGGATGATGAAGCCTATTCATCCCGGTATGTTTTTTTTCCTTTCAACTTGAAATTCTTGCTTAATGGCCATAATCATATCAGCAACTAATGTACCGAATAGTTAGTTCACTAAATCAATAATATTATTCTCTTCAGATTTTAGGGGTCTTTGTGGATCTTAACATCCTCTTCTATTTTCCTTGCAGTGGCCGTGGCAGCAATGCTGATGGGCCTACCCAGGATGAGAGGTAAATAATGGAGATTGGTCACTTTCATAAATTCTTAGCATTTTCCTTTTGGAGTGTGCCTTCTAAGTTCTGTTACCTGCGTTCACAGGCCTATAGAACGAAAGCTATCTAACCAGCAGATTGCCTCACCACCACCAAACTATGAAGATGTTACAAGAGATGGCCAGGACAATCTTCCCAATGACAGGTCAATATTCTATTTTCGATGCTTTAATTTCTTGGCTGAGCAATAATCCCCTAACTTAACTCTCAATTTCAGAAATGGAGGAAGTGTTCCTGCTGCCGTACCAAAGGTGTCTTCTCCTCCTGTTCCTGCAACAAGTGTTCCTGCAGAACAGGTGAATGGGGTTCACGATAGTACTGTCGAAGATGTACCTGCACCCCCAACTGCTCATGCTGAGCCTAATGGATTTGATGAGTTTGATCCACGTGGATCTGTACTAGGTATAGTTTGTTCTTTTTCGGCAATCAATACATCGCTCGGGTAAAATGAAGTAATGTGAGCATGAGCATCTAAGTCTAACCTGGCATGTTGTTGGAATCAATATCTTGTTGGTAAACATTACTGATATTACGCTTGCTGATCTATATCCCCTTTCAGATTCTTCTCCTCCCGTGAACCCTGCGCCAGTGGTGAATAGCTTAGAGATGGATTTATTTGGATCAGATCCTATTAGTTCACTGGCTTTGGTATCTGTGCCTCAACCAACAACCACATCAAATGTTGAGCCACCAGCAAATTCAGGTTTTGAGACAAATGATTTTATGGGCATGCCACCAACTTCCTCTGGATTTGGCGAGGTATATGCATAATTTATTTGCATTAGTATGTGTGTTCTAGTGGGGGTTGTGATGCAGTTTTGTGCATACGTTCTTAAATTGGCTTGCTACTGTTCTACTGAAAACAGTGTAAGAGCTTTTCATAATTTTGTGGAGTTTGATGGATTAGATAAGCTAAATGCTATAAGCGGAGGTACCAAAGCTGTTTATTAGAACTGTTCTTAACATTGAAGAACCTGTACTAGTAATGACAGAATTTCCATCAGTAGGAATGCTTTGAATTGAACTCAAGTAATGACAGAATTTCATTGATGGTGTTGCTGCTGTGTTTCTTTTAATTTATCTAGTCATAATTTCTAATCTACGCATTCTTTTTTTACTGTCTTTTAATCTTCCAACAGATTGATGCCTCAAATCCTTTCGGGGATCCTACTCCTTTCAAGGCGGTTCATGATGAAAGTCCTGCAGTTCCTCAGACAAATGCTGCGCCTGCTGGTTCTATTCAGTCTACTGGACCTGGTGCAGATGCAAATCCTTTCCAGGCTGCCTCAGCCGCAAGCTTTGGTTTTGGAGATACTCTTGGTGACCTCACTTTTGCTTCAAACACTGCTTCTGAGCAGCAAGATATTTTTGCAAACACAGCCTCCTTTCCTTCACAGGTATCAGCTGCGAATCCATCCGTGGTTCTCCAACAGCCAGTTTCTACTAATTTCCCCTCTCAGGCACCTCAGCCTGCAGTTGCTGGGCCACCGCCTGTTACTCATGCTGCTCCCACAGCATTTGCTCCTTCTCAAGCACCTCAGGCTGCTCCTGCGTTTGCTTATTCACAAGCACCTTATCCTGCTGCTGCCAACCAGTCTCAGGTTCCCCAGGCTGCCTCCACATCATTTGCTCCTTCACAGGCACCTCAACCTGTAGCACCAAATGTGCCATCAGGCCAGTCAAACTTCTTTATGCAACCAGCATCAGGGGCTGGTTTTGATAGCCAATCTGGGGTTCCTTTACAGAATGGAGCTCCATCCTACATTCCTTCACAGACTTCTCAGTTCACTGCCCCGGCAAACCAACAACCATCTCAGCCAAGCTTCCTCCCACAAACTGGGACATCAGCTCCGCAGCCAGCTTTGATTTCTCGGGGAGCATCCCAGCCTCTTGGTGTGCCAAATTCAGTACCTTCTGCCACTAGCTTCCCGTTGCAGTCAAGTTCATCAGCTCCCCCAGAAACACTCATTTCAGCCTTGCAAGTTAGTCAGACTGAGCCAGTGAAGAAATTCGAGCCCAAATCTAAACTTTGGTCTGATACTCTGAGCCGGGGTCTAGTCAATCTGGACATTTCTGGACGTAAGTGGCTTGTCATGGGTTCTCTGTTTCTGCAATGCCAACAGCCTACCTTTATGTTGTCTGACCTCATTGCATGTGTTTTACAGCAAAAGCAAACCCTCATGCCGATATTGGAGTTGACTTTGATTCAATCAATCGCAAGGAGAAAAGGCAAGAAAAGAAAATAAACCAAGCACCTGTGGTGTCTACAGTCACCATGGGCAAAGCCATGGGAGCTGGTTCCGGCATTGGCCGGTCTGGTGCTGGTTCAATGGCACCCCCTCCCAACCCAATGGGTGCAGGCAGGCCCATGGGCATGGGTATGGGCACTGGTGCTGGTTATGGTGGCGGCATGGGGATGAATCGGCCAATGGGCATGGGGATGGGGATGGGGATGGGAATGGGAATGAACCAACAACAGATGGGAATGGGGATGGGGATGAACCAACAACCGATGGGAATGGGGATGGGGATGAACCAACAACCGATGGGAGGAATGAACGTGGGGATGGGGATGAACCAGGGGATGCCGATGCGGCCTCCTATGGGAATGGGTCCTGGTGGAATGCCCGGTGCTGGCTACAATCAAATGGGTGCTGCATACGGTGGTCAGCAGCCATACGGAGGATACAGGTGAGGAGGCTACAGCTTGCCACACCACAGATTATGCGGTGGGGGTTTGAGAAACAGTTTAGGAGGCATATGTATTTTGGTCGCCTGGTTTTGCTTTGTGTATGATTTCTTGTTTCTTTTGGGGTGGGTGGGTATAATTTTCGTCACTATTCTTTTTACAATCCATGTTGGATACTGTACCTACTAAATAGCAAATACTAGCAAACAAGTGAACGAGGGCGACGCTACAACTACTGTGTTGTGTTGGATGCAAAGCCTTGATACTACAAGCGCCCATGTAGTTGTAACTGTATAATTTGCTATATATAGGTTGCTTTTGCTGTGAAACATATTATTTGTTTCAGCATTCTTGCTGGATGGACAATAAAAGGCTGTACCATTTGGTTGAGTTGTCTCTCGTTTTTGCAATGACGTCACAAATTTGACTTTACCGTCAAGTAATCCGGTAGGCGGTTTTGTGTCCACAGCATCATTCTAGTATCGATGAATAGCTTTTGGACTAGTAACTGCTTGGAACTAACAACGCTTCTTGGAGCTAGACCTGACAGCAGTTTGGTGCTATCTGACTCCAAAAGGAGGCTTGAACTAACATGATTATATAGCGTATCATGCAAGAAATCTCCTGTGGTCCACGTCACCTGTCCTTGCTTTTCTTTTTTTTTCTTTTCCAATTAACCACGTCTTCACCATCCTCTCTTAACTCACGTGCATTCCATTTCAAAATCAGGTCGTTTTGCCTTACATGGATTAGGTCGTTTTGATTTACATGGATTTTGCTATGCCTAGATATAACATTTAGGTGCATAGCAAAATCTATATATCTAAAAAAGCTAACACGATAACAATCTACATTTTATAACGGAGGGAGTACCACATAGTTCACCATAGAAAATAACAGAAGGAAGCACACGAACATTCACAAGCAGCATGCTAAAATAAAACACGCACCATACATCACACGCATAATACCACATAGTTCACCAGTCTACCGGCATAGCTAACTCGCAAACTGAATAAACTAGCGGAGGAAAACAAGCAACCAAGTCCGTTTCCCGTAGTTCCCTTTAAACAGTGCCTGCAATAGAAGCGTTGTGATTAAACTTGCAATCCACACGGGGCATGCCAATTGACATTTGGCAGCACGGAAACAAGAAAAATTGGGCATCAAAAGCACATACGAGCAGAAATTGTATTGATAACTCACCTTCTACATCCTGCCCCTGATGGCTAACGACAATGTCCATCTCACTGGAAAAAAAACAGGGTGACATTCATTAATCAAACTACAGATCACATGTACTCATGCTGACAAACACAATAAACCACACTAGAGAGAGAGAAGAAATCCAAACTGTTTCAGAGATTTTTTTTAACTATTTAGTACAGGAAAAAGAGCAAAAGCAGCAGATCACCGAACATGTCTATTGCTTGCAAGCAAGATAGATGTTCCTGATTCCACTTCTCAAAACCTAACTCTAGCTTCTGCCGTGGCTGAATAGACTCAACATACAGCCACCATAACGATGACTATTTTACATGTTAAATCATTAAAACAACATTATACATAAAATAACAAACCATATAATCAAAATCCAAAACTAAATTACCACTTGGAATAAATAATTGGAAGAAGTGTATAACAGTATAACAGTACAGTGCACAGGCTCTCAGCTATCTGAATAACAGAAGAGAGACCTGAATACTATGTGCTACTGGTTTACTTTACAAATAATGGATGGAGCTCAGAACATAGCCCCTATTATCCAAAAGGATGGCTAAGCTGCAAAGTATTTCCTTTTGTTTTCTTTTAGTAAATAGCACAGGTGGGGAAAGCTTGATAGCATCACCACATATCACAATGGACAATTGAGCTTATAAAATGCTGATGTTCAGAGTAAATATAGTATAGGGAACATTTTAAACCGGGGACATGTCAAGTAAAACATGGTGTCTGCTTGCCAAATTGCCAATACGCAACTAGAGAAGAACCTATCCACCGATTCTAGTGCTATGCAATTTCTTAATAGGTTAGTAATGAAACTAAAAAACAACGCACTGCCAGGGCTAAAGGAGAACAGGCATTGCACCGAGTTTTTGAAGTTCTGGATACTGGACAGTCAGATTTTACAGACTGGACCGGCATGCTCCAAATGTTGTGACACATGACGGAGACGTGGGGGCTCGGGCTATGGTCACGTGTGGCATCATAAATCTAGTTGAGCTGTGTCCTGAAGTGCAAAATCTATGCAAGCACTCATGTGTTAAGTGCACAGGACAAAACTTCCATACGGATGGATCAAATAAAATTTAGATTGCGCTAAGAACCAAATGACGGCGTAGGCTGTGGAATGGTCACTACTGACTAGACCATTGAGCTATTCATTTGGCTCGAAAGGTATGGTAGATAGATCATGACCCAGAAGGTTTGGCAACTAGTTGTTTTTAAAAAAGTGACATGTCGACAATGGATCTGGGAGCACATGATGTGATAATTTGGCAGAGATGGAACTTAGCTTGAGAAAAGCCAAACTTCTGATATGATTCTGCTATTTTTTTGTTATCCACTTAAGAAAAGGTAAATCATATAGTCGATACATCATTGTGTTTGAAGTTTGGATCAACCTCTAGGCGTATTGATTATGGAGATTGCATATCACGTAGAACTGGAGCTGCTTATGTCGTCCTAGTCTGACAGAGCTCAAGAGAAGATGCCAGTGTGAGGAAGGGGAAACCATATTCATAGTCCCAGTCTCCCAGAGCTCAAGAGACGAGGCTGGGGTGAGGAAGGGAAAATCATATTCATAGGCAAGGTGCAATCAATGGGAAAGTGGGAAAGAGATGGGATGAAGGAGTAAGAATAATTTGCAGATTTGTTTAGAAGAGAAAAGGGATAGCAGTGCCAGTGCCAAACAAACCTTTGCAGTAGCATGCTAGCAGGGGCAGAGCTAGGGCCTATGCTGGGTGTGCTGTAGCATGGGTCCAGCGCAGTGCATCTCAGGCCAATACACGAAGTTCCTAGGTCCAAAACACTAGAATTTTGCTCAAATTTAGCTACCTCAGCACTTGTCCATGGGTCCAGCCCTGGGTGGAAGCCATTTCTGGCTCCGCCCCTGCATGCTAGCAATCAATTTATTCACTGGTAGATTAAAAACTGCACATGTTTGAAATGGAGAATATGCAATTAGTCACTGTTTTAGTTTATTCATCCATAATACTTGTGCTTTTCTTTTTGTAAAACTGACCACAAAGCAAGTTACATGGGATGTTTTTCAGTGCTAATTCATGAAGTGCCATCGTAGCTATTCCTTTTATTGCATATATTTTCAAGAATTCCCAGGGTCATAAAATTTGGAGCATTATTCAGCAGTTTATACTAGGTATTCCAAATATGAGTTCAGACAAAAATTCAGGGAGCACATAAAGCGCAATCAGGGAGCTTTTTTTCAGCATTGCATTTTATACCAGGTATTCCAAATAGGCAATCCATCAATTGCTGTATGATTGCAGGATAACAAAGAAAAAACACCTGATTCTCACATGGAATGCTTCCACAAGTAGATCTCACGCAGTGCTTATAAAAAAGCACTATGAGACATATACTGGCTCAGCAAACAAAAATTACAATCGTTGAAGAAATAAATGAAATGAAATGAGAATGATTTAATGTCTTACCTAGATCAGTGGTTCCTTTCTTGATTGCTCAGTGGTTCCCTTCTCTGAAATTTGGTAAGTGGGGAGACAAAGCCATCCTGTAGGGAAGTGCATGCCCACAGAACCGTTCCCTATTTGGCAGCTTTTGCATTGTCATTTCCTTGAGATTGAGGACAAACACCCAGGGAGCCTCATAGTGCTTGATGAAAACAAATCCCTCTCCAGCATCTACAATCCTAATCAAATAACTGTTACCAGATCCACCTGCCATTCTGAGATCAAGCAACCCATCCACACCCGAAAACTTCATGACATCCTCTTTCAACCATCGGCCTTTGGCACTCCTGCTCCTGTCATGACGCCAGAAATGGAGTGCACAGCGGGACCACGCCATTGCCACGACACGGAGGTCCCTGTCACCCTCGCTCCTCATGACCTTGATGTTCCTGTTGTACTTATCACACATGCCGCTGCATGGCAGATTGATGGTGGAGAACTTCTTGGTTTGCAAGTCCAGCACCAGGATATGCTCGTAGTCCATTCCCCAGTCGTGTACGACCCAATAGACATGCCCACTGTCACGGGCACCATCATCGATCCAGGGCGTCTCATAATTGTAAAGTTCGTAAGTGTCAGGGCATGGGAGCACTACCCATTGTCGTGAGCTTGAGGAGAAAGCACAGAGGCACGGCCCCTCCCTAAGAACGTATGTTGCAATGAGCACCTCGAAGGAGAAGATGCCAGTGCCCCCCTCGTCTTTGTCACTGATTACCAAAGCAGCGCCTAGGTAATAAGACCCAAGGTACAGGCCGGCACCAGGCTTGGGCAAGAGGATAGAGTGGCCTGACAAGGGGTCGCAGACGGCGAAGTGCTTGGGGATGTCCCTGAGGTCCGGAAGCTCGCGATCATTGGTAGAGCGGTCGCAGGACGAGCAGAAGAGCAGGAGGCCATCGCGAGAGTCGGCGAGGGACCAATGGTCGACTGTGGGGAGCGAGCTGAGGGAGAAATCCCGGCATCGGCCGACGGCGCCGCCGACGCCGGGATTAGGCGCGACCACCGGTAGGAAGGTAGGGTCGAGCACCGGGAGGGGAGACCGGTTGAGCACGTCGTACCGGTCGGGGCGGCCGCCTTTGCAGATGAAAAATCCGAGGAGCTGGGGCGGGTGGAGGCGGCGGAACCGGCGGAGGAAGGCGGGGGCGGAGGAGACGCGGCGCCAGCGACGGCAGACGAGGGCGGCGGAGCGCGCTAGGTCGGCCGCCGAGGGGAGGCGCAGGAGAATCTCCTCCAGGTCCGCGTCGTCGAGGATGGCCGTCGCGTCGCCGTCGCAGTCGCCGTCGCCGTCCCGCGGCGCCGGCCTCCGGCATTTCCCCAGCATTTTGAGGATTTCCCTCGTCCTCGGCTCTCGGGTATTTGGTTGCGAATGGAGGGGCTCAGCCAGGCTACAGTACTGTGCAGGGAGCGGCGGCTTCCGACGGGATGTTGGCTGGTAAAGTGGTAGGAGCGGAGGAGAGGTGGCCGCCGGTGAGGTGCCTGCACAGAAGAGGCGGCGCTGTACTGTGACTGGGAGAGTGATTGGAGATTTGGAGAGTGAAGGAACCTCCGAGAGTCGGGACAATGGGGATGGCAACGGACGGTGTGGGCTTGGTCTCATGGGCTTAGCGTAAAGCACACTACAGTTCTCACGGTGGACTGGGCCACGGGGGAATTGATCCAGGACGATGGAGACGTCAAATTGTTCAACGGGCCGCCACAAAAGACGGGCCTCCAGCTTCTTCGTGTTCGTCTCCGCGCCTCCGCGGCATTGGGGGTTTCCCAGACCAGCCCGTTTTCATGCATGTCTAATTTGCCATTTGCCTTCCGCAATCACAATCAGCCAACCAATTCTATTGTTGCAAGAACCTTGTTACTATCAATCAACACATTTTTCTCGTGTGCGCTCCACGACTCCACGTGACATGAAAACGGGTCACGTTTTCAGAATGAATGATTTCTTAGTACACGGCTCTATTCTTCGAGTGATATAAAATCTCCAATTTAAAAGCTTGTTCTTTCCAAGGCATATGACGGTGGATTGCAGTTTTTTGAACAATGTTTTGCTGAAGCTAGGCTTTCGAAGCTCATGGGTACAGCGTGTCATGACTTGCGTGACATCGGTACGCTACTCGGTCTGCTTCAATGGTGTCATGTCGACACCGTTCACTCTAACACGCGGTCTTCGCCAAGGTGATCCGCTTTCGCCATATTTACTTCTCTTTGTTGCTGATGGTATGTCAGAATTGATCAACAGTAAAGTTCAGAGTGGTGCTTTGCATGAGCTACAGATTTGCAGGGGAGCTCCTGGCATCTCGCATCTACTATTTGCATATGACACATTACTCTTCCTCAAGGCCACCACGGATCAGGCTAGCCAGGTTAAAGAGTTGCTGAACATATATACTCGATGCACAGGCCAATTGATTAATCCGTCAAAATGCTCTATAATGTTCAATGAGAAAGGGCAGCAGGAAACACATGATCAGGTTAAACAGATACTTGGGGTGGAGAGAGCCACATTTGAGCTTAAGTATTTGGGACTTCCTACACCATCAGGGAGGATGAAAGGTGAACGATTCCAACCCCTGAAGGAGCGTCTAAGCAAGAGACTCAGAGATTTCACTGAGAAAAATATGTCCTCGGGAGCTAAGGAAGCCTTAGTCAAAGCAGTTGCGCAAGCTCTTCCTACATACATCAGGAGTGTCTTTAAGCTGTCCCTTGGTTTATGTGATGATCTCACAAGCATTATTAGAGAGTTTTTGGTGGGGAGTGGAAAATGGGAAGAGAAAGACGGCATGGGTTGCATGGAATGATTTAACTCTAAAAAAGTGTTGTTGTTGGGGGGGGGGGGGGGGGGGGGGGGGGGGCGTGGGGGTGCGGCTTGGTTTTAAAGATTTACGTCTTTTCAACCAAGCTATGCTAGCAAGACAGGCTTGGCGCTTGCTGGAATTCCCTGAGAGCCTTTGTGCCAGATTATTGAAAGCTAAGTACTACCCAAGAGGATGCCTAACTGATACAACATTTTGTTCTAATCCATCTCCTACCTGGCAGTCAGTTATGCATGGTCTCGAACTCCTAAAAAAAGGAATTATTTGGCGAATAGGATGTGGCTCACAGGTCCGCATCTGGCGTGACCCATGGATTCCAAGAGAGTATCGATGAATGTAACATCAAGGCAGGGGCGTTGCCGCCTAAGATGGGTATCTGAATTGTTGGATATATCAGGGCGTAATTGGGACTATGACAAGCTCCTAGGCATTTTTAATCCTGCGGATGCAGATGCAATTGCAAAGATCAAGCTGCCAGAGAGAGCTTCAGAAGATTTCATCGCTTGGCAAATGGAAAAACCTGGGATCTTTACCGTGCGGAGTGCTTATAACTTGGCATTGAAATTGCGGGACATGCAGGTTAGCACGGCAACAAGTTTACTGCCACATGGTGACCGAAAGTTATGGAATTGTGTCTGGGAAGGTAACATTCCAACGAAGGTTAATATCTTCACGTGGAAACTATGTAGGGATGTACTCCCAACCAAGAGAAATAAGCTCATCAGAAAATTAGAAGTGGAGGACATCTGCGACCTTTGTGGGCAGGAAGTAGAGACTAGCTTTCATGCCACGGTGGCTTGCCCTCAAGCACGAAATCTCCGTTTAGCGATGCCAGCTGAGGCATTATTCGTTTACACTGGCCCTGATTGGCTGTTGTTACTTCTGGAGAGATGTTCGAACGAACAAAGAGTTTTAACCAAGCTTGTTCTCTGGAGGGCTTGGTCAGTCACCAATCTGGCCCATCATGCATCACCAGCTCAGTGCATTATCTCTGGTGTTTACGAGAATCTCTGGAACAGGTAAGGAAACAGGCAAGCAAGATGTCTTGTTCACAGCATGGATAGTGTTGTTTAGATGCGCAGATGCGGCTGAAGCTGAGGCGAAAGCTTGTGAAGAAGGAATTCGACTAGCAACGCAATGGGTCCAAGGGCCTGTGATCATCGAGTCGGACTGCGCGAGAATGGTTAAGGCGTTGCGGAAGAAGGAAGATAAATCAGAACTGAGCTTCACAGTTGCTGCGGCAATAGAACAAACACAATTGCTTGAGGAACGGAGAGTAACACAGGTGAAAAGAGAGTGTAGCTATGTTCTCCTAGTTAATAAAGCTCTCTTTTTACCCCCCCCCCCCCCCCCCCCCCCCCCCCCCCCCCCCCCCCCCCAAAAAAAAAAGAGCCTAGCTAAAGGGAACACACAGATTCATGCCATCTGTGTTTTCTTTGGGCCTATTTAGATTTGTTTTTTTCCCCTGTTACATTCAGTTTGACAAAAATGTTCCACTTAGCAAATTATCATGCTTGCCCTGAGCTGTGTTTTTCATTCCTAATGTTAAATAAAGCAAAGCAGAGGAGCGTTCTGGCAAGCAGAGCAGCAATGAGGAGTCTGCGCGGGGCATGGAATAATATATAGAAAACATTTCAGAATGAATTTAGAAAATGCTGTGAGAACTATTATAAGTCAATCCTAGTTATGGTCAATGAGATCTGAACCCGTATGCAATTTATCATCACAGCAATTTGACATTATCTGTCAAATGCGTGTGCCGACAGCGTTTGTCAAAACGAACCCTAACACGATCGATAAGTATTTCTCTGCACCCTCCGCTATCACTAAAGTAGTTGATTTCCTCTATGCTGCAATGAGTGCCGATTCTTGCTCATGGTGCATCATCAGCACTCGTGATCATACCCATTTAGTGTTTGTGTTTTGCATGTTTCTCACTACTATTTGATATACCAGTATTTCAGCAAGAACTGTTAAGTTAAACTCTTGTTTAGAGCTCCAAGCTACACTCATCCACAACTTGATAATGGACTATGCCTTGAATTGCTAGTTTTGCATGGACAAGTTTCACTCAAACTCAAAGTCATAATCAGTACTTGACTGCCAGTATCCTACCCCGCGGGTGGAGCATATACGTTATACTTCCAGGTCTCTTTCATAAGCTTACTAGAGATCACCCAAGTCTCATAGACTGCGACGTTTAACAGCCGGACTCATATAGGTGTGTTTTTTCAAGAATGTTTTATAGGATAGCATCTTCGCTTATTAAAGCCAACAGAATCACATTAAAGCATATAGCCAACCTACCTTACAACACACATGCCTTACAGCATACCTATCTTATAGCATTTGAGAGTATTGCATCTTCACTTAGAGAGGGTTAAATAATTATTCTCCTTAGTTAACCAAAAGTTTGTTTTTTCCATATCCTAATTCACGGGATCTCCGATCACATAGGTTGGGTTACCACTATGACAACTCAAACGGGTCTCATACCTATCTCCCTCGATGCACTTTCTATCACATTCCGTGATAGCCCTTTTTTAAAGAGATCTACCAGGTTTTTATCTGTTTGAATATAAGTCACACTTATTACTCCGGAGTTTCTCAATTTCCTGATAGACTTCAGTCGTCTCTTGACATGTCTTGATGATTTCGCATTATCCTTAGCATTGTTCACTTTGACTATCACAGTTTGATTGTCACAGTTCATAAGGATGGTCGGCACAGGTTTTTCAGCCACATGCAAGTCCTTCAAGAGTTCACATAACCACTCTGCCTCAACAGTGGCTGTATCTAAAGTAGTAAGTTCTACCTCCATGTCCATGGTTGACCTCATCAAAATGGTTTGTTTGCAAGACCTCCATGATATAGCACCACCTCCAAGGGTAAACACATACCCACTCGTGGCATAAAGCTCATCAGTATCAGAAATCCAGTTCGAGTCACTATATCCCCAAGCACAGCAGGGTGCCCAGAATAGTGAATCCCATAACTCATAGTACCCACCAAGTAGCGCATAGCCCTTTCAAGTACATGCCAATGATCAATACCCGGGTTTGACATGAACCTGCTCAATTTGATCACAACAAAAAATATGTCGGGTCTCGTTGCGCTAGCTAATTACATGAGTGAATTGATAATTTGAGAGTATCTCAGGTGATCTTTCACAATTTTCTTATTCTTTCGAAGTATTACACTAGGATCATAAGAAGTTGGAGAAGGCTTGTTGTCCATGTAGCCAAAGTGGCTCAAGATTTTCTCCACATAATGGGACTGTGAAAGAGTAATCACATTATCATCTTTAATCAGCTTAATGTTCAGAATAACATCAGCTTCTCCTAAATCTTTCATATCAAAACTCTTTGATAGAAAACACTTAACCTCATTGATCACATCAATATTGCTGCCAAAAATTAGTATGTCATCCACATACAAGCATAATATAACTCCTTCACCCTCACCATGGCGACAGTACACACATCTATCAACCTCATTTATGACAAAGCCCGCAAAAGTTAAAGTTCTATTAAATTTCTTATGCCATTGCTTAGGCGCCTGTTTCATGCCATATAAAGACTTTAACAACTTACACACCTTACTTTCTTAACCCTTCACCACAACTCCATTAGGTTGATCCATATAAATCTCCTCATCCAACTCTCCATTTAGAAAACTTGTCTTTACGTCCATCTGATGGACAATAAAACCATATGAGGTAGCCAAAGAAAGTAGTGCTCGAATTGTGATCAGTCTAGCGATAGGTGAGTAAGTATCAAAGAAATCTTCACCTTATTTTTGTGTGTAGCCTTTGGCCACAAGACGTGTCTTGTACTTCTCAATAGTACCATTAGGCCTAAGCTTCTTCTTGAACACCCATTTACAACCCATTGGTTTTGCACCCATAGAGTCGTTCAGTGAGCTCCCAGGTTCCATTAGAAAGAATCGAGTCCATCTCATTATGGATAGTTTCTTTCCAATCATCTGCATCTGGAGATGCAAATGCCTCAGCAATAGACGTAGGTGTATCATCCACAAGGTATATAGTGAAATCATCACCAAAGAATTTTGCAATCCTTTATCTCTTACGCCTTCTAGGAGCTTCACTATCATCCTTCTCAATGACCTTCTCATGCTCATCAGATTGTTTAGAAGACTCAATAGATGCAATTGGTTTAGAAATTATCTCAGAGGAAAATCTAGAAGTGCTATGCATATCTTTTATAGAAAAAATATTCTCGAAAAATGTTGCATCACGAGATTCCATAATAGTATCAACATGCATATTAGGTACCTCTAATTTAACTACTAAAAATCTATAAGCAATGCTCCTCTGAGCATATCCTAGAAAGACACAATCCACTGTCTTCTATCCCAACTTGTACTTTTTAGAAATTGGTACATTGACTTTCGCCAAGCACCCCCAAGTGCGCAAATAAGAAAGTGATGGTTTTCTCCCAACCCACATCTCGTATGGAGTTTGCTCTTTATTATTGTTCAGAACTCTATTCAGGACATGACATGAAGTCAATAAAACCTCCCCACCGTGCCTTAGATAAACCAGCAGTGTCTAACATGGCCTTAACTAGATCAGTTAGCGTGCGGTTTTTTCTCTCAGCAACCCCGTTTGATTCAGGAGAATAGGGATGCACCCTCTCATGAATAATAATATGTTCCTCACAAAATTCATCAAAGATTTTAGGAAAATATTCACCACCACGATCTGACTTTAAACGCTTGATCTTTCTCTCAAGTTGATTCTCAACTTCTGCTTTATAGATTTTAAAGTAGTTTAATGCTTCATTCTTAGTTTGAATATAGTCACATCATCAATCAATGTCATGAAGTATCTCTTTCCACCTTTTGTCAACACACCATTCATCTCATAGAGATCAGAATGTATGAGATTTCGAGAGGTGCCAAGTTTCTCTCCCCAGCCATCTTGTGAGGCTTCTGAGGTTGCTTCGATTACACACGGCTATGGCACTTAGAACCTTTGGCAATAGTGATGTTCAGAATTAAACACATGCTGGAAAGCTGAGACATCAAACCAAAATTAACGTGATATAGATGTGAATGCCAAGTACTCGCATCATCACTAACATTGTCATAAATATTGTTCACTGACTTATTACAAAAATCTGCAAGAGAATAACGGAACAAGCATCCGCAATCATAGCCTTTACCAACAAATTGTCCATGTTTCAACACAACTAATTTATTGAACTCTAACACTACCTTAAACTCGTTCTTGCACAGGACCGAGCCGCTCACAAGATTCTTGTTAATAGTAGTGATATGTTGTACGTTCCTCAGCTGCACGATTTTTCCCGAAGTAAACTTCAGATCTACCGTGCCAACACCATGAACAGAAGCATGTGACCTAAGCGATCTGGTAAAAAGAGAATATGGATATGTCAGCACACACATGGATATTGGTACCCGTATCAAGCCACCAACTGGTAGATTAAAAAATTGAAAGAACAGTAGGTAATAAATTACCATACTCATCTCCAGTGTTGCCTATGGCCACTATGTTGACATCTTTGGATCCATATCCATGATTAGCCCTTTTATCCTTGCGAACTGCGCGATCTGAACAATCCTTTAAGAAATATCCAGCTCGCCATAGGTACAACAAGACAACTCGGATTTGTTCATCTTCTTTTTCTTGAAGGTAGTAGTCTTGATTTTGTTTTTCCCTTTATTCTTGTTTGTGTGGGAACTTTTGCACCATCTTAGCGCTAGACTAGTCTTGATCTCCTTTATCAGCAGCATCTTTCATCCGAGCTTTCTCCTCAACATTAAGAGACGCTATTAGGTTTTCAACTGATATCTCCTATCTACTATGTTTTAGAGTTGTGGCGAAATTCCTCCACGTGGAAGGCAATTTTGCAATTATGCATCCAGCCATAAACTTGTCGGGTATCTCACACTTGAGCTGCTAAAGGTTTTTCATGATGCACTGCACCTCATGCGCTTGCTCTACAACAGAACGGTTGTTCACCATCCTGTATTCGTGGAAGCTCTCCATAAGGTACAGTTCACTATCTGTATTTGTTGCACCATACTTTGTAACCAAAGCATCCCACAACTCTTTCGCATCTGTCGAGACCACATAGATATCGACCGTCTGAGACCACATAGATATCGACCAGACGGTTAGAGAGCACGTTGATGATACATCCCATGAAAAGATTATTGGCATCCGGGAACTTTTCCTGCTGCTCAGTAGTCAGTTCGCCTTCTGATTTGCCTTTTCTTGTGTCCCAGATGTGCATCGCATTAAGCCACATACGGACCTTTAATTGCCATCTCTTAAAGTTCACACCAGAAAACTTTTCTGCCCTTCATGACTCAGCAAAACCAGCCATGGTAAAATCAGCAAATTGCTTATAATAAGATTTTTGAATTGTTGGATAATTAGGCAATTGATGTGTTAATTTCCAAAATAAATAAATCATGATAAGAGACATTTGTAACATGCAAAACTCTAACATACTAGACAACATGAACAGCAAAATCATAAATCTAAGAAAACATGATTGACAACCAGATCAGATCATAGCACAGGTCCTGGGAAGCCGTGATGATGAGCGGCGCTGATGGAACGACGATGATGTTGCAGACGAATCGCAGCAGCCGGCATTGAAGACGACGATACGCCGTGACACGAAGATTGGACGGAGGACGAGTCGTGGCGACGAACTTGAGCAGTCACGCGGAACACTTCCCAAAAACCTTATTCACTCTCTCGCGGTGTAGGATCATAAGGATGGCTAGTTCCGGAGACCTACTCTCCCGTTCGTCGGTGCACACCAACGCAACGAAATGGAGAAGACAACAGTAGCGACGCAGCAGTGTAGAAGAGGCAAATCCTTGTATAGACCACCTTAGGGATACCCTAACCTGGGGGCCTACTCTATGGTGCGTCTTTTCTATGAGGGGGTGGTCCGTATTTACAGGGAGGAAAACCCCCCAACACCCTCATCTATTAGCAATACGAAACTAATAGATGGTGTACCCCTCCTACGCTAATAAGTCTTTAAGATTTATTCATAATTATTTATATGAACAAACCCATGTATCTAACGGGCACGGCAGCATCCTCGAGTAACTAGGGCCGCGAGGCGGCGGTGCCCAACTGCGATGCGACGGCTGGGTGCGTGAATTTGACGGGGGATGCATGGCGGCGGGGATTGCGGGGTGTCCGACCGCACGGTCGCCGGGATCCATGCCGCCGGCCCGAATATTTGCAGACGCCCCTGTTAGGATTATTTACACACATATCTCATTTTCAATTAACCCCTTAGTCGCGATCCAAATAATTGCAGATAGGCGCTTGGCTTGGATCGGCGCGTCCTCCGGGCCGTTCGCCGCCATCATCCTCCCGGGATCCCGGCCGCAATAGCGGAGCGCCATTGCCCGTTCCGCTCCCTTTGACTCCCGCAGGAAGAAGAAGAACACGAGGTACTTGATTTTCGTCGCCATCCGAGTCCCGCGCCGCAGCGGAGCGAGCGGCTATGGCGGGCATGAAGTGCCTCCACGAATGCTGGGCACAGGTAACTCTGTGGGTGCTCCGTGCGCGCCCTCGCCGCACTCATCTTAGCCGGTTGATGCCCACGCCATTACTGCATCTTCCGGTGCTTCACCGGCGCGGCCGTGCTGTGCAGCCCGTCAGTTTTCGGCGACTCTGTTTTTCTGTTGGGCAGAGTGGCCTGCTTTGCCGGACGCGGTAACTGCGGCAACGACACCGTCGCGTTGGCGGACGGCACCGCTCGGGCACCGGGCGTGTTTGTGCAGACGCCGAAACACATTCCCTGGAGTGGGAACTCGTTGAATTCTGATGAAGCAAACAAGCATGTCAAGTCGATGTCAACTTGTAGTGCAGGCAACGGTGCCGCGCCGTGCATACCTTGGCATCCACACCGGCGAGGTAGGGGTTGCCGTCGTACCCGTCACTGGCACACGTAGGACGTAGCCAGTTCCGCAGTTGTCGATGATGTTGTGGCAGGTGCTGTGGCTGCTGCGGCACGCCCTCCTGGCCGCGCCAATGCGGGTTGTGCCACGACGACTTGCCCGTTGCCGTTGCCGGCGTCCGCAAAAGTCATTCCCGGCGGTACTATCCCGATTGACTCCACCGCCCACTCCAGCACCACCGGCACCGCCGTCTGGAGCAAGCTGTTGCTCGCCGACTTGTTGAGCATCTGGGTAGCGACGCCATCGAACCAGCCCGCTCCGCGACGCGCACCGCCATGGGCAGCATGCCGTCGTTCTCGTGGTTCGGGCCCAGGGACTTAGAGCTTGACGGTGTAGGAGGGGCGGCCGATCGGGGGATGGGTGTCTTGCAGCAGCTGCCGGAGCACGCGGCCTCTCCGTCGCCGGGGCTGTTCACCGCGGAGTTTATCGAGGTGTCCCTGATAAAGCATGAGGAGGTCCGCACCGCGGGCATGTCGCGTCCACCTGGTTTACTGGAACCGCGGCCGCGACATTACCCTGGCTTTATCTCCGCTCCGCCATGCCCGCCTCAGGCTTCGCGTTCCTCGTATGCAAACTGCCTGCGCTGCGCAGCGGGTGCCACGCCGCCCAGGTACGCGCGCCTCGCGCTCAGCTCGTCTCCGGCAGCAGTGCTGCCTCTGAGCGCCTGGCTAATGGGTGACCACGTCCCTGGCCAATGAATTGATCGTACCCCCGGAGCTCGCCACGCCGGCGGCGGCAGACGACGTCTCAGGCTCATCGACGACGAACGGGCCTCAGCTCAATGAAACGCGTGTGGCTCCAGTTACTGGGCCTCCGCTTGGCCCAGACAAGACAACGATGCCCGTCAGTCCGTCGAGTCGAATCGTGGCCGCAGCCTCCGGATCCAACGATCCATAGAACCTGGACGGTAAATGAAATACCGTCCACCCCGACCCTCCCAGCGCGCATTGCGCTCCACGGCGGCTGCCACCATCCCGTCGTCTTCCTCCCTCGCGGCCACCGATACCATGTTTGTTTACACCAGGCGTATGCAGCTTCAGCAATGCACTCATGAATTCAAATAAAGATTGGCGTCCAGGGCAAAAGTCATGTCAC
Organism: Setaria viridis; assembly: GCF_005286985.2. Classification (NCBI taxonomy): domain Eukaryota; kingdom Viridiplantae; phylum Streptophyta; class Magnoliopsida; order Poales; family Poaceae; genus Setaria; species Setaria viridis. The sequence continues at coordinate 40,230,778 of NC_048263.2, read as the reverse complement.
AGCAAAGGTGTACAGTCTAGTCTACTTCTAACAGTAGCAAATGCGACAAAGAAACTGCAAGTGAAAACTTGGTGCTCATTGTGAACAAATAATCGAACAATTTGCACGGCACACATGCTGGCATGCTGCAAACCAGCGACGCGGCCGTGAGCGGTAACCAAGACGAGAGAGCAGACAAGAAGAGGTACCGGCTGGGCTTGTGAGTTGTGAAGGGGCGACGAGTGTAGCTGGCCGTGCAGCCACGCCGCGCGCTTGCTTGCTTGCTTGAGCTCACGCGCAATCACACCTGCCTGGCAAGTCTGATGCCGGATCACAGCTCCCACTCGAGTAGATATAATTTGAAGAAAAATGGATAGCTCGTGCAATCAGCCAACCAGTTTGGGGTTGATATTAATCGACCTTGTATTAGCATTTTTCAGAATGAATGAATCCTCACATGGCCATTCTTTGAGTGAATAAATCTCAAATAGAAGGGCTAATGGCCTAATAAAGGAACACACATATTCATGCCAATGCCATCACTGTTTTTTTTACATGGGCATGATTATACTTGTTATTTTTTTCTTTACATTCAGTCCCACCCCAAATGTTTGTTTTGTTCCCAAATACCCAACTATCCCATGCTTCCCAAATAAAGGGGGGAAGACAAAGAGGACAATCAGTCTGTTTGCTGTAATATCGTTTTTATCATGCTTCCTGTAAAGCTATATTCTCCAATCAAAACAGAGAAGCCTTAGTGGTAGTCACATTTGATTAGTTTTTAGCTTGCATGCAGTTTATCATCATAACAATTTGACAATATATGTGTGTGTGGATTTCCATGGAAAAGAAAAAGCAAAACAAGTGGCTACTAGCATCACATGTGATTGGCAGATTTGTCAAATGTCAATGAAAAACCTTGCATGCCAGTCATTCTGAGTTTTGGTAAGGAAGAGCTTTTTTTTTTCATGTTTTACTTGTACCAAACCAACAGCGATGTCTAGCAGTGCCGTTGACTTGAACAATATAGATCTGAAACAGTACATACAAATATTTTCATGATTCAAGAAATACTTCTAGCCCCAAGTTCGTGTTGAATCCCCATCTACCTGGAAGTGCTACTTAGAGTTATAGGCCTATGGTGTCATCTGCACAATTGTTTTCTTCCTGATTACACTGCAGCCAATCTGAGTTACTCAATCTTGGTGGGTGATCAGCTTGAAGACACTCAACGGCCTACTTCTTCACATTCACCGAGCAATGTACTACTAAATGAACAATAAGGAGTACTCTGACTAACAGTGGTACCACGGCAACGTGTGGCAATCAACCAACTCCGGCTACCATATCACGTCCATTATCCGATCCAATTGTGCAACCAAAACCCATCTGGAATAAAACAACATGCAAGAATGCTAAAATTTAACTGCTGGAGTTTTTGTTTCCTCTGCTGAGATTGTGGTTTCCTCCAATGCTCCATTGGGGCTTCCATTGTAGAGAATGCCTTGCAGACCCAATGAACAAAGACACCAAATTAAAAATTCGTGTATGGAATGCTTTGAGTGGCGTCCAAAGTATGGGATCATATATACTATGGTTCTAACCATGCAAATGTTGTTGCAGAAGTCATACAAGAACTACCTTTTGTCATTCAACTGTCATGGACAGTCATGAATCCAAGAACTGCTAGAAAAAGAGTTTAGTTAAAGGATAAATCACAGGTCTAAGGCGCAGCCTGGACCCCTCCTACGAACTGCCGTTATGAGAGAAAATGATGATAAAAGTATCAGGTCAGCAGCATGGCGACGCAAGCAGAAAGAGCATCTACGATAGACCACAGCAGAAATGTACAGCCTGGTCTGCTTCTAACAGCAAAGGATGTAACGAAGAAACTACAATTAAACCCACGGTAATCCCTTTCAACAAAGCGTCGAGCACTTGGCGTGCAGCCGCGGGCGCCGCGCCACCCGCCGGCAGAAGTCCGAACTCCCAAACCAGCGACGCCGCCAACCGAGACGATAGAGCTGAAAATCGGAGGTGATGCCGTGCATACTTAGAGGATAGATGAATACCGGCCATGACGCTTCGTCAGCCATAGCACACCGTGCGCCCTCCCCGTCTCCGGGCACACGGCGCTCCCGATGCATCGGCGCCGGCACTACCGCGGCAGCATCCTCGAGTAGCTAGGACCGTGGGGCGGCGGCGCGCGACTGCGCGAGAGAAGCATGATACGACGGCTGGGTGCGTGAATTTGACGGGGGATGCATGGCGGCGGTGCTTGCGGAGGTGTACGACTGCAGCGCCATGTCGCCGGGTTTCATGCCGCCGGCCCGAACATTTGCAGACGGCCCCAAGTTTGGATCGCGACTAATAATCGCGATCCAAATAATTGTAAATAGGCCCTTGGCTATGCCTTGGATCGGCGCCGCAATCGCGGAGCGCCATTGCCCGTTCCGCTCCCTTGAATCCCGCAGCAAGAACGGCCAAGGGGGCTTGGCTGTTGACTTGTTGAGCGCCTGGTCGCTCGCCACCATCCGCCCGTGTCGCACGCGTCCAGGTCTCCATGACGACGACGAGCGAGAGCCCTCCGCTCATCCTGTCGCGAGCGCTGCGTGGAGTGGAGTCCAGTGACTGACCTCCTGGGCAGGTAACTCTTGCCCCATGAGCCCTGCTTCATGAGGTCCTGCCAACTCCAGCTGTGGTGCGCCGTGCGCGCCCTCTCCCAGCGCTCGTCTTTGCCGGTTCATGCCCACGCCATTACTGCATCTTCCGGTGCTTCACCGGCGCGGTCCATCAGTTTTCGGCGACTCCACTTCATGCCTTGCTTTCTGTTCGTCACAGTAGCCCGCTTTGTCGGACGCGGCGACTGCAATGACGACGCCGTCGCGTTGGGGGACAGCGAGGTCCGCGCCGCGGGCATGTCGCTGCCACCTGGTCGACTGAAAGCGCGGCCGCGACATTACCCTGCCTTTACATCCGCTCCGCCACGCTCATCTCCGGCTTCGCGTTCCTCGTAGGCAAACGGCCTGCTGCGCAGCGGGTGCCACGCCGCCGAGGTACGTGCGCGTCGCGCTCAGCTCGTCTCCGGCAACAGCGCTGCCTCTGAGGGCCTGGCCAATGGGTGACTACATCCCTGGCCAATGAATTGATCGTACCCCCGGAAGTTCGCCACGCCGGCGGCGGACGAACTGTCCGTTGATCGCATGCCGCGCGCTCGGTAAACGCCATTGGTCAGCGATAGATGCCTCTGAGGGCCTGGACAATGGGTGGCCCTACCAATGAGTTGATCGCAAACCCGGGGCTCGTCACGCCGGCGGCGGACAACTTGTCTGCTGACCACATGGCGGCGGCGGCAGACGAGGGCTCATCGTCGACGAACAGCGCAAGGTCCACGCGGACCAAATTCTCTAACGGGCCTCAACTGGCCCAGATCAGCACACTGCTCCGCTAGTTGGTTGGTCAGATCGAATCGTGGCCGCATCCTCCGGATCCAACGGCCGTGCATAACCCAGGCATGGACGGTAAATGAAATACCGTCCTTCCCTCCGACCCACCCGGCGCGCGCTCTCCAGTTCGCCGCGCCGTCGCGATCAGCACCGGCGCACCGCCGTCCGCCGGCCGGCCCCAAAGCGTTGCCGCATATTCACCCTTACGCATCGTACCGGCGTCCGCATTGCCGGCGCGCCTCCCATTCCGGTTGGATCTTTGGTTGATTGGTGGATGCAGTTACGTTCGGGTTTCAACGAGCACAAACAAAAGGGCCTTGAGTCCTCCTTCATTTTGATCTCTTGGAGCATTTGGCAGGAGAGAAATGATAGAGTCTTTAGATGATCGGCACCACAGTCCGCTACTCAGATCGCCACAGCCATCACCCGGCAAGCACAGCTCTGGATTGAAGCCGGTACTACACTGATGGCAGTCCTGCCGGCTACAGCTGATGGAGCGCGACCACCTTAGCCCCGTGCTAGTACCCCTGCCCTTTCCTTAGTTGTGTTTGGTTTGCGCTTGCATCCAATATGTAAAACATCCGTGCGTGCGTCCGGGAAGATCCGCGTTGTAAAAACTTGTTCATTTCTCTTCTTAATGAAAAGATACGTGTGTATTCTCGAAAAAAGCATTGCCGGCGCGCCTCCAATCGCCGCATTGCGCTCCACGGCGGGCGGCTGCCGCCGGCGTCTTCCGCCCCTCGCGGCCGCCATGTTTGTTGCCCAGAACTCAGAAGCATCACCTGGCGTACGTACGCGCATCCCGTTTCCCACCACGTCCTGAGCCTCACATTCTCCTCCCCCGCTGCTCGCATCTCAGGCCTCCATGTTCGTGTCCGCCGCCTGCAGCGCCTCGCCGCGGCGATGCCGACGTACTGCTTCCGTGGCCTCGGCGAGGTTGGAACGCTGTGGATTCCCCCACCGCTTCTTCCAGCGTAGCGTGCATTCATCGGCGTAAGAACGCGTACTGATTCTGTTTGGCCGCGTCCAATTTTTAAGCCCCGTTTGACTTGCTGCACGGCATTACAGCACTAGCGTGGTAGTCACTGAATCTGTTGGCCGCGGTTTTCTCCTTTTGAGAATCCCACGGTGGCCGCAAGCCGACGCCTCCTGGTCGAGGTCAACGAGCTAAAGGAAATAGGCTTATGCTTGTACGTTACTAGGTCAGTGCATTACAGTAATACAGATACAGTCAGTCGCAGTGCTAGAATAATATGCAGTATTTCTGAGCTTGGCAAACGTGCCAAAAAGTTAAAGAGCACAGGTCAGTGATTTGTATCCCTCCTGTCAAGATCTGACCCCTGCATCCTGGAGGTGCCAAGCTTAATGCTTCGCCTTCCTAGTCGCAGTCGTGGTAATCAATCATGTTCCCAATTCCCATATGCAGAAATGATTCTGAACAAGACATGTTTGTGACTGCAAGATACATCAAACACAGAGTAACTGAACCTTTCGGATGCTGTTAAATTGTTTTCACTAGCGTACAACATATAATTTACAACAGGGAGCCCAAGGTCTTTCAAAAACAGATTGTGATCAATGATAGCTGGTTCAGCAACCGCTCGCCTGTAAATCCAATCAGACTGGAACTTAAACCCAAGTAGGACGAAAATTTGATTGAACTTCTTTTTCATGGCCTACATTCAGTTCAGACCAATTCCAAATCTTGCAATAAAGATTTAGTGCAATTTTTTTCGTCCAGGATAAAAAAACAATGGTAGAAAGTAGAAACAGAAAGATATTACTAGTGCAGCTGCTACTTGGTACTGCCTGTCAAATTATATACTGCCTGCTGCCCGGCCTCAAGATGAGCACAATATAATTTGACAAAGAATCTCCAGAGGAAAGAATTGATGTTCTTCGGCTGAGTACAGAAAACAAAGAAATATTGTTTTCTTTTTCCAATTCACACTAGCATCTTTGCCCTCAATCTGCAGCAAGCTCGATCGCGATGTTCGCGTACATTCCAGTCTAGTTTGGAGCACCGGCATCGCTGATCTCTAGATGTCTTAAGATCCGTGATCGCCGGTGGTGGATGTGCTGCAATATCATGCACCTGTCGCTTGGAGTAGCTGCATGCATCCGACCCCTTTTTCCTCCCTTTCCTTCATCCTCTCGCCTCACAACGTCTCTTGTGCGGTCATTTGCTCTCTGCGCTTTTTAAGCATTTTCAGACTCACACTCGTATCTGGCACCTTGTGCCTTGGTTGACCTAGGATTGAAGCTACGTGTTTGACATTGTGCGCATCTTTCTCTTCTTGGGAACCGAGCACGGTTAGGCAGCTGTTAGAACTGTGAGAATTAGGACTCAATCCATGGAAATTTCTCAAATGACACATTCGTCCCAACCAGTCTGCATCAATAGATGTTGATCCTATGTTGATCCAAGAACTGAGACAATACTGCCGCGGCCGAGGGAAATTTGCACAGCCTTGCTTAACTGATCGAACTGCAGAAGCATAGCTAATGCTACCTGAGGTCCTGAACTTAGTGTCTGAAATGATGCCATTTACCACTAAAATTCCTCAAGCACCAGTTCTGTCTCACCCAGTCTGCAACTCTGCATCAATAGATGTTGATCCTGGGCGAGGTAGCCAAGAACTGAGATAATACTGCCTAGGGAGATTTGTGATTTCAGTTGCTATCCCTACTCCCGTAGCTTTTCAGGCCTAGGAGGACATGAAATGAAACCCATTGGCACATGTTGAGGAGTTGTTTGTTTCCTCCTTCCCGTCATTAAACTCTAGCTTCATGGAAACGCTATCAGCTTCCCTTGCCAACAGAATAGGGAGATGACAGAACCAGCAAGTTAATGAGCCCGGAGCGCATTGCACGATGGAACAGAGCTCGTCAGAATTTACGGGCGCAGAGGTGGATTCAAGCTACCTTCTTTTTATCCTTCTCTTTCTTTCTTTCTTTCTTTTTCTTTTTGCAAGCCCATGATCTCGTGCATGACGAGGAGTCGAGGAGATGTGAAGGTAACGCGAAGCAATCATGCAAGCGAGCCGTGCTGAGGCGAGGGCTGCTCCATTTGTGCAGAGCAAACCCTCGCTTTGATCGACCTCGCTTCTCTCGCACTCACGGTCGTCGATCGTGCCTGTTCCTCCTCCTCCAAGCTTCAGTCTTTTGCCGAGGCAGCAAGTGATTTGCTCGTCGAATGATTTTCTTTTTCTTTTAGCAGCGCCAATGTGATGTGCCACGTTGCCAGGCACCCCTTACTCTTCTCCCAGCGAAGTTGCATTGCGATCGCCTCACTTATAAAAGGCAGGTCTCCTGCCTCGCTGCAACCTAGGGTCCCTGCATGATCGATAGAGTAGCCAAGCTTCCTCTCTGGAGTCTGAACTCTCCTGTATCTCCCTTTCGTTACCGGCCTGCAATTCATTGCATGCTCTTCTTGGTCTTGGAATCCTCGATTCACTGCCTCAACTCTGTATCATAGCTGCAGCTTCGACTCTACCTAGGTTCTGCTCCTGAAAAATTGCTGCGGCTTTCCATACGAGATTACCCGCTGCTTCTCTTTCTGAAAACTGAGAAAGTGTTTCTTGCTGGCTTTTCAATTCAGCCAAGGTAACAATTCCCTCCTTTCAATCAAACCATGTTTTGCTTCATACAAGTACCATGCGTCAGTTTGCAAATAGCTGCATCAACAATCAAACAAATTCATGCGTGACCATCAAAAAAGAAGAAAGGAAATCGTATGCGTTGCTTGTCCTTGGCTGTTCGCTTTGCTGAATCCGTACTGCATCATTTTGGATGCTCACTAATCAAGCAATTCGTCCATCATTCATAGCCCATAAAATCTTTCTTTAGCACACTGAAAATTTTAGCACAGTTACATGGTGTCGCAAGATAACTAACTAGTTGGGTTTGCTATTGCCTTCTCTCTGCAACTCTTCTGCAGTCTGTGCGGTGCAGACTGAAAGGCGATCTCTGAAACTCTTCCCTCTCTGTTTTTCAAATCAGGCCTCACGGTGGCGGCGAGGAACTGAGTTCCCGCCATGGGAGTCACCCGCGCGCACATCGTCAGGAACGACTCCCTGGACGGCATGCTCGGCGACTACGTCGGCGGCGGCAAGGGTGGCAACAAGCCCTCCCGCGGCGGCGGGGCGAGGAACTCGACCCGCCTGGTAGCGACACTGACGTGCCTCCAGCTGGCGTTCGCCATCTACGCCACCTTCCTCCTCTACTACATGAGCCCCGCCGTGGACATGCGCGTGAAGCCTGACCTGGCGTGGGCGACCCGCCTCGCGCAGCACTGGAAGCAGCTCATCGCCACGCAGCCCGGCGACGCGCCGCCGCTGTCCCCGCAGGAGGTGTGCGAGCACGAGAGCATCGACTTCGAGCAGAAGAAGTCGACGGACGAGGTCATGATCCGCCTCAAGCGCGAGCTCTACGACGAGGTCCTCGCGTTCCAGCGCTTGAGCTTCGGCGCCGAGACGCTCCCCGAGCTGCTCCGGATGCGGTCACGGTGGAGCGCGTCGGGCCCAAACGTGCCGCGCGTCACCGTCATCCTCAACCACTTCAAGCGCCGGACGCTGTGCGCGCAGCTGGACCAGCTGCGGCGGCAGACGCTGCCGTTCCACCGCGCCTGGGTGCTCTCCTTCGGGAGCCCCAACGAGGCGTCGCTCCGCCGCATCGTGGAGAGCTACAACGACTCGCGCGTCAGCTTCGTCGCCTCCGGCTACGACTTCAAGTACTACGGCCGGTTCCAGATGGCGCTGCAGTCCGAGTCGGACTTCGTCTACGTCCTTGACGACGACATGATCCCGGGCGCCCGCATGCTGGAGATCCTCTGCCACGTCGGCGGCACGGAGAAGTACGGCAACGCCGTGCTCGGCAGCATCGGCCGCATCCTGCCGTTCCGGCAGAAGGACTTCACGTTCCCGAGCTACCGCAAGTTCCGATCAAAGGAGGCCGGGCTGTACCTCCCGGACCCGGCCTACGACATCACCGTCGACCGCATCGTGCAGGTGGACTTCCTGTCGAGCTCGTGGTTCCTCCCGGGCGAGCTCGTGAAGACACTCTTCATCGAGACGCCCTTCACCTTCATGACCGGCGAGGACCTGCACCTGAGCTACCAGCTGCAGAAGTACATGGGCGCGGGGTCCTTCGTGCTCCCCGTGGACCCGAACGACAAGGAGACGTGGGGGGACAGCGAGCACCGCCTCGCCTACGTCTCCGAGACGACCGTCATCTTCAAGGACATCGTGCAGGTGCGCGACGAGCAGTGGTGGCGCGCACTCACCTCCGGCTACGTCACGCAGTGGGCGGCCATGCACCCGCAGAAGGTGGACGCGCTCTTCTACGCGCACTCCCTCGGCGAGGTCAGGGCGCTGGCGCCGCTGCTTGAGCGGTTCCGCACCACGCCCGGGCGCAAGGCCTACCTCGTCGTCTCCGGCGGCGGGCACTGCCCCTGTGAGGAGGCCGCGACGGTGCTCAAGTGGCCCAAGGTGGTGTGCAAGGACCGGCGGTTCAAGATATTCGACCTGGGGCTCGGCGCCCTGTCCGGCCCGTCGCGCTCCGAGGTGCCCGTCCTGCAGGCCGTCTACGCCAGCATGCGCGGCATCGTCCAGATGCACAACCCCAGCGTCGTCGTCGCCCTCGCCGACGTCGACGCCAAAGTCAAGGACGCGCTCCGCATGGCCGCCGACGCCGCCGTCAACCGCACCGCGCTCGTCCTCCTCCCGAGGACCGCCGTCTCCAAGGTGCTCTGGATGGCCACACTTAAGCCCGCGGCACTTCCAAGTAAGCATCTTCGCATGTCGTCCCTCCATGGATTGCAATTTAGGAAGCCGTGTTTGATGATTAATCTTGGGTTGCGATTTAGACTGGAACCGGATGCGGATCTCGGTGAACATCATCACGCAGAACCGTGCCAAGTCGCTGCTGCGGCTGCTGACGTCGCTGCGGAGCGCGTACTACGTGGGCGACGAGGTGCCCATCAGCTTCAACATGGACAGCCGGGTGGACGCGTCGACGCTCAAGGTGGTGAACTCCTTCGACTGGCCGCACGGGCCCAAGACGCTGCGGCGTCGGATCATCCAGGGTGGCCTGATCCGCGCCGTGAGCGAGAGCTGGTACCCGGCCTCCGACGACGACTACGGCCTCCTCCTGGAGGACGACATCGAGGTGTCCCCCTACTACTACCTGTGGGTCAAGTACGCGCTGCTGGCCTACCGCTACGACCCCGCCGTGGCCTTGCCGGAGCTCTCCTCCATCTCTCTCTACACGCCGCGGCTGGTGGAGGTGGTGAAGGAGCGGCCCAAGTGGAACGCCACCGAGTTCTTCGGGAAGGTGCACCCAAACACGCCCTACCTGCACCAGCTCCCCTGCAGCTGGGGCGCCGTCTTCTTCCCCAAGCACTGGCGCGAGTTCTACGCCTACATGGCGGCGCGCTTCACGGAGGACGCCAAGAAGAACCCCGTGCAGATCCCGAGGTCGCGCACCAACGGCTGGCAGGCGTCGTGGAAGAAGTTCCTCATCGACATGATGTACCTGCGCGGGTACGTGAGCCTGTACCCCAACTTCCCCAACCAGACGAGCTTCTCCACCAACCACATGGAGCCCGGCGCGCACATCAGCGCCAAGGACAACATGCTCAAGCACGACAAGACGGACTTCGAGGTGCCGCTCGTCGCCGACGACTTCTCGCCGCTGCTGCCGCAGGGGAAGATGCCACCGGCGTCCAAGCTGCCCGTCGTCAACCTCTTCAACCAGGCCGTGTCGCTCAAGGGGCTCAAGTCCGCAGGCGCCAAGCTCGGGCAGGACGTCCTCACCTGCGCCACCAAGGAGCTCGTCGCCGTCGATAACATCACCGGCTTGCCCACAAACTGCACCGCCTTCTGAGGTTGATCCACCCACCCATTTCACACACGTACGTCTAGCTTGATCACTTCAACACACAGGCAGCGTCGCATCGAATCGCATGACGCGGATGCTAATTCCCCGCACGACGATCTACTTACTATTCGGTCTGCACATGATCAATTCTTTGTTTCATCAGCTCTACTTGTACTTAGTTGTGATTTTTGTAACTTCAATTTCTTCTGTACTAGTAGTTCCATTTCAGCACTGTCTGAAACAAAACTAAAAGGGTCTGAGATCTAGAGCCCGTTTTTGCGCCTGATGGGATGGGACTTTGGAGGAGGCCAAAAGTGGCTTCTCTTTGCGGTGAAGTGAATCACCTTTATTTGCAGAATCAATCAATGAATGAAGAGAGTACAATAAGGCATGTTGTAGCTGTACAGTACAGCTTTGATCCATCTCTTTTGGTTGTATGACTGACTGGAGAATCTTGCTATAATAGACTTATTTTTCGAGGATCTTGCTGTAGTGGACTGATAGAGCTAATGTAATGTGGTCCAACCTCCTAATCACTGACACTGATCATCCATGTCAAGTTCTTATGCCTGTCTGCCAAACACAGCCCTCTGAAACAGCAATGCCATGCTTCCTTTTATATTCAGACACATTCTTATTTGTTTCCAAAGAAAATAAGCAGAGATTTGGTTCGGATTGCCGTGCGTTTCCACATCCTTTCCTTTTGATGAACTTGAGAGGTTCAGACGCCATTACGCAACCACTTTTTTTTTTGGAGTCATCGTCAAGTCTCATTCCCACCCATTATTGCTTGAAAGGTAGGCTGCCTAAGAGCAAGCAGGCCGCAGCCCGCCATCATCCCATTCTTCATATGAGACTGCCTGCATCGGAAGGTTAAATAGTCTCTTTCCCGTCCCATTTTCTCCAGCTCATCTACAAGATGTTTTTAGTTGCCCAGGTTATCTCTTTGACTGCGTATGGATTGTTTAAGCATTTTTTGCATTTTTTTTAAATTTATTCCAATAAAAAGATACAATATAGACATCCAGATTCCAGGGAATTCCTCCCGGCTTTGCACTGCAACGTTCATCAGTTTGTTAGGTGTTTTACAGGAGCACCCAAAGTCCTTTCGCTACTAGTCAGTAGTAATACATTGCTTGACTCCCTGTATCAGAGTAACCACCAACACCACATCCAGGTGAAGAACTTGAGGATTGATCCTCAAATTGGATGATCACAACTTCAACAGATTGAGGTAACAAGGCAGGAGGAAACAAAAGAGATTCTCATATAATTATTGACTAAAATGTAGCACTACTAGTATAGAAGAAACCAAACAACACTTATCAATCCCTAAACATAGATGAACTGCAAAAAGAATTTTCAGAGTTCAGTACACCAAGCTCCAAATACAGACTATGATGGATGATGGCTGTCCCCCTCTCTTCAAGTTTCAAATCCTGATGGGTGATAGCTACTACCTGACCTGACAGAATCTTCCTTCTAATTAGCAAACCAACAAACTCCGCTTTCACTTGCTGAAACACTTTTCTTCTAATTGACTGACTGACTAGCTGCAAAGTTTTCTTCTCTAAATCTGTCTCCCTCTGCTGCTGGTTTAGCTCTCCTTCTCACCTACCTAACTTGCAAGCAACTGCAATTGCAATGCAACAACCACTCTGATTCATCTATTTCTCCTGCCCTCCTCCCTCACCCTCCTCTCTCTTTCTCTCTCTATACAAACAAAAAAACATTCAGGGGAACCAATTAACCAATAGACAAAAAGGAAAGATAAAATAACACTAACCCCCGATGAAAAAAGCCCTAATGAACTAACGCCAGGATGCCCGGCGATGGATTGGATGGATGGATGCTGACAGAAACCAATGCAGGTGATGATGGATGGATCCATGGCGGTGGTGATGATGACCACGATGAAGACGACGACGACTGACGACTGATGAAGCAACCATGCATGCATACATACTAACATGTATACATATATAGCTAAGGGGGACGAGACCGACCGACCGACGACGCCTATTAATCCCGGCGGCGGATGAACTGCAGGAGGTCGCACGACGGATCGCCGGTCCGGACAGCCTTCTGGCGCATCTCCACCACCTTCTTGTGGGAGTTGGAGTGGATGGACGGCACGAAGGTGGGGCTCGCCGCGGGGCGGTACTCCGGGAAGAGGCGCCCGGACTTGTAGCGGACGCCGCAGGCGTTGCAGAGCGTCTTGGGGCCCAGGGGACCCGCGCGCCACTGCGGCGTCTTCTCGATCTGGCAATGCGTGCACCTCCTCACAGCGCCGCCCTGAGGCTGCGAGCGCTCGCCGCCTTCCTCATAGTCGGCGTCGCCGTCGTTGTCACCTTCCGCGTCAGAGGCGGCCGGCGCGGGGGGCGCCGGCTTCTTGGCCTTCTTCTTCTTCTTCATGGGTGGCGCCTGGTGCGGGTTGGACTCGGCAATGCTCTCGGGGTCCGAGTGCGACGAGGTGGACGAGTACATGGGCGTCGGCACGAGGATGGTGGGCGCCTCCGCGGCGCGGGCGGCGCCAGTGAACGCGGACGGGCGGGAGCGCTTGCTCCGCGCGCGCGCCGGTATGACGAGCACCGGCGGCTCCGGGCGCGGCGACACGGGCGCCGACCACGCGTGCCCGCCGCTCCCGGAGAAGGACTCCGACGAGGACGACGCCGAGGATGAGGAGGAGGACGCGGAGCCGACGTTGTTGTTGGCGTTGAAGCTGTTGTGCTCGAGCACCGAGATGGGGCTGGAGCTGCGGAAGATCGCGTCCTCCATCTTTTCCGGCGGCAGCAGCGCGACGCCGGCGTTGTTGGCCGCCAGCGCGGAGCTCTTGATGGGGGCCGGGCAGTTGATCCCCGGGAACGCCGGCTCGTGCGGGATGGAGGCGTCGTCGAAGAGCAGCCACTCCAGCTGCGCCATGTCCATGTCCAGCTCCTCGCACTGCAACCAAAAGGAATCATTGCCACGTCAGAACAGAACCAGAATCTGAATCTTGCGCCACTCCCATCAGCGCCGACACCGACACTGCCGACTCTGCAGCAACTTCGCATTCAGCTTTACTGCAGCTATCGCCATGACATCATCATCTTTCCCCCACCCCCATTTTAATTTTATTCTATTACTGTTCATCACGTAGGAGTAAATCGGATTTGCACTGCAGCAATCATGAGGAGGGATGTGATTGAAACGAACGGGCCGGGCTGGCGGGCCCCAGGTTTATTTTCGGTTGCGTAAAGTAGAGGAAAAAAAGCCAGGACTACTAGTAGAAGACTAGTACTAGTACTAGGAGGACAGCAGGCGGAGTGGTTTAGTTGTTGGGCTGGCGAGCTACCAAGAAAAGCGACGGGCCCGCCGACGTAATACGGGCCCGCCCGGCCGTAATATCCAATCCAACCATCAAACCAAACACAGCGAGGGTTGTGGTAACTTGGCTCACGATCCCACCGACACCGGCCGCTCCTCCACCCACGCCCCCAACCACCCCCCAACCATCCACCGCGCACGGACAAGAAAATCATCGCGCACCGCACCGCGCCCGGGCGGGGCTGCAGCCGACGCGCGTGGCGTGTGTTGCCTAGCGCCCGCGGTGTGGGGGCGGCGCGGCTTCATTGCCGCCCAGCTGTTTTGATTTTTGAACTTCCCTTTCACGAGAAATCTAAGGCAAAAATATTTTTTTGGAAGCAAGGAAAGAAAAATAAAGGAATGCGTTGCACGACCGACAAGGGCAATGCGCGCGGTGGTCACAAGCGCCGGCGGCGGGGCCGAGGACTCATCGGAGACACACACACACACACAGTGGCCGTACAAACGAAAGCAGACGCCGCCGCAGGCAGAGACAGGGAGGGAGAGAGTAGGGACTCACCGAGCCAATGTGGCCGCCAACGTCCTTGGCGTCGAACACCGGCGCCCCAGCGGCGGCGAAGAAGGCGGTGGCGTCGTCCTGCGCCGCGGGCGGGGGCAGCGCCATCAGAGGCTCCATCGCGGGGGGCGCGGGCGCGGACTGCGCATTGTTGCCACGGGCGCCGACGTCGATGATGCGCGCGGAGAGCGGGCTCCCCGGCGCCGGCGCGTCGAGGAGGAGCACGTCGGCGGCGGACTCCTCCTTGGGGAAGTCGAGCAGGTCGTCGATGTGGTCGAAGAGGTCGCCGCAGGTCGCCTCCAGGAGGCTCTGCTCCCTCATCATCTCCTCCACGAATCCGCCGCTCGCCATCTGTCTCCGATCAAACGGACCCTGCGTTCCAATTCCAAACGCGTATAAATAGGGAGGCCCCGGGCGGGTGGATGAATATCCTCGTGCCAAAGGAAAATCAAACTGGATATGCATGCATTAATCAGCAGCTATTGTTAAAAATGGAAGCGAATTAAGACAACACGGATTATTCACCTAATATTTATTGATTCCAAAGATACGGCTGCATATATGGGGCTATGGATGAATTTGTATCTTTGGCAGCAGAGACGTTGCACAGCACAAAACCCCTCCCTTTTCAAAAAAAAAAAAAAAGATGCGTCGCACCTTGCTAATCCACCCCTCCTTTAGCACTAATCAAAATGTGATCTTGTTTGTCTTTGTGGTATGGATGAGCTGTAAGCAAACAAACGAGGAGAGAGAAAGACGGAAGAGATTTTTTTTTCAAAGTGACGGCATGGCGGGCTCCATGGCCCCATATGTATGCGGTGCATGATGGTGCGGGCCGGGGACGCGGGGCCCACGCACCATGTGAGCAGCGCATGTGACGGCCCGCGGGGCGGGTCGATTTTCTCGCGCTTTCTTTATTCTGAAGCAAGAGCATAGGCGACCAGATGGAGTAGAGAGTACATGCAGGCAACGAATAATATTTTAATGAAAAAATATTAAATATTGTTGTAGTGAGAGAAAAAGGAGGTAGAAAAATCAGAGCGTTTGATTGATTCACCACCAAGGTGGAGGTGGTGGTGCTAGTGTACCGGCGTAAAAGTCAAAGCGGCCAGCACAAGGAATTTGTCAAAAGAGATGCGGTGACGTGGAATCGCGCCATTGGCCCGGACGCGTCATTGCGCTGCCACCTGGCCGGCTGCTTCGAATCGAAGCGCCTTCCACCCTCTGCAAAGCAGCTAATTATTGCCAAGTCCTCGGGTGAAAACCCCGAGGAATTCTACTTCCTCGTAGCCCATTTCTTTAATTTTATTTTTCCCAGTTCACCATTTGCGCGATCCGATCAAACTGTTGGAAATAATGCAAGGAATCTTCCTGTCTTTTTACTTCCTACGCATTTTATTGTTTTTTCACCCCTCCAATCCAATAATACGTGGCAACTATTCAAATTTGGACATTTTCCACTGTCTGCCTGTCCCCTCTGCTTCCAGAGAATCCAGACTGGAAGGGGAGGGAAGCGTATATCTGTAAAAGCATGGGGGGTACATGCAAAGGTACAGACAAGGACGCTGTGGAAAATGGGGGCTGGGAAATGGAATACCGTGTGACCCTGAGCATCCATCCCAGTCAATTCCAATTCCACCAGTTCAAACGTGTCTATCCCAGTTCTTGTAAAATCGGAAGCTTCGTCAGCTCCCTCCCTCAAGCAATTTTTGCAGTCTTCAAATTCAGAAACAGTCCAAACTGGAGGCTTTTTTTTCAGTGTGTTTCCCTTGTCTTTTTCTTTCCCAGGAATTGGAGATGGCTGAATGAATTGTGCAACTACACAAATGCATGGGATGAACCTGAACCGGATATGGCAATGAAGCTGGCGACAAATGGCCGCCAGCCGGGTCGGCTAACAAAAAATGGCAACTCGAGGATGCAAAAAGAGAGAGAGAAGAAAGAAAAGAAAGAATTTGCAATTCTTGCTTCTGACGGCTGTGATCAATCCTTGCTATTTTTGGGTGCAAAGATGGCTAATTTGCAGAGGTAATGGGAACGGGAATGGGAACACAACACATGATATGCACCGTCGGCGATTGACTCACCTGTGTGAATTCCTGCTTGCTCTTTTTTCCTCGGAAACGATCGGACAAAGGAAAGCTCTCGCTCTTCTCCTCCCTGGGCTGGCTTGCTTGGTGCACACAAGAACAAAGCCCCCTTTTTTTTCTAGCTGCTGCTAGGTATCTCTGCCTGCTGCACTCTAGCCGACGAGTAGCTGTTGCTGATCACGAACGCCTGTAAATAAGGGACAGTGGTGGGTGGAATCAAGGAGCTGCGAGCTAACTCTCTCTTTCTCTGGTTGTACTCTACTCCTCCTGCGTGGCTTGGTGGACAGAGAGGGAGGGAAGGAGGAAGATGAAGAAGAAAGTTGCTGGGTGCCTTGTACAACTCCAATTATAAGGAGAACTGTACTCCTAACAAGAGAGAGGAGGCCCGGGGAATTATGGAGAGCTATATAGGTGGAGGTAAATGGAAAGGGGGGTGACTGAGAGGTGCGTGGGTCGGTGGAATTCAATTCCTGCCCCTGTACTTCTCCTCTCTCACTCCTCCTGTGCCCTGCCCTCGGCTTCTTCTTCCTCCTCCTCTTAAGAGAGAGAGAGAGGGAAGCTAGCAGAATGGACAGAGAGAGATAGAGAGAGAACAAGATTGGGAGCGAGTATATTATACAGGGCAGGGCAGGCCAGGCGACAGGGTGGGCTCAGAGAGGAAAAATAATGGAGGGCTGTGTGGCGATTAAATTATGGGTGCAAGAACGTGAGGGAAGGTAACTGAGCCCTCCAGCTACAGGGCTTTTTATCAAGATGAGGAAGAAAGAGGAATGAAAAAGAAAAGAGGGCTCGCTCCTGGGTTTTGAACGTTGGGGGCCAGGCAAGCAGGTCGAAGCGACGGGAGTGGCGATCCACTCCTCCCCATTTTACACTTGAGGAGAGAGGGAGAGAGCACACGCGCGCGGCAGGGAAGAGGACGGCGACGTGGAAGACGGGCTAGCTGCAGCTGTCCCAATGCAAACGGAAGCAGGGGACGAAACAGACACCGACGAGCTGGTGGTGCAACCAGCTAGCCGCACGGCGCGTCAATCACTCGGTCGCTAATGGATCCAATCCACCACCGAATTGGCGAATTACTCTACCGCGATGGATGGAGGGGTACGTGCAAATAATTAGTGACGGTAATTATATGTTAGCACCAGCAAACAAAGCAAGCAACCACGGGTTGTTGCACCACTAGTAAGCAAGCAGTGTGTGCTGCAGGGGACGGGGGTAGAGAGAGAGAAACTATCAAGTTAGGGAGAGAGAGGACACACGGTAGGTGAGCCTTTCTCCCTCACTGCTAGCTGTCGTCCCCCTCCTTTCCTGTCGTGACGTTGAAGTTTCCTCCCCTCTTCTCTCTCTCCCTCCACTCCCACTCTTTTTTTCCCCTCAGCCCACAAACACGCAAAAAAAATCAGGAAAAGAAAGAAAGAAAGAAAACACACAGCTCAGCTCAGCTCAGATCGATTTCCCTGTACACATGGCACATGACTACATGAGGGGGACGAGAGATGAGATACTCCTGCTGCTACTGCTCCACCACCACCGCCGCCGTGCTTCTTCACACCGTTAGCTAAGGTAACCGACAGCCACCGCCCGGTCTCGGATCCTCTGCGACCCGGCTCGCGTGGCCACCACACCCCCCCACATGGTCGTCGTGCGCTCACACCGGCTAGCGTCCGGCCGCGCGCGCGTCGCGGTTAGTGGCGGCTCCACGGAACCATCCGTGCCCCCGCCTAAAAATCGCGTGCGCCCGCCTCATTGACCGCCGCGGCTCGCGTCGGCTGCGCCCCCAACACCACCCCTTCTCGCGGCCGCTGCTGACCCCTATTCTGTTTTCTGTACACACCCACGCGCCCTCGCGGTGCCTGCCACACGAAGTCGCGGCCGGCTGGGTCGCCGCGCGCGCGGGCGGAATTGGCTTGGTGATTGAGAAGGACGCGGACCCGCCTTCCCGTCCCGTTCGTTCGTGCGTGAGTGCTGGGTTTTCCCGGGTCCAAAGACGAGGCGTGGACGATGGGTTCTCAAGTTCAAAGCCTATCTAACTCCGCCGGCCGGCCGGGCGGCTCTCTCCCCCGTTAATTCTTCGTCCGCGTCCGTAGTGGACTCGTAGCACCACTACTCCAGCAGCCACAGCCAGTGTGTGTGCTCGCCTGCCTAACCTTTGGTTCCGTCCGTCCGTCCGTTTGGCATGTGACCCAACCCATGTAATACGTGCTCGTCGTGGCTCGTCCCAGGTTGTGAGAGTGATCGGTCGTCGAGGCTTACCGAACTTACTGCGCGCTACGTGTGCCTCGTGCTGATGCTAGCTAGTTGGATTAGGCTTGATCTACCCTGGATTATCTTATGCTAGCACTGACAGTGCCACCAACTGCGGCCAGTGGTGGATCGCATCAAGCCATCAACTGAATGATCGGGGTCGACGCGTTGGAGTACACGCATGTAGCCGATCGATCTGTGCAGCACGGTATATAATGCGTGCAGCCACGCCACGCAGCAGTCGATCGCTAACAAACCTGCGTGTCCTGGCCATGTGATGATCAAGGGGAGGTACTGCCGCTGCGGTTAGCTAGCAGCTGCGGTTAGCGCGGGAGCAGGAAGTGAGTAGGGATTAAATGTGAGGAGGAGGGGTGGAAAAGAAAAAGGGAAAGGTGGTGTTGTGCCGTTAGCTAGAGGAGTAAAGTGACCGCACACCCGATGGTGGTTCGATCGGGCCTCCCTGCAAATCATATGAGCGCGGAGATGGGAGGGGCCCCACCGGCTCGATCTCCCCTCCTTTTGCAGCATAACTAACTTGGGTTGCACTCCTTGCATCCATGCCTTGACCTTTACTCCCCCTCACACTCACTCTCGCCGATCAGTGATCAGTCCGGCCGGCCGGCCGGCCAGCTCGACCGATCGTCCAGTCCACGGCAGCCTGCGGCCTCGGCTCCCAAGAAGGCACCCATCGAATCGATCGCGCACGCACATCTGGGCCTTTTTTTTCTTCTCCTTTTCATCCTGAGTAGTAGTTGCGGTTGCCGCTACCGTTTTCGGTGGCCAGGGGCGCGCTGACATGGGCAAAAATCTCGGCTTTTCCCGCAGCAGGAACGCATGCGTGATATGTTGGCCACCGACGGGGCCGGGCCGAGCCGACCGTGACCAGGGGGTGCTCTGCTAGGCAACAAGACGAGTGGAGTGAGGTTGCCATCAGGCCGCGCCACCAACCCGCCGCCAATGGGGGCGAACGCTGACGTGTGTTTGTGCCCGCAGCTCAGCCGCTCAGGTTTGGCCATGGCTGTCTGGCTAGGTACGGCCTCAATTTGTTGGTGTCGGATCCACTGACGAGTGTCGATCACAGCAAGCTGCGCGAGCATCAACGATCCCATCCAACTGCCAGCCGCAGCGCTGCCATGCCATCCATCTAGATGGCCGTCGTCGCTTGCACTCCCAGCAAGAGAAAGGGGAACCTGAAACAGTGCCGCAATGAAGCTGGCTGTACGCTGCTGCTGCTGCGACCTGCGACCCCCGCATTATTGTCGTCTGCAGATCGATCCATCGACCAGGGGGTGCCGCTGCCGCGCCTCACGATCGGAGCCCCAGCCACGGGGCACCACACGGCGCTTAATTAGTGGCGGTTGGCTGATGCGGCCTGCGGGCTCGAGGCCAAGATCGATCGATCGGTCACGGGGACCAGCACGAGTAGTCAGTCGTTAACTGCTCGTTTGGTGCGTGCTGTTGGCAGAAGCAGCGAGAGCACGTATGGCCTCCTCACGGGGAGGAGAGGAGCAGGACCAAGCTGTCACGGGAGGCAGGCCACTTTGGTCAGAGCCAGCCAGGTAGGTTAGGTTGCATGATGCTAGCTGCAAGTAATCGGGCTAGCAAATGCAAGATGCAGCTGCTGCAGTTGAAATGGTAACCGATCAAGTAGTGGATTGGACTATTGGAGGCAGACGGGACGACAGGCAGCACCCGATCTCTGACAGCCCTGGCATATAGAACTCCCTGCAGCATCGATCCCGAGGAGGGGAGGGAAGGGAAGGGAAGGGGATTATGATTGCTGAACATGCCTCTTGTGCTCTGCTGCTGAACAAAACAATCTAAAAAAGGTGGTGGCCGCGTTGTTACAGCAGCAGGCCAATCATTCGTTCAGACGTACCGCGGGTACAAATTACTTACGGCGCCTAGTATTCAATTGCAAAGCTGGATCAGACGAAGATTCTCTCGTCTAAGTAGAAAAAAAAATGCGGTGTAGTATTAAACTATGTAATGAAATGGAAAGCTGAAAAAAAAAGCATAGGTGGGTGTGGGCCCGGACGGACAGAGCCATGTGTGCCGTACATATAATACGGTGGCGCTGTGTGTGTGTGTGTGTGTGTGTGTGTGTGTGTGTGTGTGTGTGAGTGGCGATGGGCGATCGATCGCTCGGCCATGATCCATCCAACCACCGGGTGAGACCAGGAACAGGAGCGTTAGTTAGTTCTTCGCTGATGGAGCTGGATGGGGAGTAACATGCTTCGGATTAGGCCGGTAACATGCGTCGTGTCCTGTTGGCGCGTGATCGATCGGCTACTAGCGAGTAGTAGTAAGTGCGAGCAGGAGAAAGACAAACACGCGTACAGCATCGCATCATGCTGTGCATCTTTGCGCCCTTGTGTGCTTTGGTGATAAGAGACGCGATCGCGGATTAGTTTATGACTGCATCGATAGCTTTTTCCCACATAATGCACTTTCGTTGTGTAATTATCGGCATCTGAAATTCTTACTCGATTGCATGTCGGTGTCAAATCGATGCTTTTAGGTCCAGCGCAACAAATTAAGAGTAGTAAATATATGAGGGAGAAAAGTTTTCAATCCACAGAAAGTGAAAATGTTTGGAGAAATGAATAAATAAATCGGACCCATTAACCTGCAGCGAAAACTGAAAAGACAAATAAATCGAGTAATTAAAAGAAAAATGATTGGACAAATGACAAGGAAAAAAAAAGATGTGCTACCACAAAAATCTTGCTTAATTACGATTGTGAGGTTAATATAAAGATACCCCCGAGATAAGCAAGTGTCAGACGAAAGCAAGCACATGGCTTGATCGGAGGTGCTGAAAGACAGGGCATCCCAAATTTATGGTTAGATCACCCAATTGCGCGCTTTCGGATGTGCAGTAACCATAAACAAAATAAACAAAGGGAGCAGCGGATCAACCCCCCCAGTGGCCTGTGCGAGCAATACGAATCAGCTTGACGCTGATGGAGGGTTAGCATGTAGCAGGGTTAAAACCACAGTTGGAATTATTAATTCAGCGAATAATTATAAACGCTAACAATCGCACCACTATTACTATACTAGTAGTGATGGATCACCAGTGAGACGTACGAGTCATGTGTGCGCGTGTGATCCAGGCCACCGATGCGATGCGACGGTGCCCCCACCCGACGACGCCGAGCATGTGGCTGCAAGCTCACCTGGGCTCGCCGTCGGTTGCCCGGTCGCTACCTGCTGCTGCTGCTGCTCATGCGCCTGCACCTGCGCCGGCCGGCGTGCGTGCGTGCGTGCATGGATGCCGATCCATCTCACCGCACCAGTGCACCACCACCCCTCCCCCATGTTTGGTGTCGCCGGGCGCCCGCGCGGTCAGCGCGAGCGGTGGCGCAACATTGATACATACGTCCAATTCAAAGGTAGCGGCATCATCTCATGTGCGTCGTCGTCGATCGCCTCTATTATTATTATTATCGTACGTATTCTTCTACACCCTAGTGATAGTGATGGATGCATGCCCTGTTGGGTACATTGACCATGCACAGCTAGCTTGGTTGGTTGATGCCTGCCTGCAGCCAAAACAATTGCTTATTGCTAACTACTATGTCTCTGAACCTCCGCGTGTGTTACCCGGTCACCGTGTGCGATTAACTGCAGGGTAATAACTTCTTCAGACTGAGCAAGTAATTTGTCAGAGAAAGTATAATAGCAGGTTATAAGTAGACTGAATGCTGAGGTGGAGGAAAGAGGAGAGGAGAGAGAGGAGAAGCAGGCTATAATCTTACAACTCGCTTAGACACAAGTATCAAGAAACTTTGTGAGAGAAATAAGTATGACTTGTATTAATATTGAAGAGCTCACTAGTATACGGATGAGTTGAGAGGTAGTCTGCAAAGATCGGCTGTATAATTAGTCTTGCTCTCATGCGCCGTCGCCGTCTCCTCTTGTTTGCTGACGGGCGACAGTGAGGTTAACTGCAGCGAGGCAGCTTCGTCAGACTGTAAATAAACGAGCGGCGACTGTCTCTTCTTGCTTGTTGACAAGGGACAGTGGGGTTGACCGTCCTAGGTAACGTCGACTGCAGTCTGCGGGTGAGGGGTGACTGGTTCCTCGGTTTCACTTTCACGCCCGAGGTTGTACTCAGTCAAAATGGCATTTTTCCTGTCAGATGAGGTAACATTATACTACCATCAAGTTACTGAATTGATCGATTCTTCCAACCTGTGCGTGCACAGCATGCATGCGTGTCGCAGTTTCCCTTCATTCCTGTGTGCAAGCAACCAAGTCGTCGTCTCAGGCGCTTCATGTTCATGAGCTGTGACTTGTAGCCCATTGCGTATATGCACGATTGCACGTCATGTGCATCCTCTTTCTCCTCCTTTTTTGCTAGGGAGAGGATGGGCGCGCGTCGTGCATTCCTCTCTTTTTTTTCCTGCCTTTATTTTCTTTCTTTTCAGTTGCGATAATATTTATTGGTTTTCTTGAGGTGCGAACCTGATCCTACGACGACATTTTTCAGTACGTGGTCTAAGTTTTGACCGGATAGAATTCTAAATATACAGCTCAGATACAGAATTTCCTTTTTGGTTTCCGAAATGCTGCGATCACATATACCAATGAACAGGGGAAATAAGAGGTTGGCACAACAAGAAAACGTCTCATCTGTTTAGTTAGAAAATACTGCTATTCTCCAAATGCAATTCATACTAGAACTTCTACTCATCTTTTACCCATTTCTCTTTCATCTATTCTATTCATTGCTCTTACTTAATAATTGCTACAGCACCACTCTCAGAAAAATGAGTGAGCTAACTTTTCAACAAATGATGGCGCCACATATCAATTGATCTACTTTATTAATCTTTGTGTGCAAGTGAAAAACAACCTGCACATGCTTATATTAATTTAGAGACAGTAATTCCATGTGAAATTATACACACACACATAGGAATGGCCATAAATTTCGCATTGGCGCTCGTATTTTCCTATATTTATTTTAGGAATTAATGGCACTATCTATGTTTGTAATGTATTTTTTTAAAAAAAAAGAAAAGAAAAATCCTCTATGCATGTCTGGCTGTATAATCCGTCCGATCAGCACAAATCTTGATTCCCCCATTAGATTGTAGCCATCGATCTAGATTTTGTTGAGCAAAGAAGCAACTATACTACTCCTAGCTGCTAGTTGACCTCGAAGCTGTTTCCAAAACGGGATGCGACGACCGACGCGAGCCGAGCTAGTGGTACTCCGCTCCCCAAAACGTGTGCATGTGGCGACGCACAGCGGGCTGGTCGGCCGTCGGCGTACTTTCCATCGCTGCATTGCATTGGGACCCGCAAGTACGAGCCCACTACTTTCACCAGCGCGTGCATGTTACCCCCTCATGCGTGCCGCACGTTGCCGCCGGGCGCTATAGCTCTGCGTTGCCCTTTGGGATCGGCAACTTTATCTAGCTGTGTTGTCACGGTGAGTGTGTCCACTCCATTTTATTCTTTGGATCGTCCATCCTGATCCAGGCCACACCTCCTTGACCGCATCTAATCCACTCACTCACTCTTTCCCTCTCGCTGCAGCCGGGCCCCACCACGAAGAATAATGTATAGCAGTAGTAATAGTATAACAGAAGGGTTTGATCGCATAATGCGTAGTAGATAGATGCCGATACACACATGCATTTATGCTTGCCGGTTGTTGCTTGCGACTGGAGAGTGAGAGTGAGCGTGAGTGAGTGGTGTAGGACTGCAGGGGCACGCAGGGGTCACTCACCAACACAAGGGGATGGAGCCATGGAGGCCGCGGGTAGGGGACAGCTCAGACCCAGGGAGGGGGGGAGCAAACGCGGTCGGGGGCACGTGACAGCGCCAGCCTACTTATCCGTCGGCCTCCTCCCCATGTGCCGCACCTCGCGACGCGCTCTCCCCGCTCCGCTCCCCCTCCCTGCCATCGCCGCCGTCGGTCGCGGAGCCGACGGCCGCGGATCGGAGGGCGCGGGTTGGCGGAGGACGGAAGCAAATCCGGCGCGGGAATCGCGCGTCGGCGCGTGGACTTGCCTGCCTCTCGCGATCGGTGGTGGGCCAGGTTTCACGCACGCATTGCGGTGGGATGGGTACAGACAGAGAGGTAGTGACTTCAGCCCCTGAATTTTGATTGGCCCGGTTTCAAAACCGAATTCGAATTCACCGAGCAGCCGGCGCATTGCCCGCGTGTGATGTGACTTTCGGGGAACGTGGTTTTAAAATTCGCGTATGGTTTCGAGTTTTCCACCGTACACGGCGTAATCTGAGCAGATAGTTCGAATGTTAGTATTTGCAACTCTCTCTTTTTTTTTTGTTTTCATGCAGATAAACACCCTTCTGATTTCTGAAACTCCGAACAAACAAAAGAGCGGGTCCGTACACAGCTGGGCATAGCATGGTTCTATCACTCAAAATCTGCGCCGGGGGTGCAGCAACATGTCGTGAGGACATGACGCAGTTAGCTAGTGAGTGACAGGTGGCGCTATCATGCATGCACCCCCACATCATGCCGGCCGCGAGGGTCCACGCGACAGTTCTACAGCTCGAAGCAGCAGCAGCATTGCCTTCCAAGGAAGGATTCGTCGGATCAGTCCGCAGTACCAGAGTTCTGTGTGCGTGCATGCATGCCTCTGGTCTTAATCGCTTCTTGTGTGTTCAGACGACCGACGGCCGATCGATCAGGTGATGGTGGCATGCAGCCCATGCCCATCTCTATACATGCACACATGACACAACAACTAGCTTATAGCTTTCGCCAATAATTCCTTTAGTCATATAGAATATATGCTCACCGGCACTGCTAATTTGCCACATCGATCACGGTCACGGCAGGCATACACATCCCTGCTGCTCGCCAGCTCTCAGCACAAAGCAACAGGTTAACTGAAAAAAAGCAGACCAGAAGTGGATTGTCCAATCGCCACGACAAACTCCGACACTGAATTCTCGTTACGTGCAGTGTCTTAGTCACACAATCTATTATCTTAATACAATAGTGTTAAAAGAAGCCACCACGACTACCATCATCATCGCAGACAGCTCCACTATGCGCATCTCGACTAGCACAGCAATGACACTACCCTCAATGGCCTAATTTAATCCGTGAGAGATTTGGTTGGAAAAAATATCAACACATGAGAATTTGGATCGGCAGAGACGACAAAGCATACGCACAAAAATATCATTTCTAGAATAAATGGGAGGGAGGGGGGGAGGGGGGGAGTACAAAATTGAGTGTTGCTGTCTATTGCCATCTGGCAACAATTGGAGCCAAATCAGGGATGAGAATATGTACAGGTGTACCCATCCATGTGCTCATGTGTCCCCAAAACCCACACTAGGAGACTTGACCAACAATGTGAAAAGAGAGGGCGTTGATTGGATGGAGTAGCGATTGGATCCAGTAACAAAGTAGCCATTCCAGTTGGGTGGAAAAATAATTAACATAGGAGAATTTAGGTTGGCATAGATGACAAAGTAGACACGCTATCCGTGTGCCATGAGAGATTTAGTTATAGTGAAAACATCATTTCTGGAAGAAATTTGGGAGGGAGGGAGAGAGAATGAAATTGAGTGATATTGTCTGTTGCCACTATCTGATAGTAGTAGTACAAGTAATTGGAGCTAAACCAGGGATGAAATATGTACCCATCCCCATGGTCACGTGTCCCCTTAAACCCAGATTAGGGGACCAGCCAACAAAGAGGGAAAGAGAGGGTGTTGATTGGATGGAGTAGCGGTTGGATCCAATATCAAAGCAATCATTCTAGCAGTAGATGTAGCTCCGGTCACAATGTGGTGATTCGAAGGTTGGAGAGGAATATGGATGGCAGTGGGAGCGAGCCGGGATGTGGTAGCCAATGGCATTGTGGATATGAAACACCAGAGGGAAGCCGTGTGCCATGACATACATCGATGGCAAGACGAGATGGATAAATAGATGAATGGTTGAATTTTGCCACAAGAAGCTGTACGAAGGCATCGAGGTTGTGATTTTCATTTAATTAGTATAAATCAATCAAAAACTAAATTACCAAGCAAAAGGCTAGCATGCAAACACATTACTTACTATCATAGCAGCCATGATAAGAATGCAGATTTGGGTTCGATACTACAGAGCTACGGGCAAGTCAAAAAGAACGGTAAGGTTGCGATGAAAGCATACAAGATAAGTTAATCAAGGCCTAGATTAAGCAACATATGATTGGATTTATGACTAAGATATTGATGAAGACACTATTGCACAACAACCTATCACCGCCGGCCCCGAACCGTACATCACGGCTGGTTTGGCCTCTCATTGGATTAGGTTCAGTGGTGATAAGGGACCTCATTACCGCTAGACAGAACTAGCTGTGATGCCCTTTATCGGAAAAAAAAACATCGCCCCGATGACCTATCACACGCCGCTGCAACTCGGCCACGTCGCTGCTTGGACGCCCCAACAAGAGAGGGGGGAAGGAAAGATAAAGCCGCACCGTACCAGATCCGGTCAGCGCACCCCTCTATCTCCACTATGCTCCCCGCCTCCACCAATGCTCTGAGCGGCCACCTCTGCTGTGGCATTGCGCTCCTCCACCCCGCTGGTTGCCGCCACGCCTTGCCCGACCGCCGTTCCTCGCCACATGCACGAGGTGAGGGGTGAGAGGAGGGGGGAGAAAGGGCTGACGGGGATCTACCGAAGAGGGAGGGAAGTGAAGAGAAGGAAAGAAGAGAAGGCTGGGCTGAGAGATAAGCAAGACCGGGGAGGGTGAGCGTATAAGAAGACGACGGACACTAGAGGCCTCCACTCAACTCGAGTTCAAAAAAGTTCAGGTCTGGTTTGGTTCAGCTTCACCATTTCATGATTGGAACTAGCGGTGATGTATGTTTTCACCGCGAGTTCCAACATCTATTATGTCTATCTAAAGACTGAAGCGGAGGTGAAAACGTTTCATCGCTGGTTCACATAAAACCGACGGTGATGGCCCATTGGTGATGGACAGTTCCGTAGTAATGAGATGTGATTTTAGATATGCTATAGACATAGTTGCTAATGGTGATCAACGACAAGAGGGTGGTCCATGGACGAAACTATAGATAGACATGATTGAATGCTGGCTGCAAGAGAGTTATGGTGTCAGGCTAACTTGCAGCCACGAAGCCTACAAGGAACCGAGATGCTTATGATATTTCTTTAAGATATTTTAAAAAGTTAAAAATAAAACAACATATATATATGGATAAGTACATTTCAATTTAGTTTTTATGGTTTTTTTAGAAAATAAAGAGAATGTAAATGAATATACATTGGGTGCAACATTTGATGTACATACATGTTGTTGTACATGTACCATATCAGGCATTGGTGAAGAGAGAGGAAAAGAAAATAGATGTCCACTAAAAGAAAATAATATTGAATCTAGTCGCGCTATTTACGGAGGTCATCTTGCTATATATATACATATATATATAAATATAAAAAATTATATAAATATTTCGTCATGCACGCAGATTGCGCGAACGATCAGCGTGCGACGTCTAAGCCGCGCAATTTGAAATGGAGGGAACTAGGCGGTGGTGCCACTCCCGTAGTTGGAGCTAGATGTCGAGATGGTCAGCCATTGCTCCGTCGCTGTCACGGTGGATCGATCGCTTGCTTTTGCTTGCTTGCTTGTACGTTAGGTGCAGCGCAGCACAGAGCCCCGGACAGCAATGTCGTGGGAATTAAGAACCAAGCTGATGGCAATTAGGTGAGGTGTTTTGGACGCTTCCCCCGACGGCTGCCGATGGCGACCCCGGCCCGGCCCGGGCCCGCACCGCTGGCTGCCCATTCCCGTTCCGTTCCGTTCATGCATCGCTATGCTAGCAGCCGTATACTAGTGCGCTGGGTCCCACGTAGGCCGCGCGCTTTGCCAGCTGGGAGGGGCGTGACGCGCCTGCAACACTGACCTGGCATCGCCCCTGAATCCGACGTGCCACTTGCAGGCGCCCGCGGTGACAGCCGGTTCGGTCTCACCTCGCGCAAGCTGACAAGCCGTCGCCGTCGCCACGTAGGACGGGCCGATGGGTGCGCCACCGGACGCAGGGGCCTTTGCAGCGGCGTTCGTTCTGGTCACACGACTCCTGCCGTTGCGACTTCGTAGTCGGGAATATGTGCGCGTGTACTGATTCGTTGGATGGAACAGACACGATACTAGGAGCCCATTTGGTTACCGACAAATTAGTATGATCGCTCACTGTATCTGCAAGCCACAAATCCTAACAAAAAAATACCTGAATTTTTTCTAAACCAAACGAAGAAAAAAAAAATCGAATTTTGCACGCATGGATGGATGGTAATGCGCTGTGTGCTGCGAGTACCTTTCTCGCTCTCCGCATGTACATGTGCTCTGTGGCTACCGAAAAGTTGGTATTGCTTCTAAGATACGGCTAGATCATCATTGTCTAGTAGTGACTATTTTCAGTTAGTTAGGAGCATTAGGTGATGCAATTTGGGCCAGGAATTGCATGATCAAAGAAGAATTTTTTTTAAAAAAAAGAACAAGGAAAAAGAAACGGGAGAATAGAAAACATGGGGTCACGTTGGCTGCATGTGCGGCAAGAGACTCGTCCGGTCCTACCAAGACCGAGTGACCAACTACTAAGATAGGTCTGTTGCGCGTATAAAGAAATCAATCAAAGGGGGAAGCTTTAGCTTTGTATATATGTTTCTTTGATAACTTTGAAAAAACAGAAAAGGGAAATAATACACTAAAGGTTGACCATCCCTTTGGCAACACCCTGAGCACTACTACAAATACAAATAAAATTCAATATCAGAATTACTATAAACCATTTCCTCACGGAAAAAGTTTTGATAGAATCATTTTACACCAACCTTAAAAACATATTCGATCAATAATGCGATTACGATTTACGGTGTAGCTGCTATGGAATTTCTTTTGTTCAAATGAGATCTTTGTATATGATCGCACAACGGACACTCGAATATTTTTCTAATTTCCTCTTTGAAGCTATTTTGGAGATTCTCTTTCTCGAACTATACTTTCCCCGATGAACATCAACTAGGAAATGGGAAATCAAAGTACAAGCAAAGCAAAGCCTGGGAACATTGAAAGAGAAAGAAAGAGAGCGTCGGTCATGTGGGGATGGTACACGGGAGTATATTCTAAACACGCCAATAAATAAATTCCACTATCAATTATCTAATACTCCTCCGTTTCAAATTGTAGGTCGTTTTAACTTTTCTAAATTCATAAATGTTTGTATGTATCTAAATATACACTTATATTTAGGTGCATATGGACGTCTATAAATCTAAAAAATCAAAACGACCTACAATTTGGAACGAAATATTCAAGATTTAAACTGTAGCACAGTGAATTCAGGCATTGGTGAAGATACCTATGCAGCGTACGATCCCGTTCCAAGCACCGGTCCATGCGGTGGCGTCGGCCACCGACACGGCGACTCCACCGGCCGCAGCCCGCGCCCGGCACCGGCGGGCGCCGGTGCGCCGGGCTTCATGTTCTGGCGAAGCCGAATTTGGTTTACTCACGATTTTGCCTCGGGATTTCCACCGCAGCAGAGATGTCAAATGGTCCCGGTCAAATCACCCCCACCCAACCACATTAGCAGCTTGGAATTATAGTATTATTTTCGGTTGTTGCCGGATCTCCAAACAAAAATAGTTCTAGAATAGATGGGCCCACGACGTGCTTGCTTCCTAGTACTAGTATACGAGTGCTTGACAAATGTGTGCGCATCTGCAGCTCACTTCTTAAGCTGCTGCTATAGTGCGCTCTATTGGTATGTCCGTATGTACCACATGAGAAGTCAAGGAGGAAGACACCGACAAAATTCCATGACTTGGATCCATATTTTCAAACCAAAATGCTATCCAATCAGAAACTCAATCAAATTCTTCCTCTAGTCAAAATTAGCTGATATTTCAGGCAATCAAATTGGGCCGCGCTTAGTAATATTTTGCTGCTCGGGTAACCTTTTTGCGCGGTTGATCACTTCTGCTGACATTGCAAATTAACAGTAGTAGGATGCATGTGAACTGGGGAGTATTCTCCTACTAAAAAACATTTTTTTGCCGATCTGAATCTCAAAGGCAACGTATGTGCCCAGTGAGAGCGTAATGTTGGGCACAAAAAGGGAGACAAAAATGATGTGAAAAATTCGTTGAGTCACATGCATTAAGCACGGATCTAGCTACCATGTTGGTGCTGGTGTGGAGATGATGAGAGGGGTGGGCTTCCAGGACAATGCAGGTATGCATCCCATGTGAGATGTTTTCATCTTCAGTTCAGGCCCATGCACCTGCTCTCCCACTCTCCTCCCGGTCTCCCCCACCCCACCCACTCCACCAGCAAAATCTCTTCATCTCCTCAATGAAACCAGCGGGCTCTACTCCCCCCCCCCCCCCCCCCCCCCCCCCCCCCCCCCCCAAAAAAAAAAAAAAAAAAAAAAAAACGTCACCAGCAATGCAATGTTCCAAGCCTCCAACAACCATACAGTTCAGAAAGGCCGTTACCAGGTTGGTGTCAACCAGCATCCAAGACCACACGCACAGTCCTGGCTAGTGGCTAACTGACTGCACCTGCACCCTCTTGTTAGCATGCAACAGTCTCAGGGTGCATTCGGTTTTTTAGGAGTCACTCTTTGCTAACTGTACAAGTGTATGGGCAATTGATTAAGCGGCTGATGAGGAATAGGAGCAGAAAATGCCCAATGATATCGCAGTTCCAAACATACATGGATCCAACTGAAAATACTGCACAATGTATGTACCTGACGGCGATGCCATGCCAACATTACCGAACAGACCAGTGAAAACAAATTTGGACAATCACCATTGAGGATCACACTCGCATTCTGAATCTCCTTGTGAATACATTGTCCGTAAGATTCTTAGTAAAAGAAAATCCATAAAGCAAAACTGAGTGCCGAAACTGTAAAAGTTTTTCTTCACTTCCTCCAGGCTATCTGTAAAGAGCTCTGGGTCAGTTCATGTGAAGAAGTGATAACACCCTCACAAAATTCTGGGCAATAATTCGTGGCTGTTATATACCATTTACAAAGTAGCTCAACTATGTACCAACTGCTGTACATGTGAAAGGAGAAACTGGTGAATCTGTGCATACGTGCAGTATCCATGCATTCCAACTTCATTTTCTGTCCAGACTGACTTATACAGCTCAAATCTTGGGCACTAGCTTCATCATGAAGTTGTATTGTACTCCTTTAGCAATCTTAGGTTCTGGCCATTTAGCTCCTTCCGGTACACGGATGCATTTGAAACCTTGATTTTTGTACAGGCGCAGGGCAGCTATGTTGTTTACATCACAGTGCAATGCCATGGTCCGGCACCCCCAACTCCTTGCTCGCGCCTCTGCTTCTTGGACCAACATTTTAGCAATTCCTTTCCGACGTTCCTCCTTTCGCACTGCGACATTTGCTATATAAGCAATACCTGCTCTGCAGAAGTTGGAATTAACCATGCATGTCTTTTAAGTGGGGAAAATACTCGCGCATGCACATTTAGAAAATATCATTGAAATACAATTATGGAACACCTTTAGACATCCCATACAGACAGAAGCATGTATAGCAGAACCAATAGCACAGACTAACTGATTTCCAACTAGATATAGTTTAGTATTCACTAGTCTATAAAAAATGTTTCAGAAATCAGAATGTGAATTGACTCAAGTAGCTGTATTTTGATGATTTCAGTAGAGGATTCATCCCTTGAAATTCTTAGAAGACGTGGGCCACCCAACTATTTCATAAACTCAAGGTTAATGTACGAAAGGATCTTATAATTCCTCCTGTAGCTACAAAGTAAATGTAGGGAAATTGACATATGAAAGGAACCTGGTTAGTCTGGTTAAGCTAGACAATGGAAGGGGAAAATCAAGTATATAAAGGTAGTATTGAACAGAAACACTGTCAGCATACTAACACTTTATTTGCATTGAATAGACTCCCAGATGGACAAAAGACTACTCTACAAACACTACCCACATAGTTCTCCCTTCCTACTTCAGCTGAGAAGTGTTTGGTCAAACTATTTTAGATGTCATTGATGAAATCGAATGTTCCATTTTATATGGAGCGTGTTAAGGAAACACATTCAACCTTCAAATATTATTTTGAGGCGAGAAGCATGGTATTTTTCTTTAGTAAGAGAGTCTAGACAGACGCTCAGCATTTTTTGTAGTTAGAATAAATCTACAGCGACCCTCTATACTGCCTGAAACTAGCTTGACAAAGAATGATTTAACTTTGACAACAAATGCTATACAATAGCACTGTTGCATCTTTGGCTTGTGAATATATTCGTGCAGCAAATTAGCCTTTTCAACTTCTGGTAAACCTCAAGATACATTTAAGTTGATCATAACCAATTTGGTTTCATATATCAAAAGAAGAAGAAGGCCTATGTTATAGATGTCGATTGCCCTATAAAATTAAGTTTTTGTCCAGCATATATTGTCGGTATCTCCATGACAGAACAAGCTATACATATATCCTTCTCTAGACTCCAGTGCCCTCCAAATCAGGAAGGGCATTGCAGTATTGCGATAGCTTTCCGAATATTGCAATGTATCATATGTCCTGTTGAATCTTCATTAGTTTCTGATTATACTAATTATACATTCTAAAAGAAAAAACAGAAGAGTTCTTTTCTTTTTATTGATCAAGTCAAAGAAGTGATGCATATAACTAGCAATGGTAGATATACAAGCTTCAGAACAATAAGTAATGTTATTGACAAGGTGAATCCTACAGCAAAATATGTAGCGTGCATTCATCTATCTTGACATTCTCAGCACATAGATTAGAGGGTCATTAATGTATATGTTTCAACAACTAATTATATACCTTCTCTGCTTCAGGGGTCCCCTTCTCGGAAGATAGTCTGCCACTGTGTCAACTGTAAGAATGCCAGCTATGGAGCCTCTACTGAGATTGTATTTCTGAAATTCGGCTTCTCTAAGATCTCTGCACTCGATGTCGAAGCTATTGGTTACAGAATTAGAATTGACCGCAACAAGGCAAGTCCTCGTACACCCGGGTGGAACTGAAAATCCAGATAGGAGAGCAATGTAACGATCAATCCGTAGAACAAGGTCCAACGGGAACTTGTAATCTGGAAAGAAAGAGCTGCAATGAGTGTCAGCTACTTCCCAACATTCTTCGAGCCGTGCATCTCTGACAACAATTTCAGGGTACAAAGAAGGCAGCAGTTCAACCGCCTGGCTAGCATAGCAAATTCCTGAAAATAAAATTTGAAAGAAAAGAATGTCAAGGACAGTAGCCACATAACAGCAAAGGTGTGGTATCTCGTAATTAAAATGATGTTTAAAATTCTGCTGACAAAATAAATTTGGTGATTACAGTTTGAGTTATGTGATTAAAATGTACCCGACGCACTAAAACTACAAACTTGTCAGGTTCATATAGCCAAATTATGTTAATTTTGCGGTTGCACAGGGGCTAGGCATCGACCATACACAAATCCAAATACCCAAATCGGTGCTTGCAAAGTTGCCAAATAGATAGTTCATGAAATACAATTTTGGTGGTTGGTATGACTATATTTCTACATTCTCAATGAGGAGGGCACATATCAGGATGTTGAATTATACACCACCAAAATAGTAACTTGTCCCGAGAAAACTCAACGCATCATCGCGCATCGAATTACACTTGGCAACTACAATCAGCGCTTAAATCCCACGAATTGGAATGGGGATGAGGGTGCGGACCTGCGGCAGGTTTGTAGGCGAAGGACGGGCCGTAACGCCGGAAGGCGCCGGTAGATCGGTGGCAACGATCAACAGGTGACGCGGAGAAGGAGGACGACGGGGCGCGAGACAGGCTCAGCGCCGGCGTAATCATCCTTCTCCCTGGACCTCGACTCCTCCGCTCCGCTGCCTTGCTGTCTCTCTCCACCGATTTTTTAATCTGTCGTTCAGCGGAAGCCCAGCCAGCCAAGCAAAGCCCACAACTTTCCGTCTTCTCAGTCGCTTTGCGTAAGCATCAGGTTGCGTTCCAAAATACACTACGCGTTTTACGTGGGTTCAGATTTTGCAAAAAGCCCCTAATTTACATTATGACTATTATTGTATCTGAAAAAGCTCCTCTAATTACATGTATATGAAACGTATGGCAGCATCATATCATTCTGCGTGGGAATTAAGATGCCTAGCAATTGTACTCGCATGACATGAAGGTACTCCTTCCATCCCAAATTATACGTCGTTTGACATTTCTGGGTACACGGCCCTTACGCTACGTATAAAAAACAAAATGATCTATAATTTGAAATTGATTTTAAGTACATAGGTGGTCAGTTGTGTTGGAATTGATTTTACAACCATATTGGTAGGGCAGCAGTGTCGTGAAGAGGACTGGAAGTTGGTGGAGGGATGATAATGGTTAGTTTAGTTGATTGAACAATGAGGAGATCATGGACTCCAAATGATAGTCAGGATGTGGTTTAAGGATCCGACATCCGAGCTATGTAAAAGAGAGCTAGATGGCAGAGATACTAGGAGTTGACGGTGACATTTCTAGTATCACGTTTGTAAGTTTGTTGATGGTTCATGAAAGATTGGTGGAATATTTATCTGCAAAACCGTAGTTTGAAAATAACAAGTTTAACGTTTAAGACCGCTAATGCCTTTTATCATTTGGCTGCTTCGCTTACGGTGACTAGCTAAAACAACTGATTCCATGGCACTTCTGTTGGTATGCGAGCTATCCTAGATGGTGTTTGGTTCATACAATTCATACAACGGTAATATAAATGCAAATGATATGGGATTGCAGTGCTTTCAACTACGGAACGAGCGATTACACTCTTTGTTTTGGTTCTACTGTGGTAACGTAATCAGATAGTATACTTTTTCGAATTTAAAAAACAAGTTCTGTTTTCTCATTACAGAGGGGAAGGGGTTGTAAGAGGCTTGTATAGCGTGGGGATTTGATTATAGTATCAACCGATTACTGATGGGTGAAAACAAACAGCTGTAACGTGATTCACCATCTGTAATCCGATTACATTACATTTTGCCGAACCAAACACACCATAGTTAGATGTTCATCTGAAAATTTCCTTTTTTCCCCCTCATGCCAGGTGGAGACGATCAATTGGGTGTTTCTGTCAATATCACCAGATCTATGGTGGCATGCATCTCAATATAAATCAAAACAGGTTGAGCTACTCATCTTACAAGTTGTCATCCACGATTTGCTAGTTATAACATCAGCAGGGTGCGATTTGTGATGTCATAAGCACTGAAAGTAGCAGCAGAAATTGATCCTCTCGATACCGTCCGTTCAACCGCAGACCACGTAGAACCCATGGCTAGAACCCCAGAACACCTTTGCTAACGCTAATCAGGCACACGAAAGCCCGATTCGCAGCACACAGATGGGGTGAAATGCAAAATTTGCTACTCTCATGACATCTCATAAGAAAGCATCTAAATTATGGACTGTCTTCGGTCATCCTACATATGAGGTCAACAACTTTTCCGAATTGCTCTAGCCCTTCACACCTCTGCACCATAATCATGGACTAGCTAATGGTTAACAGAACCATCATCTTCAGTTCTTCACCTCTGCTCGAGCCTTCCTATGAGGTTTGGATCCGCCTCCCACAAAACCTGCATTAAAAGATAAATTTATTTATCATCTTTGCATTTCAATCTGCGAAACAAAAGATTATGGATCAATATTTTTATGAAAAATCTTCCATGTGCAAGATATAATGCACAATTGCCAAGAATTGCTCCTTAAGCAAATCATACTCACTCATCTGACAAGGATTCCCTCACACCTCAGCGTATTATCTGTGGGTGAACATTGTGCAAGGATCCATTTTAATGCTTACAAGGGCTAACATAATGATGCAGGGTAATCAAGTATGTGAACCAACATATGACCAACGACTATATATACTTTATCGATGCAAAGTGCTAATTTTAGTACAGTGAAACATATGTCAGGTTCATTACAAGATACAACGGTGGGATCTTTCCTTACTCAGAAAGAATGTCACATGCTAGGAAAACTCATTCATTAGTTTTCTAGGAACCTCACACTTGCAGTTGCAGTGCTTCATAAACCTCCCACCTGCCGTGCTTCACGTTGTCTTAGGCAATGTTCTCTCCAGCAAAATGGACACACATAGTTACATGCTATATAAAGGTAAAACTTCAATAATGTTCATGAAGATATGACACAATATAGCAGTGCATGAAATCAAGTAAACAATGCGTAGGTGATCATGACGTGCATTTGCATCATTGCAACAAGCTGCATAAAGAAACAGTCACAGGCCACCCTGAAATGGTGTTTGGTGGAAGGATGAGCTAAAAGGCATAACAAATTTATACATGAAACAATACAATGATGAAACACTTCTCCAAGGATTCACAAGAAATAGCATCATTTTAGTGCAGCTGTGCGAAAAATTCGTAAAGTAATCACTATACAGTAAACAAGCTATGACTTTACAAGGAAAAACTATAGGTCCTATCCTCTCCATCCAATCCTGGTCATGCTTTCCGTAATTGGTGTACGGAAACAAATCCAACCAAAACAACACATGTTCTTGGTTTGCTATTAACAATCGCGCAGTAATTCAATTCCAGCCAAGGGACAATCTAGCAATCCAAAGTCCACTGGTCATGGAGGCATTTTCGCCAACAGCTAACGGGCACACTACAAGCATCAGCAGTCAGCACGGCAAGGAACAGTTAAGACCCGCGGCACCAAGCATTTCTCAGAAAGTGAGACAATAGCACTACAGCTACCAGCGACAGGAGAATTGAAAGGTAAAGCATTTTTTGCGTTTGCTATGGAAAGCAGACAAGCAGTAGACGGGGAAATGCCGAGATGGCGTTGACAAGCACCTGGCTGACGCCAATGAGGCAATGAATAACAGCAACCCCATCCATCGGCGGCGCTCGGTGAGGCATCTCACGCCTCTTCGTGCTCTCCTCGCTGGCAGGCCTGCGCCGCTGCGCGCCACCCACGGACGATACAAGACGAACCGTCGCGTAGAAGGTGCCTGCAGGGCGCAGTGGCAGAGGTGGGATTTCGACGCGAATGGGGTTGGAAATAACCAGCAGCAAGACCACAGAGAAGCGCCGCCCCATGCGCGTCCGGCGTAGGGATCCGCAGGGTAACATCTCGTATTTTTACGGGAAGTTTGAATTTGAAAAAATATGTATTTTAAAAATTTTATGATGCGGTGTGAATTTTTTCAAACTATAAGAGTGACTTCATTGAACATTTCCCAAAACTTCTAGAATTATTATAGATTAAAAAGAAATGCTAAGATGTTATATGTGCTAGTGTGAATATTTAGAGTACATTTGAAATTTATTTGGATTTGTTTGAGTGGGACTTGTATTTGAATTAGAATTCAAATACAAATCAAACTAGAAGAACTAACTAAATCTAACCCGAGCCCACACCAACCCAGTTAACCTCAGCCCACCTATCTAACAACCCAACCTAAGGCTGGAGCAAAAATCGGAACTTACGCTTTTCCAAAACCGGAACCTCTGGTTTTCAACCCAGACCACCTTCGCACCGCAGTCGCTGACCGCCCGACCCCACTTGTCAGCCACCGTGCCACTGTTCCGCTTTCTTCCCCACGGCAGTCACGAGCGCGACAGCGACGTGCGCGCCGCGCACGACGCCAGCCGCCCGTGTCACTTTTTCGCGGGCGCGACAACGACGTGCGCGCCGCGCACGACGCCAGTCGCCCGTGTCACTTTTTCACTAGCACCCACGAATGCGCACCACGCCGCCCGGCCGCATCCCCTGCCGTCCATAGCAGCCCAAAAACCCTAGCCGCCCCCTGTTTTAACCCCCACACCAACCACTCTTGGCCACCACCGAAATTGGGGTTTTCCCCTTCACCCGCCGCCGTTTGGAGAAGAGGAGAAGGGAGAAGGGGGCGCAGGGGATGGGGAGAGGACGCTGGAGGAGGAGAAGACCGCTGCTGCCCCGTCGGAGAGCCGCCAAGCCCGCGCCCGTTTGTTTCACCTCTGCACCGCGCTGCTTCTTCCCTCGTCTGCAAGCCCACCGGGTGAGCCTCACGACCCCCGCTCGCCTGGGTGAAACGCTGCCGCATTTGTGACCTGAACCGCACGCTCGCGCACGCGCAAAGCCCATCACGGTCGAACCCTTAGCAAAACTAGATCTTCCGGTTTCCAAATCGGAACTTCCGGTTCTGCGCCGCCCAGCCTGCAGTAGCTCCAGAAACCTTAGGAAGTCTCGACTAAACGAATCCCAAACCCTTGTGTGGTGAACCCTAACTTCCCATGGCCATCCAAAGCCCTTCCTAGGAGATCTCCCCCAAGAGGAGAGATCTACCCATAAAAAATCGGAACATCCAGTTTTCCTAAATCAGAATTTTCTGTTTTAAAATCGGAACATCCAGTTTTTCTAAATTAGAACTTCCTGTTTCTAATTGGAACTTCCGGTTACAACATCAGAGCCTCCGATTTTTACCCCAGAAATTAGAAAACCCCCACGACAGCTTAGCCACCGGCCCAAAAACCCTCCAAAGCTACCTGTAAGCCTTTAAGGTAGTTTGCGACCAAATTGCAGCTGACCCGTGGCTAGATAACAGCTAACTCCTTTGTTTCCTATTTTCGCCCATCTTACCAAAATTCCGAAAAATGTTTTCAACTTCAAAAATTCATAACTAAGTCATTCTAATTCCAAAAATTATGAAACCAGTTTCATAATTTTCCTAAAATCATGCAGCACATGTTAGACTAGGCTTTATTCTTGTTTGGTTCTTCTTTGGATCTCTTTTGGAGTTACTTTGCAACTAGACGTTCGGTAATTATGGTAATTGCGTAATTAGGAGCTGCCGAAGACTCGGAGCTGAACTCGGAGTTGGAGCCGTTCGAGGACTACTACGAGGAGGAAGACTACTCAGGTTCACACCCATTCAATTTGAATACCTATTAGGCATTGCTAAATTAGTATGCTAGCGCTTTATTTCCTCGCTTGAGATGATGAATCTTGCATAGCCTTCTTTATGCCTTGAATCCTTGTTCGACCTACTACCATAGTACTTATATATGCTATGTGCGATGCTTGCATGTATATGGGAAATTGTGATTAGGATTCTTGACGTGTGTGGGATTAAAACCGGCAGGAGAAGGTGATTTTGGGATACTTAACGGGAGTGAGCTTTACACAACCAAATCTTCGGATTGGGGGCTTGGGGTCCATTCTCGGACGTTTCATGTTTGGTACTTGTTGCGAGTACACAGTTGAGGAGCATAGGAGTTGGGGGTGATACCTACTATGGGTGTCGTTGCGGACCACATTGTGGAGATATTTCTGGGAGTTAGGAGCTGGCGCCGGTCTGAAACCGAGTGGGTCGCCATGCTTCACGAGAATATGTTAAACATGCACGCCACTCGCCGAATTAATAGGTCTCGATCCAGGTCGAGACTGGCAAGTGCGGTACCATACCTGCCGTAGGATAGAGTATCAGTGGAGGGGGGAGTGATGCTGATCTTTTGCCCCCTAATTTGCTTTTGCCCCCGATTGGCCTCGGTGGGAGTGCTTCATAGTTCCGGGGTGGTCTTCTGCGGGTGATTGCACCCGAGCCCGGATGCAGGACGGTATCGTAACTCCCAGGTTCTTCGCTCGGTAGGGTGACGTTCTCTCGGTCGACGGATCGTTTGGGCTCACTCCGAGATGGGTCCAGGTGTACAGACTCTGCAGAGTTAAAACTATACGTATAGCCGCGTCCTCGGTCATGGACAACCCTGTGTCACGACGACTCTCCATTATTTTGGGATATCTCTACCTCTCTCTTATAGCTAACTTGTGTGTGGTGAGCCGCAGCTGCAGTTGGGAAGAGGGGAAGTTGCCCCGTTTCCCTTTAGAATCCAACTGTAGTTGTTGAGAGGCGAAGAGAGGGAGTCTTCACCTCGACCCTAATATGGAGATAGGATGTTGGTGATAGGGACCCTGTTGAGGTAGGTATATCCAATGTGATGAGAGATTGGGATGATGGATATGGAGTTTTATTCTTTATGCTTACTGCTGCATAGGAAACCCGAGCCTATTCCTTAACTATATTTTTGACCACTATCATTAGGCCACTTAAAGCTTGTATACGGATGGTAACGTGAACCTGTCCCAATCCTTGGGGACAGCTCGTGAGTTTGCAGGTTACGAGTTCGACTTTGACAACAACCACGATGGGTGGTACGACTTAGGGTTGCAGTGCTACGCTCAAAAATACCTGTGGAGATGATCGTGAAGATGGAGTTGCTTCCAGAAGCTAGCTACTGCTGCGTTGGTTTTATTCATGTCGTTTTAGCTCAAGGGACATGTATCAGATCGTACTCTCACATTTCTGGGACGTAATAAATAAAATTTGTACTGTTATCGTGTTATGAAATTGATATGCTGAAATGAGTTCTGTATGTGATAGCTACTGATCCATGAACTATCATGAGGATACAGAGAGTTAGATTTCTCCTTACGGAAATCCGATTCGTTTCACCCTCGAGCTTTGAGGAGAGACTGGGGTGAAAAGCTGGCTTTTGTGTGCGGGTGCAGTTGGCAGAGCAGCAGCCGCTATGCATGGAGATCAGCGGTAGTAGCGTCGGCGGTCACTCGCGGCGACCTGCGAGAAGGCGAGAAAAGGACGGATAAGAACACAATTTCATAAAAATACCCCTATCCAACTATTTGCAGTGAATCCTAAAATGGATCACGACTATTAATCGCGATGAGAATATTTGCATTAAACCTTCTAATTTGGATTGCGACTACTCGTTGCGATGCAAATATTTACACAAAACCCCCTACCTGTGGATCGTGATTATTAATCGCGACCTAGTTATTTACAAAAATCCCCCCGCCCTGGTAAGGATTATTCTATTCAACCCTGGCTGCGCTGCTAGTGCCCGAAGAGAGAGGAGAGCAAGGTGCTGAGAGGGCGCGGTGGCCGGTGGATGGCGATGGCGGGCGGCGGGGGACTGAACCGGTCGTCGTCGCGGGGGCAGCTGCCGCCACAAGAGCTTCTCGACGATCTCTGCAGGTAGTTCCCCTAACCCCTAATCCCATCTCGCAACTTCTTCTGGGATTCGCTCAGATCAATCCAGGCCAATCCGAGCTGAATCGCCTCCGCAGCCGCTTCCTGCTGAACGTGCCTAAGGAGGAGCTCGAATCGTTCGAGCGGATCCTGTTCCTGCTGGAGCAGGCGCACTGGTTCTATGAGGACAACTCCGTCGAGCACAACCCCAACCTCAAGTCCCTCTCCTTCAAGGACTTCACCTCCCTCAGTAAGTTCGCCTCTGCCTGAACCCCATCGGAGATTATCGTTGGATTCACCGCTGATGCCGCTGTCCTTGCGTTTTGTGGTGGATTGGATTGGTGGTGTGTGTAGTGTTCAAGAGCTGCACTGCTCTCAGGCCCTACATCGCGCACCTGGATGATATCTACAAGGACTTCAACAACTACAAGTTCCGTGTCCCCGTGTCTGGCGCCATCATCCTGGATGACACCTATGAGAGGGTAATCTACTGATTTTTTTTCTCCAATCTATTGCATTTTAGGAGTTCCCTGATTGAGAATTAAAAATTAGGAGTGGGAATGTAGGTTGCACAACAGCATTTCCTCTATCAAACATTGGAAATGAGGCCCTAAATAATCCTGTGAGTTGTCATGGAAAAACTGTAACTTTAAATAGTAGGATGTGGTATTTTCGTTGCTATCCCCTGAGATGGTCTATAATAAAATTGCCTTACACATACAATTTCGCAAACTGGACTGGAATAAACTAGGCATATGCATAAATTTCCTGTGTTGTTTTTTTTGACCATTTAAGAGCTCAAATTTGTTGGGATTTTTTGTCGTTTTTCATGGTCAATTCACCTTTGCCCCTTCTCTACAGTGCCTGCTTGTTAAGGGATGGAAAGCTGGGGCCAGCTGGAGCTTTCCTCGTGGAAAGAGGAATAAAGATGAGGAAGACCATACTTGTGCTGTTAGAGAAGTAAACTTCTGCTTTTATTATGTATTTATGTTCTGTCCAGACTGTCCACTTTTCTTTTCTCTTTTCTTTTGAGCGATCTCTGCAATTTCTTTCTAGCATATTGTCCTTGCCGGATGGAAATTTTTATTCTTAGATATCATGGAGTGCCATTTGTTGTTTCTAGAACATTATATCCTTGCTTGGTCTGAGTTTATAAATTGTTTACTTTTCCTCAGTGCAAATTTCATTTCTCTAGATTACAATGCTCTTATACTGAAAGCTTGAAATTGAATGCTTTCAT
Organism: Setaria viridis; assembly: GCF_005286985.2. Taxonomy (NCBI): domain Eukaryota; kingdom Viridiplantae; phylum Streptophyta; class Magnoliopsida; order Poales; family Poaceae; genus Setaria; species Setaria viridis. Next base: position 40,187,952 of record NC_048263.2, on the reverse strand, counting down.
TCCTTCATTTCAAATGGCTGTTTAGTTAAGCATGTACATTTCATTGGCAATGGATCCCTTTGACATTGCTTTGGTCTGAAGGAGTTTTTTTTTCCTTGTATGCTATTGGCAAGATGTATGAATCTCATAAAAGACAAGTAGTAAATCACCAGTTTATAATTGTTTTGCAAATAAAAAAGCATGATTAAACTATTTAGCTTCTTAAATGCATTTTTTTTGGGCATAACTTTATTGAGTATAGCACTATAGCATTTTTTTTGTATGATATAGCCAGTGCTTTGCACGAGCTACTTCAATACCTGTGGTGATATCAGCCTTTGTCCAACCTGGAGCAATTATGATGTTTAAATTCAACAACTTCTCTTGTTCAACACATACGTAATTTTCGATAGTAACATCTACACGCATAACAATGCAGGTCCTGGAAGAAACTGGGTGTGATGTTTCTACGCTACTAAATTTGGATGATTACATTGAAGTTTCGATTGGACAACAAAGAGTTCGGCTCTATATCATAACTGGTGTTAAGAGAGATACTGTGTTTGCACCTCAAACAAAGAAGGAAATCAGTGTATGATAAGTTTTGAAATCTTGTTCTCTTCACTTTTATGGGCAGATAGGCAGAATGCATTTTTTCTATTTCTTATTGCTGCTTTGCTTGGCTCCGTTTACACTCTATGAAGACATGTTCGCATAGCTTACCAGTAAAATAAAATATAATGGAAATGGTAGTTTATTGCATAGTTGCTTGACCAGCAAAAACTTCATTTTTGCTATGCGGTAAAGTTAGCTTCATGCTGAATAAAAGGTTGTTACACAGATCTTGATTTTCTGTATGGCAGTCTTTGCTTGCAACTGCAGCGTTTTTTGTCTTCTTCTTCTTCTTTTTTAAATATAGCGTAGACTTTACAGATTGCTTCAAATACGCTATCATTGCCCCCAAAACTGTTAGCTATCACTCTCCCACGTTGTTCGCTACTTTTGTGTGTTTCATGCAAAACTGAAGTTGTTGTTGATTTCATTAATTGACTTTCCTTCTTTACACCTTTGCTGTTTCTGTTGTTTTCCTTTTCTTTTAAAAATTATGAAATGATCACAACTGAGCTACCTTTCTCTGTGCATTTTATAGGAAATCTCATGGCACAGAATTGACGATCTCTTGCCAGCTAGTGATGATGCGGTATCTCGTGGAGTGAATGGAATGAAGCTGTACATGGTTGCACCATTTTTGACGTCAGTATCTTCTGATCCACATTTTGTCTCCTTTATTTTTGGGGCAGATGCTGTTATGGGGCATTAGAAGAAAATCAACAATGTGCTTGTTTTATTTTGCTCCTAAATCTCCTGCTTTTCCAAAGCGTAAATCTGTTGCTTATACATTGTGTTGTGTCTTACCTTGTTCTTTGTCCAGGGGCTTAAAGGCTTGGATTGCCACGCATCGTCCCCCGCTGTATCAGAAATCAGAGGCATCTGCTAGAGGTTTCTTCTGCTCCCTTGTGTACCCATTGTGTTCAGGATTACAAAAGCCAGCTGTTCTTTGAACAATCCAAAAACAAAATTTACCTTAACTGTTTTGCTGAATAGATGTCTAACTGCACTCTGATCATAGTCGAACTTGTAGTTTGTTCTCCTATACCATTTGATCACAGATGGATAACCCGGCATTGGACAGGTACTGTGTGGAAGGCGAAGAATTCATCAAGCGGTGGTGCCCCAGTAGAGAACCCCGTTGCTAGAGCAGGATCTGACGCGCAGCATGTTGACAACCGACCCGGTAGAAGCTTCAGAAACTTCAGGTTTGACACCACAAGCATCCTGCAGTCCATGGAAGCTTCCTTCCTACGCACCTAGGAGCCTGACAAAGCATCAACCCGTGCACTTGCATCCTTGATGTATATAGGCTGTGGTCAGTGTTAATTCCACAAGGACATGATGTCTCCATTTCTGTCTTTTTTTTTCCTTTTCTGGTGGTACCTGTAATCTTTCAGTGCAACAAATGTTTGGGACGTCTTGCCTGTGGTATATATTTATCGCGTTCTGTCAGACGCTTGAATCTGATTTTCTGCTTGCCCCGCTGAGATGTTGCGACTTGTGGTCATTTCGTGCTGATGGGCCCGGATGGCAGTGGGTGGAGCTCGGATCGGCCCATCCACTGGGCCTCCAGGTAGGAGCGGTTATCCCGAAGCGGATTCGCGAGGTGTTCGTTTGCCGTTCGTGGACGCGGCGGTGACCCGATGACGTGCGCGGCGTTGGGCCAGTGGTCTTGTCCGAGCCCTCGCTGTCCTCCCCGGCTTCTCACCTAGAACTAGAAGCTCGATGCGATGGCGACGCTGCTGCGGCCGCCCGCGCTGCACATCTGCGCCGTGAGTGGCGCCGGCGGCGGGAAGGAGAAGTGGGCGCCGCAGCCGCAGCGGTCGTGGTGGGGCGGGAACAAGCCCAGCTTGCCGCGCCAGCCGCGGCAGTCGGGCGGCAATGGGGGGAGAGGAGGCGGGGGCGGGGGCGGCGCGCTGGACCAGGTGCTGGGCGTGCTCCGCCGCGACGGCGAGTTCTTCCAGGCCACCGCCGGCGCCCCGCTCCGCGACGTCTTCTGGCTCCGCTTCCTCGAGAAGAAGCAGAAGCAGCCGAAACCTGTGCCCAAGCCTGCGCAGCAACAGCAGATGCTGCAGGAGGAGGAGGTGGAGGTGGAGGAACTGCCTCGTGAAGCTCCAGCCTTCCCGCCTCCCGCGTACCCGCCAGGTTCCTCACCCCGCGACGAGAGCGCATCTCAATTTGAATCCATTGCGCGCACATCGCCCTGCCCCTGCTGATGACCGCATTTCTCCCGATTTTGGTAGGGTTGTCGTGCGTGGAGCTAATGGCGGCGGACTTCCAAGCCCTCAAGGTGTACGCCGGCAGCGCTAGACACTCTCTCGCGCAGCGATTCCTCCGAAGCAAGGAACAGTCAAAATCTCAACAACAACCTAAACCCAAACCTCAGGAACAGCAGAAAGAGCAGCAGCAGATACTTCAACCCCCGGCCTTCCCTCCACCGTCCTACCCTCCAGGTTTGTAGCACAATGCAGCGAGAGCTCTAGATTTGGTATTCATTGAGCTACTTTATTCCCAGCATTGGATAATTTTCTAAGCGTTACGATAGGTTTATCCTGTATGGAGTTGATGATGGCCGATCTTGAAGCCCTCAAGACGTACATCAACTACTATTCCACCATTCTCACCACCCCGCTTCCCCAGCATTACGATCCCGACCTCCTTGCTCAGTACTTCGCTTCGCGTCCGCACGTCCTCGCATTTCGCACCATTCAGGTTAACTATGATTAAGCTCCCTCAATGTTTTTATTAACCTCTACTTTCTTCTAATTGTTGTAGCTGACAGGTCAGTTGACTGTCAATCTTTGCCGCAGATACTCTTCGCATTTGTCTCAGCTGTGGTAAAGATGCAAATTTCTAAAAGATCTCAGTTAACCGCAGAAGCTACCTATAGCAGTGGCAACAGCAGCAATGGCTTCGATGCTTCTCAATACATGGTCGGCCAACTTCTCAAGGAGATGTTTCTTGACCTTGGACCTACTTTTGTTAAAGGTCGGATAGTCATGCTTAACAGCTTACAAGATGGTAGCAACATGGCTTGGAAAGCTTTTGACACATGTCCTTTCTCATATATGCAGTTGGACAATCCCTTTCTACAAGACCGGATATCATAGGTTCAGAGTTTTGTGAGGTTAGGTAAATTTCTCCTTGTTCTGCATTTTTGTTGCTTCATCAGCTCTCGCTTGACATTTTAGTGGTCCTTGTATTCTTTCTCTATAAATTAACTGATCTGTTGCTACTCAATTTTAGGCCCTCGCTGAATTGCATGAAAGAGTTCCTCCTTTCCCAAGAGAGGATGCGATGAAGATTATTGAGGGAGAATTTGAGTGCCCTGTGTCACATATTTTCAGTTACATTTCGGATGAGCCTGTAGCTGCTGCTTCCTTTGGACAGGTAACATCTTCACGTGCTTCCTTTGTGCTTGTGCTATGTTAGAGCAAGTTATTTGGCATTTATGATGTATTCTTATTTGTTTTTCTGCATCGTAATTTTCAATTTGTACTGTTAGACTCAAGAAACTCTTATAATTTTACTTCAGGTTTACCAGGGTCGGACAGTTGATGGTGCTCTAGTGGCCATAAAGGTTCAGCGGCCAAACCTTCTACCTTCTGTGCTGAGAGACATCTATATTCTACGTCTTGGGGTCTGTATATTTCCATCTAACATATAGTTTTGCTTTTCAGTCATCCAGGGATTTTTGTTGTCCTATGACACGCTTTAAATGTTTGCTCATCAGCTGGCCCTGATCATTATCTGTGATTTTATTTGTTTGCATGGCCCTCTTCATGGGATTTGTTAGTAACAACGACATGTACCTTTTTCAAAGATTAGAAACTGTCCACTGAAAACTAGACATAAGGTTCTTTCGTTATGGATACCCTTTCTCTCACCCTAAAAATGCTGCATCTAGCTTCCCTGTTCGTGAACTTGCTTTAGCTATCAGTTCAGTGTACTAGTGACTGTAGCATTGCAACATGTACCATTGCTTTAGTCTAATCCATGTGATGCTTTTCTATTCGGTTGTTTATTTTCTATAATTTATTTCAGCTTGCTTTCATACGGAAGGTAGCCAACCGAAGAAGTAATATTTCTCTCTATGCTGATGAGTTGGGTAGAGGTTTCGTTGGCGAGTTGGACTACAATATTGAAGCTGCTAACGCTACCAAATTTCTGGTGCTTCTTTGCTCGTCTCCTACCCATGCTTTCTGCTAGCATATGTCCTGTACTCCTGTTCTACTTTGGCTTGGTGTTTTAGCTAATAATTTCTACTCTTGCAGGAGGTTCATTCTAGGTATCCTTTTATGCTAGTTCCTAAGGTTCTTAAACAACTTACTAGAAAGAGGGTTTTAACAATGGAGTGGGTGGCTGGTGAGAACCCCAAGGAGTTGCTTTCTTTGACTAAAGGAGTTTCTGAAAAAGTTCCTGAAGCTTCAGAAAAGCAGAAGTTGGAAGCAAAATCTCGCCTTCTTGACCTGGTACTTACTAATAATTTTGATAAATTATTATCAATCAACCAGTGCTTCCTCTTGGAATTTGGAAATCATTTGGAATTTAAGTTGTTTCATGGGAAGAACTTCTCTATCATTTAACAGCATAACTTAGGTAGTTCAGTAGCCGTGTACCATCTTGCACTTATTTCAAAATCACGGCACTGAAAAACATTTATCTCTTGAATCTTGAGAGGATTTTCTTTATCAGTGGTAGCATAACATGCCAATGATTAGTACATTTCAAAAGATCAATTTGAGCTTGCTGCCCAATATGTTTAACATCTTGTTAATTACTCATAAGGTCAATAAAGGTGTCGAGGCATCACTAGTGCAGCTTCTTGAGACAGGCTTATTGCATGCTGATCCTCATCCTGGCAACTTGCGTTATACTCCTGAAGGTCGTGTTGGGTAAGCTCTACTACAACATAGGTTCACTTGCTGAACATTTACATTGCCGCTTTTCAAGTTTTCCTTCACTCACATTTCGTGTTTTATGAGATGTTTTAACTCCTTTGTGGGTTTGTAGTTGACAACTTGACATGATGCTTGTATGAAAAAAATACTTCTGGAACTATTGACAACATCTTCCTAAATATATCAGGTTTCTTGATTTTGGTTTGCTTTGCATGATGGAGAGGAAACATCAGCGTGCTATGCTTGCAAGCATCATACACATAGTAAATGGAGATTGGTCTTCCCTTGTCTATGATTTGACTGAAATGGATGTAGTTCCACCAAACACCAATCTGCGTCGTGTGACAATGGTAAATCATCAAACTGCAGCTATACCACATATGTTTTATTTTTTAGGTGCTTTCAGTGATTGGTCCCACTCTCTGTATTGAGTGGCATCATATACTTTATGCTTTCAGTTCCTTGGAATTGCCACTTACATGGTCCGATGTTTATATCTGTCTGAAACTAAACGATTAAACGTAAGACAGAAAGTAAATAGAATGAGGAACATAAGTATTTAATCAGTGTCCATTTGCATTCTTGGACTTCATGTAGAACCTATAGCCACTGAAAAAGTTCATTGGTCTACCATGTGCCCACTGATGTCTCAGTGACTTATAGGCCTTGAATCCTCTCAGTGACTTATAGGCCTTGAACCCTCGTGCCAGTGTCACAACAAGTTTCATGTGGTATATTTTGCTAAACATGGACTTATTCTGTGGCATGTGGTAGGATTATTCAAACTTTAAGAATCTTTCTGGTGAAGAAATGCAGTTGGCAATGGTAGATCCGGAGTTCTTTATTGTGGAGTATATTGTCAAATACACATGGTTACTAAAGGTCAATTCCTTCATGCTTGATGCTTTTTTGGACCATTATCTAATGTTATACGCAAAATATTATTTTTGCCAAAAGATTGTGGTATTGATTGACTCCCGCATCTATCTGCTATTCTGCATGCTTCCTCTTCTCCTGTTGGATAGAGAGGAGTTAATTCATTGCCTAATATCCCATGTTGATAATGTGCTTTGGCCCATTGTTTAGTGAAAGTTCTTTTACTTAATAGTATAGTATGGGTAGCTTGGGCTATTTGGGAAAACTAAGAATACATAGTGCTGTCTTTAGTACAGTATATGCTATTCGTTTTTTTACTGTTTGTAATTAGTGTGCCTTCCGTGTATTAGGAGTTGGAGGACGCATTGGGTGAGGTAACCTTTGAAGAAGGAATTCCAGAAATCAAGTTTAGTAAGGTGTGTAGTTAACTCTATTTGTAGGTTCAATTCAGTGCGGTGGTTTGATAATCTCCGTACCTGTCTTTTATCTCAAACTAAGTGGCATAGCTAATGACATTTTTTTCACATTGCTTTTGTGCTTACATACATCTTTTAGGTGCTTGGAAAAATCTGGTCTGTGGCATTTAAATATCACTTCCGTATGCCGCCTTACTACACACTGGTTCTCCGGTCACTTGCTTCTTTGGAAGGTTAGCTTGTTCAATTGAAATTGAGATACCAAACTGGTTCACCATTTGTTTTTTTTATTCAAAGATTTCTGTTTTAATGGTGACTGTTTTCAGAGTTTTTTCTTTCTTTCCTATTGATAGGACTGGCCGTGGCAGCGGATGAGACTTTCAAAACATTTCAAGCAGCATACCCGTATGTTGTTCGGAAGCTTCTTTCCAATAATTCACTTGCGACGAGGAGACTCTTGAACCAGGTATCATTCATTATCTCAATTTAGAACGGTGTGTGTAGATTGTAGAACTAGCCTCTGAGGTAGGTATTGTACTAGGTCCGCCATTGGGGCCTTATTTGTCTTCAATCCCAAAGTTGGACCAATATAACCATATTATGCTGCTCGCTCATGGATTAGGCTGCATTTTGTATTTAAGGTGGATGAGAGTATGAGACTGCATTAATGTGATAACTAACACCAATCAGTTTTCTTACACAGGCAATTTTCAACAAAAAGAAAGAGTTCCAATGGCAGAAGATTTCCGCATTTCTAAAATCGGCTTCAGCAAGGTTTGTTTCATGGTTCTTATTGTTTAGTAAATTGGATCGGTTCATTTTAATGTGGGCTCCTTTCAGGGCTCTCTTGAATTATTTAGATAGTGATATCTTCTTGTTAGTTAAGTGTCGATTCTTAATTGACTGGACTAAAGAATAAAAAAATATGTTGCTTGAATATTTATGTATCACTTCAGCCTTTTTTATTATAAAAAACCTGATTTACCCTATTTAATATTATTAAGTTGGAGCACAGTTTGCTTGGTTTATCAGTTGTATATGTGCACACAACCCTGTATCAGCTTCAGACTCCAGAAAATAGAAGCAACAAAAATGCATGAAAGATTGTAGATGCTTAGTTTATTTAGTTGCTCAAAAATATGATATGCATGTGCCAATAATTACCTGAGCAGTAAGCAGTCAGTTTTTGCTAAATCTTATACACCTGCTGATGTCATTTTCATATGTGAAGGAGCAACTTCAAATATATCGGTGGAGCTTTGCCTGTGCCTGACACAAAGGATGTGAATGTGGATAGGCTTGTAGAGATCAGTGGTTCATTTTCACTTGATCGTGCTACAGCTACACCAGAGAGGGCATTGCATACTGCAAACCTGTGTGTGAGGCTTTTATTATCAAAGGACAGCGCTGTGATTAGAAGACTTATTATGACAGCGGTATTGTATCACATTTTATCTCCACACTCCTCGCTCTACTTATGTCAACCAGCTCTCATGGCTTACTTTTCAGAATGATCAAGTTCTGAGCTCATCCTGTGTCCCGTTGTGCAGAATGCAAAATCTCTTGCCCGTGATCTGATCTCCAGAGACGCACTGATGTTCCGGGTGCTCCTTAGTAAGGTTATTGCGGATGTGGTGTGCCAGTGGATGTTGAATGTCACAGGCTTGAAACGAGTTGCAGAGAACGATGGCCATCTGGTGCTGTCCGAAGAATCATCAACCATGGTGGCGCTCCAGGCTGTGGTAAGAGACCGCAGGATGCAGGTCATATTCTCCAAGTTCGTGAGAGAGTTACGAGAGGAGCCCGTCCTGATGGTCAGGGTGAGCTGGAACATGTTCGTCATCTTGGTCACATCTGCTGCGGTCGGCCTGCACCGTTTCATGGTGTTCCTGTCGGAGAAATACTTGCCGACGCCGCCGACGCCTGTACCTCCGCCGCGGCAGGTTCAGATTCAGACCCTGTAAAGCGCAGCGACCAGGCCGCGAACATAAATGATGGCTATTGGTCGCTCATGTACCGTGCCCCTGTATATAAACGTTACAGGATCAACCAGTAATTCTGTGGCGTGTTCCTAGCAGGTTTCTTACATTCTTCTCTTCTACGAGTTGTTCTTCATTTAGCTGCAGTTGAAACTTGAAACCTGCTTTCGTGGGAGAACGGAAGAATGACTCTGAACAAAAGATCGTAACATTGGGTTCGGTAAAATAGCATTCCCTTGTTTATGCACAGCGGTAATCGAGCTGTAAGCTGTAATTGAACAGCTGACGCCCAGGCTTACCCGGCTCAAAAATGGTTCAGCTCAGTGCACGAACACTGAGCTCGAAGGCTGAATTCGACGACAAAGTGGGCTATTTGGGCCAAAATATGGGCCCATCGTACCGGGAAAGGGCGAGGCAAATAGGCAATTGCTTCATGTTTGTGCTCGACTCCGTCGAGCTGGATCTGAATTCTGAAAGCTGAACAGAGTTTCAGGACAGAGGGCAGAGGAGGGAGAAACAGGCGGAGGATGGTGGGGGGACGAGGAGGAGGGTCGGGGCGGCGGCAGGAGCGGCAGGCCCTGATGGTGGCGTTCGCTCTGGCGCTGCTCATGGGCACCGCCGTCTACTTCCGCATCTGGGCTCGCCAGTCCAGCGACCCCTCCTTCACCGCCGACGACCGCGAGGAGCTCCGGTTCGCCCCTAAATCCTCTTCGCCTTCCTTTTGTTTTTTTCCTCCACGGCTAGTCCAGATTTGTTAAATCTTATTCGGTCCTCAACATAAAAGGAAGGAATCAAATCATCTTTGTTCAAACTTCTGATCACCGGTGATTGGTGGATAAATTGATCCATGTGTTGAGTTCCTAACGCCTTCGTCGTAGAATGCGTCGGTAGTTTCAGTAGAGTTGTGTCCTATTCATGGGCTTTAGGAAGTCATGGATTGAGACGGGCTCCCAAAAACTGATTAAACCCAACAACCTCCTCTTGGTGAACAATTCAGGCAATTGACACAACCAAATCCAGACATTAGAGGAAACAAAAACGAACTGTTGGGTGCTAGCAAGTATTTTTGTTTCCTTCGATGTCTGAACTTGGGATCAACTGATGGATGGAGTTGACTGCTCTGCTTCTTAGCAGAGAAAAGAAATTGGATACACATAGATTAGGTTGTGCAGCCCTGTTTACGCGGTCCATTCTCCTCAATCAATGGCTTATTTGTGGTGAAGTTAAGCCAGGTGTGATCTTGTTCTTCCACACCTAGCAACTTCTTTATTATATGAGCATTTTCATGGCTACCATTCATGTCTTTAGCTTTCGAAAAGAGCAACAATGAGCAATTATCTTTTGCTGGTTTATGTTAACTTAAGCTTCTGCTTCGCATCTTTTCTTATGCATTTTTTGTACATTTATTTATTTGTTTGTTTATTTTGCTGCATCAACCCTCAGGAGGCAATTTGAACAAGCAAACCTAGAAGCAATGGATGAATCTGCCGAATGGAGAATGAAATATGACAAAGAATTTGAGAAAACCAGGCAGCTGCAAGATGAACTTTCAAAGGTATTGCTAGATATTTGTATGTAGCTATGCTCCTCAGACACTCCCGCAATGCTCATGTGAGAATTCTCTTCACAGGTTAAGGCCACATTGGCTGGTACAGCCAGGCGTCTTGAGTTGTTGCAAAAGGTAGATTTTTAGGTCAAATTGTATCCCTTTTATCTCTATTATGCCATGCCCTTTAACCCTGTGCCACCTTTCAATTTTCACCTGTGCTTCCTCTCCACACTCTATGTGCACACCCCATTTAATCATTTTCATTGCTTCAGGATAATGAGATGTGGAAGCGGCAGACTGAATCACTGAAGCAGAAGTGCAATTGCACTATTCCATTGAAAACCATGCAAGATTAAGGATGTGGCAGGGTTTTTTCAACTTATTTGGTTGATTAGCTCAAAGCTTTTTGTTTGTTCAGCACCAGAGGGAGGAAAGCTAGATTGAGGTCTGGGAATTGGAATAGATGAATTGAAGAAATGGCTGCCATAGTAGTTGGTACGTTTACTACTGATGGTGAACTTCATACTTCATCGGAAGTGATCGGTTGCCCGCCCATGAGTAGCAATGCAGAATACCGTAGGCACAACCTATGATATGGCGGTTAGCTCCTTATTTCATTAAGGATTTCAAGTTTTTAGTAATTTTGGATTGGCACTCTCTACCTGTAAATACAGTGTATTAAGGGAGCAAAAAATTAGTGCCAAGGTACAAAACCAGGACACGCTTATTGGCAAAAACTTTGTTAATGCTTATCTAAAAAAGGGTGCCAATTGGATTACAGCACATGAAGCTGCCTTACCTCACGCTGTCGCTTAAATTGCCCACGGTTTTTATCCCCCTCCACCCCCACGTTTTCGTTTCTTTTTCTTTTTTTTTTTGGGCACAAGTTGTGTGTAGCGATTGGGGATAGCAACAGGTACATACCTGTCGGGTAATGCCTCCCCAAACCTACACCCATTACAACAAAACACCCCACACCTACCATCCACCTTGGGTCTTAAATTCCCCCACACCCATCGGGGAACGGGTACCTAGCAGGTGACACGTACCTGCTTCAATATAATTGTAATTGTGAAAGCAACATTAAATCACCATTTTATCAATAATTTTAGTAATACAATAATAATATAAGATAATAATACTAGTTTTAACTATGTCACATGCAAATGAAGTCTCTCATCTCTTCAACTATATGATATATATTAGAAATAATTTTAAGTATCATATGTAAATAGGTCCCCAACGGGTGGCGGGTACGGGATGCAAGAATGCACCCACACCCACTACACTCAATGGGTGAAGGAATCACCCACTAAGACACCCGTTGGGGGAGAAAAATCCCCATACCCATAGGGTTTTTACCCACAGGTAAACCGGTGGTGGGTACCTATTGACATCCCTAGTCACGATGAAGAAAAACAGCACATTTGAGCGCCAAACTTTGCAGCACTCGGATGGTGTGATTTCAGCCATTCGAATGCTGAAGATCAGGAGCATTGCCCAGATCGGCTGGGGTCTAAAGAATTGCACTGGTGACACACTGGCTTCAGGTGTAACGGCATGATACAAGACCACGCGCCAGTTTTTCAAAAAAGAAGGGGAAAAAACGACCATGCGCCAGATTTTATTGCATTACAGTTCACAGAAAAGTGTCGTAAGCAGTTAAGCACTTCAAGGTTCGAATTTACAAGACAAAACGGCATGCCACGCTAGTACATACAAAGAGGTCGTTCAAACACTACACACGCAGTCAAGGGAGCAGCAGTATCTTGCCAATGTGGGTGCTAGTTTCCATCAACCTGTGCGCCTCAGCTGCTTCAGATAACGGGAACGTCTTGTAAATCACAGGCTTTACCTTGCCAGCGGGAGCGGCGACCGCAGGCCACACATTCTTTTCCACCTCGCTGACGATCTGAGCTTTATTGGCAGGGCTTCTACCACGCAGTCCGGCAGCTGCACAATATTTTGATAGTTGATCAAGAGCCAAAATAGAACACAGCATTTAGGAAGCCTACAAGCGCATATACACATATGAAGGGAACAGCCAAACTGACAAAACGTATCAAATAGTGAAATGGCATAACAACATGTACAGAGCATCACTGAAATATAGAAGGGTTGTCATTGCCTGTAGATCTACGCAACTGACAAAAAATACCTTGAATGGTCAAGCGCCGTGCAAGAACAGGTTGCAGGTTCACTTCAGCTGCAGCGCCTCCTTGGAAGCCAATGATGAAAAGTCTACCATCAACACCTAAGCTATTCAGGTTGCGCTGGAGATACAATCCTCCAATATTGTCCAGAATGACATCAACACCTGGTAAAGAGATTTTCAGATCACAATCTGTAAAACATGTAAATTTAACGATAATGCCTTGGTACAAGAAATGAACAGGGGTAGCTCTTCCAAGGAGAAATGCTACAAAGAATGAGATCCGCATTCAGGTAGTATGACAACGCAGACCATGCGAACAGTTTGACGAGAGATAATAAGGTGGCAGGTTATACCCTTTCCGTTGGTTTCCTGTTTAACACGTTCAACAAAGTCTTCAGTTTTGTAGTTTATGCATACATCAGCACCCAAACCTTTGCAAGCTGCTAGTTTTTCTTCGCTTCCTATAACATTCTCATGGAATTAGTAGGGATATTACTGATAAAATTAGACTATAATACCATTTCCATTACAGTGAACAAACCTGCAGTCACAAAAACCTTAATTCCGAGGTGCTTTGCAATCTGTATAGCAAAAGTACCAATTCCACTTGATCCTCCATGGATCTACAAAATTGAAGGTGCACAGTCATCAGGAACAAACAGAGACAAAGAGATTCGCTTTAATCCTGTGCAAAGAAGAACAATTGTGGGCACCATTTCCAAGACAGTTAAGTAATTGCCGAGTGACTCTGGAGCTGATTAGGTGCCAGTGAAGAACCTGGCACCTCTTTTAGTACCTTTATTTAGCCTAACCAACTTGGTTTAGGATTGGGACTAAGAAGCCTTTGTCGTCGTTGTTCTTGTACCTTTATTTTAGGTGTTGTTTTTTATTGCCAGTCTTAAGGCTAAGGCATGCAATTTCTGATGTTTATTGATTTATGTATATAATATCGGGATCAAAGAATCCTGATGTCATCCAATTCCCTAGAGGATGCATATCGACTGACTACTGTGTTCTCTTGGATGTAGCTCTGGAGAAGGAAAGGGAGCCTTTTCTTACCAGGAACGATTCACCGGGTGAGAGATGGCTGGTCATGAAGACGGTCGACCAGACGGTGCAGGCCACCTCCGGCAAGCCGGCTGCGTCCGTTAACGACACCCCCTCCGGCACGGGCAGCAGCTGCCCCGCCGGCACCACCACTTTCTCCGCGTACCCGCCGCCGCTTAGCAACGCGCACACCTGCGAGGAAACAGCAAATTGCAACAGAAGAAGCCAAATCTCAATTTGCCACTGGAGCAAAGCAGCTGATTCACCTCACCTTGTCGCCGACGGACCATCGCGAGGGCACGTTGGGCCCGAGCGCGAGGATGGTGCCGGAGCACTCGAGCCCCGGATACGGGGACGCGCCAGCGGGCGGCGGGTGGCGGCCGTGGCGCTGGAGCGTGTCGGCGCGGTTGACGCCCGCGGCGGCGACCTGGAGGAGGACCTCGCCTTCTCCCAGCGGCGCGGGGTCCTCCACCTCCTGGGCCTCTAGCACCTCCGGCCCGCCGCCGCGCGTGATCACCACCGCCCTCATCTTCTTCCTCCCTCCGGCCGCCTCACCCCCACGCGTCCGCTTGCCCGCTGCAGCTGCTTGGTCCTTTCGATACTCCACTGGAAACTGCAGTACGTTCAAGCCTACGGACTCTGCTTTTGGACCTGGCCAATTTGTCTGTGGGCCAAGTCCTGCCTGCGGGTCGACTGAATGGAATGAGCCGCTCGATTTGGCCCGGCCCAAGAAGTTTGGGTACCAACTAGTATCGTGTTACAGGCTTACAGCCATAACACCCTGCTGCTCTCAAAAAACAAAAAAAGCCATAACACCCGAACAAAATGAAAATGGGGACGCGGAAGGAATTTCAGTGCCAGACAAGATACGACGACGGTAGGCAGTTGATCACCATCTCTTGAACCAGAACGAACCAAGATGTCATGGAGGAAGAGCCTTTATCTAAGAAATTCCATATAACAATTTCATTAATTTTCTCAAAAAAAATCGTAACGAGAATATACTCGTGTTGTACTCTCGAGTTCAAATCAGACTAGTCGTACGACGAGTTCAAAACTTCAAATCGACCTGGGAGGCAAACGAGTCACTTAAAGTATACCAGGTTTGGCCCATGTACTGGTCTCCCCTGCCGGCCCAAACAAGCGCTGCGGCCCAGCTGCACCTAGGCGATCAAGAGCAGCACCGCATGAAGACTCCGAGTCTGAGCCGTCCGTGCGGGATCCAACGGCAGCACGGCTCGTGGTTTCCCACCGAGGAGCGCGGGGTTTAGTCCCACCTCGGCGAGCCAGCGAGCCGCAGACGGGAGAGCTGGCTGCATAAGGAGGCCCTGGGCCTCCGTTGCTCCATACTTACCTGGACGAGGTCGATGGGCGATCAAGAAGGCCCATGGCCTAGATCAGTGGCCCACATTGCACTTGGTGGGTGCGCTGGTCTACCATCTCCCCAAGTGGGAGAGTGGACGTCATAATTTGTGGCAGAGGGGGTACGCGTTCGCGCGGCCCCCGCCAATTCTAAGAAATTAAATTTTGGTCTTTGCTAGTTTAGTTTGAGTTAGGTCTTTTCTGAGAGCGCCAATTCTTACCAACTTGAACTTTGGTCCCTCTTCTAGTTTACGAATGTGAGTTAGGTCCTTGCTGATAGTGGAAGGGGGATCTTTGCGACTCAAATTGTACTGTGAATTTTACTTAGGTTCCTATCAAGCTCCGGGAATTTGGCAGCATCATGGGGAATGGATCTGGAGGATGGAATATGACAAAAGAATTTGAAGGAAAAACTGTGCGAGATGAACTTGTATTGGCTATGCTCCTCAAACACTATCCGTGGCCAATTGGGTATACTTGTGAGAATTTTCGCTACAGGTTAAAGCTCTTTTACTGGTACAACCAGGAGACTTGGTCGGGGGGTTTGCCAAATTCTAGCTTTTTCGTCGTTATATCATGCTTGTTTTGCTTATGCTTACTCTCCGTTCATTTTCTTAATTATTTTTGAACTCTCTCTGTGCATGCCCCGCTTAAAATCGTTTGCACTGCTGCAGGCTAGTGAGATGTGGAAGAGGCAGACTCAATCATTGAGGCGGCAATGCACTCTTCCGTTGAAAAAATGAAAACTATCCAAGATTAATGACATGACAACAACTTCTCAGCTTCTTCTGCAGATAAGCTCAAAAACTTAAACTTTTGGATTGCTCGGCACCAAGGGAGGAAATCTCTTTTGACGTATGGTTTGTTTGCTACTGACGGTGAGCAGCACTTTTCATTTGAAATGATTAGCAGCGACTTTATGAGTGGCTGTGCAAACTGTCATCAAAGTTTACTGAACAATGTCATCAACACTTCACAGACCCAATTGACAAGATAATTGCTCGTACGAAAGGATCCAATTTACAAGATAAGAAGCCATGCCACTCAGTACATGATACAAGGAGGTCGTCACAGAAGTTGCAGATGTCCCAAAACTCCCTCGTCCGAAAGTGAGCGCACAAACACTACATATGTAGTCCTGGAAGCAGAAGTATCTTGCCGATGTGGGTGCTAGCTTCCATCAATCTGTGAGCCTCAGCCGCTTCAGATAACGGGAACGTCTTGTAAATCACCGGCTTCACCTTGCCAGCCGCGACAGCGGGCCACACATTCTTTTCCACCTCACTGACGATCTGTGCTTTATTGGCAGGGCTTCTGCTGCGAAGTCCAGCAGCTGCGCAAGATCATGAAATTTTAATGAAGCATTAAAATTGGACACAGTATTTAGAAATCCTACAGGAACATATACACCTATAATGACAACAGCCAAAGATTGACGAAACATATCAAATAGTGAAATGGCAGAACAACACATACACTGAAATTTAGAAGGGTTGGCATTGCCTATTATAGACCTAAGCAACCAAAATTACCTTGTACAGTCAAGCGCCGTGCAAAAACGGCTTGCAGGTTTACTTCAGCTACAGTGCCTCCTTGGAAGCCAATGATGAAGAGTCTACCATCAACGCCTAAGCTGTTCAGATTGCGCTGGAGATATGATCCTCCAATATTGTCCAGAATGACATCAACACCTGGTAAACAATTTTCAGATTACAGTATGTACAGCGTGTAAATTTGGTGATGGTGTCTCCGTACATAATAATGAATAATAGTAGTTCATCCAAAGGAGAATGCTAGAAAGAGTGTTATCAGAATTCAGGTACCAGCGTCATAGTATGACAATGCAGACCTTGCCTAGAATACAAACGACCATAGATAATACTAAGTTGGTACTAGGTTATACCCTTTCCATTGGTTTCCTGTTTGACACGGTCAACAAAGTCTTCTGTTTTGTAGTTTATGCATACATCGGCACCCAAACCTTTGCAGGCTGCTAGTTTTTCTTCGCTTCCTATAATACGTTAGACAGAATTAGTAGGGGCATTACCAAGAGCAATTAGCTGTAATATCATTTACGTTACAACGAACAGACCTGCAGTGACAAAAACCTTAATTCCGAGGTGCTTTGCAATCTGTATAGCAAAAGTACCGATTCCACTTGATCCTCCGTGGATCTGCAAAATTGAAGAACACATTCATCAGGAACAAACAGAGACAAAGAAAGTCACTTTAATTCTGTATTAAGAACACCAATTGTGCACACAATTTCCTGGCAGCTAAGCAATTGCAGAGAGACCCAGCCGACCATTAGGTGGTAGTTAAGAATTCGGTAGCTCTTTTAGTACCTTTATTATTATTTAGCCTGCCCAACTTGCTTGGGCTGTTGTTGTTGTACCTTTATTTTAGGCGTGCTTTACAATTCTCAGTCTCATAGGATGCAATTTCTAAACCAGCAAGTAAATACTCGACACACAGATATCATTTCTGATGTTTTATGTATACAAAATTGGGATCAAAGGATCCTGCTGTCAATCCATTCCCTAGAGGATGTGTATCGACTGGCTAGTGGCTACTAGGTTCTCTTGGACGCAGCCGTGGAGGATATATAATAAGAGAGTTGTTCTTACAAGGAATGATTCGCCGGGGGAGAGGTGACTGATCATGAACACGGTTGACCAGACGGTGCAGGACACCTCAGGCAATCCGGCTGCGTCCGTCAGAGACACTCCCTCCGGTATCGGCATTAGCTGCCCCGCTGGCACCACCACCTTCTCCGCGTACCCGCCACCGCTAAGCAGCGCGCAGACCTGCAAAGCAACAGCAAAGTGACGCAAAACCAGTCACAACAGCAGCATCAGCAGAAGCAAACCCCAATCCACCGTAGAAGCAGGCACGCGGTCGATTCGCGCTTCACCTTGTCTCCGACGGCCCACCGCGAGGGGACGTTGGGGCCGAGCGCGAGGATGGTGCCGGAACACTCGAGCCCCGGGTAAGGGGACGCGCCGGCAGGCGGCGGGTACCGGCCCATCCGCTGGACCGTGTCCGCGCGATTGACGCCCGCGGCGGCGACCTCGAGGAGCACCTCACCTTCGCCTGGCGCGGGGGGATCCTCCACCTCCCGCGCCTCCAGTACCTCCGGCCCGCCGGGGCGCGCGATCACCACTGCCCTCATCTCCCTCCCCTCCTCCTCAGTCCTCGTCGCGTCCGCTTGCTCACTGTCAACGAAGTTGCTTGCCCCCTTCCGATAACTCCACCCAACTGCCACGCTTATTTCTTGGTCTTAATTTACAGAATTGGGATGGGCTCACTCGATTTATCTCGGCCGGCGAATGTCTTTTCTGTTTGTCGTTGCGGTTTTCTTTGCAGAAGTGATGGAGACTGAGCATAGGCTAGCAAGGCTTGTCCACCTAAAACATGGAGGACGGGAGATTATTGGTCCATCCATCGCAGTTCACGCAAGAATATCATCAGCACTTGAACGATCAAATTTGAACCATTTCGTACCATCAACCAATCGCATTGAATTCATTATACACCCTTTTATCCAGGCCAACCATCCAAGTGAAACATACCATCCATTTCCATTTAGTACAAGCAATCAAGCACAACCGAAATGGCTTCGCTTGCCAGCCACACTGCAACCTTTGCAGTTGAGATGCCAATGCCAATGCCATGAATCCGACCCATCATGGAAGGGACGAAAATTCTAAGGCCACGGAAGATGGGCATGTGGGCACCGTAGTTTCAGCATGAACGAACCATGTTGAGATTAAGTTACGACTTATACTGCTGAGAGATCCTTGTAATTGCTTTGATGAACCACAAGATTTCATTCTTAGCGAGATCATGGATGATGTAGCTTACAACTAAAAAGTTGCCATGATGACTTTTCATCGAAAAGTAAAAAAAAAAAACGGAGAAAGGATTACACTACACCTCCTACTATTCAAAGATTACCATTCATTCTCTCCGAGCAGTGCACGTTCCAGCCTTCTAGGCGAAACAAAGTTCGATTGGGACATTTACTGGCGGTTAAATTCGAGTTCAAATCAGATTAATAAAAAAATTTCAAGTTCAAATCGGCCTGGAGGTGGAACGAGCCCACCAATCGTGCGTGAAGTTTTGGCCCATAAACTGGTCTCGCTAGTCGGCCCAATCGAGCACTGCGGCCTTGTCTCCTGGGTTGAAGGATCGTGCCGTCTGGATGGGATTCTCTCTCAGGAGCGCGCAGGGGTTTGTTTAGTCCCACCTCGGCGAGCCAGCGAGCCGCGGACGGGCGACCTGCCTACATAAGGAGGCCCTGGGCCACCGTTGCTCCATACTTACCTGGACGGGGTCGATGGGCGATCAAGAAGGCCCATGGCCTAGATCAGTGGCCCACATTGCACTTGGTGGGTGCGCTGGTCTACCATCTCCCCAAGTGGAAGGGTGGATGTCATAATTTGTGGCAGAGGGGGTACGCGTTCGCGCGGCCCCTGCCAATTCTAACAAATTAAACTTTAGTCTCTGTCTTTTGTCTATGCGATTTGGAAATTTTACTTTGGTCGTTTTAACGCGTGCACCGGGATGACAAGCTGTGTCTGTTTCAGTTCAACAATTTGGCATCAAGCTGCATAGGCTCTTTTCAGTTCAACAAAGCCAGCAGTGCATGATGAGCAATTTCACGGGTGAACAAATCTCTCAAAATCAGCTTACGCGAGTAACGAAACAAAACAGTATTTTTTTCTCACAACAAATCAGCCATTTCAGCTTTTCAGCCAACTTATAAGCTGAAGCGAACAGACGCAACCTCTGCATCTAATGGTGAATTTGGCATCTGAAGCGAACAGACGCAACCTCTGCATCTAATGGTGAATTTGGCATCTGAAGCGAACAGACGCAACCTCTGCATCTAATGGTGAATTTGGCATCTAATGGTGAATTTGCGAACAGACGCAACCGCTACATCTAATGTTGAATTTGATCATGGAATTGGAACTTTCAGTGTCACGTACAGGGTGACACTACACTACACATCAAGAGTCGTTTCGTTTGGGATGAGACTGAACTGGATTTACTGGAGTCGTTTTCCACGATCGAATATCTCGGATACTTTGCTGTATATCCAAATCGAGTAATCCACCAATAAATATCGTGCGTATCGTTCTCCTCAAAAATATCGTGCGTATCCAGCAAAAATACGGTTCGGGCCTACTACTCTACTCCATTAACGCCGGTGGGAGTGGGAACACGCCGACACGGCAGAGGAGGATGACGGGGAGGAGGACTTCGTCACCACTCACGGCCGGGGCCCTGCGCTGCTTCGCAATCGTGCGCGCCGCCGGCGGCTAACAAAAGCGGTGGGAGCCGAAGCATCTCGGAACATTCAGATTCCCGCTAGTATTTGGATCAGACGAAGGCGACAGGCGAGGGTTAATCCGGTCGGCTTCGCTCGGGCTCGGGATTCCGTCGCGATGGGCAGCCTCCGCCTCACCGGCTGGGCGGCCGCCGCGTCCGCGCAGCGGGGCTTCCCGGCGGCCGCCGCGCCGGAGTGGGGCGCGCGCCGCCGCCACCGCTGCCACGGGGCGCCGATGGCCCGCCTCCGATGCGCCCCGTCGCCGGCTCCCGCGGTGGCGTCCTCTCTCGGCGTCGGCGCCGCGGGGCAGCTCCAGGTCGGGGCGGAGCGCGAGTGGCTGTGGGACTGCCGCGGCGACGTCGGGGGCGGGGCGAGGGATTACGCCAGGGAGATGGAGGTGGCGGTGCGGGTCGTGCAGGTGGCCTGCACCCTGTGCCAGCGGGTCCAGGACTCGCTCCTCCGCCCCGGCGCCGACGCCGGCGGCCGCGTCCATTCCAAGCTCGACCGCTCCCCCGTCACCGTCGCAGGTTCGTACTGCAGCTAACCCATCAGTTTCCCTTGCCTTCGTTGGGTTGCAAGTACTCACTCCATTATCGCACGATTAGCAATGAGGATTAGGTAAGCTAACACTGCGCTGCAATTGAGAATTGAAAATATGCTGGTAAGGGATAGACGATGGTTGCCTGGGTCTCGACTCCCAACAATAAAATAGAACGTCGCCCAGTTAGTTATCAATTTGTCATTGACCTTTGTTGGGCTGTAGCATTATTTGCGTGGAACACAGTTGCCTACATTTGATGAGGACGTCAGGACGATTGGATATTAGTACCTGGACTGGTTAACCAGTTACAACACTATCCCGTGGACTGCTTGGTTGGATCAATAGAATGAAATAGAATTCATTGCTCCAGGATACTAGCTCATACACAACAATACCTTGTTGCATTAGTTTCTTCCTTTGTAGTTTGCAAGTAGTGAAATTGTGTTGTGCTCCTTCATGCCAGATTGGGGCGTTCAAGCGATAGTAAGCTGGTTGCTTTCCAATTCCTTTCAAGATGAGAACGTATCGATTGTCGCCGAAGAAGATGATGAGACACTATCTAGTTGCGATGGTGCGGCTTTGCTTGAATCCGTTGTTGAGGCTGTCAACGGTTGCCTGATTGAAGCTCCAAAGTACGGACTGAGACCCCCAGAGAAAGAGCTCAGAGCTCATGATGTTATTCAAGCCATACGGAAATGCAGCTCTACTGGAGGTCCGAAAGGAAGATTTTGGGTGCTTGATCCTGTCGATGGCACCCTTGGTTTTGTTCGAGGGGATCAATATGCTATTGCTCTAGCTTTGATTGAAGATGGAGAAGTTATACTTGGTGTCCTTGGGTGCCCGAATTATCCAATGAAAAAGGAGTGGCTCAATTATCACCAAAAGTACTACAGATTGATTTCTAAGGTTGCGCCTCCTCCATTGGGATCTTGGCATAAGGGTTGTGTGATGTATGCTCAGAAAGGATGTGGCCAAGCTTGGATGCAGCCACTGGTTCATGACTTTGGTAAGCTTGACTGGCGTCACCCAAGGGAGATTCAAGTATCATCCATCAGTGATCCAGTTTCAGCAACATTCTGTGAACCTGTTGAGAAAGCCAACTCAAGCCATTCCTTTACAGCAGGACTTGCTCAAAGTGTAGGATTAAGGTCAGTTCTTACTTTTTTTTTCTGTGTAAAATTTCTGATATTATTTCATCATCTTGAAAATTTATCCATACATTTGTAAATGGCATCCACTAGTTGCCACAAGGTTTTTATTAGATAGGATACTGGTTTTACATTTTAAACAGAATGAAATGTTGTCCAAAGTGTGACTCCTGTAGTTGGGCTTGCTTATCTTTAGCAGCAAGTAACTTGCAACTTTGTTTTTTGGATATATTTTTTATTCATATCCTTTTGGTTTGGTTCCAGGAATCAACCTCTACGCGTGTACAGCATGGTGAAATATGCTGCAATAGCACGAGGTGATGCAGAGATATTCATGAAATTTGCAAGAGCTGGATATAAGGAGAAGATATGGGATCATGCTGCAGGGGTGGTTATCATTCAAGAGGCTGGTGGAGTGGTCACAGATGCTGGAGGCTGCCAGTTGGACTTCTCAAAGGGCGTTTACTTAGAAGGTTTGGATAGAGGCATAATAGCTTGTTCCGGGGAATTGCTTCACCAGACAATTTTAGATGCTGTTGATGCAAGCTGGAACTCATCAACACTATGATCAAAACAGTAAGATCTTTGCTGCAAATGACCTCATGTTGATCATAGCATGCAAAGGTGAGTCTTTAGAAATAATTGCTGTTTACCCCTCCGGTCAAATTTACTTTGTTATCTTACATTCTGATATCTTGTACAGGTAGCTTGGAGAATCATCTAAATGTTTATTTCTGTATTGTTATGACTATGAGGGGTAATAGTGCCAGCATGTAGGTTAGTATTAGCTTGTCTGCTCATAAACAAGTCGTCACTTGAGATTGACAAATTGCTGGCTTTGGTCATCGATGGCGAATGTAATTTTGTATAGGAGTTTGTTGATGAAAAGCATCTGCGCATGCTTTTACTAATTGATATGTTTCCTTTTAACTTCTGCCTGTCAAGTGGTAGGCGTATTGGTTAAGACAGATATCTGTACCTGCTCAGCACCATTTGCTGACAATCAAATGTCTGAACCTGTGATTAATTCATCAGATGATGTTATGTCTGCCAGTTTTCATTTCAGTTCCTCGTTTTGTTACATCGTCCCTACATATGAATTACTGCTCCATAGTCATTTCAGAAAGAATTAAAGAAGGCATATCACTTTTTTCATGCAGATTTTTTTATATGGATCAAACATATACACCACAGGAACACAAGTACCAGATTAATGGAAGGTCTATAGATGAGACGCAATGCATGATGCTAGGATCAAGACCATTATGCATATGCTGCGGAGGGCACTGTGCCTCTTCCAAAGTGTGTGATTAGCTGGAGAGCTGCACCGAGCAGCACTGGCTGAACAGCTCCTTGCTGCCGTCCTCGATGTCATCCGGCTCCATTTTGGGCTGGAAGCTGCTCCATGCGGGCACCAACCCTGGCGTAGCGCTGGTGTTGAAGCTGTGCACTAGCGAGACAGTTCTGGAGCCGTCGTCGTCACCGGACGGTACCTGGTACCCGGCGAGGAAGTAGAGCTGGGTGCCGACTGCGGCCATGGTGAGGTAGAGCCGCTGAGCCGACGACGGGAGGCTGGCCAGCAGCGACAGGTCTGGCAGGGCGGAGTGATCCCAGATGCTCCAGATGTTGAGCTCGCCGTCGTAGACCTCCACGTGGCCCTTCCAGCTGTTGAGGCAGTCGCCGGAGCTGAACAGCCGGTCCGCCACCGCCACGATCTGATTCGGGGGCACGTCGAGCTGCCACATCCCCGGAAGGATCTCCCACGTGCCCCTCGAGCAGTGGAACACCTCCGCCGAGCTCCGCTCCAGCGCCGACGACTGCAGCACGGTGGCTCCCGGCGTCAGGAGAGCGGCGTCACCGGCCGTCAACGTGCTCTCCGCGAATCCCCCCACGACGTGGAAGCTGCCTTGCCATGTCACGCCGACGCACTTGTAGCGCAGCGTGCTCATGTCGGGGAGAGCCGACCACTGGCCCTTCTCCTCGTCGTACACCTCCGCCGCCGCCGTGCCACGGGCGCCTGCCAGCGAGCACTGCCCGCCGGCCACGCAGATCCTGCCCCCGCACGGCGCGCACGCGAAGTCGAAGCGCGGGACCAGGAGCGGCGCGCAGTGCTGCCACTCCCCTCGCCGCACGTCGTACCGGAGCACGTCCGCCCTCACGCTGACGTCGGTGTCGTGGAACACGCCGGCGGCGCCACGCTCCCTCTTGCACAGCCGGCCGCCGATAACGTACACGGATTCGCCCAGCGCGACGACGGCGAACCCCTTCAGTATGTGGCCGTCAGGGATGCCCGGGAGCGCGCCCACGCGGCGCCATGTGTTGGCACCGGGCTCGTAACACTCCAGGCTGTTGGAGCTGCCGTGCGCAAAGCACGCGTAGATCCTGACGCTGCCATCACTGCCGGCGACGTTATCACCGCCGCCGTTGCTGCTCCCGGTGCTAGAGAAGGACGGGGAGGCGGCGATGTCGCAATGCAAGGAGCCCATGGTTCCGAACCAGCCAACCAGGTACCAACCAGTCTCTGCTTTTTTCTTGTGCTGTGCATCAAGTGATTACCATTGCGATTAGTGAAGCTGGGTTGGCCGGGGGAGTTTGCAAAGCACGACACGAGTGGCTATTTATACTGATTTGCATAGGGCGTCGCCGTTGTGCAATTTGCCATGTGGCTTTTGGCGGACGGAGCGATCGATATGAAGCATAGGAAGGTGCTTATCGGTAACTCCGGCCGTGCTGTGGAATGTATCGAGCTTCTAGAGCTTGTCTTCTTCCTCTCATGGACAACGATGCTGTAAAAATATAATGATGGCATCGTGCAAGCAGATAGCGAGCAGGTCAAGTGTTCAGCCTATCTGTTTGTTCTCATGCATGGGCATTGCCAATGTTGGGATAGATTCAATGGTCCATACGGAAAGATGTCCAGCTCCCAGCCGAAGTTTTTTCATTAAAAAACTAACAAAGAGATATGAAATTTAGTAAGAAGATTATGAGCACTTGAGCAGCGTACTCCCAAAAAAGAATAAGAGGAAGAAGGTTAGCTTATGACGTTTGAAACCGGAAGGACTGAGAGGCTAAACAACATTTCCACCACCATATTACTGGCATGTCCTAATCTAAACATTTTCCAGCCATTACTTTATGCATTTCTAGTCAGTGCAGAGCCCACAGACTCGTGTACATTCACAGGTGCTGTTCAATGGCCACGATGTGCAAGCATGTTGAACAAAATGCACGATGCTGGTCAGTTGCGGAAAGTACTAAGGCATTTCCTTCCGTTCTCGTCCACCCAAGCTATATGACACGCGTGGTCATTTAGGCTGGTATGTCTACCTTAAACCGGATCCTTATTTTTAGCCAACCCCTGCACTAATTATAAGCCTTGCTCCGTTGCAATGGCTCTGTTGTTGTCTCAATAAGTCCCTGCCATTCTTCTTCTGTTTCTTGGTCCCTCCTTTCTCCTCCTTCTCTCTCCCTGCATATATCCGTGCACATTGTCCTTGTTCTGATGGGGCCGTCCATTCTCTCTGAGAGTCCTGATGTCCTGAAAGGGATTGCTGGATTCTCTTGGAGCCCCCCGTGCTTCTCGCACAAATCATTCGGCCACAATAGCATAACAATCAACGACATGATACTGCTTCTCAGGATCAGTTAATTGTTCATCTTTCTTGTTCATTTTTTTTTCTGTGATGCAGGCTTCATTGATCCATTGAGAAGTAGGTGGGGGTGACAGAAAGCATGGTCAAGGATGGCGCCAAGCATCCTTCACCGTGCATTGTCCTTCTCCAATGTGCCCGTTCATCGCTTTGATGTGTCACCATTAAAGGTCTCGATTTGTTCGTCTTCTACAACCGATGCATCCATGAACATGGGCAATTGGATTCTACCGATGAGGAATAGATGAATTGGCCAATTAATCTAGATAAAAAAAATTTGCAGGCCACCTCATGAACTGGCATTATTGACGACAATTGCTGAAGACACAGGCTTTTGCAATTCTAGTCCTTTATTGCCAAACCACTCGACGTTGGAGAAAAGAATCATCAGCAAGATCCTCCATCTGAGAGAGGCTCTGGATCTGCCATGTCGAAGTTCATGCGATGCGTTGGATCAGGTTCATGCCAAAACTTTACATCATTTCCCATTTGGAGACCATGATGGGCTTATACAAGTCTGTTCTTCCCACTCAGCTTAGATACTTCTAGATACCCTGGAGGCTCTGAAGATTTCATATCCGAATTGTTCATCAGGCCTATCAGGAAACCATACATCTTCTGTACAGCAGGTGTGCCATCTGAATGGAACCCCTTTTATATAAAATCTCTCCCGGAAGCCATCCATAAATAAAGCATGTAGCCTATCAAAAACATCCTTTCTTTTTGTTTCTCAATGCTATCTTAAATAAGTCTGATCCAGCATCTACTACTGAAAAACCAGCAGGCTCTTGTTCACCTCCGTAAGGTCCTCATGTCTGTGCAAGATTGCCATGCAGAACGCAGCCATTTGAGTAACTTGGGCTTTGAGAAGCAAACAATCGTAGAGACCGAGAGCTTAGATCGTGTAGGTATGCAGTTTGCGTTGCCCAAGTCAATGTTTTGCTGTCAAGATATTGACCAGGCTTGTATCACACTGATCTATCGCATATCATTCACTGTTGAAACTGGATTGTAGGTGAGCGTGTCGCTGTGATGCTTGATCAGGTGATTCCAATGGCGAAAGAAATCTTCAGTTTCATGGAAATCTCCAGGAGTGCAAATGCAGCATCAGCAGCTGCAGCTTGTGCTGAGGATCTTCCAGAAAGAAGAAGCCTCCCTCCTGTTCTCTGTCACACCAGATCTCCGACACCCTTCAAAAGTGCTGGCCATAATCCATCAGACAGTGCCGAGGTTGCAACGCCTTGCCAAGACGGCTCAACGAGGCACACAGAACAATTGATAGTTCAGGAACTGGTGCCACGGCAAGAGGTGGACGAAGGCGGTTGCACCGTGGAGGATGGCCAAACCAGCAGGCGTGATCCACCGTCAACTCCTACTGGTGACTGTGTAGTGCTACAGTTGACGCCGTCGTCTTTGTCCCCACATCCGCTGTCGGCGCCGCCACCCTCCCCCGTGCCCTTGCTGGGCATGCCCATGCTGCTGCAGTTGTGGGAGGCAATGCAGGATGACAATGCCTCCCCGGCATTGGTGTCACCCACAGACGCACAGCCTGCCGATGAGGCAGCGCCGACGGCACAGCAAGGCACGGTCGACGTCGGCGACTCTGCAATCTCTCTGTCAATGGAGGCAGGTCAGCCTAGCCCATCATCATCCATGGACGGCAATGCCGCTGTGCCAAGCCTACTGGCACCGCCGCCACTTCCGGCGCAGAGTGCAACAAGGGCCATCTGCGGACAAACCCGTTGAGGCAGTGGCAAGCGCATCGCCGCCACCGCCACCACCACCACCCTCTGTAGAGCAAGGATGGCCGCCCGCCAAGGTGTCACGAGCGCCGCCCCCTCCGCCTCCTGGGAACATCTCGGCCGCGCTGCGCGCCAAGGGAGCCGCGGGCAAGCTGAAACGATCAGCGCAGATGGGCACCCTGTACAGGCATCTGCGCGACAGAGTGGAAGGTTCGTGCGCGCACGGCGGCAAGGCACAGGCCAGCAAGAAGCCCCGGACGCCGGGCGGGCCCAAGGGCAACGCGGGCCAGGGCATGGCCGACGCGTTGGCCGAGATGACCAAGAGGTAGGACTCCGTGCAAACGCAACAGCAGATCAGTGGCTCGATCATTTTCCTTGTTGCTGAAATGAATCGCCACGATTATTTTTCCTGTTGAAAACTTGGAACTGGAAGCAGATCGGCCTACTTCCGGCAGATCGAAGAGGACGCGGAGACCCATACGGCGACGATCCTGGAGCTGAAGGACGCCATCGGCTCGTTCCAGTCCAAGGACATGGGTGAGCTAGCGAGGTTCCTTGAGCACGTGGAGCAGCAGCTGGTGTGCCTGACCAACGAGACGCAGGCAGGTTCCCATCGAGCTCAGTCAGTTGTGCAGAACTGCAAGGCTTTTGGCATGCATGGTGTGTGCGGGTGTTGGCGAGGTTCGAGGGCTTCCCTTGCAAGAAGCTGGACTCGTTGAGGATGGCGGCCGCGCTCTACTCCAAGCTGGACGGCGCCGTTTCGAAGCTCAAGGGCTGGAAGCTGGCCGCCCCCGTGTCGAAGCAGCTGGACAGAGTCGAGGGTTACTTCAACAAGGTTTTATGCACGAGTCGAAATAGAATGTGCTGCGACATGTTCATCAACACAAGCTCATGGGATGTCTTGGTTGGTGTTTGATACGAACTTGTGTGCACGTACGCGTGCAGATCAATGACGACGTGGACGTGATGGAGCGGAACAAAGAGGAGGAGATGAACCGGTTCCAGTCTCACGGCATCCACTTGGACTTCGGCGTGCTGGTCCGGATCAAGGAGTGCATGGTCCCTCGCTGCACAAGTATATGCCATGAAGGTATTGCAAGCATATGTCATTTGCAACACTCAAATTAATGGTCCCTCGCTGTACATTGCTGAGCCGCACGCAGGAGAGCCAGGACGCCAAGGCGACGAGCGCGCGGTCGCCGCCAGGACCAGGTGCACCCCAGGCCGCCGCAGCGCCGCCGTTGAGGATGCTTTGGCGGGTGTTCCAGCTGGCCTTCCGGGTGTGCAACTTCGCCGGAGGCCAGGACGAGCGGGCTGACCGCCATCCTGGCGCGCGAGATCGAGGCGCATCCCCTCTGATAAAACAAACAGTGTACACCGTACCTATCATGTGTACAGTAGAGTCGTATGAATACATGGAGCACTGCTTGGAGTACTTGTACGGAGTACTGTTGCGAGTGGACTGAGCATTAAAGGCGGGCATAAATGTTAGGGCATGTAGCAGCGCCGAGCGAACCGTCCGTCGCCAATCATAAATGCATCCCGCCGGACGCGACGGTGTCCGTCCGACCGGCCGGGGAGAGAACCGAGGCGGAAGCACAAACTGAAAGGCCATCTCAAAAGCTCTGCGCTGCGCTGCAGCTTTCTCGGGCCGGAGAAAAGCCGAAACAAACAAACCAACCAACCAGCACGAGGAGCGAGAGAGAGAAGGGGGATCATCGGATTCGGAGGACATGCTCGCGGCAGCGAGGCATGGGCGCAAACCATAGGGTCAGGGCCGGCCGTGTGTCAGGGGGAGCGGAGAGCGGCGACCACTTCTCGTCTGGGTTGGCTGGCTGGCTTCGTGGTGCTTGGTTGCGAGCTGAGCTGAGCTGCTCTGCTGGTGCGGCCGCGATGGATGCGCAGCAGCTGGATTTGATCCTGCGTCACCACCACCAGAGCATGGCCAACGTCTGCGAGAGCGAGGTGGGTGCTTTCCCGTCTCTCCGCCTTACGATTGCCTCGCGCACGCGCTCTGCTCAGTCAGTCAGTCGTCTGGTTGCTTGCTGCAGGACGCGCTGGGGTCGTCGGAGTCGGAGCCCGCGAGGCCGGCGCGCCCGCGGGGCAAGAGGAGCCGCGCCGCCGAGGTGCACAACCTCTCCGAGAAGGTGGGTGCGTGGCTAGCTCTTCCGTCTCCCTCGATCTTGCTCTACCCGGCAGGCTCAGCTGGTTGGGTACTGATTTGCTCGCCCCCCATTGATTAATAAATTTGCGCAGAGGAGGAGGAGCAGGATCAACGAGAAGATGAAGGCGCTGCAGACCCTCATCCCCAACTCCAGCAAGGTCAGGGACCACCTCTCCTCTCCTCTCCCTTTACGCCGTCCATTCTCGATTCTTGTCCTGCCTTCTTGGAATTTGGAAGCTAATAACTTCGCTGCCGCTGCTTCTGCGGAACGATTTGGCAAGTGCAGACGGACAAGGCCTCCATGCTTGATGATGCCATTGAGTACCTGAAGCAGCTTCAGCTACAAGTGCAGGTGAGCAAGCAGATGCTGCGCTGCTAATTTTGCTACTACTACCGATTACCACCAATTGGGATATATACGCTGCCGGACCACAGAGTAACAACCAACAGACGTGAATGCTAAGTGACTAGCAATTCAAATGGGCATTTACTCGATAGTAGTAGCTGATGACAGCGAATGCCAAGTAGCTGAATGTTCTGCAAAACTGTGAAAGCATGATGTGAAATACTAGTAACAATCAAGGCAGGGAGAAGCTTAGGGCGCTACTCCCTCCGTACCAAATTGTAGGTCGTTTTAGCTTTCTCCTAAGTCAAATTTGTCTAACTACGATCAAGTTTAGGACAAAGCTAAAACAACCTACAATTTAGAAGGGACTAGTACAGTGTAGATTTAGCTACAGTCTTGTAACAATTGTGCCAAAATGATGGCTTCTGTGAGGAAAAAGGGAAAATCTGAGCTTCACATTGTAGTAGGGGTGGGCATTCGGTTTATACCGACATTTCATTCCAGTGTTTTCGGTGATGAAAAACTTCAGGGTTCACAAATGAAGAACCGATTGGTGATTGTAGTATGGTCTTCTTAGTAGCTGGAGTCCGAGTAATCACTGGGTATAAGTGTAGAGAGGTAGAATTGGGAAACACCACACCCCTAGGAGGGAGGGGTGACCTTTCATATATATAGCCAAGAAGGCTTGGTGTACAAGTAGCTTGTTGTACAAGTCAACAAGGCTTGGTGTAAAAGTAACTTGTTGTACAAGCCAACAAGGCTTGGTGTACAAGTAAAGAGTACAACACAATATGACTATACAAATATACTCTAACATCCCCCCACAGTCACAGCAGGAGCACTGCAGACGGTGAGACTGGAGGAGAAGCCGAAGGTAGAAGCCGACGGACTGACGTCCCCCCACAGTTATAACGGCGGTGCGGTGCGAATGCTGCGACTAGAGAGAAAACCGGCGAGTAACTTATGTGGATGATAGCCCTTTGTGCCGATGTCGAGGTAGCCGAGCATGAGGATGAGTAGCCGTGGTCGAGGATGCCGTGCATAGAGTAGCCGTGGTCAACGTAGACGAGGCTGCCGAAGACGAGGGAGCTGCACATGAAGCCGCGGGCGCACGAGGAGGCGTTGTGAGGATGGTGGCGCGTAGGAGAAGATGCCGGAGACGAAGACGGTGACGCGTCGAGGCAATCGTAGAGGGGGGTTCGATGCTGAAGTCAATGCTGTCTAACCATCGGGCGAGACATTCCCGGGTTTGCCAGGCCCGGGAACACATCGAGGACGATGGCACGCACCGGTGTTGCCAATACCGGATGTGCAAGGGAGAGTGCACAACCAGACGCTGTTGTTTGAGGGACCAGCAGAGAAGGCCTCCACAGCGGTCGCAGGCGCAGAAGAACGGCGAGGTAGAAGATGCCGATGCAGCCCGCGGTTGCTGGAGTAGACAAACGAGGTGGAGATTAGACAGCGACGAGGTGGTGCTGGACGAAGCGAGGAGGTAGACCCGGACGATCGAACACAAGGCCTGATGATCCGGATGATGCGGCGGCGAAGCTTGAAGGAGACGGTGAAGAACTCGAAAAGCCTGATAAAAACCATGCACGCAAGGCGCAGCGACTCGTAGGCGACGATGAGGTCGTTGATGTGGTCGGCGGCGGTGAGGATGCAACGGCGAAGGAGACCACAGGCGGTGCCGCTGCTGCCCGAAGAGGCGATGCAGCAGTAGCCCTCCATACTCAGGGAAGAGGCACGCAATACGAGGACGAACGTCACAGGAGCCTGGTGGATCGCGCACATCGGCTGATCAGATCGAGTATGCGCGAGGCGAGACGACGATGGGTGAAGTCGGCGGAGGTGTCCCTATCGGTGGAGGCGACGATGAGCCGGTGGAGGTCGACATGCGGACGAAGCAGCGAGGAGGTCAGTGCACACAGGCGTCCCCTAGGGCGCCGTCCATCTCGCCAAGCCGCATAGTCGGAGACGGGGCAGGAGCTGGTGAAGTTGACGCCGATGTCAAAGTAGAGGCAAGAGGTCGACAGGCGGTGGGCGACGCAATCCCGATCTCTGATCAGGCAAAAGAAGAAGACACAACAAGAGCATCTCGTGTAGAACCTCCAGGTGCACGTAGCAGACCTTATCCCAAACACAGCTCACTCGTTCGTTCATTTTCCTACCTCCGTGGTCAACAATGGCATAGAAAACAAAAGAACAAAGAGAGCAGAGGGACAGGAGCAATCAGGCTAGGCGAGCAGGACCAATGATGGGGCGATGCAAGGAAATCGCGCGCCAAGGGACGGTGGCGTGGGGCAGTGGTGAGGCGCGGCAGAGGGCGGCGACGCGAGGAGCAGGGAGGCACGGCCGAGGATGGCGGTGCGAGGAGTAGGGTGGTGCGTGGCCGTGGGCGGCGGCGCGAGGAGAATGGAGGTGGAAGGCTAGGGAGCGGAAGGAGGACAACACCCAGGTGAGTTTTTGCACGATCTGATCTTGCTTGATGATGGAGGGCGGCAGATTAACTGGATCCCCCACAGAGACGGAGGGCGCTGCCCCCGCAGAGGTCATGGGCAACCTCCCTGGGGGCACGCTAGGAGGCCATCGAGGGGGCGCGGTGGATGCGCGCTGTGAAGGGTGGCCAGCGGCACACATGAGGTAGGGGGAACAAGCGGAAGTAGAAGGTTCGGCCTAGGATCTGAAACCCGAAACTCCTAATCCCATGTAGAGAGATAGAATTGGGAAACACCACACCACTAGGAGGGAGGGGTGACCTTTCATATATATAGCCAAGAAGGCTTGGTGTGCAAGTAGCTTGTTGTACAAGCCAACAAGGCTTGGTGGACAAGTAACTTGTTGTACAAGCCAAGAAGGCTTGGTGTACAAGTAAAGAGTACAACACAATATAACTATACAAATATACTCTAAGTGTCTAATAGATGTTTTAAAGTGATGTATCCGATTTGGATTATGTACACCTGGGTGGCCAGGATTAATCACAATGCACTCTTTTTCTACCCTAAAAGAGAACAAAATGTTTGGCCGTATGTATCATTTTGTGTATTGTTATATAGTAGCTCAGAAATGCTTTAGCTATTCCTTTCGCCATTCATGTATATGTATTCCTCATTTGTGCAGCCTAATATAAGTTTGTTTCCTTTTTTTTTCAGATGTTGTCAATGAGAAATGGCCTGTATCTGCCCCCAGCAAACTTGTCTGGAGGACCTGAGGCTCTGGCACCCTCAGAAGTGTGCGCCACGCTCAACCAAAGTGGTGTCAAGGCATCAGAATCTGGGGTTGTCCTACCTATGAACCAAATTTCTTTAGCTCATCATTCCAATCATGACCAACGGCATAACAAACCGCTTGTGTTACAAAGTGCCCCTACTAGTTCAACCACCATAGAGCCTCGATTCCTTCAAGAGCCAGCACAGTCCAACCTTCAGTCCTTTCTGCTAGCTCTACCTCCTGAGGTAATTGGTAATCCTTTTGCTATGTCTAGAATCTAGAGCATAAGCTTGACCTGAAGCCGTTTGTCTGCAAACATTTAGTTATACCTCACATGTACTTTTTGTGGTTTGTTTCTTGCTCATCTATATAGATGATCTTGAAGGAGGACATGATGTTAACATATCGCCTAACTTCAGTTCAAGGAACATCTTTACCAGGTTAGAGATCGTGCAGTTTGAACAGCCACAGTTGGCACATTGATAAGAACATTCTTACCGGCTTTTTATAATTTGCTCCTTCAATAGGACATGAGATCAAGCCTGCTAGGCAGGAAACATGCATGGTGAATTCTGATCGTTTCGATAGAGGTTCACTTAGGAAAGAAGTAGCACAAGACATGGTGCCAAAAAACACTGAAAGTTTACTATTCATGCCGTACTTGCATAGGTAAGTTTAATTTTGGTGGATAAAGAGGTTAAGTAAACATTCTCTCTATGTAAGATGAAAAGGGATTATCTGGAAAATAAAATGTCCGTGATAGCTTCCCTTTTAATTTTAAACATTTTATGAAATCAGTGGTGATTGGTTGGTTTGATACAGTATGTTCATCTTGTTTTGCCACAAGGTCTTATACCACTACTGAGAAAGGCATTGTACTATTTGAAAAGCTCCTGTGAGCTTACGTTACATTTAAGTGATTTTGGTGCTGATAATTTTTGTTAGATTATACACCTGCAAGGTCTAGCTCTTGCATAATCCTGTTAAATTGATGAAAAATTTCCGCACTCATCATACATTTGGTCTATTTAGGCTTGTTAGATTATTATAGAAAAGCAAATATTCAGCTATACAGCATCCTTTGCTTCATTTCTGATCAGAAGTTTATGGTATGTTCTCAAGAAATCTGGTGCCTCTACTTTTCAAGTTCAGATTAGCTCAGATCTGTGACTTGACTCTGATTTTCTTTCTAACCATGGCCAGCTTGCAAAGCAGTGACGCCGAGGGAGGTCTGAGGACAGAATCAAGCTAGCTGCATGATCTATCAATCATCGTAAATGCTTTCCCCGTTGGGATGCTTCATTTTGGGAGGACATTGACAGTGCAAGGGTATACTAAGAGAAGCAAGCAAGTTCCGGCGATCGTCGGTCCCGCCTCGTGGATCTGAATGTTAGCAGCCAACTCAGATTGTAGCCTGATGAACTATTTTGTAAAGAGAGAGCCCAGTCTCCTTGCAAATATATCCGCTATGGACTGACTTGGGGGATATGCCACCATGATCCATGCATATGGATCAGCACGTCCGCGCCATGACCTCACCTGTCATTCCTGCGGTATTTGGGTGAACGGATTGCGAAGGCAGCCATCTGCATATCCCGTAATCGCACTTCTGTAATGCCATCTGAGGCATCCAATGACATAATGCCATCTGAGGTTGATTGCGATAAACCTGGAGCTTTGCGACAGGCATGGTCATTTTAGAGGCTTCTTTTTTTTGTTGTTGTTGTGTGTGTGTGGAAAATATGTCATTTGAAAGACCCATGAAGCAGGATAAGACTGAAGCAGGGGAGTTTTTCTTGTGACGCTGCTGATTCCGCTGCTGATTTCATTCAGATCCACTCGATATAACGACGATGATGACAATGTATACTCAAGACCCAATTACGCAACACGCACCCAGCCAGATAGATGGCCTCTGCATTCATTTTGTCCCCGTCTCCATCCAAAATTGATATGAGGTCTTGTAGGTTCTTACAACTTCAAAATCTTCTTTTTATCTTTCAAAAAAATAAGATTTATATTCTTCCTCTCAACGATTCCATTTTGTTAAGGTATATATAGACCCGTTAATTTAATTTTCCATGCATTGATCAGAGGAACACCCATGCATTCATGTGGAATTCATGTGGAATTCAAGGCCAGGGTGCTCCGTATGACCAGATGGGTCTGCACTACTTCAAGGCATGTGTGCCATCAAAGGCACCATCGACTTCATCTTCGCATCTGCCAAGTCGTTCTACGAGGAATGCAAGATCGTTTCGGTTGTTGAAGGAGGCGGCCGTGGCATTGCCGATGGCGCCACCGGAGCAGCAGCGGCCTAGAAACCCCATCAAGGCTGCCCCCGGCGAGAGCGGGTTGGCATTCAAGACTTGCACGATCGAGGGGGAAGGAGAAAAGATCTACTTGGGTTTGGGTAGGGTGGGCACGCCTGTCACCTACTCCTACACCGATACAGGCAAGGAGATTGTGGGCATGATATCTGATGGACCGAGAGGTATTACCTACATCCTTTACATCCTCCTTCATTCATATATAATGATGAGAGGTGTTGTTACGTGTATTCAGATGATCTTCATTATGTATAATAAAATGCATTCTTTGCTATAGGGGGTTCCACTGCGCCGCTTTCAAGTGTTACGGGCCTGGGATGGCTACAATGGCGACCTCAACTCTTACCTATGCCCAGGCAAGACCCTTTCTCGGGACACACTACGTCTCAGGTAAGGGTTGAAGAATAAGTAGTTGCAAGGAGCACCTCGATTCCGTATGTGTTTCATTCCCAGCAACCAAGACTTTTGCAATAAAGATGTGTTATTTCTCCGACCAGTTTCCACGGGCTATTGTTTCTTGGAAACATTTCATTTGTGTTCTTTGTATTTTTAGTCGAACTGCGGTCCTAGGAATGCATGGCTTGGGTGTTGCAACCGATAGCAAGGAAGTCGCCTTTCGTGCGACATGTTTGTGGAGATGAATCGAGAGTACCCTTCATCTTTGCAGCTCATGGTCAGCTGAGCACGAATTTTTTCTACCTAAAAATAGTTCCTTGATTCTATCCATGCTCACGTTGCACCAAAATTGCTGCAGAAATTAAACAACCTTTTCGTTTAGATGTCAATTTATTGCTAGGTGATAGCATAAATAAAGGATCAAATAACATTGGAAAGAAACCTATACATATTACATAAAAATCATGATCAGGCAAATACATCATCGTCTGGAACGACGACGTAGTTACGGACGGCAAGCCCTATATATAACGTTGCCTTCATTCTTCAAGAACCATGCGCCGCCGCCGAAGCCAGAGGAAAAGAAAAGGCGAGGCACCAGCGCTGCGAGTGCTGGGAGCAAAGGCAACCTTCTACAATTGCGCCGTCGATGCCGGCCAAGGTGCTCTGTATGATCAAATGGGTCTGCACTACTTCAAGGCATGCGATCAAGCTAGCCAGTCTTGGCAACTCCATTGGCGAGGACAGGGTTCTCGGTTGTTGCCGTTTGGCCCACCTTTGCAGCGTAGAAAATAACAGGAGCAGTACAGTTATCTGTAGGAGCCTTCACCTCTGAGTTGGCACTGTTTGGTACAGTGCAGATGGCTTTGGCTTCCCGTCAGCAACTTCCTGCTGTTGTTCACTGGTTGTGACAGAAATGGGAGCTCTACTGTCCCAGACCTGAGTAATCTAAGACAGTCAACCTACAAGTATTTCAGAAAATCAGGATAAAGTAGGCAATGTGCTGAAACCTTGAACGGATGAATGGGCAATGTATTTTTAGTTTGAATGCACCTGCTTTTGGATCTGCTGCTGTTTCGCCCTTTTATCCTGCATCAACTTCTGGTGGCTCTTGTAGGAGGTAAAGTCATCAAGGATGGAGGTCTTACTGACATGCTCCTTGAATAACTTGAACATCTGAAGGCCTTGTTCAAGGTGTATCTGAATAAAATTGACAAAAAAAAAAGATATGAAGAATAA
Organism: Setaria viridis; assembly: GCF_005286985.2. NCBI lineage: Eukaryota > Viridiplantae > Streptophyta > Magnoliopsida > Poales > Poaceae > Setaria > Setaria viridis. The sequence goes on along the minus strand of NC_048263.2, from coordinate 40,150,975 downwards.
GGCACCACATTTTTTCAAACAAGTGAATTTATTTAAGACTCTGGAAGATGCTTACCTCTAGTGTGTCATGGGTATCGTGACAGGCTTGTTCTCATGATTCCCTAGGATGGTGTGCTTGAGAATACTGTTAGGGACGTCCTGGACAATGCGCCACTTAACAGAGGAGACATTCCACTTGTCCTGTTGCCAGTACTCAAGGGTTTTCTCAAAATCAACAGGCCACTTGTATTCACCTGATGTTTCATCATGAAGGGCATACCAGGCAAAGGAAACTAACTTAACATCCACCACGAAATACAAAGTCCTGAAAAGATCCTTACCAAGGAAAACAAGAATATAGGGCATGCAGAACTCTTTGACTGAGCTTCTTGATAAGCAGCATCAAGCTTCTTGCTTCCATTGGTGGTGCTTGCCCACACATTCCAGTTATGTCACTAAGTACTAAAAACTAGCTAAGTAAAAATAAAAAAATAGCCCATCAATTCTAAGAATGTGGTGTTTTCGACTTCCCAGTCTCCAAGAGGCAACATGGTCATTTTTTATATATATAAACACCAAAACCAAAAATGGTAATAATATCTACTAATAACATTTTCATGCGGCCATTTTAATACACATATTAGTGGTCAACCGTGCAAACAAATGGTGGTACAAGTCCTAAAACATTACTTTAGATTAACTTTTCTTCTGCTTTAAGAGTAATAAAAACACATTGTGAAACCTACCCAGCACTGTCATTATAAAGAGTTAAAGACAAGCTGCAAAAGAAGCTCTGAAAATGATTTATTCAAGAAAACAACATGCACAGTTTACATGAATGAAATAATCATAGAAGAAAAGATAGCAAATGTACAGTTGTGTCATGCATACACACACCTCTATACTGTTGGTAAAGTCAGCATTCTGTCACCAGCAAACAAAGTATTCCTGTCAGCCACCTCAACCATTACAAATATTAACAAAAGGATGTATGGGATGCATTGTGATAATATTGTCCTAGCTAAACCTCAAAGATAACTTATTCTTGTTCAGTATTAATCTTCCAAGGATCTAGGGATGAAACAAAAGGATATTAAATGTGATGGAGGAATCAGCACTGAGCTTGGAGAAAATACAATGACTAGATGCACATAAATTATTTTAATACTTATACTAGAAAGTTTCCCTCTTGCCTGTTTATCAAATTAGACTGGATAAGCTGTTATTATTCATTTAATATATGACAACATGAAGTGACCAATTTTAAGGGGGAAAAAAGGATAGACCTCATTTTGCAGAAGCCAATCAGAAGGACGCCTCCAGCAAATTGCACTTTGTATTGTCTTTTAGATGAATCACTGGTTATGGTGCATATTCCGTATGTGCTGCAACTGAACAACACCCACAGCGCCAAAAGAGTGTCTTTTGCTTACAAACCATACATCCCTAATAGGAGGCAGAAAGTTAAAACGATGTCTTTAATGATCAAGGAGTGCACTAAAATGAAAAAAGAAATTGCTAGATAAGAACATATTATAATAAAAAAATGATACTGGAGTATGATAATCAGATAAGTTTAAAATTAATATTATATTTATAGCTCTGACTTGTATATTTTTGGTGAAATATTACATGTTCCCCAATACAAAGTAACACAGATTGAAAAGCCTCTCCTGCCGTAAAATTGGAACTCATATGTTGAGGGCACCTGAAGCTTTTAGTGGTGAAGTTGCAATAGGCTAGAGCTGAAACCCAAGTACCCAACATGAGCCACCAACAAGGGAACACAAATTTATTGAACATAAGCCAAATAAAAAATATACTGCAGCTTTATCAGGGCGCATATTAATAACAGAATAGGGCACTGCAAGAAGTGCCATTATTGAAAATTTATGTTGCCAAGTAACTGCAATGTAATTAAGTAAAATCAAAACAGGCAGAACTTAGAAATACACTGCAATGTTGGAATTATCATCAATACTGAATCTTTTGTGGAAGTCATACAAGCTGAAGCAGTTCAATTTTAGCAAAAGCATGTCGTTGCGAGAGCATGTACCTTATATTCTGATACGTAGAAACTGGGGACATATAAGTAATAACGTTCGCCTGCAGAAAGCTAACAGGATTCACACATGTGAAAATGACTTCCCTGAATTCGCTGTGCTGACCTATCAACTATCAACATTTTCTCGAACATGGTATGCACCGTCTCTGTGTACACTTCAGTTGACAGATAATCGCGATTGTGTATCTACATCTAAGAATTTAAAATTTTGAAATCAGTTCTGAAGTTACTTGCTTTCTCGTACTCCTTTTCCTACTCTTACAACGTCAAAAGGGTGTGCCCTTGTAGCAGATTGATCAATAATACTATGTTGAAAAGAGCATGCACTTGATCTTACAGCTGAAGGGATAGTGCCGTGTACCATTGACACAAGTAATCATGAGTGTTATTTCTTCTTAACAATCTAGCTTTCTAATCTTGTTCCTTGTAACTCCACTTCTTACTAGAATAACATTTAGTGCCTTGAATGTTGCATCATTTGGTGGTGTGTTCGATACCAACATCTTCTTAAATATTTTTAAAGCATCCTCCATTCTTCCACCAGATACATACATTTGGATCACAGAATTGTAGCTTTGTGCTTGAGTTAGAAGTCCTAAAGCTTGCATTTCCTTGCAAATCCTGTGAGCTACATCGTAGCGACCTATTTTCTTGTACAAACACACCATCATTGCATATGAGAATTCATTTGCACTTCCCCTGGCCTTCAGACTTTCAAAAATCTCACTTGCTTCTTTCACCATACAATGATCACAGTAGAGATCAATCATGCAATTAGATGCATAAGGGTTGGCATCAGTATCCAGTGATCTGAGTAGCTTGTATGTTTCTCGGGCCTCTGCAACATATCCTACCTTTGTAAAGAGCTTTATCAAAGAATTGTAGATTGTAGCACTCTCACATAAGCCATCTTTTTTTATTAAACCAAAATATGCTGCAGCTTGTTGGACCTTTCCAGCTTCAGCATAAGCATCAATTAAGATAGAGTAGAGAAAAACATCAGCACGGATCCCTGAGGTGATCATTTCTCTAAACAGGTACTCAACCATTCGTAAATCACCATTCTTAGCAAAGCTACTAATTACCATAGAGTATGGAACACAGTCTGACAGCAGTTTTACTGCTTGCATTTTTTTCAAGTAGTGAAGAGCCTTCTTTGGCAGTTTAGCAGTTGACAGAAGTTGAATGAGAGAACTGTAAGTCACGTAATCAGGCAAAATGCCATACCTCTCCATGCCATCAGCTACCTCACATGCCTCATCCAGCTTCTCTACCAACCCATATCCTTTGATCATAACATTGCACACAGAAACACTGAGCATCTTCTTCTTTAGGCAGCATATAAAAGCCTTCTCTGCAAGAACTATGTATCCTTTCTCCCCAAATGCATCAATATTTGCACAAAAGCATTCAGAATTCATCTGGTGATGGAACCTGTCAAACCAATGCCATGCTTGCTCAAGCATCCCAGCATTTACATACATCCTCGTCAAAGCTGATTGTGTGTACTCATCTATCAAAAAGCCCCTCTCATCCATTTCTTTTAGAAGGGCTTCCGCTTTAGTGACCATGCCCCTGATAGAGTATCCATATAAGAGTGTGCGGCAGCTCACAACATCTGGTACCAAATTTTCTGCTTTCATCTTCCAGAAGTAGTACTCTGCAACATCAATATCGTTGCATTCTCTGTACAGTGAGATCAGTATATTGTAAGTCCTTCTGTCAGGAAAGCACTGGAATTCCTCCATCATCTTCACCAAAGAAGCAACTCGCTCCATTCTATGGTGCTTACCCCAAACATGAATCATTGTGTTGAATGTAACAACACTTGGCGCAACACCTTCTCTCAACATTTGGTTGAATGTATCTGATACTTTCTCAAGTTGACCAGCTTTTCCATAAGTATCAATCAAGGTGTTGTAAGTGTACAAGCTGTAGCGAGGGTGCCCCTCCATCCTTCTACTTGAATCTGAGGACCATTTTCTGAAGAAGAGCTCGGCCATTTCATACTCTCCAGCCTTCTTATGTGCCTGCAGCACAATGCTCATAGTGACCTCATCAGGCGTCAAACCCCGCTTGCACATGTCCCCGAGCCAAAGCAAAGTCATCCGTTCTCTTCCCCCTTTGCAACATACATCGATCAATGTACCATACGTCGAGTTATCCGGTGCCACACCGCAGGAATGCATCTCATGCCACAGACTAAGAACGAGGTCCCATCTCCTTGCTCGCCCAACTGCACAGAGCACAACATTGTAGTGAATCACATTGAGCTCATGGCCCCTCTCCCTGCGAAACCAGTCAAAGATCTCGACCGCCCGTCTCCAATCTTTCTGCTCCTTGAGGAGGATTGTCCTCTCCCGATTGCTCAGTGTGTCCTTCCACGACCAGAGCGCTTCTTCAACGTCCTGGACATCCTCCAGTGCCTCCAGCATTGCCGGAAGCGACCCACCGTAATGGACCCAGTTAGATTTCTTCTTCCCTTTGCCAGTTTGTCTGGCAACCGTGCATGGAACTGCCGGTTCTGGGCAAATTTCATAGGTTCTAGCTGGTGCATAGACGGAGTGGATTAGGAAAGTGAGGCCTTTATCTCTGCAGGACGCCGAAGCTGTACAGTTCTGTAACAGAGTCAGCGGCGGTGCGGGAACATGGAGGAAGCAATCGCACGGGATCAGCATCTCGCCCTGCCGTCATCCACCCTGAAAACCAGTGTAATAACAGTGTCGGTAAGCATTTGGGAACAACGGGGACGAATTTTACCTTTCAACTCGAATTGGAAACTACGGGCTTGAAAGGTAAAATTCGTCCCCGTTGTTCCCAAATGCTTACCAACACTGTTATTACACTGGTTTTCAGGGTGGATGACGGCAGGTCTTACCTTGGCTTTGCTTTGGACAATGCTTGCTAAGCAGAGCTTGCTACTACACCATGGGTTCCTTTACAACAGCATCGATTAAATCACAACAGATTAGAAACGCACCCAAGAAGTGTAGCTTAGGCATTTACCTGGTTTGGCGTGGATCTCGGATCCCGGATCTCTGCGGCGAACTTGCCCCACGGCCGCTGCCTCACCCCGCGGTAGTGCTTGCCCCGGCCACCGCCGCGGCCTCCTCACTGCTCCCGGGCGCCGTCGCGGGCGACGCCGCCCAGGCCGTCGGCGTCTCGGGCTCCTCCTCGTGCGACGCGAGGAGGCCGCCGACGCCGAGGCAGGAGCCGAACGCCGGGGGCTCGGGCTTGACGGCGGGGGAAAGAGAAGCGAGGCGAGGCGAGGCGAGGCTCTAGGCCGCAAGGGGAACCGGGGATAGGATAGGGCCGGCGGATTCTTAACGGGTTGCAACCCATGAGGCCTTTGGACCCAAAATATTATTCCACACCTTAACTTCTGGGTTGTTTAGTCTTTCGTGTCACAAATATTTAGATACTAATCAGAAGTATTAAATATATGTTAATTATAAAATTAATTGTACAGATGCAGGCTATTTTGCGAGATGAATCTATTAAGCTTAATTAATCTATAATTAGCATACATTTATTATAGTCTAATTCGTATCTAAACATTCGATGTGATAAGGACTAAACTTTAATCCGTGGAACTAAAAACCTCCTCTAAATCCCCTCCAAACTGTTTGCTGGTAAAACACAACTCAAACGAAACCATCTATTGGAAACCAACTAAAAGAGCCTAAAACGAAAACCAACCCATTACCACCAATAAACCCAAACCAATTAGCCAGGCTACGTGAGTCATGGCCTGCGGCAAAAAAAACGTACGTATCTTTGGGAAGATAATTTTCTAAATAAATTTCCACTTTAAAATTCGTGTGTGAAATAAATCCAACGGATGTCAAGCTTCTTTCTTCCTTCCTTCTCTTCCCCTCCACATGTGCCGGCACCGCTGCTTGCCATCGCGCTGGTACTTCGGTTCGAAGGATGGCCTAGCAGCGGCGATTCAGCCAGCGGTAGAGGCGAGGCGGCATGGGAGGCGCCGGCGGCCCTAGGTGGTGGTCAAGATCATGACGGCGGCGGTAGCGGCGGAGGTTAGATCAGGGTTCAGGTTTCCCGGGAGCTCCAATGCCTCCGGCCTATAGGAGGGAGGTCCACTCCAGCGGTGGCGACGGTTTGATTGACGGTGAAGGCGAGGCAGCGCGGGAGCGCCGCTAGCTGGGCGGAGCTGGATGTCCGATGGGTAGCAGCCGGCGGCAAGGATGATGAAGCGCACGGATTTGGAAGGGGCGGTGGCGGATGGTGGGCAGGCAGCGTGGCGGTGGAGGTGGGGGTGGGAACTGGAAAGCACGAACGGCTGCACTGGGAAGAACAGTAGAAGAACCGAGTCTAATGGGCTTGGAAGTTAGCACCCGTTAGATCGGAGCCCCCGGCCTGCGGTCACCTACCATGTTCGTTCGAGTTCGACTTTCGCGCTCGTGGACGCCGAGGACAACTATCTCAGCTATAACACGAAAGGGCGGCTGATGGAGGTGGTCCGGCTGGACCGCGGCGTCGGCTACTTCGCTACAACACGCTCTCAAACGGCTCCGTCGTGCTCCCCGCCGGTGCGTGGACATCGCGCCGCTACCGGGACTTGATGGTCCAGCTCAACGAGGCGCTCGCCGAGGACGACCGTGCCGAGATCTGCCAGCTCCCAGTCGGCGACTGCATTGATGCTGCATAGCTCAACGGGGGATGCTGATTGCCTCCTAGTTTGAACGATCCCTTGATGCAACAGACTCTGCAACTGATGGATCATAAATCATCAAGCTACAAGCACCAGAAAGCACATTTTGCCAACATGCACAAAAGCACAAACCCACTAATCTAGATTCACTGTAAATCCATGGATTCACAGAACAGTCACAAATACAGGTAGCTAAAGCAGTCTGGCCTAAGAGATAACGCATAACATCTTTTTTCGCTTCCAAGCAATAGGTAAGCAAACGATGGTTGGAAGACAAGAAAAGTAGGTAACATCAGCACTATATTGTTCATCAGGGCTTCATCTCCTCATCTTCCTCAATCTTAGGAGCCAGGTAAAATCTAATGTAACCCATCTCTGCTATCTTGTACTCGACCACCACTGGCAGCTCAGATGAAAGGCTGATAGTCACTTGGTCAGACAGGGACGATGCCTTGGTGAAGGAGTTCATGTACCTCAGGGCAAAGGTCAAGGAAACTGGTTCCTGCATCTCTATAACGGTAGCTTCCTCTGGCTGCGTTGATTAAAAACAGAATCCTTTAGCCAGTGCAAACATCTCATTAAACATTCCTTAAATAGGTATCAGACTACAGACAGTGAACAGATTCATGATAGACCCAATTGCAATTATTAATATCATACAAGACAAAAAAATTGAAGAATAGAATCACATCATCCAGATTTATTTCAGAAAAAAGCTATGCTAGAAAGATGTCTGATTCAATTCAGTTTTCCAAATTCCCATTCAATCAACTAAATGAGGTGACAGGATCTGGTTTCTAAAATATTTAGCTTAACTGCTAGACAAATTAACAAACAGCTAGTGCTGAAATAGATATCCAATCATATACACTGAACTAGAACACCTAACAGAGGACCGTAACTTAGCAAGCAAAGTGAATTAACTACTTTAACTATTAATCTGTGCCTACTGCAGACAGGCAAAACATGGGTATCTACACTGCAAATAACCTGAGTGGAACCATGAATGTGGTGGGTAGCACTAATCTATTAAAGAACACTCATACTATCATTATCCATAGCATTTTGCAGGCCACAAACACAGATAGATGCAGAGGATGGGATTTGTTCCAATTAAAGGTCAACGATGCTAAAAGGTACCTTGTCAACAGTTTGGTTCTGCCTGCAGACAATGTTAGCGCTCCCAATTTCTCCTGAGGTTGAGAACTTGACGCCCTCCTTAGTCACCGAGATGATAACTACAAGAAGAAATGGCAAGTGTTAAGCCACAAGAACTAGAACCAACTATGTGCAACAGTAACAAATAGCCTGCTGCATAAACCAACAAAAATAATCTATGTACCAGTGTCCCCGATGCTGCTGAGGTCCTTGCAGATCCTCATAAACTCAGCCGACGGCATGCGGACGATGGCCTGGTACTCGGAATCCGGGATGCCGAGGTGCTCACTGTCGATGTCCATCAGCTTCATCTCGAAATCGGCAATTTTATCTTGCTCTGTTCATTCCCAAAACAAAATAATCACGGTCAGGAATAAGATTCCAGAAGCATCGACAACTAATGAAAACAAAAAAGGCGAGAAGCGATTGGGAACTTACTGGGCGACTCGAACATGAAGGTGACGGTGTCGGACCCGTCGTCGGCCTTGATGGTGATGATGTCGTCGTTGCCGGCGCATCGGAGCATCTTGGCCATGTTGTTTAGGTTCATGCCCATGGAGAGGTTGCGGTCGCAGCGGTAGTGCTCGAACCCCTCGGCGCGGAGGAGCAGGGCGACGAGCGCGACGTGGCTGGAGTCCATGGCCTGCAGCGAGAACCCGGTGCCGGAGCAGTCGAAGTTGGCGTCGGTGACCAGCTCGCGGATCGCCTCGAGGACCTTCTTGAGGAGGCTCCCCTGCACCAACCTCAGCTCCAACATCGTGGCGGCGCTCTCCTCGTCGGCGGCCCGGCGGCGGAAGCGGGAGGGGTAGGAGATCGGGAAACCCTAGGTAGGATCTGGGCGCGCGGGGTTTGGGAGGGGGATAGCGGCGGAGGGAGGGAGGGGGGAAGGGGAATGGGGAGATTTTAATAGGGAACCATTGAGGGGACGCGGAGCGAAAAAAGGGAGGGAGAAATTTGGGGGAACCGCCGCCGCTGCCGCGAAATGTTTCCCGCTCCTTGCCCCGGAAGATTCACCTGACAGGTGGGGTCTTGTTACGTGGCTCGGGATCGGACCCACCTGTCGGTAGGGAAACACGGGTGGCGCTGGTCCCCGTGCTTGTGATTGAGAAGGGCGGGCTATCGGGAGCTGAGGCGGGAGATGGGAATTCCTTTCCCGGCATTTCCCGCCATCTCGCTGCCTGCACTAGTTCGTGCTTCCCTCCAATGATTTGATCTTTCTATTATGCAACCGTGTTTGAATACGGAGCAACATAATGCAGCAAAATTTATATAATTATTACTGCTAAAAAAGTATAAGATTTCGGGGAGGGATTGAAATACATACTGTGATAGTGGAAATTTTTCTGTCAGGCCAATGTGCACGTTCGACCCAATGATTAAGGGAAACTTTTTTACCATCTTAAAGAATTGCCACTGATTATTTTTTTTGGCGATAATAATTGCCACTGATTATAACATGTGAGGCATAAAAAGTAATATCTTAATATCAGATTTAATTATTTTATCCCTTCAATCTTCAGGAAATTCAGCCAATCTGTACGTTTGAGTTTTGGAGTTTGGACTCCCTTGTTCGACTAAAACGAAAAGGCCCCGTGCAAAAAAGCCAAAAAGCTAGGTGTGTTTTTGGCGGTTGCTTTCACTCAGGTGAGGCTTACGTTTAGAGCTCGTTTGGCAGGGCTGTGGTTGTGGCTGAAACGACTTCGACTGTATTTTTTAAAATGAATATGAGAGATCAAATGTCATGTATGCCCTCGACGATGTGGCTTGGGTTGAATAAATGAATTGAATATTTGATATTATTTTATAATTTGAGTTCATTAGAAATATAAAAAATGAATTAAAAGGATTAGTGTTGTTTAATCAATAATGAGTGTGTTTTAATTTTTCTTTATTCTCCAAATAATACCTATTCTCTCCCTTTAATTTTTTCTACTTTATCCATTCCCTTCCTTTCTTATCGTTGCCCCTGCCGCTAGAAACGTCGCACGACGCAGGCTCCTCTACGGTCGCTCCTTTTTCTCCGTCGGACCGGTTGCTCCTACTGGCTACTGCCTGTCCCCCAGAGGCGAAGCTAGGTTTGAAATAACCTTGGTGCACCCTTCTCTGTGTAGAAGAAATCTAGTGCAATTTACATGGTAAAATTGAAACTAGTAGTAAATTTTTGCTTCATCCTGGTGCATGTGCACCATGGTAGCTCAACGTAGCTTCGCCCCTGCCGTCCCTGTTGTTGTTGCTCCACCTGTTGGCCTGCCGCTGTTCCCGTCTGCTGCTGCTGCTCCGCCTGCTGCTATTGCAATTTCGTACCGAAAAGTGGGGGCGAGGGGCGGAGCCACGGGGAGCCTGGTTTTTCAGCTTCGTCCCTCTGGTACAAATCCCAGACCGACTTCTTTAGGCTTTGCATGAGAAGATGTTTTTATGCCTATTTGGTATAGCTTCGCTGGAAGCTACAGGAGAAGTCGCAGCAAAAGCTCTGCCAAAGGGGTCTCAGTTTGTGCGGCCTTCCTTGAAGCACACCAAAGTGGGCTGCGCGCCCGCATGGTGCGCTGGGCCTGATCCGCCCGAGCAAGGGTGTGGGTACGACGGGCGGGCTGTCCGTCCGCAGCCCTCGGCACTATCGGTGAGTGGCCCGGCGTGGCCCACTCGAGCGTACTCTGCACAAACTCAAATTTTATCTTCAGAAGAAGAGTGAAATGTAGAGCACCAACATACCGAGCTGCCGGCACGTTACGCAAAAGGAGAATGCCCTGTTAGCCTGATTGTCAACTGATGAGAGAGAGAGAGAGAGGGATATGTTTCTATGCTCTATCTATTTTAGCAAAAAACGGTAGAAGATCTGTATTTCATATAGTATATGATCAGCTGCAGCATAAACTGCAAAAAACACAAAGGAAGTCTCCAAGAGAACATTCTCACAAACAAGAACTCGCCGTATACCGTATACGTATCGTCACATGATGCAACCCCTAGTCCCTACTACTGCCTCGACTCTCAACACAAGTCCTTTCGGAAAACCAAAAGAAAATGATAAAGAAAAAAACATGTACATCAGTGCAGCTGCAGCAAAGTCTGTGCAGCTCATGTGTAGTTATCCCAGTATCTTCAGGCGTTTGACGGATCTTGCGAAATCGCTGCAAGAACATCACAGCACGATGTCAGCAACCATCCAATCCCCTAAAGATCTCTCTGAATGGAAACAGCGGGAAAGATGATGAACTTACTCCCATGGCACGTCTCCAACGAGCATCCAGTCCCCTTCCCCATCCTCGTAGGTGACCAACACATGGCAGCTGGTGGAGCTGCTGATTTCCTCGCCGTCTGCACACCATGGCAATAATTCCGGAATCAGAAATTCAGAATAGGCTGGTTGGAAACTCGGACGATTGAAGATCCTCTGAATTTTGATGCATGGAATGGTATTGTAATGGCGCGTAGAGTACCTTGGTTGCTGGTGGTCGGGAACATGCGGCCGAGCGTGGCGAGGAGCTCGTCGTAGGAGGCGTGGAGCGACAGGTCCACCTTCCTGCCGATGGCGTCCCCTTCCTTCTTCACCTTCACGTAGTTGGCGCCGCCGCACGCCCTGCTGCGCGCGGAGCTCACCGGCGGCCACCCCACCAGCGGCTTCTTATTGCTCCTCCTGCACGACGAGCCGTCGTCGAACAGCGGCAGCGTCGTCGCGGCCGGCGCCTGCTGGAACGCCTCCCTGAACCCTCTCTTCCCGCGGGCACAAGAATCCGACGAGCTGCTGCTGAGCTCGTCGGCGACGTGGTTGCTGCTGACCATGGGATGGCGCGCGTTCGGTGGCGCCAACCCGAGCTCCAGCTCCATGTCGTGCTAGCTGATTGAATCGATTGATCCTCTGGCAAAGCTGTGAATTCCGATGCCCTCGATCTTTTCTTCTGTAGGGTAGGAGTACGCGTGCTTGGATCAAATTAACAGACTGGAGAGAAGAGGCTTGGAATTCAGATGAGATCGCAGCGATGAGGAGGAGATGCTCCAGCATACTTATATAGTGGGAGAGAGACGTGAGGTGCTTGACAGCGGGAGACGATCAGGAGGAATCGATGTGGGGGGGGCAGCTTGTCGGGGTTCAGGGGGACCCAAAGGCGGCCAATCTGTGTGCCTGCCTGCCTGCCTGTTGAGCAGGGACGTGGCTGTCCAAAGGCTCCCCCCGGCTTTGCCTTGATCTCTTCTCCTGTAGCCTACCGACAGGACCCGTCAGTTTCGTGTGTGCTTTTAGTGGTAATCCACTGCACCTGCGCCGGTGGCTTTGCCTCCTTTCGTGCTGTGATGGAGTGCAACAGCTCGTTGACAGCCTGAGGTACTACGAGTCAATCTGTCAGCAGGCAGTGCCATCTGCTGTCATGTGAAGCTCGTGTTGTCTACTGTCGAGTTCAGTGCATCTCTCTCAGTTCACGGCCTATGACCGCACGAGATGCTCCGCGACGGCGTGAAGCTGAAAGCAGAACGGTCTGGCCATCAGAGCCGCTTGGAACACTAGCATTGCGGTGATGGTAAGGCCCTCGTCGCCGGCCGTTGAAGTAGGAGTCGTTGCATTGCACCAACCACCAAGGAATAGTGGGATACCATGCACGCCGAGCCGGTAGCTGAGCCGAGCCGCGCGTGCACGCCGGCGGCAGCCGCAGGGGGTGCGCAGTCGGGCAACACGCCTTGGAACGTGGAAGCCGGCCGCGGTCGGCGACTCGGGGGTTGCGGGCGGGCAGGGCACATGCATGTGTGGTGCACCGGACAGGCAGGCATGTGGCCTCCTCTCCCCTGCCCGCCGCCCGGCCGGTGGTCGCGTGTCAGCCGTTGAGCCAAATATGCGTGGCGCGTGCGCGGCCGCCGCCCGGTTGCTCCGGCCGTGGGTTGGTTGCCCGTAGGATCTCCGCCGCCACGGTGCCTGTGCCTCCTGGTGTAGTGGGCTCCAAGTTCCAGCGGCCTCCCGTTCTTGACGCGCTTCTTCTTCTTTGGCGTGCAGCGCACTGCATCGCCGCCCGGAGGACACGCACAGTGTTCTGCTCCGCTCCGCTCGGCAGCCGATCGCCCTGCAGCTCCGGCTCGGCACGAAGAGTCGAAGACTCTGGTCGAACTCCGAGCCAGATGTTCGCAGACATGTCGATCGCTCGGAGGAGGCCACCACGTAAGAAGAGAAAAAAGACCCTCTGGGCGGCACCAATGGGCCATTGTTTATGCGCGGTGCTCCCAGCACGAGATATTCGGCTCCACCCACCCACAGCTCGATTATGGAAAATCGTAGCTTGGACATAGAAAATCATGGAGCACGCAGGAAGCCTGCAGATTCGGTGTTGGCTTGGACGAGAAGGCTGGTCGAAGGGAGACGGAAACTACCGTATCTCACGTGTCCCCCGCCCATGCCGGCCGGTCTCTCGGACACCCTTGTCCCGTACCACTCCGCCTTGTCGGCGTCCCCGCGCGGACCTGACGTCATGGGCCGCGCAGCAGCGGATCAGGCAGATCGATCGATCGATCGATTTCTCATTTTCTCTGCCGGCTATGGCTATATCTGCCAGGATCCTGTCGTCCTGAACCTGAACTACCAGAGATTCACACGATGCTGATGTCTTTGAGGTTCGGTTGCTAGCTGTACTTCCCCATTCAAGTTGAACGGTTGGTGTCACTGAACAAGATCCTGGAGCGTGCCAAATCGAGCCTCACCGTCCCAAAATTGGCTACTGGATTCTTGCAGTCAAGATCTGCCGGAAAACAGCCTAACCATATACATGCAGTCAGGCAAGGTGAAGTTACGGAATTCAGATGACATTAAAGACAGTAGCTATTTGTTCCTTTCATTCAGTCATAGCAGACTGTACACAACATCCGCAGATACCTGGAGTAATTTACCTACATCGGCATGCATCATCCATCATACCGGAATCCATGCCCCTGGGACAAGTATCATTCCCTGGAAGATTCAGTCAGTTCGATGGTACTCACGTTCATCATCATCCTAAAGCCTTTTGAACATATATCGGGCTGGGCCAAGAAAAAAAACATATTTTGTTGATGCATTTATACTATGGATTATTTCAAAAATGATGCAATTTCACGTTCAATCCTGTGAATAGATCAACTAGTTGTAATGGATAAATGAGCTAGAAACCATTACACGATCTGTGAGAATGTGCACATCCTCCTAAACTGAGTCGATTTTGTATGTATGTGCCAATCGGAAGTGATGTTACGCTTCGTATTAATCAATTTCAATTAAAAAAGTCCAAATTACTACTATCAAGTGTACACAAAGTTCGGGTAACCCTTAAACTATTTCTTGGTTTGATTTACCCCTAAACTATGACATTTGTTTCAATTTATCTCCTAGCACAATTTATCTTTTTTTTCTTCTTCAGGCATACGTTGAGTTTTAAGTTAAAATCTTGGGAGATGATATCAGGCATCATAACACATGTTAGAAAAAATCATTATAATTTTTTTATTTTTTATAGGGTATGATATTTAATAATAAATTAATTCTTGGGATACATAATTATTAATTATACTAAAAATATTGATGAAAAATCCATACTATATTTTTGTATAAACATTGTGGTGTTCACTGTCATTCTGCAAAAATTCAAATTAAAATTAATTTTTGTATGGAGAAAAAAAAGGCAAATTGTGTTAAGGTAAATTGAATTAAATAGCATAGTTTAGGGGGTATATTGAGCCAAATAATACTTTATGGAGTTATCCGAACTTTAGCTGTATTTGAGGTAGTAACTTGAACTTTTTCATTTCAATTTACCCGTATCTCTGTACTACAGGTTGTTTTTTTAATTGATCCATAGTTCACACCTTCATAATTTATCAATGGAGCATCTACCTGTTATTTGTGTTTTATGGTTGAATACTTTTTAAAAAAAATAAATACAAGTTTCAATAGTTTGATAAGTGTGATTTCCTAAAAAAAGTTTGATAAGTGTGATCATATAAAATAGTTTATAAGTGTGATAATATAATTTCAATAGGTGTAGCCGTGCTTCAAAAACGGAACACAATCATTTTCTGCTTTTCTCCCAAGGAATGACAATGCTCGTACGGTACCCATCTTACATGAAAGAAAAGGATGGAACATGGATACAATAAAATTTCATCAGTTCAACCCTCGAGATGATGATGCCCATTACAAAAATTATACGCAAATTTCAGATTTCTGTACCCTAAACTTTCATTCGGAGCGCCAGAGATCTCCTAATGTCTTGGGAATTGAACTGTTTCGGTACAAATTCCATAGAAATTTCCCGCATTCCAAATTCCAAAGACATGCGGTTATCGAAAATGAACTTTCAAGACGGCAATCAAATTGGCCGTAATCCGTCCAAATTCGAACGAAATTCATCGATCCAAATAGGCCCAACAGAAAATGCAAACGATGAAAGGGCGTATTCGCACATTCCACCGTCAGCACCATTTCCAGTCCTCCAGATCCGCAAGGCCCCGTCCGTCCACCTCGCTCGACACGCCTCGCCTTCCGCTGCTTCCCGCCCCAACCACCTCGGCGTCAGATCCCGCTGCTCCCCTCTCCGGCTCCCCGCGCGGCGGCGTGTCCTCTCCGAGATCTCGACATGGATACGGTCGAGAAGATCGTCGAGGACTTCGCCTCGGACATCGCCATGAGTCCCTTCTCCTCCGGCACACGTCTCCGGTGAGACCCCGCGGCCCCTAAATTCCCCCAACCCCCGCCGGATCCGTGGCGCTCGTCCGTAGCAATGCTGTAATTGAGCTTCATGAGCTGCCCCGCAGGGATATGATACGCGCGATACGCGCGTGCAAGACGGCGGCGGAGGAGCGCGCGGTGGTGCGGCGGGAGTGCGCGGCGATACGCACGGCTATCAGCGAGAATGAGCCGCAGCTACGGCACAGGAACATGGCCAAGCTCATGTTCATCCACATGCTCGGCTACCCCACCCATTTCGCCCAGATGGAGTGCCTCAAGCTCATCGCGGCCGCGGGGTTCCCGGAGAAGCGGGTGGGCTACCTCGGCCTCATGCTGCTCCTCGATGAGCGGCAGGAAGTGCTTATGCTCGTCACCAACTCCCTCAAACAGTAGGCTCGCTCGACTCTGTCTCTGTGATATCGCTGCTGTGATTGTTGTTTCCTCAAATGCTGTGCTGAGTTTTGAGTAATGTTAGTGCTTAATTTGGGACAGAGATCTCAATCACCCGAACCAGTTCATTGTTGGCCTTGCGTTGTGTGCGCTTGGGAACATCTGCTCTGCTGAAATGGCGCGAGATCTGTCACCTGAAGTTGAGAGGTTGATGCGCAGTAGGGAAGTTAATACAAAGAAAAAGGTACTTTCCTGCATAATGACTAAGCAAGTCCAGTTGAGTATGGCCAAAACGAACAGCCAACAGCTGAATTGTTGATCTGTGGCATTTCAAGGAATCTGAACAATCATGAAACCTAGGTTAATTCATAAACTGCATATGTTATGGGAACTATCAAACTCAATGGCTCTGTATACGTGTCCATCAATCAGTCTATGTAACTATTATCCGAGTAACTTTTGGATGCAATGCATTCCTTGTACCTTTTCATCATTGTTTGATTATTTTCAATGGTGTTTTTGAATTTATGGTATACTTCTACATGTTTGTTAGGCTGCTTTGTGCTCTATAAGAATTGTAAGAAAAGTGCCAGATTTGGCGGAGAACTTCATGGCCCTGGCTGCATCACTGTTGAAGGAAAAACACCATGGGGTTCTTATATCTGCAATTCAGCTCTGCACAGAACTATGCAAAGCCAGCAAAGATGCTCTGGAGTACCTGAGGAAGGTAAGCGCATTTATTTCTTACCGCTGAGGTCCTTTTGACAATAACTGGATTAACATAATGGCTCTGGTTCTTTTTAAATATTGAAATTTTAGAGAATTTTACATCTTTTAGCAGCCATAATTCAAGCTGCATTCTAGAAACTGTTTTGGGGTTCTGTCTGTTACCATATTTTGTGAACCACTACATTCCCCTAGTTGCATGAAATTCCCCCCAATATCACCAATAGCACGACATGGAAGTGCACAGAAAAAAATTTCAACTGAAAGCATGCCATTTCTTTGTCTAACTTTTTCTTATAACAATTTAAAGGGTTCTATTTGATATTTTGATGCATCATTGTTCTCTCATTTTGTATAGAAGATGCACAGCTTTTATATTATTTAACATCAAGATTTTTATGCTGAAAATGGACTATAATACCAGAGAGGCTCAGATATGCGTTATGCTCATACTTTTACACTTTTCTCCTTGCAGAACTGCATTGAAGGGTTGGTTCGCATACTGAGAGATGTGTCAAACACTTCATATGCTCCTGAGTATGACGTTTCTGGCATTGCTGATCCATTCTTGCATATTCGAGCTCTTAAACTTATGCGCATCTTGGGTCAAGGAGATGCAGATTGCAGTGAATATATGAATGATATTCTTGCTCAGGTGATTGCTTAATCTTTATCTTTGGTTTCATATGCAGAACAGTGGCACTTATTGTTCATCTAGCAAATACATAATTCAACAAGGGTACAAGCATGCATGTTCAACCTTAATTTTCTTGGTTTGTATGTCCCTTGGTCTTGCCTTCCAATCAGGGTATAGACTTACAATGGGGTGTTACACAATACAGTGAACTAGTTTTGCACTATTTAGCCCATGACAGATGACTTATGCATTTCATGTTGTGCTGACTAAACTATGACGTATTTCCAGTAAATCTCTTTGTAACTGGTGCGTATCTTGGATAACAAGATCTTCCTAGACAACCTTGTTACATTTGCATTTGAGCATTTGCCTGCATATTGAAGTTGGTAGCTAACCATGGTATTATATATCCAGGTTGCAACAAAAAGCGAATCAAACAAGAATGCTGGAAATGCCATTCTGTATGAATGTGTTCAGACGATAATGGGTATTGAAGCTACTAGTGGTTTACGTGTGCTGGCAATTAATATTTTGGGTAGATTCTTATCAAACCGAGATAACAATATAAGGTTGATCTGCTCTGCTTATTGCTCTTATCGAACCTGCTAGTTGTAATAGTTGATTATATTGAGCTTGCAGCTGTAGCTTATCAAATTTGATTCAACTGTAACTATTTTTCAAGCAATAATACATGGAACAATTGGTTGCTAATTTTGATCAATGAAATGTTTATTGGTTTATCTATCTGCTCCGTAGGTGGTGTATTTACTATGCCTGTCCTCTTTCAGATATGTTGCTCTTAACATGCTTATGAGGGCCATTACAGTTGATGCACTAGCAGTGCAGAGGCACAGGACAACAATATTAGAATGTGTGAAGGTAAGAATGCATGCAACTCTATCCATGCTGAGTACTGGTCTTACTATACCTTACGCTAATTCATGCCCATGTATGTATGGCATTAGTTTAAGAACCCTCATTATGTTACAGGCTCGCACTGTCTAACCTTCAGCATGTTAGCATAATACCATCAAGATTTAGGCATTCACATTTGTCAGACCTCTTATATCCAGCTAACTTAGTGTACACCGTAGACCCACCTTTTGATTTCAACTTTAAAAGGTTCTCAAATGAACAAATGTGCGTGACAAAAGTGTTGGCTTATCTATCCAAATATTGTGGCAGGAGCTTTCAGTAGTTTCATTACTCCTGCACCCATGCTTTAGAGTACTTCTCCTGTACTTGCTAAAGCTGGATTCTATGTTACTGCTTTTGCAATGCAATCTTTAATGCAAATGGTTCTCAGTGTATGATCTATTGGTTCATAATTGTACATGATCAAATCTGCTGTGTAGCGAGCTGCATCGAGCCTAGGGGTGGTAATGGATCATGGCCCTCATGCTTCCTTCACAATCCAACTCAGTCCTATCTATTTTTATTTCAAAAGCATATATTATTATGGCCCGGCCCTTATTGAGCCCGATCCTTAAATTTGCTAGGCTAAATTAGAGGGCCCTTTACCACCCCTAATCAAGCCTGACATTTACTGTTTCCAGCGCCCTAGTTCTGTTATTCTGGCTTTTAACATTTCTAAGTGCTGTGCACCTTTCAGGACGCTGATGCCTCCATTCGCAAAAGGGCCCTTGAACTTGTTTTTCTGTTAGTCAATGATACAAATGTAAAGCCTTTGACTAAAGAGCTCATTGATTACTTAAACATGGCGGATCCAGACTTTAAAGGAGATCTCACGTCAAAGATATGCTCAGTAGTTGAAAAGTCAGTATCTATTTGTTTTGTTGGTTAATTGTTTGGCACGCGGAGCGTTTAACAACGTTGCATCTCCAATAGGTTTTCTCAAGAGAAGTTATGGTACCTTGATCAGATGTTCAAGGTTTTATCTCTGGTAAGCACCTAAGTATTTTGGGGATATTTTTATGTCCAAAGAGGATGGACTCTTAAAACAACAATTTTTTTTTGGGTTTCTTGCAATTCTTACTTTTAAGTTCTAACCTTGCATCTTTTTTGCTGCAATACTGTTAAAAGAATTTGTCGTTTCTTCATCTTCTAGGCAAGTCGGTTCACCTTGTATGCTCATAAATATGGAACACCTTAAGTCTGCGGGTTTCTTGCAATTCTTAATTTTAAGTTCTTACCTTGAATCTTTTTTGCTGCAACACTGTTAGAAGAATTAGTCGTTTCTTCATCTTCTGGGCAAGTCTGTTCAACTTGCATGCTCATAAATATGGAACACCTTAAGTCTGTATAGCACATCCTGAAAATTTCAAGTGAGGGTATGATATGGAATAACTAGGGATAGCCCGAAGAACCTATTCGTCGCCCTCCCTCAGGAGGCTCTGACTACTTTTAGGGTTCTTCTTGCTTGTCTACAATAGATGGTACGGCTGTGCTTATATAGCCAGCCATCTAACAGAACCAATCTAATCTAAACAACCTTATCTCTAAAACAAACTAACTACTTCCGTCTGCCTACTGCTTTTGCTAAACTAACTAGTAGCCTTGGGCCAAGGCTGGCCCGCACAACTTGCCATAACAGGGTATTACCTCCATTGGCATGCCATGGTAAGAAACTGTAGAGAAGGAAGCTTTTCAGGTTCCTTTGAAGCTATCCCACAGTCCAGACAAACCCATAGAAGAAGAAACTTCTAGCTATGCCCTAGATTTTAGCCTTATGACTTGGGTTCTTCTGCATTTTTCCTTGCCTTATGTCATACTTACAACATGCACACAGCACTCCAAAGGATGCCAAAAGTTTCCATTATAACAGAGAATTTGTCATACATCGTTTGAACTACACAAATATTGCTATCTTTGCACACAAGTTACTGGTATTTGTGATACTGTTCATAACTGTGTTTAACCATGTTCATGTTTCAACCTTATATTTTAACAGACTGGAAATCATGTGAAGGATGATGTATGCCATGCGCTTATTGTTGTATTAAGCAATGCATCAGAGCTTCAAGGATATTCAGTGAGATCATTGTATAAGGCCTTACAAGCATATGGCAAGCAGGTTAGGGAAAATTTGTACTCTTCATAGTGCATGGCTGCGTGCTGTTCCATCTCATCCTACCTGATATCGGTAATGTTGTTAATGCTATACTATTTAGGGAAGTTTAGTAAGAGTAGCTGTTTGGTGCATTGGTGAATATGGTGAGATGCTGGTGAACAATGTTGGCATGCTGGATGGGGAGGAACCAATTATGGTGAGTGGACAATTATTGCAGGATGTCCTTTTCTGACCCTCTGAACTAGCTAGGTTGTGCTCTGAACTTGCTAGATTGTGCTCCTTGCCGTCTGAACTACTACATAATTTGTCACATATTTAAGTTCTGTTGCTGTCTGCTCGAACGAGCTGGGCTGGCAGCCATCCCGGCCCAGCCAAACAAGGGCTCTGTAATTATTCCAGAAATTCCATGCACATTGTTCATTTATTTCTCTATGTATGCACAGCTTAAGATAAATGGATTGAATTGCTTAAGGGTCTCCAATCAAGATTAGACTACTACTTCTCTACATTTATTGTATAAGCATGTGATCCTGTGCTTTTAAGTGTCATTTGTAACTTGTCGTGCGTCATGTAATATACATTAACTTATTCAGGTAACAGAATCAGATGCTGTGGATGCTGTAGAGGTTGCTTTTAACCGCCATTCTGCAGATGTGACAACTGGACCAATGTGTCTGGTTGCTCTTTTGAAGCTCTCCTCACGGTTTCCATCGACATCAGAGTAAGATATCTTTCAACTTGGCCTCATGGTTGTCACACAAATTGGGGAGTGCTTTGCGGACCCGAACTGGAATTGTGGCGGTAAAAATGGACTTACCCCACCAATTTGTCCCATTTTTTTCCCCAAATGTGTGCAACCTTATTATCTCATACAGTCATACTTTTAATACAAAGAGAACTTCAGACTCACTGCCAATCAGTGAATTATGGGAATGTTTTTCCTTGTACACACTGAAGAACTGTATTATGTGTATTTATCTGAACGTTATGCTAGTCACTGGTGGTAAACCACCACGTGCGATTTCCTCATCTTTTTAATACCATCTTTGATGTATCTTCTTGACAAGCTTATCACATCTTTCTAGGTGTTGGCAACTTAGACATATGGTCTTAGTTATTTAAACTATATCCGCCTCTAAGGCTCTATCTATATCGTACCTGCGGCAGTTATTCCGATTATGGTGCTCCTTTTCAACTTGAAAATACTTTAAAGCTTATCATGTCATGTAACTAGTGTTTACCATCGCTAGGTGATTCTTATAGTATAATACTGCTTTGTTAAGTAATATGGCTCTACTTCCTTAACAGGAGGGTGAGACAAATAGTTGGCCAGAATAAAGAGAATGTTGTGCTTGAACTACAGCAAAGATCAATCGAATTCAGTTCCATTATACAAAAACATCAGTCTATCAGGTGGGCCACCAAACTTTTAGATGTTACTGCAGAAGATTTGTTTAGTATTTTGTTGCTTATGAAAGATTTAATCTTAGTATCTGTTTCAAATGCAGATCATCTTTGCTTGAACGTATGCCTGTTTTGGATGAAGCTAGCTATCTGGTGAAGCGGGCTACTGCTACAAAGGCAACTATTTCAGCAGATAAACTTGCCCCGGCAGTCACTCCTGGAGGCCTTAAGATTTCGAATGGTGTAGCAAAACCCCCGTCAGCTCATTTAGTTGATTTGCTTGATTTGAGTTCCGATGATGCACCGGCTTCAACCACTGCTTCTACTGCAACACCCAATGATTTTCTGCAAGATCTTCTGGGTATCGGTGGAGTGAGTTCATCAACGGCAGGTATGCTTTTTCTCAGTATCTCTGTTCTTTTGTGTGTGGTTTCCTTGTTAGCTTGCTTCTCTGATTACATTTAAAGAGCAAAAGGACTTTAGGTGCCCTCTGCACCCATTCTGTTTGTCCCTCTCTCAGAATATGTTCTCTTACCTTGTCTGCAATTTGAGCTCACTGCATACTCAAGAATTTGCTAATTTGTCATTCATAATTTTATCCAAAAATTTAGTTCTAGCCGGATAATATGGGGTCGTCATGCTGTGATGTAGACAGTTCAATATTTCATTTACTGCAGCAGTACATGAAAGAGTTGTTCAGTACTTAAGTTATTAAGTGCACTATTTGTTACATTCCTTTTGTTATCAGAAAATCCCCTTGCTTTAGCACTTCATAAATTTCTTTCTGTTTTTGTTCAGATGTAACTTCAACTGCAAGCACAGATATTCTTATGGACCTTCTATCCATCGGATCATCTCCATCGCAGAATGGCACGCCAGCTGTTGGTCATCCTGGACAAGGTAAAAGTAATTTTAGCTGTAGAAATTGCCTATGTTTCTATGACCATTGCTGAATTGTGTTATACTGATGTAGCAGAGTCTAAACCTATTCCTGCTGCACCTGAAGCTATTGATCTGCTTGGTAGTTTGTCATCAAGTACACCTGTTTCTGGTTAGTTTGGTTTAATGTTGACTGTGTGAGTTGTCTATTTTCTGTTTATAACCATTGATGATTTAACACTACTCAGCAGAGACTAAAGCCACATCTGTGGTACCTCAAGCCATGGATCTCCTCGATGGTTTGTCGTCGAGTACATCTGTTTCGGGTTAGTTGGTTGTTGATATTAGCAAACAAAGTAACTACAGCATGCTCATGGTAACTAAACCTCCTAATTTGTGCAGGACTAGAGAAAACAGCTCACCCATCAATAACAGCTTTCCAGAGTCCAACCTTGAAGATCACCTTTGATTTCAAAAGGCAGTCTGGAAACCCGCGAGAGACGATGATTCATGCCACTTTTACAAATTTGACATCTAGTACCTTTACAGATTTTATTTTTCAGGCTGCTGTTCCAAAGGTAACATCTTATTGCTATATTCTATGTTTGAGCTGCCCACTGGCACTACAAATTACCCCTCTCACATTCCATGGTTTTTGCTCTACACGTCTACATACATTAGTTTTTATCAATTGATAGACAATCACTCCATGATAGTTTTTGTTGCATATCTTCTAGTAGTTTGGGTTTTGATGGGTTACATGCTACCCATGTCCCATGCTGACCATTCTTTTTTTCATTGAATTTGTATAGCTTAGTTTTGTAGTTATTCTGTACTCCAATCCTAGAAACGTGCAGATAGCACCTTTCTTCACATTAGAGCAAGTGAAAGAGGCTAAAAGTGATAATCATTTTATTCCTCCTTTGTGTTCTTAATAAAAGCTATAAGATTGATATGCTGATAATGTTTCTTATACTTGCAGTTCATCCAATTGAGACTGGATCCAGCTAGCGGCAACACTGTTCCAGCAAAAGGAAATGGTTCAGTTACTCAAGGGCTTAACGTCACCAATAATCAACAGGGCCAGGTATATGAAGATCTGCATCCTTTGCTTCCACTTCAGCTTCTTTTGTCTATCTTTTTATTGCCTTCAATTTTAGTCTTATTCCACACGATGTGATTTCCAATTGTTGAAGTTATATGGCTGAAATACTAACTGTAGGCCAAAAACCTTATAGCATAATTTTGCAAACTTTTCGCAAATTAATCTGGACATGCTTAATGGGTATTGTAACTGCTAAAATACTATCCTGGAAAACTGACTGATGTATTTCTATTGCTGCCCCTGTGTGTCTTTCATTTCTTAGGTAGGCTCAGGGGTGGATCCAGGACCCGGGCTGGGGGTGCTGCAGCCCGGGTCTGGCCCATAAAACTGCATGTATTTCCACGTTTTATGCAGTATAAATCGGCCCATATAGCATCAAATCAGCCCATTATCTCATTGTAAAATCAATTTGCCTTGGTCCAGCCCGGGTCCGGCTGCAGTTCTGGCTCCGCCCCTGGGTAGGCTGTTGACTAATGTTCCATGCACCGTAACTTAACTTAATATTAATTCTTTTCTTTTTTTAAAGAAATAAGGACCAACGTGAACCTTTTTTGCATGTACATTTCCCGAAACGATCAGATGTATAACATATGTAATCAGTACAGAAGCAGATTTATATTTTTTTTTTGGCTTTAGCTTGCAAGAACTGTAACTGTGTGAGTAAATCTTGGTTGGTACTGAATACTGATTACCTATGCATTTGTTTATAATCATATGTTGCAAAATAGGCTGTAGTAAAATTTGACGTATGCTCATACAAGCTACTTGCTGGTATCTTCTCATTTGCATGTACTTCCATAATCCATAATCATTTTGCGGTAATGTGCCTGTTTTCAACATATGTATCTGCTTAGACTCATTTTGCACCCATCATTAGTCTGGAGTCCCTAGTTTATCCTACCACAGTTGTACCCAGGGTTTTGAATCCTGAATTACTGCCTGTAACCAGTTCTCTCTTGGTGGGTACCATGAGAATAAATACCGACCAAAGAACGTTTGTAGTTGCATATAAAATTTTGAATTCAAGTTGATAAACTCTATTTCAAGTGAGAACCAGACAGAAACGGCCATAACCGGTGGTAACCAGTCAAATTAAACTGAACTTTTGTTTTTGAAAAAACAAACGAATCCTTGCTATGGACCAAACTTTTTTTTTTATTATCTGGAATTTAAGACCCGATTATGTTCTTTAGCAATTTTTAAATCGTGAGCACAATCCTGGACCCCCACGGTACCTCAGAATAAATTTTATCCTGCAATGTTTTGGAGTTATCCTTTGGAGCCCCATGCTCATTGCTGATGTTTCTTTGTTGTATCTCTGTCCTGAGCAGAAACCACTTGCAATGCGTATCCGTATGTCTTATAAAGTGAATGGCGAGGAGAGATTGGAACAGGGCCAAGTCAGCAATTTTCCTTCTGGACTATAGTGCCATTTGTGTATATTATATCTTGTTGTGATAGCTATCTCAAATTGACGTGCTGGAGGCAGAGAAGATTTCTTTTACCCTGTTCCACGTTTTCCTGTATTCTTGTTCCCCACATTTGCGGGGGTACTTAGAGCAAATAGTTAATCCCGGCAGTTCATTTTTTTTGCCCCATATCTATATTGTATAGTTAATCCCTGCAGTTCCTGTATTTTTATTGCCCCATATCTATATTAAATTCATGCCTGATGTACACCACTCTTGAGGATAATCAGAAAAAAGTCCATTCTACTCATTACAAATAATCTCTATTTTCATGTACTATCCACCTTTGGTTCCAGTCAGTATGTTTATCATGTTACTATGTTCCAGTCAGTATGTTTCTTGGACCATGCTCAAACGCGCATGCAGTCGCAGTATCTATGGGGAGCTTAGTCCTGTCACATCGGATGTTTGACACTAATTAGAAGTATTAAATATAGGCTAATTATAAAATTAATTGCATAATCTCTAGGCTAAATGGCGAGACGAATCTATTAAGCCTATTTAGTTCATGATTGGACAATGTGGTGCTACAGTAACCATTTGCTAATGATGGATTAATTAGGCTTAATAGATTCATCTCGCGATTTAGCTTAGGGGTTCTGCTATTAGTTTTGTAATTAGCTCATGTTTAGTCCTCCTAATTAGCATCCGAACATCCGAGGTGATAGGGCTAAAGTTTAGCTCATGGTATCCAAACACCCTTTATCCCATCCTTAATACTGAAAAACTGTCACTTTAGGGCATTTATTTTTGGTGCTGTAATACAGGTTAAGCCATCTCATCCCTAAAGCCGAAGCACGTCGGGTTTACAGCAGTCCAGCGTCATGGTCGGGCTGCTGGTCGGTATTTCAGACGCCGACCACCCCGGACGGTCTTTCATTTACCGTCCTGTCCTGAGGTTCTCTGGATCGTCGATTCTAATGAGTGCGGCCGCGATTCGATCTGACGACTTCAAGCGGGGGAGCGCCCTCTGGGCCTAGTGGAGGCCCAGTAATCGGTGACCACCGGCTGACGACGCTCTGAAGAAGCAAGCTCTCGTTCCAGCGTGTGCCTTCAGCGTGTACAAGGACATGCGGTTTGCAAGGCTTATCATGGAGCGGTAGTGAAGAAGCTCAAGGATGGCATCTCTACGTCTGTTCAGATAACAATATATTTGCCTGATTGAATCTGGCACTAGAGTGGTATAGTTGTACCATCTTTGTAATCGTAGACGTTCAGGACTCTTGTCGAGTAGAATTTTGATAAACGTACGCGTACCTGTGTCTCTAATTAGGCCTGTTTGTTAGAGCTTCGGATTCTTCCAAAACGGTTCTGGCTCTAGCTTTTTTGGCTAAGTGGCTTCTCTAGTGGAACTGAAGCCGTTTTGTAAAATATTTGGTAAAACGACTTCTCAATGGTAATATGGGTAATTTTATAATCAATCGGTTGAGAGAGAAGCCAAAAGTCACTTTTTTTTTTGACTTCTCTTTAGTGTAAGCTGTTTTACGGCTTCCCCCAGCTTTAATGGTGGAGCCGTTTTGAAATTACCCCTTTGATAGGACTTTATGAAAAATCGGTGGAGAAACACTCTGAGAAGATTTACCAAACGGACCTTAATCTCTTGCCGACGACGTCCAAGTTGGAGACGGACGGCCATACCGCCGGGGCAGCGATGGTTCACGATCCCGTGGACATTGTCGAAGCCGAGATCGGCAAGATCAGCGAGCTCCCCGGCGACGTCCTGCTTGACATCTTGGGGAGGCTGGTCGAGGCCGGCGACGTCCGCGCCGTCGCGAGGACCTCCATCCTCTCGCGGCGGTGGAGGTATCTGCCGTGGCCGGAGATCCCCAAAGTCTCCCTTGACGTCGGAAGGTTCGTCCACTCGGACGACGAGTCGTCGTGTGGCAACATGTGCGGCGGCGCCGGCAACGCGTCTGGCAGCAGGACCAGCACCGGGCCACGGCGGGGCTCACCGACGCGCTGGCGCGCTTCTTGGCCGCCCCGCCGAGCAAGCGCGTCATCGAGAGGCTGAGCCTCAAGTTCATCCTGACGAGGCGCGACTACGTGCGCCGCATCGGCGAGCTCGTCGGTGCCGCCGCCGGCACCGGCACGGTCAAGAACATCGAGGTCGAGCTCGTGTCACCGAGATGGAGAGCGTCGCGCCCGACGAAGAGGAGCGGACCAAGCTCGGCTACGGCGAGCGCTTCGGGCACTTCCTGCATGCAGGACTGCCCCGGCGCGTTCCGGTCCCTCACCAAGCTCACCTTGCAGGACCTGTGGTTCCATGACATGGCCGAGCTCAACGGCCTCGTGCGCGGCTGCGACGCTCTTCTTTTCCTCTCCCTGTCTTCGTGCGCCCTGCTTCCGCCCATCGGCGACGAGCCTCCCCAGCGGCCGCCGCTGGCCATCGACGCGCCGGAGTCGCGGCTCCAGATGCTGCTGTGCGACCCTGTGCCACATTGGCAGCGTCGAGCTGGTGCAGGCGCCGGAGCTCGTCGCGCTCCGCTACCGCGCTATCGTCGTTGAAGATTCTCCCCCTGTCTCGTTTGGCTGCACTCCATCGCTCAAGGGTTTGTACCTAGGTCATTACCAGGATGAGGGTAGTTTTGCGAAGCTCAAGTTAAGTGAGCTTCTGGTAAACGGCGGCGGCCAATTGGAGGTCCTCTTCCTCGCGTTTGAGAATGGCAAGGAACGTACGCTATGCGCGCCAACTGTGCTACACAGGCACAAATTCAAACACGAGTATTTTGAACTTTGGATATTGGTGATCACCAAGAAAGATGAAATTTCATTGTCAAGTTCACCATGTTTGGTTGTTGTTGACATCTGTTACAGATATGGTTGCAGCCAGAACATCTCAAGCAGCTCAGAGCTGCACTCAGAGGGCTCAAGAATCTGACTCTGACCGATATCTCTCCTGGATGTAATCTCTCATGGACGACGTTCCTACTGGAAGCGGCGCCATTCTTGGATACTCTTGATATCATGGTGCGTAATGCGGCTGTTCGTCCTAAATTGCACCAAGGCCTAGTCATGTTCACCAATCACCATATATGGTGAAACGGAAACCTTAACTTGCTTCTTGTCGATCGCGTGCAGATATGCAACCACATATGCATGGATTCCTGGCACAAGAAAGGTGACGAGGACGCGAACCTGGAATGGGAGCTAGAGCCATCATCTGATTTCAGGCACCATCATCTGAAGCAGCTCTCTTTCAAACGGGCGTTCCATGTAGAGAAGGACCTGCCGTCTGCGAGGCTGGTCATGGGGCTGGCATTGAATCTGCAAGCCGTCACTTTGGGTGTCAAGTCCCTGGGGTGTGCAGGATGTATAGACGCCCAACGCAAGTACCCGGATTTTGGCCAGATCAAGATTGAGGTTTTCTAACTAAGTGTTCTGGACATTCCGTGTGCGTGTGCGTGTGCCCGGTTGGCCCGCGTTGTAACGTTTCTAAACATTATTCTTTCTTAATACAAAGATACGCAACTCTCCTGCGTATTCACGAAAAAAAGATTGAGGTTTGCAGTTGCAATAAGCTTTCAGGCACCTGCCGGTATATATTTGGTTTATACATATTTAAAAATGTCTAGTTGTCAACAACCATGGATAGCACGTATTATACATTTATATTAGATGCATGATATTTATATTTACAATAGCATAAGCATGAGTACACAAGTTAAGTTCTGGTAGCAAAGGCTTGCTTGGTACTCTCACAGTCCGGAGTTCATGCACAGGCAGCTTACCTCTGTGGGTATTTAATGCTATGGAACTAGTACAAGATTGCCTGGGTCAGCATGAGGCGCAATGTGGACGAGATCTAACTTCCACATGCCAAGCACTCATCCCGGTTGTTCAAGGAACAGACCACTTGTGCCATTTTAACCTGGACATCCTCTTCTTCTGAAGTTTGTTGCTTCTCCTACAGATTTCGACGTTTTCACAAGGTTAAGCAGCATATTGAAAATTTATCCAAAATGTAGTCCATCAGATGAGGGCTAGAACACAATCAGCACGAACCACCTTGAGGAGAGTAGTATCCACTGTAAACTTAATTGCATCTGCTGCAGCGCGTGTTCTTAGGTAATACATCCCTGTTTTCAGGCCCTGATATCGAAAAAGAGAGGGAACTCAATACTGACTCCTACTTGCACAATAAAGAAAATTGCATCGTACTCCTGCCTCTTTTTCAGTAAAAAAAGTAGAAAAGAAAAAAGGAAAGTGAACAGTGTTGGATCTGAGAGTTACCTTTGACCAAGCATGGAAGTGCAAGGAAGTCAGCTTCCCAAAGTTTGGTTGATCCATGTGAATATTAAGGCTCTGGCTCTGATCGATATAGCAACCGCGATCAATGGCCATGTCAACAATAGTTTTCTGCTTGATCTCCCAAACAGTCCTGTGCCAGTGATCGATAAACATTTAGAACAAACATGAGTGATAGTTTGCTAGTTTGAGTAACGTGAAAATTATAGCTAAGATGGTAATTTGCATACTTGTAAACTGCTTTTAGATCATCTGGAACCTCAGTAACCTTTTGGACAGAGCCATCCTCATAGATAATCTTGTTTTTCAGAACAGGAGACCAGACACCTATCTCAGTCAGATCATGGAGAAGATGCTTGTTTACTATGACAAACTCACCACTGCAGCAAGAAAACCAATTAGAGAAACCCTTACATTAAAACATCAAACTATGAGCAGCAGACATGCTAACCTTAAAACTCTTCGACTGTATATATTTGAAGTGTATGGTTCAAAGCACTCATTGTTGCCAAGAATTTGACTAGTGGAAGCAGTGGGCATAGGGGCAACAAGAAGAGAGTTCCTCAATCCAACTTGAGAAATCATCTCCCTCATTGCTGACCAGTTCCATCTGTCTGATGGAACGACATTCCACATATCAGGTTGAAGAATGCCCTGCAGAAGTGCAGAGGAAGTGTACTCAGAACCGGCCATTCCAAAAATTATCAGCTAGACTATTAAGGTTAATAGTTTCTTCTCTAAATGGGAACAGCTGAGGAGCTACAATCTTATAAGTGAATGATGATGTATAGCCTAATAAACAAATGACCTGAACCGGAAAAAGGATATCATACTTATCATTATTTCCTTGCCAAAGAGCACTAATAGATTTTTGGATATTTCTATCAATAATAAACTGTATCATGTGAGTAGCTCAACACAATCAAACAAGATATTGATGGACATGGTTGCAAACAACATCACACACAAACCTTGCTGACAGGGCTCCCAGCATACGTTTCATAAGGACCTTCTTTTGCAGCAAGCTCAGCAGAAGCTTTCAAGGCATGATAATAAATAGTTTCAAAAATATCCTTGTTTAACTGCTGGGCCTGGGATTAAAAACATCATATTTCATATCAGGAAAGTACAAAATGGATAGCCCAACTTTTCAGCTTGAAAAATTACCTCTGGTGAATCAAATGGCATTCCAAGTAGAATAAAAGTATCTGCCAAGCCTTGAACACCTATCCCAATTGGCCTGTGCCTTATATTTGACCTCCTTGCATTCTCAATGGGATAATAGCTAATATCAATGATTTTGTTGAGATTACATGTAACCATCGAAGTAATCTGTCAGTCAACATTATGTTCGTATTATTCAGACTGGTAAGGCAGAATCGTACATCTACTTGAAATGTGAGGTAGACAAACCTCAGCTAGTTTATCAAAGTCGAAGTATCTATTTTTTGACCCACTGCTACCAACAAGCTTAGCTGGATGGGACTCAATAGCAACACCCTGAAACATGTGCAAGTGTAAGTTAAGCTAATTACAACTAACTAACCAAATAATTGAAAAGACATCGTCATGTACCTTTTCCCTCACAAAACGTGGTAAGGCAATTGATGCAAGATTGCATACGGCAGTTTCTTCAGGACTTGTGTATTCAATTATCTCAGTACACAAATTGGAAGACTTAATTGTGCCAAGATTTTGTTGGTTACTTTTTCTGTTGCAACTATCCTGCATATCATAACCTTTTTAGAGCCAGACCTTCACGTTTTTCAGTAAAAAAGGGCATATGTGATAAAAGAATGGCATATTTAGAGGCAGAACAATTGCACCCTTATGAATTGAACAATTGCGTCCTTATGAATTTAATACCTTATAAAGCATATACGGTGTTCCAGTTTCTATCTGTGCCTTCAGAATATCAAACCAGAGGGCCTGTGCTGCAACCACTTTCTTTGCCTTGCCCTGAAATCACATAGCTGGGTTATTATATATCTTTGGTCACCTTGAAAAAATTGTATATACAGGTGCAGCATCCAGCTTACCTCTCTTTCATATTTATTGTACAGATTCTGAAACTCATCTCCCCAGCAATCAGCCAAACCTGGAGCTTCATTGGGACAAAACAGTGACCACTGTTCATTGCGTTGTACCCTTTCCATGAATAGATCAGGAATCCACAGAGCATAGAAAAGATCCCTTGCACGATTCTCCTCCTATAAATATCGCATAAAAAAACTTCTCACAGATGAGGCAATCTAATGTAATAGCATGCCAAGCGCTTATAGTGCAATTCTTACAGTGTGCTACGAAGACAGTAATCAATTGTCAAAATGTATTCAATCACAGCTGGCAATTTTCAAGAATGTGTGCTATTGTTCAAGAGCTTTTACCTTTCCATGGTTCTTTCTTAGATCAAGAAACTCAAAGATATCAGGATGCCAAGGCTCCAAATAAACAGCAAATGCACCTAGCGAACGGTATTTGTAAGAAATCCTCAGCAATCATGTAAATAGGACCAGACTAACTTACTGATGCTACTTACCTTTTCTCTTGCCTCCACCTTGATCAACATAACGGGCAGTATCATTGAAAACACGTAGCATAGGAACAATTCCATTAGAAGTACCATTTGTTCCTCGAATGTAGCTCCCAGTAGCTCGAATGTTGTGAATTGAGACACCAATTCCTCCAGCGCATTTGCTTATCACAGCACATTCCGAGAGAGTATCATAAATTCCCTCAATACTATCATCTTTCATGCAGATAAGGAAGCAGCTACTTAGCTGCGCAACATTAAAGAAGGATGAGATTAAATGCACAAGTTAACAGTCCACACTCCACACTGAACACATTTTTGGTTGAAGGTGGCACTGCAGTACCTGGGGCCTTGGAGTGCCAGCGTTGAAAAGGGTCGGGGAAGCATGAGTGAACCAGCGCTGAGACATCATGTGGTATGTTCTGACAGCCGATTCAATATCATCCTTATGTATGCCAACAGAAACTCTCATCAACATATGCTGCGGCCTTTCCACGACCTTTCCACCAACTTTCAACAGATAAGACCTCTCAAGTGTCTTAAAACCAAAATAATCATAGTCGAAATCTCGGTCATATTTTATCTCATTGTCCAAGCGAGCAGCATTCTGAAGTTATACAGAAGTCAAAAGTTGAGTGCTTAGTTCCATGAGTCAGACTATATGATAAGAGGAGTTAGTCAGAAATGAAATAAACTAAGTACACAGATGCACCAGTGTAAATTACAAACACAAATAGTATTCCATCTATTTCATGGTTTTTTTTGCATAAAATTAAGCACCAAAAGAACCATATCAGATCTTAATTACAGCATTCCAATGATAAGCTATCGCAGAAAGTATAAACAGTAAAACACACAAACTATCGAAATGGCAAGAAAGCTGATACATGTTTTTTTGCTCTAAATAAATTGTTGGACCCTTAGCCCATGCATCACACCTTCATTATGATCTCGTAGACATCATCAGCAATCATGGGAGCCATCAAGCCAGACCTCTCATCGCAATGCACATACAGAACCTTTACCCTGCATACAGAGATTAATAGAACCAATCACGACACGGATAATCAAACTCTCCTCCTAGAGTAGACAAGAAAAATGAAGTCATCGTACGTCTCTGAGAAGGACTTCATGGTGTTCTTGTGCAGGTTGGAGACGGCGATCCTCCCCGCCAGCTTCACAGAGCAAAGGAGGAAAAGGCAAAAGTAGTCAATAATTATCCAATCGAGTTGCTCTAGCAGCAGACCAAAAAAATCTCGCAGACGATTAAATTATGGGGCGAGCAGATCAGTCACCGATGCGTAGTCGGGGTGCGAGGCGGTCATGGCGGCGGCGGTCTCGGCGGCGAGTTCGCCGATCTGGCTGGTGGTGACGCCCCTGTAGACGCCGGCGCAGACCTTCTGTGCGACGAGGACGGGGTCGCAGTGCTCCGCGCTGAGGCCGTAGCCGAGCTTCTTGAGCCGCGCCGTGATCTTGTCGAAGTGGACCGACTCCTGCCGGCCGTCGCGCTTCACCACGTACATCGCGCCGCCTACCCTGCCGGCGTCTCGGGCTTTCCGTCGAACACGCCGGGGGTGCCCCGATCGAACGGGGCCGGTGGCGCGGGCTGGGGAGTGGGGATCGGGAAGGGTTCGGGAGGGGAAAGGAGGAGACGGGGCGGCAAGAGGTTGTAAACGGTGATCGTGATCACGGTGTGATTAGATGATGAGAATCTTTTCAATTTTGAATGGTATTGGGGAGGAGGAACCGCTCGCTCGGAAGCGCGGGAGAGGGAAATTTTCGCGCGCGTCTTTCTAGTGTACGTGCAGTTTTGGTTGGAGGGACGGACGCATGCCGGCAAAAATGGCGCGCGGGAGGGTTTCGCTGTCATGTCATTGTCATTTTGTGCAAAAAATGAAATTTTAAAATTTATATTGCAGTTGAAAATTCATCCTTCAAGTTCAAGATAGCGCCAGTATATCTTCAATCACAGAGAACAAAACGTCATCGAATTGAATACTCAGCTTTGGGCCTTCCGCGAGAAAACTGAAGGTCCCAGCTGGGATCACAGGGTCGGATTGATCCAAAGAATAACGATACACGATATGTACTGTATGCAATACGGTTCTGCAATTTCAATTTTACAGCGAACAAAAAACATCAGAATACATCTTTCTAATACCACAATTGGGAATATTTTTTAGATATATCGAGCACTCCTACAGTTCTGAATATTTTTTAGATATATCGAGCACTCCCACTGTTCCTGAAACGCTTCAGTCTCCTGATATCGTCTCCTCTGGGCATCCGTTGAAGGATAGTGTCCTCTCTGCTGCAGGTGTTGCTGGAATGTTAATATTGTATATAAGATGCTGGAGCCCTCTTGCTGCTAGCCTTGCATAAGCAGAGGACTGATGCTGCTGCGCAAAGACTGTTAGATGCCAGCTCCGTACTCAGCCTGCATCCAGAGAAAGTATAAGCGCCTATCTGGGACAACCAATCATAGTTCTAAACAGAAATGCCGAGTAAAAGGTCCGTGCAATGTGCATTCTCGAATGGACGCCAAGAGGTAATACATGATTGCAACATGCAAGTTATGATGATCAACAATAGACATTGCAACCAAAAAATGACAAATAGGTATCATTTCTGACAACTGATTAATCACTGAACTTGAGAGCACAGGCCTATCATTTTTCACAGTCTACAATGTTAAGGTCAGGTTCAGTAGTCCAGTGGTTTCCATGATGCGATTTTCCTAAGTAAGCAGACAAACGAAACATACAGCGGTAAATGGAAAAGGAACTAAGATTTCAGCACCACAGTTAAGTATATTTTCTTTTGATATTAATAAAATGATAAAATCAAGACAGCGCTAGTAAAAAGAAATTAAACATACGCTGTAATCATGCTCTTCTGAAAATATCTGTGGTTCACATTACTTCCTGGAGCTGCATCACATGGATTCAGCAAGCACTGTGTGTAAACTGTCGAACCAGGACTAGTACTTGAGTGGGCTGTGATTGAGATCAATTAAGCAGGCATACGTTTTCCAGCTTCAAACTTATCTCCGCACCTTGCATCATGACTCACGACCTAGCCTCCGATGGAGGACTGCAAAAGACATCTGCAGGTTTGTGTTGTTTATCATAATCTGCCCTCATCTGCAACAATAAAATGCTGGTCTCTCAAATGAGGAACTGAAGCTTTAAAAAAGACAAACATGTAAACAATATATAGCAATGGATTATATAAGAAATAATACTGCGTCCCCAAACTTTTAAACATCTGGTGTTTCTATTGATGAACTAACAGCATGAATCCACACTGTGGTTTGTCCCAATCACTCATAAATGTTTGAACGTTGCACCCAAATAGCAAAGCAAAGTTTCAACAGCACTCACAGGAAAACCAAAAGGCAAGTGTTGTTTCCTATAAGATTTCTGTGAATTTCTACAGTGCAAACAGGCCTTAAAGCTTTAGACCTGTTTGCATCATCAAATGGAACCAAACTTCGACATAAAAAAAAATAGTTTGAAAACTGAACAAACGATATCAAAGGAAACTGACAAACAAAAAGTTTCCCAAAAAAATAATAATTAACTAGGCTCCTCAGATGTCTCTTCATCTCTACATGATGTGCAGCATCTCACAGGAGCTGCTTTCAGGAATTGGAACGATATAGGATGTAAATTCAGTCATCACAGGAGTAAAGAGCCTTATCAAAGCAGATTCAGTGCAGCGCAAAAGAAGAAACTAACAAACAAGAATTCTCAAAGCGTTAATCTATTTAAAAAACGAACTAAGCTCCTCAGATGTCTCTTCATCTCCACACGGTGTGCAGCATCTCACAGGAGCCGCTTTCAGGAATTGGAACGACATTGAAGGTAAATTTGGTCATCACCGGAGCACCCAACCTTAACGAACCAGATTTGGCACAGCGTTCCGCGTACCTTGTCTTGCATGGAAAAAGAAAGAACAGGTATCCAGCCCCGAACTAAAAGAAGGAAAAAAAATACTCAAACTGTGAACACGCAGATCCCACTCCTTAAGCCACTAGTCGCAAAACATGAATAACCCAAAACCAGCTCATCGACTGGGAGGAATCATACAGCAGTGGTACCTACAAAGCTATTTGGTAACGAATCATTGAAACAGTAACAAATAACAGTGATAAAGACATTTAGATTTCAGGAGGGAGCTAGGGTTTGTGCATGCGGAAAGGTGGTTACGGGCTTGCGGCAAAGAAAAGCGGTCGGAGACAACGTAGTACCACCAGATTTCGACGCAGGGGTTGCAGCTCAAACAGGAGCCGCGGACGCCGGGGACGCCGCGCCGCTCCCACCCGCCGACCCGCGGCAGCCGGTGCGAGCGCCACACCCGCCGCCACCGAAACGAGGAATAAAAGAGACTGACGAGGCGAGAACGCGAGAGACGCGCGACAGGCCTTGGGCTGTGGGAAGTAAGAGGGCTTCAGGGGCCTCGCGCCATCGCTAGCCCACCCGGTTGTTATGGGCCCAATTCGCCTCAGCCTTGGAACCTGACATGTGGGGGCCGCTGCATAGTTAGCCACCAAGGATTGATGACATGGTACCATATCGGACAACTATTGCGGTCTTCAAACACCTTTGTACAATTAGGATTCATCCAGATTTTGCTTAGTTCTCTGTTTGCCCTCTCAAATGGGTGATAGGGAACGATATTGGAGTAGCCATGATTAGTTGTTTACAATGGACGTGGTGGAGAAAAGACTATCAAATTTAGTTGTAATTTTCAATTTTGATAGTCTTTTCTGTACCAATTATTATTTTCCTTATGAAACTACTACCGTGCGGATGTCCGTCGTGACATTTAAAGTTAACTACTGCATCATTAGAAATTACTTATTACAACATTACAAAACATACATAAAAATGACTATATCGTCCGATTCTAAGATTAAAAAATTCCCGCCGCAACGTGACACCACATTTCATGTAACATCTACTAAGATGAACAAAATCACAAAAACAAGTTTTGCAACATCATTGTCTGCTTTTTGTTACATTTAAATTATAATCGCAATATTGTCAAACTACATCTACAACATCCTAAAAATATTAAAAATGTAAATAAAATATACATTTATTGGTAATATGTAACGAAAACAATCAATATATAAGATTGCAATATTCAATTGTGATATTGCAACATATGATATTTGTCACCGCAACATAATTTAGATGAAACTTTCACTGCAGCGCTACCGCATGGTCATTGTAACAAAATACGCGTAAAAAATTCCCACCACAACATTCATCACTATGATTAGATTAGAGTATTATTTGGCCGCAACGTCATTATATGCCTATTCCAACAAAATCGCGGGTAGAAAATTTCCGCTGAACATCCGTTGTTGGGATAGGGTATCCGGCTTCTGGATGGACCATCGGACGTCCTCTACCTCTGCTTAGCATTACCATTTTCCTTAATATATAAATGTCATAAAGCGTCGTTTTTATCAAAATAAATAAATAATAAAGCAGATCAGGGGGACGGAAAATCTAAACATAAAGACTGTCAGCCGGGCCCAACCATGTCTCATCTGTCGTTCTGTAGCCGTGCGCTCAGGCGTCCACACCACCGAGCAGCCGCAGCCGCAGCCAAACCTCTGCGAGCTCGCTAATGGCGTTCGCGCTGTCCACGCTGCCGTTCGTGCCCTCTAATCCCTCGCCATCCTCCCGCGCCCCCGCTGACGCCGCGTTCCCTCCTCGTCGGGTCCACTTCTCTGCCGCCGTCCGGAGCGGCGGCGGCGACCTCCCGCTTGCCTGTGCTGCGCCGCGGCATCGCGGGCGGGCTCCAAGGCGGCGCCGCGGAGGGAGATTGTTGGTCTGGGCGTCGGCCGACTACTACGCGACACTGGGCGTGCCGCGCTCTGCGACCAACAAGGACATCAAGGCCGCCTACCGGAAGCTTGCGCGCCAGGTGTTCGACGCTTGCCCCCTCCTACCCAAACCTCATTTTTAGAATTCATCACTTCCGGTTGAGTATGGCATAAGGTTGGACCACATGATTGGAGTTCATGCAGGAAGCTAAAGTGTCGAGAAATTCCGTTTAATGTGTTGCGTGGCCTGAATTGCGATATTGCAAAAATGATGGTAGATTAACCACCCATCATAGAAGATCCCATTTTTGCTGTCACCCATATTGTTGTTGGTAAATGCTGGATTACATGCTAGGGGGTTAAGGGCCTCACCTAGTACTTCATTATGGACACTTAAATGGGTTTGAATTGGCGAGCTACCAACAATTTGCGAACTTAGTCCTCGCAATGTAAAACCTAGCCTGATTGCCAATTGAATTTGTTGTAAATGGCTGGTGGCTTAATTTAATTTGCACATCCAGGGCGTTTATGGTAGGGAGTGTTGTTTATGGTTGGAGTCCCTGAATGCTTGTTAATGGTTTCTTTGCAAATTTCTGTGATAATTCACATTATGTCCAGAAGTTGACTTTGAAGACATAAGCTCCCCCTTAATCTTGTAAATATGAAGCAGCCAATCGAATGAAAGGTTTTGAAAATATTTAGATGAAAGGCAACTATATTTGCACAGTGCAACAATGCATTGTACAGTGATCCTGCATCTTTTAATGCATGGGAAAAGTTGAATCTCAGAACTTATAGTTTAGTTTTAATTTCGTTTTAATGCAGAATTCATTAACAATATTAAACTTATGCCATTGGACCATGACATTTACAAGAATTTTTGCGTGGAATATCAGTGTTTAGCTCACATGGCAGTGCTTATTTTTCTACCTTGTAATTCTTCTGTCACCTGTAACTGCTATTTCTGCATATCTTACCATCCAATCCGCTATTCCGCACATGTAATTCTTCTGTCACCTGTAACTGCTATTTCTGGAACCACCAAAGTTACGTGAATTAGCATTAGTGGAATAGCGGATTGGATGGTAAGATATGTTTTGCATAAATCCAAACCTCCAGTATAACATGCTTGTGCATAAAGCCAGACCTGGCTAAGTCTTTGGGACACCCTTTGAAGCCTACAGTGGCCCTCTATTGGACCAAGCAGAGTATCTTATTCTTTCTCTACTATCTAGATTTTCTAGGTTAATCGGCCTAACATACGCCACTTAGCAGGTTCTGAAGCTTTTGATTCATAGCTGACTTTCATGTTTATTTGTCAATCTACCAAGTGAAAAGTTTTTGCTCTGCAACTACGTTCCTGATCACTCGGTTTGCGATGCTCTCAGAACATAAATGTAGATTCAGTTTTTTTTGGGGGAATAAATCATGACATCTTCCTTTTTCTCTTTGTCTTTTAGTACCATCCTGATGTCAACAAGGAGCCTGGAGCAACTGAAAAATTTAAAGAGATAAGCGCAGCATATGAGGTATACAATGTTTCTTAACAAAGTACGAGGTATCTAGTATTTTTCTTGATGTGTCCATCTGCCGTTCTGGTTATTTTGCTGTTATGCTTTAGGCTTAGATAATAACTGAATAATCTGTTGAAGTTCTATCATGAAAATTGGCCGAAAAATTCCCCTGATCAGTATGACCTTGAGGTTTCGACTGTGCTTTCTTGACTTTGATAATTTTAAAAAAGTAATTCATGATTTATCAGTTTACCAAGTAAAATAGTTTACTGTGAATCTGTGATGCTATTACCAGAAATGTGATTTTTTCCATGATACAGTTTGCAATTTGTAATGAACAGTCATGATCTACTTTTGAATTAAGGAGAGTTATTATTGTTTTCTTATTTTTTTATGCCACTTTATATATGTACTCAAATAAATAAGTATTTCACCACTTTTTTCTGGTGTTTTACATGTATAAGTATGGTTAGCGTTGTACTACTGTTTTCTTAATCAGCAAACTTAATAATCAGTTTGTATGGCATGGTTAGTTTTATAGTTTTGGATTCAGGGTCTTGACTCCACCATCAACTTGATTACGATTTTCTGTTTTCTTCCACTGCTCATTTTGGGAGTACTGAATCTCATTGTCATCACTCATCAGATATTGTCAGATGAACAGAAGAGGGCATTATATGACCAATATGGTGAAGCTGGGGTTAAGAGTGCGGTTGGAGGCTCGGGTGGAGCTTACACAGTACTGCTTTTCCACTTATTTTTTTTATGAAAAATCTAGCTTTAGCAGCCACAATGTTTCACTATATATGTCTATTAACTCAAGTTCTTTAGCTCAGAAGGATACTATTACTATGTGTTATTAGCTCTTGCCCATCTTTTTCATTAAACAAGCTTTCTTAGTTATTTCACTGATCTTTTCTCTATGCAGACTAATCCATTTGATCTCTTTGAGACATTCTTTGGAGCAAGCATGGGTGGCTTTTCTGGCATGGACCAGAGCACATTTAGGACACGCAGGCGAAGCACTGCTGTTCAGGGTGAAGACATCAGGTTTGTTGCAACTTGCAAGGCTAGTTTTGTTTCTATTTGGAATATTTCAAATCTAATTTTCATTTTCACTACTAATCGTTGTAGTTAGTGTAAACTTTAAATATCCAGCTTTATTTGTCCGAACACAATATATGTATTAGTTGGCACTTGGTAATGGCATAATGCCTGGGTACGTGGAATAATAGGTTGCTTTGTAAAAGTGAATGATACAATGAAATTGTAATCTTCATTCCAATTGAGATGCTTATCTGTTCACGTTGCTTTCCAAATTCCAATAACCTGGCAGCTACTAGTCTGTTTATCTATACACTAGGAATTCTACAACTTTTGACTGCGAATGACATATCTCATCAAACACTTCTAGAGCAATGTAAAAATAACAAAATTGGTACTTCCAATTATTGGGCCCAAAACCAGTACTGGGGAGGAAGCAGTTAGTTCCTGCAGTTTTTTCCACTTAAATCTGCTTGGCCCCTTTTTTTTTTTGGCCCCACCTTAACTTTTTTGCATTTTTTGCCACACTGAAATATATAAAAAATTGCAGTTAGTACTACTTTTGATACCTTTTTTTAATGAGACAGGTATGTTGTTTATTGAGTGCTTTAGAATAGTTACAGGACCAGTGTAATTTCTAGACTGACACAAACTTGTTCGATCAGATATGATGTCATTCTGGGCTTCACAGAGGCGATATTTGGAACAGAGAAAGACATTATATTATCTCATTTGGAAACATGTGATACATGTGGTGGCTCTGGATCGAGGGCTGGCTCCAAGATGAGAATATGTTCCACATGTGGTGGGCGAGGGCAAGTAATGCGAACCGAGCAAACCCCATTTGGTCTGTTCTCCCAGGTAACAAGGAGCATCCTATTTAGATTTTAGACCACTTAACTTTATAATATTATCTCAGAGATTTATAGTGAAAAAATGGTGGCAACAATATGACAGCTTTCATGTTGCTTGTTGTTGTGGACTGACTTAGCATTAGCATGTAAATTATGCTTTATTGCCTAGGTTCAAGGGCTCAAGATTTCATTTCAGCACAATAGTCAAAATAAACTATGCATATAGCCTTTGGGTAGCTGAATTTCTATGTAATTAAAATTAGATTTCTCTCTCTCTCTCTCTTGTAGGTTTCTATTTGCCCCGCTTGTGCTGGAGAGGGTGAAGTCATTTCCGAGTATTGCAGGAAATGTTCTGGAGAGGGGCGTATTCGTGTCAGGAAGGAGATCAAAGTAAAAATCCCTCCAGGAGTGAGTAAGGGTAGCACTCTTCGTGTACGTGGGGAAGGTGATGCAGGACCAAAAGGGTAAGCAAATCACTTAGAAGAGAATGTTTAGCTTTCTGATCTAGAGGCAATAAAATGGATCGCTTGTATTATGCTACTGGTTTGAGATTCTCATGCTTGTAATCTTGTGCCATATGTTGCATACCTTTGGATAAATTTTTGTCGAGAACATGGCATGATGTACAGGTGCTTGAATAGGGGCAAACATAACTTGCCAATGGCATACTCACAAGATGTATGTTATATTTGAACTTCTTAGTCTTTTTCATTTCATGTAGATGAATGGAAGTTTATTGTATTTAGTGTTTTGGGATTTAGATCTGTGCTCGTGCTTTCTGCAGAAGATATTTTGTCGAATCTGGAGCATACACGAATACTGAGTAACATTATATTGTGTGTGTTAATTTACCTTTTCAAGAAAGCTATGCCACCACTGCAGTGTATAAAACTTAAAAAACATGTTCAGATATCTCGCTATGTCTGTGTGGTCATGCCTTGCTTTAGCCTAAATGCATTTATATTCTTCAAATTCTTATCGTCTATGTCCAACACTTTCATGTGGAAAACAGTGGGCCTCCAGGAGATCTTTATGTTTGCCTCGATATAGAGGAGCCATCAGATATCAAAAGGGATGGTATAAACTTGTATTCAACTGTCTCAGTAAGCTACATTGAAGCTATTTTGGGCACCACTAAGAAGGTAAATTTGCTCACTGTCATAAGCTACTGTGATTTTAGTTAGTTTCAGTCATAGTTCACTATCTTGCTCAGTAAGAATCTATTTTGCTTCCATAGAACTAACAATAAATGTCTGGAACTTGTCACTTCACTTGATAACTGGAGATTAGAAACATGCAAAAATTGATGGTGCCTTATATTAAGTAAAATAGCCTAGTTACTTGTGCTGATGTGATTAGCAAACTTCAATTGGATGTGTATGTGAGACCCCAAGTTTATGTTTCAAATTTAATCTCACAGGTCATGTAGCTAGTGTTATGCATATGGTTGACCGACTTTCAGCTTTTATTTGGCCTGCTTTACGCACACAATGTTCATTAAACAAACTGATTGCGTCTTCAAGTGATATAAAGTCTGCTCCAATTGATTTTTGCCCAACTGATACAAGGTTTTTTTTTGTTCTTTTTAACTATCATGAATGATTCAGAGAAGACTAATTCTTGATGGATTTTGTTTCAAATATGAATTGAACTGTCTTTGAAATGTTTCTTTTGACATAAAGTATATAGGTCTGTATAGCCATTCCTTTCTAATTGTTTTCATGAGCAGGTCAGAACTGTTGATGGAACCAGTGAACTTCGAATACCTCCAGGTACCCAACCTGGTGATGTAATTGTCTTAGCAAAGCAAGGCGTTCCATCATTGAATAAGCCATCTATACGTGGTGATCATCTATTCACTGTTACTGTCACAATACCCAAACGTATAAGGTGAAAATATGTTTTCTGCTTGAGCCTACCTTTTCAAATACTTTGCTACTATCCTAGAGTACTGAGCCACATAATTTCTCAGTTAGTATTCATAATCTCTAATTTGTTGGTTCTTTCAGTGGGCGGGAAAAGGAATTACTTGAGGAACTTGCATCTTTGAGTGGTGGTGGTTTTGCTCGAACAGCCGCCAAGCCGAAGCCGGCCAAGCCAAAACGTATACATTCGAATCACTCACTCTGCTTCTTTCCTGCATCCCTCCCTTCCCCAGCAAAGAATTTATTCCTATTTTGGATTTTTACTATCAGAAGTTTGTTGGTGCCTTGTCATTACCACTTGATGAGGAATGAAATTTCCTTAAAAAGAAATTAGAGACTTACATCTGCTATCTGTGTTGCAGCCGTTCATGAAGAGAGAGAAGTTGGCACAAGTCAAGAAGATGCAGGTAAATCCAATGAAGGAGAGGGTGGCTGGTTGAAGAAACTTACAGATTTCGCAGGGTAAATTTTTGAACTTGATTTCACTGCAATGTCATTCTAGATGG
Source organism: Setaria viridis (assembly GCF_005286985.2). Taxonomy (NCBI): domain Eukaryota; kingdom Viridiplantae; phylum Streptophyta; class Magnoliopsida; order Poales; family Poaceae; genus Setaria; species Setaria viridis. The sequence goes on along the minus strand of NC_048263.2, from coordinate 40,107,322 downwards.
CCTCTGTTCATTAATTTGTATTTATTGATCTTATATTCATACACGTTTTCTTAAACTATATGCTAACGAGGTAATGCCATGCTGAAAATTTTTCCTTTATACTGACCATATAGATTACCCCCCCCCCCCCCCCCCCCCCCCCCCGGGTGTCTGGTGGTATAAAAAAAACATATGTGATCTTTGGGATGCAAACTATATTAAGGGAAAAGTACAAGTGTAGTAATATGGAAGACTGTAGATGTCTTCTTCTGTTGAAAATGAACCAACCTAACTAAATCTTGTAATATGTTGATTGACTGTTCTCATCGTATATTTGTTTTTGGGATATCTCCTGTATTTTGACATAGTTCCTTGCTGAATTCTTTCAGGTCCATTGCCAATGGCGCTGCGAAGTGGCTGAATGACAACCTGTAGGCTGTAAATATTTACTATAGTCCAATCTGCAATTTTTCGATTCATTCCGATCCCTACATCCATTTTGTTGGAGAGCGTAGAGATTCTCAGGCTGGAACTGAGGGCATGAGACGTGTCAACTAATATAGTCGGCGCAATAATATGTTTCTCCCTTGTAAAGGAATAATTTTTATGTAGTTGCAGTTATTCCAATTCTCCAAGTGCATGTAGCAGCCTGAAGTTGCGGGATGCTGATCTGAAACCCAGAGATTCGCAATGTTGTAAATATATGTTTAATTCCTGAAGTAGGGTTTCATGAAACCTTGGGTTCTGTACGTGAGGTTTTTGGTTAACTAAATTCAGGACCAACGGATACTCGTATTCTGATTTCCCAAGATGTGAACCTTCCGTTGAGGCAAGTCAGTGCTCAGTGGATTGCAGCTGCTTTCAAAACTCTTGTTCTGATGCCGGGTTGCTCCAGGGAGCGGCAGTGGAAGCCCTCTCGGGTCGCGTCGTCTAGCTTGTGACAAGAACAGAAGACTCTGCTATTGTTAATTTCAGGCTTTTGCCAAGACAGCCACAGCAACGGCATTAAAAAAAACATTCAGCCAGACTTGCAAATTTTCGATCTTACAAGATGGCCATCGAAATCTTAAAGAAGTCATACTAAATGGTCTCAAGTTCCGACAAGGAGTACTCGTATCAGTCCTCCGATGAGCTCGCCTTGAGCAAAATCAAAAGTGCAGCTACGACAGGCAGGGACACCATCAGCAGAGCTAGCACAATGTTTGGCCTTGTGATGTCAGGGAGCAGGATGCTTCCGTACTTTATAACCGCGGCGCCACCAACGGATCCGAGGCCCAATGTCCACAGGTAGCTGGAGTCATCCTGTTTAACACATGAGAGGAAAACAGATTTTATCGTTAAGAGACCCTTTGCTTGGAAAAGCACGAAAATGAATACTCATTTCCAAGGGCAAGAACTTCAGGGAATGGTTACTGGAACTGGAGGTCTGGAGCAAAACACATTCAGTGATCTATCCTCACTAGAGATCGTAATGCCAAAAAGAAAAGAAAAGAATTTTTTTGTTGTGCTATCGAATAAGATACTCCAGGTGCCTATTTGATACAGCATGGCCTCATTCGTGTAGAACTCGGCATTCGATCAGACCATGCTCACGAGATTGGTGTGGAATGTTTGTGTGAATTGTCGCTACATTATCGTGACTTCATGAGAAGGCCAAAATTTTATCCCGGGACCAGTCACCTATCCGTTAATGGAAGTGTACAGGGCAAGAGAAGAGAACACCGACCTTGGGGATTCGCCCCGCGCCCGCGTCCGTTTCGGCCTCGGCGGGGTCGCGGCTGGAGAGGCGCGCGGGACCTCGGGTGCCGCGGCTCCTCGTGGCCGCGAGACCGACCGGCGCGGCCACCCGGGGGTTTTGCCGGCAGCTCACCCGGTAGAGGCTGCAGCGCCGCGGCGCCAGGTTTGTGCTGGGATCGGCGGCTCGGGGCGGCGCGGCTGGAGTGGCCACGGCAACCGCGCGGGCACCCGCCATGGACGCCAGACTGGCTGGGGAACGCTGCTGCCTCAACTACCAAAAGGCAAGCAGTGGGGAACGGGCTCGCTCGACGGAGCGTTACGTTATCCAGACTGGGCCGCCAGGCATGCAAGCCACCGTCTCATTTCACTTCCCAAACAACATGACGCGCTTGATGAAATGCGTTTTTTTTAGACAAAAGAATTCAGACCACACGATCTGATACAAATTCACGCAAACAAAACAACCAGCTATATTCATCTCAACAGATGTTCCACAAAAATTGGCATAGTTTATCACAACATTGTCAAAACTGCAAGTCGGTACAACTTCGGGATAGCACTACAGCGACTCCGCACCTATCTCAGCTCGCTCTTACAGAACCTTCTTTTTTGCTGCTGCTAATGAACTACCAGTACAAAACTACAAATAAACACCCAGCACAACGAGCATGGCAGGGCATCGACGTTCCACAAAGTTAGAAGTAGGTTTTCCGCTTCCGCCCTGTGTACTTCGTGTCCGCGGGCACATCGTGTCCTCTTCTTCTCATCTGCTCCTTTTTCTTCAAGAGCCAATCCTTACCTTTCCCGTTCTTTTTCGTCTTCTGCCTCTTCTTCGACCTATTCCTCTCATATATGCCCACCTGCATCAAGAGGACAATTTCATCCACTGCTGGTATAATGCCCATCCATGGTCACACAGTAGAAATATCATAACTCATAAGATAAGAGCCTAAAAGTTGGAGAAACACAAGAAAACTATGATATTGCGATTATTCCTGAGCGAAATAACTACAAACAACTTAGTAATTAATCATGGCATTCAAGGCAACAGCAGCATCTATAGCAATTAGGAAAATAGGGATTAATAGAGTACTGAACAAGCAAGTTAGAAATGTTTCTTTTTTAGAAGGATCTCCGGATACTACATTTGGAATTACCTATTCACAAGTGGCTATATGATTGTTTAATGATAATTCCAGTAGCTGGTTCATAGCAAGCACTAAGCAGTAACTGAACTGCTTCAATCTGAGACTCATCAATAAACATGGATAACTTACAATGATAGTAAAGGAGGAGCCCAGAATAAACAATACAAGATAAGCAATAGACGGAAAAATGAGATAACATCAAAACAGTAATAAATAGATAAATGATTTATGTACAAGAAATGAGTTCTGTGAAGTGTTAGCTTACTGTTTTGTCACCATCTTCATCACTGCTCCCATCATCCTCGTCGTCACTGCACATCTCACCATTTTCACCTTTACCCTTTGGAAGCGACGTACTAATCGAAGGTGGGCCACAAGTGAGGACAAGGTAGGACTTCTTTGCTTTTGAACTGTCATAAGAAACACATGCTCATAAGCACACAGCCAAAAATTTACAGGACCGTTGGCGCAAAATTGTTATGAGGTGATTGAATCCTTACCTATGAGGCCAGTCAACAACCACTCCACCAGCAAAACCAGCACGCATGGCAAAAGTCACAATCATTTCACTCTGCTTCACGTTATCAGCATAAAATTGTAGAACAGCTCTTGCTCCCCTAGCCAGGCATCTATATAACGAACCAAAGAAAGCCCTGCAAATTATACCCCATGTTGAGGTTAAAAATTGGTTGCAAACAACCTAAGAAAAATAGGACAACCAAAATTCAAGTACACACTTTAACCGCAATCTTGGATCATGAGAGGACTTGTCAGCATTGCATAACCACTGCATACCATCGGCAAACATAAGGCATTGTTGTGAACTGAGGAAATAGGAATGAGATAACCATGATCAGTAAGTTGCAGAACTTAAAAGGTTAAAGATTACCTGAACTGCTGAGATACTAATTGCACCATCAATAACTCCTGGTCGCAAGCCCAATCCCTGGAACATGAATTAATATGAATATAAATAATCCAAAATAAGACGAGTTGCAGACTGTGACTCTGGTAAAGCAACTTTGAAGACATTAGCATAGTTGTGTTAAGAAAATATTGAGAAACATGGTGAAAATTATGATTCACAAAGCCCAGCATTTGTACATTGTGATAGGTCAATTCTAAATAATTCTAGATTCATGGATTCAACACTTCTTTAAGATCTCCATGGCCCACTGTCAACGTAGAAGTACCTTCAAAGTCCAAACTTTTACAATCATAAACTTTGAAGGTACTTCTATATTTACAGTGGAGGATTGACTCTGAGAACTATTGTGGTCAAGTATGCAAGTTATGTGCAGTGGTAGTGCTACCAAGGATGAATTAACTTATCACATATAACTCAATACAATCGTGCATTTCCCTGCAGGTTTATGACACATATATCTGAAACTTAAGCCCCTTTCACTGGCATAACACTCCTCATACCTGACCCATATCTGCAAGTAGTAGGTCACCTTCTGTTTCACGCTCCAAGGCAACATCTATGAAAAAAACGCTGAAGTTGTAAAAAGGGAAGCAGGTAACAATCGGTGCCAAATAAGCCTGAGAGAAAGGAACGAAGAGAGTTCCTCACCAAGCATCGACTTTGAAATGTCATAGCCAATCCAGTGGTGGCCATGCTCCGTCAATGTCTCGCCACTAAGTCCAGAACCGCATCCTGGCAATCAGAACACACACAGTCATCGAAGGTAACACTTCTTCAAAATACATACGCCTTTCGTTTGCCAAAGCAGCATAGTGTTGCGTGTTCAATCAAACGCGGTCGCGAATTATGGATCTTCTCAAAAAACCATTCCCCCCGTGAAAGCAGCAGACCGTCCAGTGTTCTATCGATACCATGAGGCTGAAGAGAAGATGCTGACCTATATCGAGAAGCAGCTTGGGGACGCCATCGTTGGGGAGAGAGAGCAGCTCCAGCGCCCTCTCCGAAATCCTCGACTGAAAGAAGGCATGATTCTCCGAATCAGCACCGCGGGAAATCGGCAAAGCTCATACCAAACGGGGTAGGTACTTTGCTTGCTCACCTGGATTTCGATGATACGGGAGGAGGTGGTGTACTTGCGGGCCTCCGATTCATTGTAGAATACATCCGGCGGCGCCTGAAACTCCGGCCGAGGCATCCTCGCTCTCCTCCGAGCCCCCCTCTCTTCGGTTTCTCTCCTCGCAGGCACAAACGCCGCCGCCGCCGCCGAGGTGGGAGTGGCGTGCTCGCGCGCCGCAATGCTGCTCCCGAGGGCTCTCTCTCTCTCTCTCTGTCTCTCTCTCGCGGAGGTGATACTGGGCTCTTAGTGGGTCTAGCGGGCCGCGCACGTTTCTAATGGGAAAGGCCTCAAAAGAACCGGCCCACTAAAGCGTCGCCCTTATAAATAATCCTCGCACCCTTCTAGGGCAGCGTTTGGGGAGCATCCACCGCCGCCGCAACAGCCCTAGTTCCTCGTCTCCTCCCAAATCGCCCGAGCACCACAGCTCCGCCGCCGCCGCCGCCATGGGTAATGATCTTGTCATCTTCTTCCCCATCACCACTTGTGTACATCCCTGTAGTTAATCGCCTTACTGAGTGAGTTCTGACGGGTTTTCTGTGCTCTTGACGCAGGTAAGGTTCACGGATCGCTGGCCCGCGCTGGGAAGGTGCGTGGGCAGACGCCGAAGGTGGCGAAGCAGGACAAGAAGAAGAAACCCCGCGGCCGCGCCCACAAGCGCATGCAGTACAACCGCCGGTTCGTCACCGCCGTCGTCGGATTCGGCAAGAAGCGCGGCCCCAACTCCTCCGAGAAGTAGATCTAGCTAGGCCAGCCGCCTGATTCATACTCATGGGTTCTCGGCCCCTTCTTCTGTTTTTGTTCCCCAGTAGTTTCGTTCGAGTAATCAAGTTTTTGGTGTTGTGCTGATAACAAGTTGAAGACCTAAAGCTATCATCTGAATTGATGTTACTGCAATCTTGTTAAGTACGATATGCGTCGTTTACTACATGCCAATGAGTGTCTCTGATCAAGTTGCCTGCTGTGTTTGGCTATTCGGAATGTTGAAACATGTTTGAGTAGCGAATTTGCCTGCTCAGGAATCCAGTGTAGTTGGTTTCAGTTAATTCTGCTTGGCCGTGAGATTGGTGAGGCTGAGATGGGTTTGTGCAATTGTGATCAATAGGCTGGACAAATTGGCCATGGTGATTCTTTTGCCTATGTAGGATGGTGGTCTGGTGGAGAACTGGAGACGTGTCTAATTTGTTTACTAGGCAAGTTGCCTATTGTGATCAACTTTTTTTTTTCTTCGAAAAGTTGATCAACTTATTTTAGTTTGGATTGTTTCAGTTGATTCTGCATGGACACGCTGAAATTGATAGGGTCTCTGATGTCCACTCAAATGAACCCAACACTCTTAATGTGCATGTTTTGCAGAACACTAGAGTGTGAACCTTCACTTTGCTTCAGTTCATTCTGTGTGGCTTTGAAATTATTCGAAATGAAATCTGTATGCGACTGTGGCCAGTGACCTTTGCGTTTGGTGGAGATACACATCCGCGCATCTGATAACGGGAAGCTGCTGGTGGCGCACAGCGAATCTGCCCAGCGTCCGATCAGTCGCCAAACGAGCCCAATCAGTTTGAACGGCCCATTATACTGCTGAGCCGGCTCCAGGCAGCCCAATCCATGCGGAAGCCCATTTGAGTTGCGCCTCTCAACTCTGAAGCAAACTGTCTCTGTGAGATTGTCACACGCACACACCGATCACAGATGAACAAAATGCAGAGCTGCTGTGGCTGGTTGTCATAATGTTTTTTTTTGAAAAGAATGTTGTCATAATGTCAGTGGCCAATAGCAACTGTTTAGTGTTACAGTACGCAATACTATCTCTGAACATGTGCTTGAGCGCAGAATTTCGATCGATTCTCTTGACTGAACATCACAGTTTTATCCGATCGTTTTTTCGGATGACAATGCCGGTTGCATCGAGTGTTCCGAATTCTTTGACCCCGCAACATTGAGCTCGCCTGCTCGCTGACGCTTCTCCAGTAGCAGTGTGCCACAGCATATCAGATTTGCTTGGAAACCAAGTGAGATCAGAACTGAGAAGAAGCAGCAAAAATTAGAGGCGGCGGTCAGACGGGTGCTCCCCCGGCAGCGTGCAGGGCACCGTCTGATCCGGGCAGCCCCGCCCATCGGAGAGAATCGCGGCGGCCCTCCGGTCTCCGCCCCCGTGGCCTCGCGTCTTCCCGAGGCCTGACAGCGTTCTGCCACCGCATCCGCATGGCACGCCAGCACGAGGAGATTCTTGTGCGACCGATAGAAAACTCCACTGCCGCACGCCTCCGAGGACGACCAGAGGAGTGTGCGCCAAGAAACCTCGGATTGGGTACAAAAGGTACAAACATATTCCCGCACACGATGAGATGAGGTGTGGCGCACTTCTACGCTGTATAATTCCTCCGTTCTAAATTGTAGGTTGTTTTGGTTTTTAGTTTATAGATATTATTATGCATCTAGATTTACACTATAGTATATAGTAAAAACTATGCACCTAGAAAATTCAAAACAATCTACAATTTGGAATAGAGTGGGTACAAATCTTTTATTGTTTTTCCCCTAAAACACAACGGCGACAAGTCTTGCAGTTGCAATTGACAAAGTCACCACAAACGTACCGCTACTAATAAACATGTACTGGGAAAAAAATCATCAATGCTTTAAAATACAAATATGTAAAAATTTGAAAACTCCATCGAGCTGAGTCGAGAACTTAAACGAGTTCCACACCACAAGGAACCTATTCAATTAAGCTACACTCACTTTTGATTCTTATTTTTCTGCCCTTGAAAAATATTATAACAAGTCATCTAGTAAGTGTTCTTTTCGATTTGCGAGCGGGATAATAGTTCAGAAAAAATCTGCAAGTGCTGATGCAAAGGGTTATTAACTGTGGTGATTTTCCTAGTGTGCTGAAATTTGCTTTCCGTATCCTTGATTTTGCCTACGACCAATCCGTAGCACGATTATATTCATGCATGTGGAACGGTATGTTTAGCGCAGGTCCCAGCATGTGTCAGGTTTCCGTTCTTCGTGCAGTGTAATTTGTACGTTTGACCTGGGGATGCATGTGGACATTCGCATCCTCTATATATGCTCAAGTACGCCATGGCAAAGTCTAAACGTTTTATTCTAACTGAGACATGCGTGAGAACATGCTTTGTTTGACTCTTGTGCGGTAAACGAAAGATTAGTCGGAACAACATTACAAGTAGCCCGTGGCCCTTTTACTCATGGGCACGGTGAAGTTCGGTTAACACTATGACGCGGACTGCAAGATGGTTCTGTTGGGCATCATGCCATCCCACATTGTTTTCTTCAATTGTTTAGCCAATCCAATCAGAGAGGACCGGCAAAGTTCTTTGTGCTCACTGTACTCCGATCTTATACTGTATAATTCAAATGCATGGACTCATCACCACTCAAATGTAGGGCCCAAATGTAGCCACAAGTTGGATCACTCACCAGAAAAGGTGCACTGTGCCATCGCCGTAACCACACATTGCATGTTCCTCCTGCTGCCCAATTCCAAACCACACACAATGACACAATGAAAAACAAAACAAATGAAACATCTTACATGCAACACGATCGAAAACCATGTGCCTAATTTCCCTGAACAAGCACACCAGCAGCTATTACCAGCTCGTGTCACTTTTTGCAGATGAGGTACGGTGTCCAGAGATGATTTTGATCCGTGATTGACAGAGTGACACTCCCCAGCTGGCTTGATGTGCCAAAAGAGGTTGGTGAGAGACAGAGAAGGTAAAGCGAAGGGGTTCATGTTCATCAGAGACTGGCAGTCAATTCGTCAGGAGGGGTACGGTGGCCTATACATATTCTTTCTCCATTGGGATTGGGGTCCTTAACCTCTTCCACCAACCCCGTGCCGGCACTCGCCCGCTTCCTATCCTCCTCTCGGCTCTATAAATGGCCGCCCATCATCTCTTCTCCTCCTCCCCCTTCCCCCAACACACCATCTCTTATCTTGAATCTTGATGAATCCCTAGGCTAGGCAGGCATTTGCATATCCACCCCTCTTCTTGGAGCTCAATCTTCCTCGTTCTAGCTCTTTCTGTTTTCCCTTTTCCGATCTGATCACCTGGGGTAATTGCATGTCTATTGGATCTACATGAGTAGATGGCCCTCTTTGCGATCTTCCACAGCTTTCTTGAACTGCTGCGTGAATTCGAAGTGGCAGAACAGATTGCTTGGGTTCAGCCGGAGATCTACCGATCGAGCAGTTCAATAAAGCTGTGGGAAATTGCAAAGAGAGACCAATTGATCAGCGTTCTGCATCGGAGAAGATTATGTGGTGCCCGGAGGCACGGATGGGCGAGCAAAATGATGGATCTATATCATCTGTGCGCTGCATCACAACAAGGTACAATTTTCTTTCTGGTTAGGTTTATGAATGTACGTATATATGTGTATGTGGAGGCTACTAGTAGAAAGAAAAATGGTTGATTTCAGCATCTCCACTTCTTTGTCCTGTATTTTTCCCTAGTTATATAGAAGAGATTATCTCCAGGAAAATTTGCTCCCCGTAGCTGAAATTTTAGTTTCTCTTAGATTAGATTATTTTTTCCTTGAACAGCGCATGTTCTCCTTGATTATTAATTAGTCTTCAATATTCATGAAACAATTTATACATATAGTCTATGTAGGCACTACTTTTCTTCGATGGTCATGCTTAATTATTAGCCGCTTGTCTTCGATGTAAATTCATTCTTTTAATGGTAGTTTTTTTTTGAGGAAATTAATGGTAGTTTCAACTTTACGTTTTCTCCATGTATGGTATATATCTCACACAGTTGGCATATATATGTAATTGTTATCACTTTTTTGTTAAAGAAAAAGTTGGCATATTGCTCAGGAATAAAAAGAAGGATATGATTGACATGTCGTTCTGTACACTGTTGCCTTGTTTGCTTGAAGGGTGCAATCAGTAGATCTTTTGGTTGTGTAAAGGGAGAAAAGATGGTACCTTGCAGAATATGCATGAAACCTCAAATCACACCCAGTACCTGGCCTGTCTCATGGTCTCACGGAGGAGCTACAGCTACCCCAATTATACACAGGATGTTTGGTTCTTTGGTTCTTTAGTCCGGACTAAAATTCATATCACATTAAATATTCGGATGTTAATTAGAAGAACTAAATATGAGCTAATTATAAACTAATTACACAGATGGAAGCTAATTCACGAGATGGATCTATCAAGCCTAATTAATCCATCATTAGCACATGTTTACTGTAGCACCATATTATCAAATCATGGATTAATTAGGCTTAATGGATTCGTCTCACAAATTAGTCTCCATATGTGGAATTGGTTTTATAATTAGTTTATGTTTAATACTCCTAATTAGTATTAAAACATTCGATGTGCAGGAATTTTAGGAGGTTCTAAAGAACCAAACACCCCCTCGTCAGGCTTCTCTCACCTTTCATGGTAGCTGCTATACTGCATGATGGGACTCTCATTCCTGGAGATGCCCCGGCCCAGTGAGCAAGCACTGTGTGTCTATACGTGCTCTGTTAAGTCTCACTTTCACCTCACTTGCCTGATCGGCTCACTTCACTTTTGAGTTTTGACAGCCTCTAGATCACTAGACCTGCAGTACGTGTACCTGCTGGCAGGTGACCTTAGCTAGAGCTACCTAGGTCAAGGTGGTCGATCGATGTCTCACGTGCCTGCCTCTCTCTGGAACAGTTGTGCATTGGCATGCTTTACGTTTGCCATCGATCGCCTGTGTGGCGTGTGGTGCTGGGCAACACACTGACATTGGCTTCTTACCGCTGCACAGTTCGAGTTCTTGGACTATCTACGTGTCTCCTTGCATACGATCTGATGGAGAAGATGTGTCGTCGATCTGTGATCCGTGAGAGCCAGTACTCGGTTGTGTGGATGGATGCTGCATCATGTCACCTGGAAGTACAGCAGGCAGGGCAAATCCATTCCATCCAAACAGCTAGCTCTATTGTTTTGCCTGTTATTATACCAGTCGCTAGAGAAGGTTCACTTTTTATGCAACGAAAGTGTAATAATTATTTAGTTCAGTTTGAAGGTTCCAATAATAAGCTAGCCAGTATGTACTGGGGCTCCATATATCCAAGATTATTAGCTATAACACCCCACGAGTTAGTTTAGGAAGATTCTTACTCGTGCATACATGCAAGATGTTACTAAAATTTTCTAATGAATTGCTTAATACATATAATTAAGAAAAAAAAGTGCGTTGACTTAAGATTAACTAGGCCATGTTGCAGAAGTAGAAGTTCAATCCAGCTTTTTTATAGTTGCATCACTTGCATGGCTTAACATTATCGTTCTACTCCATGCACGCGCTATTGCATAGACGAGCTATCACACGTATATTAACATGAGTGAGGGCATGCGCTCCTACGTGAAATATATCATTCATCTCTGCTGTTTTTTTTTCATTTTGGTGTTCCTCATTTAATATTTCATATACATTAACAAATACAGGCTTTTGTGTCCATATAAAATTGATCCAATGGAAATACCTACATACCATGTACGCTTCATTCGACTTTATGTTCAATATAAAGAAAGAGAAGAGTTATGTGCAGAGACTTAATAGGGCTTGAATGTGTTGTAAAATATAGATATATCCGAGCTTAGCTAGGCCCCGGATGACCTTGGGCTTAGCTTTGCAAGGCTGGGATTGACCTAACCTGGCACACGGACAGGTTAATTAGGTTAGTTCAATTCTAGTAGTCCTATAATGATCTTCCACCTGTGAGGCTTAAGCACTTCCTAATCAATTTGTCATTTTAAACATCCCAATTGTCAGTCATTTGACCACTACATATATTTCCGGTTATACTTGAAGGAAATACTTTAACTAATAATAGCATTCAGTTGTAAAAATATTAACTGGGGCCTTTCTAGAACGCCTCCAATTTTTGGATTGAGGAACTAATTTATATCTACTTGTTCCAGAAATGCATTGCGTAGTACCAGTAATACTTTATAGCAACCGTGAGCAAATTTACACACTGTGCATCTATGCTATCACAGCCAGAAACTTTTTCAATAACCTGTGTAAAGAACAGAAAGCAGTGGAATGCAATTTTGGGTCGTGGAAGGCATGATGTTCCTTCTGCCGCCCATGCCTGCAGCTGCAGGCTTCAGATTCCAGACTCCAGAGTCGAGTCCAGAGAATTTTTACTGGATTCCTTGCTGCTGCAGCCACCCATCCCTTCTACCTTTGCTTGCAGTGAAATCCATTCCTGGGCAGATGGGCTTCCCTCTCCCATGCATCCATGACATGAGCGAGAAGGCGAGTGAGATCTGAGGCCCAGCCGCCCAGAGCAAGAGCCAAGAGGGACTGAGGGAGGTAATAAATCGTCTGGCCTCTGACTGACAGCCTACCCGCCGTCACTGCATGAGCTGCTGGCACTACATGTGGGTCTGGTATCGGCGAGGGGTCCACCTGTCAGTGGCCCTGCTTTGTTGGCTTGTGCCGACCTTGTATTTGTCGTGATGGATGGATGGATCATGGATGGGGCATAGAGCTTTCTGAATTTTGAGTGGGTGGCTAGTATGGTGAGTGTGAAGAGAGATGGAGTGAGTCAGTGAACCAGGGGAAGGGAAAGCTGTTTTCTCCTTCTGTCACTGCTTGTGGGGTAAAGGCGTAAAGCAAAAGTTAGCTTACAGCATACTATGGAACTCTATTTTAAACAGGCTATGGCTGATGTATAAAGGAGAAATAGTTTATTAACATAGCTCACGAAAAATCTGGCTATTTTAAACAGGTACTGTGCAAACTAAGACATGCGGAACGGATATGTTAAATTAATAGCCGAAAAATGGTGACACTAGTGCTATGTCAGCATTGGGAGATGATAAGAAACATTATTCCTACAACAGAAATATATAGAAATTTGTTATGCTGAGAAGTTCAAGGAGCAGCTGTGAAAATATAAGGAAATTTACTATCAACTCAAGACTCAAATAAACCATGCGGCTACATTTTATACGCTCTGCAAAACTTGCTTTTTATGTAACCAGAGAAAATAAAGAAAAAATGGGGGAAAGATCATGAACTTCTTTCGGTATAGAGAAGGGTAAGGGGCTAGAAATAGTCATGTCCTATATATTTTATGAGCCTGGGCATTATGAGCCTGGGCATTAGCAGTGGCAAATCAGGTTTGCAAGAAATCTTGAGGAAGCTATAAGTCTCACTTGTATTTGTATACAGGGCTAACCTTTTCAAGGGGCGCAATGAAAAAAATTGAAAGCTGAAAGTTATAGAAGCAATCCATGAGTGGTCCTCAATGCATATGCGCGAACTCGACTAGCTAGCTCCATATTTACAGTTAAGAAGCTAGCTTATTTTTTTTTTCCGAACAATAGAAGCTGGCTCATTTAGCAATCACATCTGAAAAAAAGGATAATAAGATCAAGAAGGGAGCATAGATCATAGAAGCAGAAGGCGAAAGCAAAACTGGCCTGCATTACTCGACGGTATCAAAGCTGCAAGTTGCACGAGTAGCTAGTGATACACTGACATCTATGAATTGAAGCAGTAAAAGCATGAGGGATTCAGATGAGTAACTTACATGCTGATGGGGAATTAGCAATTTTGCATCACATCTCGTCATTGTAATTGCTAAAATAATTCAGAGTCCTTGTTATGCCATTTCTTCCCACAGCTTTCTTGACCTTCTTCTACAACTTGTCCCAACTTGCACGCGCAATTGACTCTGTGTGTGTGTGTGTGTGTGTGTGTGTGTGTGTGTGTGTGTGTGTGTGTGTGTGTGAGAGAGAGAGAGAGAGAGAGAGAGAGAGAGAGAGAGAGAGAAGTTCAAGAAAGCTGTGGAAAGGCATGGCATGGACTTGAAGAGTAGTTGAGGCTACGCACCCACTGTCTCTCTCCAATCTCCTGCTGCCATTTGCTCTCTTGATCCCTCAGCTAGCTCCTTATATAACCACAAACTACCTAGGCGGCGCGTGCCTCCTTGTTCATGGCCGAGAGGAACTTTGTGGCTGTTATGTCGACCCAGCATCATACTATATGAGTAGGAAGCAGAGAGGAAGGTTGATTCACCGGAGGAAGCCAGCATGGGATGTACTGGCCAATCAATGAGGTCACAACATGAGAAGGCCATCGACATTGGGAGGGACGAGGTTAAAAAGGACATGGCCGGCAGTAGTGCAGATGTTACAACCTCTTCATGCATGCACAGCTTGCTGGAGCTTCCTTGGACCACCTTTGTCTGTTCTATTATAGAAGTGCCGTACCCTGTTTTGTTTTTTTCTTTTTCTTTTTGCTGATGAATGCTTTCGTTCAATTTTTACACTGGTGTGCAACGCAAGTGGTAGAAATTGGGAGAAGCCTGCACTGTCTCTCTGCATATAGAGTGGGCCAGAAACTTATAGCTATATATGAGCAGGCAGAGGAAGTAGACGAAGATCATCGTCAGCAATTCAGCATGGAGGTACGTAGTAGATCTGTAGATGCATGGGCGCAGGGTTCAGTGAGCTTGAGGTTAAGCTGGTGGAAGATAGCACAATAATCGCAGGGTGAGAATTTTGACTGATAAATTTCATGAAGAAAATCAGCAACTTATATTAAGTCTCAAGGGAAAAAAAAATCGACCGATGCTGCAGCAAATGTAGAGTTTTTCAAGCTTATGTGTAACAAATTCCCAGGAACTTGAAAGCTTCAGTTTTCTTTTTACTCGACAGCTTCTAGTGTATAGTAGTAGAAAAAAAATTTGGAGTATGATGATGACATGATCGGCCGTTGTCGTGCTAGTCTACACACAGTAATGGCTGTATGCACGTATCCTGTGTCAGCAGCCCAGAGAGGTGATTGGGTAGCACACTTATTTCCAGCTTGGCAGCTTGCCCACCCACCATACAGCCTGCCTGATGTGGCTGTGTGCACGTACAAGTACATGATGGTGCTCCGATGGATCCAAGATCTACTGTGAGATCTCCGGGCAGCTGACACGGCACGCAGCAGGGTGCATCCGGCGCCAGCCCGTCGTCGTCCCCTCCCTATCTGCAATCCTGCATTCTATACTGCGCTGCACCTCCGCGACGAATGAATGGGTTGCGTGCACATGCAGAAAGCAGCAGCAGATCAGAGATCAGAGGCGCCACCACCACTCCGGCCGGTGCGATCGATCCGTCGATTTGGCACTGCACCGTTCTGTTTGTACCTCACATGCACGGTGCAGACTGCAGAGGAACGCTGCCCGCCCGGGATCACGGCACTACGCACACGGCTGGCCAATAATGCAAGAGGCTATTATTTAAAAAGGGATCGTGCGGCGTGAACAGTAGCTCAGCCAGACGGCCGACCTCGAGAGCGTTTGTGTTCATGCGAGCTGCATGCAGGGTTCAAAATTTCGATGGTGAGCGAAAAAAATATAATTTCGTTCAAAAAATTTCGGAAAATTTGAATTTTTGTGCCATTATATAGCTCGGATAGGGCAATACAGTCCCAAACTAAGCAATTTGCAGTTTCAATCGTGCCATTATATGTGTAGATACATTAATAAACTTTAAAACAATTTAAATTTTTCAAATTTCAGTAAACATTTGAACGAAAAATTTCCGAATTTCGCGAATTCCGGTGATTTTCGAAGGGGACCGAGAAATTTTGATAAACGAAATCGAAACCCCTGGCTGCATGTGTACCCGGATCCGACATCAGGATCGAAAGGCGTATTGAACTGAAGGCAATAAGCGAAGTGCCGGTGCTGATGACCTGCTGCAGTGCTGCTCTTCATCACAGATCGAAGGATCGTCCCGACACGGCGCCATCAAGAAGGGGTGTACCGGGGCGTGGGCACAGTGGGAATTGAATCCAATGCGGCGATCCATGCCAGGATGAGATCGAGCGGCATATGACTGTTGTCCGATCGGTCCTGAAGCCGACCGGCCTGGATTCGCGACGACTCTGCCGCATATGCATACGTCAAGCGATGGGATGCTGGATGGATCGGCGTGTGCAACAGCACGTCCAACGGTCAGCAGAAAGCATGCCGTAGTCAAACGATCGACCTAGCTAGTAGCAGTGTGTGTGTGTGTGTGTGTGTGTGTGTGTGTGTGTGTGTGTGTGTGTGTGTGTGTGTGTGTGTGTGTGTGTGTGTGTGTGTGTGTGTTGCAAAAACCTAGACCTTAGCAGCCTGGACATGGCCGCCCGGCAAGTGTTAGGCGCGTGAACACTATCCATGTGGACTCCAAGCTTTGACCTCGGACGCGATCGACGAAGCAGCGCTGTGCTGTGGCCGATCGATCGAGAGGCCGGCGCGGACGGCCGGCGGCGTCAGAAGTCAGATGGAGTGGAGAATCGAAGAGAAAAGCCGTGTTTCGCTCGTCGCGTTTCCCGGTGGGAGCCGACGCCTCATGCCTATCGTAGGCCCTTTTCCCCGGCCGCGGGCGACGGCGACGTGTCGTGCTCGCGCGTGCAGGATTTGCCGCGGGGTGCCCATTGATCAACAATAGGCAGGAACAGTCGCCGTCGCCGCGCCGCTGCAGCAAGCTCGATGGATGGAGCAGGACGCCGCGCCCATGCTAGCTAGGCACGCGTGAGGTCAGGTGAGCCCCCAGCCGCCGCGTACGCATGCATGTGCCGGTGGAGCCTGCCGCCGGCCGGGTGCACGGGTCGTCGGCGCAGGACCAACGCCCGGCGGCCAGTACGTACGTACGTACGAATTATTGAACACGTACGGTCGTTATACTATGTGTATGGCCAGACGCTCTATACGTAATATAACTGGTACTGTACAAGATTAGCGCCGTCCTTGTCGTCTAATCCAATAATCCATCCAGAGGTAAGACAACGATGATGACGAAATGTCGATGACGAGAGATAAATGCACACGTTCTCACCGAACCACCGATATGATCATATGACCCAACAGACACCAAATCGACGTTGATTGGTACATTATATTTAGACATGATTCGAATAATGAATGATGATGAGGTGGCTTCCAAATTATTCATGCATGCAATGCACATGTGCACGTACCCTGGCAGCCTTCCCTGTGCTGCCAAGGACCCTGCAACTTTTTTTTTTTAATGCTTGCTCGATACTAGCGTTTTGGACCCAGTCCGGCGGCCAGCTTAACGAACTAAACGCGCGCATCGTCTGTGACAGCACTCTGCTGAATGCTGATCGCCAATTAGTCGTAGCAGCCTCTGCGTACGGCTGCTGCGACGCGATGCCTGCCAAGCCTATCGTCCAAGCATGAGGCAGGCGGCGAGGCACAGGGGCGGAGCCAGTATTCAAACATAGGGGGCTAAGTAGACATATGCCATATACCAGTGCCATTCATATACACAACATAATGTCGCTATTTATTAATTTATCTCTCTTAAATTGCTTCAAACAGTGTCTTTCTTTTGTTTCCATGAGCGAAAACTGAATTTCAATGAATTGGGTAATCTATATAAAACGTTTTAAGTTTCTATAGTAAAATTTACATAACTAATGTGTTGTTTGACAAGCTGGCAAGCACATCGGAAACCTACGAGGTTTATGAAGAAATTTATAAAAAATAATTAATATCTTGTTAGATTCAATATATGTGAAGCCCTTTGCACCACTTCGGTGGTTGCAAATATGCTTAACACCAAAGAAATTGAGGCAAATTAATTGCATCTGCCCATATATACATACGAAGCAATTGAAACATATTGCAATGACAAAGAAGATACAAAAGAGAAATTAAAGCCACGTGATGAAGATGCAGTAACGAACCGAGCGTCGTGCCGCAATGCTGCGTGCCGCCGAACAGGACGAAGCCAATCAAGATTAGGAGTCGGAAGTCAAGCGACGGCCCAGCAGCTCAGTTGCTAGCAGCTAGCGTACTCGCCTTGTAGCCAAAACACCCGACCATAATTAGGTTTGGTGGAGCTCCCACCACCTCCGACTCCACCTAACACGTCATTGTTCATGTACTGTAACTATATTATTCATAAGAGTCAGTTTTCTCCCTCCTTCTCTGGACCGGTAAGGAGCCAGTGAAACCACAAATTTTGACCAGTGAGCGGCACCAAACGAGCCCTCAACGCATGCAACTAGCACCAGTAAAAAAATTTCTGCGCCTGACTTTGGCAGCCCCGCCCCCCGGGGGCAAGCAAGCTACGATCCAAACCAGCAGCCAACAGAAGGGGGCCGCAGGCGTGTACGAGCACGTACGCGTACGCTCCTCATTAGCTCGCGCTCCAGATCTGGATCCTTCCCGTGCCAGGCGGCTGCTGTCAAATGATAGATCGGCACCTTAATCATCATCTATTTGCAGGCTCTGCCGCTACTATTCCCTGGTAGATTGGATCCATCGCAGATGCATGTGTCGCTGAATTATTTCGCGATCGGCGGCGTATCCGCTGAAAAGCGACCATAGGAAGAAGAAGCCCATCGCAGATTCGCAGATGCTCCAGGGTCTTTTCCTTTGAGCTTAAAAATCAAGGCTTTTGAGTTCAAACTTTTTTAAAACCTTTATTTTTAAACCTAGCTTTGAGTGGACGTATTTGACGGAGGACATGGCCAACCTGTCAGTAACAAACGCAGTAGACGCTGCGAGATACTAGCAGTATTCTATAGCCTCATGGTTACAGTCTACATTAATTCGGTCATTTTTTTTCGAACACGAACCATCCGAATAAACATAGCATAGTAGATGGGCTACATCTGGGCCATTTTCGCATCGTTAAGCCCTTTTGCAGCAATATTGGGCTCCAATACGAACGGGCCTAGGATGTACTACTACGCCAGACCGAACGGGGCTCATCACCCAATCCGACACGCATTGCGCCCGGCCTGGCCCAATACGCAGCGCACCCGTCTGCTTCGCCAATCGCATGTTCTTCTTCTAGCACAAGTAGAGGCCGTCGCATCGGATCTTCTTCCAGCACAAGTTGAGGGCGGCGGCGGCGGCGGCTAGTAAACCCACCCCCACACGCACCCTCCCGTTCCGAGCTCCGAGGGGATCAGCCGACCGATGTCGACGGCAGCGCCCGCGCCGGCCGCCATGGCCGTGGACGACGCGGAGGACGACCAGCTCGCCTCCATGTCCACGGAGGACATCATCAGGGCCGCCCGCCTCCTCGACAACGAGATCCGCGTCCACAAGGTGCGGAAACCCTAGCCCGCTGCGCGTCGCCCCCTTCTGGGGGAGATTAGGGGTGTTCTGACTCGGGGTGCTTTTTTTGGGGTGTGCGCGTAGGACGAGCTGCAGCGGACGAACCTGGAGCTCGAGTCCGTCAAGGAGAAGATCAAGGAGAACCAGGAAAAGATCAAGCTCAACAAGCAGCTGCCCTACCTCGTCGGCAACATAGTCGAGGTTCGTCTATCACCTGAATTAGTCGCTGCTGGGAGTTAATAGTTCATTGGGGAGGCACGTTTAAGTTATCGATCTGCAAAGCATATGAGAAAATTTTGTCTGTTCAACTCCTTCGGTAGGATTTTCATGTTTTGGCGTTAGTTTGTACACACTAGTTGGAGCCATAGATTTAGTTGGAGGATGTATTTGGCTTGGCTAGGACTCATTAGCCCTCTCTTCCACTAGATAGATAACACATTAACGTTAATGTCTTTATTCGTATGAGCAATCCTTACAATTACCTAGGAAGTCTGTCTTTACAGCAGTACCTTTTGCTATGCAGTTTGGTAACTGTGTTAGTTTCTGCAGTTAGTTAAGTTGGTTTATTCTGAAAGTGTACATGCCATTCAATAACTCTTGATAAAAAATGAAATGAACTCTCGTGGAGTGTGGACCTTTTTTGAGTTCTTAACAATGTTATGACTGTGGTTTTCAAAATTGTAATTTTGTAATGTTTAAAGCCAAATGTAGAAGGTTGATGTAATATGCTTAGAATTCTTCTTATATATTTTCTCAACTGTTTCAGATTTTGGAAATGAACCCTGAGGACGAGGCCGAAGAGGATGGTGCTAATATTGACCTGGACTCACAAAGGAAAGGGAAATGTGTTGTTCTCAAGACATCCACTAGACAAGTAAATAAACTTACCTGACCTTTCTGAAGCATCTATGCTTTTGTTATCGTAACTTCCAATCAATAGCGGAACACACATTGGAATTTTGAGTTTGTTTGGATTCTGTTATCTTTTTGGATGTTGATAAACAACAACAAAGCCAAACCCCTATGTAGTTGGTTTTAGGCATTAATACCTGAGAAGCATCTCTAGAGTTCAATTACATTTTAGTTCTCTACAACCTATTTTGATTAAACAACCCATCTCTTGTAACCACTCTTAAATATGTTATTATACATGGTTTGTTTGGTTTAACATGCTATTTGCCTATTTTTTGTTGGGTGATCTTTTTGCACCATGAAGAAAAGACTCACTATCCGCCCTTTGGTTATTTGCAGACTATATTCCTTCCTGTAATTGGGTTAGTTGACCCTGATAAGCTGAAGCCTGGCGATTTAGTAGGAGTCAACAAAGACAGCTACTTGATACTCGATACATTGCCTTCGGAGTACGACTCACGGGTGAAGGCAATGGAAGTAGATGAAAAGCCTACTGAGGATTATAATGACATTGGAGGACTTGAGAAGCAGGTAATTACTTCACAGAACTGATGGTTAGGGCAATTGAATGGTTGCCAGTTTGTTACTCTACAAGCACTGCAAGTAGTGATATGTTGTTCTGGCTTAATGTAGATTCAAGAGCTTGTGGAAGCTATAGTGCTGCCAATGACACACAAGGATCGCTTCCAGAGGTTGGGTATTCGTCCCCCTAAAGGGGTTCTTCTGTACGGACCACCTGGGACTGGGAAGACACTCATGGCTCGTGCATGCGCTGCACAGACTAATGCGACATTTCTGAAACTGGCTGGTCCGCAACTTGTTCAGGTACTTTTATGTTAAGAGATGTTGACAGCAATTCCAGGATTATCCTTGCATTTTAAATTTGAATGCACTCAAATATCATATCGATTCTCTACTCAAATCATTTTAACACTTCATTTTTGCGTGATGGAAGGGTTACAGTTGGTCCTGATAAAGTAATAAACAACTTATTTACTTAATTCTGCTGTGTGGGAACTCTGATTTCCACTGCAAACTCTGCAATGTTTTTGGGTGTAATGATGACATTTTGGGTATTGCATTAGATCTGGATATGTTTTGGATCCATTATTTGCCTCATAATGGTTAACCGTGTTGTGTGGAATGTTGCTGGGTCCAAACATCAAGCACCAGTAAATAACAACATTTTTGTGAACTGTTGCAGATGTTCATCGGTGATGGAGCCAAGCTTGTTCGAGATGCTTTTCAGCTGGCCAAGGAGAAAGCCCCCTGCATCATATTTATTGATGAAATTGATGCCATTGGAACAAAGCGTTTTGACAGGTACTTTTAGCATTCTTGTGATACAGTCTGATGTTGCTACACTTTCTTTAACCTAGAACAACATTAATTTTCAACTAGAACAGTGTTTGTTTGCATGTTTTGTCTGAATTGCATAGACCAAGTCTGCTCATCATTCTGATGTTCTTAAGTGTTATGCAGAATGTTTGTTTGTTAAAAGGATTACATTGGATAACTGAATTGAACTTTTTTAGTATCTTATTTGTAGTCAAACTTTTCCTGTACACTAAACAAATATTACTGGGGATGTGGGCTGCTTGCAGCTATTTTTCCAACTCTGATTTTCCATTTTTAGTGTGTTATCCTTGCAATAAAGTATTTGTAATTTTTAAGTAATATGTGATATGGAAAATGGTTCGTACATTTTACACTTGTAAGTTGGCATACATGCCAGAATCATCTGTATAACTAATAAATACACTGCTTTTGGAAGCTCATGCAAACTAGATATGCTTTTTTTTCTGTTGCGTATGATAATTTGTGATTTTATTCAACTACAGTGAAGTGAGCGGAGACAGAGAAGTGCAAAGGACAATGTTGGAATTGCTGAATCAGCTTGATGGATTTAGCAGTGATGAGAGGATAAAGGTCAGCATTCAATAAAACATAATCTTGATGGTTTGCCTCAAATTGTGTTCAGTCTCAAATTGAGAAGGCACAGAAATACTTATGTCAATGTAATATAATAACTTTTCAATGTCTTATTCAACACCTTAACTACTTGGCAGGTGATAGCTGCGACAAATCGTGCTGATATTCTTGATCCTGCTCTGATGCGATCTGGTCGTCTGGACCGGAAGATTGAGTTCCCTCATCCATCAGAAGAAGCACGAGCTAGAATTTTGCAGGTATGGCCTGCTGGCCACTGAAGTATCTACATATAGCAAAATAGTTTACCAGTTTCTTTTTCCCTCCCTAAAGAATCAATCTGTTTTGTGAATACCAAAATGACTTTGTTCTGGTTTATGTTTTGTAGATTCACTCCAGGAAGATGAATGTAAATCCGGATGTTAACTTTGAAGAGTTGGCGCGTTCAACTGATGATTTCAATGGTGCTCAGCTAAAGGCTGTCTGCGTGGAAGCTGGCATGCTTGCTCTACGCCGAGACGCAACGGAGGTTACACACGAGGATTTCAACGAGGGAATCATCCAAGTGCAGGCAAAGAAGAAGTCCAGCTTGAATTACTACGCATAAGGGAACCCTCGGTTCTCGGTCGTTCACTTGTTTGTGGCACTTCCCGTTGTCGGTAGCACAACCTATGATTGTATTAAGCAAGTACGTGTTGTTTTACTTTATATCATCAGATCTAACAACCAAGTCTCGACCTGTCTCCTGTGCCTTGCCCCTGTTTGTACCTTCACCTTTTTTTTTTGTCTTCATCGGAATTGTCGCAACATTTCCCGGTCGGTGATCTTTGCACAATGTCGGATACCAACATTTGTTTTGATGCCTTTCGTGCTTTTATGCGACACCCCCTGAATCGTCAATTGCCAACGCATACGTTCCTTTCATTAGATATGTATTAGATGAGCGATCCTATGTTGCATTTTCGCAGTGTAATCTTTGAGATATGCCAGCACTTTGCTCCAACACACTGAATTGGAAGGTAATTTTACGGGCTCTAGTGAAATTGGTAGATAATTTTACGTGCTGCTAGTCATGGGCCTATTGAAAGTGGAAGCAAATAATTTCAGAATCGATCCATGCAACAACTGTTTGTTTTTCCCTTGCACAGAAAGAATAGCAGCAATGAAGCTGCTCTTACAGAATCTGGAACAAATTTTAGGGTCAAGAACGAAGCTTGTCACGCAGCTAGGGCAGTAGGGCTGCACCAAGGTTCACGGGACGCAGGACGGTAGGGTGAAGCCGTGGCACATGTAGGCGAGCACGAGGTACACTATCACCGTGAGGATGAGAATTACTGCCGCTCTGCAAAGAGAAAGGTGGAATCATATGCACGGGCGTCAGATGTTGATTGCTACAAGTAAAAGGGCATGGATGAGCCACTGAAATGTGCACTCAGCAGGGCCAGGGAGATTACGTACGTGAGCTTCACATTCCTCCACCACATGGTGTTCCTGAACCTGCGAGCTTGCCGTTTAAACCGCATCGTGTTCCCTTCCATGGTTGCGGTCTTGTCCACGAGCAGTTCCAGGCGGTCACCTCTCTCGAGCACCCTGTCAATGTTGTCCAGCATAACGCTCCGGACCTGAAAGGGAAGAGCAGAGACAGTCCAGCCCCTACAGGTGATGTTTTTTAACTGAAGACGCACAGCATATGTTAAAAGCCATGAGCAGAAAGAACCTGACAAAACCAGGCAGTAAAATACCTGATCGATCTCGCCCCTCATGCGATTTATGCTGTCTGCGTTGGGGTTGTTGGAATAGTAGTCCATCTGCTGGCTCAAAACCCTGGAGAACTCGTCGTTCATCGCGTAAGCGAGAGCCGTGAGAGCGGCGCGGCCATACGCCTTCACAAATCGCCCATGGATGTCCGCAAGGAACGCGAAAGGAATGCGGCCTGAGCACAGCGCGCGAGAGAACAGGGGATTTTAGCATTATTATATCAGAACAGAGGAAATATTCAATCCAGAACAAGAGAAGAATGTTGGGTGCCCGGAACCCCTATACATGAAGATGGAAGAAGAATGTGATTTGGATCTGTTCAGTGCCCTAATTCGTTGATCCAATGTCAGATGACCGCAAAAGTATCGTCAGCCAATCCGAGAGACGTTGAACATTCAGGAGTGGGTCATGGCAATGGGCACGGATGAATAGAGAAGAAGAGGAGGAGGAGGAGGGCAGAAGGGAGGTGGCGTTGTCGCACGACGCGATGCGAAGATGCGTGTCATGATGATGAGTGTGAAGGCCAGGCAGGCAGCACTTACGGCCGGCGGCGTCGTCGGCCATGCAGAGCGCGGTGATGCCGTCGGTGCGCTTGGCGTGGAAGACGTGGAGGTCCTGCGTGTAGGAGACGTTGCAGTCGGCGGCGCCGTCGGGGAGGCGCTCCAGCACCTGCCGCGCCACGGCGCCCGCGTTGCTCCCCGCCGCGCCGTGCTCCGCCAGCACCACCGCGCCCCGCGCCACCACGGCGTACTCGATCTTGCCCCCCATCGCCCTATCGTGCCGATCGAGAGCGATCCGGCGCGAGCTCGTCGCTCGATCCCTTCTCCCACCCGCTCGTCCTCTCGGTCTCCTCTCCCGGCCCTCTCGCGCGGCGCAAGAGAGGGAGGGAAGGAAGGAAACGGAGGAAAAGGGATGAAGGCCGGGAGTGAGTTCGTTTGAGTCTGACCAATGACCCGCGCGCCGGTGCCTGCCTGCCTATACGACGACGGCGACGATGCGGATCACAGCGTGCGTGCGTGCGTACGTGCTTGATCCCGCTTATTTTTGGGGCCCGGCTGACTAGGAATTAACCTGACGGGCTGGCGTCTCGGCCTCCTGGGTGCAGCGCACCACGACGGAAAAAAATTAGGTGGGACCGCACCCACAGTCCTCCGCGTGAGGGCCTCTTCGCGATTTCTGCCGCGTGGAGAACTGGGCGGATCGACGCTCCCGCGTCGCGCTCGTTCCACAGAGGCTCGCTCGCTCGCTCGGCTCGCTCCAGTCGTCCGCCGGCTCTCTCCAGTCGCTCGTCTCTCGTCGCAGAGGCCCTCTCCGCTGCCATCTCCCTCGTCCGCCGCTGCCGTCCTCCGTCGTCCGGCTTGATGTCGTGATGGAACACCCCGAGGGAGTAGCAGTAGTCGAGCGCGGAAATGAGCTACTGGAACACGCGCCGTGCAGGGGCCTTGCCGACGCCGCGGCCGGCGCGGTGGGCGAGGTAGACATCGAGCGAGCCGCGCGGAAATGAGCTACTGGAACACGCGCCGCGCTGGGGCCTTGCCGACGCCGCGGCCGGCGCGGTGGGCGAGGTAGACATCGAGCGAGCCGCCGCCGCCGAACTCCATGACGACGAAGATGCTCCGCTTGGTGGCCATGACCTCGTGGATGCGGACGATGTTGGAGTGGCGCACGCGATGCATGGTGTCAATCTCGCGCATGACCTGTCGCTGCAGGGCGCCGGACTTGGCGAGGTGATCCTTGTCAATCTCCACGTTCTGCGTGCGGTACACCTTGGCGAAGCTGCCCTTGCCGAGCAGCTTGCCCAACTCGTAACGCCCCATGAGCAGGGTTGGGATCCTTCCCATGCCGCCGTCTCCCTGGCCGGCGGCGGCAGCGGGGAGCGCTGCGTGTATCAGGACGATTTGTTCTGTCGCGTGCAAGCTAAGAGGAAAAAATTTGGGTGGGGACGGCCCTCACAGTCCTCCGCATGAGGACAACGAATTCTGCCACGTGGAGAACTGGGCGGATCGACGCTCGCGCGCCACGCTCGTCTGTAGAGGCTCGCTTGCTCGCTTGGCTCGCTCCAGTCGTCCGCCGACTCTCTCCAGTCGCTCGATTCTTTCCAGTCGCAATGCAGAGGCTCTCTCCAGTTGCTCGGCTCTCGTCGTAGAGGCCCTCTCCGCCGCCATCTCCCTCGTCCGCCGCCACCGTCCTCCGTCGTCCGGCTTGATGTCGCGTTGGAACACCCCGAGGGAGTGGCAGTAGTCGAGCGCGGAAACAAGTTGCTGGAACATGCGCCGCGCAGGAGCCTCGCCGACGTCGAGGCTGGCGTGGTGGGTGACTCCATGACGACGAAGATGCTCCGCTTGGTAGCCATGACCTCGTAGATGCGAGGACAAGGATGAGCAGGATCAGCGTGGAAGAGGGAGAGCGCCAACGACGGCGTCAGCATGGCACGACCGGAAGGGGTGAGGAGGGAAGGGAAAAGGGTGCAGAGGAGGATGACGTGTGGGGTCCAATGGCGGTGAGACAGAGGTGTCGGCAGAACTGGACCTCGGCCCAAAACAGTGGCTGATCTGGCCGAACGAAAGAAAGAATCAAGGATACTGGGCTTCCATTGAGACAGCCCAGGCCCGAGCGGCGCTGGTCGCTGCCTCCTGGGCCTTCACCCCTCGTCATCTGGTATTTCTTTCACCCTTTCAGCTCCATCTCTGCCCTACCCCTCTCTCCTCTTCTGGTCTTCCTTTCCTGGCGGCGCCGGCTGAGCGAGCGGCAGCGCCCTTCGCCACAGCTTCGCCACGCCTTCGCCACGCCTTCGCCGGCAACGAGTTTCCAGGTATGCCTGCCCCCTTCTCTTCCCTTCGTGCTGTGCGAAACGGAGCACACCAAACCCTAACGTAAGCTACTTGTAGTCGGATCTGACCCAGTTACATATCCATCCCTGGTTTGAAATAGTATGGTTGTTTGTTTTTTTAGTAAAGGTTACCGGGGTGATGATATATTTAATCAGTCCCACGGTCCATCATAGACTGTGGTGTTAAATTGTAGTTTCTCTTAGATAATTTGTAACTCCCCTCCTGTTCGTGTAAGACCAGTACCATTTGAACCGTCAACTGCTTGCATCAAACTTTAATGCTTGATTTCAACCTTTTGAGATCTTTGCGCCTCCAGCGTTTTGCGCGTTCTTGTATCAGCATGCTTTGATTCTAAATTTATAATATAATACAGAAAAAGGGTGGGTGCCGGTTGCAGAGGTGCAGCCTAATTTACTGTTCGCATTGTGCTGGGTGTAACTTTCTGCTGATTTCAGGTTCCTGCTGTTTCAGGGAAAATCACAATGGAGGTAAAGTTGGCGTTCTCCCAGGACAGCCCACCAATTTCAATCATTTGTGCGGCTAAGGTTGCGGGTCTACCCCTAACCATTGATCCTAGTCTTGCTTCTGGCTCGGCACCCACCCTATGGTTTGGTTCTGGGTAAGTTCTTGCTCCGCTTCTTGGGTACATGTTCTTTTTTCTCTTTAAAGATATCTCTTTGGTCACTTGTTGCAAACGCTTGCATAACGCTTGTATATATTTTAGCTTTTGGACAGTTCATACGGGTGAGATGCTTCCAACGGCAGACTTGAGTTTATGCATGAAAATAGAGATGTCTACAATATTATGCACTGTTTGTACACGAGTTATTGCAGCAAAATGATTGTTTTTTTTCAAACAGACCATTATTCCTCAGGATTAAATCACATAGGATTTCTACTTTGCTTTTATTATGCGACATGCAACTATTTAATGGCAGTACTTATGTGTAAATATGTCATTTTGCAAATTATTGAGTGCTATCTGTTTTGTTTATTTCATTTATTGACCTTGGTTTGACTCACCATCTGGGAGTTAATATATTTTTTCATACAACTTTTTGTGGTTGTGTACAGAGAATCACTCCATGGTGTCAACCCAATTCTCCACTTCATTGCCCGCGGTGCATCATTTTCCAGCTTCTCTGGGCAGAATGCTATCGAGTTTGGACATGTATGTGCTCATCTATTGCTTTTTAAAATGTCTTATTGTTGTGACTGTTTCTATTTTCTGAATCACTGCTGTTAATAAACTTGCAGGTTGCTGAGTGGCTTGAATATGCCCCCATGTTCCTTTCTGGCTCTGAATTTGAAAATGCCTGCTCATTTGTTGATGGATACTTGACCTCCAGGACTTTTGTGGTTGGTCATGGGCTGACAATTGCTGACATTGCAGTTTGGTCAAATCTTGCTGGTAAGCTGTGGGTTTGTTCGTCATTCTTCTTTCAGGCTGGTTCAGGGCATTGTATTGTTTAGCTCACTGTGTTATTTCCCTTCAGGGATTGGTCAACGGTGGGAGAGTCTAAGGAAATCGAAGAAATACCAAAATCTTGTCCGCTGGTTCAACAGCATAGATGCAGAATACAAAGACACACTGAATGAAATCGTGGCCGCATATGTTGGGAAAAGAGGAATTGGAAAATCTCCTGCACCGAGCCTCAAGGAAAAGGTACATGATTCAAAGGACCCATCAGCTCCAGAAGTTGATCTCCCTGGTGCAAAAGTTGGGCAAGTTTGTGTTCGTTTTGCACCAGAGCCTAGCGGGTACCTCCATATTGGTCATGCAAAGGCTGCACTATTGAACAAATACTTTGCTGAAAGATATCAAGGGCGCCTAATAGTTCGATTTGATGACACAAACCCTTCAAAAGAAAGCAATGAGTTCGTTGAGAACCTTCTGAAAGATATCGAGACATTGGGGATCAAATATGATGCTGTCACGTACACATCTGACTATTTTCCAAAGCTAATGGAAATGGCTGAAAGTTTGATTAAGCAGGGGAAAGCATATATTGATGATACGCCAAAGGAGGAGATGAGAAAAGAGAGGATGGATGGTATTGAATCAAGGTGCAGAAATAATACTGTTGAGGAAAATCTCTCATTATGGAAAGAGATGGTTAATGGGACTGAAAGGGGCAAGCAGTGCTGTGTGCGGGGTAAACTCGACATGCAGGATCCTAACAAGTCGCTCAGGGATCCTGTTTACTACCGCTGTAATACTGATCCTCACCATCGTGTTGGTTCAAAGTACAAGGCCTATCCAACATATGACTTTGCTTGCCCATTTGTTGATGCATTCGAGGGAGTGACACATGCTCTTCGTTCCAGTGAATACCATGACCGGAATGCACAATATTATCGAATTCTTCAAGATATGGGGTTGAGGAGAGTAGAAATTTATGAATTCAGCAGATTGAATATGGTTTACACTCTTCTCAGCAAGCGGAAGCTTCTTTGGTTTGTACAAAATAAGAAGGTTGAGGATTGGACTGATCCACGTTTTCCCACTGTTCAAGGCATTGTCCGTCGTGGCTTGAAGGTTGAGGCATTGATACAATTTATACTCCAACAGGTACACCTATCTGCTAATGCGATCATGCTTTATGTTGGTATTTCCCGCGAGTTTATTCATAATTTCATATCCATTTTGTTTGTTGAAGGGTGCTTCAAAAAATCTGAATCTGATGGAGTGGGATAAACTGTGGACAATCAACAAGAAGCTAATCGATCCAGTGTGTGCAAGGCATACTGCTGTGCTGAAAGATCAGCGCGTGATCTTTACTCTTACCAATGGTCCAGAGAAGCCATTTGTTCGAATTTTACCGAGGCATAAGAAATGTGAGGCTGCTGGAAAGAAGGCTACAACCTTTGCTAACAGAATTTGGCTAGATTATGCTGATGCATCAGCCATTAGCAAGGGTGAGGAAGTAACCCTAATGGACTGGGGGAATGCTATCATTAAAGAGATCAAGATGGAGAATGGAGTGATTACTGAACTAGTTGGAGAGCTACATCTTGAGGGCTCTGTTAAGACAACAAAATTGAAGACCACATGGCTAGCAGATATAGAGGAGCTCGTCCCCCTTTCGTTGGTGGAATTCGATTATCTCATCAGCAAGAAAAAGGTAAGTTCTCTGTTTGGTTCAACCATTGTTTATGTCGATACTAGCGCTGTGTTGTTTTTTTTCCCTTGAATGACGTAGGAGAGCTGCGTGTCATTTGGTTCAAAAGGTTGATAAAATAGAAATAACATATTAACATGTTATTGTGTGATTCGTGTAAAGAAAACTAAGCTGCACTGAATCAAATTGCACAACGATTTTCATGGCATATAGGGCACGTTTGGTTTACTACCAACGCCAGCCGAACCAAATTTTTGGCTTGCCCTTGCAAATTGGCGTGCGTTTGGTTAAGCACTCATGATTGGCGTGCCAATGCTCGCCAACGCAAAATACACACAACAGCAGGGCGCGAACACTCGCCAAATATTTGGCTGCCAACAGCAGCAGATAGTAGGGACATGGCATTAGGATAGTGGCTACACGGAGCCCAATAACGGTAGGTTAGCAATATTCAAGTGCTAATCTAACTACTAATCCGTTTCCATATATATACAAAACAAGATGTCACTTGACTATATTACATTGCAAAGCATAATAATGACATGTGGGGGTCCACATGTCCTAGAAGTTGAATGGGTTTGGCTAGATTTGGCAAGGTTACAATCGAAACAACGTCGCCAACATTTTGGCAATGCCCACGATTTGGTCATGACCAAAATTTGGCAAGGTAAGATGGGGGTATAAACCAAACATGCCCATAATCTTCTAGATAAGCAGCAAAACAGTCACTTAATTCGTGCTTAATTTTGGTGTGCTGCTGCAAGACAATCTATGTTGCCTCCTTAGAATGGACATTGGAGTTTGAGGTGAATGTCATGCCTGCCTCTAGATTAAAGACTTCGGTACTTGTCCACTTTGGATGACGTATTAAGTTTTAAATTAAAGATTTCTTGTTTGTTGACAAATTAATGTTGAGATATACTGTTGGTGTCATTTAACAGCTGGAGGAGGATGAAGACTTCCTCGACAATCTCAACCCTTGCACTCGGCGAGAGACCCCAGCCCTCGGAGATGCAAACATGAAGAACCTCAAGCATGGAGAGGTCATACAGCTCGAGAGGAAAGGCTACTACAGGTGTGACGCCCCGTTTATCAGGTCATCGAAACCGGTGGTCCTGTTTGCGATCCCAGATGGTCGACAGCAGGCCTCGCTGAACTAGGCAGCGTGCCACCGAGGGCACATGGAATTCCTTAATGTAAGGTTTGGCAATCAATATTGTGGTATATACTGTGATTAGGCTTACTCGTAGATTGTGTTCACTGCTAGATGGCCAGGCCCATCCTGCCAACCGAGTGGCATGGGCATTTTGATTTTGGTTGATACTTACATCAGTTTGAAGATGCTGGTACTTCTATAGCAATACTGTTTGCATCCCACGCATAGTCGCTTACGCCTTTACTTTTTGATTATAGTTGCGTCGGCTGTTTTTCTCTCTTCCCCAATAGTTAATTGGCTTAGTTTCAAAAAAAAAAAGTTAATTGGCTTAATCTATCGTGGCCTGCTATTGTACGTTGTGATAGTAGCAATTACAAAAGTTCATCCCAAGGTAAGTAGCATGGCTGAGTTGGTGTTTCTGTGTTTGCTCGGGGGATTCCTGTTGAAGATGTTTCTCCCAGAAACATTGGTACAGGCTTCAAATGCGATAGGCAGTTCGTGTTTCACTTCGTGGTTTTCTCGAGGCTCGTTTGTTTGAGCATTCTTAGCGAACTTCTCATGCAGCTTTCTGAGTTTATATGGAAAAACTTAGAAAGCTCAGTTTTTAGTTTTATGAGTTTAAAAGCTAGCAGCAGCTTTTTAGAAAAATTTAAAACTGCACATCAAATAAACATGCTCTCAAGTAGTGTAGCGGCAAATTACATGGGCAGTGAATGAGGCCAAGTCATCATCAAATCTGTTTAGTTAGGTTAAGTTCAATTATTTACTGATCAAATGGGAGTATCATCTGCGCGTGCTATGAACCTGGTAACTAGTAAAGTTTGCGAATAACAAGCTGGCGTTGTTGTCGTTTTGTTTAAAGACAACTCGATGTATGGCACGTTTAAGGTGAGCCTCTGGTTACAAAATTTCAGTCACTTCCTATGTTATTTACAAACAGGATAGAAAATTTCAAACAAACATATTATTTCAAAAAAAAGATTAAATTTCAAACATCAGATCCAAATGCAACTTCTTGAGATATACTCCATGCAACGACTGAAATTTTTGGCTAGACCAAACAACCACTTCGAAAGTGAGCTAAACAACTGAAATTTTCTCCTCAATAGTTTAGCCTTTTATAAGGTTTTCTCCTCTTCACATTTTTAGAAGGTTTGGAATGAGATGGATTTCATGTGTACAGAAGATGTCATTAAGGGCGTGTTTGGGACTGCTCCACTCCAAGTTTTGCAGCTCCGCTCCAGATTCATCTTGCTAAACACCTCCAGCTCCACTAGCACCAACTCCATAAAAAAGATGGATCTAGGCGCCAACTCCAAGGTTTTTCTGGAGCACCTCAAGGGGTGCTCCGAAAACTCCTTCTCTTGGAGCTAGGGGTTTATTACCCACCATACCATCGGTTATACAAGATACCACAAAACATTCTCTCCCCTCCTCCCGTCGCCCCCTTCCTTGTGGTCGGCGTCATTCTCCTCATCATGCTGCTCGTGCTCTTCTCGCTCTCTTTCTTGCTCGCCTCCTCGCTCGCGCACGTCGCACGCTTGCTCTCCCCGCTGGTCGCGCGCTTGCTCTCCCCGCTGCTCGCCACGCCCCCCGTCGCCCTACCCCAAAGATTCCTGCAGCCAGCTACCACATACCAGGGATGACAAAGTCAGCCAGGGGTGGATTTGGGCCCCGAGCTACAGCCCAGGGCGGGGCCCAAGAAGTTCATAAAAATTGCATAAAAAGATCAGGCAGCCCATTAGCCCACCCCGACGCGAAGGGAGCCCAGCAGGCCGGAACATAGCCCTGACCGGCTGGCCACGTGCCTCCCATCTGCACTCGCAAAACGCGAGTCGCGCCCCTTAGCACATCCGCCGGCGGTGCCCCTCCTCCGCCTACAACCCACACCAACGGCGCCCCTCCTTCGCCTACGACCCACGCCGGCGACGCCCCTTCTCCGCCTCCCCTCGAGCCGGCCTCGCCAGTCCTCCGCCTCCTCTCGAGCCGGCGGCGCCTCTCCTCCGCCTCCTCTGCACGCTGGCCACCTTCCCCTTCCCGATCTGCACGCCGGCAACCTGAGCCAGGCAGGTGAGATACCAAGATGCTGTGGTGCCGATTGCACGTTAGACAACAATGTTGTTTAGAACTTTTTATGTCATATTCTACTCTCAGCGGATGCTGGTGCCAAATCAAAATTCTCTTCCAGCATGGTGAATACTTCGGTAAGTGAAGACACCTTGAAGTCAGGTTTAACTTCCTTTGGCAAAGAATCATGCGGGCCATATCGCCCTGTTTCATCAAGTAAGCAAGTAAAAGCTCCTGCCCTCTTTCCATAAACAACCTGCAAAGTCTTCAAAAGGTGAGTACTTAGGTGAAAGCGCAATGCTCAGTTCTAGTTCTGTAGCAGTCTAGCTTTTGTAAATGGCACACTAATTTCAGCTTATAGCTTAACAAGAAAGCAAAAGAGGACCTCAGGAACTAGTAACATTGTTTGCATCGATTGAAGATGAAACAATTATAAAGTGAAGATGAAACAATTATAAAGCGCTTTCAAGGCTTAAGAAACCGTAAGATAAATTTGCCAATCGAGGGCTCAAGGTGCGCGTCGTTTACTTATATTAGTCTATTTCAATACATAATGTTATCTTGTTTTATAAAGAGTTGGGATTTTTAAAATTTTTACGTAGAATTGAGAATGTCGGTACAAGTGGTGTTAAATCATGAAGACATGTATAGTTTTTTTTTGTCATGGAAGACTCTTAATTTGGTACTTTTCTATCTTCAATAGTCTACGTATAGTTTGAGTCTATTGGTTGAACACTTGGAATCAATATAATTATATAATTATATAATTATTTGTGTTCTTTGTAAAATATGTTATATCTAATAGTGTATGGCTAACCTTATATTAGTTAGCCTGAAGCGGATCTAGAAACGGACCCCTGTTGTCATATGGACGGGATGGCAAGATGCGTGCATGCCATGATCTATCTGCATGATGGGATATTGAGCATGTTTAATAAGAATCATAACACGTATAATTCTTTCTCAATACGAATGCAATTCACGCTCCAAAATATGGAGGATCCACGGAAACAAAAGGGTTGAAACCTTCAACCAGAAAAAAAACAAACAAAAAACAAAAACAGGTGGAGCTACTGAATGAATACTCCAGAATCTTTTCAGCTTTGGATTATTAGGAACGGAGTAATTAAACTAGTGATTACACACATCCATCGTATGGTTTTGCCTCTCTCAGTACGCAGCTAATCCATCATCTAGTGCTTGGTGGGGCCGGCTGTCCACATCACCCCGCCCAACCCTGCCGTCCTCCTCCCATCGAAACCTCTGGTGCCTCGGCCACCGCAGCAGCCTGGGCGTGGTGGCCCCTTCTCCGCCGCGGCTCACTGGGCGGCGTCATCCCGGCTCTCCCGCGCGGCGGTGGCGGCGCGCGTCTCCTGCGGTGCTCGTGCTCCTCCCGCGCCCAGCCAGAGTACGCCCCTTCTCCTCCCTGCCTCCCTCTCCCCCTCGCATGATTTGGTGGCTCGATCGGTGCGAGCTCTGCTGTCTAGTGTTTAGAATGCTTGATTCGCCAGTATGTATCATACGATTCTCCAACAATTTCGTGCCCAGTGTTTGGATCTCTGGTTGTAGAATCCGGCCTGAGGGAAGAAACCACTTTACTCCGGATTGGATTGCACAGGAATTTCCGATCGGATTTTCTGCTGTCTGGTATCTCTGCTGATCCGAATCTCTCGGCCATCATTTAGTAGCGGATTTCGTTGCTGCGTGGTGGATGGACTAATTCAGTCCATCAATCCACGGTTCTGGTTGTGTGCTCCTGCTAGGCATGTATTCTTCAGCGCGTTCAAGTTCATGTCCAAAAAGTGATTCGAGGGTTCCCTCGTGCCCTGCGGTATAGCTAATCAGATAGAATGTAAGCTTACAGTTTTCATCCGTTTTGTCAATGTCATAAGAAATGTCATATGTTGTGATGCAAGTGTAAAATGGCTGTACAACTATCAAAACATGATTGTGTTTTCCTTTATCTTCATGCAGTTGCTGGACACTGTTGTGCTGCAAGTGTAAAATCTGACACAACTAGTTCGCTAGTTACTGTTAAATACACTGATTTACTTTGAAAGATCAGCTGAGAGAGGATCCCTGGGATGTTGAGGGAATTAATCCAAAACATTGTCTTGGATTGAAGGTTATACACGGTTGTGGCTGAGTTACTGTAGGTTGTACTTAATTGATTTCCCCTTTTTGACTTCTTTCCAGTTTCCACTTAACTCCTTAGTTGGAGAATTTGTTTAGAATTTCTGCATCTCTACTTCAAAAATTAAATCCAAGGCTATGCTCCCTGTGTGTGTCTCACTTGACCACTGAAAGATTATCAGAGATAAAATATGAGATATTCTAGAAACTTTCTGTTTATAACTTGTTTTTTTTTACAGTTGCTTCCTGGTAATTCATCTTTCTTTTTTACCATCCCAGAATTTGTAGCTGAAAGTTTCTTCGAGAACAAGCAAGAGCTTTGCGTGTCTCGACATTAAAGAAGAAATTGTAGCTGAAGCAACAACAGCAAAGGGAACAATGGCACTATCACGTAGTATGAGAACATGTTTGCACAGTGGAAGACTTGCCCTTCTTGCCATATTGGTCTCTGGTGGAATTGTGTTGCAGATCCTGGTAAGCATCTAACTCTAATATCTCAGCATCAGTTCATTATCTTTTCCACTGTCATCTAAAACTCTATAATTTTTGCTCATTCAGGCTTGTGCTCTCTATAACAACTGGTGGCCAATGCTAACAGGTTAGGAAATTTTGTGTAGCACTGGTAAACTTCATTCATTTTCTGATAATTGTCTTTAGGGAAGCCATAAGTAATCTTTGACATTTTGTGCAGTTCTGATGTACCTTATCCTACCGATGCCCCTCATATTTTTCCTGGGTTCTGATACTTCCTCGATTATGTCTAACGGGGGTGATGGGTAAGTGATCTTCACTTACAGAATAAGAGTCCATGGTTGCTGATTTGTTATTACACTTGCCACCATGATTTTATAGCATTGCTTTGGCTCCCGAGGTACGCATTATCTTGTTGGCACTCATGAAAACCCATAGCATTCTATTTAGAGATTCTGAAATGAAGGTTAGGATCCATTGAGATAGGATTGCTTTCCTGAACAACTACTTTTCTAGTGCACAAATGAATTTAGGTTTGCCGCCTTGAAACAATTTGGTTGTTAAGTGAAGCCTGAGCGTTGGCTTGCACGCATGTTGCCACTTGCTTGCCAGTTATAGACATGTAGTGCCTGCCTGCTAAAGGCTGAATAGCTGATTGCATCCCCTAAATTCTCTTTGGATATGGCTCAGTTCTCGTCATAGATGGTGAAGTTAATTAGCCTACTTGTACTGCCACTGCAGCTGGGTGAACTTCACGAAATTCTTGACGGGCGCATCAATAGTGGGGAGCATCGCCATTCCGTCGATCCTAAAGCACGCTGGTGTCATTGGATGGGGAGCCCTGACGATGGAGCTGTCATCTTTCGTGGTCTTCGGCGTGGCGATCCTGTGGTTTATCCAGATGAGCAGTGAAGACGAGTACAGCAGTGTGTTCTAGTTTTAATGCTTACATCCTCTTGGCCGCGTGATACCTTTGCAAAATGGTTGTGAACTTGCTTGTACAGCAACAGTCGGAGCATTGCCTTGGTCGTTGGTCCCCATTAGTGATACTCTCTCTTAGCGAAAAATTGGATGCGTTTGTACATGTTTGGTCCGCCATTGTGGTCCTCTGGTGATGCTGTTCCTGACATACAGAAAATTTGTTTACGTGGTATTGATCCTCGACTGCCTGCCCCATCTCAATGGCTATATGGCAGTCCAAATAGATGCCAATCAGGTTGCCCTCTCGTTGCATTGCCTCCGGTGCTCGCGCGGTTACCCGAGTCCGCTCGCCTCGGTTCAGTTTTTTTCTTCTTTTTTTGGGGTTGTGTGTGGATTGTGTTGCGGCTTGCTTGTATGAACAGGCAGTTTCATGATTTCAGCAATCGCTGCGGCAACAAATTCACACTGGTTCTGCCATGGGCTTCTCGGAGGTCAAATACCAACCTGATTGTGCAAAGTTGGCACAACACCAACTCGGTTTTTTCTTAGAACGGATGCTGACTCGTTCACAAAGCTTTCCATATCCACATCAGAAAATGGCAGTGTGTTTCTCGTACTGCATTCGCAAGGATATTAGTCCTTCAGTTCGCAGGTGCACATCGACCCTTCTTGGTCATGCAGCCAGGGGGGAAAAAACTTCAACGGCTGTGCTCATATTGACATTCTTACAAAGGAAAAATGAAAAAAAAAGAACAAAAATTGCCAAAAGCAATGCAGCAGATTCTGTGGCGCGCTACATCATCCCAGTTCCAGTGTAAGCGTTACCGGCATGGAGCTGCATCCCAGCGCCATAAGGGTGGACGCCGGCGTGCATATACGGGTCGGCGAACGGATTGGAGGAGGCTTGCTGCTGCTGTGCCACCATCATCATCTGCCGCTGCTGCTCCTTCTGGAGCATGAAGGCATGCTGTTGCTGCGCCATCGCCGCCATCTGCACGTTGCGGGCTGTGGCAATGGAATTGGAGGCGTAGAACGGGTCGTGCATCGGCTGTTGCATCATTGGACCCGATGCTGGAGTGGTCTCCCAAGGGTTGTAATTCGCATTCTGCTGTGCCTGCTGCGCTTGTCTGTGTGCCTCATTGTATAGGCTGTCAAGTGTAAGCAGGTCCAGTCCACCGGCCTGTAGCGAGTACAGTCAGTATGATTGCAGAGGGACCGAGTAAGGTAATCAGATATGAATTATCTAAATTTATGTACCAATTTGCTTGAAGTAACAGCAATTCCATTCGAACTGGGTGCAGTGACTAGCGCCAGCTCCCAGCTGGTGGCGACGCTATCGGTACTGGTAGGAGCAGGTGCTTTAGGAGCATTATCTGCTGCGAAAAAGCGAGTCAGTGAAATTGACTTTTTTATATAACTTCGGATAGCGAACATAGAGCTGGATGAAGCATTTCATCCGCGGATATACAATTATAATCATGTACCTTGTTGAACAATTGCCAATGCTGAAGCATTCTTTTGATCTATTTCAGATGTGTTAGGGGTTGATTCATCCATTCCCTGCCAAGACAATGAGAAGTTTTAGGACACATGATTGGCTAATGACCGGTTTCCTGACTAGTGCAGTATCATCGAAAGTTACCAGCAAATCTGTTGGTTCAGCTGTGGGTGGAACTTCTTTAACTGGCTCAGGTTCAGGTTCTGGAGCTGGAGGCGGTGGCGTTGATGGTTCTTCAGCTTCTGATTTTATGTTGTACTCTATAGCTAGTACAGCCTAAAAAACAAAGAAATGGACATAAATACACCATCAAAATCTGCCTTGAAGTGACTTCAATAGAGTAGCCAGAAACATCTTGCTTATACATAGTAACAGAAAACTAAGATCCCAGGAAACTGAAACAAATAGTACAAGCTTTTAGTAGTTGCAAACCTGATTTCTCTGAACTGTTGAAGCAAGGGGAGCATTGCTCACATACTCCTCCATAGCTCCCAGGAACGATGCAGGTGGCTGTATGTTTTGGTGTTACCAATAGGTTATCAATAAGCTTCTCGCACAGAATATGACAATAAAGTACATACTGACGATCATTAGAGAATCAGCCAAACCTGTTCAATTTTTAGGAATCGCTCACCACGCCCAATATGTATACTTTTACACACTTCATAAAATTCCGAAAGTTGTTCTGCCTGTACAAAAGTAAATAAAAAAAAAATCAGCCACGAAGCATGTGATTTCTGATGACCAACTAATGGAAAAAAGTTAAATGGATCAAGCACCAGCAGAAAAGGAATCATGATTTACCTGGCTAATTGCTCTTTTATACATGTCAAGTGCCCTTATAGCGTCATCTCTTTGCATCTCAAAGAACTGCATTGTGCAGAACATGTAAATTAACTCAGCAAGACAGAAAACAGACATAAAAAATAATCTGACAAGCAGCAAGCCCGCAGTCCCCACCTTGTCAACAAGATTGAGTATTGCATCATTGATGGCCGTTTGGATCTTAACACTCTCTAGAGCAACCTGCCAGTAACACATAAGACAAGGTCAAGTAATGCTAAGATTACTAGTAAAAATGACCTGAAATCCTGAGTTCCTCACCATTGATAGTGCATGCTGAATTATGATGTTATAAGATGATGACCCTTGTGGCTAAAAAAAAAAGAAACGAAAAAGTCAGCAAGGCACCTTTTAAATGTCAATGGCAACTCTGGAACACAGAAACTGGTGTATTTCTACATAGGATAACAATGATTAATTACCTGGCAACCAAGTAATCGAAAAAGAAGCTGCTGTAATGCTGGTAACTGATCGAGCAATCCAACTGTATCAAGATCTCGAGTTCTCTGTGGATACAAGAGTTTCCATAAATAAAATGCTCAAGGAGACCTTGCAGTTCTATGCTATAGACCAAATATTTTGACTCAGTAATGCACTAGCTAAGCACTCAAGAATGCAACCTAAATTTGTATAGACGATCTAAAACCTTGATCTATTGATAGCTTAGTTCCAGTGCTCTAGAATGATAACTTAAGCATATATAATATAATCTAAACCACAACTAAATTTGGGGAGCAAATGCTCTAAACTAGAGCACATAGAATTAGATTGCCTACCAAAGGATCCTTTTCAACGTCATAGTTCAGTACACGGAATGATTCAATTCTCTCCTCCAAATATAAAGCATAATTGCGCACCCATGCAGAGTAATCCCAGGCTGCACAATAACAAATAGTCACAATAAGTTCTTACTAGTTTGAATACTAGTTCCAGCGTCAGGCAGAAGTTAGCAATTAGGTACCTTCTGCACTAGAATCATCCTTAAAGTAGGACATATGGAGCATATGGGAGCTAGTTCTTCCATAACTAATAAACTCATCACGGAAAGTAGGATCAACTTCCCGAAGAGCACGGTGTATGACAACTAATGTCTTCAGAGCAACCTGTCAGACAAAATGCAAATAAAAAGGTTTAGTACCATGTTGCTTACTTTTGTGCGTTACCTAAAAAATCTTATAATCAGAAAAGTATACAAATATTGCTCCCCAGGATGATGAAAAGTTCACCTTTTATTTCCTGAAATGAAGGTTAACAGTGCTGGATGTAAAAAAATTGGTCTTTCTTAAGAACTATTATTTAGAACAGAACAGATCCATAGTTAGAAGGAACAATGTCAATATCTAGGACATATCATGGCAGCAAAAAAGAAGGTCATCATGGTGAACTTGTTTGTACAACGTTAATACATGTTACTAAGGTCCTAATTCCTAAATAGGTATAGGCCCCCCAAAAAAATATCTGGAAGTAACATTGTATTGACCTAACGTCAATGTGTGTTACTCAAACAGGCATATATGTGAAATTCCAGGATTTTTTTTCTTTCCAGAAAACATGGAGAATTCACCTCCTAGCTTGTTGATACTTTGAGAAGATTATATAGGTGCAATTATATCTGGTGAATTTAAAGAGCAGTATTCCAAGACTAGTAAGTAATACATGAACATAAGGAAATTCACAGTAGACATACCGCCCAGTTGCGTGTCTTCGAAAGACGTCTACCAAGGGCACGGATGCAGTAGGCTACATCTGCACGAGGCCTTCCGGGAGAAAGATGGTAAAAAATATCTGCAAACCAGAAACGTGTGAGCAAGAAACATGGTAGAAATTCATAGGTCAGAAGCATATGAATGATCACCTCTTATGTACTTCTCCTTTGCTGGACTCTCAACATGGTTTGTAGCCTTCACAATAGCAATGTCCAGCTCCTGTTACAAAGGAGAGAATAGCGAGACAAGAGCATCATGTTAACACTTAACACCACCGCTGCAACGATGAGAGGACCCGAATATGAACCCTAAAAAATAATTCGATCATCATCACCTTATAATCGCTGTTTACTTTTGCTATGCTAACTGTTGTGCTGTCCTTGAGAGCCCCAACGTACTTCCTGATACCTGTGCCACCCGCAGCCATTCTCCCTGACACAATCGATGTCTCCTAGTGGGGCTGACTGACCTGCAAAGAAGAGGCAAAGAGTGATGCATATGAGTTTATTCTGAACGGGAAAATGGCGATGATGTTCAATGCAAAATTGCAAACAATCTGTAACTGAAAAGGCTATGCTGAATAGAAACACATAATACGGATCCTAAATCCTTGCCTATCCTAAAACTGTGTTACTGTAGAAGAAGAATTCCGATCAATCTAATACTGATTGCTAGTTAATAGTTATAGAGAATTAGAGATGGATGGACAACTGAAGGAAAGCACCAAGATGGGCTGATAAAACCGAAGCAGGCTCACCAAAACAAGAGCTTTCAAAGACGACAATCTAGGCAAAGGAGCATAGGAACACCCGAAATTTGAAACCGAGAAGATCACGACGAGGCAGCGTTCGAAATTTGAAACCCGGAAAACCAGTAGACTCCCGAGGAGGAGAAATGGGGGCGAGATGTAAGCGCTAAATAGGAGGAAACAAATCCCCACCCCAAAATTCGCGGACCCGAGCAACAGCGTAACAGAGAAACGCACCTCCTCCAACAACATCCTAAAAAACGGCAGAGGCAGCGAGAAGGGGGCAAAAAAAACAGTTCGAACTGAGGTGCGGCGGCAGATCACCAGCAGACGAAACAAACGCGAGGTTGTAGTGAGGCTGAGGTGTCGAACTGAGGTGCGCGATCGTTGGAGTTGGTACGAACTCTATACCTTCCTGCTTCATCAGTTAATGAGGAATATTACTGGTTTCTTGAATGACAAAAATTTCACCAAAAAATAGAAATGGAAGGCGAAAAGCATAAGTCACTGCGATTTCAAATAAACGGGATCAATTGAGGGGCCATACACCAGGAATCAACCATTCGCCAACCCCAAAGCTCCAGCGCAAGTTGGTCAGCGGGGACAAACGCCAAATTGGGTTCTAAAACGAAGCAGATTATTCCCTTCCCACCCACCATCAAAGGGAACCAGATTATTGTTACGGAACGGAACGGCCTGCTGAAAGGGGGAATCGAATCTCGCAGCAGGCTTGCTCTTAACCCCTGCAGAAATCGGCGGAAGAACACCCATTGCCACAACGCAGAAGGATCAGACCTACCTGTACCTGACGGAAGAAGAAAAAAGGCCTGGACTTGATCGGCGGCGGCCGGCGGGGAGGAGGTCGCTGGCCCGGGGTCCGAGACTGCTGGCAGGGGAATCCGGAAGCAGCCGCAGGCAAGCAGGAACCGGCTGGCCTCTTCTTCTTGCCTGCTTGACTGCTTTTGCTGTGGACGAGGGATGCAAGGACGCAGGAAGAGAGCGAGCCGTGTCTGAAAGAGAGCTGGCGATCGAGGAGGGCTGGAGGGGAGAGACGGAGGGGACGACGGAGTCGCTGTTCGTTGCCGCGTGGTGAGTGACATTAGCACACGTGTTCCAGCACGTCGGCCGCTTACCAGCCAGCCCTCTGACCAACGAACTTCCTTTCACTTCTTTTATTAGACTTCGCATTGCTTCTCTCAGATGCTGTTGCTGTCTCCGTCGCCTTTTCCTTTGCTTCCTCTCTGTCCTATCATTTGATCTGAAAAGTTGTTCTTGAGTTCAGGTCCAGTGAATAGGCTTGGCCAGTTATTGCAGCCTTAAGCATACTTCAGGTGGCTAATTTGGTCGGTTAGCTTATAGCTTTATGTGTGATGTGATCTGATAAAGGTGAATCCCTGCTAACCTAGTAACCTGTAGCTCACGCTCTTTTGCTTGTTGCTGATGCAAGCTGCGAACGTGCTTCCTCTCTTTTCCTCGAGCGAGTGGCCATTCCACGGCGTTTACAAGTTGACATTGTCTATTGAATTACCATATGCTAGTAGATATTTAAAGTGGTCGCGTTCAATTCAACGTAGTCGCGTGATCAAGCATCCGGCTGCCACCGCGCGGTCTCGTCCAACTTGCCAAAGTTTGGTGGCGTCAAACTCGTGGCAGGAAGTTCTGTGCAGAAATTTATTACGAGATGCGCTACCGGCTGAGGGGTCGGGCTAAACTCGTTTAGTTCGGGTCATATTGGATGCTATTTAGAAGTATTAAGCATAGGTTAATGATACAAATAATTGCATAAACGAGGGCTAATTCGCGAGACGAATCCATTAATCCTAATTAGTCCATGGTTAGCACATGTGGTGCTACAGTGAACATGTGCTAATCATGAATTAATTAAGCTTAA
Organism: Setaria viridis; assembly: GCF_005286985.2. Taxonomy (NCBI): domain Eukaryota; kingdom Viridiplantae; phylum Streptophyta; class Magnoliopsida; order Poales; family Poaceae; genus Setaria; species Setaria viridis. The sequence continues at coordinate 40,064,312 of NC_048263.2, read as the reverse complement.
TAGATTCGTCTCGCGAATTATCCCTCATGCAATTATTTTTATCATTAGTCTATGTTTAATACTCCTAATTAGCATTAAAATATATCCGATGGGATCAGGGCTAAACTTTAGCCCAAGGATTCAAACCCCCCTTAACTCGCAACGGCCCCAATTGATGATGCCTGAGGTCAGTGTTAGTGCACAGTTTCATTGCACCATTGCCAACACTGAAAACTAGGTAAATGTGCCTGCTGAGTGTCACGAGGATGAAACTAATCTCACGCATGATGAAACTCCTCATTCTCTCTCCTCATAACTACCTTGCCAAGTCAGCAAAATTATTATTGATGTAGCATGAAATTTAATGCTCATGAAACTCCCACGAAGACTGACCTAAAAGATTAGGCAACCAAAAGAAGTCAAGGAACACATATGGTTTCCAGAATAGAAATAAAACTAATATCATGATTCATGTGCAACAAAATGTACGAGAGACTATACACGTACTTGGACGCACTGGCGGAGCTATGGTTTGGCCAAGGTGGGTCACGGCCCCCTTCTGCAAGGATGTCGTGAGCAATTGGAGGTTGATCAATTGGTCGCATAAGATTTTTGTGCATCTTATTTTCATGTAGTTTGGTTTTGCTAGCGTGTCCTGATGATATTATATTTTCCAATGCAAGTATAAACTAGGGCACTTAAAACTAATAAATTTGAATAAGTAGGTTTTAAAATTTGAATAAGTAGCACACACATTTACCTTGGGCAAATTGACAATCGGGAAGGAACAACCGAGAACAACTGACCTGAGCATTTTGTTATACAACATAACAACGCTCCAGTACGTGTTTAGTCTGGTGGGGCGTTGTTACGAAGACCTAGGCTCTGATTTGAGCATTTTGCGAAGTTGGGTACCGGGATAACCCTGTTAGCTGTCGCACTGACCATTTTTTCTAGAACCAAGACCAGCTTTCAAGTTTCAACTGGCGCGGCCGGCAAAGGTTAATTTTGGCATGTACCATTATTTTTCAATCACACAGTAGAGACACAGACGCTCACATATACACATGCACACTCGCCCCTACGAATATATATACGCACGTAACCCTACCCCTATGAGCACATCCGAAAAACTGAGCTGGTAAATCCTCGAGATTGACGAAATCACCATTAGTGGTATTGCCGAGTACGTCGCCTACCACTAAAAGAATAGTGCCGGTTAAATCCTGAAATAAATTTAGAAAAATATGAGCATCGGTGTCGAGTTAGGAACTCGAATTTTGATGGGCAAATTCCAAAAAAAAACTACTGCTGAGCTACGCTTAGTTCTTGGCGTGTACCACTAACTTTTGATGAGTCCGTTCTTTGACCTTTACATCATTGTCATTGCACAGAAAAACCCATGATATGGGAAAGGAGGAGAGGGTTGTATACGAAATCGGAACGGTTTCAATGCTCCCTCCGTGCAGACGACTTTCAACTTTGATTAAAAAAAAAGACGGCCAAAAGTAAACAAAAAGAGAGATAGGCAATCTCGTTTGGGCCGCCAATCTGCAACGAAGAAAACAGACGACTATGGAGGCCCATACATGGGTCTACCAGATTTAGCCCACCGCCAGTTCAAAGGAGGCAACGCGCTTTTCCGACCCGTCTCTCTTCTCCTCCAATCCCCCGAGCCCGACGCCGCGGCATTGCGAAGCGGCGGAGCAACCGCCGCCCCGCCTCGAACCCTACCGCCTCTCAAGGCGGCCACCTCCTCGAATCCACTCCGCCGCGGGGCGCAGGAGCCGGACGGTCCTCTACGCTCCCGCCGTCCCGCGGCGGCGCGCGCGGGGGTGGACGCCGCGGGCCTTCGCGGAGATCCAACAACCATGGCGTCCGTCAGGTTAGGAAACGGTCGCCTCATCCGCTTCCCCCACTCCATTCCTGGACTCCCATGGTTTGGCTAGGGTTAGGGCATGAACGCGCAACTCCCGCTTCCTGTGCACGCATTACCTTTGGTCTTCGCGCTGCTTCGATTCCCTTCTGGAGTCTGGACAAAGTTTTAAGGCGAATGTGGTAGGTACCTGTTTAAACATAATTATAGTATGCTTGATGCTGATAATGCAATGACAACCTAAATTTCATTGTTTAGATGTTTAGTCAGAGCAGGATGTTGTGGTAAATTCTATTTTGCTGGCCTAGTATATTTGTTTTACTGATGTAGCATCTGAGTAAACTCAATGTTCATTTCAGCTGTGAACATAAATATTAAAGCACAATACAAGCCATTTCTTTGATACAACAATAGGTACTTTAAAAGTTTAAGCAATCTACCCTCACGGCCTAGCTAGTTTCATGCATAGCATGCCCCAGAGTCCCCCCTGAAGTTTTTACCAGGCAACACCTTAATAGAAGCCCTAAACAGGTTATCAAATTTACCAAACCTGCGTTCTTTTTTGTTCATGACAATGTTATTGGTATGCTAAAGTATTTCCACGGTTTATGATGGCTGAGAAATATGTTTATGTTGTTACTTTCCTGTAATAGGGGAATCACTGAACCAGTTCTTGGAGATGAAACCCTTCTGGTGCTGGATGTGAATAGCTATCTGATTGGAATTTGGAATTTTAAGAAATACCTGCATCTAGGTATGATCCCTTCCAAAAATGGACCACTGATAGGAGTTGTTTTTACACTGTTGCAAACAATCTCCTTTCCCCTTTTTCCTGCTCACCTTTTCCCATGAACATAGGTACTTCATTAGCCGATTAGCCCTGTTGGCCTTCTTTAATGAAATGATACACATCTCTCTTGTGTATTCAAGAAAAAAAAGGCCTTTGACCCAAGTGCCCAACAATACTTAATCAATGATACAGTAATACCTCTGGTCATTAATATACGATGCTTCAGACCAGCAAAGCATGTTGTTTTACTGCTGCTTCATGTCCAAACTGGAGATAGTATTTTCTTTATATAATGAGAACAAAGATGTGATTTGTCTTGGTAACTAGCACAGCAATTCAAGTCTGAAATTCTTCTCATTTTCTTATAAATTTTAATCGCTATCGGCATATTCATGCTTCTTGGAAATACCTTGTTGTATCCCTCTTTTCATTACTTCTGTAGTATTTAAGTTGTATCTATTCTTAGTAATGACGTTATGGATGCTGATAGTCAGACAATCTACTTCAAATAGAAATCCATTAGGACATCGATGTCTCTCCAATATGAGAATTTTGACTAGCATTATTGATAAATATGTATATATCTTAAATACAAAGAGTTTATATTATGAACATATGTTTCATAATGAATATACCAACGCCAATCCTTTGTTGACAATCAATTTAAAAGTTTAATTATTAATGGCCAAAGCTAAAAAAATATTTGATTTAGGACAAACCTAGATGAACATATATTTAACATATGTTTCAGAGGAAGTATGTAACATGGGATATGAACTATGTTGGTATTCCATCCTTCTATTCGAAACATGCATTGTCTATTTGTACAATTTATGAGTTGAAGGTTGTTTGCTTAGGTTCAGGCATTCAGCTTACTTGCAAAATATAATTTGTGGTCTTGTGGATTTGTGCTAGCTTGCGTTGGTTCAGCAGTTATAACAGTCTTTTTTCTCTGTATATAACAAGTTATCACTATGTCATTCCTGAACCGACCTATGGTTTTCCAAGACGTAGCCTTTTAAATTCCTTTAAGCTTATTAGTTTATTTTTTTTGCTTGCAGTATGTATGGTGCATGCAAAAGTGAAAGCTGGATCCCTCTATATATTTCTGATCAGCATTCCCGAAACCTGCAATATTTCTGTTCCAGAATGTCTCACTATCATAAAAGCATGCCACTGGATGTGCAAATTATTATGGGATACTAGCCAAGTGTCGTCATATACTGTTTCTGTTTTTAATTTGTTTACGAGTCTGTTTTTATCTCCGTATTGCAGGACCGGGAAAAAAGAGGGATCAAGGCCATGCGGAAAGGCTGGCCTGTGGGTTGGGCATGAGCATGACTGCATGAGCCGTTCTCTGATGCTAAAATGCGCTCACTTGACTGTAGCTGTACCGTAGCAATTTTATACGTTGTGCTTTATTTCTTGTATAGGTAGGTTAATGGTATTGTACTAATGGGGACATTTCACCGGACACTGTTAAAAGTTTGAGCGGTGCTCCGATGCTAAAATGCGTGCCTTTTACTTTAGCCACACCCAACCTGTAGCTGTACGGTAGCGATCTTATATGTTGTGCTTTATTTTATGTATAGTAGGTTAGTTGTATCGTATGAGTGGGGACATATCACCGGACATAATTTTGAATACAGCCCCTTCATGCCATTCTCGATGTTGCCTGGTTCTCTTGTTAGTCCTAATGCCTGGTTCTTCTCTTACTTGTTACAGCTCTCAATGCTTGGTTCTTCTCTTTCTTGCTAGTCTGGTAGTCTAGATGCCTGGTTCGCATTCGGTCTCGAACAAGGCAATGCATCTAGGCACATTATTTGTTCCGAACATAACACCAGCTCGCATGTGCCCTATGGTCCATCGAACTGTGTCGCTATTATTTTGGCCAGCGGTCGTGCCCTTATGGGCCAAAATGTAGACCGAACATGGACCTAAATGCTAAGATGGGCCTAACATGGCCCACTTGAGCCCAATAACACCTGGTATTCGTCGTGATGGGCTGCTATGGGCTACTAAGCGTGAGGGTGTTGGTCCAAGATGGGCCAAGGTTGGGCCCTAATAGCACAATAACGCCGTCTTTTTTGTTTTTTTAACCCTTTTGCGAAAGATTCTCACAAATACACCCCTGACGGAACCAATTCCAAAAATGGACCCTTAGCGCCAACCATCCTGGCGCCAAGGTCCATGCACAGCTGTTGACGCGGATGCCGACGTGGTGGGGGCTTGGCGCCATTTATGATGGCGCCAAGCCTTGGCGCCATGGATCTTGGTGCCGTAGATCTTGGCACCGAGCAATTTACCCCGTGCCTCCTCGTGTTTCGAACTAAACAAGTATAATTATTCCGAGAAATATGTAACAAACCACACTATGGTTCAACTAGTTAGGATGTGGGTTTCCTGTCCCAAAGACCTGAGTTCAAACCGCAAAAAAAATAAAATGTAGTAATAAAGATTCAATATGGGGCTTGAGTTAGGATGTGGGTTTCCTGTCCCAAAGACCTGAGTTCAAACCGCAAAAAAAATAAAATGTAGTAATAAAGATTCAATATGGGGGTTTGAACTCAAGTCTCTGGGATAAGAAACCCATGTTCTAACCAGTTGAACCATAGTAAGGTTTGTTGCATACTTTTCGGAACAATTATACTTGTTTAAAATAAAATGTAGTAATAAAGATTCAATATGGGGCTTGAGTTAGGATGTGGGTTTCCTGTCCCAAAGACCTGAGTTCAAACCGCAAAAATTAGGATGTGGGTTTCCTGTCCCAAAGACCTGAGTTCAAACCGCAAAAAAAATAAAATGTAGTAATAAAGATTCAATATGGGGGTTTGAACTCAAGTCTCTGGGATAAGAAACCCATGTTCTAACCAGTTGAACCATAGTAAGGTTTGTTGCATACTTCTCGGAACAATTATACTTGTTTAGTTCGAAACGTGAGGAGGCACGGGGTAAATTGCTCGGCGCCAAGCTTGGCGCCAAGATCTATGGTGCCAAGGCTTGGCGCCAAGATCTATGGTGCCAAGGCTTGGCGCCATCATGGATGGCGCCAAGCCTCCGCCACGTCGGCATCCACGTCAGGAGCTGCGCATGGACCTTGGCGCCAGGATGGCTGGCGCCGAGACGTGTAAGCTTGGCGCCAGCGTGGATGGCGCCAAGCTAAGGGTCCATTTTTGGAATTGGTTCCGTCAGGGGTGTATTTGTGAGAATCTTTCGTAAAAGGGGCTTAAAAAACAAAAAAGTCGCCACAATAACGCATGCTATTGTACTGATGGGCCGCAATGGGCCACTTATCGTGGCAGTATGGGCCAAACTTGGCCCAAGACTAATGGGCCAAACTTGGGCCCCGTAAGCCCAAAAGTATCTGCTAACGTACGGATGGGCCGTAATGGCCCACAAAGCATGCGTCTGGGCCTAACATGGGCCAAATTTAGCCAATCCTGATGGGGCGCTATGGGCCTTGTCCCCGTAAGCCCAACAGTACCAGCTATCGTCTTGATGGGCCGCGATGAATGACTAAGTTTGGCGTCATGGGAGCCCATTAATGCCGTAATCGTGTACCGATGCGCCATAAAGTGAGCCGTCAATTGTGTTCCTTATGGGATTTAACCGCTGTTTGATCCCTCCATGGGCCAGCTGAGGGCATTATTTGAGCCTAACGCGTTATTAAGGCCCTCCATACGCCTTGATGGGCCTCTGGTAAACATCTTGACATACTCGATCCCTACCGCTATGTGCTAACTATACTGCTACTGAATTCAGCTACGTGCATCCATGAAGATAGGCCTGCTGACGGGGACGTACCCGCCCCTCACCCACCCCTACCCGCAGCAGCTAAGGTTAACCACCCCACCCCACCCCACCCAAAAAATGAAGTAATCACCCCGCCCCACCCCGCCCCATAAAAATGAGTACACATAATCATGGCATGGCAGCCCGTCGCAGCTGCATGCCTGCATGCCATTAGCAGTGGGCACAACTGCAGCTGTACTGAGCGGTACTGCACAACTGCAGCTGATACTGCAACTGGTACTGAGCTGACACAATTTTCCAGAACTACAGCTAAAAAAACAAGTGTCTTGAGCTACAGTTAAAAAAATAAGTCTCTTGATCTACATAATAGACACTTCAGAAGCCACGCCCAATCAAAACCCACTGTCTTCTAGCTGCTCGCCCTGGTTTCTTTGACTTCTTCCCAATGGTTTCTAGCTACCATCTGTATATGCAGTGAAAGATACAATACAACAATCTTAACAATCATCTAATGGTAAGAACTGCACATTCCACTATGGAATTGAATGGTGCCAATTAATTAATCATAGTTTGAAATGATGTAGGAGAGCTGCGGGAATTAGGTTGTGAAGTACTTGAAGAAAAATTATTTTTAGCTATTCAACATATTGAATAGTGATTTCGTATCTGCCAAGAGTTTTATCAGTAGCTAGTACATTGACCAAAAGGTAGCACGCAGATCTAATTGTCAAGAGATACATGTATTTCATTAAAGGGCCAAAACACATTAAGATATTAAGACAACAATTGGTACCAAGTGGTGGTGCATGAGCATTTAACATGACATGTTTACAGCTTGTATAGTGTAACAAATTATGGCACTGAGTATTGGACTATGGAGAAAAATATGGATAAAAAAGTCGCAAGATGCATACAAACAATGCTACAGTAGGATTAAGATCTAAAGGAGGAGTTGGGTTGGAATTGCTCTAAGATGCTGTCATCACACAAATGGATAGAGTAACAAACAAGTAGCAGACTGCTAACTATATGAAAAGTTAGCACAGAGGACATTGTTTGGGTACCTTTAAGAGTCATTTGAGCTTCTTTGAACTCAAAGAGGCATCATTATGTCAGGTGGCTACAGATGCAAAAAGGCATACCGGAGACATCAATACATGTATATTCAGTAACATGTTGCAAAGATATAACTGTCTTAGTAACATACTAACATGTTCAAAAGAAAAAATCTGGATGCAGCTTAGCTCAGAAACCTCAATTAGTAAAAATTACCTTCATTGGTGGGACCAAAGCTTAAAGAGTTTCTGGCATCATTGAGCTTCGATTGTCACTAAGAATTCGACCACTCAAGATGAATGTTGATTCAGAAGAAACGGTGCTGAGTGGAATTGCTAAGAAATCGCGTGCCATCACTGACAGTACAGGGTACTTGTTGGAGTTTGTCTTCCACCAAGTTAGAATTTCAAAATTTTCATCTGTTCTCACTGGTGGTTTATCTAGATATGCATCAAGTTCTGATTTTTTAATCCAAGTCCCTCTCCTTTGATGCCTATATTCAACAAATTCTTGTTCTAGTCTTCTTTTTCCAAGAACTAGCACTGGAGAACGGTTCACCATGCTCCTGGACGCACCAGTTTGTGATACTACATTTGTATCATTTTGTCTAATAACCTCTTCATACTTCCTGAAATACTTGCGAAGCCACTCTTTAACCAGATTTTTGCTCAAGTCAATGTCAATAAAGTTCATGCACACCTTCTCATAAAAGAAGTCTAAGAAGTCAACTTTTATTCTTGGATCAAGTATGCTGCAAATAACAAGAAACATATTGTAATTTCTATTCCAATACTTATCAGATTTCCTCTCCATTGCTTTTGCCAAATCTGCGGTAACCTCATCCTTGTACCATTCTGGACTATTTAGAGTTTGATGGATACACCATTCTGGACTATTTAGAGTTTGATGGATACAAAGCACATTATCCAGGAACATATGGGAAGTAGCGTATCTATCAGCTGAGAACGTCCTGGTAGTTTCTTCAAAAACTCCAAGGAACTCACCAATGTACTCAACTTTGCTAAACTCATCTTCAGTTGGAAATGGTTGCTGATTTGCTTAGGCATATCGCTTCAAGATGATCTTGTACTTTACTGCCTCCATAATCATAGCATGGGTTGAGTTCCAACGGTTGGGAACATCAAGAACTAAACCAGCCTTTACAACAAGACATTCCCTTTGAGCTATCTCATTGAAATCCTGGATACGCGATGGTGATGAGTTAATGTGCCTAATCAGGTCTCTTATCAACTCTATCATAGCACTAACAATGTTCGTACCATCTTGGACAAGAATGTTGAGTATATGAGCACAACATCTAACAAGAATATGCTCACCACCAAATAACATGTCAGACTTTCCGCTTTCTTGCAAAAGATCACAAGCTGCCTTGTTATTTGCTGCATTGTCGACTGTGATCGTAAACATCTTCTATTTGATACCATAATCTGTCAAAACAGTTATAATAGCTTCCTCAATAGCTACACCCGTATGTGGATACTTCACATCCTTAAATGCAATTATCTTTTTCTTCAAAACAAAATCAGGACCAATATAGTGAGCTGTCACACAAATATATCCCAACTTTTGGTTTGATATCCAAAGATCAGATGTGAAGCATACGTGAGAGTTAAGACTCTGAAGTTCACTTTGTAATTCTATCTTTGCTCTCTCAAACTTAGCAACACATTCATTACGAATTATTTGTCGCCCTATGCATCTAAATACAGGTTACAATGACTCCATCCAAAGCTCAAAGCCTTCATCATCAAACTTATTGAATGCTACATCAGCTCTAACACACCAGGAGACACACCAGGAGCTATTCCAGAAAAAAAAAGAAAAGAAAAGACAAGCGAGTCAACGAAAATCAACAGCAGACTTAGCACTCTGTCGGCAGCTTTCTGCCTCAGAGTGCAACACAATTGATGATGCACTTTCACCAGAAAGAACGAAGCCATCCATTCATGGTCATGGATTCATGGTACCCACCTGTCGAGCCGACAATGACAGTTAGCGGAAACAGCTGGAGTGCAACACAACTGATAAAGAAACGGTGAAAGCTGGCAACCGATAAACTGTACGCAGCAAGGATGCGTAACCTGTTTTGGACATAAAAACATATTGCACTCTGAACTCATCAGAGTCCAATCCAGATAAGTAACAAAGATATCCATATCCGTCCATAGTAAGTCGTAGTATTGCCAAAATACTAAATAATCAATCCAAACTAAAAGCATATAGAAGTTACAGGTCGAGGAATTAACTGTAAATGGTTCAGAATTATTTTATAAAATTTTTTGAAAGGCATTGTGTTGCTTATGGTTTGGACTTTGAACTATATTTCAGCAGCAGGGCACAGAAAATGGAAGGATAAATTAAAAGGAAGAGAATCTTGAATAATTTTTAAAACATAACATGTCCAGTATATCAATTATCAAATGTTAAACACAATGTCATTCCTTAGTTTTGTGTACGAAGGTTCAGATAGTCAACATTCAAGCTATCAGTCAACACCCTCCCAGGGCCGCAATCAGCTAGAGTTAACTACTGGGCAAAGACAGACTGACAAAACACAAAAACCTTCAGATTATCTATACATGAACTGGTACCGCAAGTACCATTTATCTGGGAATACATTGCATATGCTATGAGGACTGTGGGGGATATGACCCCGGTACTATTTGGATGGGCCTGGCTGCCTCCCAAAAGGGGGCACCACGGCCCGTGCGAGATATAGATACAGAAAGCATGTGGATCAAGATGAAGGATCGACATAAAGAGATATAGTTATAAAGAAGATTATTTAAATATGTAAAGAGATAACTTGTACTGAAAGATAGTAGATTTCCTTATAACCAATTAGGATTAGATAGAATCAGATTTCTAACCCTTAGAAGCCAGCCCCGGAGGGGCGGCTGCACTAGGCCCCTAAATCCCATGGGCCCCACCCCAGGCCAGTCGACGGATCGGCAGCCAGATAAACAAAGCAAGGCCTTGTTTAGTTGCTAAAGTTTGGAGGTGAAAAATTACTGTTACAGCATTATAGCATACTGTAGTGTTTCGTTTGTATTTGTGAATTATTGTCCAAACATTGACTAATTAGACTCAAAAGATTCGTCTCGCAAAGTACAACAAAACTGTGCAATTAGTTTTTAATTTCATCTACATTTAGTACTCCATACATGTACCGCAAGTTTGATGTGATGGGGAATTTTCTTTTTGCATAGTGCTAAAGTTGGGAGTTAGGGTGAACTCAACAAGGGCCAAGTTAAAATTCCCAGAGAAGGTGAAAGCTCACGAAATGTCAAAGATCCAGAACATTTCGTGGTTCGTGGCTTTCCCTCGCGGTGGCAGGACGTCAGCAGACAGCAGGTTTTAGGCCGGCCTAAAGGCCAACGCGAGATCGCCAGGCCTAGCCTAAAACGCAGTAGATCACAGGCCTAACCTAAAACGCAGTAGATCGCACTTGAGTACCGCTACTGCAGCGCCGCCACGCACGCACTCGAGTAACGCAGCTGCAGCCCCCGCCGCTGCACGCGTGCTGCGCCCGCGTTCCCGCCGCATGCGCGCACGATCCCTGTGTTTCTGTTCAACTGCGCCAGACGAGATCAGCTATGTTCCTGTTCCTGTTCGTTTGGACTGCGCCAGCATCCAGGTATGCTGCTCGATTTTCAATTCCTCAATTCTCCATACCATTAATTATTAATTCAGACTGCGAGAAAAGGAAAAGTAAAAGACGTGTGGATGAGTTGATAGAATCACAGAGAGGATTTATGGATAAATTTTGCAAGAGTTATCAGGATCCTGAGAGTAATACGGGCGCTTCGATGAACCTAAATGAGTTAGCAATAGTTGTTGCAGATGAACCAACTAATGGGAATCAGGAAGAAAATATTAACATTAACGTCGATGATAACAATGTAAGTAACTCTGAGAACACAGTAAATGCATCAGGTGCATATGCACAATCTGCTAGTGTTGATGAAGAACCAGTTTACACTTTAGATATTTATGATCCAAGAAATTGGGATAATCTTGATAATAAAGCAAAAGACATATTAGTCAAGAAAGGACCTATAAGAGAAGAAAATATCAAATTTCCTCTAGATGCTGCCTCAAGATATTTTTTCATATGCTCATTATTCTAGATGCTTTTGGATACATTTAAGTATTTATTGGTAACATTTCATATTTATTTGTTGTAATGCTTATATGAAAGGATCCCGAGTTTTACTTTCGCCCCGGACCTCCCAAACCTCAGGACCGGCCCTGGTAACCCTGCCCCTCGAACTATACAAGAGCAGCAAGGACCCCTCAAAAACCCAAGCCATATTCAATACACTATACGCTGAGAATACAAACCTAGAGCATAGGACATAGGGTATTACACCAATCTGGTGGTCTGAACCTGGTAAAGTTCCCTGTGTCCTTATATTCATCCATCTAGCTCTAGGTATGGCAATACCCTCCACACAATCTACCACCTTGGTCTACCCCGTGGTGAACTGCCGGACTATTCCCCCGACAAGGACTGACATTCATTCCCAGCTCTAAGCTTAAACCTGATGATGAATGACTATGACAACCCTAGCTACAAACTTCATTATATCGCATCTATACTTTTAGACATCAACATTCTCCAAAAGTGTTTATTGCATGCTGGTAAACCTAAGAAAGTTAATAACATTAGTACACTACTACTTTAAGTCAGCTCTACTCATATCATTTCCATATAACCTAATATTCGTAAGATGTTGCCACTCACTCCCAATAAGACACTAACTTTAAATTCAGAGTAGCTCATGAACATCATATCTCCTTATTCCCCATTTTCACCTTTTTTTACATAGCATCTATATTACATTGCTGATATAAATGCATCAAGATTTTGGATAAATCAGCATCTAAAACAGTGGTATAGTTCACCTCCAAATTTAAGAAATTAAGTACTGCTACACACTACACTTTGATGATGTAAGTAGTGTTACACACTACACCTCCAATTTAAGTACTGCTATAGTTCACCTACAATTAAGAAAACTAGGCAAGAGAGCGATGTGGGAGAGGAGGGATTCCGTACCGAATCAGGCAAGTTGTTGCTCACGATCACCGGTGCCGGCGGTTATGTCCCGACTCCCGAGAAGCCCAGCCCAGCTTCCGCCACCACCGTCAGTAGGGCCGAGCCCATGGGTGTGCAAGCAATTCAATGGAACAGGGCCCCAAATTGGAGGGGCCCACCAACCAGACTGACTTCTATAGGCCCTGGTTCTAGGCGGCAGGCGTAGGCGCAGCACCGCAGCCGCGCAGGTGCCAGGTCGTAGGCTAGGACTCCATCCGTCGCCTGTCGATTAAGATCCGTCGCAGGTGGCACAGCGCGTGTCGGTGCCGGTGTGCTGCGTGTGGCCCGTTGTGCATGTAGAAGACTTCCTTTTCACCAATCGCACGCAGCGCGTTCGTCGGAATCGGGATCGGCACCGGTACAACTATAGAAGACTTCCTTTTCGCCGATCGCTGGCCGATTGCGTAGCCCCGGCGGCCGGCGGCATTGAGGCACAAGGTGACGATCCGATGGTCTGTTAATTGTGATAGATCGCTCCAGGTATACTAATCTGGTTCAGTTAATTTTTAATATTTTAATCAATGTTGATGGGTGATGACTAATATAATATTGATCCATCTAGGTGTTCAGTTATCTTTGTTCTAGTTCTGGATTATCTAGTGTTCCAATCTAAGATTGTAGTCATGTCTTCTGCAAACCAGTCTAGAAAGTATGAATTTGGTTACCAAAAGCGTAAGAAAAAACAAAGAATAAAGGATTTAACTCAATCTCAAAAGGGGGCTATGGATAAATTTGTTAGAAAAGAGTCACAAGTGTCCACCGATAATCAGTCACTTGGTCAGGGACAGGAACTGCACTTGATAATAATGATGACAATGATCCAAGAGATGGTCAGATGGAGATAGAAAATATTGTCGGGATCGAGGAAGTTCTTATTGATAACACAAACATTTAAATGGATAACAATGCTGATAACATTGGAGCCAATAGTACTGGTGTTAACTCGAACACTTCACCAATTGCGGATGTTAATGATTCCTTTCAGCCTAATATATTTGATCCTAGATATTGGGATTCCCTGATCATAAACAAATTGATATTTTAGCACAGAAGGACCTTAGAAGAGATTTATCAATTCAGAAAGGTACTTCAGTGCACAGACATTCGAGAAGCTCTACTTCAGGTACCCAATATTGTTGTATTGATATTTGATAATGATGTACAACTATAACACATGTTTTCTTCCTAAAATTTTTCAGGTACCTGATGTTGATAATGATCCTAAAACAAGCAGTGAGGCTAGTGGCAATAGTCATTTGGTATGAGGTATTATATTGCGTTAATTTAGTAAGCAAACACTTGCAAGCAAAGGATATGCTTATTGATGTTGCTATTGAGAAAGTGGAAGGGCCGATTTCTTTCTTCAAGGGTTATAGGGAAACTGGTTTCTTAGAAGCATTAGAGATTGCTAAAGGAATTGCACTTGAGATGGATATTGGTACAACGTTTCGTAAAAGAAAAGAAATTAAAAGAAAGAGACATTTCGATGAGAATCAGATGACACAAATGCTGCTACACAGTCTGCAGAGGGCCTATTTAGAATCATCTATTTTTTACCTATTGTTGATCAAGCAATTTCCTCACTTACAACAAGATTTGAACAATACCAGAGTTACCAAAAAAATTTTAGTTTCTTATTTACCTCTGAAACATTACAGGATGACACGAGTTTAAAATCATCTTGTGATAATTTTGGGGCTGTCCTTACAAAAGACGAAAATCTGATGTTGATGCCAATGATTTGTATGTGGAGTTGAAGTTTCTTCAAGATTTCATTTATCTTTCCTAAAGATATACGGGTCCTGTTGAAATTCTAAAGTTTCTAAAGCAGCATGACTGTTTTTCCAATGCAAGTATTGCATATAGAGTTATGTTGACTATTCATGTGACTGTTGCATCGGCAGAGCGAAGCTTTTCTAAATTGAAACTTTGAAGTCATATTTGTGTTCGACAATGACACAACAAAGACTTAATGATTTGACCACAATAGCACTTGATAGTGAATTGCTAGAGAAGATTGATTATGAGCATATCATTGAAGATTTCATTTCAAGGAACACTAAAAGAATGAAGCACTTCAATTAAAGATTATAAAAGCAAGAGTCAAATAGGTACGATTTTTAATATATCTTATTGTGATATATATCATATATCTTATTTATAGTCCTATTTTTTTAAGAGCAGATATAGTACAGGGTCTTGATTTTTGCCGGCTCAACCCTGACCATCAACCGTCGTCTCCGTCCGCCCTTCCCCTGAGGTGCTCGCGCAGCGCGGCGGCACGCCGCATCCTCACCGCCACGATGCGGAGAGGGAGATGCGGCTGCGGTGGAGGCGGCACGGGCTCGGGGAAACGGCGTGGGGGCGCGTGGCGATCACGCGGCGAGCAAGCCAATTTGGGTCTGGAACTCTGGAAGCTGGGATTCGGGAAGGCGGCGGCACGCTGCCACGAGCTTCCTTTGATTTCGATGCTGGCATGTGGCGGGCCGCGAGGAATGTTATTGCGATCTGTAGCATTAATCTGTAGCCGTCCGCGTCACGATCCAACGGTTCATATGTTATTGCATGAATGCAAGAGAAAATATGTTGAAACGGCCATACCAGTAGTGTAATCACTGCACAAGTAAAAACTTCCATTGAACTAAATGTACCAGTGACAAATTATCACTCGAATTACACAGAATCTGTATAGTCACCCGAATTTATCAAAACTTGCTTATAGAGTAAGGCCAGGGGCGAGGGCTTTTTCCCGGCACCTGATTTTTCTTATCTCGTCTACAAAATTGTTGCATGGTGTACAGCCTAAAGCATGTATTGTTGCGCTCTGAAGAACTAATGAACACATACATGCTAGCAACATGAGGAATGTTGGGGAGCGAATTTTTACCTATCACTATCAATATGGAGAGGGGGTAACAAATTGTCTATGCCAAACTTGAATCATGACCTCTTCACAACTGCCACTGCAAAGTGAGGGTGGTGTGTGAACTCAAACGAGACCCTCAGAGATGGATCGCCTGGCCCAACTTGGCTGATAATGTTTAGGGCTATCCTGTTGTGCTCAGCCACCTGCTCTATCCGCCGGAGCTCCGCAAGCTTTTCTGGTTCACTTGCAAAGCTACCCCTTAGGGAGGGGATGATCTTCCGAGTTTCCTTGAAGAAGTTGTATTTCACCAAATCCTGTGACAAAAGAAATATGGAGGGTTAGTCAAAATATGCAAATGACAGAACTAGTAAAAAGATTTCAGTGCCGAACACTCACCATTATGCCTGCCTGGGAAGAAGATTCCTTAAAACTGTAGTAGGAAATGTGCTCAGGGACTCGAGCTTTCTGAAGAAGATCAAAATGCTGCATGAATCTCTGGGAAGAAGGATTGAGCACATGTCAGACGAGTTTAAGCCATATTTAAAAGGATGTTGGAGCTCTCAACACTAAATCCAGCACACCTCTTGTTCAGTGTTAAAGATACTTGGTAATTGGAATGACCTACTTTCATTTCTGAGGACAGCTAGCATCTGCATAAGCAATAAGAGAATGGGGTTGTTCAGTTGAATATTGGGACAGTTGTACAAATGCATTCCTTGTACCGATAATATTTTTAGGTGACAGTATTTTTCCATATGTACCATTGAGAGTCCTTCAGACAGCAAAACATAGCATTGAAGCAATAAACAAGACGATGAAAATGTTGTATCCCGTGCTGAGTCCTTTGAATGATCCTTCTTCTTTTTCCCTTTTCTTCGTGCTGAACATTTGTCAATATGTTTAAGTTAAATAAGTTTTTGTTAACAACTAACCAACACATATTAGTGAAAATGGCACAATGTACATTAAAATGGTGCAAGAGATAAAATCAAATATTTTTTAATCAATACAATGCTAATAGTAATTGTATAGATAATCAAACAGCCACATCTTTTTCGTGTGTACTGCAATTTCAGTTACTGTTCTCCTTTATTTCCCATTTAGCTGTGATTTGACTCGAATAAAATCATGCAGCATTTGGGACCACCATTTTTAAACAGCTATAAGCAGCATAATGTACTGGATGGCAAATCACACCTGCGTACCTACCAAAATGAGCATTTGAGGTTGTGCTTTTTTGTAAAGTGTATATTCTCCGCCCCTTGTAATTATTGCAGTTGACATTTCCTTTAGTTTTCCTATTTCTATAATTCTCCTAATGTCTTTTCAAATCAAATTCCAAAACACAGTTAACATAAAGCTACACATCCAACAGACATATTAGTACTGCAAGTAATCCTAAATGCTAATTGCAACACCAAAGCTATGTTTAGAACTCCATAAGATCATCCTCCTATACCATCCTAATATGCGAGCAGGATAATTCACAAGTGACATGAAAACTTACAGGTTTCGCTACTAGCAAGAACTCGTAACTGCATCTTTTCTATTAGCTTTGTGAACACCACATACATGTACCAGTACACCATACAGTATTCGCCTGGAGAATATAGGTCAAGTTCGAAACCCAACGTGAGAAACCGAGAGGCAACCCAGTACGCATGCTCCTGAGTCCAAATAAGAAGTTGCTTTGATACTCTCATGCACATGTTCTGCACAACAACAAAAGAGCATGCTGAACCATGAGAATTATATGGTAAAGTGATATTTACAACAACAAGCGCATTAAATAAGAGATACCTCATGGTGCAGGACATTTCTGGTTTCACCGAACTCTCTTTTCAAAGCAAGCTCCAACTGCAACATGTATAAGCACAAAGTATTACAAATGCAAATGATACAGCCTACACATGAGGAAGAAGTATTTCAAACTGTTTGCAGTAAGGATGCAAGTGGGTACCAATAGTGTTTTCTAGGTCGGCTGATTAATTACGATGGCATGCCACTCTAGTTCATTTTCCCTCCCAAATTATTTACGCAAAATGCCATTCTAGTTCATTTTATTTGAGTATTGTAACTACCCCTAAAAGTAGCTGAAAAATGTAGAAGAGATATCATAGCAGGTTTGCCACAACATAAAATGCCTTCTGTAGTTAAAGCATCAGCAAATTTTCAGCTCGAGAGTTGAGCAAGGTATCACAAGAATGAATCAATGAGAAACATGTTTGCTTCTTGTCAAAATTGTATTTCAAACACGGAACCAAAGTTGTTACAAGTCCACAAGAATATATCATTTGTGTTCACGAATCAGCTACCAAACCCCTTTTCTTCACCTTGCCATTCTTGAATCTAGCAAGGAACATTTTTCATTGTTCCCAAAAAAAAAAGAATCTTATACCATTGGCAAGGCCAATTTATCCTATTAACAAAGTGTTAATTTGGCCAAATTGAGATTTATCAGCTGGATTATGAAACAACCAATTTCATTTACTAACATGATCGTTGCACTTGTGCCAACATTAAAGCATAACTGAAAATCTACTAATGCGAGCAGAAGAAAAAAGAAAGAAAGAAGTAAAACTGCATTTCACAGACCTGTATCGAAATAGTACTCCAATCCTGCAAACTCTTCCCAAGCTTGCGTCGTTGCCATGCAGTATTTGTACAAAGAATTTTAAGCAAGTTGATAACCAACTACAGGGTCATCAATGAAATTAATCAACAATAATTCCCGATGGATATAGGTGCAAGATAAATAGCCATGAACCAGAAAGTGCATTATGAAGTAAAAGGAGAAACATGAATGATCCTGGTGTCTGACCTGACCTAGCTGCACTACAAACTCATTCATCTGAAATTCCTTATCGCCTATAATGTCCGGTAATGATAAAGCCCTTGAAATCACATCAGAAAACAAGTTTTGCCCGTAAAGCTTGCCATCTTGGACCAACAAAGTCTGCTTCAAGGTTATTGTTGGATTGTTGTTAATGCAAGAAAGAAGCATTGAGTGAGCTATAGTAATGGAATTCAAAGACTGCATGTTGTAAAGGATGAAACGAATTGTGTTTCCAAAAGAACAGAATGCTCTCTTGTGCGTTCAAGAATAAAAAGAGAGAGAACAGAATGGATAGTCAGGATGTCAGATACGATAACCTACTAATTTTGCCCGAATATGCAAAAGATTACAATCTTCTTATTCTTCCTAAACCTAGCGTAACATCAGACAGGTATAATCCAAGTTCGGTTATGGCACAAAGACTTTTACTGTGAGGTAACATGATAGCAGTGCAAGATGCAAACAGTTATCTAAACATTAAATGGCAAGCTAGTCACACTGACATACTGTAGAGATGATGGTCCATGAAGCGTGTAAGTACTACCCACCTGGAGAAATGCTCTAGGAACCAAATCTGGCACAGATTTTTGGAACTGTACAATATAGTGAAGCACATTCTCAAGCACAGGATCGAGTGACAAAGCACAAATGACATCAAGATCATTCAGAAGCTTCTCAAAGTACCTGATTGCCTGAAACATTATAGTTACAACATTAAATCGGAAGCTGCAAAAGCGTATCAAGAAGCAATTCAGCCAAAATATAGAAATGTAAAGACAGCATAATCAAGGCAGGAATTAAAGCATAATTAATGCACGATTTGTTCTTACATTGCTCCAGCTAAGTACTTTAACAGCACGTGGCGGTGTGGGACTCAACAGTCTGCTGTTTAAGCTAACATCAAAGCCAACAGGTCGACAGCCCGATGCAGTGGTGCAGTTTTCATCATCTTGTAATGTAATGTTGGATTGGGACTTGAGAAACTCCCGAGACTTGAGCATCAAACTAAGCTCATTCAAGCATGAAGCAACATGCTTTCGGGCCAACTCCAATCCTCTCCCATGAGGTTTTCTCATGCTCATAACAACATGGTAGAAATGCTACAAAATAAAAAAAATAATGATGAAGGCATTACAAAATCAAAGAAAAAAAATCTGCAATGAATATTTGTCAGAAATGATTACCTACAACTGAAAGGGCAATGCCTAACTATGGTGGACCTCTAAACATTAGTTATACATTATTATAGTGTGGTCATTAGTTCCAAGGGTTCCTCTAATAAATGCACTCAGCCTTTAAGTAGTACAAACACACATAAATGCACAAAGCAATTGCAAGCATAATAAATAGTTACTTCTTTTTCTTTATTCACCACTGCAAAGGAAGACAAACAAAGTAGGGACCAGCACTTTCCCATGTTATTTCTCTAAAAAAATGAACAGCAGCAGAATCTATCTTGGAATCATCCTTGCTTAGTTTGAAACTAATATATTATCACAATATCAGAAGATCAACATAGATATACATTTGTTCAGTATCCACAATGAGAAAATTGACTGAACCATTGTAGAGCAGAATTGAACAAGAAAAAAGTTCAAGACCTTACGAAAACGTAACCTGCATAACAGAGCTCTGCAGTAATCCTCTTCCAGGTCAGGATTATCCTGCAGGGATTCAAGATCTGCGGATACAAAGTTTTCCTAGTCAATAACACGACATCAACAACCTTCTTATTTTTATAAAACAGGAGAATGTGTTGTTTTGTTCATTAACCTATATAACCTACATAAGATCAAACCAGAGTACATTAAGCAAGTCTAAGTAATAATCCAATTACTTGGATTATTGCTCTCAATGTAAGCTTCCTGTCATCATTTCTTCTTTACTATTTTTCTGCCAAACAGTTTAAAGACTGACCTGCAAGTTATTTAAAGTGGAGGACTTATCTAAGGGTTCAGCAACTTTGCATACACGCAAGTAAATAATTTTATACAAATTAACCAACAGTTAGCACAATTTCAAAACTGAACAACAACCAGCTGAGCTAATTACGGCACATACAATCTTTTTTAATCTTCAGTAATGGCAGCAGGAAACTAAACACACACCAACTATTTCAAATTGTCGCAGTTTCAACAATACTAATGAAGCTCATGACAGCATAAACCAAGAAAAACAGGAAGAAGGTTTTACTTAACATAAACTTAATACTAGTACCTTCTAGAGTTTTTTTCTTGGACAATGCTTGGGCTTTGCATGCACGTAATTGACGAGATATTGTCTCTTCAACTGAGTTTAGAATTGACAGGCATTTGTCATCCCCTTCATCTCTCAAAGGCAGCCCAAAAGACATAGTGAAGATATCCTCTTCCTACAAATACATGAAAAAGGACTTATGTAACAAGTTGATACATGGAGTCACAATTATGCAAAAGAAGATGGTGTCTCGCACTTAAAATGTCAAACAAAAATCAAAAGTGGTGTTCATATTGGTGTATTAATTGTGTACATCAGATCTCACACATTACTAAAGCATTAAATATCCCAATAATTACTTCTGCCACAAAAGCAACCAGAAATGGAGTTTTAGTCAGGAAAGCCACACAAGGGATGTTACCAGAGACTAACAAGTCCCTAGATTAGCATACTCTACACACATGCGCTATCGGTTATAAAGTCTAACAAGACTATGCCACTAGCTGATATGCTATCCTAAAAGCTAAAGCGCACAAGTCTTGAAACAAAACCACTAAATTTGTGCTTCTCACTTGCAGGGAGAACATTGAAGCTACTTTAAGAAAAAAAAATATTGCTCAAGGTGCTTGTCTTCAGATCTGATCAAATACAGCAACATGACAGATCTGAGCCATTTCAAGAAAGGATTTCGTGGACATAGTCAATAAAGATGATAACTGAACCAAAAAAAAAGTCCAAAGTCAATAAGCATGAACTCTTTTTGGAACCATCAAATTCCAAGATTCTAGACATGGTGCGGATTATTGACAAACATGACCAGGAAATATGGAGGAAGATAGCATCCAAGTTCCAACAAACAGTACCTCATGAGTTCGGGCAGTGGAAACCACAGAAATGACAGCATTACAAGTAGCACGCAAAATCCTGCAGAAGCTATGTAGTACAGCATGCGATGAAGTTCTCTCCATTCTCATAAGGTAGAGACATGTAAATACAGTTTGAGCAAGAGGATGCCCCTTGTGCCATGTTGCCTGAAAAATAAAGAATTCACATATGATGTTTACCCAATTGAAAAGGTTGCACATATTACATGCATGAGAGGACTTAAGTACCTCACATGAGAAAAGATGATCCATGACATCAATAGAGCGCTGAACATCAAGTGTCCTGTCCAAGCTAAGCGGGAGTGGGGCGACACCATCTTCTATGGCTTCTTCAATAGAGTTATATCCACTTCTCTCAATTCCAGAATCCATCTTTGGATCCATTATCTATCAAGACAGATAGATATTGAGCAATAGATTAAAATAACAGAAAATACAAGAAAAACAAATATATTGACCACCACACTCAACGGGCCTCACCAGTATGATGTTTGCCTTAGTCACTATGAACTAAAATGTGCATTGGTGCATTCACTAATGTTCAGAAAGGTTCCTACCCTTTTGATCAATATGTTGTTCTGGACTACCTAGCTAGTCCCTCCGTTCCAAATTGTAGGTCGTTTTGGCTATTTTAGGTTCATAGATATTATTATGCATCTAGACATACACTATATCTAGATGCATAATAATATGTATGAACCTAGAAAAGCCAAAACGAACTACAATTTGGAACGGAGGGAGTACAAGCTTGTGAGTGAGTTCACTAGCAGAATGAATGTTGTGAATGTCATGGTCATGGTTTTCAATTAAAGCATTTGCCCATCACATCAAAAAGTAAGCTATCAAGAGATTGCTTCTCATAAGCATGCACACATGCAGATCTACAAGCACCCGAAGAAGTCCAGAAAAGCAACTAGCACAACCTAGAAAATACTATGTCTTCAAGGAAAAGATCAACTAATTGCTAAATCTGATAACTAAATGCACGCGAACAGTTCAGTAGAATCAAAGAGCATCATGAGCCTCAACACTCACTATGAATAATTGGGAGAAAAAGAGACGGAACATTTCAAATAGCAGGGGATGTGGTGCCTGCTTACTTCCAATGCAGACATTGCAGCAAACAGACTAAAGTTCTCCCCATGTACAAGTTCGCCATCCTGGAGATCTATAAGCATGAACTGTCAGTAGGAGAAAAAAGAAGAAGAAAAATTAACTACAAGATATCAGCACGGGTTCAACTGTCAGCTGTATGCCATCTGTATGATGGAGTCCAAGAATACACCTAAATGCAACATCAACATCTCCTAAAGCAGACTTTTGCAACAAGTAACCCTAGACTTACTCTAGATGCATGAAAATACAAACCATCACAGTTACAACATAAAACCATGCACATGATATTAATTCGTAGGACGATCCATTCTACAAAATATCTCTATTGTCAATACAGTTATCCCACTGCAAAGGTAACCTATTTCACATTACTATTCAATCAAACACAATTACAGAGTGTGCGTGTTCCCTCTACAGGTTAAAACTGCCCGGTGCTCGAGCACACCCTGCTGACAACAAAATTTCCCCAGGCAACAAAGCATTTCGCAATCGCATTGCTGGGAACCAAAATGAGAGAAGTCACCCACACCAGCATCCACACATACCGAGATCTATACGCACGATCCAACGCACTGCAGAGCCCTGCAAGCATATACTCGCCAGCCCTCCAAAAAAAAAAGACGGACTAGTACGTTTCACACTATGCAAAGAGCGGGAAGGCTCTGCCTCGAGTTTTACCACGGCACGCGGCGGCGAGGAGCGGCGAGGCGTCAGCCCATACGCCCTGGCCGCTGGAGGTGGGTATGGAGGGGGGCGGCGGCGCGGCGGCCGCGGAGGACGAGGAGCTCGCCTCCATGGAAGAGAAGCTGGCAACGGCGGGCGGTGCGAGATCTGAAGCGCGTCCGAGGAATAGGTCGCGCTCGCGTCCCCTTCGCGCTACTTGGCCGCGGCGGCGTCGGCGGCGGAGGGGTTCGGGGTCGGAGGTTTTCACTGGCTGCGGGGGAGCGAGCCGAGCCGCCGAAGAGCGCAGGTCGTGTCGGGTCGGGTCCAAAGGGGCGAGCCCTTCCTTCACGGACCCATCCATCTTTCTGATCCCCTTCACGGCCCATGAAAACACTTCTGACATGCGATTAGCAGAGAAATTTCTATGTTGAGTATATGCGGTTTATGCGTGCTAAAATTTGCAAGATTGTTTATTCGTTCCTGTGCAAGAATTCTGACAAATTACATCAAACAGCATCATAAGACAGGTATAACTGACAATGCCGTAATGGTATCGTGTCTGTCCCCCCTACCCTTCCTAGCAAATTGAGCGGGAGAACTCAAAAGTAACAAGAAATCAGTTGTTACAGGAAGGCTGCAGCTCCTAGCAAAAACAAGGAAAAACCTTGGCACCCAAAGGAAATGGTTATTACAACGGGTTGAAAAATACAACATTGCAAGACTGGGTTGAGCCATCTCGGGCCCGTGCGTCTTCTCGATTGATTTCTGGCCATGCAATTCAACGCCGAAAAGGGCATGTTTGTTCACTTCTATGCCTTCATCTTTCTCTTCTTTCTCTTGCTCTTGTTCTTCTTGGATTTGGCCTTGGTGGTGGGCTTGCTCTTGTAGTCAGGAGCTTTGTACTCGGGCACATCGCGAAGCCCCAGCTTTGACAGAACAAGGCAGTAAGAGTCCCAATCGGTTCTTCTCAAGTATTTGAGGTACTTCTTCCTCCTTTGAACCATCTCTTGAAGCCCCTTTCTAGAATGTTTATCCTGCGTCACAACAGGGCTTACACATTTACTTCGCCGAATCAAGATTAAAAAGTTCCAAAAGCATCACTGCATACCACTTCTTTTTAGATGTTGTGGTAAACCATTAAAAATAAATCATAAAAGAACCTAAAATTTTGCATACCTTCTTGTGTAGAACAGCTGACAAATGCTTGATTTTCAGAGTCAGTTGGGCAACTGAAAACAAAATATGGACATATCAGTAATATGCATAATCCACATACAAGGCAGAAAAGCCAACAAAACATATAATGCATTATGCATAAAAATTTTAAACATACGTCAGAGCTACTAAGAGACATCATGAATAAAAAAGAAATAAAATCTCTCATGCCATAGTAACGCTTTTCTCCAGTGACCAAGAAAGTCGAGAACAAGGGATTTACATAGCTGAAAGGTGTTTACTTCCAGGAATATAAGGCCCTATTTGTTTAAGCTTCCTGGCAGCTTCTCAACGTGAAAAGCCAGAAGCTCAAACAAACAACAGACTTCCCGTGCAGCTTCCGAGAAGCTGGAAGCCTAGAAAAACTGAGTTTTATATGAAAAGCTGGAAAGCTCAGTTTTATGAGCTCTTCGTAACTTTTTGAGCTCAGAAAGCTAAACACATCTTCTAAAAGGTAGTGTTGGCTTTTCAGAACCAAAATGCCAGCAACAGCTTTTCAGAAAAGCTCAAAAGTTGCAGCTCAACCAAACAGGCCCTAAGTACAAGCCTCATTCAGATCTAAGCATCAAATAAATAACAAATCAAGCTGAACTAGCATTACAATCGACTTCATAGCATCAATGTTATGAACCAGCTTGCAGTATGTATTGCGCAACCTCACAAAGAACAAAATATAGACAAGCTGGTGACCTGAGGCCCAGAACAAGGGATTTACAAATATCAAAGGTGTTTAGTTACAGGAATATACATACAAGGCTACAAGCTTGCTTCAGATCGAAGCATCAAATAAATAACAAATCAAGCCAAACTAAAACTATAAATCAACTTCATAGCATCAGTATTACACACCACCAAGTTTCAGTATGTATCATTCAACCTCACAAAGAAGAAAATGTATGAAAACAGTGAAAAGGCATTATCTAGTTAAGAATGAAATAATGTGCATGGCATTCTTATTTTCGCGCAGTTGTGGCTGCATCTTTCACAAGTAGAATGAAAGTGGTGCAAGAAGGAAATAATAAAATATTTACTTTGAACTCGTGCAGAACCACAGTCATTCTCGGACATCTTGAACTCGTCCCTCACCCTTTGGAGCTCCAGTTTCATCTTCTCTTCGGATGACATATGGTCTGGATGGAAATACTGAAGAAAACAGCATGCCTTAGCAGTAGTAGATCACATCCTACGACCTCAAACAAGCTATTGAATCATTTCATGTGCAGGAAAAGAAAAAAAGATGGCAAAGCAAAGGGCAATCTCACCCTCTCCACCAACTCCTCCTGCGGAGGCAGTCGCGTGTAGTCTGGTGTCATCTGCCCCCCAAGGCTCAGCATTGTTTGCAGGTGTACCCCCTGACCCTGAACCGTTTTTTCTGGTTGCTTGAGATTTAAGATGCTTTTCCGGATTACAGCGAACTTCGCACCAAGCCGATGCTCCTGCTTCTCCAACTCCACAAGCTTGGCGATCCGCCCCTGCAGCTCCTCGAGCGAGAACCACTCCTTACCGTCCTTGACCGCGCCCGCTGGCCGCAGGTCCCCTAGCCTTTTCCCAAGATCCTCGTAGCTGTAGACCCTCATAAGCGTGGTGCCAGAATCCTTCTCCTCTTCTTCCCCAGCCTTCCCGCCTCTCTCTAGCTCCTTCTTGAAGATGTCCGACTTATGGGACAAAAACGGCGTCGGCTGAAGGGGCTGCCTCTGCTGCGCCGGCAAGGCGCCCTTGAGGCTCCCTCTGATGGGATCGAAGCTGCCCAAACCCTGCCCAGTATTGGGACGCTGGTTCTTGAGCAAGTCCATGAAGGATGGGGTGGCTCCGGGAGTGGAGGGGGAGGCTCCGGGAGTGGAGGGGGAGGTCAGGCCGCCGGATCTGCGGAAGGACTCGAGGGCCTGGCGGACATCGGGGAGCTCCTTTGGAGAGTGGTTCATCGGGATCCGACGCGGAGGGGGCGACCTGGGCGACACGCGGAGGCGCTCTCGGATGTCCTGGAAGAGCGCGGACGCCGAATCCCGCGGCGGCGCGCCGGGGTTGGATTGCGGAGAGGAGGGGAGGGGGTGGGCGGCGTCGGGGCCGTTGGCTGGTGGCGGGGGCGGAGGGAAGGGCGGGTTCGAGGAGAAGAAGGCACGGGGGACAGGGAGAAGGGGTCTTCTCCGGGGGGTGATGCCGCGGAGCGCCATGGCGGCGGCGGCGGACGGAGGTGGAGGGGTTCACTCCCTCTCCCGCTGTAGCATAGGGTTTTTGGGAAGACAAGGCCAAACTCTCCGCAGCGGACGAGTGGAGTGCGTGCGCGAGCGATGTGTGAGAACGGGCAGGCTGAAGGCCGTGCTGGGCCGGGCGCAATCGGCAGGTGAACTGGGCTCGGGCTGAATCCTAGATACTCTCAGCCTGTAGGCCTCATGGCCCATCTAATCAGCACTGGCTGTGGCGGTGGCAGTTCGCCATGGTGTGGCGGTGAATATGCTGGCACGGCACAGGAGGGTAACGTCGCCGGCATCTACCACTACCACCGATCGAGACTCTCCTCCTTCCGTGTCTCCACCGCACATGAGGACAGAGGACCTCTGAGACCTTGCTCCATAGCACGATAGCTAGCGCCAGAACGCATGGAGATGAACGGAGGCACCCAGTGGAGCAGCGGAAGCGCAAAAGGATGAAGTGGAAAAAGGTCATATACGCTGGTATAGCGCTGCAGAATCAGAAAGCATGTGACAGTTCATATGACCGAAATAAGAACGCCCGTTCATTTCACTTCACTCATTATTCCATCATCCATGTATCTCGAATCCAACGCGTACTCTCACTAATCCCCTTTTCGTAGGGTGTGACTGCATCTAAAGTTTTAGGATTTTCTTTCCCTTATCGTAGCTGTACTCGGAGTACACGCCCACATCATCATCAGGTTTATCCTTCTCCACGTCATCAGAAAGACGCCAACATGGCATGGGCACAGGCCACCTGCAATTCAATGCAAAGAAAAAATGATAAGAGTATCGCATATGGACGAACTTAATATATAGCAATATACCCACCTGTTTAACCTAGTTGCGGGATCCTTATCTGTTTTCCAGAAAGGCGTACCAGAGGGATCACTCTCAGTTTCTCCAGCCTTACTGTAAAGAATACCATTAAATAGATTATGGTTCATTCAAACTGCCTCAAAACCTTAAAATGTTCAGAAAAATTAAAATACGTGATGCACACTTGAATACCTTCTTAACTTGAACGATTCTAAGATCTCACAGATGTTCCCCCATAACAGGAAAGGGGTTCCTATTTCCTTATCATAGAAGTTCATGCCAAGAACATCCCCATCCAGAGTAACAAGGGGGCCTCCAATCCCAGCCTAGCAAGGTGACATGGACAGGTTATGATTTCTATTCCAAATAGACATTGCTAGCCGACTGACGCGAATCCAACTATATATTTACTCACCATGAAAAGTTTTAGGCAATAAAAACACATAAGGTTACCTTAGTGATTTTGCATGAGGAACGCACGAGGAGGTCGCAATCAAGTGTGCCGAAACCAGCTCCCCACCCATAGCCATTAATGCACCTGATTTGAAGCAACGCCCTACAGCTGCTACCTTGTAACAATTGGACCAAGAAAGCCGAGTATTTGCTGGACGGATACCTTGTAACAATTGGACCAAGAAAGCCGAGTATTTGCTGGACGGAGATCACGGCGGTCCTCGACACTGACACTGACTAGAGCAACATTGTAATGCGGATCGTGATGCTCTAATTTCCCTTCTACGCACTTCTTGTTGTTTGGAAGCAATACTTCAATCTGAAAATGATACAGTGATGACACTTAAGCAGCAAGTTAAAGAACAAGCAATCGCAGAATAATGAGCACTGACCCTCATGTTTTCAACAATCTCATCCAGGCCACCAGAATTTCCAATCAAGCTTGCTGATGTCAAAATAATTGGAGATCCATTCCATTTAATAAAAAAACCCGTGCATGCAAAAAACCTTTTTCCTCCTGCACCAGATTCTGGTTATCAGCTAGTTGTTATCAAAACAGAGATGAAACAGTAAATGGCACAGCACTATAAAATCTCCATTGAATGAAGCCAGCGCGACAACATTGCGACGTATGCTGCAAGCTGCTTTTCCACTAAGTTTTCTCCAGACACCTTTACCACACATATCACCAAAAGTCTCTTCAAAAGTATTGACCAAAATCGTTCTGGCTGAGAAATATACATTTTAGGATAGTTGTTAGTGGTACATGAGAGCTATAAAAGGTCAGCAAATTTAGAAAAGCTGACTCACCACCTAACATGGTTGATGGTAACTTAGGGTAACCCATGGAGTCCAGATCTAACTGTTCCTTGTTGAGAAGACTTCTGTGTGCTGGTGCAACAAGGTCGGTGATCAGCGCTTGCATATACTGAATTATTGATAACTATATATGGCAAGTAAATTCACGTAAATTCTGTAAGTGCATAATAATGATCAGTATGTAATGTTAGTATATTATGATGACAGCCTGAGCAGCAATCCACATTAGAAGTTGGCGTGCATGAACATACCCAAGAACATAATGTACATGCATTACCTGATAAGCAGAAGTAATATAAGCATACTAGTGAAAGAGCCAAACTAGTTGATATAAATATGTAAAAGCTAAACTTACACAGCTTCTAAATCTATCATTACAAAGCTGCAACAATTTGCACGATACCACAATGTTAAGAAGCATCAAGGAGTGGCTGTATGCTCACCTTCTTGATAGCTGTTAGATTTACCACCTACGGGTGCTCCAAACCTGCAGAAAAATATAAAAGTTACTTGTACCCAAAAATAAAATGGACCAAAGAAGTGTTTTAATACACAAAATGGTGCCAAAACCTACACATGTAGAATCATAGGCCAGGAACAAGATAGAGGAAACAGGACCTGAACTCCTGAAGTTGTATGGATATAATAAATGTTTCATCAAAACATGACCATAATGCCTTCTAGTGTGCACGTTTCAATAAGAACATACAGCTCCAACAATGGCACAAGAAATATGACAAATCTACTAATCTAGCACAGGGCAACTGTGATACATGCCTAAGGACAGCAAATATTTTGGTTGAGGTTCAAAGAAACAAGTCAATATTAGAAGTAAACATTGAGAAACTGCAAGGTGCAGATGCCAAACAAGATAAGAAAGAGCAACAGATGATCCAGACTATCACATACATATGCTGTATGGAACGCAAAAAGGCTCACCCTGTAAGCTCATGTAAGGGAAGGGGAAGTGAGGTGGAATGGAGTAGGTGAACCAATGAAGGGCATATATCAATTAGACGTACCCGTAAACCCTCAAACATTCTAACGGCACCTGACCAGTCACCTTTTGCCAGGATGTCCAGTAACACTCCAGACGCTTGGAAATAGTGCTCCATGGTAGGAAAACAGCTCTTCCAGGAACCAAAAAAAGGTTCATGCCAATAAATTTCCCATCAAAAGAAAAAACTGATCCACCTTCCCAAGCCTAATAACACAATAAAGGTGACAGGCAACGAGGGTTACATTTGAACAAAATGTAAGTGGTATGGAACAGTTAAATACAAAATAAAATCCAGTTTTATTGCCTACATGCATATAATAAAAGAAACAGAATAAAATGGTCTACCTCTGAGGTTTTACTGTCAAGATCTTTATCATCCTTAGATACCCTTAAATCACCACCCAGTTCCACACTCCTGGCCATTAGATCACCAGAGAGACCACGCCCAACTACATATGCCTTACCATAGGGCACAGATTCCAGCACACATTCGAAAATTCCAACATGAACATCAATGAAGCGACGGACGTTGACAACAGCAAAGTTGTGATCTAAATCATATTCAGCCAAAAAACCCCTGTACACTTCCTTGCCTTCATGGCACACTTTAATCTACAAAACAATAATAAGGCAAGAAATGATCACATAATGATCAGAAGCAAACAAAATAGTAAATGATGAATGTCAGCGCCAACCTTTAAGTCATAATAGTATTCATTTGTTTTACCATCGAAAGCTCTAGCCAAACTTGCAGAAGTCAGAAACCTTGTAAGATAAGGCCCATGGCGTGCTATAGCTATGCCCGAGCATGAAAATAAGGTTATGTCCCCTACAGAAGATTGCAACTCCATTCATTTAACTGGTAGTGTTTCAATGTATATTTGTTGGAAAACTAAGAAGACTATAGCAGCATATATAATCACCATTGCACAAGGAAATTGAGGCAACACTTTTACGAAAGTCTGATTTAACACCATCAGATAGCTCAGTGCAAACATCTTGATTAGAGTCCTCATCAAGCAAGCAACCTAGTTGAAGAAAAGAAAACATTAAGGCAACTGCGAGTGCTCAAAAACTGTGAAAATGTGTGTGTGTGTGTGTGTTTGGGGGAGGGGGGGGGGGATAGCAGACCTGAGACCCACTCAGTCTCGCAAGCTCTTCTGTTCTTATGAGAGCTTCTAGCGAGATCACCACCATCTCTCTTAGTTTTCCGCATCTTTTTCAAGGCTGAAGCAGAACCATTTTAGAAATATAACAAAGGGGCAAAATGTGGGGTCATAAGCAGTAATAAAGCAAACAATGTAAAAGTATAACCGACCAACCATCAAAGGAATGCTAGCCTTATGTCAGGCCTGAAAGACCAAGGTTAATAATTTAAATAGGGTCCCCAAAGAAGGTGGCCAAAGAGCATAAAATCTTAGCTCAAGTATCAACTATAGCATGGAGTGCTGACATCAAAATGCCTGTGCACTCTAGACTGCTACACCTGATGTATCAGAAGTATCTACCAGCTAGTCTACTCGTTAGTTTGGTCCAACTGTATTTAAAGTATCAATTTGCTCCCCAAATACATGCATCAATGGTATTGTGGAGCAAAGGGCATTACCACAGACACCTAAAAGAAAAGAGCTCACTTAAGCCCATATTTGTTGGTGCAGGTTGTAGTATACTGGTGTTTTAAGGTAGTCAAGACTAGGCTTTACCTTCCATCGGACAATATGCAATATGTTTCTGCCACTATTTAGTCTAGACCGGGCATAAAAAACTACCATATAAGCAGTCAAACAGCCATATATGCAGCCACACAGATGAAGAACTTTCTCACTTTTAATATTTCCTCGTCTGCCGAGAAAAGGCCATGCAAACATGTAGAGAGATTTTGTAACAGAAAAGGGAGGGAGGGGGAACCATGGAGCCTAGCGAGAAACAAGGACATGGCTCTTAATATGCGGCACTGAGATAACAATTCAAAACGAATACTACCGAACTAATCTGAAACTGTGCATAGATTCTTTGACCGGATTTCTAAACAAACGTTGTTGAATACCAATATTGTACGCTCAATCAAGCTTTTAAGCCCGAGTTCTCCAATCAGACGGACGCATGTAATCGGCTGGATGTACCTGGAACAAACACTGCTACACCCCGGTTGCCACAATACGTGGGGCACAGGGTGGGATTTCGTCGTTCCCCTCTGCCGGCGCAAAAAAAGAAATAGGGGCAGATCTAGGGTTTGAGGTGCCTGAAGGCGGGGAAAGGGATAGAGGGTCATGCACGTACCTTAGAAGGCGCACAGCGGTGCGGAACCCCTACCAGGATCGCCCGGAGAGGGGGGGAGGGGGCGGCAAGGAAGGAGATGCTTTGGGCCTGTTCGGTCGACTGAGCCAGGCTCCAACGGGCCAGGCCAGTTGCATGCAATTGTAGCAGATTGGTTGCATGCATGCACCTAGGCCCCATAGAACAGCTGTTTGGTTACCTGCCTTTCTTTGTTTTCCCGTACCGAATGTCTCACAGTCCGTGTTCGTGTGCCGCGCTGCATCAGCTCGCCCTGGCTCCCGAGAAACGCTCAATTCTACTGTTTCCAGCGGGCCTAGCTCCGGCTGTACCGCATGGCCAGGGCCTGGCTCGAGCGATGGACCAGGAAACCAATCAACTCAAACTTGCATCTACAGAGCCTGGCTACAGGAGAAGCATGCAATTTGTGCAGTTGCACTATTGCAGGATGAAGAAACCAATTCGGTCTGATTGGTTCGGTTGTCTTCCCAGGTCGCGGACTCGTCGCAGAAGCGCTGCACCCTTCCTGCGCTTTTTTCTCATCATCAGTTGATGGTCCGTGTTCCATTTTCCTTCAACCACGAAACCGGATGTTTGACACCCCGAACTTTACATGCAAATCACGTCCCTCGCTAGTTTTGACGGTTATTTAGCATGACGTGACGTGAGCCCCACATGTCAGATAATATGTAGCAGTGGCCCACATGCCATGTGGCTCTGTTCTCCCTCTCTTCTCTCTCATCCCCTCCTCTTTTCTCTCTCTTCCTCCTTCCTCTCACTCAGCCCTAGAGCGACGGCGCCTAGGGCACCCGAGCCACGAGCCCTCCACCGCCGCCGACCGCGCATGGCCTAAGTCAGCCCTATGCGGCATGCTCCAGCTTCTTCCCGCCTCCCGCGCGTGAAGCTCGTAGCCGACGGCCGTGCTGATTTCCCTCTCCTCGAAGCTGCCCGTGTGGACCTCTCCGCTGCCCTCCGCACGTGCTCGAGCTGCTAAACTGCTGATTGAGGGCTTTGCTTCCTGTGCTGCAGGCTGTAGCTGCTAGATTTGGTGAAGGTAACAAAGGGGAGATTAATTTGACCAGAGAAAGAGAGAGTTGTTGGTTCGTGGGGAAGAGAGAGCATGTGAGGAAGGAAATAGTTGGTGACTTGCTTGCTCTGTAATGGATGAGTAGAGAAGGAATGACATACACTGTAAGAGAGAGCTGTTGTTGTTGTTCGGATTTGGAAGCAGAGGAGGGAGAGATACCGGAGCAGTGCGGCGGCGGCGTGCTCGCACAGGCCACCGCTGTGCCTCGGCGCCCGCGCGAAGCACCCGGTCGGCCGGTTCGGCGCGGCATTCTGCACGCGGCTACGCCACACGTGCGGAGCCCCTCACCCTGTGGTGGAACCGCCCAACTTAAACTGGTTTAAGTGCGCCTAATCGCTGTCAGGATAGCAATTATCCGAAACGCACTTAAAACAGTATAAGTCCGGTAGTCCGTCGAGTGTCCCTAGGACTCCTCGAAACATCCACGACGTGTTCCATAGCCATACATCAGGATCACTTCCACGATGGGAATGTATCAACAAATATTACATTTTTACATACATATCGAGGTGCAAATTATTACAACCATAGTTTGAAGCAAACTTAACAATGTAGGTCAGAGCAGTTCTAAGAGTTTAAAACATAAACTAGTCCAGGTGAAAGTTAAACAACTGAGTTTTATTTCTAGGGTATTATGAGACTCGTAAAAATACCCTAGTTCTTCAGGGCTTCTCCCTCGGTGGACTCCTGCTGTGGTTCTGAAATAGCAACAAAGGATTCCCCTGAGTACGGGGTACTCAGCAAGACTAACCCAACTAACCAATATAAAAAGTGTTTCCGAAACTGAATGATAGTTGTTTAGTGTACTGGCTGACTCACATTTTTGCTGAAAGAGCTTACTATAAGTAAAACCTTAGTTTTATCTTTTAATTCAGATTGAGTTTGTTACCTGACCAATCTAGATGGCGAAAAGAAATATTTTTGCAATCAGTTGGAATTAAGTCATACAACATATTTAATTTCGAAAAAATATTGCATTCACTGGATTACACTACGATGCTTAACGATGATCAAGTGCATTCATAACCAAGAATTGCGGCGATCCGGATCAATTTACATCCTGCAGGAGAATACCCTGACCACCAGCTATGTACAACTGTCCAGGTTGTACATAACGACCTTTCGATTAGCCGCACCCAAAGATTAGGAATATGACTACCCGAACCCAGGGACGTACCCCCACATGGGACCCCACGTCTGGCCTGATCTCCATGTGAGTTTCAGGCTACGCCCCTGCCATTCTCCAGCACGTCAAGCACGGGTACGAAATATTCCCGATCAGAGAGCCAACTAACCTACCGGGCTTTATTGGTCCCATACCCAGTAAGCAACCAGGTGAAACTCACTTGATCAAAGATTAAGACAACGATCGCGCCTTAACCAAATTAACTTAGCAGACAGAACTACCATCTCTAGCTTCTGTCAGCATTTCCAATTTCCAAGCTATTTTTCCTTGACTAACATGTATGACCAAAATTTACCTTAGAGCAAAGCAACCAAGTGGCTTGAAGTATCTAAGCATTGCTAAGCATAGGATAGTTACTAATTAGTGAACAAGTGGCAAAGATGTCCTCTAAACAAGGTAGGATCATGCACCAGGATAGGTTTCAATCAACTCCTAGACTTAATGCGTTCATATGGAAAATAACCAATAATTAGACACATGAAATAATAACTCCAAAGTAGGTAGGTATAGATGCACCGGGGCTTGCCTTGATCTGTAAAAATGTTAGCGTTGTCCGACGGACCGGCTTCACAGGGGATCAACTCAACAATCTCCTCAAACTCCGAAGGTTCTTCAGATAAATCCAAGAATTCCACTTCTGGAGCTTCGGTGTCTACGATTTAGTATATGCAGGAGTTAGAGATGCAAACTTTTGAACACATGACCATACAACTTTCCTTCATGATAAAGTTGCAAGCCAACAAGTGACTATACAACCTATCATCATGATAAAGTTGCAAGCCAACACTAAACTACCCATAAAGGTTAACCCACCATTTTTAATCTTTTTACTAATCCTACCTTAGGCCTTTTCTTTTATTTTTAGAAAGCATTATAAATATTTTCTAATCTCAAAACTTAATTCCTATGGATTAATAATAATTTGTGAATATGAAAATATTATTCAAAATTTTATGCATTTAATAAAGGTTAAGCATTTATTTAAATACCTTAATAAAAAGGCATTAAATAAATACCTAAATTTTATTATTTTTCCTAAGGTTTAAAAATTTTAATACATAAAGGAAAATAAAACAATCCTAACAAAATTGGTTTTACTATTTTTGGACACTTCTAGAATTTCCCGTGATTTAAATGGTGAAAACCGAATTTAAACTATTTATCTACAAAAGGAAAAACCTATGATTATCCAAAACCTCCGGTCAAACTTTTCTTACTCCCCTCCTTTCTACCCCTTCTCTCATGCGTTGGGCCCCTTGGATCGGCCCCACTTTTCCCTTCCTACTCTACCCGCTAGCCCACCCCTTCTCTCTCTCCTTTCCCTGGCGCATGGGCCCCTGGCGCCAGGGTCTTATTCTCCCCTGCGCCCAAAAGCAGGGCGCGACAAGGGGCGGCGCGGCTTGATGGTCGGCGCCCTGCCGGTGACGGGGCCGGGCCGGGGAGGCACCCCCAGGCCACGGCGCACCCGTGGGTGGCGGCGGCCCCCCGGGAGATGGCCCGAGCTAGGCTCTCCACGGCGGTGGGCGGCTTGGCCGGCGGCCGGCCGTGGCCAAGCACGGCGACGGCATACACACGGCCCTCGACTCCTCCTAAGGCTTCCTAGAGACCTATGGACTTACCCAAGACTTACCACACGAAGAGAGGATGGCGGCAAAGAGGAGCTCACCGTGAGCAGAACGTTGACGGCGGGCGGACGGAACGGCGGCGACTAGGAGCTCGCCGGTGGGGAAACTGGAAAAACGGGAAGGCACGATTGTTGGCGAGGTGCTGGTGGAGATTTGGGTGGGAGGAATTGATGCGGGAGGCGGTGGAACGGCAGGAATCGGCCGGCAGCAGTAGCTCGGCCGTGCTCTGCTCGTGAGGGTGAAAAAACAGAGTGACGGGGTAAAAGGGATAAGCGCAACGGCGGGAACAGTACGTATACAAAATTTTTACCGCGTGCATGAGTGCCACCTTGCCTAGCTCGTAGGCTTGCGTGGGTGCGGATGTGGCCCTATGCATTGCGCTGGACGACGGGCGAGAGTGCCGGCGGCGACACGACTCTGCTTCCTATTTGTTCTCCCCCCCCCCCTCCTTCACTCCGAAACTTAGACCTCCCAAATTTGTCGATTTTGAATCCTATGGTCCAAAAGTCTTTTAAGAAAACTTGTAGAAGAACTCAAGTACTTCAATTGATAAATTGGCCTCTACCTGAGATAAGCGCTCTTGGGCCGAATTTTTTAAGTCTCAAATTCGGGCAGAACTGAACTGTACTGAATCCCTTTGATTCAGTTCGCCAGGCACTGTAAGAGGACCATTTGCCCTTCTTTTGACTCGATTTGAGTAGCTCAAACTTGCTCCATAGGGTTCAACCCTCATCTATTTGTGTTCTATAACTAACAAAGATTCCATTTTGCACATGAACCCATATACCTTTTACACTATATTTCCCTGAAACTTGATCCAAACATGGTCATCCACTGCTGTTTCAGACTTAGGAAAAATCACTTCAGCAACTAGGCTGAAAACTGCTTAATTGTCAATTTTGAGTCCCATTTTAAATTTAATTCCTCCACTTTCTCTGGCCAACAACACCCCACTAAGCTTGTCTAAGGACCATATTTCACTAATGTTCAGAAACTTTTGCCCACTTATATGAAAAATTATGCAGAAACCAATTCTGAAGTTGGGTACTCATTATGATTTTCCGAATTGCGTATTTTCGGACGGGAAATAGTAACTCGGTTGATTCCTTTTTCGGTTACATTCTTGAGGGGTTTAAGACTAGAATTAGTCTCCAACTACACGCCTTTGAGTTCTAAACATCCTCAAGACTCAACCTCATATTTTTGCCAAATTTATTCAAATTTGGAACTCCAAATTGCAATTTCGGTCAAATTCGACTTGAATTTGACTTTGAGTCAAATTACCTTCCTTGAGCTCCAAGCTCGTCATTAACTCCTTATTGGCACCCTTAGGCTGTCATTAACATGAGGTGTTACACACCCTCCCGCTCAATGCCGTAGCCCGCGCCGCCCCTCGACCTCGCGTCCTCGCCGTCGCTTCCGAGCTTGCACACCGCGCCCGTGCGTCGCCGGTTGCGCAGTGGCGGAGGCGAACGCATCGACCATTGCCAAGCACGAGGAGCATGATGCCGGCCATGGATGGGGAGAGGTGGAGGCGCGAGGCGTGGAAGCAGAAGTGGAGGAGCATGACACCGGCCATGGACGGCCTCGTTGCTTGCTGCGGAATGCCGAGCGCGTGGACGTGGGGAGCCCCTAGGTGCCGCCGTGGGGGGACCCCAGGCGTCGCTGTCGGGGGCTATTCATGGGGAGAGTGAGGGAGGAGGAAGAGAGAGAGGAGGAAGAAGAGAGAGGGGAGAAGAAACTTACCTGGCATGTGAGGGCCACTACCATCTGATGCCTGGCATATGGAGCCCACGCCACGTCGTGCAAAACCACTGTCAAAACCAGCGAGGAACGTGATTTGCATGGTATTGTGTAGTTCGAGGTGTCAAACATCCGGTTTTACAGTTGAAGGATCAAAGTCAGACTACATCAATAGTTGAGGAATGTGGAAAGGACCTTTTCCTTTGTTTCGTGTGAAGTTTGCCGTGCCGCTGCTTTTCTTTCTCATCATCAGTCCGCTCACCCATGACAGCCCATTGTCTACCCATATGCTTTTCTTTCTTCTTCTGTTTTTTCCTGGCCCATGATGACCCATTCCGATCTCTTCTAAGTCTAAAACATATTTTCATTTGACAGAATGTCTATCTTCTCTTCTATTTCCAATTTGATTTTTATATCTGCACCAAATAATTTTTCTATTTACTAGAATAACTTGTTCTTCTAGATAAACCATTTTTTCTTTCTAGTTGGAACAATTTTAGTTCTCTAGATAAGGGTGAGGCTGCGGATATGCAGTTGAACACATTTTTTCCAATATCGGCACTCATTTGCAAGTAGGTCTCGTGGTCTCGCCATCTTGTTGTTTAACTTGAGATGGGTCAATCCTGTTACCAGGATGCTGCATTTTTCCTGCGTAGTTATCAGTGAACACTACCTTGAGGTCCTTCCACGAGTCGATGGAGTTCTTATCCAAAAATTCGAGCCATGTGAGTTGCGCTGCCTCCATGCAGATGGGGAAGTAGATGAATTTGGTGTCATCATTTTCCCCAGCTGCTTGTCCTGACAGCAAGTAGCACCGGAGCCATTGGACTAGATCCTGCTTGCCATCGTACTTGGTGATACCCAGAGGTTTGAACTTTTCGGATAGAGTTGTCCTCCTCACACGTCTTGAAAAGGCGAGGAACCCGTCAATATCATCTCCTGGGTGTTCGACTTCTTCCTTGCGCTCACGGCGCCGTCCGTCGATGATGGTACAGGCATCACGGCTGGCGTTGATCTTGTTGCGGAGGTTTTCTACTAGGCATTAAAGCTCTGGGTTAGCCCCACGGTGGCTACGACCTCCCGAGGGTTCTGCCCGACTACCTTCAGCTCCAGCTTAGCTTGGTCTGGACAGAGAGCCTCTATGGCTGCTGCCATGTTGACTTCACTAGGATGGGGAGTGTTGGACTGACTGTATCGGACTCTGCTGATCGAGTTGTTCATATGCAAGTTTCGCCGGTTCAGCCAACTGTCTTGTGTACTTGTTCTAAGGTATCGTGCGGGTGATGAGATCAATAGACTCAACGGTAGCCAGGAGAGTACGATGGTGACGCGTTTGAACTGCTTCAAAGGCGTTATCCAAGTTCTGGATTGGTAGGTCCGCTGCAAGGCGACGGTGGCGCTCTGCTCTTGCGGTGTTTCTTGCTCGTCATTGAGTTATTTGATCTTCGATCTCTTCTCCAACAACGTTGACGGTGAGTTCATCATGCGAGACATCATCCGGGTGACCTCATGTCGCGGGTTTCTATCCTGTTGCTCTTCTTCTTTGTCCACTTCTCCAGTAATGATGGTGAAGAGTTCTCGCTCTGGAGAGTGGCTTCCTGAGCTTGAAGTGATGACCTCCGTGGTGTTGCCTTCCTCGTAGATAGGCGATAGAGGAGCTCCCTCCTGGTACGGGAGAGTGTCGAGGTAGGCAATGAGGTGCGAATCGTTGTCTTTGGCAAGAGCTGGTGGCTTTATGTTGGGCCAGCAGACGAATTTGCCTTGGGAAGTTGATGTGATTATTAGGCCCTGCTGCGGACCTACTAAAGGAGTCTCCTCGTACGGATCCGAGTAGTAGTCGAGGTCCTCGATCGTATCCGTATCAAATTGTGATTTGGACAGGGCAGCCTGATAAATAGTGGCCACGTTGCGGAGTTCGAACGAAAATCGACTCGAGTGGTAATCCGACTCGCACGATGGCTTATGTGCCGGCTCGTGAAAGTTAATCCGACTAGCGGGAGAAGTCAAGTTGAACTCGGACTCGTCCCCCCAGCCCCTGACTAGGTCAAAAATTGAAAATTCGCCAAAATTATCGATGGGATCGTCTAGAGCTTGGCGCTGGAGCTTCATGGTTTGTTGTTGCTTCTTCGAGGTCGACGTAATGTGGCGGTGGAAATTTCCAGTGCTGTCTACGATGCAAACTCAGGAGCCGAAGACAAATGTTGCGCCTGCTTCGAACGCGATGATTGGCTTGATGATGACTTGTGCCATCAAGTTCGCCAGTGGATTCTCGGTGAGGCCCCCTACCTAGCGTGCCAGCTGTTGGTGTCTAGACCCGGCAACCTACCGAGGGGGGTGCTCGAGGTAGTGTTTTGGTTAGTGGGGCTCGTCGAGATCAGGAACTCGATAGTAAACGCAGACATACGATTTAGATAGGTTCAGGCCGCTAGATTGTGTAACACCCTATGTCCTGTGTGTTGGTTGGATTGAATTGCTTTGGAGGGGTCCCTGCCTCGCTTTATATTGCCGGGGACAGGGTTACAGAATACTACTCGGATACGACTAGAGGAGTTCTACTCTTATTACAACGAGTACTTTTCTAATCCTCCACTAGTTCCTGTCTTTCCATATAGACTACGCTATCCTGTGCCATGGTCTCTATGTTATATGCGTCTCGGTGTCCAGCCCTATATTTAGAACTATCCAAACCTTCTGATAGTCCTCCTATTTTTCTTTCTTTTCCTTTTTTCTAGCAACCAAGTTAGAAAATTAAGTTTAGTAACCCAACTCTTTGTGTTAGAATGTTCCCTGGCCAAATATTACTATTGCTACCTCAGACAATAAATGTTTATCAGTTTTTTTCTGCGCCAAATGCTTATTTGGCATGATAATAATATAATCATGATGCTTTCAAATAGACTTAGTACAATTTTTATTTATTGTATAATGTAAAGCAAGTAATTATAAGCAGGACTAGCAACCATCAACCTTATATTCCCTCCGATCCAAATTAATATTTGTTTTGATTTTTTAGATACATTGTGATGCATCTAGATATATGGTACTCCCTTCGTTCCAAATTGTAGGTCGTTTTGGCTTTTCTAAGTGCATAGTTTTTATTATGCACTTAGATATAGTGTATGTCTAGATGCATAATAATATCTATGAATCTAGAAAAGCTAAAACGACCTACAATTTGGAACGGAGGGAGTATGTAAGATATGTAGAAAAAAACTAGTACATCCTATCCTATCCTATCCAGCCATTCCATTCTTCTTGCTTCTCTACTTCGATCTTGTCCCGAAACAAGTGCTCTAATTCATGTCTGGCTGTGAACATCCGTCTAGAGGCTGCTGGTCCAAAAGGCTAAGACCATTGGCAGAAGCTTCTAATCCATGCTTGACTTGTGTACAATGTTTCAAATCTCATGCAACAGCTGCGCCACGTTCACTGCAGGATCAGAGTCATTGAGCCTAAACTGTGACTGTGAGTGTACCAATCTGCACATAAGCACATTCAGTGATATTAGCAAGGGAAGAAGGTCAGCTAGACACAGATAGTGCTTGTCAGTAGCTACTTGCCTACTTGTACAGTTGTACTTAGTGGAAAAGGAAGTGATCGAGCGATATATTAGCAAGGGAAAAAAGGTCAGGTAGTGCTTGTCAGTAGCTACTTTGTGTAGACTATGGCGAAAATCCATTCAGTGGCGAGTGCTCGGCAACGAATCACGGCCTTGAAATGACGGCCCAAGAAGTCGACGTGCAACCGCTTCTGCGACAGAACGAGTCATAGTCGCGCGCATCACTATCAGCCCCTTGATTTCCACACTAACCGGCAGTGATTATTTAGTCCATGCATTTATTGCATTTGCATAGGCACAGATTGGTGATGGGCCTTGTTCGAGCGCTATTATTAGATGGCAAAATTGGTCAGTGAACGCACTTAAAAAATGTCTTTTGCCATGGTCATAAAAAATTGTGTCTTTGCCGAAAGACAATACAATTCTATATTGACTATATAAATACGCTGATGTACACTATGATTTATTTAATAATATTTTCTATTCAAAAGAATCACAAAACATTCCTAAAAGATTATTATTCGCCGTCCTACTCGAACGGAGTGGCGCCGTAGCGCGAGGCCTCCTAGACCGAGGGAGTGTTTGGATACGAGGTCCTAAACTTTAGGAGTGTCACATCGGATGTTCGGATGCTAATTAGAAGGACTAAACATGAGCTAATTATAAAATTAATTGCAGAACCCCTATACTAATTCGGGAGACGAATCTATTGAGCCTAATTAATCCATGATTAGCACATGTTTACTGTAGCAGTACATTATCAAATCATGGACTAATTAGGCTTAATAAAT
This sequence comes from Setaria viridis, assembly GCF_005286985.2. Lineage (NCBI taxonomy): Eukaryota > Viridiplantae > Streptophyta > Magnoliopsida > Poales > Poaceae > Setaria > Setaria viridis. The sequence continues at coordinate 40,022,412 of NC_048263.2, read as the reverse complement.
TCGTCTCGTGAATTAGACTCCATCTGTGCAATTAGTTTTGTAAATAGTCTATGTTTAATACTCCTAATTAGTATCCAAATATCCGATGTGACAGGTACTAAACTTTAGGAGGTGTTTCCCAAACACCCCCTGAGCCCCGCCCGCAGTCGGGATCGAGCGTCTTGGTCGTCTCGAGCTGACACTGTGCACGGCTCGCTAGGAAATGGAGCTGCGGCCACCTCGAGCCATCGGAAGCTAGCATCCGCCATTCCTATCTCGCTTTCGGAAGTCAGGATGTTATTTGGCTTCCACTGCTTTAAGATTCGTGCGCGGGGTATGAACCGTCCGATCCCCTTCTTCTTCTCCTCTCCTCTTTCTCCTCTTCTCGCGCCGCTGCCGCCCGACTGCCGCCGCTACGCCCTGCGCGGGCGCCGAGGAGTGATTCCGAGGGTGGGCGGGCGGGGGGGGGGGGGGGGGGGAGGGTGAGGGCGCCGCCGGCCGGGGTGGTGGTTGAGGTTGGCGGAGCTTAGGATTAGGGTTTCAGGGTTCCGGGGGCTCCAATGGCCGGCGGCTCTAGAAAGAGGAGGAGATCGGCGGCGGCGGTGGCGATTCGGCCGGCGACGCTGCCGCTGGTGGGCGGCGGCCGGTGGAGGGGGGGAGGGGGGTGATGAGACGCGACAAATTAGTAAAGGAGGGGTGGGCGGGCGGCGGCAGAGGTAGCGAGGATGGAAGTTGTCGGGAGGAGGAAGAAAGGATCGGATGAGGAAGAAGATGGTGTTGGTGGGTGGGCTCCTGATGCCCCTAATGCCCCTAAGCCAAGTAGTTAACTACTCCCTCCGTTCCAAATTATAAGTCATTCCAACTTTCTTGGAGAGTCAAACATAAAATCTGACCAAAATTATAGAGAAAATCACAAAAGTTTATGGCACTGAATATATATACTATGAAAATATATTTAATGAAGAAACTAATGGTACCTATTTGATATCATGAATGTTAGCACTTTATTGTATAAATTTGGTCAAATTTGAAATGCTTTAACTCTCCATGAAAGTTGGAATGACTTATAATTTGGAACGAAGGGAGTAACTAAGGCTAATCCCAGTGGGGTTTCATAGAGATTTCATGCACATTAAATACAGTGACACATCAGCATATATGATGACATGGCATGATAGTTATGAAGTGAGAGAGGGAAGGAGTTTCATCAGGATAAAACAGTGTATACACTGTTTCCAAGACTATGAAACTTGCATTGGGGGCTATAGAGTTTCATTTCATCTAACCATATCCAATCACATGCCTCACAATTAAATGTCATGGTCATCCTACGAAATCGTGAAATGAAACTACGCACTGGGACTCTCTGTTTCATTCATAAGAATACACCTCATGAGATGATGTGGCACCTTGGAAACAGTACGATGAAATCTTGCACTGGAACTAGCCTAATAGAAGCCACAAACCCCCGCTGGCACCGCGCGCTCCTCCATAGGCCTCGCCCGGCGGCTGCGGTAGCTCATCCCTACGGCGGCCAATCCAGGCGAACAATAAAGCCAGAAGCTGCAGCTGATCCTCCCTCCCTTCCAATCATAGAAAAGCATGCACACGGAAGCGCACCAATCAGGGAGATGCAGCAGCCATGCATATTCAAATGGCAACGCAAGCATCAGGAGCAGCTCCACGTCATGTCCACCGGCATCCGGCAAAGCAGATCGAGCTCCAGGCTCCAGCGCATGGTCACCCGTCCGGCCTTGGAGCTGCTCGACTCCCCTCGACAGCCCATAGGGGGACGCGCCGATGCCGGAAGGGGCCTGCGTCGGGATCGGAGGGGCCGGCGGCGGCGACTGCAGGTCGCGAGGATGCGCGTGCGACGAATCAACGATCGGTCTAGCAAAACAAAACGAAGCGCTAGCTAGCTCACATGTCGCTGCATGACGTGACGCCAGTAATTGACCGCGCGACAACGAAAACAGCACTGCAGCGTGTCAAGGAGAGGCTTCCCGCTTAACTCCGCGTACCGATCGGCCAGTTGGGTTCCGAAACTTCACGGAACCGCCTCTTTGCTTGCCGACACTCACAACGTACGTCGATCGATGCAGTTAATATAGGACAAGAGGTAATTAGATAAACACAGGCTAAGGCCTGTCCAATGGCAAAGCGTTCTCACGTTATCTTTAAAAAAAAGAGCGTTCTCACGTCATTTCCTCATCCTTTGCGGTTTCAATCCATGTTATTACCGATCCCGTACGTAAAAAAAAAATCATGTTATCCGGATGGCTCAGGCGGTCAAGCAGCCACGAACGAACCCATTCATACCGTAACGGTAACGGGAATGAACGCCGGGAGGAGGAACGTTCTCCAAGCTTCCAAGCTATGCCGCGCTCTTACCAGTCTTGCACGTGATCCATCCTCACAGTCACCATCCGCCGGCGCCAATCTATCTCAGGCAATACTTGGACCAGACTCAACTCAACCCCGTTTCCCTTCGCCCATACGCCCAAGCCCAGCCCAAGCCGTGGTGTGTGTCTGCCGCTACGTCCGCCAAAGAAAAACCGACGAGGTCACGCGCGTCCTCACGCCAAAATTAGCCTGGCGAGGCACCCGAACCCCGCACGCAGGCGTAGCGGGACAGCGTCGTGACGGCTGCTGTTGGCTGTTGCGTCGCGAGCGAGCGCTGGGTCTGGGGGGCGAGCGCCCGCCCAAGCTGCGATTCTCGGTGGCCGGTGGGTGTGGCCGTGTGGGAGGACGCGAGCGGCGAGCGAGGGGGAAGGGAATAATCGCTAAACCCCAGGGAATTATTCCGGAATCCTGGCGCGGAGACAGCGCGGCCATCCGTGGCACCCCACGTTCCTGTCCCGGGCGGGGCGGATCTTTTTCCTGATGCCATGCCACGATCCGGCTGCTTTCGCCCTGGAAACCCTCGCGAACGCTAGTATTTGCACTCCCCTCGCCTATTTTCGTTGAACCAAGTTGCGAGTGGCGCTGCTGTAGCGTGGCATCAGTTTTTCCGTTTTTCTTTTGGGAATTGGTTGACGTCTTGAAAGGGAGGTGACGGGTCCTTTTAACTGAAAGAAAGGGAGAGAAGCAAATGAATAAATGATGACGGTAGTGGCGAACACGCGGTCCCGTTGCGTGGATCCCACAATTAAGATTTCTTTGCGGCTTCTACGCGCAATTAACTTGTTCGTTGGCATAATCGTGTGCCTTGTGCGCACCTTGAAGAATCGGTCGTCAGGGAATTGTGCTGTAATTGGTTGTGGAGTACTACATGTTAAGACCACAAAACAAACTACTTAGGGTAAGTACGAGAACATATGTAACATCCTCTTTGACACGGCTCCTTGAGCGACTTCTCCATTGACTTCTCAAGGAGTTGTACTAAACGGGTCATTCCAAAATGGATTCGGCGACGAAGCCTCCATGGAGCCGGAGAAATGAACTAAATGTGAGGAGCCCAAAATACTGGCTCCCCAGGTCTTCTCCCCAACCTCGCGACTACCAGTACCAAACTGCCCTTTAAATTGGCTACAAATCACACCTGATATTGCCGCTTGCAGCTTGATTGGTCCAGCGCGAGCTCACCGCCTGGCATCCCCGCTTTGGCCGTGGACGCTGCCCAGCTTCACGACTTCCCCACCACCAGCCAGCTCTACGCCTAGCTTCCCTGTGGCGGCCGGTTCTGTGCCCATCAGCCTTCCTTCTGCTCCATGTTGGCGTGTTGCCCGACGGGGATGCGGTGCTACGAGATGAGGATGGAGCAGGGCGGCAAGAGGGAGCAGCGCGCGATGCTGGAGTGTGGAGCGGCACTGTGGGGGAGTGCACGCAACGAAGAGAGATCGAGCGACGGAGGTAAAGTTGCGTGGTGGAGCCGTGGAGGAAAGGAGACGACAAGAAAGAAAGATAAGATGGTAAGCAAGAAATATATACGTTAAAAGGGGGAAAATAATGGGTCTTGTTACATAACATGTGGGAAAAAATGTTAATCTTATTCATTTCCTATAAAATGAGAAAATATAAAACTCATATGCATATCCAAATTAAATAGTCATGAATATATTGGGCATCTAACCTCTCACATCGATTCCTTAAAATACAGGAGAAGTCGTTTTGCCAAAACGTTTTTTCAATTGGATCAACCAAAGAAAAAAAAACGCTTCACTGGAGAAGCCGCCGCTCGAGCCGTTTTTGTCCTAAATGTTGTGTTGGCTCAACCAATCCTGATTGGCCCGAAAATTACTTATTCCTACGATGCTTGAAACACATGTGCACGTCCAAGTCCGACTTATTAATTTTTATTACCGGATATTTTTCTTTTGCTCCCAAGAATTAGGTCTCCTGTTGTAACCCTCGTAGCTGATCACCAATTCGCCAGGCTCCCTTTTTCACGTAGAACCCCGACGAATTCCAGCAATCACGAGCCGTCCATCCAACACGGGGGCCGCTCCTTCAAATTCCCGATCCCCAAATCATGAGGTCCCCTAGCACACATAAAACACGCGACAGCAACCACCACCCTCCCCAACCTCCAATTCCAGTTGTCTTCCCCGCCCGTGCCAGCTCGGACCCCTCCGCCCTCCCCGATCCCCAATTTTAAACACCTCCTCCTCTCTCCTGCGGCCCACTCGCCTCCCTCTCCTCCTCCCCCCTCCCACGCCGCGGAACGAATCCGGCGCCGCGCTCGCGCTCGCTGCCCCCGGCCGGACCCGCGCCGCGGCTCCTGCACGCCCCGCGATGGCGGCGTCCATGGCGTCGCCGCGGGGGCGGTCGATCCGGGAGACGGTGCTGGAGACCGTCGCGGCGTACCACAACCAGCAGCGGATGAGGCGCAAGCTGCGCAAGAGCCTCACCTACGCGGGGGAGCTCTCCTCCGCGGGCCGGGCACGCGGGGACGGCGCGTCATCGTCCGCCTCGGTATCCTCGCTCTGCGGGCCCGAGGACGACGACGAGCCCTTCTGGGAGGAGGAGGAGGGCACCGTCGAGCTCGTCCAGCTCGGGGCCAACCGCGCCAAGAACGTCCTCATCCTCATGAGCGACACCGGCGGCGGCCACCGAGCCTCCGCGGAGGCCATCAAGGACGCCTTCCGGATCGAGTTCGGCGACGAGTACAGGGTGCGCTCTTTGGTTCTTCATCTCGAATTTCAGTTCCATTGTAGTAATATTTCTAAATTGAAATAATAATATGGCTACCTAGTTGGCTGGAATCTGTTCTCTGGCACTAACGATTTCTTAATTGTCTGTCTGCGCGTGGCAGGTCTTCGTCAAGGATCTGTGCAAGGATCACGCCGGCTGGCCACTTAACAACATGGAGAGCTCATACAAGTTCATGGTGAAGCATGTGCAGCTCTGGAAAGTGGCTTTCCACAGCACCTCGCCTAGATGGGTCCATTGCTTCTACCTAGCTGCTCTCGCCTCATTCTACGCCAAGTAAGGATGTTTTCTCTCTCTTGTGCAATCCAAGAACTTAACTTTTTGGAGGTTGATTCGTTCTGGAACTTTCTCCTTGTTTCACTCTCTGCTTCGGGATTATAAAACAAAATCAATTGTGGTTTGTATCCATGTTGCTGTTGTTGGTGGCATGCTGCACATTGCTCACCTAATCACTGATTTTTCTAATGGCCCAGCAGTTTTGTCATTATCGCATATGCTTCTATTATAATGTCGGATCTAAACGCGTGATACGGTGCGAATATTTTTTATAGTCCACAGCCCATTCCCTTGAGTGCAATCATCAAACTGTGAGGTTGGACTTTGTCTACTGAGGCTAAAATATCACTGTTGAAATCATTATCATGTATCATACTAAATTTGCTGCTGAAATGCAATTCCAAATAAACTGCTAGTGAGGTGAGATATTTAGCAACTTGGCGGTATGAGTTGGCACTTGGCAGGGTGTAGGACAGTAGTATGAATGATCTGGATCTCTAAAAATTCAATTGGTGCCATGTGCATGAAGCCACCAAATTGGCCACTCTGGCACCAAGATGGTTAGATGGGCGTGGTTACTTTTTCAATCTTTGGGGGGGGGGGGGGGTATTGTAAATTCGTAATTAATTGCAGTTCTGCTATTCCTTGTGCAACATTAACTTAACATATGTGCTTTCAGAATTTCATTTCTTTCCTTGGATATAATTGTCTCATTTTTATATACCATGATCCAATAACTCGTGAGACCACGCGTACTGTTTGCTTATACTTTTATCTTTCTGAATGCCTTCTTGTTTATGGATGAAGGAAGGTGGAGGCTGGACTGAAGAAGTACAAGCCAGACATCATAATTAGTGTCCACCCCCTTATGCAACACATTCCTCTGTGGGTGCTCAAATGGCAAGGCCTGCAAAACAGAGTTGTCTTTGTAACTGTCATCACAGACCTCAACACTTGCCACCCTACATGGTATGTTCAGCTATCATAAGGAAAATTTGAAGTAGTAAAGCAAGTTGTTTTAACTTGTTCTGACCATTAAAAAGATACAGGTTCCATGCCAATGTGAATAGATGTTACTGCCCCTCAGAAGAAGTTGCCAAGAGGGCAGCATTGGATGACCTACAACCTTCTCAAATCCGCGTGTTCGGTCTTCCAATTCGACCATCATTCTGCCGTGCAGTTCTTGTTAAGGTATCTAGTTCACCCTAATTCTAATTTTTCCATTCCTGCTAATTTTAATTTGAATATATGCAATCTTTCAAAAGGCTGAGAAATTAATTTTACAGTGTTCTGGCCTGTTGTGTTTAATGAATATGCTGTGTACCCAAAAGCACTGTTCAAGTTTTGAGAAAACAGATCAATATTTGTCTGTGCATTGATGTGTCTCAATACAAATATTCGTTGCCATCCATTTTATCTGGAACTCAGAAGGTTTTTGTTTGTGTGTGTGTGAAACCGATTACTCACCAGGATGAATTGAGAAAGGAACTTGAATTGGATCCTGAGCTTCCTGCAGTGCTGCTCATGGGAGGTGGAGAGGGCATGGGTCCTGTCAAGAAGACTGCAAAAGCCCTTGGAGAATCATTGTTTGGCAGAGAACATGGAAAACCAATTGGGCAACTTATTGTCATTTGCGGTCGGAACAAAACACTGAGCTCCTCCTTGCAGGCACTTGAATGGAAAATACCAGTAAAGGTATAACTCTGAGCTTCTTATTTATTCTTTTTCTGAAGGATCCAAATGGTTTTGCCCATAGCCTTGACAACAGTGTTAATCATGCACTGTTGGTTTCTTTAACCTACAGATTAGAGGATTTGAGACCCAAATGGAGAAGTGGATGGGTGCTTGTGATTGTATTATAACAAAGGTAAATCTTCTACTGTTCTGGATTCATATAATGCTGCTTCCTTTGAAGATTTTTTTTGTTTATTTATGATCTTGCTTCTCTTCTGTTGTTTGGTTCCACAGGCTGGACCAGGTACCATTGCTGAAGCCTTGATAAGGGGTCTTCCTATAATCCTTAATGATTTCATACCTGGACAGGTTTGTGCCTACTATCTTTCTGCAGTCATGGATTTATATTGTCACAATGAGCATGCAAGTGTATGTCTTCCTGCATTTATGATCTGCTTAAGAAAGGCCCTGCCCTGTGTAATTTGTTTGGATCAGTGTTGTTACAAGCTTGCATGGATGCTACCTTGTTTTGCTGCTGTGTGACATTGCCTTTTTATGGTTATTATTTTGTCATATGGTCGTTCCTTCGAAAGCTTTTTTGCAATGCGCCCTATCTACATTTTAAGAAAAATTTAATCTTTGATGATACAAACTTTTTTCTTCACTCCTGCTGAACAGCTGCTGGCTTTACTGGCTTACAAATATCTTTCTTACTATAGCATTTATGCCTAGAAATAATTGTATTTTTTAATCGAATGCAATATATTAGAAACGAAGCCCTAAGGAACTATTTTCATCAATATGTTCTCACACAGGCTTGTGCTTTGTATGACAGGAAGTTGGCAATGTCCCTTATGTTGTGGACAATGGTGCAGGCGTGTTCTCCAAAAGCCCCAAGGAGACTGCTAGTCTTGTTGCCCGTTGGTTTGGTCCAGACTCAGAGGAATTGAAAAGGATGTCAGAAAATGCACTGAAATTGGCTCAGCCGGAAGCTGTCTTTGACATTGTCAGAGACATCCATGAGCTCTCTCGGGAGCAAGGCGTGATTTCACAGATATCTAGTTCCTTGACGTCATCCTTCTTTATACCATCACCTGAAACCACACCTCTCCAACTTATCTGAAACCTTGGAGCTGTGCATAGCTAGAATTGCAATCTCTGACCTTGTGGACTTGGCATTCTCCCCTACAGCATGACCTGGAAATGGAACTTCAGGGAGCCTTTCTCATCAGCTGTTGGTACGGGGATTCCACAACTTTTCAGTTCATGCCCTCTCATGGTAGTTATGGGTGGGCTGGTTTGACTAACTGGTTGTTGTTTGGATTGTTGGCTTCATGTTAATTCTGTGAAAACCATTCATTCATATCATGTTTCCACCCTTCATCATCAGTGGGGGATTGGTGGTGGTGGCTTGTAAAATACACTCAATTTTGTGCATGGAAAAGTCAGACCCTTGTCATGTGCTAACCATGTGATAAGTTCATGTAAGTGGAAGATGTGTATAATATGATGGGAGATTGGTTGAGTGGAAATTTTGTTTGCGGAGACATTGAGTGTCATGGGTGAACTGTATTCCACTTTCCACTTGCTGCTGTGGTTTGCTTGACTACAGGGTCAGCGCGTATGGTCGTGTGCTTGACTGCCTATTGTTAAAAGCATCAAGGCAGCCTGACATCCCTGTAAACTCGCACTGTTTTTCTGTAGGAACCGTTGTATTCTACACAGCTCTATCAGCACTTCTGATTGAAGTGGTATTCTCTCCGTACCAAATTGTTGACTTTTCTAGGTTTATAGATTATTATGCACCTATCTAGGTGCATAATAATATCTATGAGCTAAAAAATTAAAACGACCTACAATTTGGAATTGAGGGAGTACCACTTAGTAGATGAGTTTGATGTCCATGAATTCTCCTGAGCCTGAGGCACGTATTTTCAGTATTTGGGAGCAATGACCTTTGATGCCAGAATTCAGCAACCCGGTTGGAAACAAAATTGAACCTGTCCGTGGGAACAATGAGCTTTTCTGAGGTCAGCCGCTGCTTGGCTTTTCTTCCCCTACCAACCAGGTCCGGCGCGGTCATTGGACATTTGGACTAACAGATTCGGCCGCCTGTCCCCAACCATCTCAGGTTTCAGGTCGAGTCCAGAGTCGAGACGACCAGCGTGAGTGCGAGGGTCCGGGACTCGTCCTGACAATGATGAAGCCCGCCCTTTAAAAGACAAAAGGCGACGGATGATGATAATGATGCACACGATATGCCTAGGGTGATCGCACCACTGAGAGTTGGATGGCCACTTTTAGGCGCGGAGCATCCTTCTCCTCGGCACTTCGGCCGTTGAGCGTTGCGCCATCGTCAGGTCGCCTTCGCCGATCCACAACAACCAGTCCGCTCCGTCGCAATTGCTTGTCTGCCTCTTTCCCGAGCAGAACGGTCGCGGCTCATCTCAAACGGCAGATGCGTTGCAGCCAGTGTACACGAGGAAGGAGCAGATGCAATGCGCTCCGCATGGCGCCTTTGCCCTTGCCCAGTTCTCCGTCTAGATGCGGATCTGGTTCAATACGCAGAAGCGCATAGAATACGATCAACCAAGCGAGTCACATGGGTGCTAGTGGTCGCGATGTGAGCTTGTTGCTACAGTGCCAGGTTCCAGTGCTCCATCTCCATGCCTCCTTGGACATTTGGCAGCTAGAGACCACGATACGTGGGTCGTGGCCCCGGCGCGCTCCAGAAACTGCCACATCCACGCGACAAATACAGAAACATCAGCGTACCGAAATTGAATTGCGCATGAATAATTGCTTGTCTTATCCCTCGCGATCATTCTACATCGAACGTTTGTTTCCCCTCTTCTGATGAGACATCAACGTTTGTGCTACTTAAGAATGTTCAGATCACTGCTTTTAGTTCGGTTACCTCGCACCAACTTTAACTGCTCCAGTAATGTCCAAAGGGAAACGGACTGGAGTCTATCACTGTCATTGCATCACTAATCATCTGTTCATTTCTGCCAGTTTTCTTTTCCACAGGTTAAAAAATTGTCACCTCTTGACTCTCCTGTACAGAATCCATGTACATACATGGATCGGAGTCGTCTCTACGACCAAGTCCTATCTACACTACACCAAGAGATCTAATATTCACAAAAACAAAACGAAAAAACTAAGGAAAAAAAGGGTGAAGAAGGCGCACGCCAACCACACGAGTCCACAGCGTGCGGGGCACGTGGACCCCGAAAGTCAGCGGTCAAGGTAGGAGCTTTCAGCTACGGCGTGGCGCCCCAGAGCACCTCGGCGAGCACGGTGGCCTCCTCCGCCGGCGACACGGCCGCCTCCCGCGCGCGCCGCAGGATCTCCAGCTTCGCCGCGCGCTTCTCCCGCGGGCTCAGCCCCTCGCCCACCTCCACCTGCACCGCGAACCGCGCCACCGCGCTCGCGAACGGCCGCTCCGATGCCAGCGCCGCGGCGCCGTCGTCCTCGCAGCGCCGCCCCAGGAGGCGGGCCAGGAGGGAGACGCCTTTGGCGTCGGGCTTCGCTTTCGGGGAGCAGTAGGGGTCGTCCGCGTCGGCGAGCGAGCCGCCGAGGTCGTCGGAGCGCTGCAGGCAGAGGAGGCGCTTGACGAGGCCCTCGGCGAGGAGCGCGTCCACGACCTCCTTGCGGCCGTAGTAGCCGACGCGGAGCGCAAACTCGAGCGCGAGCGTGCGGACGCGGGGGTCGGGCGCGCAGAGCAGCGCGACGAGCCGCGGGACCTCGCCGCGCGCGTGGAGCTCGTCCACGAGCGGGCTGCGGATGGCGGCCACGAGCCCGTTGAGCGCGCGCAGCGGCGCGGGGGAGCCCGACGCGGCCGCCACCAGCGCGCCGACGGCGGGGCCCATCAGGACCGGCCCCACGAACACGTCCTTGTTGAAGCGCACCAGCGCGAGCACCGCCGCCGCGCACCCGTCGCATACGGCCGGGTCCCCGAGCTTCGCCTCGACGGCGGCGAACACGCCGTGCTGCAGCAGCGCGCGCTGGAGCCGCGGGTCGAACTGGCCGACGGATAGCAGCCGCGCCTCGAGCTCCGCGAGGAGCGCGCGGGCGGCGTCCGCCCCGCCGCCGCCTTCGGAGCGCCGAAGCTCGGCCACGAGGCGCGCGATGGTCTCCCGGTCGATCCACGCCTGGATCTCGCCGGCGACGGCGCCGGCCACGCGCGCGATCCCCCTCCGCGCGCCGCACCGGCGGCACTGCGCGCGCAAGGAGCCAATCACCCCTCCCCCCTCCTCCCCGGCCCCGCACAGGTCAACGGAGCACGAGAGGGCTCTGAGCCGGTAGAGGAGCCGGCGCAGCGCGGAGAGGTTGGGGTCGCCGGCGAGGAGGTCGTCGGCGCCGGCCTCGAGCGCGAGGAGCGCCTGCAGAGCCGGCCCGCGGCCCTCGCCGGCCTCCACCCTCCGCGCGGCGTCGCGCAGCGCTCGTAGGACCCTGAGGAAGCCCTCCCCCTCCTCCATGGAGATGGAGGAGAAGGGGGGAGGCAGGGCACGCGAGGCCTCGTTTTTATCCCGCCTTGTCTCTGCTGCCGACGCGCACAGTAAGACACAGTGCTAACCACTGAAGCCGTCGTCTTTTACCGGTCGCCGGCCGATGGCGCGCCGGTTGCTCTGCGGACGCGCTCTGCGCATTCGCGGCGCGGGAACGGGGGAGCTTCTATCGTGATCGCTGCATCTGTGTGTTGTGTTTTGCTCTCATCGCACGTTTTTTATGCAATCATGTACCCTTGGAATCTTTGGTGCATTAAACCTTGTGCTGAGATGCCTTCTTGAATGACCTTTTTTTTTTTGGCGAGTAGGTTGTCCCCGTAACTACAATGTCCAAAGTAAAAATCTCTGTTATACATGGTGGAGTTGTACACGTGTGGCAATGCAAAAGGGTCCGTGTGATGATCGGAATACTCCGGATCGGAGTCGGAAGTGGCGAAACCAGAGACTTCCAGTTCTCCGTGCCGGGATCGGGCTCGGGGCTCCCATCAAGTTATGTTTGGCTAAACCAAATGTTCTTTTCTTCGGTTGACTGACGAGCCAGTATGCGAGAGGGATGGCGCTTGAGGTGCTACCGGTTCCTTGGTATATCCGGATCTCAAACCGATGGAAGGATCGACGGAAGCTCTGTGTGGCACTGAGGCTTTGACAAACGCGGCTGGGGCATGGTGGCGACTCGCCATCTTTAATATACGAATCTTGGTCATAGTATCGGGGTATTCTCGGGTTCTCATTAAGCCACGTCATCCGAATTTTTCGCAGCCATCTGATGCCTGTGCTGTTTTAGAGCGGACCGTCGAACCAGGGGCAGAGCAGCTTGCGTCGTCAGACGCCTAGAACCTCCTCCGTCCCCGACGAACTTCCTAAGCGTGAGAAAAACGACGCCTCCCCGTCGCTGCGTTCGCCGCCTTCAAATTCGATCCTGACACATTCGATCAGGACCCCGCGGCCGCGGCCCGTGGGGCTTCAGTAACCGAAGCCCATTCATGGACGAAGGACGATGCACACCATGGTTCTATTTCAGTAACCGAACAAGAAACAAGAATGAAAGTGGCCACATATGCAGCTGACAATGAGATCTACCTCTCTTATCTACATCTACAGCTAAAAAAATTAGGATGGCGATAAAACGTCGTAGTACCGATGTCTTACACGGTTTCGGTCCGCCAAACAATGATTTTGAGCCGTGCGTTGGTCCTCCTGCCAACAGGGGCTATCAGCCCTTAGATCGAACGTCCGCCTCTCCATGCCCACCCTCACCTCCGAACAATCCGCATAACCCTTCATCCTGCCATCCGGAAGCCTTGACCCTTGAATCGACCGTCAGGAATTACCCAACTCACGCCGCGATTTCTTCTCCACTGAAATAGTGTATCGCGTTCCTAACATCGCCGGCGGCACTTCTCAGTTGCTTCTCTGCGCAGATCGACAAACATCATCCATCGCTCCACCGTGGCAAGGAGAGAGCGCTTCACCGCAGCCATCGTCCATCAAACCGCCACCAGCATCGTCCATTTCCGCACCGCGGCCATCGTCCAATTGCTTCACCGCCCGTGACAAGGAGAAGGGTTTCATAGTCGATCCATCGTTCATCCCCGCCGCGGTGAGACTGACTGCGGCCATCGTCTTTAATTCACCCGCATGGTACGACCATTGCATCTAATGTGTTGTTCTTCTTACATGATCGCATAATCTAGATTTAGCGCTCACTTCTTCCATATAGTGCCTGAAGGTGGATTTTCCAAGAGCTCAAAACCAATAAACCTTAGTAGCATTAATCATTTACCTTCTCCCATGACACATTTGCCACTAGGCTTGAGTTCTGCAAGGAAAGGAACTTGTTCACTAACCCTTCTCAGAATTGCAGCCTGAAACACAACTAATGAGCCTTAGTCTACCTAAGCAAATAAGCACATGTGATACAAGAAGATGATAACCCGTTGAGCAATGATAATCAAATGCAGTACAACATTAGTTGACCCACCAAGAACCATAAAAATAACCATTGCATTCTGCAGGTACTTCTTCGGGATAATGTCCCTAGACTCCAAGCTCATATTTAGCAGTCTTAAAGATACTTCCCAGCAAGGTGGCTTTCCTCTAGCTTTAAAGGATCTTCAACAGGGGTTGAATAACTTTTTGGTACATGAAGCACAAAGAAAAAAGATTAAAAATAGTTAAGCAAACTGATGTAAAAGAATGGTTCAAAATAAATATGAAAAAAATTGAGATATTGTTTGCACATGTATTAGCTGTGTACATATCACCATATATCTCCGTAGCAATACATAAGTATGGTAGAATGAGTACCTGTATATAAGAACTAGAGTCGCTGAACAGAGACAAAAGGTAATAAACATACCTGGAAAGAAGATACCATTTCAGAATAATTGCCCTGAAAGAGACCAGGCTGCATTGAAAAATAAATTTCATCAGAACATTGACAGTAGAAGAAAATTCAAAAACTCAAATATATTTAACAGATTATTGTGACACTGGTTAAGGACTCCAATACACAGATGGTGCCAGGCACATTAACCTAGGTTTCTAGAAGATAATGTGCATAGCACAAGACTGTTGACATGCAGATAGAAACTGTGCTAAGCATATAGGTACAATAAGTCTTTTGAAAAAGAATGCTTTTGTAGTTGCCTAATAAAGGAAATTTCTAGAGTTTCAAAGATGATTTAGACATTAACTTATTGAGATTGCAACCCATAGTTCATATGCGATGATAATTCTGTGGAATTTAAAAAGCAGTCATGTGGCCCACTTCCTGGAGTAATGGAGTATTCTATACACAAATTTTGCAAACAATCATCCCAAGTATCTATGCTGCTTGTTACCATAAGAAGATAACAGATGCATGTATTTTCACAATAGTGCTAATGCTACTGACAAAACTATAGGGAGTGGTGGGATGGCCTAAACTTACAATCATAATCATAATCAGCTGCATACAAAAGAAATCCAAGATATGAAAAAAGCAAGTTGGTCTTTCACATATTTTTTTAGTCCAATCAGATTAGGCAATGGAAGCAACATGCACAAGATATCACAAATGTATTAAATTGGGTCCAACAATCTGCAGATTAAGCATTAGATGTCTGTAGGGAAGCTATATATGAAGAGGGAACTTCATAGATTAAATCATAACTCAAGTAGTAAAAAAGGAAAATAAAACTACAGCACATATTCCAGAGAATAAGTTAACCTTCGAGCACCAAACTAAAATGCAGCAGAAAGTAAAGTAACCGAGCATCACTGTGCAGTGACTATGGGCAACAAACTTTTTTCTTGCATACCATCTCGTGCAAAGTTGATGCCTAATGCTAGCTCTGGGAGCTCAGGCGGGAAATCATATAGGCACATGTTTTCCTTTCTTGCAGAAAAAAAAGCATGCGCATGTTAGGATGAAAAACATATATGCTGTAATTATTGATAACAGATCAGTAAACATTTCATTGAAAAGATTTATTATGCACCTCATTAGGAAGTAGCTCAATTGGCACTACGATGAATGCAGAAGGATGTCTACCAATACTTACATTGGTGTGGTAGCGTCGAGGACATGAGCCAGTGGCACTCGAGCTCTAGACCAGCGACGCGTGCGGAGAAGGGTGCATGGGTCCTATAGTGACAAGCTAAGTAAAAATCCAAAGTATCTTCCCTCAAAAAAAAATCCATAAGTATCTGTCTGATTTGACAAAATTGGAAGCATGGACGATGGAAATTGAATAGTATATAATGGGTGAAAACTTTAACAACTAACGGTTTGGTTATAATCCATGTAGCTTAAATATTTGAAGTATAGACAGCAAGAGTCTTGCCTTAGATAGACAACAAGTTTCTTTTACCAGCTTTCCTTCAAAAATAAACACATCTTGCCACCAGATACAAAATGCATCTAAGTGCAGACCTCAACAACATGTCTTGAATTACGAGCGGTACATAAAAATATATTTCCTCATTTTGGTTCATGGTATCACACAACCATAGGTCGCCAGATTATCCTAACAGGCATATGTCCAACTTACCAAGAACTTGCTTGTCATTAGAACAAGTTTTGGACCAGGCTGAAGCAGTCTCACAATCTACTTGTTGCCGCTCGGTGAAGAAGATGTACTGCAGCGCAGCTCTTGCGAGCTCCGACCAGCGCCGCCTCGATTCCTCGCCGGCGAGGCGGCGACCGTGCGGCAAGGCCCAAAATGACCAAAATACATTGGCCATCTCAAGTAGGCGCGGCAACAACCGCGCCATAGTTTCTAGTCAAGCCGATCGTCGTCAGTCGTCACGCCGCTGCCGGCACACCGCGCCGCACACGGGGCCTCTGGCTTCCGGAATAGCAGGCCCGAGCCCGAGCTGAGGTTGTTTGGACCAAAAGGAAAAGAAGAGAGGAGAGGGATAGAGAGAAGGATATGGGCCGGGCTAGAAAGGTTTGGGCTAAAAGAGTTAGATAGGTTTAGGTTTTTTGAAAACACGTTTTAAATTTACTCGAAGCCTATTCAAATTTGAAATCAAATTTATTTTTTTCAAGTAAAAATACGCATTTTCAGCATGATTGCAGCAAACATAATTCATTAACCTATATTTATTTAATTTATATTTAAAATTTAATTTAATTTTTTAAATAATTATACACACTCTCTAATTAATTCAAAAAAAAATTATGAAAAATTTAAAATCATAGCAAAATTCAAACTAAGGTGTTACAATTATTCACGTGTATTCTTCAAGGATTTAGAGTCCTGTTTTTGCAAGGACCTAGTAGGTCCTATCCTATTAACAAAAGGTCATGCAACGATGTCCTCTTGTAATCAGCCCTATATAATTGAACATATCGGCAGCTGACTAAGCCGTTTCATCAAATCTCACACCTGGGAGGACGTCGACCACCTCTTCGCCACCCACTCGCACCTGACACCACTCTGGACACTCCTGCCTAGCCGCGCTCCCCCGTTGACGCCGTGTGAGGTTGCGGAGTCAATCGCCCAGGTCTTCGGGACCCTTGCGTCGGCGATTGGCCACACCACGGCGCTCGCCGTTTGGAAGGCCCATAACAGGATGGTCTTTGGTGTGGATAACCTCTCGCTGTGCGACATGCCGACATCGCTAGGCAGCTGCATGATCATGTCGACCTTTGAATCTGTCGCGTGCCGCCGCCGCCTCGACATGGAACCTCTCAAGCTCTGATGCCGTTCGGTGGTGGATTTAATGCAGAACCCCTGAGCTCTCCTCCCTCTCCCTCCCCCACTGTTCTCAATTCACCAAGCACCATGCCGCTTGTGTAATCAGACTTTAGTCTGTTCGTGGAATGAAAATTCAGGTGGGCTGCTTGCCCCCCTTATTCCTAAAAAAAAGTTTTACAACCCAAACTTCAGATACTCACTCTGAACTTAACCTTGTGTCGAAATTAGCGTTGTTCAGTAAGCAGAATCATACACTAAGGGCCTGTTTGTTTCCACCCTCCTAAAACCTTATCTACTAAAAAGTAACTAAAAACTGCCTAAAGTGCCAAACACTTCTCCTAAAAAGTGACTAAAATCTTTTAGGAGGTCCAAATCTTTTAGACCCTCACCCCCCTCCTAAAACCGACTAAAATCGGTTCTGGACCGCTCCTACCCCGCACCCACCCCCACCGCATGCCAGACCCCGCCTAACCCTCTCTCTCCCGCCCGACTCCCGCCGCCCGCCGCCGCCGCCCATCCCCCGCCGCGACGCCCGTGGCGAGCGGCACGCCGGGTGCCGCCGGGTGCCGCGTCGCCGCCGCGGCCACCGCGTCGCACGCCTCGGCGGCCAGCAGCCGCGGCCGCCCATCTCCCGCCGCCCGCCGCCGCCGCCCATCTCCCGCCGCCGCCCATCCCCCGTCGCGACGCCCGCGGCGAGCGGCACGCAGGGTGCCGCCGGGTGCCGCGTCGCCGCCGTGGCCACCGCGTCCCGCGCCTCGGCGGCCAGCAGCCGCGCGTAGGGCCGCCGCGGCCGCCCATCTCCCGCCGCCCAACTCCCGCCGCCGCCCAGCACCCTCAACACACCCACGCACACAGGCACGAGCCGGCAACGCATGGCCGGCCGTGGCCTTGGCCGGCGGATGGGGAGCGGTGCCGGGAGTCCGGCACGGCGAGGGAGAGCGGCCGGTGATGGGCGCAGGAGCACCGGGGCTTCACCACGACCCCGTTTTGGCTGCTTGTTGGGGACGAGGAGGCCGGGGAGGTGGTGTTCGGCGGCGGCGCCCGAGCTTGGGCCGGTGGCAATGGCGGCCGCGGGATCTGACATTCCCAGCGCCAGGAGCTACGGCGGCGGATAAGGAGTGGTCGAGGGGGAAGAGGAGGGGGTCAGGAAGCCGTGGGAGGCGGCGATTTGAAGATGGTGGAGCGGAGGCCGAAGATTTGGCCGGCGGACGGGCTCTGCTCAGCTCGGGGAACGCCGTGGAGGGGAACAGGGGTAGTGGGTTGGTGGGAGAGAGGTGCATCTTGGTCATTTTACCACTTCATTCATTGACTTTAGTCACTTTTAGGAGGTGGAACCAAACATACTTTAGAAAGTGCCTAAAAACTGTCTAAAACCTTTTAGGAGCTAAAACTTTAGGAGGGTGAAAACAAACAGCCCCTAACACGAGCTAACTTTAATTTTCTCTTGGCTCCTAGCCTCCTGACCGACATGTGTGCATCACACTCCCAATATCCCTGACAAGAGTAGGCAGATCAAGATAAGAAAATAAGATATGCGAAAGCTTGTAGGACTCAGATCCGTACTGTCCAAGTAAACAGACGCTGCCACATCGATGTGGGTGAGGCAAACCGTCGAACACCTGTACAGTGGCAAGGTGTCGAGCCCAACTTCGACAAACAAATTTGGCGATGAGATGGACCTTAGGGGATTCCGCATATAATGGAACATCCTTGAACGGCATGCATATCTTGTGCCCGCCGACCCGCCGTTGCTCAGCTCCATAATGCATCTTTTGAGTTCCTGTTTTGACTTACCAGTGTGTTATAGTATTAGATGATTATCCCTTTCTTCTTTTGAGCAAAAACATACTGTTCTTTGTGAACTTTTGCTGCCTATGTTCCAATCTTAATTTACAATCCTTTATTATATATGTGTTGCAGCTTTCATCAATCAGCAAAGGGGACCAAGAAGCAAGTGATACTATTAGCAATTTCTTCGTAAACCTTGGAGTAAAAAGTTGTTTTGAAATTTTATTGTTACGTGGATGTGTTGGTTTGGAGCAGACGTTGTTTTGTAAATTCCTAAGCTGCATGGCTCATCGTACATTTTTATTCTTACATCCAGTGTTAGTTATGCTGGCTAATCGTACATATTTATTACTTACGTCTGCGTGTTAGTTTTGTTTTGGAAGCTACATCTACGTGTTAGTTTTTTTTTTCTTTGAAGCCGGTCATTTTAGGTTTTCCATGTTCGTATATTTTATTATACATCTAGGACATGATGTATATATAGGTGTATAGCAAAACCTATAAGTTTAAGAAAGTCAAAACGATATATAATTCGGGATGAAGTTCGAGACGGAGTGGTACATGTTAGTTTGATGGTGCCTATGCAGCAGGCTACCTTGAACCTCACTCGGCGGAGCGGCAGGTCAGTAGTAGGAGCACTCCGCTCCGCACCATTTGCAGGTTAAAGTTTTGGCTCCAGACGTGTGAAAGTAATAAACAAACTGAGGTCCTGTTTGGATCCTTGGAATTGAATTCCATTCTAATAATTATAATTTAGACATAAATTAATTAAGCTAATATAATTTGGAATTGAATTCCATTCTAATAATTATAATTTAAACATAAATTAATGAAGCTAATATAATTATACGTGGAATATATTTGTATATTATTGTTGACCATATGGGAGAGATACTTATGTGTTGCACTTATGCTATAGGGAAGCGAGTCGAAGAGCGTGCTATAAGTTGCACATTAGAAACATAGCATGAGGATCTATAGAATCGATTTCCATCTTCCACCCCATGAATTTAAGATAGCCTTATATCTAAACTTTGTAAAGTTGTGGAATGCCACATTCCAAGATAATTAGCCTGTAGATTCCAATTCCTTCACGGATCCAAGGTTAAAAAGAACAAAGTAACGTAGATAATAGATGATAAATGTTCATGTTGCCTCGGTATATCCCCTCCCAAAATCGGCAAGACCCTTGACATCAAACCCGTACAAATAACAAGAAGGGGCTGGGGCCCATCATCACTCGCCGAACAGTTCAGTTGAGCCTCCTCCTCCGGAGTGTAATAACAAGTCATTGGATAGGGGATGGATAGAAGTAGAAATCGAGCTCGCGCATCATCAGCAGTTAAGCACCTCCTCCTCCGGAGTAGGAGGGATGGATCGGAGTAGAAATCACGCTTGCGCATCATCAAGCGCCAAGCGGATGCGCAAGCTGTTCAGCACCTCCTGCGCAGTGCTAGGCCCCTGAAAAGTAGAAAAAGGAAAGAGGAGGTAGAGTAAGCGCACCAAAAAAAAGTTTGAAATTCAACCGTAGCGGCGAGTTGTGTCTTACATTGACAGGGAGTTCAGCCCACCCCCTAAGGATTTGGATTACTGTGCCTGACGACACAGCTATTGATAGTCTTGTGCCATCAGTGGTGACGTGGGTGAGCATGCCGATCACTCCACCCCCGCTCACCACAGGTGCCCCGGACATTCCATGCATCGCAACGAAGGTAAGATACAGTTTCGTGTGGGTGACAGCACCGGCATCGCCGTGGGGGACTATCCACCTTCATGAACAAACAAAAATTGCAGGTTAAGCGAGTGTATCTGAAGTAAAGAGGCGTGGACGAATATTTGACAAACGAATGCTTCAAGTTTCCTTGGTGGTGAAAGTCGGAGGACTTGTTCTTGCGTCAGAAGGGCACTGTGTTGGAAACCGATGGGGAATTATGTCGAACAGGTGGTGGGCGAGCGGGCAAAGGCCGGGGAATGCAAGGAGGCGGCAGACGATGCGCAGCAGCGGCCGGCGAGGTCATGGGGACTGCGTTGGGTGCCGCAGGGGTGGGAGAATGAAGGATCAGCACCAGCGGTGGTGCCGGTGGCCAGAGATGGGCGGCGGCGGAGGAGCAAGGCGATCGTCCGACCAAACTTTTATCTTTAATTTTTTTCGCTGCATGGCTTGAGTTTTCTCAATTTAAAGCGAGGCAGGATTTATACCAGTCTGCATCTACGAAAGTATGAAAGTCAGTAAACATACCTGATGCTTCCAGGGGACAGCCCTGGCAGCCTCACACGGGCGTTTCTCTTGAAGAGACCCACCGGGTTGCAGTACCCAACTGCAATTGCACAATCACCAGCGTCGCCCGGTGAGGTGAAGGCCAGTACGGGCGTGCCCCTCAGTCGTGGAACCGCGAGCAGAGCCATGTCGGTGACGGCATCGTACTTGACCACCTTAGCCAGCAGTTCTTGCACCCCTCCTTCCGCCAACGGCTTCCTCACGTACACGCCAACGCCTTTGTCAATGCTCGCTTGCACCGTGTGATAACAAGTGAGGACAAGCGCCGGCGCCGGCGGCGACAACTGGGTTGCCTCTTGGATGACGAAGCCGGTGCCCAGGCGGTTTCGTTCGGTGATCACCAACACAACACCCATCCTGTAGTCCGTCGCTCTTCGGTACACATTCGGGCTCGGATTGGTTTTCATCGGATCTTGGTCCTGCACCTGCTGCATCTGCAAGCAAGGAAAAGTCAGGGTCGCGAGGCCCAGGAAATGAAATAATACAGCCCATATAAGCTAATCCCCAGTACGCAAGCGCAACGCACGAGATAGGAGGCCCACCAATACGGCCCAACACACGAGACGGCCCAATCCGAATGAATGCCTAAACAACTACACTTATCACTTCCTAATTACTGCTAGATGAGAGAGAGGTTAAGCAAGCATTGGACATCACTACACTTTAACCTAAACTAGGGTTTGGGGGGGGGGGGGGGTTGCCAGCCAGGGGAGGCCGAGGCCCTCGGGCAAGAATTCCCAAAACTGAGAATTCATACCTACGCACCTCGGTAATAGTCCTAGGAAGACTATTACGTGCGAATCCCTATCTCAGACAGTACAAATCCATACAACACAGAAGTAAAGAGGGAAATAGAGTACAATATTATAACGGATAACATGAGTACGAGTACATCTTATCGGCACATGTCGGTACAAGTCCAACGGGATTGAAACATGAAAAGTAAAACATCTACGCAGCGGTAACTGAAACTAAGGTGAACTCCAACTCCAACAGGCGACTTGAGCATAGCACGATCCCTAGTCTTCCCATCCGTCATTATCGAAGTCGTAGTCCGGCTCCTCACCTGAAAAGCCAGCGTCTACCCGAGAAGCGAGTAGGCCATGTTAACTCCCAAAAGCAGCAAAGCCAAGGAAATGGGGGAAATAAATTATATGCATGAATAAACCTATTTATGGCTGTGGAAGTTTATGCATGCGGTAGCAGCAAAGTCAAGGAAGCAAGCACAAATCCTGAGGTCAACACCTCAACAAGGAAGTCGGCACAAAACACCGGCCCTTCACCTGAGGGTCCAGTACCAAACACTCTAGGCAATGTGAGAGCTCCCTTCCCTCACATCTCAATGGCAAAGCCGGTCCTATCACATCTCCAAAAAGAGGGAAGGTAGAAGCACAAGAAAAGTTTAGTCAAGAGTAGCGGTAGAGGACAGCACTGTCCATAACCAGTGCACACGGACTATAGCTATAGCTTTAAACACTCTGCATAGGTTGTACATTTGTACCCGCCCGGATGGAGCCGGGACGGTAGTAAGTCGTCCAAACCCCACATAACGGCCGGAGCCCTAGTAAGTGGATAGCTCTCGCCCGACTCCTCGAGTCTGGAACTGTCTTCGTCTGTAGGACACGTCGTCACCAGAGAAGACCTCGAGGCTATGAAACCTAACGACGCCGGGCTGCAGTCTTGTCAGAGTAGGCCGTTGCCTCGAACTCCTTGCACGACCTCCCGTCCGCTTGCCCCACAGGTAGGGCCCACGTGAAGCCCACGTGGCCGGCGGCGAGGGCTGGCGCGCCATGGCGCGGCATGGCGAGGCGGCGAGTGTGGACGGCGCGGCGAGCTGCTGGGCGCGAACGGCGCGGTGCAAGGCGGCGGTGACCGTGAACAGCGCGGGCGCGGCGCGGCGCGGCTGGCGGGCGCGGCGACCGCGAACCGCTGCGGGGCGTGGCGCGGCGCGAGCGCGCGCGCGAAGGCAAGCAGCTGCGCGGCACGAGCGGGCCAAAACAAGCGTGGCGCGAGGCGAGCTGATGCATGCAGTGTGCGAGCAGGCAGCAAGGCGAAGCGCAAGGTGAGAAGCGGTGCAGCGCAGCGTGCGGCGGCGCGCGGCCAAGGCAGAGCAGGCAGCGAGCAGCGGCACGGCGAGCTGGTCGGTGGTTACGTCTACGGGCTAAGCTAGGCTACCAACAGAAAGGAAATGGGGCAGGGCCGGCGGCGGACTTACGGCGACGGCTTGACGGAGTCGAACGGCGGCGGCGCGGTGACGAGCTTCGGCTTCGGCGGCGAACTCCGGCGGCAGCTCCTTCTCCCGCGGACAGCTTCTGCGGCGGCTACTTCTCCTCACGGACGGCGCCTTCCTTCTCGCGGACGGCGCCTTCCTCCTCTGGCCTCCGTCTTCCTCCTCCCGGCCTCCTCCTCCTTCCCCCGGACTCCTTCTTCCTCCTCCCGAACTCCTCCTCCTTCTCACCCTCTGCCCTCCTCTCAAACCTGGTGGCTAGGGAACGGGCGGAGCCCGAATATTGTGCACGGATTGAGGAGCGCCTCGGAACCCCCGGAGAAGGCGGTGGAGGGGCAAGGTTAGGGGTAGCCGTGGATGCTAGGGTTTCGGCCTCCAGGTGCTTTGCGGCGCATCGGACGGCTCTGGGCGCGGGGGTTGGTAGCCGGCAGGGGTATCTGCGTCTTTGCGCCCGCGGAACCATCCAGAAGCTGGCCACGCCACCCCCTCCTGGCGGTAGTGCGCCTGCACGCGCGGCGCGCGTGAGCTCTGTCCGTGCGGAGGAAGAAGAAGCACAGCGCTGCGCTGGCGAGCTGCGGTGCGAGCTGGGCCAGAGAAAAGGGAGGAAAGGGGAGGCGGCCTGCGGCTGGAGAAAGAGCAAGCGGGCCGGCTTGCTGACTTGGGCCGGAGGCAGCCTGGTAGCGGGCGCGAGCAGGCTGGGCCGGCTGCAGGCTCGGTTGGGCTGGCCAGGTAAGGAGGTAAGCTGGTTTTGTTCTTCTGTTTTTGTTTTTAGATTTAGGTTTGAATTTGTATTTGTATTTTAAGTTTGAATTTGAATTCAAATCCTCACTCAAACATAAACTCCAAATAAAATCCATAAACTCCAAATCAAGCCACACATAATCGAAATGGGAATTTAGGGGAGAGAGAGAACTTGATTTGCAAACTTGCACACATTCATACACAAAGTTTTTGAATTTTGGAAATTTTACATTTATAATAATATTTCAATTTTTTGGAATATTACACCCTCCCTCCTCCTGCTCCTTCCGCCTCGCCTCGGCGCTGGTGGCCGGCGGGCCGACCGGCCGGAGAAGCGGCAAGGTCGGGTGCGAGCGAAAAGAAAAAGAAAAGGAGGAGGCTTTCTTCTCACCGGACCCTGGGGTTCCTTCAACCTCCTGGTGCGCTGCTGTGCGCCATGGGTATCGGAGTTCTGCTCGAGCTCGAGCGGCTGCACAGGCCCCAAACGGCGGACCGGGCGGACTCGACCGCGGTGGGCGAGGCACATTTACGACGATTCGACTATGAAATGTTAGGAACGGCGTATGGAATATGAAGTAAAGATTCAAACCGCAAAGGAGACACACGATTTATGTGGAAAACCCCTTCGATGTGAAAGGGAAAAACCACAGGCACCAGCCGGCAACAATCTCACTATCTCAAGAATTTAGGGTTACACGCCTTTGGCGGCTTACAAGAGAATCTGATAATCTCCCTCTTTTTTCTGTCGCTCAAAACCCTAGCAAGGGTGTATGTATATATAGTACCGAAACCCTAGACAGGGGGTATTGAGCTGTACGGACTCTTGGTCCCGTGAGAGGATGGAACTCCTCCTCGTCTGATCCTGGGTCTTCGTCCTGGAGTCGGATGCGCCCGGAACTCCGCCTCGCCCGACCCCAAGCCTGGGGGTCGGATGCGCCTGACCCCTTGAGGGTGGATCTCCGACTCGCCCGACCCCGAGTCCAGGGGTCGGGAGACGCTCCGACTCGCCCGACCCCGAGTCCAGGGGTCGGGAGACGCTCCGACTCGCCCGACTCCAAGTCCTGGGGTCGGGAGATACTCCGCCTCGCCCGACCCTGAGTGTCTGGGGTCGGGAAGGTCGGCCTTTATCCTGGAGTAAATTTGGAACAACTCCAACAAACTCCACCTTGAGACAAATTCATCTTGTATCATTAACCCTTCATCCTGAACAGAACAAAGACAGAAAAAACCACTGGTGCCAACAATAGTCTCTTGGACTATCCGATTAAACCAACTAAGCCTGAGCACAGCTCAAACTTAGTAACAGGAACAGGCTTTGTCATCATATCAGCAGGATTATCATGAGTACTGATCTTGCATACCTTCAGCTTACCTTCTTCAATCACATCACGCACAAAATGATACTTGATATCAATGTGCTTAGTTCTTTCATGGAACATTTGGTCTTTAGTGAGGTAAATTGCACTTTGACTGTCACAGTGCAAACTTATGCAAGATTCAACTCCACAAAGCTCGGCGTACAAACCTTTCAGCCAAATCAATTCTTTGCTCGCTTCACAAATCGCCATATATTCTGCTTCAGTAGTAGACAAAGCAACAACCGACTGTAAAGTAGCCCTCCAACTCACAGCACAATTGCCAACAGTAAACACATAACCTGTAAGTGATCTTCGCCTGTCCAGATCAGCAGCATAATCTGAGTCTACATAGCCAATAAGACCCTCATCAGTTCTTCCAAAACTTTAAACAGGAATTTGCTGTGCCTTTGAGGTATCTGAAAATCCACTGAACTGCCCTCCAATGTTCTTTGCCGGGATTAGACATATATCTACTAACAAGACTCATAGCATGTGACAAATCTGGGCGAGAGCAAACCATGGCATACATCAAAGACCCAACAGCACTAGAATAAGGAACCTTTGACATGTATTTAATCTCTACATCTGTACTAGGACACTGAGCAGCTGACAACTTAAAGTGAGGTGCAATAGGAGTACTTACAGCCTTAGCATCTTGCATGTTGAAACGCTGAAGAACTTTCTTGATATAATTTTGTTGACTAAGAAATAGCAAACCAGATTTTCGGTCTCTACTAATTTCCATACCAAGAATTTTCTTAGCACTACCAAGATCTTTCATATCAAAACCGCTACTCAATAGCTTCTTTAACTTATTGATTTCAGTCTTGCTCTTGGCAGCAATCAGCATATCATCAACATATAACAGTAAATATATAGGTGATCCATTAACATGCTTGATGTAAACACAGCTATCATACTTAGATCTTTTAAAACTGTGTGATAACATAAATGAATCAAATCTCTTGTTCCACTGTCGAGGGGACTGTTTCAAACCATACAAGGATCTCTTCAACTTGCACACATATTTTTCCTTGCCAGGCACTATGAACCCTTCTGGTTGGTCCATGTATATGTCCTCCTCAAGCTCTCCATGCAAAAACGCAGTCTTCACATCTAACTTCTCAAGCTCAAGATCATGTGAACCAACAATACTAAGGAAAGTGCGAATTGAACTGTGTTTTACCACTGGAGAGAAAACATCATTGTAGTCAACACCTGAAATTTGACTGTAGCCTTTAGCAACTAACCTTGCCTTATACTTTGGAGGCTCGCTTGGAGATAAACCCTCCTTTCTCTTGAAGATCCATTTGCAGCGGATGGCCTTCTTATTCTTAGGCAAAGGTACAAGTTCCCATGTACTGTTCTTCTCAAGAGATTGCATCTCCTCATGCATAGCCGAAATCCAATTCTCAGTATCACCACAATGAATAGCTTCTTTATAGGTTGCTGGCTCATGAACATTATTCTCCACCTGTTCAGCACAACTCAAAGCATGGTAAGACAAATTACACTCTTCAATAAGACGGTTCGGAGGTGCAACTGTCCTTTTGGACTTGCGTTGAGCAATGGGTAAATCCTCCTCTGACTGCAAAATAGGAGGAGTTTGCTGAACATCATCATGAGCATCATCCGACCTTAAAAGGTCGGGCGCATCCGACCCCGCAACCAAGGGGTCTGGCGCAACAGCAACATCCAACCCCGGAGCCAAGGGGTCGGGCGCATCCCACCCCGGGACTGAGGGGTCGGGCGCATCATCAACAGCATGACTATTTTCCACCTGCATGCGCATACGCTGCAGTTCTTTGTCTGGAACTTGATCTGAGGGCAAGCTGTCAGTAAACATCACAGATTCATTGAAAACAACACTTCTGCTCATAAAAGTCTTTCCTGTTTCCGGGTTCCACAATTTATAGCCTTTGACACCCGAGCTATAACCAAGGAAAAGACACTTAACAGCTCTAAGATCTAATTTTCCATTATCAACATGAGCATAAGCAGTGCATCCAAAAACTTTCAACTGTGAGTAATCAGCAGGTGTACCAGACCATACCTCAATGGGAGTTCTTTTATTTAGTGGAATAGAAGGCGACCTGTTGATCAAGTAACAGGCAGTATTTGCAGCTTCAGCCCAAAAACGCTTGCTCATCCTGGCATTAGACAGCATGCAACGGGCCTTGGATATGATGGATCTGTTCATGCGTTCGGCCACACCATTCTGTTGTGGAGTATGGGGTATGGTGTGATGCCTAACAATACCTTCTGATCTGCAATAATCATTAAATTCACGCGAACAAAATTCTCCACCATTATCAGTACGAAGCAATTTCACCTTCCTGTCAGTTTGCCTTTCAATCATGACTTTCCAGTCCTTAAAAGCAGCAAAGGTATCATTTTTCTATTTCAGAAAATAAGGCCAAATCCTTCTAGAGTAATCATCAATAATTGTGAGCATGTAACGAGCACCACCAAGCGAGGACTTACGGGAAGGACCCCATAAATCAGCATGAATATAATCAAGAGTACCTTTAGTGGTGTGAACAGAAGTGTTGAAATGTACCCTTTTATGCTTCCCGAAAATACAGTACTCACAAAACTTCATTTTACTCGAAGTGCAGCCATCCAGTAGGTTTCTCCTCATCAATTCTGCCATACCATGGTGACTCATATGTCCCAGACGCATATGCCAAATGTTAGTTTTACTAGGTTCCTCATTAGTAACAGCAGCAACAGCGGAATCAGAACCAGGTAAAGTACACCCTCTAAGGACATATAACTTTGCAGAATTGAGATCACCTTTCAAGCAGACAAGATTACCTTTTGATACCTTCAGAACACCATCCGAACCGGAATATTTGTAACCTTTTGCATCAAGCGTGCTCAATGAGATAAGATTTCTGGACATCCCTGGTATATACCTGACGTTTTTCAGAGTGCGTGTCATGCCATCATGAGTCTGGATCTGAACTGATCCAATCCCCACAATGTCACACGGGCAATTATCTCCCATCCGCACAACATCCCCTTTCTGCACAGGCTTATACGAGCTAAACCAATTTCTGTTAATGCAAAAATGAAATGAACATGCGGAATCAAGAATCCATTCATCATGACCAGCAACACAACTGGCAAATACCACCAGACTATCTCCAGATTCTTCATCAGACACGGCAGCAGCAACAGAGACCTTACCAGCCGACTTGTTTTTCTTCTTCTCCTTATTCTGTACTTTTCTGCAATCCTCAACAGTATGATTTGTTAGCTTGCAATAAACACAGAATTTTTTGTTACCATGCGGCTTGGACTTTGAACGGCCTCTCCTTTCATAGTTTTTTCTTCCATCATCATTGGAGGATCTGTTATCAGTTCTGCCTCTCACAAGCAAAGCATCACCCTTGGAGGACAACGTCCTGTCATTCTGCACCATACCTCTCATCTTCTCCCTTGATTGGAGAGCCTCATAAACTTCCTTTAAGGTTAGTTCATCACGGCTCAAGAGTATGGTGTCACGAAAATTTGCATACGAAGTTGGCAAAGAACATAACAGTAAAAGACCTAAGTCCTCATCATCATACTTCACCTCCATTGACACTAGATCGGCGACGATCTTTTTGAATTCAGCGATGTGGCTCATCACTGAATCTTCTTCCTTCATCTTCAAAGTGAACAGCTTCATCTTCATCTGCATCTTACTGGTTAGATCCTTGGACATATAGATCGATTCCAGTTTCAGCCATAGTTCTGCAGCAGTTTTTTCTTTTAGACACTCCTGCAAAATATCGTTATGAAGATGCAACTGTATTAAGGCGAGCGCCTTCTGATCCTTGCAGATCTCTTCTGGAGTCCACTCGGCCTTCCTCTTTTTGAAGCTATCCAGCGCCTCATCATAATCATGAGTTTGTGCCAGAATCCCCCGCATCTTGACTTGCTATAGCGAGAACCGCGTGTCGTAATTCAGCAGCGGTAGATCGAACTTCATTGACGACGACATGAAATCCAAACAGCAACCAAGGCTCTGATACCACTTGTTAGGAACGGCGTATGGAATATGAAGTAAAGATTCAAACCGCAAAGGAGACACACGATTTACATGGAAAACCCCTTCGATGTGAAAGGGAAAAACCACAGGCACCAGCCGGCAACAATCTCACTATCTCAAGAGTTTAGGGTTACACGGCTTTGGCGGCTTACAAGAGAATCTGATAATCTCCCTCTTTTTTCTGTCGCTCAAAACCCTAGCAAGGGTGTATGTATATATAGTACCGAAACCCTAGATAGGGGGTATTGAGCTGTACGGACTCTTGGTCCCGTGCGAGGATGGAACTCCTCCTCGTCTGATCCTGGGTCTTCGTCCTGGAGTCGGATGCGCCCGGAACTCTGCCTCGCCCGACCCCAAGCCTGGGGGTCGGATGCGCCTGACCCATTGAGAGTGGATCTCCGACTCGCCCAACCCTAAGTCCAGGGGTCGGGAGACGCTCCGACTCGCCCGACCCCGAGTCCAGGGGTCGGGAGACGCTCCGACTCGCCCGACTCCAAGTCCTGGGGTCGGGAGATACTCCGCCTCGCCCGACCCTGAGTGTCTGGGGTCGGGAAGGTCGGCCTTTATCCTGGAGTGAATTTGGAACAACTCCAACATGAAAGGGATAGGGGTTAGGGAGGGGGCGTACCTCTTTCGGCTCTAAGGTCCTCGGTGGGCGGCTGCGACAGCGAGCTCCTATTCCTTGGCGGACGGCTGCGAGCTCCTCTTCGTCGTTGGCGGCCTGCTCCAGAGCGGTGTGATCGATCGGTTAGGACAAAAGGAGAAGGAAAGATATAGGCAGAATGGGAGAGACGCACAGAGTGCTCACCGAGAGGGGAATTTGCCTGGTGTGGTGAGAGGGGAGAGGAGAGGGAGGAGACGGGGAATGGTTGCTTCCTTTTCCTTGCTGAGGGTCAAGAGGAGATATGGTCGTCCGCTCGGTCTTGTGAGCATGTCAGGGAGGGGGCAGCCGTGCCGTGGGTGACGTTTGAGCAGCCAGAGTGCATGCCCTTACGTTTTCCACTTTGGGAAGAAGAAAATTGAAATGTTTGGGGCCACATGACAATGGAAGAACGGGTACCTAACAATTACCCTCCAGGGACGGTGTGTTTTCAGAAATGCCCATGCTCGAATCTGATCTTTGATTTTCATCAGGAGGCTTTGGACGGATGATTCTTTAGACTGGAACGATCATGGACCGCATCGTCGATGCCTTGGAGTAAACCGATGGCGCAAAGGTGTCTCTTCAAGTTTTCTTGCTTGTCCTTGTTCCGTGCTGTCCTTGTTCATATGTAGTAGCTGTGATGGATCCGTGATGTAGTTCAAGTGGACAAATCTTAGTGCTTTGCAGTCTTTATACTCCTAATAAGATCGGATCTCTTAGAATATTGAATCTCGATGACAGTTGTGTTTGGGGTACCTGGTGGATTTTATTTATTTGAGAAGCAAGAACTGTCACTGCTATATTTTTTTTGAACGGAACGGCAAAAGCTTTGCCATAATTTTTATTAGAAGAGAAAAAAGGAAAAAAGAACAAGTTCGAACAACAGCCAGAAGAACAACTACTTCCCTCCAAACCACTGGCCACGGAGGAAAAAACAACAAACAACAACAAAACAAACAACCAAGCAAAAAACAACTAAAACCCCTGAAACCTGATGTAAAGAAAGCAAGAAGCAACGCTACAACTCCGGTGCTTCTTTTACCAGCTTGACGAGTTATTGGACAGCAGTCTCCGGAGATCGAACCAGTGAGATACTCGACTACCGATTTGATGGTCCTTGTGTAGCGAAGCCGTTGTCACTGCTATATATATTACAGAATTAGAGCATGAAAACCTTTGTTACCTTTGCAAAATAAACCGAACACAGGAACCAGAAGAATGAACTGAACATGTTGTTTGTTAACTGTATTTTTTTTTCTCCTCTGCTAGTGCATCAGCCCTTCAGCCATGACTTGTTAAATTCCCTCTTTGTTTTTCAGGCGATTTTACGTTTTAGATGACACTTATCATTTTAGTCACATATTACCCACATTTGCTATATGCTTTTTCTTCTTGGAGACAAGGCAAAGGCTTTTCAGTTATCTTAAGCCTCAAGCTTTCTGTTGAGCTGAAACTTGAGTTACTCTGAATGGCAACAGTTTGGAATTTAGACATTCCTTGATCTGCTACAGTTATCTTGTTATTGTTTATAATCTTCTTATCCAGTGAGGCACTACATGGGTACTTAAAGTTTTCTGAGTACTATAAGTTTATACAGGGAAGGTTTTATCTGTGCACTACCTCAATCTAATGGTACTGTTTGGTGTCAGCGTAGTTGGTGCAGATGAAGGCGCCACTTAAATATGATCTAGGACCAGCATCCTTAGTATGCTGGCATCCACTCATTAGCTAACTTGTGCTGTTCAACAATTTGGCTACCACTTGAGATTAGCATCAACAAATGAAAATTGAGGCATGCACATTGACTCGATGATGCGTGCTGATTTGAAAGCAGGAACTCACTCCATGGTGTTCGGCTTTACTTCGTTTTCAATCCATGGTCTGTGGTCCTTCAAATTTGATACAATTCTGTATAAGAAGCATCGTTTAGGCTTTTCGGATAACATTATTTAAAAACCTACTCTACTGAATATTTTCATCTTGCCAGTCTTTTGTGACATCTGTCAGGATTCCATGAACATGCTCTTCTTTCACAATGAACTTCATGTACCATTTTAAATTTGTATGGAGTCTCTTTTATTTATAACACGAATGCTAGTTATTTAGTTCTCAAAACTGAACATTTCTGCCATGATTGTTTGTGAGAATTCTCCGGTAGTTAACATATTTTGTTGGACCAGTAGAGGATGTGCGCATATGATCTATTTGTTCTTGGCGAGTAACTAACATTTAGGCGTCAAATTGTATGACATGAAATGCGAATGGTATCCATGTGTTAATGCTATCCAAGTGGATCCTTGTTCTATGGTTACGGAAATAGTGTGAGTGAAGTAGCATCATTGATTAATGAATTATTGATTGCTCTGAACACAGTATGCATTTCAGTTTCCTCTATTTCTCTCCATATGCTTTGAGTTAAACAGAAAGGAACATCTTTAACTTTAGTGCAACCCCACAAGAAATTAAATATATGATTCCCTTAAACTGCTAGAGTGAACTTTCTTACTGAAGTGCAAAACATGACAGACTATAATGGTTGTTTATGGAGTACTTCTCCTGAGAGGTGTGTATGACAACTTTCTTGACGCGTTCGTCAAAATTGTCCGTGATGAAGAACCTACTGTGACATTGGCCTTGCTCCGAAACATGCAGCCTCTGTGATCAGCTACCAGAGAACGCAGCACACATTACCTTGCACTGTCCCTTTGCAAAACAAGTCTGGTACCTGGTTGGAGTGACGATGGGAATGGAATCATATTTCCCGATCAGTACAAACGATCAGGAACAATTTCAGGCATGGTGGAATGCGGTCTTACAAAGGCTGAAAAACAAAAAACAGCGGAGATCGGCAGCGGCTGTCATCATGTATACAGTCTGGAACATTTGAAAGGAACGCAACCGAAGGATTTTTCAACACTGTTCAATGAGGCCGGATCAGGTGCTTCAACTCATTCAGAAGGACATTTTCACTAGAAGGAGTGCGTGTGGAACGCCTTTGATACTGAAGGAGCTCCCAGATGCTTGAGTATCTATCATTTTAAGTTGTTTGCTAAGAGTTCTTGTGCTGTTTTTCTATTGCAATGTAATCGTTTATTGTAATCCCTGTCTGTTCTCAAGCTTCTTTACTTAAATGAACGGCATCGCTCCTGCCAATGTTTTCGAAAAAAAGAACCTACTGAGCTCTACAGAGGCTTAACTCCGAGTCTCATTGGGATAGTGCCATATGCTGCACCTACTGCTTTGCCTATGATAAGTCTTAAGAAAGTGTACAAGAAGATGTTCAAGACGAATGAAATCGGCAACATTTCAACCCTGCTCCTTGGCTCCACAGCAGAAGCTATCTCGAGCACTGCTACATTCCCTCTTGAGGTCGCTAGCACACATGCAAGCTGGAGCCGTCGGTGGTAGGAAGGTTTACAAGGACATGCTTCATGCTCTCCTGAGCATTCTTGAGGACGAAGGGGGCTGGGGGCCTTCACCGAGGTTTGGGCCGAGTTCCACGAAGTTGGTGCCTGCTGCTGGGATTTAGTTTCTGTGCTACGAGGCTTGCAAGAAGATACTGATTGAAGAAGAGGATCAGTGAAGTGCATGCAGATACGAAACTTCATTAGAGCTCGGGTTTTCGTCTTTGATTATTTGTTTTGAATCAACTGGTGCTGGAAGCCTGGAACTGGATGAAAGTCACGACTGAGGTTGCTGCTGCAAGCAGCAGGAATTTTTGACTCGTTTTTGTATTCAGTTTGATCACATAAGTTTACCTCTGCATTCCAAGATTTTCATATACTCGATGAGTAGAAAGCGTGCCTTTCTACAGCAAATTGAAATGCCATTGGCAATTGTAAAATTCACCAGCGGATGGAGTTGCACTTGGCTGCTATGTTCTAGGTCTTTTAATCATGCAGTTTAACTCAGCATGGTATCAAACAATTCTGATTTATATGCATCATCTCACAACAGCGCAGTGGTGTAACACCACGAAATTAGCAATAAGCATTGCAGGCCATGTTCTTTCGATCAATTCTGGAAGTGTGCGAATCATTTTCTCAAAAGGCTTGTCAGCTGTATGTTGGGCTCTATGGAGAGCGAGGAACAACGCGTGTTTGTTTTGAAAAAAAAAGCAAAAGAAAATCAAGTCTCCTACTGAGATTGTGTGTTTGACTTTGCTCTTTTCTCTCCTACTGGGCAGGTCTGCAAAAGCCGCAGCAGCAAGATGCGCTGAGGAACGGCGTCAAGGCCCAAGTGGCGCTTCACTACCACAAGCAATTTGAAGAGAACAATTAAGCGCAGACAAGACCTGAATGTTCTGCTGGTGAATGGGGATGGTGGCCTGTTCGTAACTCTTTTGCCATCAGGAAGCCCCCTGTGCTGACTCCTGGTGTCGGCTTGGTTCTGGTGTCCCAAATGTGCGCTGGTATATCAGTAGTGTTAGTGCCATGGTGTGTTGGAAACTTTGTAATTTCGTAGCTTATCAGAGTAACGAAATTCGGGGCACACTATGATGGAATTTGACACTTCAGTTCGTTCAAAAAAGAATTTGACACTTCTCAGCTAACAAATGGAACAAATCAAATATAGTGTTTCAAAAACGCCACACAAGTGGATACCAAAATACATTCCCCATCTTGAAGCATCAGCATCACCCATTTTAAACAGAGCTAGCAAATGGCACAGAAGGCGAAAAAATTAAGGACAAAAGTACAGAGATTCTAGAACTTAGGACTGCTCTTCGCCATCTCCAGCGGTTGCCTCTCCAGCACTGGCTGGCGGCCATCAGCTCATCAAAGTTGTCACTCTTTCCCAGCACTATCTCAATTTGCAGACAGAGATCGAGGTCAATATTTTTCAACACAATGAAGGATGCACCAGGTTGGTTCATATACTCAGAAATTGTAAAAGGTATTTGGTCACTGATTTCAACAGTGAATGTTCTAATCTCTGCACAGGTTAAGGGGGTAATGAATAACAGAGTTCAGAGCATAGGCATGATGAGGGTTAAGGGGGTAATAAATAAGAGAGTTCAGAGCAACAGTGACATGAAGACACTGAGGTATTGGCATATCTCAATGCAACTCCCATATCAGAATCGCTGCATATTTTTGGAAGAACACTTACTCTTTTCGACGGCATGGCCATTGTTCTTCAGAATCTCTGCAGTGGTGACAACTGTTGATATGGGTGCAAGCAAATTAAACAACTTTTTTAGCTGTTAACAATATTTGAAACATGCAAAATATACAATACTGATTCAGCTAGCAGAGGCTGGCGAACAGGTCGAGGTAAAACGTGCGGAACGCCTCCATCTCCGCACGCGGCAGTGCCAGCCCGACCTCGACGCCGCCGTCCCCGTCGCGGCCGCTCTCCGCCAGCGCCCGCGCGCCCGTCCGTTCCACGACGCGATCTCCACCTTCCTCGGCCGGCCCCATGCCCCGCGGAAATCCGTCGCCGCGTACAGCCGCAGCTTCCGCGACCCGGCCATGGTCATCGCACGCGCGGACGCGTACTCCCGCACGGAGCGCACCCACCTGCGCGCCTCCCGGAATGCCCGCCCTTCCTCCGCGAACCCCTCGATCACACACTCACACGCCATATCGCTGCCGAGGCGGCAGCCGCGGTGAGGCCACGCGCTCCGGCCTCCACGCGGCAGGCTGTTGCCGAAGTAGTTCGCCGGGATCGGCGGGCTCGCGCGCGGGGCGCAACCGCTCCTCCGTTCGCGTCGCGGCTGCCGGCCGGCGCGCGCACGATGCCCACGCACGCGGCGCCGCACGCCAGCGCGAAGGGTGAGCACCGCGCCGAGGTCTCAGACTCGACGTTCCTCCGGAGCGCACGGAGCTGCTTGTCCGTGAACCGGAACGTCACGACCACGACGCCAGGGCGCCGGCTGAGGTCCCAGTCGTCGAGGCGCTTGTCGCCGGCCGCACCGAGAGCTCGGTGGTCGCACAGGAACGCCTCCCGGAGCCCGCCGTCGTCCGGCACGACGCCGCGGTCGAACAGCGGGGGCACGTCCATCACCGCCGCCACCGCCTTCTTGCAGTGGGGGCCGAGGCGGTGGGTCGCAGCCCACGTCCTGAGGAAGTGCGCGTTATGTGAGCGAACATAGAAATTGTTTCCGACTTCCGAGTCGTCGTCGTCGTCCCAGTCGTCAGTTGCTCGACGCCGTCCGGCCGCCGAGGAGGCTACGATACATGATAGTTGTTCTGTCAACCACAAGATTGCGCTCCAAAGTATCATCATGGAATTGGAACCAACTTGATCTCACTACAAGGCAAATTTTTCGTTATTGAATCCAGACAAGTTGACAAGGATTACTGCATTCACAAGGGCTAAGAAAAGACGAAAGCTAGTGTTGTGGCATCAGAGTAAGCTAAAATTTAGGCACGTGAACTGGTTACAAAGAAGACAACCAAAGTGGATGCTCTGCTCATCATCCTGTTACATATTATCGAGTATGGACACTATGTCCTGCAGACAAAAGTGGAGCTTGCAGAGTAACGTATTTTTCTGAACTCTACAGTCTTTTCGCTAATCGATTGGCACTTCCACCTCCATCTTGAGCCCAGGATGGTCGATAATCTGAAACAACAGTACAAGATGTTTTCAGACAAGTTCAGTACTGCATGCAGAAGACTGGTTGTCCAGAAATGCTCATTCTGATAGGTGCTGCCTACGAGTATATAATACAGTCACAAAGTTTCCAGAGCGCATTATAGTAAGCATATTGGAGAATAATAGAAATAGAAGCTATGATAAGGAGACAGAAAAGGATTCCTGTACCTGGATAAAATCTTCGACTGAAAATGAGCAATCTTTTGTGTACCCCGCTTCTTCCAATACCTTAGTTACTACTTGCTGCAAGGCATCAATATGATTTGTGTCACGTTGATATTCTATTTCCATATAATAAAATAGACAAGAGCCTTTTGTCAGTCCATGGAAATGTAACAAAATTATTACTTGGATGCCTTAGGTACCAAATTTTGGTACCTCACGAGTTATATAACTAGTGGTACCTCTTTTTTCTTTTCGTGAGAAGGAAAACAGAACTAGTGTGCTTGTGCTCAACATTTTCAGTGGGATATTACGAGCATTTCACTAGCTTCAGGAACCTTTAGTCAGTTCTAAACAACATAGGCTCCTTTGAATAAAACAGAGAAGGTATAGCATATTCAAGCACAATTTATTTTAAACCATGCTACGTTAACTTGTTAAAATAAAGAAGCCATTGAAAAGATGCATTGCTTCTGAACAGAAATTGGATAAGAATGGGGAAAAATCAAAATGGCTCCTTTGTTTACTACAAATGGTCAGAGAGAACACCTGTTGCAGGCTAAGAATCCATAGAAAGACTAATTTTGATCACAATGGCTTCCAAAACTAACTTTTTTAATCATGCCAAAAGCTGTGCAAATAATCTTTATACAGTGCGCACAACTAGACTGCAAATCATGCTACTTCCCACTTTGCAGCTCTAACGAAACCTACAGTTTATTGTCAGTGTCTCCTTCAGTTTGAATCATATTATGTCCACTTGACATGTCACTAATTAAGGCTAACAGTTAGTTGAAGATGAATGCAGTAAATGGTAATACTACAAATCTACAATATCGTCTTCACAAAATAAAGGAAACAAACACATAACATTGATAATGAGATCCAGAACTTTATGAAATGACATGCGAGCACCTCTCTTTGTTCCTCAGACATGAATGACCCTGTTTGGTCCCGTAAAACTTCTAGCAGGTCCTTGAAGGTTACTTTTCCCTTACCATCAATGTCATAAACCTTAAATATCACTGCTTCATCAAACATAAAACGGAAAAGGAAAATTTGTGTGAGTGGTCACAAGGTCTAAGGACTTCCTCATTCAACATCCTGTTGCTTCTAAGATCAAATATTCAAACAGGAAGGAAATAATTAAATACAAACATGATAGTAGGGATTACATTCGATCTCCTGCCGAAGACTGGCCTTTGTACTGAAAGTAGAAAGAAAGGCAACAAAATCCTTAAAGTTCAACCCATCAACCATACGAAGCAACCTCTGAAAAAAAAAGAATGAAGAGAAACTCAAAAGTGGCAATCAAGAGCAACATATTGGTTGAATCATTTGAATCAGTAAGTGTTTGTCCTGGTAGAATTTTGTCAGGGAACTTCTTGATATCCACAAATTAGTACAGTGACGAAGGAAACTTGAGTAGGTATATGTTTACTCTCGAGCTATTTAACTTCTTGTTGGAAGTGATTTCTTTACATGGCGTGGTACTAAGTGTCCAAGTCAGAGTAAAACATGTCCAAAGTATGAGGAACCTGACTGAACATGTCCAGAGAAGATTCGAGTAAATTATGCTAGACTTCGTTTCAAAAAGAATTATACCAGACTTAGCTAGTTAATGATAGCAATAGTTGGTAACAATTGGTAAGGTGTCTTCTTTTTCTTACCTTTATATTTTGGTTTTAGATTCGCAGGACTAGAAGCTTATCTTCAGTGTTAGGTATAGTAAATTAGCAGCTCTCTAAGGGCAGATATGTAAACAAAAACAAAAGGGGGCAAAGTACAGCACTGTGGCACAGCACCAATACAAGAACAGTACTGCAAGATCTGCACAGTACAGCACAACTAACCAATTGCCAAGAGAAAGAATGGGACAAAATCACAACATTCCTTTCTTGAGATGCAAACAAAGCCACAGGAAACTTATTCGGGACGGAAGTGGATCGGACCTTGGAGAGCGGGTTGAGGGAGAACTCGGGGATGGAGAGGAACTCGTCCTCGGAGATGAAGCCCTTGGCGCTGCGGTCGAGCTGGCAGAAGCGCTCGTACAGGGACACGATCTCCTGCTGCGAGACTGTTCAAGCAAGAAACCATCAGCGTCGTTTAAAGAAAAAAAAACATTATCAATCACCGAACCAAACAATACAACAGTAGAAGAAAGGGCGCCAATCCGGAGAGGCAGAAGGCATCTATGGCTGCTCACACAGGTAGTTGCAGTGCTCCTGCACCTCCTCGATGTCGTACTGGGTCAGCATCGACGACGCGTTACCCATGGCTCCCCCTTCCCACTTTGCCCTCTACTCCTCGCTCCCCTATAGTTCCCGCCGCCGCCGCTCTTGTCGTTGGAACCGAAGAGCGCGGCGGATTGGTCAGTTGTTTAACCTGATCCGAATTGCTCTGAAATCGGCGGTGGCGTCGTTGGTGACGAGAACTAGCAGCGCCCTCGTGCGGCTGGACGGTAGCAGGAGAGAAGAGGAGAGGAGAGCCGCGAGAGACCGAGACGACGCCAAGTATTCTGGTCCCGTCCCGTCCCGGCTCCAGGTGGTGCCCAAATTCCGATTGCCGGAGAGCCAGCCGATGCGACCGAGCATTCATGAGCTTACGTGTCATGGACCTCGCGGCTTTATTATATTGGACTACGCGGGCCCGCTGCCTGCCCCTTGGGTCTCGGCGGGGTCGTATTTCCTTTGGTGGTGTCAGATCTGCTGGCTGGACTGGGCCAGAATGGTAACTTGTATCAGGCCCAACCCACTATATACTCGCCCTTGTTCTTTGTCTTCAGATCATTACATTAACCATCACTGATCGGTGATCATCATACTATATTGATCAAGCAAACTATGCACACACAATGCTACTGCCAAAGAAGGAAAATATGCACGGCCAACATTGTCCTACTGCCAAAGAAGGAAGGAGCAGAGTCTGTCACGGATTTCAGACCAATCAGCCTCATTCACTTTTTCATCAAAATCTTCACCAAAACTTTAGCTGTAAGACTGGCACCACACATAAGACAGATAATCTTCCCGACGCAGAGCGTTTTCATTAAAAAACAAAGCATACATGATAACTTCCTATCCGTCCGCAACATGGCTAGACGCTTTCATCGAAACAAGATCCCGGTGCTCTTCCTCAAACTTGACATCGCGAAAGCTTTTGACTTCGTGAGATGGAACTATCTGCTAACATTGTTGGAGGAAATGGGGTTCCCGACCAGGTGGAGGGACTGGATCGGTGCCCTTTTATTCATCTCATCATCGCGAGTATTTCTAAACGGCATCCCAATGGGCCCATCCCTCACGGCAGAGGACTCCGCCAAGGAGACCCGCTCTCCCCGCTCCTGTTCATCATTGCCATCGAACCACTTAGAGCATTACTGCACCTAGCGACGGAAAAAGGCCTAATCAACAAATTGAGAGGAAGGAGCCTAAACATCAGGGTCTCCATGTATGCAGATGACACGACAATTTTCGTGAACCCGACAAGCGAAGACATTAACGCCCTAAAGGACCTGCTTCAAAACATCGGTGAAGCTTCAGGCATGAGGACAAACTTCAAAAAATTGAGCGTAGTCACCATCCGGTGCGCGGGCATTGACCTGGATCAGGTCCTTAACGGACTGCCCTTAATCAGAACAAGCTTCCCGACCAAGTACCTCGGCCTCCCTCTGACCACAGGAAGACTGAACAGGGCTCCCTTCCAACCCATTATAGACAAAGCTGTTGGCAAGCTAACAGCCTGGAATGCAAAGAACATTTCACCAGCTGGCAGACTGACGCTAGTCAAAGCGGTGCTAACATGCTAACATCACAGCCAGTATACCTTCTAAGCGCAATCAATGCACCAAAAGTGGTCCTCGAAGAGATTGATGCCATACGGAAAAGATTCTTCTAGGCAAGCGCGGGAGCGATCACGGGTGGAAAATACAAAGTTAACTGGATCCGATCAGCCAGGCCAACACGGCTAGGTGGCCTAGGCATTCTTAACCTAAAACGGTTTGCAAGGAGCCTCAGGCTTTGGTGGCTTTGGCAGGAATAGAAAGAGCATGATAAGCCGTGGAGTGGATCGGAAATTCCATGCACAAAAATAGACAGGAAGCTCTTTGCGGCGGCCACTCAAATCAGCAGCAGGCGAACATCCTTCTGGCACAGCAGCTAGTTCAAAGGGCAAAGGTTGATTGACTTTGCACCAAATCTATTCAACATTTCCAGGAAGAAGCAAAGAATGCTACAGGATGCGCTGAATAATAACAATTGGACAAGAGATCTAAATTTTCACCATACCGAGTTCTCACTACAACATCTACAGGAACTTATCTACACTTGGCAAGCAACCCGAACCATCAACATCAACACAGAGGCGCACAACGACATCGTATGGAAACTAACGGCCCATGGAAACTACTCGGCAAAGTCAGCTTACAATGCCCAATTCCTCGGCTCCGCGACAACAAATTTTGACACACTTATATGGAGAAATTGGGCTCCCGCAAGTTGCAAGTTGTTCTCCTAGTTGGCCTTTCAGAATAGGCTATGGACGGCAGACAGGCTACAAACAAGAGCAAACAAGAGGATGGCCAAACCAAGCAACGTGCCCACTTTGCAGAAATCAACCGGAAATAGCTATACATCTCTTTGCTGACTGCAGATTCACGAGGAAGGTTTGGGCTTCTATAGCAGAGTGGCTGGCAATTTTGGCATTGCACCCGAGGGAATGGCCGCAACACGACGGTGATATCTATACATGGTGGACGAGTAGAGCAACCTCAATTACCAACTCAAGAAAGAGCCTACACTCGGTGATCATGCTAACATCTTGGGTAATCCGGAAAGAGAGGAACGCGAGAATTTTGACCACAAAGAGGACACGAGTAACACAGTCTTCTTCCGAGTTAGAGACGAATTAGATAGTTGGATGATGGCGGTGGCTAAACTAGCCAGATTCTGTGCTTGGATCACGTTTTCTTTTTTCCTTTCCTGTTTCTTTTAAGTCTTGTACAGTCCTCCTTTCTGAAATGCTCTTCTTTTTAATATAATCGGCAGCTCTATGACACTTCGTCTAAAAAACAATGCCACAGATGGACACCATCTGGTCACTCTGTACAGTACTGTACGACAATGCAGGTGTTCACACAGCAAGCTTAAGCTACAACTACAAGGAGAACATGAACTAGCGCCG
Organism: Setaria viridis; assembly: GCF_005286985.2. Taxonomy (NCBI): domain Eukaryota; kingdom Viridiplantae; phylum Streptophyta; class Magnoliopsida; order Poales; family Poaceae; genus Setaria; species Setaria viridis. Next base: position 39,980,612 of record NC_048263.2, on the reverse strand, counting down.
TCCTCTGCAGGGGCTTGGTTTTATTGGCACGCGCCGGATCGGAGTAACCATTTTCAAATCATCCGCGGGAGCTGAGCTCTTCTGCTTCCTGGTCTAGAACACTAGAACCAGCTAGAAGAGCTTGAAGAGGATGCCGCCGTGGGTGGCGAAGAATGGCGCAAAGACGAGGGACTCGACGGCCATGAGCTTGATGAGGATGTTGAGCGACGGGCCGGAGGTGTCCTTGAGCGGGTCCCCGATGGTGTCGCCGATCACGGCAGCCTTGTGGCAGTCGGAGCCCTTGGGCCCCAGCGCCCTCGCGTGCTCGCTCGCCCCGGCCTCGATGTACTTCTTGGCGTTGTCCCAGGCGCCGCCGGTGTTGGACGCGGAGATGGCGACCTGCACGCCGGAGACCAGGGCGCCGGCGAGGACCCCCGACAGCGTCTCCACGCCGAAGAAGGTGCCGACGACGAGGGGCGTGAGCATCACCAGCGCCCCCGGCGGGATCATCTGCTTGATGGAGGCGTCGGTGGAGATCTTGACGCAGTTGGCGTAGTCGGGCTTGCCCGTGCCCTCCATCAGGCCCGGGATGGTGTTGAACTGCCGCCGGACCTCCTCCACCATCTCCAGCGCGGCCCGGCCCACGCTCTTCATCGTCATCGCCGAGAACCAGTACGGGAGCATGGCGCCCACCACCAAGCCGATGATCACCTTCGGGGACAGCACGTCAACCACCTTCACCCCGGCCCTACTTACGAACGCCCCGAACAGGGCCAGCGACACCAGGGCGGCTGATCCAATGGCAAAACCCTGCAGAGGAAAACATAATTTTTTTTGCAACTATTTGAAGTGTTTTTCTTTTATCATTGTTCTTGCAAGAAATATAGGTTTGTGTTACCTTTCCAATGGCCGCAGTTGTGTTTCCAGCGGCATCGAGTGCGTCGGTCCTCTCACGAATCCTGTGGCTCATCCCTGCCATCTCAGCAATGCCACCGGCGTTGTCACTGATAGGACCGTAAGCGTCGATGGAAAGGCCAGTCGCAATTGTGCTCAGCATGCCAAGAGCAGCAACGGCAATGCCATACATCGCAGTAATGGTGAAACTGATGTAGATGCCAACAGCAATAGCGAAGATGGGGATTATGACGGACTTGTATCCCAGAGCAAGGCCGAAGATGACATTGGTGGCGGCGCCAGTTCTGCAGGCATCGGCGACATCTTGAACAGGGCTGCAGCGTAGCAGATAAGCAGATTGCAGTTAGCACCATGGATTAAAGCCCTACTAGCAGATGATTTTTTTTTACAATTGAACTGCAAAATTTCTTGCCCGTATGCATTGCTAGTATAGTATTCTGTCACGTATCCAATGATCAAACCAGCCCAGAGACCAATTGCAACACACAGAAACAATCCCCTGCAAAAGTGGTGTGATCGCGATTAACAGAAGATAATGCATTTCATGAAATTAGTAACAAACAATCAGCACTAGCGATTAACTTACCAGTTGGTAACTTGTTTTTGTTCGCCAAAATTGAAGATTGTGAATTTAGCTGGGAGTGCCAACCAACTGATCAGCGCGATACCGACAGTCATCAGAGCCGTCGAGATGATGAGCTGCTTCTTCAGTGCAGGCTCAATTTCTTTCACAGCCTTTATCTCAAAGATGTCGGTTGCAAAGAGTGTGGTGATCAAGCAGACAATGATGCCAACGGAGCTGACTAGCAGCGGGTAGCACATCCCAGTGAAATCATGGTTGACCCCAAATGAAGAAATGGAAGCCACAACGAGGGCAGCGCAGGAAGATTCAGCATATGATCCAAAGAGATCCGACCCCATTCCAGCGATGTCACCAACGTTATCTCCGACGTTGTCAGCAATCACCTGAGAGAGAGAACTTGCAGTTTCAGTAAAGTATTCCTCTTTTTAAATACCAAGTTCTGTAAAGTGGTAGCAGTAAACCACTGAATTGATATCTTTAATTTGTTGCTGCTGAACTGGTATAAATATAGTCATAGATTAAACTGTTCATTTTGGAATACTTACAGCGGGGTTTCTGGGATCATCTTCAGGAATGTTCCTCTCAACTTTGCCAACAAGATCAGCGCCCACGTCGGCGGCCTTGGTGTAGATCCCGCCTCCGACCCTTCCAAACAGCGCCATTGAAGATCCACCAAGGCCATACCCAGTGATAGACTCGAACAGGCCCTCCCAATCGTCGCCGTAGTACATCTTGAACAGGTTGATGGCGATGTAAAGCACGAGGAGTCCATTCGACGCGAGCAAGAAGCCCATCACCGCGCCCGAGCGGAACGCGGTGATGAAGGCCTTGCCGACGCCTTTCCTGGCTTCCAGCGTGGTCCGGGCGTTGGCGTAGGTGGCGATCTTCATGCCGAGGAAGCCCGATACGACGGAGGTGATGGCCCCGAGCAGGAAGGAGACGGTGCTGAAGAGGGCGTTGAAGAGGGCGGGCTTGCACTCCCTGCCCTTGCTGTAGGTGCAGGGGTGGGTCCTGGTGCTGAACCCCTCGACGGAGCCGAGGAAGACGAAGATGACGACGGCGAAGATGGACATGAAGATGCCGACGTACCGGTACTCGGTGAAGAGGAACGATGTCGCCCCTTGGGCGATGGCGTTCTGGATCTCGGCGCACCGGACGACGACGTTGTGGTCATTGAGGCCCTCCTCCTCCTCGATCAGCGAGTCGCCGAGCACGTCCTTGTCCCTGGCGCCGCCGCGCGCGGACGGCGAGAGCTTGACGCGCGAGACGAGCACCCACTGCGCGACGGCGAAGGCGATGCCGACGACCGCGGCGAGCGGGACGAGCACCTCGGTGGCGGCGTCCGACAGGATCGCCATGGTCGGACCGAACGAAATGCGGCGCTCGAAACCGTTGGAAGGAAGTTGGCGGTGCGAAGCTAGCTTGTGCGGATGCGTGTCAGCGTGTATCTCAAGTGTTCTGTGTGCGGTGCAGTGTGCAGTGTGCTCTTTCTTTGGCACTCTTCGGAGGTGCGGAGCTTGTATATATAGGTGCGACGCAGCTGTCGGGCGTGCAGGTGACACCTGGATGATGGAGCAAATTGTGAAGCTTGGCCAATGAAAAATGAATTAGATTTTGGTTTGCCTTCGCTGCTAAGTGGGCCCGTTCGACATGGCTCCTTTTGTGAGCATCATGTCGCATGCATAATCAAGCTGTGTTGAATGCTGTCAACAATCTAAGATTGTCCAGTCCAGTCGTGCAAAAGAAAAGGAGAAAAAAAACATGAGGGAATGACAAGTGGGATCGGTGAAATTTGAGGAAAGACAAGCTAGCGGGCAGCGGGCTGATGTCGTGTGCTCGCGGTTTCTGGATAGCGGCCGTCGCCTCGCCTGTAGTTTTCCTCGTATCGTACGCTCTTTGTCGTCCTAGCTGCCTGTGGTCAGCAGCAGGCGGGTAGCGCGCGCCGCCGGCGGTGTCGGGCTGATTCCTCGGCGACGCCACGCCACCGGGTTTCCATTTCCACAGATGGCGACCGGCGACGGCAGGAGCGGTAGCCGTTTTGGCCTCTGCTGCGGGCCGTGTCCCGTGTCGCCGGCAGAGATCACACGGCCGCCGGTGGTTTCCGTTCCCGCGGCCAAAGCAGTTTCGTCGCACCAGCCAGCCAATCGGTAGATATACAGTAGACGACAGCGAGCCGAGTGTGCACTGGGGAGTGGGGCCTTGAAGACTTGGCAGGGTTTAGTGCAGTGCAGCTAAGTATACAGGCAGCTACATGGATTTAGCACCAAAGCTTCGGTTCCTCCTATGTTCGCCGTGGTAATCACAAGATTCAGAACTGACCAACACCAAAACCCAAACTTGCTCCACTCTCAAATCTGAACTGCATCGACGACTCAACGCGAAGCCAATGCCACCGCGCCAGTAGAATGGTATTCTTTTTCTTCTTTTAAATGCAGTAGAGGGATACAAGCTCTAACGAACAAGAAACAGAAAAAAAAAACTAAGGGGCCCTGATGCGGTCTCGCATTAGCTCAACAACATCAAGATCGCTTCTAAGATCCCAACTATTTAGAAATGTTTGCAAGAGAAATATACACAGCGGTCCAGGTTTCGTGAGAAACTGTTGGCACCGAGGCGACGCCATGTCAGCATCCTGGACCCACGAAGGGGTGACACGCTATTGTGTAATGGTTGATGACTCGATCGTGCGAAAAAAGCACCACATTTTTAAGTATCTGGTTGCTAATACAGGGGCCGAATTCCGGACACACTTGCGGTGCAGCAGATTACAGAATTGTGCTCTGCCTCTGCCTACATTTTTTTGTACTTGCACCACACAATATAAAGGACCTTTGGACACAAAAGTCGATCAAGTTATATGTATATGCGGGGTATCGAAATACCATCCTATGTACACTTACAGTAGACACGTTTTTTTTAAGCCAATTTCGTTAAAAAAAAAGTAGGAATAATGCATGTAGCTAATCCTGACAGGCTATGTTACAGGGTAATAAAAGAAAAAGAAAAAGAAAAAGAAAACTTGGACCGACCACGGTGACTACATGCCAACTGCAATTGAAACATCTACTATTCAGGGAGCTCCAGCTCCACTCGACCGCTCCTGATCCTGAGCGACGATTCGTGGAAGGCATTAAGGTGCTGATGGCAAACTGCATCCAGATTGCACACCGGCGTCTAGATGGACGATTCAGGGAGCAAGTATTTTTTTTTTTCCTCCTCTCTCTAGGAGCAGAGTGTAAATCAGACGAATGGATTCACATGTGGATCCACGGAGCTAGCGTTGTTTGGTATAGCGTTGTAGGCAAAGGGCGGAGTGGCCGTGCTGTGCTCTACAGTTTGGAGGGCCTCTAAGGTCTTATTTCCCGTGTTACTTTAGCTTCGGTATTGTAGCACGCGATGATGGAGCCCGCAAAGCCAAAAAAAATTCTAGATTCACAAGCTCGTCTCCTTCCTCAATTTATTTTCACCTTAGCTTGGTAAATGGCTTCGTGTCAGCTGGAGCCCAAGTCACTGAGCCCTATTTTTTTCATTGTTAACATGATAAAGAAGATAGTAGTATTGATAATACATACTTAATCCTTAAAAAAACAATATCGTGCGAAACAAAAGAAAAATATAAAAGGTTTTGTATTGGTGCGAGAGGGCAATAGTTTTCCCTTCTTCTTATTAGCTGTAGTCTTGACCCGTCCTATACATGTTCCAGAACATTCACTCTTCTTATATGAATTAGCAGTGCTCCTGCTCCTTTTCAAAAAAACATGTTCCGGAAGAATTTTTCCTGTAGATCTTCCAATGTTTCTAAACCGTCGGATCAGAATACATCTCTCCGCCGTACCCAACAGCACACAACGCATGCACTGGGAGTGGCAGGATTCGTCCTGGTGAGTGGAATTCGTTTTTGGATTTCAAACTTCAAATGTATTTTTCTCCCAAAGCGCAGATTGTTTTTCGAATCCATTTGAACAACTATATTGTTGAGAATTAATGCAACACAATGAGATCCCATATGACCATGTTTTGCTATATTTTTAAAATTTAACATTTTTAGATACACTATTTCAACATTTTTTACGTAAAAAAAGTTGGTGAATGTCAAAAAAATGTTGAGCCAAAAAAAGTTGGTAAATGCAAAAGGAAATGTTGATCAAGGTTTCTAAGAAAAAAGTTGATCAAGGTTTTTAAAAAATGTTGAATCTATTATTTAAAAATGTTGATGCATGTTTCGAAAAATGTTGAATCTATTATTTGAAAATGTTGATACAAGTCTTGAAAAATGTTGAATGTATACTTTTTCAATATGTTGAATCTATTATTTAAAAATGTTGAGACATGTTTTTAAAAATGTTGAATCTATTATTTAAAAATGTTGAGGTAGCTTTTGAAAAATGTTGAATGTATACTTTTTTTGAAAATGTTGAATCTATTATTTGAAAATGATGATACAGGTTTTGAGAAATGTTGAATCTATATTTTTTTTCAAAATTTTGAATCTATTATTTGAAACTGTTATATGGGTTTTGAAAAATGTTGAATATATACTTTTTCAAAATGTTGGATCTAGTCTTTTAAAATGTTGATCTATGTTGTAGAAAATATTGATTCTAGTCTTTTAAAACTTTTGAATATAGTTTTTGAAATATTGAATAAAAGCACAACCATGACACAAGGTCGTTCATCTAGCATCTGTGCAACACTAGTCTATACAACCATATTACACGCGAAGGAAAAAGGTGCAGGAAACACGCACGCATCATGCATGATGGTCTTGCTAGTTTGGGCCGATAGGATATTGGGCCTTTCTAGTTCCTGGACTGTGCGATGCAGATATTTTCTATCTTCCACAAGATAAATAGGACTCCCCATGGTGGGTGTGTTTGTTCTGTCGAATTCTTCTTATCGCATCACTTAAAAAACAAACGACACACAAATGTCGGTGTATCCACATAAAAAAGACAAAGAAGTGAGGTAGTTGAGTAACGATTCACAAAGCTAATGCTCTATGTATCTTTGGCTCAAAATATCACTAGTTTTTCTTTATTTATATAATGGACAATACATAAACACCACTACACGCCTCATGAGGTGATGATTCGTACGCTGCAATGCAAAACCACACAAAATTGCCTCTTTTCTATAGTTCCACAGCTTCCTTTAGACTCTTAGGCCCAAGAAATAATTCCACAACGTTGAAAAAATTAGCCTACAAAACAAACAAATAATTTAACATCATGAATAAATTAGTCTACTTGTGGAAAATAGCTCCACAGCGAACAAATTGTTTCAATATTAAGAACAAACGAACAATTATTGTTATAGCGAACAAATTAGTCTTTAAAGTGAACAAATAAATTAACATCTCGAACAATTAGTTTAAAAAATGAACAAAATAACATGTGAAAATTATTCTTACACCGGTACGTTTTACCAACCTACATATACAACTTTGGAATGTGTGGAATCATATCTTAAAGATTACAAATCTCTGTTGGTCGATTCAAGGACCTTCTGGTATCATGTACGGGCGTCGCACAATCACCAGCGTCGCCCGGTGGGGTAAAGGCCAGTACGGGCGTGCCCCTCAGTCGTGGAACCGCGAGCAGAGCCATGTCGGTGACGGCATCATACTTGACCACCTTAGCCAGCAGTTCTTGCACCCCTCCTTCCGCCAACGGCTTCCTCACGTACACGCCAACGCCTTTGTCAATGCTCGCTTGCACCGTGTGGTAACAAGTGAGGACAAGCGCCGGCGCCGGCGGCGACAACTGGGTTGCCTCTTGGATGACGAAGCCGGTGCCCAGGCGGTTTCGTTCGGTGATCACCAACACAACACCCATCCTGTAGTCCGTCGCTCTTCGGTACACATTCGGGCTCGGATTGGTTTTCATCGGATCTTGGTCCTGCACCTGCTGCATCTGCAAGCAAGGAAAAGTCAGGGTCGCGAGGCCCAGGAAATGAAATAATACAGCCCATATAAGCTAATCCCCAGTACGCAAGCGCAACGCACGAGATAGGAGGCCCACCAATACGGCCCAACACACGAGACGGCCCAATCCGAATGAATGCCTAAACAACTACACTTATCACTTCCTAATTACTGTGAGAGAGAGGTTAAGCAAGCATTGGACATCACTGCACTTTAACCTAAACTAGGGTTTTTTTTGGGGGGGGGGGGCGGGGTGTTTGCAGCCAGGGGAGGCCGAGGCCCTCGGACAAGAATTCCCAAAACTGAGAATTCATACCTACGCACCTCGGTAATAGTCCTAGGAAGACTATTACGTGCGAATCCCTATCTCAGATAGTACAAATCCATACAACACATAAGTAAAGAGGGAAATAGAGTACAATATTATTACGGATAACATGAGTACGAGTACATCTCATCGGCACATGTCGGTACAAGTCCAACGGGACTGAAACATGAAAAGTAAAACATCTACGCAGCGGTAACTGAAACTAAGGTGAACTCCAACTCCAACAGGTGACTTGAGCATAGCACGATCCCTAGTCTTTCCATCCGTCATTGTCGAAGTCGTAGTCCAGCTCCTCACCTGAAAAGCCAGCGTCTACCCGAGAAGCGAGTAGGCCATGTTAACTCCCAAAAGCAGCAAAGCCAAGGAAATGGGGGAAATAAACTATATGCATGGATGAACCTATTTATGGCTGTGGAAGTTTATGCATGCGGTAGCAGCAAAGTCAAGGAAGCAAGCACAAATCCTGAGGTCAACACCTCAACAAGGAAGTCGGCACAAAACACCGGCCCTTCACCTGAGGGTCCAGTACCAAACACTCTAGTCAATGTGAGAGCTCCCTTCCCTCACATCTCAACGGCAAAGCCGGTCCTATCACATCTCCAAAACGAGGGAAGGTAGAAGCACAAGAAAAGTCTAGTCAAGAGTAGTGGTAGAGGACAGCACTGTCCATAACAAATTGTTTCAATATTAAGAACAAACGAACAATTATTGTTATAGCGAACAAATTAGTCTTTAAAGTGAACAGATAAATTAACATCTCGAACAATTAGTTTAAAAAATGAACAAAATAACATGTGAAAATTATTCTTCCACCGGTACGTTTTACCAACCTACATATACAACTTTGGAATGTGTGGAATCATATCTTAAAGATTACAAATCTCTGTTGGTCGATTCAAGGAAGTACTTTATGGTATCATGTGAGTACTTTGAGACAACTAATGGTAGACTAAGTAGATTGACATCATCACCTGTCTTTACCATGGACAATGAGGTGACAGAGGACAGTGAACTTACCATGGGAACTTGTTGCAAGACTGCCAATCTGGGAATGAGATGAGAGTGGCGATAAAGTCAACACATTTCATAAAAATACTAAAGAAGCTTTACACACCACCACCACCATCACCACCAAAGCAGGGTAGGCAAATGGGCAGGAGGGAGGGGTGGGGAGAAGAGGAAGAGAGTTAATTAGGGTAGTTATTTTTACCATTTCTTGTTTATAATGTTGCTGCACAATCCATGGTATTGTGATGTGGGGATCTGGTATTGTACTAGATAGCCTAATGTGGCTATAATATGTCATTTTATTTCGCTAGACCTGTTACTTTACTTTGAACCTAACCTGTTCTTCTATGGTGAAATGCTCTTTTGAATCTTTCATGTTATTCTATGGTGAAATGTTATTGAAATGTTGCTAAAATTTCCCCTGTTATGCTGTTGAAATACCCCTTTTAAGGGATATGTATTCTTGTTTAGAAAGTATATTTTCTTACCTGTTTGAGTGAAAATGTTATTATAAGAGTTGTCCAGCAGCATATTGGCATGGTTGAAGAGTGTGTTTTTAGCACATCCCTTCTTTTGTAGCCTCTTCTTCCTGGTGGTGCTGGACATCAATGTGTTGGCTACAAGAGAAAAGAACAGCGCTAGTATAAAATTAGAATTGGAATTGGAGCTTGCGGTGTGTGTGTGTTTTTTATGAGACCTCAAACTCGCATCCGAAACCTTCTGTGTGTTGTCAATTGTCATAGATGAACTGAAATTCATCAGTCATCACGAGGGATAATCTCATCAATAACTTATTGAGCCTACCAAGATCAGTGGAGATAAATACCACGATAATCTCATCAACAACTTATTGATATAATTGTTGAACTATTATAACGTGTCCTCCATTGTGAAAACTGACAAGTAAGGGTTAAGGGTTGGAGATCACCGAGGATACTAGGTCTGTCGGCAATAATTGGCGCCTTAAAATTTTGGCACAAAACAAACAAACCTAAAATCCCGCAGGATCGATGAGCAGTCACCGATGACCCCGGTGCCTGCACAACTTGGGTCGAAAACTCGAAAGAGAGTGTGAGCTCGCTGTCGGTGAGGAACAGGGTCAACATGGACTCAAACTCTGGTCCACCAATGCCAGCAAGATCTTCTAGTTGCAGTGACAAATAGTGGTCGCATTAAAGCTATGCCTATGTGAACAAAATTGAAAAAATATCTTACCCTCTTTTCCCCATGACGAAGATTATAAAACACAAAATTGTTTGCAAAGAAGAAACAACTTTCTAGATTCGCCAATCGCCTCAAAGAAGTATTTCTGGTCTTGTCTCATATTTCTTTCTTTATCTTTCAACCGTGGCATGATTCCTAGCCAACTTGTCCCCTTTTCTGATTTCTCAAACAAAATGAGAGAGGTATTGACCAAAATTGCAAACTTTTTTCTTTCGAAAAAGTCCAATTTTCACCTTCTAACTATAGCACAACCACAAAACCGGACAGGGAAGGCCATCCAACTGTCAAAACCATGCAAATTTGGCCCTTTGGGTGGTTTCGAGTGTGGTTTTGTATTTTCTAGAAATTTAAAAGGTTTTGATTCAATCAAAAAAAATTCATAACTAATTCATTTCAAATCCAAAAAAATATGAAGTTGGTATCAAAAACTTTCTAAAAATGTAGGCTATTTGTCGGTACTCTATTTGGAGTTTTTTCCATCATATTTGTTACTATTCCTTGTGTTTTATCTTGTAATAAAACACAAGGATCATGAACAACTAAGATTCAAATAATACCAAATAGAACATCAACAACAGGTAGGTTACATTTTTAGAAATTTATTGGCACTAAATTTTATATTCTTTTGGTTTGAAATGAATTAGTTATGAATTTTTTAATTAAACCTATTTTTTTTAAAAAAAATTCTAGAAAATGCAAAACTACTCTTGAAATCACCCAAAGGGCCAAATTTGCCCGGTTTTGACAATTGGATGGCCCTCCGTGTCCGATTTTGTAGTTGTGGGTTGAAAATCAAGCTTCTGCTACAGTTGTAGGATGAAAATTGGACTTATCCCCTTTTCTTTTAACTTATTTCATTTTTCCTTCCTTTTTTCTCATACATTATCTGAACAATTCTTTCTTAAAAGAATGACAAATCACAAATCTTTCAGCCTTACAGCTTACTTCACGTGCAGGTGAACAAGCTTCGCCGATCACCCAGACATCATCTAACCTATGACAATAGCATCGTTCACACCGAGAATGTGAAAAAAATCAGATAATAAAAAATATCTAACTGCAGGCAGGAGCATAGAAGCTTGGGATGTGAGCAAACACAATGGAGTAAGGACCCACGGTTATGGGCTGTGTTCCCTCGACCTGCACAGGCTCCAGCTTTGGGATGTCTCCATTGGCATCAGTCGCCAACACATTGCCATTCAGCAGCACTTGTTGGCTCTGCAAGTTCCCATCTTTGGGAGTGAGATGGTACTCTTCTCTTGTGAGCTCGGCGGCTTCACCAAGCCCAGGAATGTGACCAAACCTTCTATTCTCCTTCCTTGCACTCTGGGTCCGTGCACCTTCGCTCGCCACGTAAATGTGGTTTGTATTGTTGCCACTGAGATTGATCAGGAGCAGAGTAATCCCTTCCTGAAAAATTCAAGGAAATAGGTTGGTTCAGATAGTTACTAGGAGTTGCAAAAAAAGAAACGGAACTTTGAATTGTATGTGCTCCCTCACCGAATTTCTTGCACAATGTGCATAAGTACGGATCTTATTTGTGCCATTGAATGTCGTCGAGAGGACCTTGGTTCCCATGAGGCGATGCCATAGTAAAGCACTGCGGAGAAATCAGAAAGTTACTAAATTAAGATGCACAAAGTTTCTTTCTCCTATCCTTTTATTTTGAAAGATGACCATCAACACCTGATACATACACTGAAGCTATGGAGAATTTATGTATGTCTACCTGTAATAGTCAGGATTTGGTTCAAATGTAGTTTTGTTGAGCAGGCCATAGTTCCCACCAACCAAGGTCTGTCTACAGTAACTCTTTGTGTCATACTTTGATGACATCCCAAGCTGATCCAGATACCTGAAACGTCATCAGTTGAAAGTCAATAAATACTTCTTCAGGTGGTTCCTTCAAATTCAATTGCTGAGCATAGCTGTGTGCTGCTTCAAGCATGCTCCTGGCTTACCAGAAGCTGAACACAAATGCATCAGTTACAAGGTGGTGACCACTATTGTAAGCCCCTCCAGCCTCGCCAACCCAGGCAACGGTGGATGTCCCTGCAGACTTCAGTATCCCCTGAAGATTGCTGAACGTGCTCGCCTCACCATCAAGGTAAGATGGATTAAGAATTTTCTCAATCAGATGATCATCAACACCTGATACATTCATCATTCTATCTAGTTATGCAGATTCCAAGTCTCCAAGTCATGTACATGGCAAGTCAAGGCGAGCATACCGGGGCCTAAATTGTAGATATGGTGAGTGATCACATCCATTTGGCTTGGCTTTGTTTTGCTGACGAGTTCAGTGAACCAGGCTGCATCAAAGAAGCCTCCTGGTGCAAGTACTAGAGGCTTTGATGGGTTGCCTTGGTAGGTGCTGTCAATGATTTGTTTCAGAGTAATCACATCTGCTGCATATTGGTCTGCATCAATCCGGGCTCCAACTCCACTACCACTGAGTTCATTTCCTACAATAACACTGTATTAAGGTTCCAAAATACTATACTATGCAGAAGTACTGCTCAGATTGGGTTGCTTCTTAAGCAAAACTAGTGTACATAAAAGTATGCCTTTTGCACATTGACGTGTGAAAAGATACTGAAAGCATCATCTATGATCTTTTCCTTAGCTCTTTACTGATAGCTTAACCAATTATCTACTCCTATCTAAATGATGTCGACACACTTGTCTGGATTCCTTTCCTACACACTTATCAGAACTGTCTAAATAAAGTGGCTTCAAAACCATATCATAGGAAGATAACGTGACGCTCTTTTGTGACAAAACCACACAACCCACAAGATTACACAGAACATACCGAGCTCCCATCCATGGATATCATATCCTTTGTTGACGGTGTAGCGAATAAAAGAAGCTGCATTCGTGTAATTCCATGGCCCCCCTAAAGAACCATCGGGCATTGGGACCCGTCCATTCAGAGCATTCAACCCAAAAATAATTTTTGCCCTGCAACATCAAGCACAAGGTTAGGCAATCATGTCCAAATAGAATGCAGTTCCTGCAACTCTCCTGAGGTTATGAGTAGACCAAAATACCCAGATTTTTGGAAAAAAGCATTTAGCTCATCCCATCTATTCAACGGTAGGCATCCTTGTGAGAAACCGAACATCGCGGACGTGTTCTTCACGAATGGAGTGCATGACTGGTGAGAGTCACCGGTGTCATATATCAACATATCTTGCAAAGAGCCGCCCAGCCGGAGCTTCAGAGGGGAGAATGCTGCAAATTTTATTAGATTATTATCTGAGGATGGGCCACATATCAAACGAACCAGTACCATAGATTTCATCTTACGAAAAGAATATGCCATGGCTTTCAGAGTACTACTGCTGCTAGAACTTTTTGCTACAGTTGGTTTGTTACCGTCACATCGAAAACCAACGACTGTATTATATTTCAAGCAAGACCATTTATTTCTTGATTGGACAGTAGGGCAAATTTTCTTATGAAAGCGAAAGGGATTGTGATCATGTGTTGGCTTACCTTTGACGGCATTCAGCAGGATTTTGTTAGAGAGATTCTGCAGGGAGGAAAATATTAAAGACCTGTGTCAATAACCCATGTCATGGTTTGATTTGCACAAACTTCTGCAAAGCTAGCAGCCAATGAATTGAAAACTAGCAAACGCACAGTTGAGCAGGCACGCACGCAAGCACGTACCCTAATATAGTAAATTCCTACAACCTGACCTCTGTTCTTCTGTTGATGAATCTCCAACCATTCTCTAATCACGAGCATTAGAATATAGCCAAGTATTTTGGTAGGCTTTACATTTGCACATGATTGGTAGGAAAAGCTACTCTACTGTAAATGCAGACAGCCCGGCATGACTCTAGGTCCATGGAATGAAACCAATGAATCTCCCTAGGCTGTCGAATTCCAAATTGTTACTATGATACTATCGAACACAGCTCACAAAGAGTATGTCGCTGCCGACCAAGAGAAAACTAGAAAAAAGATTCATTGAGATCCCCGTACATGGTCTACGGGTTCCACAGAATTATCCTTGGCATGGGCATAAACTAAGTTCAGAGCTCAGGCACTCAAGTAATCTGGCAAGGCACCATGCGTGTGTGTGAAGCTGAACTGACCAGGTTGAGGAGGGAGGCGCGGCCCCAGCTGCAGGTGCCGTAGTCGCACTTGTCCGGCGGCCACCAGTCCAATGTGGCGCAGACGAAGTCGTCGTCCGTCGCCGCGACGGCGGACCGCGCGTCCACGACCACCGCGTCGCCGCCGGCGAGGGCCGTGGTGCTCACGGTGGCGGTGCCGCCGAGCCAGAAGAGGGCCCAGACGCAGAACCCGACCATCTTGAGCAGCAGCCCCGCCGCCATTCCGCAGAAGGCACACCAAGAGGCAACAAGAACGAAGCCCGGGGGCAAGGAAAGGCTTGTTTAGAACCAGAGGGGAAATGCCGGGGAAAGCCGGAAAGGGACAATGCCCCTCCAAGGAAAGCGAGCCCCTTTGCGCCGGGGAGGGAAGGTTCTTGCCGGCTACAACATGTAAAGCATCTCAAGGCGGGGAACCTCTGGTGTGGTCGGGGGATGAACGGATGGTTAGGCAAAGCAGAGAGAGACCTGACTGACCCTGGTTGTTCAGGGGAGAGAGGTCAGGTCAGATGGATGAGCTGCTGGGCCTGCGGCTTTTAATGGTGGCAGGCTTGGTTAAGGAAGCTTGGAATCTTTATACATGGCAGCGGGAAGGAGAGGGAAGCAGGAAATGAGGCAACGCAAACAGCGCTGATTGAGAGCAGGAGCACGGAGCAGCCGTATCTCGTCAAAAGGACACGTTTAGTTAGCTCATGCGAGCTGTCAAATCTTAAAGGCATGGCAGATTTGCGATTCTCACAATATTTAAAACCACGTCACATTTGTATTCCAAATTTCCTATTGAAAAATCCTCTCTACCTCTAAACCGTGTAGATTTACCTATTTATTACTAGTATATACTGGTAAAAAAATTTAAAAAAAAGTAATGGTCCGGTGTATAATTGAAGATTGTACCAGTGTCCAAAACACAGCAAGTAGTTAACAAGAGCAAGTGTACTACTAGCAGGATGCATATGCATTTAAGATGAAACAAACACTGGTACTCCTGTTTCAGAAGTAGTTTGTTAATAGCAAGTAGTTAGGGAGTAAAAAATGTCACAAGAGGGCATTAGTGTCATGGTGTTATTTGGATGAAAACAGATCATGGTTTTGCAGAGCTGGAAAGTTCATCTTTGGCTGCTGCAAGGACAGGCAGATGGGGTAAAAAGTCTCGAGAGAATCCATCCAGCATCCACCACCAGCTTGTACAGTTGCAGCTTCACTCTTTTGCATGTGGACGGTGGACCTAGCTTTCTTTATTTACACAGTGGTAACAGTGTAACACTACACTATGCCCCTTTGGTGTGGAACATGGAGGGCTGTTTTTGCCCAAAAATAAGATAAGTTAATTTTCAAAAAAATAAAATAAATAATAAGGGCGTTCAGATAATGAATATTTTTCTCAGGAGCTGACTGATAATGTTACATGAATAATGGATCAATGTGATGTGTCAGAATCCATTTACGGGGGTGTTTAGATCCATGAACTAATTTTTAGTTCGGGTCACATCGGATGTTTGATACCAATTGGTGAACTTATTATAAAACTAATTGCATAAGCCGTGGCTAATTCGCCAGATGAATCTATTAAGCCTAATTAATCTATGATTAGCACATATTTACTGTAGCATCACATGGTCAAATCATGAACTAATTAGGATTAATAGATTCGTCTCACGAATTAGCCTTCATTTATGCAATTGATTTTGTAATTAATCTATATTTAATACTCCTAAAATTAGGATCTAAAACATTTGAGGTGACAGGAAATAAAAATTTCCAAACGGGACCTTAGATTAAGATTATGGTCTCTGTTCACTCTGTACGACTGGGCAAATCGTCTCAGTTAATCCTCCGTCCTTTGACACCTAATGCTCTGCAAGTTGCAACATAATCATCATCCTATAGGAAGCGTGTACGTTGGCCGTGTGCGTGCGTGACCAAGTAAAAAGATTTTGCTGTTGCAAGTTGCCCGCCGTAACCCTGAAGTCTGAACAATTCCACCTTGCTGCAAGTCGGAACGAAGCAATCTTGCTGCGGCGGGACACCTTATCTTTGTGTGAGAGTTGAGACCAGTAAAGACAAAACACCTTATCTTGGTTAAAGAAATGGATAAAAGTCTGTCAATATTCAGTGTATTTCGTTTAACCCGCGATGACAGAGATGATCTGCTATGGATCTATAGTCAAACTTATCCATGATCAACGACCATGGAAGCCAGGCTTTATATGCTCTCGGATCGATTTCTTGATCGCCGCGAACTTTTTGGGGTTTGCTTCCTTTCTGGGCGGAATGTCTTGTGCCTGGCCATGCTTTATTGCGACCTATCCGTTCCCTGCTCCATGCTTTGCGCTTTGCCCTAGCAGACGACACCGTTGGTTCACCTGCATCGCGCCGCGCGCGTCGTCATGGTTAGCGGCGCCTGACTGCCAAATCCACAATAGATTAGTGGATCGTCCGGATCGTCACCTTTTTGTCCCTGTCTCGAGGATGATTAGCCAATGATGGGCGTGCTAGGTCTTGTTTACTTGGTCAAATTGGGAGGTGCTAAATTACTGTGCTGGCACTGTAGCACACTGTAGCGTTTCGTTTGTATTTGTGAATTATTGTCCAAACATTGACTAATTAGGCTCAAAAGATTTGTGACACCCGACCCAATTTGGTTGGCCCAGTGTGGCCCATTAGCGTAGGTGCGCATGTTTAGTACCACATTGCTAGTTTAGCAAGGGTGGAGGCAACTTATAAGCCTTCGTCAACCAGCCATAGCACCTTTGGGTTAACCCTTTTACACGAAGTGAGGACGAAAGTGTAAGCAGGGTGCTATGTGTACGCGTGCCCGCCCCTCGGAAGGGTTGGGCGGTGCGGCTTTGGAGGACGGGGTGTTACAATTTATCTTCCCTTTTTTTGAACCATTCTTCTTCTCGATAGCCAAATAGCATAAGAATATTGTTACTAAGAAAGCAGCAAATCCCTTCTTTCTACGAAAAAGCTAAATAGACTTAAAAAAAATTACCTTGCAACAGAAGTTTTTTTAGTAGTCCACTTTGACTGATAGATCCCAGATCTTCAATTACCAGCCCCAAAAGTGCCACCCTATTTTGGTAAAATAAGATATGCGTAGCGCTTCATATGATGGTATCAGAGCCGACCCTCGCGGTTGCGCGTACGGGTCAGTGTGCGGGCATATGACGCATGGCGCGTGTGGGCCTGAGATGGGACACACGGCATGGCATATTGCGCCGGCACTGGACGTACGGTCGTGCGCTTAGAGGGAACGTTCCTGGACATTTTCCCATGCGTGGGTGAGTTGGACCGACGAGGACGTCGGGTTCTTTGAGGGGGGTTGAATGTGACACCCGGCCCAATTTGGTTGGCCCAGTGTGGCCCATTAGCGTAGGTGCGCATGTTTAGTACCACATTGCTAGTTTAGCAAGGGTGGAGTCAACTTATAAGCCTTCGTCAACCAGCCATAGCACCTTCGGGTTAACCCTTTTACACGAAGCGAGGACGAAAGTGTAAGCAGGGTGCTATGTGTACGCGTGCCCGCCCCTCAAAAGGGTTGGGCGGTGCGGCTTTGGAGGACGGGGTGTTACAAGATTCGTCTCGCAAAGTATAACAAAACTGTGCAATTAGTTTTTAATTTCATCTACATTTAGTACTCCATACATATACCGCAAGTTTGATGTGATGGAGAATCTTCTTTTTGCATAGTGTCAAAGTTGGGAGTTGGGGGTCAAGTAAACAGGGGCTACTTGGTTTCCGCGGTTTGACACTAGTACACTGCCAATGCCTGCCAGGACACGGAGTAAAACGTACGGGGTACACTAGTGCTTTGCTTGGGAACAGGTACGTACACTGATGAAACTAGCCGGGTCGGGAGGAGTGATCAAAACTCAAAGCAGCGCCGACAGAGTAGAAAGGCAATGAATTGCTCGTGACCGTTCATGACAACTAGCGTAGGTCCATTCAGTACTCTAACCAAAGGGTCATGTCTCCTGCAAGACGTGCGTGCAAGATTTGAATGCCCTCCAAATTAAACATTGTACTAGCTACTTTTCGTAGTAGCCAGTCTCTCTACCTACATCGACAGTAAGTGACAAATAAAACAGCCGTCGTATTTTGGAGCTGTATCTATTTGTCCCCCGTTCATATACTCCACCCATCTAAAATTCAGCTGGCTAAATTTAGCCATTTTGGATCCAAACAAGACTGAACTAACTTTAGCTGCAGCTAAACCCAGCTAAAGATCTTTAGCTAAAAATTGGTAAAAGATCATAGTGCCCCTCCACCTACCGCATCGGGAAATCCTCTCGTTCCCCTCCCGTGCTACTCTTCCCCCCGGGGTTCCGCTCGTCGCCGGTCCGCTACCGCTCCCCGCACGCCGCCGGCCTCGCGCGCCGCCGCTCCTCGCGCTCCCCGTGCTGCTTCCTGGGGCAGTCGCTCGCACGACCTCGGGGCCACCACCATGGCGGTGGTGCTCCCATGACTGCGTCGAAACTCGTCTGGATCTGGGAAGAAGCCGCAACATCAAGCGGGCAGCGGAGGTAGGGCTAGGAAGTAGCAACCGCCTGCGTGAGCTCTCCGCCGTGGTCGTGGATGGTACCCGGACGACGAGCTGGATGCCCATCTCCACCTCTTCCACTGCAGCCCTATCTAGATGGTGCCGCCGCAGATTTCTCCCACCGTGAGCTCGCTGCAGCCCTCCACAAAGGCCCCAATCTGAATGCTCCGCAAGGCACCAATCTGAATCAAACTTGGACGGAGATTCTTTTGTGGTGTTCAATTGAGTTTGGATTTCATTGTAGCCTCTGAATCGGGGTGTGGTTAATTCAGTGCGTATGCTTGCTTTGTCTATTGTTACCTGATAAAATATTGAATGCTTGAGGTAGGTTAATTGCTCTTTGTTGATTAATTTCACCCGTTTTGAACTACTGGTAAATTGAGAAAATGAAAAGAGGTTCTCTGGTTGTTCTACTATTTCACCTGGGGCAGTGGAGTGTTTGTCTTGATCATCTGCAATTTTAAGCTGGCTTATTGACCAAAACACTAAATGGATACAAGCTCAGGATTATCAGTAACAAAAGGGGTGGGAGGAGGATAGAATAGATAAATATTTTATTTAGCTGGTGGATCCAAACATCTCTAGCTAAAATTTAGCTAGGTGTTCTTTAACTGGCTAAAAAGAGATACTAAATTATAGTGAGCTAAATTTTAGATGAGTGCATCCAACCAAATGTGTGCGTCAAATAATTCAGTGCCGGCGTCAGAAGACTGAACCTTTCTTTGACCACGCTGAGTTCAGCTCAGGAAAACACATGTCAATGTGTCATCCGACCCTGCACCACACCCTCCAGCTGTACGTCTCGTCCTTTTTAGAATGAGGGAGCATTCCATCACCAATAATAGATTGCACATGCAGATGCAGCATATCGCCCATCACCTCACGTTGACGCATGTTACGCCCTCCGAATTATTGGGCGACACTAGCTAGTACTCCGTAGCTGCTACCTGCTAGTACAAGCAGCTAGCCTGCCTACGCGACCAACCATGCAGAGCTGCTCACTCCTAGTCTCCTACACAGGTGAAGTGAAGGGACATGCCATCTGCTATCTAGCATCTTTCACTCTCAGCCTTACAAAGGATGCAGAGGAGACCAGATATCTCCTCTTGTTTTGGGATCCATTGCATGCGGATTGCAATCTGAATATGCCTTTCTGACTTTGCCAATTGCCATGGCTTGCTTTTGCTTTGCTTGTGGGTGAGACCAGCCACAGCCAGCCAAGCCAGCTGCCGGGCATAACCGGGCGGCGAGAGATAGGGTTTGGTAGTAATTGGTTGGCGAACTCGCTGTAGGAGATGGACGTCACGCCTAACTGAACCCATGAATCGCATCAGGTGTCATCAGGCTACCTGACAAGAGTAGCAGGATAATTGCATAAACAGAAGCATCCAAATCAACAGACATTGCAACCAAGATGTGTGCACACGCAATTGCATGGGATCTTCGTCACTGACCTTTCTTCACTTGTTTTGCTTGCACGTACTAAATGACCTTGACGCTTTACATACATGTCCATTTGTTGCCATGCTATGCAGAGGCGGTAGCTATTTTATCAGGAAGAGTAGCGGCCATGGCAAGCAAAGAGAGGGATCGGTAATGGATGTATTGTATAACACACAACAGGTTCGTGTACGAGCGACACTTGTGATGCCTTTGATGTCGTCGTAGTACTTGTCCATTTGGTTAAGACATTAGGTGTACCAGATGAGACAGAACTAGATTAGCGCTGTGTGGACATGAACATGCAACAACAGAAATGACCAAGATTAGCTCGTCGTGGACGCGTATACTTGCTACTCGTGCATGTGATAGTCGTTGCATGGTTAGAGATTAGGAATTGGCTAGGATATTGCCATGTTCAGAAGCAAGCAACTCATGATATACACATTTGCTTGGTACTCAGTACTCACTAGTTCAGACTTCAGATAGGCGTTGTGTTTGATGTGTCATTGGACCACGGTACGATAGGAATGAGCCATTCAGCCATTGCATCATTGTTGAGTGATGATCATTCCAAGCACATTCTTCTTCACCAAAGCCCGGTCATTATTTCGGATGGGAAATAGCTGCTAAATGGCTGCTCTGCTCTGACCTTTGCTTCCATATGGAAACAAGACGAGGACGAGAAAGAGTATGAAAATGGTTGTGCCAAAACTGTCAATAAGTTGACTAGCTAGCTTATAGTGCCATGTGATTAGAAAAAAAAAACAGAACATTGGACGACCTCCTTTTGAAGAAAGCAGAGGCAAGCCAATTAACTTATCCAATAAGTTAGACCAAACCTAGGAGTTGGTATGACTACTTCCCCATTATGTCAAAAAGAAAACAGAGAAGCCTTTACTCTACAGCAATAGCATCCCTTAATTCGTTTATTCTTTTCAACAAAAAAGGAATTATCTGATAAAATATTGAGTTGGTGGCAAGTGGATCGCTGCTGCATGCAACAGCTACACCTCGAGCCCCTCTTTCTGTTTCAAAGCATGTAATCATCACTCACAAGTAGGAGGGCAATACCTACTGCGACGAATACCTTTTGGTTAGACTAATCCACAAGAGGCAGCAGGGACCAAACCCAGGGCCAGGGGCCTGGTCTGTGCTGACCTAGCTTTCCAGTGGCAACTGCCAAATCTTCTGCAGTGCGACCTTATTATTGAAATAAACGAAGCAGTTATGCAGCACTGTCAGAGCACTGCTGCTCCGTCTGTTTGCTAGTGAAAATGGGATAAGATGATAGATACTTTCTTTCCGAGTGACATTGATTTGATGGGTTTAATGGTTGCTTGCCGGTTGAGGTGGTGTTTGATAGTAGGTGCTAAATTTTAGCAGTGTCACATTAAATTTTCGGATGCTAATTAGAAGGACTAAGCATGAGCTAATTATAAAACTAATTGCGGAACCCTGTGCTAATTCGCGAGACGAATCTATTAAGCCTAATTAATCCATCATTAGCAAATGGTTACTGTAGCATCACATTGTCAAATCATGGACTAATTAGGCTTAATAGATTCGTCTCGCGAATTAGACTCCATCTGTGCAATTAGTTTTGTAATTAGCCTATGTTTAATAGGCCTAATTAGCATCCAAACATCCGATGTGACAGGTACTAAACTTTAGTGTGTGTATCCAAACATCCCCTAATTCTCACCTTGTATTTTGTGTTTCACTTGAGAGGTTAGTCAGGCCTGCAACAAAATGTTGTTCTCTTGACAAATTTTGGGCAAAATGTTGGTTGTGACTTGGTGTTCTGACATGATTCATGTTTGCCAGTACCGAAAACCAAAGCGAAAGCCTCGCACGATCATACTTGCAGATTCAGATATATATTATTTTTTTAAAGAATGTTTAATCAGTTCAACTAATAAACATACTCCGTATTTGGTAAAAAGCAGTATTCGTCAAACTAATGAGAACATAGTAGTAGTATTGTGCAGAAATCAGGCCGAACGCATGGAGTAGACCCAAGCCCGAAACAAGAGCTGTCTCTGTGCAGCAGCAGTCCTTAGCCCAGTAGGGCACAATGACAGCAATCCTGGGCCTGATAGATAAGCCTGGTATTGTGACATGGCAAAGAAGCCCATTGGCTCAGTGTGTTCGATTTCTGCCCAAACCAACTTTACTAGAATTTGTCCCTAGTTTGGAAAGTAGCCAATCAAACAAGTGAAACACATGGTGAAATTTTGTCGACAAGCTGAAACACGTAGATTCTCACAAAGACAGACAACCATTATAGTTCAAAAAGGATAAACATTAAATTCGGTGCTGACTGAAACATGACACTGAACAGACCACAATTCACCTTTCACCATGATAATATGGTCTATTGACCGATGTACTGGACTGCAGTGCACAACGTACTGCATAACTACATGGATGGATCAATTGAAGCTTGGGCAGATAGGCCCCTTGGACAAGCCAAGGCGAACCTCCATTCCATGGTGCATGTCAGGTTGACGGAAACTGTCAGAATCTTGGGGCACTGCAAGCCAAGTGAAGGAAATTAGCACAACTTGAAAAACATATCTGGTGGTACAAATAAAGCCCAGCAGGAAAAGTTTCAGTGCAGAACTGCAAATAAAAATGTGAAGCTGAAACCAATACATGGATCGATGAAGTGCACGCATTATCACTAATAAGAGATGTTGGGCCTAGCAGAGCAATTTCTAATTAGAAAGACAAGAGAGCTTAGATCATTGACCGTCACAGGTATGTATCACTTTTCTAGTATATTAAACCACGTGAACAATCCAGGTATATAATTACAGAATCATATAGATGCAATTCTCTTGAACTAATGAGCTCTACATTTCCAACCACTTAAAGTAGCTGAAACCATGAAACTTACTATAAACATTTTGTAACTCTTGATTTCCAGCAATTCCTAACTTCTAACCAAATCACACTGATTACTCATCTGAGTGAGTTTTGCTAAGAACAAAGAAACCACTGCTAGCATCAAGATTAGAAAAAATAAAATATACCAGTGTTCCCCAAGTCTAGCAACATTAACAAGGCTTGCACAAACATGCTAAACAGCAGGAAGCTGGCTGATTGAAAACAAATGATAGTGTCTTACTGTTAAGATAATCTTCAAATCCAAAATCATCCAGGGAACCTGTCAGTGCCTCATATCCAAGCATAGATGATGGCAAAGCACCAGGGGGCCTTTGGAACCTGGCATCACAGATATCCATCAGCACATGCTAATCATCAAAAACAAATTTAAGATGTTGGTGTTAGACTGGGACAGATGAGAACAATGTTTATGTATGATTGCCCATTTAAGAATAGAAACGTCCAGCCATTCTGAATTATCCATTTTAAAAACCAAAGCAAACAAAGATTGATACAAGAATTGTGAGTGTTTGATTTATCAAAGCGCTTACCAAACTAAGGCTACCGGAAAGCCTCAAATATGATAACGAAATCTAATAACATTACATTAATACAATAAGGCATTTAGATGAACAGGAAACCGATTTTAGACACAGCCAAGCATGCGGTAAAACCAAGCCGAGCAGTACAAGCAGCCAAGCAGTGAAGCAGGGGAAAACAAAAGAAAATTGCTAATAAGCTGTTAGCAGAATGGAGCTTCAACACTGACAAACATGGCATCAACACTGCCACAATAACAAAAAAATTCAAATGACTGTCATATACACGAGCAACCAAATTTAGGTAAAGCCAACCCTGCAGTAGCATCGAGGATACAGCACACAAGGGTAATGGAATTACAGATATGCAAAATGTTAACAGCCTTGCAGCCAGATGCCAAAACCATGTAGACAAGCCTAAATTGATAAACCAGGCACCTCTGCTCTAACTCAATTGAGGCCGCATTCAAATATAACCACAAGGCAATATGACTATGAGTAAATCCCATGCTTTGGAGGCCTCTCAAACATGGAATGGAAAGTAAATATGACCAGAACATCTCGTACTCGAGTTCCATTGGCACTGTTAATTCCAGCAACCAAACGAAACCGATATAGACTTTTCTAATGCTCGCATCAACTGCTACCTACTCCAAA
Source organism: Setaria viridis (assembly GCF_005286985.2). Classification (NCBI taxonomy): domain Eukaryota; kingdom Viridiplantae; phylum Streptophyta; class Magnoliopsida; order Poales; family Poaceae; genus Setaria; species Setaria viridis. The sequence continues at coordinate 39,956,460 of NC_048263.2, read as the reverse complement.
CTCGAAGTTCGAACGAACTGATGGAGGTAACATAAAAATTTCAGGGGAAATTGCAAGGGGCAGTGAAGGACCTGGACAGGATTTGGGCATCGAGATCCTTGCGGATGTTGAAGGCGGATCCGTAGATGGCCTCCGTCCCGAACTTCTTCTTGTCCGCCCAGAACTTGGTCTCCTACGCGGGAGCGCGTGGGCCCAAACACCGAGTCTCAGCGTTAGGGTTTCGACGGCACGGAAAAGTAAAGGAAGACAGAGGAGGGAGGTGGGTTCGTACCGATTGGATGGTGGCCTGGAGCGGGTGCGGCGGCGCGAGGTCGGCCTTGACGCCGGCGTTGATGCCGAAGCGGAGGGCGTCGTGGGTCTCGCTGATCTCCCTCTTCATGCCGCCGCTCGCCATCGTCGTTAGCTGCTTCTCTGTCTCGTTTCGCTGCTGCTTCTCTCTCGTTTCTTTCTTTGCGGGGAAGAAAGAGGAAGCCTTGCGCCCTTCGGGTCTGGGCTTGATATATAAATCCAGGCCTTCAGTCCGTGTCTGACTATTCTACCCCTTGTTGGGCCGGCCCAACTACGACTTCTGTCTCTGTTTTTTATTCGGGGTATTTTCGGTGTATTTCATAAACTCCAGCTTGGAATACTAATGCTACATGAAATTATATTGCAATAGCATAGTAAGATGCTTTAGATTTGAACACCTCCCAGTTAAAAAAACAACAAGTATTGCTAACTCTGCTATGCGATTTCCTCGAACCACACAGATAGTCTTTACTCTATTTCTATAGGTTACAGATCATCAACGTGCAATGAGGTCAAGGTGCGATGATACTGATAGGAATGGCTACTGCAGTTGTTGAAGGATGCAAGGTTGCAAACAAAATTTATCCATTCTATACAATCTCGCATTTCACGTCAGTTCGATAGCTTGGTTTCTCAAGGATAAGTTCTGCAGCTGCAAAGCTCAAAATCATGAAGCTGGAGATCCATCCCGTATGTTGGAGCACGCAAATTTATTTCTTCAGCAGGCAATCCTTGAAACCCTTCTCCAGCTCTGCTTTGTTGAGGTTCCTGCCGATGAAGACAATCTTGTTGATGCGTGGCTCATTTGGCTCCCACATTCTCTCAGGAGATCCCTGGAAAATGTCGTGCACTCCCTGACCATGCAAAAACACACAAGAAATCAAGGTTCATACTGCTCATTAATGCCAATGTTCTTGAAACAATTTTGGTAACGATTTACAAACAAAAAAAAAACTCTCCTGTCAAACTCTAACCCACAAGAAAAAAAAAATCTTGCTTTAGATTAGCAGTAAAATAGAAGAAGCAAATCATCTAGCAAGCATGTCAAGATATACAGCGGATGGTCCTCAGGGTGCGGAGTCACAAACAGCCAAGCCAAACACTAGCAAGAGTGATGAAAGATACTAGAAATGACATGGAGGATCATGACAGGAAAACAGCTTTCCTTCCAAAATAAAACGATACCCTTCCTACCAGTAATAATACTACAACTATGTTGGTAGATTATCCAGCATAATGCATTTTCAACATCACTCGCGATACTTTTAAAAAAAATATCACTCGCATTAATTGGCTTTAATGTTGTAGATGCCACAACTGCAGCAGTATCAAGACATAATGGGATAAAATTGAGGCATTAGCTAAGACAAACCTGAAACACGAATCGTTGAGGCATTCCACTGACAGAAAGCAGCCCTTTCATCCTGTATATATCATCACTGTGTTCCAGCAGTAAATTTCCCAACCACATGTCAGCCTGAATGAGTGCATGTAAAATAGATGTCAATACAAATAACTCCATATCCAAGGCTATGAAAGGATTGTGGTGTTCAGACATCTCAATATTCGTAATATCAGTTGAGAAAATAGAGCAATAGATGAGGAATAATTTGAAGACTTGCCTTTTCAAGATCCATCTCCCCTTCACAAACGATGCTCACAGAAGAAACACCAGGATCATGGGTGTGATCATGTGCATGATGATCTGCAAAACGCAGCAGTAAAAAGAGTTTACTATCTTCATAATTTATTTAAAAAATAGCCACAAGAAGGTCCAAAGAACTCAGAAACCACGATTCTCAAGAAATAAGTCCTCCATCAAATATATTTTGATTTCAGGCCCAGAAAGCATTTACATACTAAATTACAGATAACAAAAGCTTTTCAGTTGAGGCATAGAAACACACTTAATCAAAATAAGCTGCGTCAACATGTCATTTTATATTTTTGCTGAAGTCAAAGAAGGTTTCGCACATTTCCTTACTAATTGTTGTATGAGTGACTACTAGTGACCACGTCAGTCTGGGCATGCCATAATAATGTTCCGAGATCTAGGCTTACCATGTCCGTGATCATGATCATGGTGGTGATGATGGTCATGATCATGGTGGTGATTGTGGTCATGCTCATGCTCATGTTCTGCGTGGTCTTCGTGTGACTTTTCAGAGACAGAACTCTCAATCCTGTAAAGCATAAACAAAATCCAACTCTTAATTCCCTTTATCCTCACCTTCCTAAAATTATTAACTAGAAAAAGTTCTTTAAATGTATGAAATGCTAGAAGACAAACTTTTATGTTTTTTTTCTAAATAAACATCATAATGTGATATTTCATAAATGAGTTTACTACATCACTATTATGTATTTGAGCAGGCATCAGAGTTGAGAGATGGTACCAATTATATGGCTATGCCTATATGCACCCAAGAAAAATGGTATGTCACGTTTCAACAATAGACCATACTGGGTTAATCAACTAGAGATTCAAGTGCAGGTAACATAGAATAGTTCAAAATCTACTCTATAAATTTCACTTCATCGCATCGCTCACATTTCAGCCAATCTAGTATTGAGTACAAGAATTAAATAGTGTTGCTCTCCCAAATCCCAATGTTAGCAGCATCATACTCCACAATACTGCAACTACATTCATGCTTTAAGCTACAGCGTATCATTATTCTTGAACAACTCATACTATTTCATTATGCCCTGTATCTATCTTATCTTATTAAATGACTGGTACTGGCCTGCAGAGGCACATACTCATTCAAAATGTTCGTTGCAATATATGAGTAAAGTTAAAAAGTAAAAAACAAGATGAAAGAAAGGAACCTCTCCAGATCAAATCCTCCAATTCCAAGAACATAATCCAAATCAACTTTACCATACTCAGCTCGTTTCAAATTTGCCATGCGATTAATACCCTGTATTCAGCAAAGGAGAATATTACAGACAAACATATGGCAATGAACTAATGAAATAACAGGATGAACACGAGACACTAACCCTTATACGGTCAACCAAGGAAGAAACTTCAGGTTCATTGACAAGATCAATCTGCAAGTGAAGTAACAAGAGTTGGAGCTTCTGTGTTACCAACAAGGACCCAAATTATAGAAAAAGCTGTACTTGAGTTGGCAAATATTGTTTAGAGGACCATCACCTTGTTAACAATAATTCTGTCAGCATAGGCAATTTGCTGAACTGCTTCATTGACTATACCCTTGGGCTTTACTTCATCTAAATGCAGTCTAGCGTGCTTTGCGTCAACTAAAGTAACCACACCATCCAACTTGACATCATTAAAAACTACATCCTCTGCATAGAACGTCTGTATAATGGGTGCTGGATTAGCTAAACCTAAAAAAATAGAAAAGTAGAAAGTGAGAACTTTAACATGATAATGCAATCAACGGATTACCAAGAAAACCAAACTATTCATGGTCTGCATTGATCAATTTTTCTGGTCAACTGCAACTTACACAAACCAAAGTAGTAACTTTTCCTGATCATGGCATCAATCTACAGTTCCTACAATAACCTAATGAATTCTTTACCTGTGGTCTCAATAACAATATGATCAAACTTCCCCTTCTTCTTGTTGACCAATTCACCAATCATACGGACTAAGTCACCACGCACAGTGCAGCAAAGGCAGCCGTTATTTAGCATCATTATGTCCTCAGCTCCAGCGGTTTGTGCAGCAACTAGTGAACCATCAATGTCTACTTCTCCAAACTGCAAGTGAACAATGACAGTAAAAGGTACAAGTGGTTCAGCTTCACTTTGCACGTTTTAGTTGGGCCCTCTTAAATGAAAGTTTGGTAATGACCTAAGAAATTAAGAAACTTTGCTTCATTTCACAAAGCCACGCATGCGTTCAGGAATAAAGAAATAACTGCTAGTCAGGCACTGACACAACTAATATAAATGGATTCCAGAGTGAATGTCTATCGAGCCGATAGAAAACACGCATATGGACATACCTCATTTTCAATAACAGCAATTCTCTTTCCATGGTGAGCAGTCAAGATGTGATTCAGTAAAGTTGTCTGCAAACAGGAAAGAAAACGTGTTGAATATACCATAGATGTGGGATTTCGTGCAGAGAAAAAGTGTCCACCTGAAGTAAGCAAGAGAACGTTATGTGCTTGGTGCTGCATATAAAGTCAGTGTCAAAGGGTTGAAGCTACAGCCTACAGGATTAGTCAAACTGTAATTCAATCCATGTAGCAAAGCCCCAGGAGGTCGACTAAACTTCTACATGCTGATTAGAACAAAAATATTTTTCAGTTTTGCATCCCACTTGACCAAAAGGAAAAATGCGCACCCCCTCCTACTATCTAAACCGACCATCATCTGGCTAGTAACAGTGCTAAAAGCTAATTTAGCTAATCACTTTCAGTTTAATTTTTGTACACATCGAATTGCATAACCGTCAAACCGTGTGTGTCAATGGAAGGCTCGTTCGCATTGAAGACAGGGTTTAGGGGGCTTGACCTTGCCGGAACCGAGGAAGCCGGTGATGATGGTGGCGGGGATGCGATTGTCGGGCGGGATCATCGTATCTACCCCAGAACAGTCCTCCGTCGTGGAAGCGGCCGACGCCGCGAATCTCCGGCGCGCTCGCCACGACGGCGCCGCAGCAGCAGCCGCCCGCGGTGCTGCGGCGGCGGCGTAGGAGCGCGCGGCGGTGGGCAGGCGCAGGCGAAGGAAGGATGAGACCCGGCCCGCGGGAAATCCGAGAGTCGCCGCCGTGGAGATGGCCGGGGAGGCGGAGCATAGCGCCGCCATGGTGTGCGAGGGTGTGAGAGGGCAAGTGGATATTGCGGCACGGACCAATTGGTGGAACTGGAAGAAGCGCTTCTTCTTCGCTTGGAGCCTTAGAGTGTGCTGAAATTATCTCGGCGCTGCTCACGCGCGATGCAGGCGCGAGTAGCTTCCGTTGGGCCGGGCTATTTCACGTTACTGATTCTGTCACTGGGCCTGAATCGCCAGTGGGCTAAGCTCCTTGGAAAGTTTATTTTCTCCGTTCGTTCTGGGCTACAGAAATGGGCCGCCATCACTCTAATGCAGCAGGCCTGAAGCAGAACTTTGATGAGAGTGCGAGAGGTATGCAATTATGCAAAAAAAAAAAAAAATGTTGTCAAGGAAACTAGGAAAGGTTATAAAGAACAACAGGAGATCATTGAACTTGGAGTCTTGGAGTAGGTTTGATGCATCTGTAAATGCTTCATATGATTGATCAAGCTTCGAACTAGGTGCTGGCCTGCAAAAAAGGGTTTTAAAAAAACGCACAAGGAATTCATAAGAATTTTCGAAGGAATTTCCTGGTGGACGATGAATATGTTGGCTACAAGATAAAAGACCAGCGCCAGTATAAATCAGAAACAGACATCGTGTCAGGCTGTCAGTGTTTGTTTTACCCTTGCTCATCCTCGTGATCTACGGTCCGAGGTTAATTTTAATTTTTACATCTCTGTCGCCGGCAGGTTACGATATCTGCCACTTGGTGACCTCGCTTTGGACGAAATTAATTTACACGTCTCCTGAGGGCGGGATATCAACCGCGATGTTTCCTCGCACCCGGCCATGTCGCTAGCTACTACTCGTATCTACTTGCGCTACGGATGTCGCCATCTGTAACTTATAATCCGGTTTTCTTTTACCGTTAACCTTGTTGTTTTCGCCGCCTACGCGTGCGTGGACAAAGTCAAGGGAGACATTAGTCAGCTGTCGCCACTATAAAAAAACGGATCCGCAGGGACGCCCCGTTTTTTTTCTAAGGTCAGGTGAAATTGCCATCCGCATCTACAAAATCATAGCGGTGCTGTAGCATGTAACCCGTCCCTGAAGAACCATTTGCACGGGCGGGTCTGCAAAATGAGAGCAATTTCCAAGGGCGGGACGGCAACAATCGTCCCCCAGAAATGATCTTTCCAGGTTGTCACCCGTCCCTGGAAATAGCCTCCATTTGTAGGGGTGGGTGACGCCATCACCTGCCCCTGTTCTCTAGAGGCGGGCCACGGAACGAGCGACAAAACAGTCAGTTGGGTCTCTTCCTCCTCCCGATAGCACAGTCACTGCTCGGGGGAGGTGTTGTCCAAAAATCGAAAAAAGTGAAAAAGGTGGGGGAAGATTTTCAACGTTGTTTCCTTGGAGTTGGAGCTTATAGGAGGTAAGTTGATGCTAATTCCTTATCTTTTTTAAGCTTATTGCATAGATTTTAGTCTCAAATGAAGTTCCATATACCTCTAGATAGATCTAGATCTCCAAGGTGTGGATTAGCCATTTGGAGCTCCATTTCCCTCAAACTTTTGGATGAAGTTAGGTTACAACTTATGCTTCAAAAAGACAATGCTAATTCCTTCGTCTTGTCTGGAGCAAAGCAAATTTCATATTAACAGTGGTACAGGTACGGTGCAATTTGTAAATAATCATGGATCTATAATCACGATTAAACCCAATGCCTGAATAAGCCGGCGGTGCCATGAGCGAGAAAATGGAGGATACGTGCCGTTGCGCCTCGGCCAGAGCTTCACACACAGACGAGTAAGCCCATCCGTGCACAAAGAAATTAAACCTGCAGCAAATTAAAGAAGAAACGGATGATTAGGGCCAGAGACGGAGATAGAAAAGCGTTGCACTGTTGATGCAGAGCCTGCCGACTCCGCCATACATGGAAATGAAGAGGTGTCGAGGTCGATCGAGCGAACCTGTTGAGTTGCTTGCCGCGACGAAGTGGGGGTGGCGTAGCACGTGGCGCCCGGGGCGTGGCTGTGGCGGAGCGGGGCGTCCTTTTCGCCGTGGTTTGGTTTGGCTATCTATCTAGCTAGCAGCTGATGACCTGGCCGGAATAACTCGGCCGACCGACCGACCCGTCGTCGTTGCGGTTGCCTCGCCGACCAGACCAGTTCGAGCGGCGCGCGCTCGCGTACGTGCGCTGTTTAGTCTGGAAGCGCGCGAGTGTTCTCTTCTCCCAAATCTGTCCGGCGTGGTAACGCGGGCGCGATCACACTGCTCGCGCGCGGTGGAAACTTCGGGTCGCGTGCCACGTACTGTCCCGGCGGGTACGCGTGGCGCGGCTGCATGGGTCGACGTGTGCTTCTCACTGCGATTCGCCGTGACGACACCGCCGGGTCATTTGGGAAAACTGACCTATGGGTCGATGCATGTGCTAAAGGTAGCTTAACGTGCCTCCGAATTTCAGATGCATCCGACCCTCAGATTCACGTAATCTTCTCATTGCTGCAACCAACACCAGCTTGTTATTAATCAGCCAAACAGGTATAAGCTACGATTGGCACGGCCGCCGCATACGTACAATGCAAAATCCACGAGATAGCACTAGGCTCTAGCTGTCCGGTACGATTCTCAATATACTCCATCACAACTACTCTCTCCGCAGGCACACATCCTGACATCCAGCTCAGTACAATTAATTACGAGAGTCGGCCGGCTAACAAATAAACCCCACGAGCTAACGAGCACGATCATTCGATGATCGACCAACCGAAGCTTGTGCCCCCAGGTCTAGGTACACCAATACAAAATGCCACGAATTAACATACGGACAGAAACGCCATATGATTGCAGATCCACTGCTTAGCCTGCGCAAATCATAGCAGCCGGTTTGTTGAGTCGTTCACCGATTAGTTAATTCATCGTATGGCACCCTAAACCCTAAATTATACAGGTCTAGCGCTTAAAGATAGGCCACGAGCGGTGTCCCGAATCTAGACGGCATGCTGCTGTGCAGTAGCAGTAAAATAGCGGCATCCATGCGCTGTCCCCGCCGGCCGTGTCCCCCCCACGGCCTCCGCTCCGCCGCGCTGGGATGCCGCGCGCATGCGCTGCGCCTACGGGCGCCCGCCACGCAGCCCCGCGCCCCTCGTCCCGTTCTGCCACGCCGCGCGTAGCCGTTGCTCGTCGCTCGTCTGCAGGCGATGGGCCTGCGTGCATGGGCATGGGCGCATGTGCTCTCCGTCGTCGTCTCGCGCGTGCCGTGGCCCGCCCTGCGCCCGACACCGCGGCTAAAACTTAGCTCTGTCCAATGTCCATCGGGTCATCGGGAGGCGTGAAAACAACTTCTGCCATGACGGGCATGTTCTGCTGTCCATTGTTCACTGAGAATCGGTGGTGCTGGCGTGCTGCTATTGATCGACGGCTCTGTTCTCGTGCTCTGCACAACTCTTACAGTCAGCAGAATGAAACGCTAGAAATGGAGAAAAGATACTGCACAATTTAGCAAAGATTAGGATAAAAAGCAGACAGGGACGGCCATGACATACTCTATCAAGCTTAGCCAAATATAACAGGCCATCATACCGCGCAGGTGCGAGACTGTGACTGTGTACGTGAACAGAGCCAGCCAGCCAGACCAGACCAGGACCCGATCGATCATGCGACGCTTGTGTGGTGCCTGCCACCGAAAGGGAGAGCCACGCTTCCTTCACGCGGACTCCACACAGCCCCCCGAAGCGGATAAAGCAACGTCTCACCTTTCTCTAACCAAAAGCTCCGGCTCCGGCTGGGGTTCGCCGTCATGGCGACAGCAATCGCTAGCATCGGTCGCAGCCAGTGGCCATACCAATGGGCCAAGGCGTTCCGGTCACACAAGCGGAAAGGATCATCAATTCTATGGGCGGGGCGTAGCTCCGGCTCGATCTGCTGCTGCTGGTTAGCTGAAGGGTGGTGACAGTGATGCGGCGGTCATAGAGACCGGCCCGGGCGGCCGGCCATCTCCTGGTCGTTTGTTCGCGCGTCACGTCAGGATGCGAGCCAACCTGGCTGTGCCCATGCTAACGTTTCTCGGCTTCGTTCAGGACAAGAAGATCTCATCGCCTTTTCTTTCTGTGTGCTCCCTCGAGCTTTTGGTGTGCCGGGAAAATGTAACGTGCACCGGGATGAACATCGATCCGGTGGGCTGTGCACACCGGGAACGAGGCCGAACGTAGTGAATTCCAGCTGAATTGACACATGGGTGCCGTTAAAATAATAATTCGAACAAGTGAGTATGGTTTCCAAATCCAATGGACGTCGCTGGAGCATTTGTCTTTGTTTTTCTTACGTAGAAATCTTCAGACATTAGCTTAAAAAATAACTTGAGAACACTGTATGTATTCATTTTGGAAAAAGAAAGCAAAAGTTACATCTTCCCACGAGCATTTTCAGACACCCCAAAATCAAATTTACCAAAACGCAGCGAACACACAAGAATCCGCGAGAGGAAAGGTGTGGTACTGTGGTTCCATTGGACACAGCTTCGCATGAAATCCTAGAATCTCGCATGGGGCCCCCTACCCAATACCCATAGAGGTCGTTACCCTACCTCGATCGAATCCGGGACCAGCAGCTGCAAAGCTTTCCGGTGTGCTGACGGCGGGCCACACGAGCCAGCTGCCCCCATGGCGCCCACCGCTTTCACCTGCTAACCACGGTTAGCTCAACCTAACCGAGCTTAGATCTCACACCCAGACCACCACGCTTAAGTTACCGAAATGCCCCTGCCCGCTCCAACTATAACCCTATAAGTACCCCCTAAACCGCTCGCCCCTCAGTTTGCCCAAACCACCAGCCAGACCACTCCCTCTGAACTCTGAAGTCTGCGCCCAATTCGAAGCTCCAAATTGCTTGCTCGCGATCTCCCATGGCGGCGGCGGCGGCGACCACCAGGAGGCCAAGTGGGCCAGTTCTCTCAGCCGCGCACTACCGCTCCGCCTCACCCACGCGCATCAAGCTCGCCGGCGCCGGCGCCCGGTCACCGGCCGGCCAGTCTGTCAGCGTCTCGTCCCCTGCCGGCGGCGCGCGGAGCCGGCGGACCTGCATGTGCTCGCCGACGAACCACCCGGGCTCCTTCCGCTGCAGCCTCCACAAGGAACGCAAGGCCCCGCACGGCGGCCACAAGCCGACCTCCCCGCCGTCGCCGCCGTCCCTGGCGGGCAGCTCGAGCTCGATGACCACCAGCCGGCTTGGCGCGAGCGCGAGCAGGCGGATGGGCAGCGCGCTGGTGCGGATCGGCGCCGTGGAGGGCGGCGAGTGGGCGCGCCGGGCGCTGGCGGCGACGGTGCGCCCCTCGCCCGCCGCGCAGCAGTCGCAGCACCGGCGGCGCGTGGGCGGGATCCGCCCCCGCCCGAGCCGGCTCTCCGCTGTGTCCATGGCCGGCGACAACGACCAATAGACGCGCCGACATGTCGTAGACATAGCAGAGTAGTAGCAGTATAGCAATAGTAAATAGGAATCTCTATAGCATTATGTAACGCCGAGAAGCCAGTGGAATCAGGGGGTTTTGGACCCTGATCCATCGATCCAAGGAAAAACTTTCTTGTGTACATAGAACTCTATCTCAGCTAGCTGATGAGCTGAAGGAGGCCGTCGGTTTGGATGGATAAACATGAGGGAGGATTGGAGACATCTGAATTGCCCCAACAGTGGAGACCGCTTGTGTCCAGATCAACCCCTCCTTTCTGTTTCTTCTTCCGCGGCCTCATCTTCCCAGTTGTTGGGTCCGTCCGGATAAGCTCGGGCATCTTGAGTGCAGGTGACGCCTCTGCCTCCGCGGGCGGCCGTCGCGCCCGCCGTCATGCGGCCCCCGTGCATGCCAGCCAAGTCGGCGGGCCGCGGGCGGGTAGGCAGGTAGGCAGGCAGGCAGGGCGTGGGGATGAGGAGCCTTCCACCTCGTGGGCTCCCCGGCTCGAAGCTTTGCCACGGGAATACGGTGGGCGGCGCAGCTAGCCTTGCGTCACCTGCCTAAACAACTATGTTCCTTCACCAGAAATCAGTTAACGTTCGTGAATAATAATACTGTCGATGATACAGTTGAGAATTTGTGCTTCTTGTCCCATCATCTGGCCTTGGCAAGGTTTCCTTTGTTTAAAATTTGGAACATGATGTAATCCGAATTGCAAGATTCAAAGTCAATCACCTGCGAATCTTGCAGGATACATAAACCAGCAACACATGCAGGAGTACTAGCACGTACAGGCACAGACGTACTACTACTACTACGACTTGGTCAGACATTACGAGCACTACAATTTTCGAACCTGTACCTTCCAGATAACAAAAAGAAATCACTAGTGGAATAAACAAACCAGGTGCCGGTACGCGGTGTGGTACCAGCAGATTTCTACTAGCAGCGTAGTCGCTGCCGTCACCAAACAAAACCCTTGGAATATCTTGCACTAAATAACGGATTTAACTGAAGAATTCCGTCACGTCCGCGTCGATCCAGGCGCGCGCGAGAGAGAGGAATTCAACGCTTGACCCGTCAGTCAGAACGGCCTCTGATCGCAACCTGCCCGGACCAGGCCGCCCGCGACCCATCCCCGGCTCGCATCGGACCCGATCGTGTGCGGGCGGCGCGGAGATGGACTCGGCACCTGCCGCCAAGTTTATGCCACGGAACAGTGCACCTACACAGAGTACACACGTACAGAAGCCGCGAGGTTGCCCGGCTACGAGGGCAGGTCGGGCTCGGACCAACGCCACTGATTGACTCGTCTCTGACCAAGTACCCTACAATTTTGATCCGTTCCGAGCAAGAAGCTGCGGTGATTCTCCAAGATCTCGGGACAAGAACGTGCATGGTTCGTCCAGGGGCCAGGCGAGACCGAGACGCGAGCGCGACCGGTCGAGCCGGGGAGGAGGAAAGGATCGGCAAAAGCGCGCGTAAACGGCATGCGCCAGAGGCAACAACCGGTCGGTCCCACCGCGGACACGTGCGGCGCCGCCGCCGTGCGCGCGTGGCGACGGGGAGCCCGGAGTCCGGACACACGGCCGCCGTGGGCCGTGGCCGGCAGCCGCCATGTGCGCGGCGGGGACTCGGGTACCGTCGGGCGTGGCCGTTTGCTCGCCGCCGTGCCGTGATATGATAATTTTCTTTGGCGAGCCATGATGATGATGGCTTCCGATTCGTTTAAAAAGTTGGGTGACCCAAACGTACGGGCAAGCTTTTGTTTAGGACACGCACGTCTCAGGTTTTTCAGAAGGCATGGCACGCCGTTGGGTCGGAAATGCTAGTGGTCATCGATCGCTGTCAAAATGTTCATTTCTCCGTTGGAAGTTTACTTGTACATGGAACCGGCTCTATGCAGTGTGGCATTTCGTTTCCCTAAACCTCGGGCTCGGATGGAAGGAGGAGCAGGGACTCGGCACTGCGACAAAAAAGTCCATTTCCCTCAGGCTCAGGTCGGAAGACTTGGGCAAAGGGAGCAGTGTTATCAGGATTGACCTACTCACGACTCACCTGCATATGGGTTACCCCTCTAGGCAGGGTACAAGCGTTTGCTCACAACTGGGTCTAGTGTTCCGGCTTCAAACGAATAAGAAACGCTGTAGAGATTCAGACGGATTCGAGAACAACGGAGCTGTTATTTGGCACATCCAACAACAAACTGCCACTATTTCATTGTGCTTTTCTTTTCTTTTTTGAAAAAGAAACCGCCACTGTAGATGCAATGTCGCTAACATTGCTGGTATATTCTTGAGCACAGAAGGCAGCTACTCCCTTGGCAATTTACTAACCTGAGAGGAATGGACGGCGATGCGGAGTTGGATCAGGCCTTTCCATTTTCAATCTGACGATGCTCAGGAAGGGCCCTGAATTTTCCAAAGGAAACATCAGATATTGTTGTTGCCTGGTTGGTGCAGGGCGTTTGATGGCAAGTTTGTGAGGGAGAATGAGCTAAACCCACTTAAACTAACTGTACATGGGTGGTGATCCGATCTCTAACCACAGTTTCAACATGAACAAAAAAGAACGAAAAACCACAGTTCCCGTAAAGGCAGCCACATACGTGCGGAGTGAGAGTTCTCATGCCCCGCGTAAAAAGGACAAGAAAGGCGATCGAACAGTCGTGTACCACCAGACTCTGCTGCAGCAGGCGTTGCAGTGTCCTTCAGATCTTGGATCTCGTCCCAGTCATCACTCAAGATGTCATCGCAAAGTTGTGAACTCTGCTCCTGCTAGTGCGTGTCGAGCTGTTAGCCTGTTTCCCGGGCCGGACCGCGCTCGCACGTAAGCAGATTCGACCCTGCCTGCATCTCCTGGCATTTTCCCGCAACGTCTTTGCGTTGCCACTTCGGAACTGACAAGAACACCGCGTTTCGTCATTGTGATCCCCACGCGTCCAACTCTGGAGCTTTGCTTTTTTCTAATAACCCCTATCGTTTCTTCATTGAAAAGGAACTTACTCGAGAAGGCTTTGCAGAGCAAAGGCGGTTGCTACGGAATTTTGCCACCCATCGTTAAGCACCCGTATAAGTCATCTCCGTTGAGTTTTTTGGATCACTTAAGAGTTTTTTTAGTAGATTTATATCAGCTCTAACTGGAAAGAGCAAACTTAAACATCTTTTCTTCTTGGTAAGTACTTAGTTCAAATGTCATAATATAAAAAAATCCTTTTTTTCTAAACACCTCTCATGAGAACCCGGCAGTGCCGTTGTTCTTTCTCCAGGAAAACACAGAGAAACTTAACCCGTCGTGACAAGAACAGAATTGAAGCGGGCGGGCAAAATTCGTCTCGAAACTTCATGGGGGCCGAAGAGTAAACTCACATGCGCGCCGTTCCACACGCACACATAAAGAGCGTTGCTTTCGGATAGGTCTCATGGGTGTCCTGTGAACATGCACGTCCACACCGGAGCTAAGCAATCCACGCACGTACCCCCAACAAAAAAAAGAGAGAAAAAAGAAAAGGCAAGAACAGAAAAAAGAGGCGCTCACGTTCTCTTGGCAAAATTATACAAAAAAAATGGCGATCTCAGTTCTCAATCCCCACAACAAGAACAGCATGTAAAAAATAGAAGCTATTCCATCGATTCTCTCTTTAAAAAAACAGAGTACAAAGTACAGTACACATGGAGGAATCACCAGTTCGTCATCCTCATCACCGTACACACTATTCCAATTTCCAAAGTAGCAGAGCAGGCTACGAGTACAGTACAAGTTTTTCTTTTATTGCAACTATTTTCTATCGTCGATGCGTGCGCTCGAAATAGTGGCGCACGATCATCACTCGCCGGAGAACCTAGGAGCGCAGCAGGCGAGCCGCGGCGGCGCCAGGATCCGCGCCCGGCCGGCCGGCAGCGGCGGCGTCACATGTTCATGAGGCGCAGCCTGGAGGGGCGCGGCTGGAAGTCCCCGCTGCGCCGGCGCTGGCGCTGCCGGTCGCGGTCGGACGGGCAGCTGATCCTCTGCAGCAGGAGCGCGCGCACGGACCGCCCCTTCGCCGCCCGGCCCCTGGCCTCGCTGGCGCTCGGCGCGGCCGGCCCGCGGGGGCCGTTCCGGTGGCGGCTGCAGCGGAAGGACCCCGGGTGGTTCGTCGGCGAGCAGAGGCACGTCAGCTTCTTGTTGTTACCGGGAACGGCGGTGGATCTCGGCCCTCTGCCAACGGCGGCGGCGAGGGAAGGAGAGCAGGGTGCCGAGGCCATGTTCGTTGGTGTGGTGTGCTGCGGAACGACGCGAGCGGCGGTGTCCGTCGTCGGTGGCGGGGGCGGCTGCTTTTATACGCGCGAGACCAGGCGAATAGGCGATGCGACCGTGCGAGGCTTAAGCATGTGGCTGCCTTGCTAGGTGATTCGGCCGAGTCCATGACAAGGAAACTTGTTAACCGCGGGGCAAGAGGGTAAAAAGGTTGGGTTCGTTCAGTTAAATTTCGCGCGTAATTTCGCTTCCCTCTCTGTTCACTTACTGAAGCTTTTTTAAGCGCGTCGTTACGAGATGGAAGAACACTTTAATCTGAACTCGAGCAATAAACTATTGAAACGAGAGATTGCAGAGAATGTGGGCTGATGCTCGATCCGCATCAGCACGTAGTGGAACCGGAACCGAAAAATTCTTTCTTGATAGAATTCTTTCCATTTTTTTTTCGCTTCCGAATGCTTCTCCTTTCAATCTTTCTCGTAGCTGTTCTTTCCTGTCAGTAAGCACCGTCTCCTCCTTTCCGAAAGCGACGTGATCATGCACCGAAATTGGGCAAAAACAATTCGCAAATTGCTCTTGCCTTCCTTCATCAGTGGAATTGGGAAGAGACTTGCTTAGATGCAAGCACGTGGGTTTGCCATAAATCGAACGACCGCATTTGTCCTGTGACGCCGACATTTTTTCCGTTTGGGTGGCTTGCCGTGGGCAGCTGCATCGGCCGTGACTCGGAACGGCTTCCTTTCGTGTAGGAGTTGGGGCGTCGTGCGCCTAACCATTTGTTTTTTTGCGCAAGTGCACGCTCCCCATTACGTGGACTCCCTCATCCTCTGATCGTCCTGCTCCCATGAAAAATAAAGTACAAAAATGATTGCATGGTGTCATCTATCGACAGAGATGACACGGATGCCATGTGAGGAATCATCAAGCAAACACTGAAACACCACTGCTGATTCCGACCCTGATCCTGCTTCAGCTAGAAAAGTTAATAACCAGCTTTATTTTTTTGTTTCAAAAAATTCATTTCAAAAAAAATAATTCTTTTTAGGAATAATAAGTTAATTAATTGCACCTGGGTAATCCGATATTCTCGACAAGTAATTCTCAGAATATAAATTAGATCTCTGTCGATATCGACTTTGTTTAGGTGCTCTGGACGAGTAGGTAGAGTGCAGAGCACAATTCCACGGGTTTGATTTATTTAAATACTGGAGGTTAAGTCTATAATCTCGGAATCTTAACGTCAGAACTCAGAACACACTTCCATGAAAGTGACATGTGGTTTACTTAGTACCGGTACTATAATGCCTAGATTAGTAAGGGGGGGAAGCTTAATCGAATAGTTGCAAGTCAAATTTGTATTGTAGCCTGATAAGGATGACTGGATCATCAACCACCCATCTCTATCAGCCTGCTTGGTTTGACCTAGCCTAAATCACTAGGATTTTTATCCCACTTCAGTCACCATGCTTAACCACAAGTGATCTTGAACCATAGAAATGGTACCTGACACAGCGACACATACTTGTTCTTCGCACGGTAACTGCTAAGGCTGATCAAGTTAACCTTTACATCAGTATCTACTACTGGTTATCGAACCATACCCACCGCGGCACCGCGCTCACAATCTTGACAATGGAGAACAATAGACTAGTGTTGCATGCCATTTGTTAGGTCACCATCTTTCAAACTCAACTTGAACGACCTAAACCAAACATTTTTTCCTCTCACTTGTCCACTGCTGAGAATGGTAGTACTGGCAGTACCTTTCATACAGACAACAGCTTAATTGCACATATATGTCAGTTGTCACTTACCAAAGGCTTATCCAAAACAATGTTTTTCCTCTCTTTTTTTTCCTTCTGAAAAAAGCATCCAAACCCAAGAGTGATGATGATGACATGGCCGATATATAGGACCACCATATTAGTGCGGTACTAATGGTCAGCTAATCGCTTTCCAGAGACTTTGCTACTTAGCCAAGCCGGCCAAGCCACGCTTCCTGGGGAAGCCAAATTAACCTGATGGTAACATCTTAAGCCTTAGCCTGGAGGAAGCAGCCAAGCATCAGTGGACTGCGACGCTAACAACTTCCTCGACATTTTCTCCAGGCACAGCTGTGTGAAAATTACGTACACAGGGATCTTCTGCGTTAGTTCGTTTCCTGGATCAAGCCAGCTCCAACTTGATCGCCAAACAGAAGCAAAAACTGGAGCCTTCTGCGCTGCAGCAGAAGCAACTTCATGCATGAACTGTTGTTACCTGAAACTGAAAGCAAGAGAGGGGTTTAGCTGAGCAGTTCGTCTCCAATAAAAGTATAGGAAATAAGTTAAAAGGTTCGTCAACCAGCAAAAAAAATAGTATATGTGATTTACTACTAGTTGTAAGATAATATCTTTTTCACATGATGGTTTGTGCTGTCACTGACAGGGGAATCACCTGCATCCTCCTTATCGGTGTCTGGTCAATATCAGCAGTTTGTGAAAGATGGCAACAATTTTGCAAAACAATTTTAATCTTTCGTAAACATGGTACTAACAGTGCACAATGCTAAAATAATCAGTAGCTTTCTCGCAGGTTGGAAAGATCACGCTAAGATTTTTTGTTCTTTCATAATTAAGAGGGATATTTACAAGGCGATGAAGAATCACTCAAGTTCCCCAAAAGCCTTTAGATACATCAAAAGATAACCCCTTTGGCCACGAAGGGCCACTTTCCATTTTCCTATAACATGAATCACTATCATAAGAAGTCTAGACAAGGATTTTAGCTTTGTAGTTTCTGTTTCAGTATTGGGGTTTACAGAATGCAATCTGTATGCCCAGATATCTTAAAGTATGTGTAAACGAGACGAGTAATCCAAAGAAAAAATGGTAAATATCCAGCAGAACAGATTATCTTGAATGGATTAATTGCTACCTGATAGAACTGTACTACGTGCAATCAAGCGAAGGCCAATAAGAATTCTCCCCTTTGTTTGATACATGCCACAGCTGAGATTCAGCAATCAGCTTTTAGAAATGCTAATCATCAAGCAAAGCCAGATTTTTCATAAAGCTGCCATGGAAATCTGCCGACACGGGAGGAGTATCTATCTACTCCTGCTCGCTGAGATTTCACACGGTTAGTGTTTAGTGTAATCGTTCATCATGAGAAGTAACATCAGCTCAAAAGCGATTCAGATACTTCAATCCTTTTGCATTACATACCTGTGATGTACTCATGTACATGAACCGGCGCCGAGAATCTGGGCTGCCGAGCAGGATCAGATTAACTCGAGTGAGTAGTATTAGATTAGATTAACTTGAGCCCCTAACTCTGAAGGTGGGGATTTAAAGTCCATGCTTTTCAGTGGAGCCCGTGAAAGAGAGACGAGAAAACCCAGCATTTTAGCTTTTTTTTCTAAAAAAAAAGGAAAATCCAGCATTTTAATCGGTCAGGATACACTGCATCTCTCCTGTAGAACAGGAACCGAGATCAAGCATCTGCATCATGTGTTGAATGCAGAAACGAGCTGACAGGATCTTGCCAGACCGGCGACAGTCAGCCGCCAATGACAAGGCCGTGAGGAGGCGAGAGGACAACTCTGAACTCTGAACCCCGAACAGTGCACGGCTCTGCATCCTAGTGAGCTCCAGGCCGTCCATGGACCATTCTTCTTCTTCAGCGCCACCGATCTCGCGAGATCTTGCGGTGAAATATCACGACATTGATCTGTATCACCGTTTTAATGCAGCCGGTGACACCTTGTGCTTTTCTGATGACATGAACGGGAGAGCGTTGATCTGAATTCTGACGGGCATCTGGCGACGGCGACGCAGGCCCCCGCCATGATGGGTGCAGCTGCAGAAACGCATTGATTCGCGGTCGTTAGGGTAGTTGCCGTCTTGCCGACCCACCCATCGAGACGCCGATGGAATTTTAAACGAGTGAATGAACAGATAAACTTTGCACAGCTGCTGCTCGTAGAAACGGCACTGCACTTTGCAAACGGGACAAAAGGGCAAAAGTTGCTGGAAACCTTCAATTCGGGATCGTGGCAACTCAGAGACACGTCGGAAGTAAAGCAAGTCCAGGTCAGGTCGGCCATTGACCGTGCCTTTTCTCTCGAGAGGAACCCTACCCTACGCCTCTGGGATCTGACTCGGATCAGCTCAGCATTGCCTAGTCACCGCGACGCGGACATGTGCTCGCAATGCAATGCATCCTGGACGACGGGCAACTGGGCGAGGCGTCAGTCAGAGAACTGGCTGCCGATAAACATTATTATAAAACAAGGAGAAGGATTCAGTCAACTCATGAAGTACTCGCTCGCCCCTCTGCGCATGCAAGTGCAGCCGGTCATTAATCGTGCGTGGCTAACCAGTTGACTCTGGCACTGCCGCGCAGCATTAGGACTCAGTGATACGGATGCCGCTGCCGCCGGGAAGCTGCGGCAGAAGTTCATGTTCCGGGAACGAGTAGTGTCGCGGCAGGCAGCTACCAACCACAACCAGGGGCAAGTTGAGACGTGCAGCCTGCTGCAGGAACAGCAGGTGCAATGCACCTGTTCCTACTTGGCTGGCGAGTTGACTCTGGCGCTGGGTACTGTTCGATGGGAATCAAATCGGTCGGGCGCAACTTCAACTTGTCCATCTTTCTGCACGATAGTGCTGCGTGCGTACGGATCGAGGGCAACGATGAAGAACCGAAGAAGCCTCAATGCCATTTACCAGGTTCAAAGGCTTGCAGCTTTGCAGTTGACTCCGGCGGAGCGAAGCTCTCTGGGCTGCTCGTAGTAGGACTGGGCCTGGGGCAGCTTTCTTTTTCTGTTCTCGTATGGGCCTTGATGTCTGCAACGGGTGATTGCGGGCCTGACTCCTGACCAAGAAGAAGGTTGTGCGTTACATTACCTCGCCGGCGGCCGGAGACGGAGGCGGAGAGGAAGAGGCGTAAGCGACGTGGCAAGTTCATGTCGCATGCGCAAATTATAATACTCCCGGTGCAAATCGACCCGCCGACAGTCGCAGCATTACGCGTCAGTATTAAGATGGGAACCTCAGCTAGAACCAACCAACGAATAGAAATTCCGCAACAACAGCAGCGCTGGCCATACACATGCAGGAAAGAGAAGCAAACTGATGACCATGCAATCCTTCCAGATCATAACTGTATGTACACCACCAATGGCCAATCTCAACACAAATCCAGCTACCGTCAGTACGAAAATGCGCATAAACCTCGGCTACGAAAATCAGCAAGCAACCAACAGTCCAACAATCAAGGGTACCGCGATCTACATTACAAAAACCACTACCATGGACCATGGAGTATGCACAGGCATGGATGGGAACTGTCATCAAGCGTGTGGGGCCGTTGGGGCCGGCTTGTCTTCCACCGGGTACTGCTGGTGCTGGGCGATGAACTGCTTGTTGTACACGCGGTGGCGCCGCTCCCTCGCGTAGATCACCCAGAAGATCAGGGACAGCATCACTGCCGCGGAGACCATCACCAGGCCGATGTACACCCACTTGCTGTACCGCTGCAGGCCGGGGCAGTAGTCCTGGTTGATGGTCGTGAACGTGTCGCGGACGAAGGTGCAGTCCTCCAGCTGAATCAGGAAAGGGCCGTACTGGTACAACCCCTGGCTCACCGTCACACCCGCGGCCATCTGACCATAGATCCTGGGGGTGACGCGCCCCACCGTGGTGCAGATCTCGGCTCCTGAGACAGTGGTGGTCTGGCATTCAAAGCTCTTGTAAACCTGCAGTTTATGCCGGGACATGAATCAATGTTATGTTATTCGGTGCTCACCAAATGCTGCGATTACATTGCATAATGGAGAAATAGATTGCCCTGAATTTACCTGAGTTGCATTGTCCAAGGTAACCTCTCCTCTGGTGCAGGTGCGGTTGCTCAGATCAGGTGTGAATGGGTTGCAGAGCAGCGGCATCAACGGCCCTGACTGATTGTAGTAGAAAGGCGTTGCTACCGGAGGAGGAGAAGGAAAGTTCTGATTCGACACGTTGGTGATCACCTGGTTCACCAGATTCACCAACTGGAATGTGACTTGCCTGCTTCTATACAGGGACTCATTTGCTGTGGCAGGTTCAACACAGGGGATAATCTCATCCAGGGCAGTGTGTTCTATAGGATGAGCAACCCACTCCTCCATTGCAACACAAGTATCTGACGTGACACTGTTTTGACAGAGAAGATGAGATGTTAGTGTGTGTGCGCGTGTGCGGGGGGGGGGGGGGGGGGGGGGCGGCCTTGTTCCTTTATTTAATCATAAAGGTCGCCGTTAAGAGGGTGGACTTTTTTTGCCCAAAGTTGAAATCCCATGACAAATATATGTAGAGGTTCCAACATCCCAGCTTTGTTTTCTTTACTACAGACAGTCATATCTTACGTGTCAATATACAATTTGTACCAGTTTCGCTAGCAAGAGCATTAATGTGCAAATAAAATACAAATTTTGTTCCCATTAATTGTTACTTACAACTGAACCTAGTTTGCAGTCTAAAACTGAAAGATAAAAGGTGCTAGTACATGATTATTAGACATGAAACTTCCAAGCATGATGCGATATAAAAAGTAAGCTAAAGTGTAGCTATGGTAAAATAGCTACAATTTAGTTTACAAACTAACTCCTTTTTGAGACCTAAGCAATCGTAGAAGATGTAAAGAGATAGTTGAGACTTGAGAGCATGAAAGATGTAAGGTTAAACAACTGTAAACAATTCAAGTAACAGGCAAGTTGGGTCAGACATAACAAACAACAAGGCCTAGAGTGATGCAAAAATGTAGCCCTGAGCCACTGATCCAAGTCCAAGACGACACTGGACTGGCAGTTGTAATGCAAATTGGTACCAGGCTTTGAATGCAGTCTACAAACATGGGCTGTTGATCGCTTGATGCAAGCACTAGATCATTGGCATGCCAGCATGCTTCAAACAAGATCAGATTTCAATTTGAAAATAGACCACAGCATAAAACCAAATGCAGCCAATCTTTTGCGTATTCTGGCTGTACGGTATAATATAGTTATGAGTAAAATGCACCAGCGGTCAATGAACTTGGCAGGGAGTGTCATCTAGGTCCCCGAACTTCCAAAATGCACATTGAAGTCCTTAAAGTTGCTAATTGGTTCACGTGACGTCCAAATCTCCATAACTTGTGTTAAAGGGCATGTGTGGCATGCTAAACTGTGCGGTGACGTGGACCTGACATGTGGGGCCCACATGTCACAACCATCTTTCTTCTCTCTTCCTTTCCGACTCTCCCCGTCTCTCTGCTGCCGCGCTCGCCCCGACCTCGCGCTGCCAGAGCTCACCCATCCGCCGCGCCACGCGACTGCGCCTCATCCGCCGCGTCGCCGGGCGAGCCCTGCATCTGCATTGCCCGACCTGGCCACTGGCCTCATCCACTGCTCCACCAGAGCTAGTCCCGACTCCCTCTCATCCCCTTCCCCATGGCTGCCGGCGAGCACCTCCCCTCCCCTTCATGAGTTCATAGTGAGCCCAGAGCAGCGCGTCTCGGGAGGTAGCGACCACAGCCGTGGTCCAGCATGGGAGGACGACGGGGCACGGGCGAACGGTGTCTGGAACGGCGGTAGACGGCGGTGTGTGGGCGTCTGGGGCTGCGGGATGGCAGCTGATGCAGCTCGCCGGCCAGAGCGGACGGCTGCGGCCCGGCAAGAGTGGACGGCGGTCGCAGGCCGTGACCCAGCGCGTGCAGACAGCAGCCGCGGGCGGCCGATGGCTGGGATTGTGCAGCATGGGCTGGTCACCGGCATGTTCTTGTAGATTATATATATTACTGCATTTTCTTGGGGCCATTTACTACTCGATGGCTCTTTTGATGCGCTGGCGGAGGGCCACAGCGGCAGCCAGCAGCTCCGGTACGAGTGCAAGCGGCGCGGCTGCAGGCCCCTTGTCAGCGGGAGGTGGCGACATGGGGGAGGGGCGACGAGCGCTGGGGCGGCTACGGCCGGGGTGGTGGCCTTGGCGGGAGGCTAGGAGGGCGCGGCCACCGTGCCACTCAGAGCTGCGCTCGCGGGATAAAGGGAGGGGGAGAGATTGAGCGGGGGTCAGAGAGGAAGGAGGAGAAGCTCTGCAGTCCACGTGTCAGTCCACGTGGATGCACAGCCATCATCCCACGCATGCAGTTTAAGATGGGTAATTGTGATTTGGATCTTACGTGAACTGATGAGCAAGTTTAGGGACCTAGATGTGCATTTTTGGAGTTTGGGGACCTGGATGGCACATTGAGCCAAGTTCAAGGACCGGCAATACATTTTACTCTATAGTTATCTTCAGGTTGATTTGTATAAAATAGGGATAACTTAATTGGAATTGGGCTGCAAGTCTGCAACTCACTGAAAAAAACACTTATAGCACCACACCAACCTAATGATCCATGTGCATATTAACTACTGGTGCAGGTTGGGAACCTACATTATTGTGATGTTTATTAGAATACTTACTTGTGCAGAAGAAGGAAGACACCGCACAGGATAAACGTTCCAGTAACCAGTATCCATCCAATAACAACCAAGCTGCAAAAATATCGTAAAATATGAATTGTATTTATGGTTTGTTACAATCAGATGATAAACAAAGACACCAACTTACACGGAGACGAGGAATTCAAGCCCAAAGATGGATAACACTGGTAGAGTCAAGAATTACTATGTTAGCATACGTGTTTAAAAACGTAAAAAACCACGGCCAATTTCTGGCCAGTATGGGAAAAAAAATAGAGTACTTACCGAAGCCAATAAATGCCAGAAGAAGCATTACAGCCGCAATGATAATTAAAGCAAGCCGCCTGAAATAGAATTGGTTAACCACATGCACAATATCCATTATTTTATCAGTTGCATCATTTAGATCAGATCTCAATGATAAGGGCTGAAAAACACTTACACTTGGTTTAGCAATTTTTTAATCTTTGCAGCATTATCTGTTGTTTTAATAGCAAGATCAGTGGCTGATGAGTTCAACTTTGCTTGAATTTCATCAATCTGACTTTGCATATCGGAAGGCAGTAAGAATCGCCCAATGTCAACCTTCTTTGCAGCAGATAAACTATCAGACAGGTTCCTAAGGTTGTCAACAGTATAATTTGCCTGGCTAACAACAAATTTCAGAGTATGCGTTGTGCTTTTGTGGAATTTTCCCTGGCCATCATATAACATAATACATCCAGTACTGTCACCATTGAGTGAAACATGATCAGTATATACAACTCAAAATATATGCAATGACTCATGAAAGTGCCACAGTATGGAAGAATGGAACTTACATTGCAGCACAAGTGAACAATATTAGAAGTATCAATGACAAAGCATATGCTGCTCGGGAATACTTGTAACTGCGATGCGGACAACAGCAATGGTGGCAGCAAATCCCAAGCATAACCAGAAAAAACACCACAAACCACACCAGGGCAATGGCGAACAGGGGAATGGCTGTATATCCGACGGACTACCAAAGAAAAAAAAACAGAGCAACGAATATCACATAATGCAAGCAACAAGTGTAAGCAGACGATAGAGATGCAAATTTTAGAAACAAAAGACTTACAGCAAAATAATGTATTTCGCTGATATTCCAGCCACCTGGATATTTCCTGAAACCATTCAAGGGGTCCTTTCGGTATGTCCTATCTGCCGCCAAGACAAAGGAGCTATTCGTAGTGATGTTTATGTCAGCAGGAGCTTCAGCAATTGACCTCCTGGCCACCAAGCCAAATCCATCTGCTTTTGACAGTTAGAATTCCTTGTCACACACAGACAAACACCAGGAACCAATAATAAATCTTCCAACCGGAGAATACAAGGTAATAGGCATTTTTTACTGGTGGTTTAATACAACTATGCTTTTTTTTCTTTAGACTTTTCATTGGTAACAACTTCTGCAAAATCAGTGAGGCACTAATCAAGAGTCTAGGACATGAACAGACTGATATTCTCATGTTCATTTTAAATTAAAATTCTGATAAGTAAAGGCTAGATGCCTGTTGGTAAGTAAGAACAAAATTATAGTAAATTTATTGGCCACGAAATCACCTACAGACCATTACAAGACTCAGTACCGAAACCAACAAAGCAGTACAAAACTGCTTTGAAAAAAAACCCCCACAATATAAGAAGGGGAATAGGCGAAGGAAATTTACACAGCCAAGATATCATCTTTCTATTTTGAAAAAAAAACCCCACAATATAAGAAGGGGGATGAAAGAAAGTAACTTATAGGAACTCGGATTCCTTTTCTCGAAGAGAAGGGCGCAGATTTGATAGACAACAGCAAGCATAACGCCGAACCAGAATTTGGTAGGGTAGAACATAGGATTCTTTCGAAGAAAAAAATGAACCTGAGGAGCAAAGAAAAGGACAAGAAACAGATGGACAAAAACCTGAGGACCACCGAGCACTAAAAAATTATAGGGACCGTTCCACGTGAAGAATTCGACCTCATTCCATCATACTAAGCAAAATGTTACTACATGTTTTCATAATAATTGGAAGAGCAAGGGGCATACTGATGTAACGAAATCAGCGCAAAATCGCACTGAATGAAAAGAAACGAGCAAGCATTTTTCTCCGAACCGAACCAGGTAAATGTAAAAAAGAGGAAAACGAGGCCACGCGAGGAGGGGGGAACAAGAACCTGAGTCGAGCGCGGGCGTCTGGAACTCGCGAGGAGCATGGAAGCCCGGGGCGGGATGCGCCGCGCAGAATGGCAGCGCGACGAGCAGAAGCAGGGACAGGCGGACGAAGGGGACGGGCAATGCCATGGCGGAGCAGCTCTGCCTCTGCGGTGCCCTTCTCCCCCGCGTGAACCCAAACAAGATCGCACCACCCGTTGCCCCCCACCCGGAGAAGATGAGAACGAAGGGAAGCTTCAGGCGGAACAGGGAGGGGGTAGGAGCACGAAAGAGATGGGGGTCGCAAAGATGGATTCTTTTCAGCTTTTGTTCGTCCCTCCCTCCTGTGACACCTGCGCCGCGGTTGGCTGTTCGTCGCCTCTGGGGGAATGCAGTGGGGTTAACGGGATTTTCGCCTCCCTCTCCTTGGGATTAGAGGTGCCAAAGAGTGGGATTTGGATTTGGTGCCACGACAGGGACAGAGATCTGGGGCAGCGCCGCGGGGCATTTGTGTTGCGTAGTGCGCTCTGCCAGCGCGCGTGTTCTTCCCAAACTGCCCAGGCCCCAGGGGAGCACTGGTTAACTGCCTCCAGGAAATTACTGCAATGCCCTTTACCAAATGGGGAAATTACCGTCGCGTAGCAGCACGGGGGTTCAGGACTTTCAACCGCGTGCTGCAGCATTCACGTTTCACAAGGACAAAAGCGGGCAGGAGGGCAATGATTTGCATCTTGTGAAGTGCAGCGTTTTTGCAAAGGTGATTATTTGATGTGATGCCTGACCATTAATCTGTCTTTATCCTCCTCTGATTAAAGACGCACTTGAAAAGAATAATTAGGACGCGCGAATCGACCTTGCTTTCGCTCGCGAGGGAATGGATCAGATCATCAGAGAACGCGGGGGGGGGGGGGGGGGGGGGGGGGGGGGGGGGGGGCGCCTCGCGGTCGCGGTGGCACCCGCCACCATCAACGACACAATGGCACGAATAATATTGTGCTGGTAATTGCTTAATGCTCCAAAGATTAAAGAATCAATCACGGTGCTCAGCGCTGCTTCCGACGACACTAATAGCAATTTGCGTTGCTGTCGCGTGTCACCGGCTGGTGTGGAGTATGGACTCGCGAATTTCTTACGAGTATTCAAGGTACGCGGACGACCGCACCTTTTTTTCGGTTGTTTATTCCCTCCATCTTCCTCAATCATGCTCCGACGAGCTGGATTATCTGGATCGACAAGACAACTCTTCGTACCGAAGCAAAGAACCCCATAATCTGCCGCGTTGTTCGGCACTGTTTATTTATAGCTCGCTCCGTTCTAAATTAGAAATCATTTTAACTTTTCTAGATTTATATATATTATTATGCATTTAGATATATTCTATGTCTAGATATATAATAATACTTATGAATAAAAAATTAAAATGATCTACAATTTGAAACGGAAGGAGTGCCGTAAACCTTAATTTGGCGTGTGATTTTCCGCAGCTCGCCGCCGCCGTGCGTTCCGGCGGCTATTGGGCTCGCTAAATTCACGGTCGTTAAAGCAAGCGGCCAAGTACGCGCAGACTTTGGCGTCCTAGTGGTCACGTACAGGCACAGCCAGGTTCTGAAGTCTGAAGACTCCGAACAGCAGTTTGAACGTACACGAGCACGAGTCTGCTTGGATTCAGAAAATCATCAGAGGAGCGCGCAGCGGGTGCAGCCACGTCCGTGGTCGGCCCGAACGTTCCGCCACAGCTGTACAGCCCCCTGACGATTCACATCATCAAAAGAAGGAAGAAACGAAAACTCCAATGTTGCCCACGTGGTGCCGCGCGGTTTTTTCTACTCATCTTTCTGCAGGTATTGACACCTTTCGATGGAGTAGGTTAGTTCTAAGTAGGGATTAGCTGTTGAAGACGTGTTGGGTTGGCATTTTGGCAACGGCAATGGCCATCCATGCTTGGGCAGGCAGCGAGGAACAAACGCCATGTGGTGGTTCTCTGCTGCTCCTTTGGGGCAACTTTCTTGTTCAGCAGTATGACTGTAGGGCATTACGCATTTGCTTCCTTGCTCGACGAATGAAATGGACGTCAGCGTCCCCGTCTTTGAATGAGGCTGGTCTGGTTCCTCTGACTTATTTTTAGCACCCGTCACATCGAATGTTTAGATACTAATTAGGAGTATTAAACGGCGAGATAAATCTATTAAACCTAATTAGTCTATAATTTGATAATGTGTTGCTACAGTAAACATTTGCTAATGATGAATTAATTAGGCTTAATAGATTCATCTCGCCGTTTAGCCTCCACTTATATAATGAGTTTTGTAAATAATCTACGTTTAATACTCCTAATTAGTATCTAAATATTCGATATGACATGCGCTAAAAATAAGAAGGGAACCAGACACCCCACTGAGTCCACAGGCTGGTCTCATCCGCTGGGGCACAACAAAACGTGTCGGACAGGGACGGGGGCCGTCGCGTTCTTGCGGTCCGCACCCGTGGTTCTGCAGGCGTACCGCGTGGCAACTGGGATCGTAGCAGCGTCGTGGTGGCGGGAAGATGTGGTGGCGGACGATGATGCAGGGAAGCGAAGAGCGACGGCGTGAGCAAATCAAGAGACGGCGAAGAGGACAAGCGGGCGAGCTTGTCTCCACCCTGCAAACGACGTCTGACCGGTCTGGCCGGCGAGCCGCCGCCGACGCCGGCGATGGGTACTCGCCCCACTTGGAGCCCTCCTCATCTCCTCCTGCTGGGCCCTGCCTGACAGGGGGCCCGAGATGGCGCGGCGGTCTAGGCCGTTCTACTAGGTAGGCTTTTTGTGCCTTCGACGCAGCCCATCCCACCACACAAACGCAAACCTTCCCTCCATCGATCGGGCCGAGCAGGCCGAAAACATTCGGGCCACACCCAGCCAGAAGCCCACTACTCATTGGAAGGAAAATTTTCGCACGCAGCGGCCACTTTGCTACACACGTGGCAGCGATGACTACCTGCAGTACCTCAGAGGACATGCCCCTCTTTGCTCGTGCGCGTCACAAGCAGATCAATCAATCAGTACAACAAGGAAGAAAATAAAGTTACCGTGGTAAACAATGACTAAATTGTTGATTTTGTTGACTAAAGTTACACTCTTTTTTTCCTGTTTCACTAAGAAAAAAGAATGCCTCAACATTCTGCCTATCCAATAGCCATGTAGTACCACATTATTTCTAACATAGCCTCCCTTTATCCTCTTTTTGAGAACGTCATGCACCACATCCTCTACAGCACTTTCGCCCTGCCTGGCTGCAGGCTCCCAAAAGATGGCCAACAAGCTACTCAGCTCTGCCCAATCATCAGCTGATAATTCGGCATGTGAAAGTAACAGCCGAATACTCTAGTCCGCCCTCCACCGTCCGGCCCGGACAGGAAGGACGCTCCCGGCGAAGAACACTGCAGCTTATCCGGCGGTGTCGAGCACACTTGCGCTCGCTGCTGCCTCACCCTCAAAGCACGCTCCCAGTGTTGGAGTTGGTGCTGCCTACTGACACACAGCGACGTCGCTTGCCCGCATACCTAGCAGTGCGCGTCGGTAGCGGCAATTTACAACTGCCGACCAGTCGCCGACGATCACAATTCACAGGTCCACCAGTTCACCTTCACCTTGCCTCTTTGAGAGGCCAGCAGGCCACAAAACATTTATCTGTTCTGCACCTGGTGTTCTGAATTTCTGATCAGCCAGTTTCTACGTGCTATTTGACACAGTGAAACGAGTGAATTATTCCTGACCTTACAGAAGTTACTGGAACTCTGAAACTCTTGGGTTTCTTAAACATTATCGCATCCGGTGTTCTCTGCGGTGCTAACATGCTAATCTCACTGTTATCATGGAACGAGCTTGCACTGGCGCAGCATCTTGCCATTTTCAGTAGTGCACAAGCTTTCGCTCGCATCAAATGTCCTCTGCTGCAGCAACATGACAATCGCATAGTTATAGCTGAACAAGCTTGCACTGACAGCATCTTGAGATTTCCTTTTGTGGCTTTTGCCAACAAGTTAGAGCATCAAAACTGTTACATTTCCATTCAAGAGATGGAAAAAGAAAGAAAGAAAAAGGAAAGGATTGTGTCTGCTCGCTAATCAAGCTTAGAATAAGGTAACTATGGCAGCCTGCTACAGCTGCTGACTAAGCTAGTAGTACCTAGTGGCCTATTTCCTCTTTGCACAAAGGGAACAAACAAACGGAGCAGCCAGCTGGGGGGCAAAGACTGCCGCATCGCTCAGTGGTGCCTAGGTTCATGGACGCTGGCGCCGTAGTAGTCTTCGTGGAACTCGGGTAGCTTATGTGCTGTCGCCCTGACGACCTCCTGTCCAGCGATGCTTCTCTTCGTCTCGCTCTCGCCTACCGAGCTTTTACCGGGAGCGACCTCTTGCTTTTGCACCAAGTTCTCGGCTGATTTCTGATAAATCACAAGAATGCAAGCACGTCAGCGTCCGTTCCAAAGTAAACCACCAATGCACGAACAGTTTCCATTCGGATATTCAGACACTGAAAAGAACTAGGATCACTTACATTGACAGTTTGCTGTTGGCTCTGGCTGACGGCGGCACGGCTCTCCGCATCCAACCTGATGGCTTCAGCCTCCATGGTCGTCAGCAACAGAAACAAGAAGACGGCGGCGGCGGCGGCCAATGACACGGAAGTCCTCATCTTTGCGCGGTAGAGAGAATGTGAAGACTGAAAGAGACTTCAGAGACCAAGTGCTGTCGCTTTACTCCTCAGCTCAGTTGGAACGCAGAAGGCTATAGGGGAACAGGCAAAGTGGTTTGAACTGAACTGAACCCATCTGACCTACGACACGCCCTACTTATACACCCCCATTCAGAGCTCAGAACACCGCCATGGCCCCATCCCAGTGATTGCTGTACTCATGCCTATCAGGATTCAGGAGTGGGCTGTCCACACCTACAGCATACAAAAACAAGCTGTGCTGTCTGTACCAGTGTCGTCAACCCCACACACACCCATGCGAGGCGCTAACTTAGTTTATGGCGCCCCTGTCGCCCTTTACGGACGGCCGCCCGCACGAAATTTGGGCCGTGTTTAGGCCGCTGGTCCCTGGATTAGGTACACTGAGATGACGCTGAACCTGCAAGCACTAAGCTTCATTCCACCGGTTCTCTGTCCGGTCTCAGGCGCTGCGCGCATCGTCCCCTGGAAAGTCTCGCGCCTGTCTCGCGGCTCGTCAGCAGAGGCTGCGTATTTGTTCGCGCGTTCCTTGAGAAAAGCCGGGATGGCTCGCATGGACGGAGCGTTTAGTTGTTTCTGTCTGAATGTGTGTGACCGGACAGCAAATGTCTCGAAGGGGAGATAAGATTAGAGAAGGCCTGTCTGCTGGGGGTGAGAGCAGGAGGGAGGCATTGACCTGGGTCAGGGAACCATGTCGCCGGTAAAGCGAGCGCAGCGGTTTGGGGATAAGTGTCAGGGAGAGGACGTTTAGTAATTAGGAGCTAATGCTAGGTTTAGGGTGTAGCACAAGGAAAGATCTATTGAAAGATTAGCTGCAAAGGTGGCATCAAAAGGTGCGTCGGCGCACGGGCAGCGATCTCGGTTGACCGGGCTCCCGACGTTCACGATCACGCGAGAGGTGCAGGAGCAGGATCGGAGGCATCGGTGGTCTGTCGGATCTCATCTGAGCTCGAATCGAACAGTGTCGTGAAGAGGGGATGTAGCATCGGTAACCGAATGATTTCGATGGTTCTCTATGGCCTATCGGATCGGATGGTACCATGTGAAATCTATCAAATCATGTCCAGGTTCCCCTGTCAGATCTTGTTCAGGTTGCTTGGTTTAGTTGCTGTCAGTACAGGTACAGCATCACAAATTCTTGGCTGAGGATGGTCATAGTTCACAATGGAATTTTCAGTACGGAAGCGTCTGCTTCATAATAAAGTTATGCTACTGACAACATTTGCCACGACTGTAAGAAGATATACCACCAGTAACACGAACAAGATATATCTGAACGTGATCTGTAAATCTCAATATTGGGACGCACACATTGCATGAGAGAGCGTTACTTCAATTACATTGATATACTCTGAGCTCTGGGCTCAAATCATGACGAGGATGGTACCATGTGAAATCTATCAAATCATGTCCAGGTTCCCTGTCAAATCTTGTTCAGGTTACTTGGTTTAGTAGCTGTCAGTACGGGCCCAGCATCACAAATTCCTGATTCACATCGGAGGTTTGATACTAGGAGATTAAACATGAGCTAATTACAAAACTAATTGCACAGATAAAGTCTAATTCGCGAGATGAATCTATTAAGACTAATTAATCTATTAGCAAATGGTTATTGTAGCACCACATTATCAAATCATGGACTAATTAGGTTTAATAGATTCGTCTCGCGAATTAGACTACATCTGTACAATTAATTTTGTAATTAAACTATATTTAATACTCCTAATTAGTATCTAAACATTCAATGTGACGTGCTAAAGTTTAGCGGGCACCCCCTGAGGATGGTCACAAGTTCAGTTCGGAAGCGTCTCGATGTTGGGAACAAGATTTACCAACAGTAAGGCAGTAACACGAACAAGATATGTCTGAACATGGTCAGTAAAATCTCAAAGTTGGGGGCGCACACATCACATGAGAGAACATTAGTTCGATTACATTAATACTCCCAGCAAGGTTTTATTTACAGAAGATCAGGGGAAAACATCGCATAATGAGCCACAAAAGCCCCTGGATGCACACTGCTAACTCGTCCTTACCTAGCTCCAACTTTTATTATTTACAGCGTCTCACAATCAGCTAGTGAGATCTCGGGTTCGTTGGTTTATTCTCAGACAAGAATAGTTACTCTGGCATGTCGACAGACAGTTGCTGAACAGCACCAAGATACCGAAAATCGCTACTTACAATTAACACTCACCAATGTAGCACAACATCAGGACTGGCGGGGCAATGGGCGCGCCGTCACTGGCCTTCCAGGAGCACTCTGAGGTTGTGAAGCCCTTCAGCTGATATGCTGCGTGCAACCCTGCCTGTCCTGTTCACTCTGGTCTGGGGAGGGGCCTCCTGGTGGAACGAGACCATCACAGCTGTTAGGTTGTCCCTGGCCCCCCGCCTTATTGCCTCATCGACGATCTCCCTGCAGCACAGCCTCAAGTCATTGTGGTCTTGGAGCTTCCGTCGCGCGAAATCCACAGCATTTTGGTTTGAGAAGAAATCCCAGATGCCATCACTGCCTATTATCAAGAACTCGTCGTCCTTTGTCAATGTTATCATCTTCAGCTCTGGCTCAGCGCTCAAGGGCCCTCCAGGCTCACCCATCTCTTTCATGCCCTCGAGATGCCAGTCACCTAGTGCTCTAGTGACTGCCAGCTGACCATTCAAATAACCATCATCCACATAGCCACCAAGTGATTCTACACGCTTTCTTTCATTGATGCAGCACGGCCTATGGTCTTTGGACATTTCAATGGCAGTACCACACCGGGAAAGGACTGCTCGGCAGTCACCAGCATTAGCCACCAGAAGGGACCTGCACAAGATATGCTAGCAATTAGCATCTGCCAATGATAACTTACAAAAAATATTTTAAGCAAGAAGAATTCTGTCCACTCTAGCTCACAGCAAAACTAGAATTTATAAAATCATGCACAGCTGAGATTAAGGTTCCTAGGCTAGTATCCCAGAAAAATTTCAGATTTGATGACCTATGGTTCGACCATTAAGAAAAAACTTGATGCCCTTCAAGTACTTTTGACAGGAAGATAACTCAAATAATCCCAGAAATGCATACACCAAAACTGGTAGAAACCTATGGTGAACTGAACCTCTACCCCATGCTTTAATTTTCCAATCATATCTTGCAGCTTCCAATCCAATCATATAATTAAACAACACACTTAGTGGATAACACCATAAGTCCATAACCAGAGAATTAGAGATGGATGTGAAGCAATACCTTCCAAAAATCATTGCTGTAAGTGCTGTAGTTCCAGAAGAAAGTCCCTTGTGATGAGAAAATGTCTCTGCAAACTTACTATCAGTTTCCACAAACGACCTCTTGACTACCTTTTCAAGCTCAAGAGGAAAATCAGCATCTTCCACGATGACCCGTGGCAAGTTATCACGGACGTAATGGGCTGCATCTTTGCCACCATGTCCATCAAAGACCTGCGAATAGGAGTTAAAGTGTGTGATGAGAATAGAAACATAAGATATTTCATGTTTACTGCAGTTATGAAACTACGGGGAAGCAACTCTGTAATAGTACCACTAGAAGGGGTTAGCATACACATATTCCCAAAAAAAATTAGAAAAAAAAAGTAACTGAAATTTTTGCTAAGCTGTAGGCACATTTAGCATAAGGAGTGCACTAAAATTTACAACAAAGATAAAGATTTCTTCAGAATAACTCAAAGCAATATAATTTCCTTGTTGAAGTAGGAATGGAATATAAGAATGAACAGGTAATTACCCCATAGAAGGAAATCACTTCATCATCCACTGCTTTATAGCCAAAATTCTTTGCCAGATCAGAGATGCACACATGGGCATCTTCCATGTAATCACGACCTCCTATATCAGACCATTCCCCTGACCGGATGAACGGAACAAAGTTGTTCAACTTAGTCTGCTTGAAATCAACAGACACTGTGTTCTCACAAACTCTCTCCATCTGCACATCATCCAAAAAAGGATTAGAGCACGGTGAAAGAAAACAAATAATAAACAACTCAAACAAAAAAAGCACCATATAAGATTCGATAGAGAAACCAAGAAAACAAATGGGTCAATTTCAAGGCGATGAAATAAAAATTCTAGCCCCATACTCCCACCTGGCCAACAACTGGAATTCCCTAGAGATACTTGTTAGCATCACAGAGAAAGCGCAATACTTATAGTAAGTGGTAACACAGCTAGTTGAAAGGGACATAGGAACAGAAGTCCAATTCGGTAAAGTCAGTAACAGAAGGCAAGCCATTGTTGGACAGGAAAGGCTTCAAGTAACCATTTCTAGAGAGGGCAATGATAAACAAAACACCCAAGAATGCACATAGGTGCTACCTGGCAGCTTGTCTGTCTTTCAGACAAAAGCTTATAGCATCATATAAACTTGACAAAGGAGCAAACAGCTGTGACAATATGATTGGACAGCAGATACTGCAGTTGTTCCTCACAGTTGAGCTAATTAGCAGAGTCATGTAAAGCCTACAGGTGTACATTCTTGGGCGCCACTCCATAGTCCACTTCCTGTTTGCAACATCACTACCAAGTAAAGGGACAAAGCTACCCCATTAAGGTCTAAAGGGTACCACGATCCATAGGATGATATTATGTATCTAAGAGCCATAGAGAGCTATAAAGAACATGGATCACTAAGAGTTGTCCACCGCCCAATCAGGCGAGTGAACAACACGACCCTTTAGCCCCCCTTTTTTTCTTGACCCCAATTGAGGAAGAAGTAAAGTACTAACTGAACTTTGCCAGTACTGATTATTCTACTTCTACATGCTAAAGAACATACTAGATGGCAGATTATCAGTAATTATATATCCAATAGTATGCCCTTCTCTGATGTTTAATAGTATCAAGGCCACTCTTTTTTGCCATTTGACTTTGATCTGAGGTAAACCAATTTAGGTATTATAGTGTGAACTTTGCTGTGCTGAATATTTCTGCTTGGCTAAATTGAAAAGCTTGCAGGAAGACCAGTACGCCGCACCACATATCATATGCACGACAAATTCGTCACAGAATCAAAAGTACAAAGGAACAGCGCAATGCAGAAACAAACAATTCGTCCGCAAGCTAGGGCAATCACAAAGACACTATTTTTACGCAACCTGAATTTGCACTAGAAACTTCTCCCCGTTGAACAATTCAGAGCATCTTCCCTTTCACACCTGGTGCGCGAGATAGAAAGGTATTGCTAAATGCACGAGAGTTCTTTAATTCCACTGGTGCTCCAATAAATAACTGGCCTCTCCTATCTATATTTTGCTCCGGATTTTCAGAGAAAGCGAAAGAAAAGAGAGAGCATTTCGACATGAAAAGAATGACCCGGAAGCAACCACCACAGCGAAATTTGGTTCCGTGTCCTGAATCGATCCCGTCCCCGACCGACTGAAACCCGCACGAATCACCAATCAATGAAAAGCGTGAAGTCCGGCAAGCGAGACCCGCAACAACAAATCACGAAGATTGCAAGCAAAAATCCGTAGGAAAAAAAAACACAAGAAAGGAGGTGAGGAGCGGAACCGGTGGTACGCACCGCGAAATCGGCGTGCTTGTCGATGCCCTGGTCTCCGAAATCAAGCCTCCCTGCGTCCTCCAGTCCCTCCACGCACATGTCGGGGGCGCCGCACGATCCGGAAACGAAAGGTCCGCTCTCCTCGACGCGACGCAACGCAACGAGCAAGAACTGCGGAAAAGAGTCCCGGGCGGACAGGGGAAGACGGGATAAAAAGGCGGCGGCAGGCAGGAGCAGGGGTAAGAGGGGAGCGCGGCGATCGAATCCGAGGCGGAGGAAAGGAGGACGGCCGAGACGGAGACGGAGACGGAGAAAGCGAGCAGGAATCCGAGCGCGTGGGGAGCGCAATGGGAGGAAAGAGAGGGAGAGTGGGTGCGAGGAGGAAGATTCTTGGGAATATCGCGGATTTGGAAGGGATTAACTGGCGATTAGCGCGATTGCTGCTGGTGAGGAAGAATCAAGGAGAGGAGGGGAGGGAGGAGATGGGAAGGAAACCGAAGAGCAGGGGAGGGCGAGGGCGAGGGTGCGGGGGGTATTTATGGAAGCGGGCTGAGAGTAGAAAAGCACGTGGTGGACACCGCGGCGGTTTTTTTTATGCGTGTTCTTTTTTCTCTCGCCTGCTGATCTTTCTTTTTTTTCCTTTTGGCTACAGTTTGGTGGTGGGGTCGCCCGTCAAGGGGCTACTGGAGCAACTCCAAAAGACCGTTAATCTTACCCCAGTATCTTCTTTAGGGAAAAAAAACTCCAACAATTATCCCAAACCTCCCCAAATCTTTTCGCGATGCCAGAAAATAGCCACCCACCGGCGTATATTTTAACATTCGTGTTCCTTCCCCAATCCGCCGAAAAAATAGCCTTTTTTTTTTGCCGCGCGCGTGTAGGCCGCCGCTTGCTCACCCCGCACCAAGCCGCGAGGGTTCGACGAGGATACCGCGGCACTGCCGGCGTTCCCCAAGGGCAAGGCCTCCTCCACCGCGGCTGCGGCCGCGCTCTTCCTCCTCCACCACCACGCGGACGCGATGGACACCGGCATCTAGGCGGGGCTCCCCGATGACCTGCTCCTCGAGGTGCTCACCCGCGTGCCGCCCTTCCTCCTCTTCCACCTCTACCCCGTCTCCCGCCGCTGGGAGGCCATCCTCTACGACTCGGCTTTCCTCGCTACGCACGCCGCGGTGCCCTCCCACGGGCCCTGCCTCCTCACCTTCTCCAGGGGCGGCGGCGGACGGAGTGAAGCCGTCGCGGGAGAGCGCGGAGATGAGGGGCGCGTACTCGTGCCACTGGCCCAGGCGGTCGCGGAGGACCTCGAGGCGCTGGGTGAGGTCGAGGGTGCGGAACTTGGACGGAAGCAGGGATAGCGGAGGATGGAAGGGATGGTAGAGCTGGCCAGGCGGAGCCATCGGAGGAGGGGTGAAGGGGAGCTTCCGGTCGCCGCGGCCGCCCGTGCTGCCGCCGTCAGGGAGCAGGATTGCGCTCGCGGCGATGTGGCTGGCGCGACAGTGGCACGACGAGGGGCTGGTGGCGACAACAGGGCGGGGCACGCGCTGGTGCCGCGGCGTCGTGGCGGGGTGTGAGTTCGGGTGGGAGAGGGGAGCATGGTGGCGATGGAGGTGGAGATGGGGGTGTTGCTGGACGTGGGAGGAGAGGACGAGGAGGATGAGGAGGGTTCTTGTGCGGCGGCGGTAGAGGAGGAGGAAGAGGATGTGGGAGACTGAGCGGCGGTGCCAGAGACGGATGCCACGACGGTCGGCGACTACGACGAGGCGGTGGCGGCGAGGAGGAGTAGCAGAAGGAGGCGAGGAGCCATGGCGGCAGAGCCGATGGCGAGCTTCGAAGGAGCGATGGAGCTCTGTTTCAGAGGTAGGGGGGTCCGTTCTGGAGGTAGTCCAATTACGATGACGTGGCAAATATTGGGAATAGTTTTTAACGTTCTGTTGTGGCCTGATATGTTTTTGGGAAAAAATTTTAGCATAGCCCCTAATATCTCGTTTCGGGAAGAATTTTTTGGGAATTCTTGAAGTTGCTCTAAAAATGGATTCTTCGTTTTCCACGGGTTAGTTTACCGAAAATCAAACAATAGCAAGCCACCCCGGCCCATCCGCTAAAAAAATTGTTCGAAGGGCATGGTGAATTAGCTCTATCGATATTTAACAGCGTTTTGGGTGTGAATTAGCTCTAGTGTAACAGCGATTTGGTGGAATACTTTCACAGACCATGCCTGTTAAAAAAACATGTTTTTTCTTTGCCAACAGTAAAAAATCATAAGATCATACTCCATGCCACTAGGTCATCATAAATGTACTTTGCAGGAGGGGCACGGGGCACGGTACACTTACGGCGTGCTTCTGCGAGCAAGATACGAGAGGTGGGGGCGCGGCAGGGACCCACCCCAACGAACGTGAGGCTGGTATTTTCGCTGGATGGATCCTAGTCGCTTGGGGCGAGACCACGGCGTAAGTGCTCAGCTCAGCAGGGCAGTGTGTTTTCTTCCTGCAGCCTGTGATATTTTCCTTTCCTGAGCGAACACACGAAAATATCCGTGTGCCTTTTGCCTTTTCTTTTTTATATACGCAGACGCCAAACGGGGGAGTCCGGACCTTCGCTGCTGGTTTCGAAGCCTTCGCTTCGTGGGGTCAGAGAAGCCGGACCTTTCTCTCCGGTGATGTTCTTCATGGAATGGTCAATATTTTCAGGTCGCGAGGTAACATACAGGCCCTAGAGAAATTAAAATCTCCATGGGAGAAGAGAGGTGGTTAAGGTTAACCGCAACGGCACGGTTATTGACCCAAGTGTGCTCACGTAGTAAAATTATCCACCGCTGCACGCGGTTAAAGTGCACAGTAACCGCGCGCAGCTCCTGGGTAATTCTCAGATCGGTATTAACGTACGTAGGGACTACATGGTCCCACGCCAACAGCGACGGCTCTCTTCCGTGTCGTGTGTGTGATCCTCGAGGCGGACACGCGTGCGGAGCAGGGCCAGCCAAAGTGGCCGCGCCTCTGCCTGCCTGCTTCGGTGCTCTCTTGACGTCGGGCGCGCGTACACGTACGTGTCGCCGTGACCCGTTGACACGACACGGCAACGAACCGACCCGCTCGCAAAACCGGCACGTTTTTGCCCCCCCCTTCTTGTCGTGTTTACTCGCCACGTCACGTCAGTGGTAGGCGTCGTCAGACCAACACGGCGAGCTGCGGAGCTCGACACGACCGAGCGTCATGTCCGCACGTGCGAGGATATATAAGAGGCCCATCGGCTCCCTTTGGGATTTTACCAATCGCTGCTCGGCCGTGTGAAACCAAACTAAGAATGTCAACCACCGTTGCCCTATACCCGGGATTAACAGTTAATTACACACATGCGTGTAGATCGACATACTCCAAGCTAATGTTAATTATTTTATTTAAGCGGTTGCGTTGGCAAACTTGCTGATCAACACTCCAAAGAGCTTTCGCTAACAAAAATATTTTTTTCATTAAAAGAAGCACTCCGAATAGGTAAGATTTTCACCAACGAAACGACGATGTCCGATCTACGAACTGTACTGTACCCTCTTTGTGTTTGGACGCCCCTCAAGTATAAGCCGGACGCGGATTGCTTTATGATTGGCGAAGACGAGACTGCCCGTCTTCCTTTCCTCTGCGCTCGTCGCCAACCGAACCGACTGTGCCCAACTGCCCATCCCATCCATCCTCTTCCGCCCTAAAGCAAGAATAGACAACGCCGCCGCCGATGGCGACCGGCCATGGCGATGCGCCATCGATCGAGTGATCCATGAATGCACGATGGATCCGTCACCGCCCGGGCGCCGGTCGATGCGTTTGGTTACGGCGATGCAATGCATGGATGGGCTCCGCTGTGATGTCTGTCTCGCACGCAGGTCACGCCCGTTCAAACCAGAACCGGAAACAGTACGTACTGGCAAGTCGCGTTAGGTTAATCAGTCATTGCTAATTAAGCCTAAATAATGTCACGTAGGTGCACTAGACGTATCCGACGACCTTTAATCCTATTATCCTGCGCGTATACAACGACGACATGTTCCAGCAGACACGCACACTCGATCGATCCATCGTGGGCAATCTTGTGGCCGAAGAAACTTGCATCGCATAGCATACGTCTTTGCCCATTCTTGCAAGATACGACTAAAGCTTGCTTGGTGACAATGCAACAATAATGCCTTTCCCAAGCCAATGGAAGATTGCACTATAGATGCGCATATCTCCCTTTTCAGATGTACATGGGCGTGCCACTCTCGGTACTCGGCGTCGTCCCTAGTCCTGACCTTACCTTTGGGTGTTGGATGCCCTTATCTCCATCCGCACGCCTTCCGGGGGCAACACACAGTGCATGGCCATTTCTTGATGTGAAAAGCCCTATGACAGACGTTGTAGAGGAACATGTTGTAGGCACCAGTGTGGAGCGGAGTAGTGGATCGGAGGCTTGTGGCCGAAGGAAGTGTCGTATCCTTTTGCCCCTTCTTGCAAGGTACCAAAAGCTTCATGCAGGTGCCCTTTTCAGGTCAATGGAAGACCGCATTGCCAATGGATCTATCGCCTTTATTTGGGACAAGGAAAAGAGCCACTACTCCCAACCTTAGCTGTGGCATGCACTGCCTTATCTCCATCGATCTGCGAAGCACAATTTTCACTGAACCATCCCTTGCCGTTACAAGTCCTTGTCTTGGGATGGTTTGCCAACCTTTGCAGGAACGCTCTAGAGTATGCAAACTCAGAAGACTTCGTGACCAAAAATAAATAATAAAAAAAAGACAGAAAAAGAACCATCAAGCCGTTGGTCAGGAAGAGCTAGAACAGGCAATACTGTCAGAGAAACGAACAAAAAACCGGACCTGTCGAATATCGGTCCGATCGGGATTTTCCGTCGGTCGATGTCACCTCGTTGGGAGGAGGTGATTTGGGAGAGATCGTCCGGAGATTATACATTTTCTAGCTATCTTTCAAAGAAAAGATTATATTTCCTATTCACTATTCCGATCCAACCAATGAATGACGGTTCCTTTCCAACGAATGAGTAGAGCAGAGCAGAAACAAACATGGGACTGCAGCCGCACGTTTTCAGCTTTAATTTTCAGCAGATTCTTAGGGCTGCCCCGGTTCACACCTGCCGTCGTAATCAACACCCCCGAAAAGAACCACGTCGATTACGGATTGCGGTAGGGTAGGATTATCCACAGCTGACCGTGGATAAGCCACAAGCTTAACACACCTGCTGAAACGTCTCATGCACACAGCTGCTGAAATCAGCATCCTGCACGCAGGTAAATTTCAAAATTCATGCTTCAGTATAGTATTGGATTCTAAACTCTTTCTTTCTTTCTCTCTCTCTTTCTTTCTTTCAATTTTGACCACTGGAACAATCACTAATAGCAAGAGCTGCAAGTTGCTAGCCTATCGATCCCTGACCAAATGATATCTTGCCAGATATATACCCTGCTCCCTCTTTTTCAGATACACAAAGGATCTTGGTGCTCGTAGCGCTTACGCGCGCAGTCGCCTGGGTCCTGTGGAGATTGATCAAGTGCCGTGTGGGTCCTGATCAGCGAAAGGCCCTCCTCTCCTCCTCGCCGTCCTCCTCCCCTTCCAAAAGCTGGCGATTGCAACGGATAGGGACAGGGACGGAATAAAATCAACGCGAGAAAGCAGGAAGAAAGATCACAGGCGCATACCGTATGCATTAGTTTAATCCTTTGTTCCTAGCTAGGAGTAGCTTTCGTCCTCAAAAATAATTGATGGCGTGGGTTCTGATTCACCAAGCATCAGCTCCCCTCCATGGTCGTTGGTGGATGGCACAAGACTGAGCTAGTGATGAGCTGAGCTAACGCAACATTGCCATCTCCCCTTCAACCTTTTCTTGAACAGAAATATGTGTGTGCTCAAATGCTCCACGAGCCTGTGAGCCCTTTCCTGAGGATTGTCCTGTGCGATGAGACTTGCTGCTTGGGATTTCGACTACGGAGGCTGGAGATGGTTCTTCAGGCCTCAAACTATCCTGTGGCGCAGTTCGTTGGTTTGCTTTCTTTTCACATCCACACACTAAAAGAAACCAACATTCGGTAATACTCCGTATAGAAGAAACCGGTTTTCAGTATTTGGCCCATGTCACATACGGGGCGGCCCAGCCCAATTTCCGATGGGGACCACAAGCAGTCAAGCAGATATTTCTCCTTCCGCTCGAAAAGAGAAAAGGGAAAAAATATCTCACTTCGCCGCCACCGCCGGAGGGGAGTTCGCCGCCGTGTCTGTCTTCTACTTCTCTTCCTGCCGTGCTCGGCGCCGTGTTTTCTTAGGTCCCGTCCCTAGAAGCAGATCCCAGCTTCTGTTCTTCGGTTCCTGCGAGGTACGATTCCGTTTTGGGGTTCTATCAACTTGAGCTCGGGACTTTTTTTTT
Organism: Setaria viridis; assembly: GCF_005286985.2. Classification (NCBI taxonomy): domain Eukaryota; kingdom Viridiplantae; phylum Streptophyta; class Magnoliopsida; order Poales; family Poaceae; genus Setaria; species Setaria viridis. The sequence goes on along the minus strand of NC_048263.2, from coordinate 39,914,472 downwards.
TCGCGTTTATGATTGAGATTACGGAAGAAGAAACTAGCATCAGGTGGGCTCGATTCCTTATTCTGTTAATTTTGAGGTCCGGGCCTCGAATTTTACACTGTAACGTATGGAAATGGTTTTGATTTGCTTGGTACATTAGACAGTTCAGGAACCCCCCAGGCCAATGAATTCTAAGCTGTTCAGTCGCATGTTTTTTTTCCCCTAAAGACGTTCAGTCGCAGGTTTCACTTGATTAGTCAGTTGCTCCCTTCCAAATGTAATTTTAGCTTGTAGACCTGTAATTCTAATTCGACGATTTGTTTCAGGTTCCTTTGCTATTCGTTGCAGAATTTTCAGATGCAAGCGTTTTTGTTTAATTTGAGGGTACGTTGCTTGTATAGTCTAGCTTCTTTGCCTGCTCAGTGATTTAGAAATACATAGGGCGCCACCTCTCTTCATGCTATTTACTAGTGAAAACAAACAAAGCAACTCTATAGTAAAAGGTTCAAAGGTTCACAAACTCAACAGCTGAAAGTTGATGATGATTATTCCTGCTGCCATATGATTATAATGCTTTTTAAATGCTTTATCTGATCGCCTTTATTTCAGTCCAGCACTCTGAATGCCTGCTCAACCCTGAGATTGCTCAAGTAGCAGCTTATCTGCATTGATTGATGGAGGGTCTCTCGGAGCCACTACTTGCAGAGATCATCAAGAGGATTACAAGGACAAGTGATCTGAATTCTCTTTCCCTCGTGTCAAAGCAGCTCTATAATGCCGAGGCAGAGGAAAGGGGCACTCTCCGTGTTGGCTGCTGTCTTCACCCTGCAACAGAAGCCTTGTCATCACTGTGTGTCCGGTTTCCCAACTTGTGGAAAATAGAGATCAATTATTCTGGTTGGACGTCCAAACAAGGGAGGCAGCTGGACAACCAAGGGCTTCTTGTGCTTTCATCTCAGTGCCCTTTGCTGACGGATCTCACCTTAAGCTTCTGCTCCTACATCAATGATACCGGTATTGGTTATCTAGCATATTGCAAGAAGCTCAAGGCGCTCAGGTTGAACTTTGCCCCAGCTATAAGTTCCAGTGGACTTCTCTCAGTGGCGGTTGGGTGCAAGAGTTTATCTGCTTTCCATCTCGTTGACTGCATGAAAGTAGGAAGTGTGGAGTGGCTGGAGTACCTTGGCAGGGCTGGATCAGTGGTGGAACTTGTGGTAAAGGATTGCAAGGGGATCAGCCAGTATGACTTCCTAAAGTTTGGTCCAGGATGGATGAAGCTTGAAAAGTTTGAGTTTGAGATCAATGACAATTATTGGTTATCGGGGCCTCCCCTTGATCCCTCTTTTGATGCTCACTATCAGTACAAATATGATATCTGTTGTGAAAATTTGAAGGAATTGAGGTTGGCGCATATTATAACTGTGCCAGAGATTGGACTTCGTTTTCTATTGAGGAAGTGCAAAGCATTAGAGAAACTTTGCCTAGACTATGTTGTTGGTTTGGATGAGAGGGAGATGATTGCACTATTCCGGAACTGCAGCAACCTTAGAAGCCTCTCACTTCGCCTCATGCCTCTACGCTCTGGACCGGGCATGGATTTCAGGACACCACTGACTGATGAAAGCCTTAAGGCCCTAGGTCTGACCTGCCATATGCTTGAAGTTATTGAGCTCACCTTTACATTTTGTTCCAGTAGGTATCCATCAGAAATAGGCTTCACACAGGAGGGTATTGTAATGCTGGTTCAGTCTTGTCCTATTCGTGTTCTCATGCTTAATGGCGCCAACAATTTTGACGATGAGGGAATGAAGGGCCTCTCGTCCGCACAATTCCTGGAGACACTTGAGCTTGTGGATTGCGAAAGGATTACTGATGCTGGGATCAGTTGCATCACGTCTACGCCATCCTTGAGCAGTCTCACTCTCCGACAATGCAAGAAAGTAACTGATAATGGGATGGATGAGCTGGCACGTTCATGGAAATTGGAGTCTCTGACCGTTGTAGGCTGCCGTCGGGTCTCTCGGAAAGCTGTACAGGGGGCTGCCAGATCAGTTCACTATTCCATGGAGTCTGAAAGCTTCGCCAGTCTAAAAGGAATGATAAAGATGGAAACAAGTACATTGTTCCGCCAAATATTTTCATGAAAGGGCCATGCCGACAATTCTGAAGGCCAGTGCAGTACAATAAAAATAGAAGAATCTTTGGGATATCGCTGGCTGTTATTTTCCGTTTCCCATATATTAGTAAAGGTTGTAGATTATATGCTGTATTAAGTAAGTAGTATTTTCAAAGACGAATGATGCCATGTTCTATATTATTACGATTAGTAAGTCCAGACTTTTGTCGAAGCTCCTTTGTACATATGAAAATAAAGCCACCGGGTGCATTGCAGACACTAAGAAAATGTTCAAGATTATCATAACATGCTTATTATGAGCTTGGCTACTGTGGTCTGGTCATCTCCATTTGCTTAATTCTGATTCACTTATTTCAATTATCTCAGTCCAACGCTCTGAAGCAATAGATGGAGGATCTCCCGGAGCCACTGCTGTCAGACATAATTAAGAGGATTACCAGGACAGGTGATCGCAACTCTCTTTCCATCGTGTCGAAGCAGCTCTACGATGTCGATGCAGAAGAAAGGGGCACTATCCACGTTGGTTGTGGTCTGCACCCGGCAACAGAATCCCTCTCATCATTGTGCTCCCGGTTCCCCAACTTGTGGAAAGTGGACATCAATTACTCTGGTTGGACGTCCATCCAAGGGAAGCAGTTGGGCAACCAAGGCCTCTTCGTGCTTTCATCTCACTGCCCCTCATCCTAAAGCTTCTGAATTCTGATCGTGCATTGATGACTCTGGCCTTGGTTATTTTTTTTCCATGACTTTACTGAGCAAGGGTGCTAAACATGATCTCAATCGACAATTGAGGAAGGTAGCACAAGGTGCGCTTGACGTTCGGTTTGTTTCATCCGAAGACCAGGTAGCAGATGCTTTCACCAAGCCATCAACAAAACTGATGCTAGAACGTCTCATGACCAAGCTCAACTTAGTTTCCTTGGCGTCCTTTTCCTTCTCGAAGGCGCCATCATTTTGTGTCCCCTTCCTACCCCACCACCGATCTTCAGGTGAAAACTGTGGCGGCGGTGATTATCGTCGTGTCCTCGGTGGACCGTCGCATTGGAGTACCTTTTTGTGGTGGTGCACTTCGTGCGGGTACTGTGGTTGCCCAATTCAGAGTCTTCAACAGCTAATGGTGTCCCACATATTCTCGCTACCTATGGGATTGGACGTGAGGATGTTTATGGCAACGGTATTGATTTGGTGGTCAGAGCTTCAAGCACAGCATATGGAGTTGTTTTTCTTCCCCTACGTTGGATTTGGCTCTTACTCCGGTTCCACATTCACACAAAAAGGTAATGATGATGGTTCATTTGGAGTCGACTTTACGAAACAAGCCGTGAAAGGAGGATTACTCAACCTATAAATTGAAGATTTTGAATTTCTTCTTCTTTAGAGATTTATTTTTCTATTTGTTCATCAGTGTTTCTGATGTCTTGGCTACATGTTTCTTGACATGTGCCTAACTTTATAGCGGTGGCTACTCTTTGTAATAATTTTGGTCTGATGCATTCTCGCAAGAGGGTGACTGAAGCCGGGAATATATTATCCATTATCCTCTTTACGAAGATAAACATTAAATTGAAAAGGTATCGATGCATGATCAGTATCTGCTTGGTGAGTTTCGCTATATTTGATCATCTTCATAATAATTCATTCTGATTTCATCTATTTCAGTCCAGTGCTCTGAGAAGCTGCTCAATGGAGAATCTCTCAGAACCACTTCTTGCAGAGATCATCACGAGGATTACCAGGACAAGTGATCTTAATTCTCTTTCCCTTGTCTCAAAGCGGTTCTATAATGTTGAGGCAGAGGAAAGGGCTACTCTCTGCGTTGGATGCGGCCTTCACCTTGTAACAGAAGCCTTGTCGTCACTCTGCTCTCGATTCCCCAACCTGCAGAGAGTAGAGATCAATTACTCTGGTTGGACATCCAGCCATGGGGAGCAGTTGGACAACCAGGGCCTCCTTGTGCTCTCATCTTGCTGCCTTTCGCTGACAGATCTCACCTTAAGCTTCTGCTCGTGCACTATCAGAAATTAGAGTCTTTGACTGTTGTAGGCTGTCGCCTGATCTCTGAGGCAGCTGTGCAGTGGGCAGCCAAATCAGTTCACTACTCTGCCAAGTTGGAAAGCCACGGTAGTCTCAAAGGAATGAAAATGCATACGCGATCGTAGATGTATCTTTGGCTGTGAACTTTCTTATTTCTATCAGAAGTTGCAACTGGAACCTGCTATGTTGCCTTGATCTGAATTTGTACTGTGTTTAGCAAGATCGTTTAGTATCTCAAAGTTTTGGTGATGCTTTTATTGCTAGTCTTTATGATGTTCCCTGTTGGTAGCACAAGATTATTTTTTGCTTGTCTTTGTATTGCTTCTGAATTGAGAAAAAGGAGGAAGGCAGAAGTTATTGTGTTGCATAAAATTTGCAGACTTGCAGCTGCTTGTAGCTGTCCTTGTGCTGAAATTTCCAAGGATTAGCAGGTTGGGAGGCGTGTGAAATCCATTTCGATGTCCCTGTCCCTATTTAGAAGATGGGCATTATGAGAAATTTTACCCGTGGTACGTGGACAGGTGAATGATGGCATGACACACGAGCAGCGGCGAACGCAAAACTAGTAACCAGCACACAGCCACAACGCAGCTTGATCATCCATGAGACCACGAGGGTGCTTTGCCCATGTGTAATCCCTGACGTGAATGTATAGCAGGCTGAGGCACCAACCCCGGTGGTAAATTTATGTTTGGCGTCGAGCCGATTGTGTAATCTTGTCGCATGCATAGTAAGAAATGAATAGTTTTGCTAACACTCCAGGTGAATACAGAATGAATCATTCACCGACGTTGCAACTAATACAAACTCGCGACGTGAATGCATTTTTATCTAAAGGAACAGTGTTCTGGCCTCTACACCCGCACGGCCGCACATGGGTGAATATAGCCGCTCGACGAGTACATAGCGGAACGGTAAATGAAAAACCCTCGCCTGATCTTACGAAGCATTCCTTCAGACTACACTGGGCTCTGAAATCCGAGCTTTGGTACATGAGTTCTGTACATGGTGGTCAAGGGGAAATGGTGAAAGAGAGGGAAATCTGTCGTCTCACTGCCTTCTTCCTTCTTGTGCATAAGCAATTCTAGTGTCCACTTGCTCCGCTATGAGGATTACCTGGATAAACAATATCTTTCTGATCCGTACAGGCGCACTCATTTGACCTGCCGTAGGAGAATTATCCTAACATCAAAATTCCTGTAACCTAAAATTCCCTAACCAAAAGCAAAACAGCAACATGTCACATTAAATACCGGGTAAAGGGAATGGTTTGAAAACCTAATGACCCACCAAAGACCAAATTGAAGCATGGCGCTTTTAGATTCCAATTTGCAGGTTTTCATTCATGCAGAACTGCTCTTGGGGCGGTGGTTGATCACAAGGATACATGCTGCTCCACTACGTTTTTAACATGTGGAAATCGATTAGCCCATCGCCTGTAACCTGCACGGATACTCCAAGAAAAGGAAAATGTAGGATTTTTTATTTGTGCATATCAAATGGGCTTAATTTTTAGGTCAATAGATTAGCGTGTTTACCTGATACAATCATCTGCTTCTGGTTGAATTGCTCCCCATCATCGTCAGGGACATCCTGAAGGACATTACACCATATTATCAGCACATCCAGTGCAATGGAAAAGATTCATTATAGTGAACAATTGCCTGAAACGAAATAATCCCAATTATGAAATAAGGACTAATTACCTGCTGCAAACTTCTGACAATGAGCTCAGACAAACTCCCAAGGGTCTTGGTGTCAAAATCAGAGCAGCTCAACAGAAACTCTTCTGATGTCAAGTCTATCAGCATTGCGCATAAGCAGGATGCTGTCATGGTAACCGATGAGGCATTTGTGGTTCCTATATGCAATAAACATATAGTGACCGGTTCAGCATGTTAACAACACAAACACACACAAAAAAAGAGCTTGAGATAATCTTTGCTGTCAATTACACAAAAAAAGAGCTTGAGATAATCTTTGCTGTCAGTATGTTAACAGGCGTCCAGTTCATTTGTGCCCAAAATCTCAGAAATATTGTACTATAGAAGACTCGCATGTCAACTACGATATCATTCCAGCACCACCTACGGGGAAAGATGCCAGGTATCGAAAGTCATGACACAGGTCAAAACAGCCAGTGATCGAAGTGCATCAATTTCTTGATACAACATTCAATCTGTATGAGCCAACAAAGGAAATAATTTATGAAGTCTGCGGATGCATATCTTAGATGCTGACAAGAAGCAGTCATCCATCAGGGACGGAGCCAGGGAGGGCATGGCAGGGGCCATGCCCCCCCCCCCCCCCAATGCTCAAAACTTGTCTATTATAGATCATTGGATTTGCATTGAAATTTGTTCAAATTTGTTTCGTTTGACCGTGATTTCTAAAGAACTTGTATGATATAGTTTGCCTGGCCCCCCCTTTTGCGCCAATCCTGGCTCTGTCCCTGTCATCCATTATCATAATCCGAAAAATGTGTTCAAGATGTTTTTTTGCAGTTTTAACCTAAGCAATGAACTTGCAAGAACCAAATATTGAGAAATGACTATAGCAACTACCCACATAATGATATCACCAATGATGAACAAAGGTACACGTTTAAGCTAATAAACAGAAGTTGGAGCATACCAGCCCATGTAACAAGTGCTTTTAGGAGGTGGATGAAACAAGAATCCACTGGAATATTGACACTTTTCTTCTACAAAAATACCAACAGGTTATTAATTATTCTCATGGCATATGCAGAATTGAACTTTCAGAAAATGAAGTCATTTACATTAGACATGAAGTTTATAATGGTATCACATGCCAAAAACATGCTACCATTGTCGATTCCATCCTGCTCAGTCATTTTAACAAGGCAATCTATAACCTGCAGAGACAAACACAGGCAATCAGCTGCTCTCCATATCTCAGTAGAAAAAAAGAGTATTAACTATACTGAACAAGATGTCTCTATTAATCTTGATGAAGTTAATCACCATCTCATGTGGTCATCTCAATCAATAAACATAGCATCAAAATTCAAAATTAACTGGCTATCTATGAGCCTCTAGAATAGGAACACCATGACATTGCATAACATAATATGATTATATGGATCATTCTAATCACTATATATTGGCTGTGGAGATCTCTAATCCGTGTTCACCTTGAAATAGAGGCGACAGAAAGGCCCCTTTTACAGAATGATAGTAACATGCTGGCAAGAACAGAGAAAGCACCAACTTTGCAAGGAACATGCAAAACGAACTAGGATAAATAGGAAGGTAAAATTAATTTGAGGAATAAGTAGTAAAGGAAACAGCAATCAAGTTGAAAAGAAAATAATCCTACTTACTGCCTTATAGCCGCCAAATGATGCCAAAGTTCTACATCCATCAGCCTCCATTGTTATTTGAGATAGCATTGGAAGCATGAAGCAAATAGAATAGAAGGGGCTGTCGCAAGAATAGAACTTTATACCATCAGTATTTTGCATCATGAAAGAAGATATATACACACCTGCAGAGCACGAAATCAAGAAGTAACCTTGATTCATCTTGACCTTCTATAGAAAAGATAAATTCCAATAGATTTCTAGTTTTCTCCTTGCAGGCATATGGTGCCTCTGCCAGGTAACTGCAACAAAGTATAAATGTTACTTTGAATCGACAAAAAATATGTTGTACAGAAGCTTGATCTGGGCGCTTTGCTATTGAACACGCACTTGGTTAACAGTTTATGTACATTGTGTGTACAGAAAAATATGAAGTGGCCAAATTGTACACATTTGTTCAGAAGGATGAAAACTAACTTATTAATAGGAAAACCAACTTTGTTGACAATGTTAAAACAAATATACAATTCATCATGACAAGCAGTACAAGCAGATGGAGGAACTAGTATTTATTTGAAGTCCTAACTAAAGGGCCCTTAAATTGCTAAGGAGCAATTATTTGTTAAAGAAGGGAAGATAAGGATCCATAAATTCTCCTAGAATAATAAGATGAGCAAGCAGCACACCTTCCTACTATTCTCGCAGCTGCCAAAAGATCATCACCTTTCCGTTGCCCATGTTCCTGTCACATTTTCATCTTCATCATGTATTATCTTATAAAATACTAACGGACATATGTGGTTGATAAGAATATGTACCTTTGCATCCTGCAGAAAGTCTAAAACTAAACTGATTGTCTCGTTTAATCCAGTGATGGCCTGCATTATGGTACTTTCACGGATAGTCTGACTTGGTGCACCTGCATGCAGTTCAAATCTCTTTTAAAAGGAGAATGGTTGGTAGGAGCACAGTTATCTTCGTAGGCTTTCTATGAGCCATTCCCATGACTACTGACTTCGATAGAAAGATAGCTAATGTAATGAATTAGGAAATATAAAGGAAATGGTAAGATTTCACCCCCAAAATCTTAGATGCTACCAACACCAAAAGTTAAAGCACTAGAAATTTGGCAATTTAGAAGCATAACTCAATTGCTCTAAATTGCAGGATATAACACTGACAGCTGATACCCATGAAAAATAATTGAAGCTCAGATTAGATGATGTAAGTAACTGAACTAATAACCATTTTGCTATTGAGTGTGTTAAACTAGCGTGCCTAGCAGGTCGAGTTTTTAGTGTGCCTAGCGTGCCAAAATATTTTGCACTTCAAGGAAATGCTTTCAATGTTCAGATTTCCTTAAAGAGTGCTGCATCAGGACATGTCTCTGTGCTGATGCATGTTTTGCAACTGCGAACACATACATAGATGGAATGGCATTATCAAAGACTGGTGCTGCAGAAGTGGAGAAATTGTCATAGATGATTGCACCGACAAACAAAATACACAGGTTCTAATCCTGGTTTGGTGCCCAAGGAATAAAAAAAAACATGAGGATGGAAACATACCTTCACTGCTACTGGCATTTGATATCATTTTGATTATTCGTTCTATTAATGAAAATAATATAGCGAGGTTTCTCTGTTTCTGACAGACGGCTTCATCTGTCTGAGAAGTTTTTAAAGACTCGTACTTCAAATAAGCAAGCTCATTTAGAAGGACTGCCACTTCAATTCTTGCAGACTCTAGGACAAGCAATACAAATCTGCAGAAAAATACAAATGTTATGGAAAATTAAAGGCACATCCCACAGAATACAGGAATGTAAAACTTACTTGTCAACAGGCAACACATTCTGGGTATTTTGGATTTTACAATCTTCTGACAACCAATCCTCACCTAGTATGGACATCATGCACTCCGCCAAAAGAAGAGCATGCAGCTTTTCAGAGGATACTGAACAGCAACAAAACATTTAATACCATGAGCATCTCGAAAGGGAAGAAGATAATAGCATGGTTATGTTTCAATCTTCTATCCTGAGTACGCTATACATTCCTCATGCAATGGTAGGTAGCCAGATAAACAGACGACATGCAATAATTCCAATACATCCTATGGGTAGGTAAGAATAAATCAAGCTATATAGTGCTGTTGGAACAAAGTGGCACATATAAGTATTACTGCTTTCATCCCTAAAGAATGCACATGATTATATTAATTATTAAACCTATAATGTTAAGGTTATCTATTTCATCAATCTGACCAAAGAATTACAGCTTTCACAATATTTTAGAAACAAAGTTTTACATCATTTATGAATATGAAGCTTGTACATACCAACACGATTTTGGAGGATGGCAGTGATTCCAACTCGAATGTGAGATTCCCAAATTGATGCCGGCATTGATCTCAAAAGATCATGAAGTGGCTTTAGCATTCCAACAACAAAACAAAGCATTAAGGAGTAATAATAAATCATTGGGAAGAACTTATCCAATATCATGCATAACAAAACAAGTCACATGCTTCAAATAAAACAAAAGGAGGGGAAAAGGGTAATCCTTACAGATTCCTTTTGGGACAGGAGGGTGGTAAGCATGTGCAGGGCATCAAATTTAACTGCAGTATGAAGAACAGCAAAAAGCCTGGCAAGGCAAGTCACCTGAATTGCATTGAAAGTGTAGACCAAATCATCAGATCAATTTATGAATGGTGAAACGAGAAATGCAGAAATGTTCACGTAAAATATTCTGGTATGTCAATCATACCATGCTTGCCATTCCTTGCAGTTTTTCCACACTCATGTTGTCGACTTTGAGTTTATGAACAAGTAATCGCATTAGATTAATGGCAAGTTCTATGCACTTTGAACCTACAAACAATATAATCAAGAAAACCGTATAAGAAATTAAGCATTCGAACTAGATTGAACACCAATCAACCAAACAAAATATTGTATCTTTTTTCACAGGTTGATGACCCCAAAAATTGCTATTCATGAACCCATGGCGCTGAGTGGTAAGTACTGGCAAGGACTGAATTGAATAGACAAAGACCACATTTCAAAAGCAGAATAACAAAATCACCCATCCAGATGCACAAATTTAAAACGTGGCAGCTGAGACCTGCATCTTTAGGATCAGTTCTAACACTCCTCAGTTTAGAGATGAAATTGGCAACAAGATACAGGCAACAAAATGTAATACCATCTGGTAAGCTTGAGATTTGAAGGAAGATCATGTCTATTACACCAGGCTCGCAAAACTTGTAAGCCCCGTCTTCAGAGGCTATTGCAATAAGTGACAGAAGTTCAAAGCATTCTTCAGTGATTGCGGGATCAGCCCTGCAGCACATGATTTAGCTACAGTCATGAGCAAATATGTACAGATAGCAAGCATCAAAATTAGTTTTCGGGAGCAAAACAGTTGGTACAGCTCTTAACAGATTCAAAACAGGATATCATCTGTATATCCAAACAGCGAGGATTGCAAAATAACTAAAAAAACATGTGTACTGATCCATTTTACACTAGCATGTGTACGAAGTGCCAGAAGGTCACAGAGAGTAAATTTCTTACGATTTGGAGACAACCTCGGCGACTAGGGGCACAGTGGAGACGACCCCCTCGTCGGCCGCAACCTCCGGAACGCGCGCGAGCCCGGCGAGCACCGTCAGGGCGAGGCGCAGGTACGCCTCCCGCTCCTCCTCCTTCCCTCCCTCCACTTTCCCCAGCCCTGCGCCCACGAATCAAAACCCAGTGACCCAAAGCTCAGCAGTCCCCCGCAGGTTAACCAATACTTGTGGCGTATGGCTTATTTACCGGTGTTGAGGAGGCGCCGGAGGAAGCGGGGCCCGACGGCGTCGTAGACCTTCCGGACGGCGCCGGCGTCGCCCGCGCGGCAGACGTTGGCGGCGACGAGGAGGCCCGCCAGCTTCTGCTCGTCGCGCTCGCCGCGGAGGAGGCGCAGGCAGTCGTCGAGCGGCGGGGCGGACGCCGCCATCGGCGCGGCGGCGGCTGATGTCGGGGATGAATCCTGCAGGAGATTGGGAGCGCGAGAGGTGAGGGGAGTGGCGCGAGGAGGGAAGGGGAAAGGCTAGGGTTCGGGGAGTGAGGAGAGAGAGCGTACCATGGAATGGATGCGTGCGACGGGGCGCGCGAGCGAGGAGAGGGAGAGCGACGGCGCCGCGTCGGGAGTGGGGAGCGACTGAGCGAGCAAGCACTAGAAGCGCCGGAAGAGTTCGAGTTCGAACTGAACAAAGGCGTGGGGACGGTGCCGCGGTGGGGATGACTGGCATCAAAGTCGGCGGGGCTTTGCGAAAATTCGTGGGTTTCCGTCCCACGTGGCACCGGTTTGACTTTGGTCAAGACTCTGCAAGGAGTTTCGGAGTTGACAAAGTCAAAATCAATTTACGTCTGCAACTCTGTATTTCTGCAAGAGTGGGGGTGTTGACTGTTGATGGTGTGTTTGGTTTTATGCCACGTAGCCAAGCTAAATCTGCGGTCGTGGAATTGGCAACTCGGATCACCAAAGCTAAATCTACAGTGGCCAAAAGAAGGCAACCAAGCCAAATTCTGACATCCAATCCAACCAAATGGTGGTCAAAATTGATCAAAGTAGTCTAAATTTGGTTTGAATAGTTAGGGCACACCGAATACCCTCTTGGATCTCAAAGTAGTCCAGGATGTAAAGAAGATGTACTCCTGACGATCGTTTGGGACAAAATGTTCGTTGCAAAATTGGCCGGAACAGTGACCAATCTAGTGCTTTGTAGATTCGAAGCAAAACCAGTGTGCTAACCCTGGCTAACCGGCAGCCGGCTACCTGCTTCATCAGTTTTCTGTTCTGAAAGATCTCATCAGTTTCGTCATGATGAAATGATCCTTGCCAGACTTTGCTTGCACTCTTGTTGCTGGTCATTTTGGCTGCTACTTCCTTCGTCAGGGAATGTTCCTTTCCCATCATCCGAAACAACCATTAACCTTTTTTTTTTCCGCATAGAGATACTAGTACGAGAAGGCAGGCAGGATCGCAGGAAAGAAGGAATTAGCTAGCAAAGGTACAGGTTGCGAACGGCAAATGCAGATGCTTCATGCTTGGCTCTAGTATTGCCCTGCTGTTATTTGTCATGACATCGACATGAGTCCTGATATTCCTCTATCGTCTCAACTCTCAAGTCTCAAGGGCAGCAGAATCTCTTCTATATTAATAGAAATGGCACAATCCGTGCCGTTCGTTCAAAAAAAAAAAGGGCAGCAGAAAACCAACTTGTTTACAGAGGACAGACTGCTATAGTTCAGTTCAGTGGCTGTCTGTGTTGGTGGGCAGCTCCATCCCCGACCTGCATCCCCCTACGCGGCGACTTGCTAACAGAGTTGGGCGGCGGCGGCGGCATTGGCTGCACCATAGTCGTCATGCCGTTGGGGTTGGGCGAGGGAGGCTTCTTCACCGGCGTCCTCTGCCCCAGACGCCGTCTCGCAGCCACGGCGGCATGCAGGCGCAGCCCCTCCTGACGCTGCCGTACCCAGACTGCAGCACGCATATGCAGGCAGAGCCGTCAGAAAAAAAAAAGAAGGAATCACGGGTCAAAAGCGGCTGCGGCTGCTCATGGCCTACCTGATGAGCCGGGACGGGACCCCGGAACCCAGAGCGAGAGCGCAGCGCATGAAGCCAGCAAGAGCAGCAGGAGGAGGAGGATGCTGGTCTTGCGATGCATCGTCGAGGCCGGTGGAGACGGAAGAATCGCTGGCTGGCTGCAGTGGAGACTGGAGAGTCCTGCGCTCAGCCAGGGTCACTCCTCAAGTAGCCGTGACCACTTGGCCATTTGCCGAGTGCTGAGCGCGCGCGGCGGCCGAGACGCGAGGCAAGCTGGTTTTTGGCTGCACTCTCGGATCCGGTTGACCTGCGCCCCGCGTGTCCGGCTGGCGCTGTCTTTTGGCCGTTTCGTCCCGGCTCGCGCTGCCCGGCCCCCGTGATGCATGCGACGACGATCTCCGCGGCGCGGCCAGACGGTGCTGTACCGGTGTACGTGGTGGCTCCCTAGCGAAACGGTGCGCGTCAGGACGATCACGATAGAGACCAGCCAGCAGCTGCAGAATACTGGACCAGGCAGGCCACAGGGTCTGCATTGTGTTGGGCCACACGCTGAGATTAGGCCGAGATGCACATTGGCCGCTTCAGCCACCAGCACCTAAATAAACAAAATTTCCCGAACAAATTCTTATTGCTGCCAACACATGAACCATACTGCTGGTGCTGGTCTACACGAATGGGAACGGGAATTTTCAACCATGCAACGGCGCCGTAATCTTGCATTCGGGCAAGGCGATTTGTTCGTTTGCTCATCGCTGTCCGAACGAAACGGTATCCCGGAGTTCTTCTTTCTCTAGGTGCCGTAGGAAACGGGAGAACAGCTAGCTCGCGACCTATCTGCCATTCTGCCCGTGCATTTTACGAGTAATTGACGGTTTTTTATATAGTGATCCGTCATCATCAGCGAGGGATCCGCAGAGGTCAAAAACCCCACATCACATGCTGATTGCCGAGCCGGTAAGCGAGCCCAAGATCAGGCGGCCGCGACCTTGTAGCCTGTAGGTACCCCGCACGCAATGTTGCAGACGTAGAAAAAAAAAAGAGGGATAAAAATCTTAGTGTACTTACCTACCCTTCATTACGAGCCAAGTAAGGTCGAGAAGAAGAAATGGGCGCGGTTTTTTCTTTTAGGATCGACGGGGGAGAGGATATCCTGCTCATCTTTTAATTCATTTTAAGAGGAAAAAATGGAGGAGCAAAATCATGGCAAGTCTAAAAAATGTTCAGCAGCATTGCAATTGCGGTGCTAATAGAAAAACCCTGGTACTGTGTTAAGCATTTATCCATATCCTGTAGATGAAATTCGTGTGTTTATTTGAACAATTGTTTGCTAGCTTCAGTCCTTTTTTGATCTCAAAAGGAACACTGCTGCATTTTTGGCTCCATGAACACTGGGCGCTGTTCAAAGCTGGATCTGTCAGTGTCGTCGACTGCCAAATTAGTGGCCACTACCAGACACTCGACACGAAGCATCCTCGGCGTCTCTGATGGGTAAAGCGTACCGACCCATTCCATAATCCCTGCATTTGTTTGCTTGCATTTGTTCTATTTAGTCCGGTACCTCATACCCATAATTAAAATTTGAATTAATTCCAGTATTAAGGGCACGATTAAGAGGTTGGTTATCCGGTCAATTTAGCTGTCAGTACTGTTGTGCCGTGGTCACTGTCTTTCGTTTAAAGAAATCTCCTCGTCAGACAAAATGGATGTTTGGATATCACTACAAGTACGTGTTTGATAAGTATGCATAATTTGGTGCTTGGTAGAGTAGACTTGAGAAGAAAAAAAGAAGTGGTACTTTTCAGTCTTTTGTGGTGTGCCTTTTTCCCAACTTTAGATGACTTCTTTATTCATCTTTAAAAATTGGATGCATCCCTTTCCTGCTCATCTCTGAAATGCTCATTTATGAGTTTATTTCATGGTTCAGCCAAGCAACTAATCGAATTTAATATGGAGGACATGACCCATTGTCCATCACTGAATTCTGCCGAGTCCAACGAAAGGACACTGTGCACATGACGGCAATTTCTCTGCAATTACCTAGGAGTAACCGATAAAAACCATGATTGAGACCAACTGCACCAGGGTTATTGTGCAGGCCCGGCCTGTCTGCCATGGCCTTGTGCCCCCATGTTGAAACGAAGATACTCTTTTTTGCAGCGTTGTCAAAATCCTAGAGCCAACCCCTGAGCAAAGGGACCAAATCATAGCACCACATGGCCTTTCAAAAAAGAAAATCATGCCATAGCACGACATGAACTGCGGCCAGGCCGTGCCAAAAGAAAAGAGGTGTGTTCTTGTTACAAGTACAGCAAATGATGAAAGGTTCTGCAGTGTTGGAGACCATCAAGATTCGTGCGCAAAAAATGAAACGAAGATGCTGCTGGGCTGCTCTGCTTGGACAGGACGGCGACATGGCCGGTCGGCCAACCAGCGATTCAGCATGCAGTCTGGTGCACTGAACTGACTTTTACTGGTCTTTATTAAAAGGCCGTAGCAACCTAACTGAATTATTTTTTTTATTGAAAAAAAATCTAACCGAATTATTCCGGTGCTTTGAATCGGGGAGAAGGAACAAAGCAAGCAAGCAAGGGGAAAAGTTTAGAGATCACCTGATGCTCATCTGGTCTGGGATAAACAAAGCAACGTTTGTTAAGCCCATGAATTCTATCCATCTTTGCTTGCACGCATGAAAGTATGAAACGGTGTGGCTACGATGTACCTGCCCCTAAGCAAGTGGATGCATGGGCGTGCATGATCCTCTTTCTGCTGTACGCAACATGTGTGCTTCCAAAAGTTAACGGTGATTTCTTCTTTCAGAAAAAAAAGTTAACAGTGATTGCATGTGGATAAAAAACAATATATGGCATACAGTTACACTGGATTTAATTACTAGGTGAAAACTAATACGCTAAGCATAAGAAAAATCGAGACCACATTGAAAATCAGTAGGAATAGAATAAGATTTTTTTTTCACCACTGCATACGATATGATAATTGTATGCAAAAGGAGAAAGCTTGCATTTTTCGCTCGATGCCATTTTTCTTGACCAGATCACGCGAAGGTCAATGGCTTGATGAGATGATAAACCACCAGAGCTCCATTGTCCACAAGGCAATTAATCTCCAACCAGCAGTCAGATAAATACAAGGTAATTTTCAAACCAAGCAAAAAATATAAAGGCGACGCGACCCCGCAGACACGGCACTTCCGAGCGATTTACTCGTCATTTCTCTCATCCATCCCCACCTGGGCATCCGCTCGCTCTCTCTCCCACTCGGAGAAGAGGAAAGGGGAAAAAAAAAACTCAAAAAGCGCGGAGCGAGATGGGCGCCGGGAGCAGCCGCGCCGACGCGCCGTCGCGCCGCCGGGCCCGGGCGCGCCTCGGCCTCGGCGGGTGCTTCGGAGCCGGATCATCCTCCACCACCGCGGGCGCTGCTCGTGACGGCGGGAGCTTCGCCGCGGACGCGCCTTCCTCATCCTCGCGCGCTAACGAGGTAGTTCCAGTACCGCGTCGCGTCGACGCCTGACTCCGGATGCCGGAGCGCGCGGTAGTTCCAGCACCGCTTAATCCGAGCCTTCGGCTACGGATTAGTCTCTGCTGAGGTGCGGATTCGCCGCGAGGAATCGATGATTCTGAGGTTCTGACCCCTTAGGTTGTGAGATTGGAGGGCGTGATTTTGTAGCTGTATGAAGGGCGATTCAGAAATTTGACCTGTTTTTGGAGTTCTTGAGCTATTATTACTTGCTCGAGTATATGATAAGTTTGGAGCAGTTGGCTAATGGACTGGAAAAAAAAAATCTGTGGTCCTTCGACCTTCATCACATATCTGCGGGTCGCGAGCATGAATAGTTGCCTCTGATCTTATCATGCGCCCTTTTATAACGCACATGAATGAAGAGTGAGTGTCTCCCAGAGCATGTCTGGTGCACGTTAAACGGGCTGGGCCTCCACATGACAGTTTGAAGCAAATTTGTGAAATTTAGAACATTGTGTATGTGTTTAAGCGTTTGTTGTTTAATACTTTCTGTTAGTGATAGACTGCATTAAATCTCCATATATTGCTTTTATGCTGGTTTCTGATGTCAGGAAGGTGTTGTCTACAGGTACAATCTCGGCAATCAGGGCGAGCAGTGAATGCTCTGAATTTTCAGGCTTCTCTAGCTGCTAAGGATCTCCAGATCTCCGGTGAGTCAAATCCAAGACTGCATTCGTCTTCAAGCACCATAAGCCATCATCTCAGGTTCAATCACCTCAATTGTCATGAAAACAAAGAAGATGGCCTGGGGGCTGAAAATGCTGAAACAAGTGGCCTTGAAAGCTCATCCAGAAAAGCCGTCATGGTTAGGGGAAGTTTCAGTAATGAAGCTGTTGATGTTGACATAACATCGAGAGAAGGAATAAATTCTGTAGGATCAGAGCTGGGAAATGTTGCTAACACAATCCCCATTAATGAACTTGGTGGTTCGATTTCTGAATCTGATTTGCACCCCTCGTTGATAACATCTGGAAGGATCGTGTCTGACTTAGAAGGAGAGATAGCTCCCCAGGTTTCTTCATCCACAACTGTTATGACTAGTGAAAGATCTGATATATCTCAATCTAGCTTAACATCTATGTCGCCTAACTCCTCAACTGCATCATCCGTTACTGGAGAACCAACACCAGATTCAATCCCTACCAGAGCAGATGTTCCCATATTCAGTGGGCCACACGGTCAGACTGGTGGGAGTATATTACATGATGACATGATGAGCATTTTCTCAAATGATGGTCTAGGACGCTCTAGAGATTCAAGTGGCAGTGAAATAAGGAGGAGTCACAGAAGGGTTCTATGGGATACATTTTCCAGGCGTGGCTCTAGAGGTTATCCAGAATCTGATGTTGATGATCTGGGATTTTACAGCACATGGCTAGACATTGGTGATGACCTTTTTGGGGAGTTGGAGGAGTCAAGACATTTTCATCGCAGACGCCATGGTTCAATAAGAGTAAGCCAGTATTCAAGATCCCGGGTAATTGCTATGCCTTATGTTTTTGCTGTTACGTTTTTCGCAGATTCATTACATGATCACACCTTCTTAACTTGGCATTCTTCTTGTTACAGATTAGGGAGCATCGCCGTGCTGTTTTTGATAGTGGCAATGAACAAAGCACTGCAGCTTGTCCTTTGGGGATTCATCCAATTGGCCGATGCACCTGTGATTCTTTCTTTATTGCTGAAGAATCTAGTGCCCGAGCAAGTATATCAAGAATTGTCATGTTAACTGAGGCTTTATTTGAGGTTTGTCCTTCGTACACATTTGATTATTTATCAGCAGTCTAGTTTTGTATGATGATGGCATAATAAGTGACACGGTGGAGAATATAGAGCCAAAGTCTTGTCATTGTCTGTTGTGTTTACAATGTTATCTCATTTACAATTGTATTCTAACTAACAGCTTTCAGGCATGTCCGAAGCTGTACAGCAAATATAGAATGTTCTTAAAAGTAAAGTTGTACATGGGTTAGTTAAATTCAAAGCAGATTGTTGGCAATGTGTGAACTGTGAACTCCATTGCTATAATTGCATTTTCAGCACATTACCACTCTAGTATGTTAAGATGGCCTGCGCAATTCTTTTCAGGTGTTGGATGAAATTCACCGTCAACCTGCATCACTTTCACTTTCCATGGTCTCTGTTCAGGCTCCTGAATCTGTAGTTAATTCATTGCCATGTAAGAGCTACAAAAAGCTTGAGACACCCCAATGCAGTGATGACATGGAACAGTAAGCCTCCCATCATTCTAATCTCTTTCTTATTTTCCTAAGGCAAAAACCTTGCGTAATCTGTTCTTGGTATAATATTGAGAGTTGCTTCAGAAAGAAAATTGGCCCATATCCTTTTAACAGACATCAGTATTTTATTCCACAATTGAGATCAGGTAGGCATACAGATAGTTCATTCAGAATAAAACAGATAATAATGAGACAACGATGAGTGTTCCTGTTTATTCATACATGGAAGTTTGGCATCGTTGCAGCTTACAGTAGCTTATTAAGTGGTATTTGCTGTATAATACAGTTTCTCCTCAAGACATAGCTAAGCTAGAATTGAAAACTAGTATGTAAAGTTTTATTATTCAGTTGTTTTTATTACTAATTTACTATCACTATACGCTAGACAGTTTCATTTTTGCATATGCTGCCTGGATAAATGGTTTAAACAACACTGTGGTATCTGAAAGTTTAGATTCTTTTGGAGTCTGGACACTCCGAATTGTGTTTGACATCTAATGTTGGTTTTTACTGCCAAGCTCTTTCATATACCCTTGAAGGCTTGAACCTTTGGGCTAGAAAATCAATATGCCTTGCAAAGTTATGATATTTTGTTGTATTCTTTGTATGCAACAGTCGTGACCACCTTGTGTTGAGAGTAACGCCTGCTGGCTAGCCCTGTTTTTTTTGTTGTTCCTTTTCATTCTCACTGTTTTGGAGTTTCTGATCTTTAAACCTAACATATTGTTGTGTTTGTCTCATCAGGTGCCATATCTGCTTAACTGAATATGAGGACGGAGAGCAGATAAGAACTCTTCCGTGCAAACACGAGTTTCACCTGCAATGTGTTGACAAATGGCTGAAAGAAATACACAGGTATCCTTCCTTGTTCTGGTATGCACATCAATACCAGTACCACATTGAGGGAGCGGCTAACGTGTCCTTGCAACGTCCTTGTCTTTATCCTGCAGGGTGTGCCCGTTGTGCCGTGGAGACGTCTGCGAAGCTGCCTCCTGAAGTCCTTGGCGCTGCCATGCCTCCTGCCTCCGCCACTCCTCCATGGTGGAAACTGGTTCAGTTTCAGTCAGGCAACGGTGATCCTGTCACCTTAGACCGTTGACTCCGCAAGAGTCTCTCTGCTGAATAGAATGGCCAGATCCTGCGACAAATGAGGCGTTTCCTTGTCAGTCTTTAAGATACCGAGACTTGTATATAGCTTTTGTAGCCTCCCTGTGTATGACAACATGTACATATATGTAAATTCTAGATTCAATTTTATGCATCTCAACGCTGAAGCTTCACCGTCAGGTGCAGATGTTAGGTTCTGTCAAAGAACCTGGGCAACACTTCCCAGCATCCTTCACAGTATATACTCTCACTCACTCAGCTTAGGAGCTATGCAAAATGTGATATTAAATTGAAGTTTTGCTGGACGAGCTGCAAACGTGATCGAAGCTGAAATTTTAATAACACAGGTAAATTTGCTTTAAAACGTTTGAACTCTAGAACGGAAAGTGGATGAGGCTAGCTTGCTGAAGGTACCCCAGCCAACGAAGAACGATAATCAGTTTGCAGGTATAAAGCGCTAGGACCAAAGTAAAATTTCTTAGAATTGGCGGGGGCCGCGCGAACGCGTACCCCCTCTACCACAAATTATGACGTCCACTCTCCCACTTGGGGAGATGGTAGACTAGCGCACCCACCAAGTGCAATGTGGGCCACTGATCTAGGCCATGGGCCATCTTGATCGCCCATCGACCCCGTCCAGGTAAGTATGGAACAACGGTGGCCCAGGGCCTCGTTATGTAGGCAGCTCGGCCGCTCGCAGCTGGTTGGGGTGTCGAGGTGGGACTAAACCCCGCGCTGCTGGAGGGAAACCACGAGCCGTGCTGCCGTTGGATCCCGCACGGACGGTCCGGAGTATTGAACAACCCACCGGCAAAGGCAGCTGGTTCGCGTTGCTGAATTGGGCCGACAAGAGAGGCCACTAGATGGACCGGGCCTAGTAATCTTCTTCTTGTACCGTTTGCCGATTTGGGAACTCGGTTGATTTTGAAGTCCTTTTTTATTTAATCTTGTATTTTTTTTTACCGAATTGAACTTGATTTTTTTTTCCAGGTGTAAATTGTTGTGGTCGAACTTGTTCGATGGCATCCCAAACTTTCACCTTGAACACGTGATTGGTTCAGCTGCTACATCCCATCGGCGTATCTTGTTTAGAATGGAGATCTTTTTAAACATGATGCGTCGGATTCATTGCTTTTTTAAAATCGGAGAGTGTAGGACCATGAAAGATGCGTCCATTTTTCCTTTTTTTGATTGGGCACTGTGATTGGTGCTGGCCTAGGCAGCTCCTTTTGCATAGGTGAACTGCATGCACAATCCCTTACCACATAGCCGTGTGGCAGTCCCTGATGGGTGGTGGCTCGAGATGTGCAGATGCTCACAGCCATTGCTGCAGCAGAGAGCACGCTCTGAGCACCCTTGGCTTGATACCGCATGATGTCATGCCGGTGTGCGAGTCTTCCTGATGCCGTGCATTTCTCGTATCCGTGTGTTTCTTTTTTTTTCTCTCCTCCTCCCCCTTTTCACTCGCGTGCATGTTCCGTGTGGAGAAACTCCACCGTGGTGCTCTCTGACAATGGATGATGGATGCACCACGATACGAGTTGCTTCTTAGTGTTCTTGCAATTTTGGTGGTGTGGGAATGTCCAGAGATTGATGGATGGTGGGGTATGGGGTAAAGTTGGTGACAAAATTGTGGTATGTCACTCGCCACGTAAATGGAGCCGTCACTCAGTGCCCTCGATCGCAGCCGGAGATAGCTAATCCCAGTGCATTAGCATATCGTGCATATTATTGAGTCAATAGATTTTTAGATGTCATGGGCTCATGGCACGGAGTAAATGAAGAACGAGAGAGAAGTTGGCATGAAATATTGCTCACCAGAGGACTGAGATACTATATCGGAGGCTTGTCGAGCTTTGGAATCTACAGGTACGGAGATTTTCGCGAAGAATGGATGGCAGTTTGTAATAGGCTTTGCTTCTGGCCCTTGTTTACTTTCCAAGTTGGGAGGTACCAAATTGGCATTTTGCCATAAATGCGACACTGTAGCGTTTCGTTTGTATTTGTGAATTATTGTCCAAATATTGACTAATTAGGCTCAAAAGATTCGTCTCGCAAAGTACAACAAAACTGTGCAATTAGTTTTTGATTTCGTCTACATTTAGTACTCCATACATGTACCGCAAGTTTGATGTGATGGGGAATCTTCTTTTTGCATAGTGTCAAAGTTGGAAGTTTGGAGGGAAGTAAACAAGGGCCTGGTCCACCTTTTGTTTTCGCATGGAACAAATATGCAACTTTCTTGCTGGATGTATACTGCGATGTAGAGGCCGGAATAATTACTATTCCTTTATGAAAAAATATCGGGATAGTTATATCTTCTATAGTTTTATGTATACAGCAACTTCGGAGAGTGTGGCCTGATACAAAGTAATATGATTGGTCTAGCAAATGTAGTCTTCTGAAGAGGTAAAAGACATGTTATAAAGTGGTCAGATTAGGCCGTGCTATACGGTACATTGTACAACTGCAGCACTTACTGTACATTTCATCGTACAATAAGAGCACAAGAGCATGGAGAGAACCGCAGAGAGATGGACTTGGATTGGTAGTAATTACGGCTTTGAATTTTTAGGCTGCAACGCGATTCGTCATGCTGTACCACCACCTTCCGCTACCGGACGTGGACTAGCTTAGCTAAGCAGCTAAGCAAGGAGGAGGACCTGCGAGCTAACACACACACAACCCCCTACGTGGACAGTACCTGCTGCAAGTCAGAACGCCCGCACCTCTGGCCTGGCCGCGGGTGTGGCACTGCCACGCGCATGGCGGCGAGGGGAGCCGGCCTTGCTCCGTGCCTCCGTCGTCCCGCCGAGAAGGCTTGGCGGCCGGCTGGCCAGCGGGCAGGCCGGTCAGCTCAGCTCAGCTGGGGGAGGAGGGGGCGAGGTGGACTTGGGCGCGGCAGACGGGGCAGCGCGAGGCGGCGCGGACCCAGGGCACGGCGCAGGACCAGTGGAAGCGGTGCGCGCAGGGCAGGTGCGCCACCACGTCCCCAGCACGGAGCTCCTCCAGGCACACCGCGCACTCCCACGGCGCCTCCGCCTCCGACGACGGCGTACTGCACCTTCCCAGCCGCCTCCAGCTGAACCGACGGCGCCGGGCCGCCGCGCCTCCACCGCTCGCCGGCTTCGAGAACGAGAACACCTCCCGCTGCAGCTCGCGCGGCGTCGCGCCTGGCTCTGCCGCCGTGGCCGAGTGCTGGAGATTGTTGCTGCTGGCGTCCGTGCTCGTTGCGTGTGGTGGCTTCGCTGCCGTCAGAGGTCGCACGGTGCCCGTGCTCATCTGATGCCTTCAGCAAGTTGCAGGTATCAGAGTTAGTTCATCGGGTTCAGACAAACTGAACGATGATGGGACCAGAACCAGAGCACTGAAATTATCAGCTCTGAAACAGAAACCTAGTAGATGGATGCTCTGCATCCGAAACGGTACATGTCTAGGCATGGAACGAGATTCCCATACAAAGGTATCCTGGCACAGTGCTGCGAAAAGGAAATAAGGAGTACCACCCATGATTGGATTTTATCGATCTATCTTTTACGTGTTTCCTAAAAATTGAACACTAGGAAATCATCATTGCTATAACTGAACCCAGGATGGCAGGATGAATGAAGCAGGGGCCTATGGATTCTGATTCTGAACCTCAGCTACAGACTAGAAGTGGAAATGCTGTGGCTCTGAAGAACATTACGGCTAGGGAGCATTACACACCTCTTGACCGCAGATTCTCTCTGGCCCCTGAGCTTCTGGTCCAGCCTCTCCTTCGCCTCCCGGGCGTTGCTGTCCAGCGCCCACGCGCGCGCCATCATCATCTCCTTGCACACGCCGCTCCTCTCCTGCAACCAAAACGCACGCAGCAAACTAATTAATCAGAACTGGTACTTCAGAATAATACATGCATGAACAAGATCAAAGCAGTCATGGAACTGACAGATAGAGAACTGAATGGAAATGAGAGAGACCTTGGAAGAAGCCACCGCCGAGGAGCCAAGGTGGGTGCGGCCATGGCCGCCGGCGTAGAGGCAGAAGGACGGCCGCCGCGTCCCGCACGGCGCCTCCGCCGCGCCGGACGACGACCCGCCCTGCCGGAGCCGACGCCGCCGCGCGCACTCCACGCCGGGGAGCATCCCGGCCATGAGGACCATCCGCCGGCGTGTCAAACAAAACACCAAGTGGCCGTGCCTTACGTGACAGAGCAGCGATGACAACAACACACCACCTGCAACCTGCCCGCCTAGCAACACTAGCTACGACCTAGCCTTTTCTGATTGTGGTGCACGCACTACTCGACCCTGCGATGCAAAAGAGGATGGAGCTACAAGGGATTGGTGTGTGTGGAAGCCATCCATCCGGAGCAGGAGGAAGAAGAAGACGAGGAGGAACCCAGCCATCGCCATCTCCTGCCACCAATCATCTCGTTTGGGCAGGTTTCTATGTATAGGGAGGATGAGAACTAGGAAGCTGGAGGAGGAGAGCTCATGCTGATGGCGTGCCAAATGCCAATGGCCGCCCAACTACCTATCTCTCCACCTCCATGTGCTAAGTAGAGATGACGGGTGTGTGGAGCCTGACAGGGAATTCCTAGCGACACTTGTTTGGACACTTCTGAGCACAACGATTAATCGGACACGATTAAATGTTTTTTTTTTTTGGTTTTGAAAGGAGGAGGGATAATTTGGCTGGCTACCGTACTTTGAACCAAGGTAAACGTGACAAATAGAATATCCCCCCCGGCAGAAATTTAGCCAGCCTATTTTGGACATGGCTGATGACTTGCTATCTTTTTTTTTGTTGGGTGTGCTTCCAAGATTGTGAGGCTAACAGGCAGTGCTTTATTCTTGGCGTGCAGATTTTATTTGCCAAGGACGGCTAGGAAGGAACTATCTTATACTAATTCTTAATAGGCGAACTAGACTGAATGAAGCTCATAAGCACACACATGACAATCACGTTCTCAGTTCCCCATGCCCATTTCAGATCAAAGGGTACAATAATGATCAGTTGATCACCGTACGCCGCCGCCACAACCACACCTTCACGTACGGCTTCACTCACTGGTCACTGCAATAGCATCTGTATAGTACAACAGCCCGCGAAGAAGCAAGCAGATACGTCTTGTACAGAGGAAAAAAAGCCATTTCCGATCGTCCTCGTCCCACATCCTTGTGGTTCCTCACATGAGAGACGCTCTTCCTGTTGGGTTGCCATGGCGGACAGGGATGGGGAGTGAGTGGAGCTTGCATTGGCGAGGCCTTTTTTGTTTCAACAAACATTATCTGCGGTGCCCGCGCACCAAGTAAAGCCTTAGCTTAGCTGCAGTCCGCTGCTGTTGCCGCCTCGTCAGCGGGTGTGGTGAGCGTACGCGTCACGCACCAGCAGGGACAGAGCACCAGTTGGACCTCCACTTCTCCTTGAAAAATAGACAACGATAATCTGAACACTCCTTTTAACTCTATCATGCATGGACTCAAAAAGTTTAACCAATCACACGTATTGCTTAGACGTGCTTATCTGGTAATCCGCCACACAAACAGAAGCCATGAAATAATCTGAATGGTGTGACTGATCGGCCACACACGGATCCAGGAGCGAGAGGCGGAGAGGGCGATCGCGACGTGGCGGAAGAGGGAGGAACACGGCGCCTCACCGTATTGCTCCTTTCAGTCTCGCCACCGCGATGCGCGATGGCGATCTGCCATCACTGCTTATCTGAATGAGACTGCAATCGCCAAATGCAGTCTAGATTGCCCCTCGATTGTCGATTGTTTCTTCCAAATTAAGAGCAGGAAAGTCTGGCCAGATGCCCAATGCTGCTCAAGAACGGATCAACTGTTTCTGCACGAGTCCATGTCTGTCGTCAGAGAATGGATCAACAGAGACTAAAAAAAGCGAATCTCCATAGCCAACGGTTTAATGATGGATCAGCTGTCCTGAGCCTGAATAAAGATATGGTCAGTGTTGAGTGTTCCAGATACCTAAATGCCTTTTGCTTGGCTGGGCACTCTGAGTCCATTTCTGCTTCTGCACGAGTTGTCAAGACGTCGTCATGAACAAGATGGAGAATCCTGAGGATGTGGATTCCACTACCACCTTGGATGTAAAGGCAATCACGCCATATTCGTAGCTGCGTGGACAGGAACATTTCCACTGCAGCTGGATGGCGATTCACTTCTAACAAAATTCCAACAACCTCTTATTCAGTATTCACCCTTTTCCTTTCTGAAGCAAATTATCTGTCGGTACACCAATTTCATGTCCCTGTGGTGCTCCCAGAGGAAACTCGACTAGAATTTGAAAAATTCACATCAATCCAGATTCCAACTAGATTTCCAACTCACCTGGGACAGTTGTTGTCATAAGAATTGTTCGTTTCAAAGAAGCTGGCCAAAAAGACACGCAGGCTGTAAGGATCAGTCCAGACTGTCACCGCATGGTAGGTGATTTATCTAGAAGATGGTAACACGAGGTTGAATTAATCCAGGCAATCACCACTTCACCACCACTGCTCATCTTGACATGGATGCAGGAATACTGGCAGGCGAGGGTCGAAGATGTTCGCCCTCGCCATGTGCTTGTTCTGCTGCTGATATTGCAAGTTGCATGATCTCTTCGTGCTTGGTGGGGTCTGGGACAAATTGAAGGACCACAGAATTAGCAAAACTGAATTCTGTCAAGAAGACGTGCATGTGAAGAAGGGAAATAAGGCCAAAGACTCCCAGTCCCAGTATCTAAACCAGACGAAAAACATGTATTCGATGCCAAGTGTGCATATGTGTAATGTGTTCTGTAGTGTCATGAATCCATACTTTGCCTTGCTGTCTCCCCTTTGTATTCAGTACTATGCAGCTCAGGCAATGAAATAGCAACTAGACACAATATAACAAAATAACCCAATGCTTTACATACATGTGCCCTTGGTTTCTTCAGAACTTTAAATCTTCATGGCACCAAACAGAACCAAAGAAGAACAGTATAAACAGTTAAAATAGGCACGGTAGGAGTAAACCAGTAGCCAAGTAAAGTTGAAGGACTTACATTGCATCCACCTCCTTTAACATACACGGGACCATGGCATTCACTTCTGCAAATCTGAAAAGGTCTAGGACCAAATTATAAGATAAAATTTGATATAAGAGCAACTGTGATTATATAAGGGAGAGATATGCTGCCTAATAGAGGTCCATTATCAACTTTTGTTAACTATTTGTTCTCTAAGGCCTGAGCCTGACCCAGCCAGCCCAAGCTGTGTCGAGCCCACTTACTTCAAACCTATACCAGCTTATCTTCATGAAAATCTGAATCCACACCATCCAAACAACATTTGGCTGGGCTGGTTTGACCCAGTTGGATATTCAAGAGCACTCTAGGCATGAGAGCCTAGAAAATATGGGTTTTATGGCCCATCCCAGCATTTGTTTCATGTAACTGCAACAGGTAAAAGGGTATAAGGTTAGCCACAGATAACACCATTATGAATTTTGCCATGGTCTCCAAATCATAACTTTGGTAACTGATGTAAGTATTGTCCTTTTTGACTATTATCAAAGTAATTTTCGAGACAAACATATTACTATCACTATATGGTGGATCTCAACATTGACTAAGATATGTTGATCAAACTACAATGAAGCCTGCACAGATCCTAAAACAACACTCACTTTTGAATGAAGGGAGTCAATCTGATTATTTACTGAACAAATGAACTGTGTGGACAACAAGTTCATCATAATTTCATTGTGGCCTCACGTTTTATGAACTTCCGATTATGTGTTTCATGAACTCTACCTATGAACCTATAGTAAATAACAGCGGATGATATATAATACCTAAGTAATATTTTTTTAGTCAGCAACTGAATACTCCTCACTGTATGTGGATCAGTGGATGCTAATTACGCTTAACAAGCACCATTAGGTACAGTGTAACAAACTGCTACACAAGGAAAAAATCCTTTAAAAAATCCTAGCTGAAAATGTTAGGTATCAAAGATAAGAGTAGAAGAATTCATATGAAATACAAGAATCAGAATAAAGGATCACACATTAACTGTAAGAAACTGAAGAATACATAAAGGAGCATATGACCAAATAAAATCATATGGAAAAAATAGAATTCAGGAAATGCTAGCAAAAGTACAAAACATATAAATAGAGATTAATATGACTTGAGCATCAAAGATGATATGACAGCAAAAGTAAAGTCATTGATTAGCATTCTCTAATTATAATCGAACATTAAAGATGCGTACAGATATCTTCAAGGCAAACATGATCTGCTAGCTTCTTAGCAACAAATGCCGCAAACAAGCTTAAAAAATAAGCCATATCCATATCATTGAGTAAATCATACAGTTAAGAAATGTTGACCCAAGTCTAGCTGAAATGTCTATCAACCGAAAAAACTAACTACTCTACAAAACTGTGATAAAGGACCAAGCTATTTTATAGCACAAACCATGTATGAATCCAAGGGCGCATGCCAACAACACTACAACAGTGGCATCAGTTATGCCCCAAAACGTGTGCCTATACCCCACCCCCCACCCCCCCACACACCATTATGCTGATGGTGGGTCTTTAACATGGTACATGTATGCAAAACTCAAGCACAGCTCGCGGTCACGCCGATCACCCCAACCACCCCATCCTTTGAAACCAGCCTGATACCCCTCTTGCCTCTGGATGATGCGCACTGGCCAATCAGCTTTGATGTTAGGGACTTTGTCGATCTCCTCTAATTCCACAGCTCCTGAACCATTATCCACACAGACATTGCTCGAACCTTGGCCTTGGTGCAGGCCGCATTTGCCAAAATGTGCAGCACTTCTCCTAGGCCCCCTGAGACTGTAAACAGGAGCTCCAAACGATGGGTACACAGTTGCCCACATGGTTATATCCCAATTGTACTCATCAAATGTGCAGAACTGCTTAGCCTTGGCATGAATCTTCCTCCACACTGTTCTATTGAAGGCGTAGCCAATGTTACCCATCTTCTCGGCAACCAAGCTCTCCCAACCTTCGCCTTTCGCCTTGACATCTGACGGCGCCAAATTGACAGCATAGCACCCGGGACACTTTTTCGGTTTCAAATCCACAAGCAGCTGTGCGTTCCGGTACGCATTAGGGAAGATGTAGTGGTCCTCCTCTATGAAGAGAATGTGGCCATCGAAGTCCATGGTCTCCTCCAGCCCATCCCACACGGTGTTCATCATCCACCACCAGTGGTGCTTGAGAGACACGATCCTCGGAGACCTGTGGTTGCCGTACTGGTCCGGGTCGCCCTGGCACCCCTTCTCCTTGGCCTTGTCCTTGCTCTGGCAGTCCCCAGGGGTGACGCCGGGGAAGGCATCTGGGAAGAGGTGCGGCGAGTAGGGCGCGAAGATCTGCTTCACCTGGCAGAAATCGATGCCCTGCACGATCTTGTCCATCTCCGGGAAGTAGCCGTCGTGGCTGACGATGAGCAGCGCCTCCCCGATGCCCTCGACGCGGGAGAGGCTGTCGACGACGAGGCGAAGGTAGCGGGGTCGGTTGTGCACGTAGAGCACGATCTTGAGGTGGCCATCGGGGAGGGCCGGGAAGCGGCCGGTGTTGCGGGGCGGCAGCGCGTTGCGCGCGGAGAGCGAGAGGGAGAGCGGGCTCTGGCGCGGCAGCCGCGGCGTGAAGTCCGGGTCGAGCAGGATCTTGCGCTGCGCCACGCTGTGGTTGGCCTTGGCGTGGGAGGAGCCGAGCCGGCGCGTGGACGCCGGGAGGCCGCCGCGGCTGCTTGTGCGGAGGAGCTCGGTGACGGCGAAGACGGCGACCAAGATGACGAGCAGGAGGGGCGCGGTGCGGGAGCGGAGGCGGGCACGGTGGTGGTGGGACGAGGAGGAGGAGGAGGAGGAGGAGGAGGCGGGCATGGCGGCGCCTCCGAGATCCTAACCGGCGGGCGCGGTGGGATAGCCGGATCTCGCGCCGGCCGGTGGAGGAGTTTGTTGGCTGCTGGGTAGTGGAGCCTAGCTAGAGTCTTGAGAAGACCGCGTCGGCGTCGCGATGGGGCGGAGCTGCGAGAAGCAAAAGCAAGAGACTTTTCTTGGCGTGCTGTCGGCTTCGCTCGATTGCAGCGGAGTACACTAGTTTGTTTGGTGTTCTGCTTTAACGGATTTCCGTGTTCAATGTTTCCCACTCTTTATTATACTTTCTACTGAAAATTAGTATTTTCTTTAAATTACTACTGCAGATTATTATGCCCTACAGGCTACAACTCAGAGTCTCAAAGGAAAATTTGCACTTACTGTGTGAAATACGTTATCACTCCATCCCTCTGGTCACGAACAACTGATGTTTTATAGTTGTCATCAGCAGTGGAGTTAGAAATTCAAAATTATCTTATTAAAGGACAATAGTGTTGATGTTTTACTAAAAAGTTGATGTATAATGACCATTCATATTCCTATTAAATAATGAGACAACTACCCTTTTTTTCAAAAGCCTAATAGGGGTGGATCTAGCGGTGGGTGGGCGGGGCTCAAGTCCCCCTACCGCCATTTGGACAATGAAACCCCCTTAGCTTCTTCATGATTTTTTAGAAAGCAGAAAGAAGAAGAGAAGGGAGGAAAAGAAGGGGGAGAAGAACGAACCCCTCCTAAGCTCACGGACTACATCCACCATTGAAACTAGTGAGCGAAAATATTACGATTAATACACTTGTTCAGCCGATTATTGTGAAGAATTTTCTTTCGAGGCCATAGACAAACGACAGGTCATGTCGGAATTGGTGGACGAGTCTCAACCTCAAAAGATCGATCACTCTATTGTGTAAACTACCTAACATGGCTTCGTATTTTGTAGGGGAGGGTGGGGTGGAAGGGGACTCCTATGCATTTACCGAAAGGTTGATAAGCATTTGACATTAAAACCTAACATAGCCCATCCTGTCATCTTCAACCTCCCCTTGGCTTCGTCCTCCTGTTGCCGCGCGCCGCTCCTCCACCCCATCGGCCACCGGCTCCTACCTCTCTCGGGTGTTGCTCCCCCACCCCGCTAGCCTACTCCGTCTTCGACGGTGGCTATTGTTGACGCTCACTATTGATACATTTTTATCCTGTTTATCTTCAATAATGACATAAATTTAATACCTAAACTATTAATTACACCTACTAAATCGGTCATTTTCACATATGCAACATTTTTTGGAGGATATTCTATTTTTTCAGTGAATTGGACCTAAAAGTATATTTTTTAATAAAGCACTGAACAAGCATCAAACCAGACGAAGACGGAGGCCAACATGCCCAGGAAGGGTCTAATCTAGGCCGATCGGCCTAGGGTCTTCTGGAGCCTTCTGACGTCCATCTTTAGCAAACAATCCTCCGAGATGACTTAAGTGCTAAGTTTGTGAAGATATGGCAAGGATCACCTCCGGATCAAAGAGAAATCAAAGAAGATCAAGCGGAGATTTGAAAAGTCATTGAAGATCAATCTCATCCTGAATCAACCGATGTGCTAGACCTACATGCAAGTGAAAATAAGACTTTAAAGCACCAGAGGAGACTTGGAGATGAAGCAGGACGCGAGGGTTTCCTTCGCCCCCTCACCTTCCAATTTTTGCCACGTGCTCTCTAGACTATAAATACCCCAAAAAATCCATCGAGCACCATATCCAAGACAACATACTCAATGTGAAGCAGCAGAGAAGTAGAAGGAGCTTGAGGGACACCTCTCCGGAGAGCCGAGGATCGTGCAGTTGTCGGAGGCTAGCGTAGGCAAATCTCTGCCAGCGTGATCACCTTGCGAGGAAGATCATGCTGGAGTTCTGGAGGTAATAGTCATCAAGATCAAGGTAGTATCCCGGTGGTGATCTTGTGATGTACAATCATTCATGGTGAAGCAATAGATGTGTTCATATTCTTAGCAATCTAAGTATCTCCTTTGATAGTTTTATGCTTTATCGGGTTTACTTGCTTTTCAATCTATGAATCGATTGATAGATTGCCTAGGTTGTTCTTGTGGTCGTGGTGACCAGATTTGCATGATTGGTCTACCGATAAGTATGACATGTTCTTAAATCATGCCCTTAACCTGCTTGCGCTGATAGAGGTGATCGTGATAGGATCTTTCTTATCTAAGGTGGGGGGTTTCGGGATCCGGACCGGAGGTGTAGATTTGAAGATGCTTTTTACTAAGATCTTATATGTGTTGCTTTGCTATCTATGCTCAGAATTATAACATATGCATAGTCTAGGTTGCTCTAGATTGGTTACGTTTTCTCTATCTATTATCTGTTTATGCATGCTTAGTAGATTGTATCTAAATCTCTCATAAACATCAAGTTAATACTAACAATACTAGTTGAAATAGATCTTGTGCTATAAGTTCCACGGATTGATAAATCTTGGGGGAATACTCTGAGGGAAGAGCTACAATTGATCCGTACGCTTGCAGTTCATAAATTGGCGTGCTAACAACCGTCAACAGCTATTCGCCTCCACCAGTACTGATCGACCCGAATCCGCCACCTCGGCTGCCCCGGTCGGCAGCATCCACGCCACTCCCGCGCCCACCTCCTCTCCGGCGTTGCTCCGCCCCTGCCGCCGACCCTACCCACCGGGTATCTAGCCCCACCTGGCAGAGCGCCACCTCACCTCCGCCGTCGGCCGAACCGTCGCCGCCGCCAGGCCTACCGCTCCCCACGACCTTCTCCTCTATGTCCGGTGGACATTGGAGTCCTGCCCCTAGAAACCCAAAACCCTAATTACCGACGCCTCAACCACCACCCACGGCCGGCGGCAACCTCGCTGCCGAGCCATCCGCCCATCACCCACCTGCCAGCCAGCTTTCCTACCCACGACCCTCGGCGGCGGTGGAATCATGCTAGGGTTGGAGCTCGGGTGAGAGGAGGAGAAGGAAGATTTGCGCCGTTGATTGTAATGTTTGCATGAATCTTAAAAGCGGAGGGTGAAGAGGTTATCCACCTTCCGGAAGATATAGGAAAAAGCACCTCAGCGGTCAGCCCATGCATGGCTTTGCATCATCGGCCTCGGCAGATCGGGCCTTATGACGGCCACGCACAACACAGCCCACGGTCCAGCGCGTCGTCCGTGTTTGGGCTGGCTGCGGTGGGTCCAGCACGTCGTCGACTTGCTTGGGCTTGGCTGCTGGTGCGGTTCGGTCGTGCCGTGCGGCCGCCGGTGGCGAGTGGCGACCAGGCGACGGCATTGCGCGCGTGCCGGCTCGTTCGGGTGCTCTCCCACTCTCGGCGCACCTTTCCTACGACTACGAGTTCTATCGTTCCTCCCGGGGGTCGTGAACGTGACGCCGGATCCGCTTGCTTTGCTGGCGAGGAGCCTTGGATTGGACGTGGTAGCTCGAATCATGAATCCCCATTGCTCCTTCACAGAATCACAGTTCCATTGGTTGCCCGTTCGACTGCTCCCAACTCCCAAGCCTGTCCGGGCCATTTATCAGAGTTGCTTTTGCTTTTGCTTTTTCCCCGTCCAGGGGAAATGGCCACGACAGGTCACAGGTATCGACTATTCGACTGACTAACGGACCCTCCAGCGTGTAATAATCTTTTCGTCTCTGATCCCGTTCTATATCTTCTACGTGCACGTGCACGATCTCTGATTAGCCAGGGTGCCTTGACGAGGAGATGTCTCTGTCAAATGCGCTCAGCATCGTTGAGGGATCGATCACTGTTGATGCAAATGCAAGGAACGATGACGGAGATGGAGGAACCGACGGAGCACCTAAAAAAAGGAAGAACGGAGAGAGAACCTGAACAAAAGCCAAAGGGGTGGGTTGGTTAAACGACAAATGGAAACAGCCTGCAGTAAAATAACCTTGGTCGTCCAATTAAGGAGCACGCTCATGGGCAGCCTGTGGTGAGTGTTGACCCTGCCCGCACCAAACCAGAGTAGATCTCCATCACGACGCTGGCATCCCAGATCTGAACAAAACGGAGAGGGTTGCATTTACTTTCTCATCTGCCGTCTCTGCATCTACGCACTGTCACCTTTTGGAAGCAAGGGAGCAAAACAAGATGGAAAAATCCCCACTAAAAACTAAAATACTAAAATGATAATTAAAATTATATCCCTATGATTACCTACCCAGTAAAAAATTCGAGATCCTAGAGGGATTGGTGTTTCCAAATTAAACCTGAACAAACCTCATCAAGGGGCCAACCTTCCCGGGTCATTTGGCTTATCAGTAGGCCTCATCCACAAATCCTAACAGTTTCGCAGACTCCCGTATGGCTGGCTCTTATCAGTAGGCCTCATCCACAAATCCTAACAGTTTCGCAGACTCCCGTATGGCTGGCTTAGAGTCTCTTCGTTCTTGACTAAAGTTTAATTCTGTCACGTCGAATGTTTAGATACTAATTAGGAGTATTAAATATATGCTAATTACAAAATAAATGAAGGCTAATTCGCAAGATGAATCTATTAAATCTAATTAGTTCATGATTTGACCATGTGATGCTATAGTAAATATATGCTAATCATGAATTGATTAGGCTTAACAGATTTGTCTCGCGAATTAGCATGACTTGTACAATTAGTTTTATAATTAGTTCACATTTAGTCCTTCTAATTAGTATCAAACATCCGATGTGATATGTATAAAAAAATTAGTCCATGCATCGCCGCCTTATACATG
The DNA here is from genome assembly GCF_005286985.2 of Setaria viridis. NCBI lineage: Eukaryota > Viridiplantae > Streptophyta > Magnoliopsida > Poales > Poaceae > Setaria > Setaria viridis. Next base: position 39,879,883 of record NC_048263.2, on the reverse strand, counting down.
TGGTAAAAATCATTGTAGCAATGCTGTAAACCTCTAAACGAAGTTCACCCAAAAAAAAAAAGTCCCATACCAAAGGATCAAATTCTTCACGTAGGAAGTAGCAAAATCTCCAACATGAGCGAGCAAACCCCCTAGGCAGCGGGGATTCCCAGCGGAAGCTTCCACACGCCCAAATCCTCCCCGTCCCTTCCCAAACAACGCCGCGCATCACGCCGTATAAACCACACCACCGCCCCCCGACCCCCCTTCTTCCCCCCGTGGTCATTTCGTCCCCACCCCGGCCCCCAGATCTGCTCCGCCGCCACCGACACCTCCTCCTCCCCTTCCTCCGGCGAGCTCCTCGCCGGAGCAGGGCCACCACCGCCACTCCCAACCCCCGCCGCCGCCCAGATCCGCCTAGAACCCAAACTCGAAGCCCCCGATCCAGATCCAAGGCCAGGCGATGGCACGCCTCGGCGCGCTCCTCCTCGTCGCCGTCGCGGCGGCGGCGGCGCTGCTCTGCGCGCTGCCGGGCGCCCGGGGATTCTACCTCCCGGGGAGCTACCCGCACAAGTACAACCCCGGTGAGCCGCTCAGCGTCAAGGTGAACTCCCTCACCTCCATCGACACCGAGATGCCCTTCAGCTACTACAGCCTCCCCTTCTGCGTCCCGCCGGAGGGCGTCAAGGACAGCGCCGAGAACCTCGGCGAGCTCCTCATGGGCGACCGCATCGAGAACTCGCCCTACCGCTTCAAGATGTACACCAACGAGTCCGACGTCTTCCTCTGCCGCTCCGCCCCGCTCGCCCCCGACGCCTTCGCCCTGCTCAAGAAGCGCATCGACGAGATGTACCAGGTCAACCTCATCCTCGACAACCTCCCCGCCATCCGCTACACCAAGAAGGACGACTACTTCCTGCGCTGGACCGGGTACCCCGTCGGGATCCGCGTCGGCGTCGACTACTACGTCTTCAACCACCTCCAGTTCACCGTCCTCGTCCACAAGTACGAGGACGCCAATGTCGCGCGCGTCATGGGCGCCGCCGACGCCACAGACGCCATCCCCGCCGGGGGCAAGGACGGGGGCTCCTCCTCTGGCTGGATGGTGGTCGGCTTCGAGGTCGTGCCGTGCAGCATCAAGCACAACCCGGAGGACGTCAAGTCGACCAAGATGTACGACCGCTACCCCAGCAAGATCAAGTGCGACCCGACCACCGTGTCCATGAGCATCAAGGAGAACGAGCCCATTGTCTACACTTATGAGGTGTCCTTCGTCGAGAGCGACATCAAGTGGCCGTCGAGGTGGGATGCCTACCTCAAGATGGAGGGGGCCAAGGTGCACTGGTTCTCCATTCTCAACTCCCTGATGGTGATTGCCTTCCTTGCTGGTATTGTGTTTGTCATACTGTTGAGGACTGTGAGGCGTGATCTGACCAAGTATGAGGAGCTCGATAGCGAGGCGCAGGCACAGATGAATGAGGAGCTGTCTGGGTGGAAGCTTGTGGTCAGTGATGTATTCCGTGCACCAAGCAACCCAATGCTGCTCTGTGTCATGGTTGGGGATGGCGTTCAGATCCTTGGGATGGCGGTCGTGACCATTCTGTTTGCTGCACTTGGTTTCATGTCCCCTGCCTCGCGTGGTACCCTGATCACAGGCATGCTTTTCTTCTATCTGGTCCTCGGAATCCTGGCTGGATATGCTGGTGTTCGTGTATGGAAGACGATCAAGTGCGGGGATCACTCTGGGTGGGTGGGTGTTTCGTGGCGGGTGGCCTGCTTCTTCCCCGGCATTGCCTTCCTGATCTTGACCACGCTCAACTTCCTGCTGTGGGGAAGCCAAAGCACCGGTGCCATCCCCTTCTCATTGTTCGTTGTGCTGCTTCTGCTCTGGTTCTGCATCTCTGTGCCGCTCACGCTTGTTGGTGGATTCCTTGGTGCGAAGGCACCACACATCGAGTACCCTGTCCGCACGAACCAGATCCCCCGTGAGATCCCTCCTCAGAGGTACCCATCCTGGTTGTTGGTTCTTGGTGCTGGCACACTGCCCTTCGGCACCCTATTCATTGAGCTCTTCTTCATCATGTCGAGCATATGGATGGGGCGTGTGTACTATGTTTTCGGATTCCTCTTCATCGTCTTGCTGCTCCTGGTTATTGTCTGCGCCGAGGTTTCACTGGTTCTTACTTACATGCACCTGTGCGTTGAGGATTGGAAGTGGTGGTGGAAATCTTTCTTCTCATCTGGATCGGTGGCAATCTACATTTTCTTGTACTCGATCAACTATCTCGTTTTTGACCTCAAAAGCCTGAGTGGACCAGTGTCTGCGACCCTCTACATTGGGTACTCACTCTTCATGGTGATTGCTATTATGCTGGCAACTGGAACGGTTGGGTTTATTTCTTCATTCTGCTTTGTCCACTATCTTTTCTCATCGGTGAAAGCAGACTGAGTTTATTCCTACTGAGGAGTCAATCACTCAATTGAGAGGTGAGCATAATGGACATTGAAAAGTTTGTAGTCACAAAAATCTTAGTTCATGTCATCTTTTGGTATACAGAGCCTGAATAACTATTGTAATGATTACTAGGGTTCATCAATGGATTTTATGAAGAGGTGCTAGCAGCATGCACGATGTAATAGAATGAATTGCTTTATTCACATGTTGTGTTATTTTAGTTGCTTAGTATCATATATTCTTCAAGTTACTTTTAGTGATATTGCCCCTGGACTGGCAGATCCATTTATCTCCTTATGCTAATAGATCCTTGCTAGTTGCTGCAAATTACGATGATATGATATTGCCTTTTGTCATGATGAATATGTATGTGTATGTCATGTATCATTGTCTTGGTTTTGAGCATCTGACAGCATGCACTCTATAGATGGTTTTCTCCACAGTTGTTGATTTCTAGGAAACTTCTATATGCCTTAATGCTGTATGGTTTACCCATCAATGAGCCAACACAATAGGCCATTACTTGTGACCAAACTACCCCAGCTTTTATCCTTTTTCTGTGTCTAAGTCATATTTCCTAGTGAACCAGTTAGTAAATTGTTTAGAACGCCCAGCTTTGAACCAAGTTGAAGGAGAACCGCACTGTTCTTCAATTTCAGAGCCTTTACAATTACAGTGTCTTCTGCTGTATGTTGCTCAAACATTGTAGCATATTTCTAGTGATCCAAAATTCAGAGGTGTGGTCTCCTGCCACAGCAACTTGTTAGTAAAGATTGGAACAAGGATCCTTGTCGATACCAAATTGATCCTGAATTCTTATGAAATTGTGAAACCTGCCTGAATTTTGGTGCAGTAGATTGCTCGTTCTATTGTAGAGATTGCTAGTGTTACACGCGTTGGCACTGGGTCAACTTTTGACCTGATGTTCTCACGGACCTGTGGGTTGTCGTGCTCTGTGCTTTGCATTGGAGTCGATGCATTATTTAACTGTAAAACGAGGTCATTCTGTTTGCCACTTGAGATCGTCTCTAGATTCTCGAGCACGGCCGTCTATGCTGATTGCTGAGTACGTGCAGAAATACCTCCATTATTTCATTTTTCCTTGTATGGTTCCTCGACAGTAAATCTTTGTGTGCTCATGCGCAAAGATGTTTCAATCTCGTTCAGTTTTTCCAGTGAGCAAATATGCAAAACAAAGGTTTATACCAAACGTTGTGGTTTCAATGGTGATTCTTTAGCAGTTAACGTCGTCTGACATTAGAAATTGGCTGCATTGAAGTCTGATTCACGTTGTTGAAAGCTCGCTAATTATAAAAAAGCTAGCTATTTGTTTACTGTCGTCTATAATGTACCAGCTTCCGCAAAGCTTTATCCCAGGTTTGGTTTGGTTTGTACTGTTCCATGGATAGATTACTCGTGGTACAATGCTCTTGATTCTGCAGCGATTTGCTAACGGAACACAAGATGCATCTGGTTGTTTCCTTGTGTACTTAGGTTGCTACAATCCAAAATTAGAACAAGAAGGATCCTTGTCCTGTTGTCCATACCAAATTGATCCTGAATTCTTGTGAAATTGTGAAACCTGCCTGAATTCTGAGGCAGGAGATTGCTCGTTCTATTTTAGAGATTGCACTATTGTATTACACGCACTTGCACTTTGGTCAACTTTTGACCTAGATTGTTCTCGCGGATCCATGGGCTGTCATGCTCTGTGCTTTACATCAGTGCCGATACGTTTTTAACTGTAAACGAGGTCATTCTGTTTGCCACTCGACATGCTTAAGCCGAGCACGGCCGTCTATATCCGACGAGGCATTTGCAAATGACAGGCCTGATGATTCTTAAGCGCTGCATCCAACGTGCTGTTATTACTTCGTATATGAGAAATTTCCAACGTCTCTTGCTCGGCACCAGCTCAGCGCACCCAACCGGCCTAACAAGAGGTCGGCAGCCAAACAAGATGGCTTTCGTCCCAACTCCCAACCCATAGTACAAAGCAGAACCACCACAGCGATGGCATCAACCGAATCGGTTGCAGCTTCCATCTGCTGTCCTCGAGAACGAGCGAGCGACACGTAAAACCGCCGTGTGACGACGATCCTACATTCCTACCTGAGGTCGGCAGTGACTCCCTGCTGCCGCCGCAAGATGGAAAGGCTTGCTCGATGACGGGTGGAGGAAAAGGTGGCTTTGTTCACCGTCTCTGACGCTGCGTCAGGTTTGGTGTCAAAACTTGAGAGCCAGACAGCCAGACTGAATTCGGTTTGTATACCACGGCGAGCCACAGCTTCAGCGGTCAACAGCAGGCCGGTCAGAACATGCAGAAAGCTTCTAGAGGACGTAGTACACCCAACTACTCCAGAGAAGAATGGTTCAAACCGGAGACGCAAGTAGGTTTGACAGACCACGCAGATGCACCTAGAGGTCAACGAAGTTAAGATGGGCTGGTAAATAAGCTAATAGCTATTACTGCCGATGTGCCTGCCATTCCAGCAAGGTTCTGGCGTTCAACATCAAAAGTGGCCTGCAGATATGCTTGATTTCCTTGCAATTTGGCCATATATTAGGCTCCTTTTACCTAAAGATTGTTGCGTGCACAGGTTGGAAGTCTTTGGTCTTCGGCAGAGCGATTACCGCAGCACCAAGCACGGCCGAGAAAGAGTCAAATCAACGCAATGTTTACTTGAACAGTAATCCAAATGGAACTAGCCTCCCCCCTCCCAATAGAGTTAAGGCAATTCATCGAAGTTAACCATCCCCGAATGAAGGCAGGAATCCAATACACAGATATTCATCATATCCAAATTTACCACTGACACGACATTCATCATATCTAAATTTACCACTGACACGATATTCATCATATCTAAATTTACCACTCACATATATCACAGCTAAACTGACAGATACACAAACTTAGTTCAGGACTCTAGAACAAAAACTCACACGAATCAAACGCACGCCATACCCTTCGATTATTGCAACGAAAACCTAACCTGAATCATACTCAGGTCATCAACTAGCAGATCACCTAAACCAACAAATTCACATGCTAATTTACCCAACTCATGAACCAAACACCACCACCTAGAACCACCAGCCTGCAGCCTTACTACTCTTAATCCACCAACACGCCTTGCTCTTAGTTATTCTACCTAAAGACATCAGCTTTCCAGAGAAGAGAATCGAACCGAGCTGCAAGCGACTTGAGAACCTAACCACCACCAAATCCAACCACCGGTTGCTCGTCCATCAACCTTTCCTCTGAAAAAATACCGGAAGAGGTTGATCGAAACGGCTACCGGGAGATCTGATCTGATCCGGAGATGCTTTCCGTCGGATCCAACCGCCCATCAGGCGCTAACCATCCATAGATCCATCCATCCCGTAGGTCGGGAACAACCGGAGAAGAGGAAGACGAGAAGAGGCGACGACTTCAGAGGAGCGGACGCTGGTCCGGCCGTGGCCTGTGGGGGCCGTGTGGTGGGAGCTCGCCTGCGTCAGGCGAGCTCACCGATGCGGAGGAGGCAGCGGAGGCCGCGGGTGGCCTCGGACTCCGCACGCCGGAGGAAGAACGCCGGCATGGGGAGCGAGCTCGGCTCGGGAGCCGCGGCGGAAAACGCCGGGCCCGCGTAGCGGGCCGCGTCGGGGGCGGAGGCGGCGGACACGATCTTCTTCGTCGGCACGACGGTGGGCGCCTGCGGCCCGATCCGGCCAGTGGAGCAGGGGGCGCGCTTGTCCACCGCTGCCGCGGCTTTCGCCACGGGCGCTGCTACGACCGGCGCCGGCGCTGGGGTTGGGGCCGGAGCAGGGGGCTCCTCTCCGCGCTTGAGGATCCGGACCTCCTCCATAACAAGCCGCTGCTTCGGCTTCTCCTTCGTCGGGGACGGCTGCTTCCGCGCAGCCGGCCTCGCCGGCGGCGAGCGGCGGCCAGAAGACGCCCCCTTAACCGGCGGGGACGCCAACGCCGCCGTCTTGGGCGCCGGTGAGGCTACCGCTGCCGCCTTGGGGGGCGGTGACGCTACCGCCGCTGCCCTGGGGGGCGGCGAGGACGCGCCAGCCGGCTTCGGGCTCCGGCGCCGGCGGGGCTTCGTCGGGGACGGGGTGAAGGCGTCCAGATGCATCCGGTTGTTGAGCACGTCATGGGATCTGAGCACCGCGGTGGCCATGGCCGCCGAATCGGAAGAACTGGACGAGATTTGAGAGGAAGACTTCGAAACCAAGGAAAGGGGAAGGCTTGAAAGGCGGTGAGGTTACCGCCGCGGGGCTAACCCTAACCAAAAGAGAAGAGGGGAAGGGACGGGGGAGAGGAGAGAGCAAATGCGAGGCGGAACGGGTTCGCGACGAGGCGGCTTATATGGACAGGAGACGAAGAGCGGGATCAGGGTTGCGTGCGTGGCCAGAACTCCGTTTTAAAAATAAATAAAATCATTTTCCATTTTCTTTGGGCTTTGGCTTGGTCGGGTGATTGGGGTGAGATTTTTTTTTAGTTTGCGTGGCCGCGAGAGGGGTGCCGTCGGATGCAGGCACGGGCGGCCGCGGATGCCGTGCCGCGTGCGCGGTGGGCCCGGGACTGGCACCGCCCCGCCTTTGTTGACTGGGGCCCACGAGCGGTTTGGCTCCGCGGTGTGGGCCTGCGTGACTCATCGGTGATGGACGTGGGCGGCTCGATTATTGGTGAGGTTAGGCCTGTGCCCTCGGTGTTGCTCCGAAAGGTCGTGCCATTGGCGCCTTGGTACTGTTCACCGTTTTGTCAAGCGTGATCAGTTTTTTCTTTTTTTGCGAGAAGGGAAAACATCATATGAAAGGAGGACAAGAACAGGTACAAGTGCTTCCCTTTTTACGAAAGGAACCATATGCAACTCAGAAATTACAAAAAGGTCCTTCGTAACAAAAAGGTAACACAACAACCATCTTCACCTCGCACGAGACAAGGAAACCGACCAAAGGAAAACCGCAGCATATCCTCGGTAACAGAATATCGGCTATCAAGCTTCCCGTACCACGTCGGATGTTCACATATTAATTAGGAGGATTAAATATGAACTAATTATAAAACTATTGCAGAACCATTAGTCTAATTCGTGAGACGAATCTATTAAGCCTAATTAATCTATTATTAGCAAATAGTTACTGTAGCACCACATTGTCAAATCATGGACTAAATAGGCTTAATAGATTCGTCTCACGAATTAGACTCCATCTGTGTAATTAATTTTGTTATTAGACTATATTTAATAATCCTAATTAGTATCTAAACATCCGATGTGATAGGACTAAACTTTAGCCCAAGGAGCCGAACACTATAAACTGGTAGCGAAAACTATACCAACCCATCCTCTCCATCATGTCCGTGTTCGAGAACACAACTCTACTGCTTCCGAAAAGAACACAGGCAACCCTCATCAATCTGCATAAGGCCACCATGGAAGACCCAGGCAACCCCATCGGAAGACAAATCCGCCATTGACGCGCTCGCTGACCCAGAAAGAAAAGCTACCAAAGGGAGGCACAACAGCCCCATCCCAACAAAGGAACAGAGCAGAAACCTGCTCCATGAATCTCCAGCCAAGTCGATGCCGTCGCCGGAGAAGATTGGGAGAAACAAAATCCACCCGAAAGTAGTGCCGGAGATGATGCCATATCCGCCATCATCGTCGTCAATGCCTCCGAGGAAAGCAATCCAGCATGACGTCGGCGCCGACGACATCACCGGAAACCCTAACCTCTTAGGCCGTTCACCAAAGACGTCGTCGGAGCTGCCATCGTCGTCGAAGAAGGCCTGAAGAGGGATTATTATTCGACACAGCAGCAGCAGCCGGCAGCACCCTAAGCTCCACCGCCATCAAAGCGGCAAGCAAACCTAGCCTACAACTACACCGGCCGTCGATTCGACCCGATCCTCACACGCTCCGGCACCAACGAGGCTGCCGGGGGGTTAGGGATCGGACGAATCGACGCCGGAAGCGGCGGCGCCCCTGATTCGCCTCTCTGGGTCGCTGTAGCACGAGTAGGGATCTTCCCCGTTTCCATTACCATATTTTTTCACCGGGAGTGGAAGCGGGATGATAATCGGATATACGGGTATACGAAAATGAATAAATGTGGATGGGAGTACAACAAAAATGGTTTGAACCGAGAACTTAAGCCAGGTCACACAATACAAAGTCTAACTCGCAATAATGACGCATCAACATGCTAAGATACTAACAGTGCGTTTGGTTTCAAGGATGGGATGGGACAGGACGATCCCATTTTTAGGGATGTTTGGTTGTGAGATGAGTGGGACAGGATCATCCCCGAAGGGGAAATTCCATCATTACGTGGGACGCCTCCATCCCTCCGAATCGAGCGGACGAGGGCATCCCACTTTTACCTGTTGCTCTCTCCGTCTTCTTCCGTTGGGTGAGCTGGAGCGCCGTCATGGGAGCTCCCCCCGAGCGTTGGCCGCGAGCGAGCTGGAGCTTTGCCGCCGCCGCGCCGCCGGCAGCGCGAGCTGGAGCTTCTCCGCGGGCCGTACCGCTGGCCACAGAGTAGGAGCTCCGCTATGAGCCGTGCAAGCTGGTGGTCGTCCATGGCCGGGGGAGCCCCGCCGCGGACTGCGCCGCCGGTTGGGGGAGCGAGGTCTGCCGCGAGCCGCGCTGCCGGCTACACGAGCAGCTCCCCAACAGGGATGGCCGCGCCTGCTCCCCGATGGGCGGCGGTGCGAGCTCCGGCGGCCGCGCCTGCTCCCCCAACGGGCAGCGGCGTGAGCTCCGGTGGCCACGCGATGATGGTGATGCGGAGAAGGCCTCCGTGGCTGGTGGAGCGAGCTCCGACCGCGACGGCCAGCCTCCATGGACGGCGCGGCAAGCTCTGACCCAGCAACCATGAGTGCGAGCGGCCAGCCGGCCAAGCAGCTCCAGGAAGAAGATAAGGACGGCCAAAAAAAAGAAAAATGTGCACAGGATGACATGTGGGGTCCACATAAAATTGTAGTTAACGGTGTCAACAATATCATCCATACCACCACCTCAACCCTATCCAACCAAACACAAGGCAGGACCATCCCATCCCACTTAAACCAAACGTTAAACGGGATCATCCCATCCCATAAAATTGGAATTGGATCATCCCATCCCACTTTGTCCCGAACTAAACGCATGCTAAGAGACCATCAGTGAACTGAAGGGGATCGGAACACAATGGCATTACATCCTATTTCTCTCTTTTTTAAAAAAATAAATTACATCTTAGTTTCGTGCTACAATGCTATTACTAAGATAGCTATTGTATGTCTGCACCTGCAGTCATGCGTGCATGATGCCACAGTCCAGAGCCGAGCCACCTGCAAGCACGCAAGCGGTGCGGCAGTGCAACTAGAACAAATGACACGATGATTTTTACAGCAGCCACCACCCAGCACTGCTAGAAAGCTAGCAAAAGTATAGCAAAGCCAAGCGAGCAGTGACAGAGTGGCAGCAAGGAGCAAGCGAGCCTGCTCCAGCGCGCGGTCCTCCTTGGCTCTAACGCACACTGCTTATGCCTGCTGCCTCATTGTACCGGGAAGTTAGTATATTTGGATCCATCGCGGATAAATTTAAAATGGGATAAAAAACAGGATCATCTCGGTTGAAAATAGGATACCGCAAATACGGGCAGGATAAACTCTCAACCGCATCCTTTACCGCCGCTCCCGAGTATTCCCATCCTATTTTCATATACTCCCTCCGTTCCAAATTATAGGTCGTTTTGACTTTTCTAGATACATAGATATTATTATGCATCTAGACATGGTGTATATCTAAGTGCATAACAAAGTCTATGAATCTAATAAACTTAAAATGACCTATAATATGGGACGGAGGGAGTATAAATATGTAAAAACGGATGAGCGGGAACAGGATTTTTTCCGGCCGCTTTCATCCCTGAGCACGAGAAGGGAAAGGGACTATCCCGGTTAATGGCCTATCAAGCGTGATCAGGTTAATCACGTGTGGTAATCGGGAGTACACAAAAAATATCAACCTCACGATAAAAGGAACCATGTACTATCATGTATGGTTGCACGTTGCAACATGAGTTACTCAGAACATGCATGTATAGCTAGTCTCCTGTTATTTGTTATTTTCATGAACCAAAAGCTACATGCGGCAGTGATTCGCTGGGAACATTGCGCCAAAGACTCGAGCATAAAGCTGAGATAAAGCAACATAAGCAACTAGAGTAGCATCTATCATATCCGGATGTTTGATGCTAATTAGAAGTATTAAATTACAAAACTAATTACACAGATGGAGTCCAATTCGTGAGACGAATCTGTTAAACCTAATTAGTCCATGATTTGACAATGTGGTGCTACGATAACCATTTGCTAATGATGGATTAATTAGCTTTAATAGATTCGTCTCGCGAATTAGACTCCATCTGTATAATTAATTTTGTAATTAGCTCATATTTAATCCTCCTAATTAGTATCCGACATCTGATGTGATCCTACTAAAGTTTAGCACCTCGTATCAAATACCACATAAACTGGGGGTGTTTGGATACGAGGTGCTAAACTTTAACAGTGTCATATCGGATATTCGGATGCTAATTAGGAGGACTAAACATGAGCTAATTATAAAACTAATTGCAGAACCCTGTCCTAATTCGCGAGACGAATCTATTAAGCCTAATTAATCCATCATTAGCAAATGGTTACTGTAGCACCACATTGTCAAATCATGAACTAATTAGGCTTAATAGATTCGTCTCGCGAATTATACTCCATCTATGCAATTAGTTTTATAATCAACCTATGTTTAATACTTCTAATTAGTATCAAACATCCAATGTAACAGGTGTTAAACTTTGACAGGGTGTTCCAAACACCCCCTTAACATCGGGAGAGTACGGGTAGGTGCCGTGGGAGCCGCGTAAGTGGAGGAGGTGGTGGGCCAAGCGACAGCTGTGGTGTGGTGGGCATTCCAGCGGCCTGCAAGGCGGTTTCCCAGCAGGCGCGCAGGGCCCAGCCGGCGCGTCCTCATTTACTAATCCCCACCCACCATAATTAAATCCCTCCAAAAATCTCTCCTGCTCCATAATTGATGCCCCGGCATCTCAAGGTGTAGTTGGCGTAAAATAAATAAATAATCCCCATTGCCCGGTGGACTATACCAAGGTTTAGCATCATTTGGCTGCATATTTCCTTTCGATGAAATAAAAAATTGTTATTCCGGATCCGTAATCTCACTATCTTCTATGGTCCTCTCGATTACCGCATAGATTAACACCTCTTTAGCCTTTGTCATTATGCGCTGGTGGGCCCGGCGCCGGGTTGAGAGAAGACACGGCACCTAATACTTTCCTCACCTTTGTCGACCGAAAACTTTGCGGTGCCGTGGGCCCGCCACTTCCCTTCTGGCCCACATGTCATGGAGGCCCGCGACTTTCCTCACGATGATTAAAGTGGCTAAAGAAAGGCCGAAGACACGTCAGGCCGTGGGGGACGAGGGATGACAGGGAGACGAAAGGTGATGCCGACATGGGAGCGTCCCGCTCGCCCGCTCACGTGCACCTCCACCACTTGCGTTGCCTTTGGCTTTGCTTCCCCCCGGCGTCGTCGACGCCGTCAACTGCACAGGACGCGTGCGAATTGGACTCGGGCACTCGGCTTGGGCAACTTGTGCACAGCCCATACACCGCTGGAGCCTGGAGAAGCGAGTCGGTGGCGAGCCCACGACGATCACACGCTGCCGCAGCCCCGCGCGGCTGAGTCAGCTGTGATCACGGCGCGGCAGCCACGTTGGCCGCGAGGCAGGCAGGCAGCCGCTCCAGCACGACGGCATCAGCCTTCCTACGGGGATAAAAAATGAAACCTTGACGAAATCGTGGCATGAAAGATTAAAGAAAAAGAGGAATAGGCCTGCCAATCGGTTTGGTGGAATGGCAACTTCCAAGACAGAGGAATCTTGATATGTCTCGGTCAGTTCCCTGTCACAACTAGTACCTGCAGGGGCTCCCTATATGGCTTCCGGAAGATGCGTAAGAGGTTAAACTATAAAGCTAAAGAGCCAATAATGTCCAATATTGACGGTAGTTAGCGTGTCAATTCGCGAATCGCAAGGGTACGGATCGTTTGTAGATTTTTCCTTATAGTAATCCCCTAAGGTTTATCAATCCGTGTATCGATGTTTAAACCCGGCAATCTACCGAGAGGGCTGCCCAAGGTAGTGTTTTGGTTAGTGGCGCTCGTCGAGATCAGGAACTCGAAGGTAATGCAGACACACGATTTAAACAAGTTCGGGCCACTAGATTGCGCAATACTTACGTCCTGTGTGTTGGTTGGATTGAATCGCTTTGGAGGGGTCCCTGCCTCGCCTTATATTGTCTGGGGCAGTGTTATATGTTGGTTGGTTATAAGAATACTAGTCGGATATAACTAGAGGAGTTCTACTCTTATTACAACGAGTACTTTCCTAATCCTCGACTAGTTCATGTCTTTCCATGTAGACTACGCCGTCCTGCTTCATAGTCTTCATATCAAATGTGTCTTAGTATCCATCCCCATATTTAGGACTGTCCAAATCTTATAGTGGGCTCATAAATGTATGTACAATACCGTGGAACAAGTGGATTGCTGGCTCTCACTTTATACCAATCTTGCTAACGAAATTGAGTGTATGTATTGTGCAGACAATATAACAAAGGTTAACACAGGATAAGAGGTAGAGATAGATATAAACGTTCCCTCCCTAGGATCTAGGTTCACAAGAATATGCATCTGCTACACAGATGGGTGCTACCCTCACTAGCTATCACAACGGCTACATGCTCGCTTGGCCTTTTCACCATTGCATACTGTCACTACGCAGGGATAATCAATTACCTCACTCACACACACTATATCGAAGCATCCACAGAGTTAAGCTAATCACCACGATTACCAGAAAACTCTATTGAGAACATACGTTGTACATGATACAAATCTCACATATGTAAACGAAGCATTACAATGACATAGATCATGATGCATTAATGGATATAAAAAACATGTAGCAATTACATATCAAAGACCATATCAACCCTAGGGATGAACGGAAGTTTTACCCTGTGATCTTACATCTATTGATGAATAAAGAGGTATGGAGCACCTGGAGAACATCCTGACCAAAAGACGAAGATGAGGGGAGGCGCGAGGGACTCAGGCCGATCGTCATGAGCCACCCTAGGTCGATCGGCCTAGGGGTTTCCTCACTCCTCTAGAGGTCCCATTCGACGACGAAGCTCCTGATCAGATTTAAATCCTTTTTCCTTCTCTTATGGTGGCGGCGGCTAGGTCTAACCGTAGGGGATCACTTCTCCTTGTTGGATGTCCTGAGTATTTATAATTGGTGGCGTCGATTGGGATGCCTTTGAGGCCAAGTATCTGAAAAATAACCCTAGGAACGTCAAGGACAACATCCTAGTGAAAGGGTGCGACGATTGAGGCCAGAAATGGGCCAGGCCAACCAGCCTGGACCCCTTTGGGCTGATCGGCACACCCCCTATTGGCCTCCAATGTCCGAGCGTTTCATACAAAAGTTATAGATCTCATCGAACCATGCAATTTTCCCTATAAATTCATCCCAATCGAAGTTCGGATGAGGATGATATGACCCATGCAAGTTTCAGCTCCTCTAAAGGGCATGCAGTTTCAATGTTCGTGTTTGGACCTTCCAATATCCAAGTCCGGGTCTAAATCCAACTTGTAGAAAAACTCTTTATTTATGTTGTATTACCTGTGATTTTGCAATATGATCCAAAACACAACACATATGCGAATATGTGATTATTTCAGGTGCCAAGTGGCGGGTTAGTATAAAAATACGCTTGAAAACACTAGTTAAATGGCACTAAAAGTGTGTCAATAACGAGCGTCAACACCCAACCTCACATATTTTGACTGTTTTGATCTATTCCGTCAGACAGATCGCACATATGCAAAATTATACCAGGTGCTTTTGACTTTTTATCACGACTCTATACGGATACGTAAAGAATTGCATGCTTGGTACCTTTTACTTTTTTCGCGACATTGTACATAGCTCAGAAGTTGAATATTTTTTTTGCAGGACATGTGGTTTGAATAGGGATAGTATAACAGGTGGGGACTTGCAAGTTGAAATTTGAAGTTCAAAAATGAAATAATAACTGAGAAAATATCCATATATACTAATATTTCCTTTATATATATCATTCGTATGATTTTTCTAAATACAAAAGATATATTTGACAAAAACACGTATTTTGAAAAGGAAGTTATTATTACTTAAATTCCAGAACTACGAAAAATTAATTCTCCAAACAAACTCTAAAACTATATGATCCGTAGGATTATAGTCAAATAAGAAACAACAATCATCATAAATCAACCAACATCTCATGAAGTGTTAGTCCACTTGTTAATTATAAATGTAGAATTAGTCAATTTTGAAATTGAATTATAAAATTTTGCATCGCATTACTAAAGATGTTGAATTATACCTATAAATTGTTGAAACTGGTAATATAAAATGTTAAGTTTCACTAAAAGTTGTTGGACAAACAAATGATATTGAAATCGAATATATAATGTTGGATTCAAGAGTAAAAATGTTCAACTAAACCACTGGTAATGTTGAATCTTAAATATAAATATTGCATTGAAATACTAGAAATGTTGGACCATTCCATCGGAAATAATGAGACTGTAAATATTAAATGTTGAATTCTATTGGTAGAAATATTGAGCCTATCCATTGAAAATATTGAAACTGAATATAAAATGTAGGTCAATTGAAAATGTTAAAGCTGAATATATAAATAAATATATGATAATTAAAAAAGTTAAGATCAATAAAATGTTGGTAAGAAATGTTAGGTCAATTACGGAAATGTTGGGCAACCTAAATAAATTTTGGGATTCACCGTAACTTTAAGAAAGAGTTGAGGACTGTCACAAAGTGTTGAGAAATATTAAATAGATGTTGAGTTTCATTAGTAAAGATGTTGAACCAAACCATCGGAAATGTTGAAACTGAAATATAAAATGTTGCATTGTAATATTAAAAATGTTGAACCCACCAAAGCTGTTGAAACTGAAAAATGTAAAATGTTGAGTTTCAATAAAAAATGTAAAATGTTGAGTTTCACTAAAAAATGTAAAATGTCAAGTTTCACTAGTAAAGATGTTGGACAAAGAAACAAAACTGTTAAAATCGAATATATAATGTTGGGTTCACGGAGTATAAATGTTGAACCAAACCACCGGTAATGTTGAATCTTAAACATAAAATGTTGTGTTGAAAAACTATAAATGTTAAACCATTTCATTGTAAATAATGAGATTGTAAATATAAAATATGTTGAATTATATTTGTAGAGATGTTGAGCCTATTCATTGGAAATGTTGAAATAGAGTATAAAATGTTGGTCAACTGGAGATGTTGAAGCTAAAACTATAAAGAAATATATGTTGGTTAAACAAGTTCAGGTCAATAAAATATTAGTGAGAAAAAATGTTGAGCCTATCATGTTTGGAGTTTTTTTTTTACATTCACCCATTTTTTATGTAAAAAAATGTTGAGATAGTTCATCTAAAATGTTAATTTTTAAAAAATGCAGAAAACATTCATATTGGATCCCATTTTGTTATATTAATTTTAAATAACACGATGGTCCAAACAGAATAAAAAATGGAGTTACAGTTTGAGAGAAAAATGAAATCCAAGTTTCAAATCCGAAGAAAACCCATCTCGTCACTCCTCCGTAGCACCTAGCGGGATATTGACACCTAGCGGGATACATTCATTTAGCTTTGCATGAAAAAATTCTTCTGGAAGATGTGTAGGTTCTGCGATCTGCAGGGACCAGGGAACGTTAAGCTTTCGTCTTGGCCCTACTGCCACAAGCCCATCCACCGGCTGTTCCATCCAAATTTACCACCAGATTACATAAATCGAAGCCCCATAGACGAATTCTGGAGCCCACGATCGAGCAAGCAATATGCAAACATGATTGTTATTGAGAGCAACTAACAAGGCCCGATGCCATTATTCAATTCAAGTGTTTACAAGCCTGTAAAGCGTGTATTACTGTTACATGTAACCAAGCACTTGAGTGTTGCTGCAATCACGAGATTTATTGGTCCAGATTACACCAAATGAAATACACCTGAAAACTGAAGCTGGAAGGACCCAAAAACCCCAGCCTAGCGTCCAAGGGAATTAACCGTAATAGCTTGACCTGAATTCTTGTACCTCTATCTAGTTGACATTGTGGAAGGAATCAATGATGGCATCGGCAAGATAATCGCACTTTGCCAGGGAAAGCCCAGCTAATGAAATCCGTCCATCCTTGGTCATGTAAACATGCCATTTATCTGTCATATTATCACTCTGCAAACAAAAAGATGAACATATGTTATGGTGTATGATTCAGCAATTAGTGTGCAACTGGGAACTGGAATCGAGCTGTGCCAGCTGCAGAAGTAGAAGCAGTGTTACCTGTGCTTTGTTCAAGCCAGTGTAGGAGAACATGCCAATCTGCCTCAGAATGAAAGACCAGTCCTTGCCACTCTTGTCCTTCGCGGACAAACTGTCATAGAGCTTCTGCCTTACATTCTTGATCCTCCCTGCCATCTGTTCCATCTCCTGTTTCCATTCACCAAACATAGTTGGATCACCAACTACATTGGCAACTATCCTAGCACCGTGAATTGGGGGGTTTGAGTACATGGGCCGTGCCAGTCGTTTCAGCTGGCTCTTTACCCTGCAAGCAAACAATACGGAATGTCAGACAAAAACAAGCTTTACAATGCAAGAATGGGAATATGATTGGCCATAAATTTTCCATATAAAGCAACCATTGCACACATTGTGTGTTAATCGTTATCATGTATCATGAAGGGGACAAACAGGCTGACTATAGTGCTTGCCTAAGTGCTGAATAAAATGGGAAAATTTTAGGTAGGCGGGCAATCAGTAAGAAAACAAAAGATTACCTATCTGCAACTCCTGGTGCTGAGCAGACAACATTTATTGCCCCAATCCTTTCTGAGTATAGACCAAGGTTTTTGCTGTAAGATTGTGCAACAAACACTTCCATGCCACGCTTAACAAAAAGCCTGACAGAAAATGCATCTTCATCAAGGCTTCCACTGGCAAAGCCCTAAAAGGAAAACCTACAAGTCAGTAGGAGACAAATTGTGATAAACAAGAAACAAAAGACACATGTGAAAACTACTCACCTGATATGCAACATCAAAGAAAGGCATATGCTTTTTCTCTTGAATGACGTCTGCAATTTTCTCCCACTGTTCAGGTGTTGGGTCTATTCCAGTTGGGTTGTGGGCACAACCATGTAGCAGAACAAAAGATCCTTCAGGAGCAGCCTGTTGCGCAAACAGGAAACACATGGATGATGTCATAAAGAATAATTCGGTTCACAAACGATTGTTTGTTCTCGGAACAAAAATTTTCTTTAGATGAATACACCCCTAATTGACAAAAACATTACTCCTTACACCCAGCAAAGATCATCAAATGGAAGATAGCTAGTGAAAATAACAATACTCAATCTAACTGCAAGAACACCAAGTACCTCAATGTCAGCTATCATTCCCTCAAAATCTAACCCAACAGTCTTGGGGTCATAGTACCGGTACTCTGACCAAGGTACCCTTGCATCATTGAAGATGTTCTTGTGGTTCCCTGTTAACATGCAGAATGAAGAAATTAGAAGTCAGACAATGAGGTACTTCAAAAAAAAAAACGAAAGTTCAAAACTCATGACTCGTGAGTTGGGCACATAAGCCGTGAAGAATAGTTGCAGCAACATACTAACCCCATGTGGGCGATGATATAAGTACTTTGGCTTCAGGGAAGTATCTTTGTATAAACGCTGCAGCAAGGCGTAGTGATCCAGTGCCTGAGAGAGACTGAAGTGTAGCAACCTACAGAAGAAGGTTATTAAATAAAGTTAAGTAAAATAAGCAAAGGAAACACCTCACTATCAGCATTATATAAAATCATACAAGTACAATATTAAGCAATTGGTTTCTTTCAAAAAAAACAATATTGGGCAATTGGCAGCATGGTACATACCAGTCCTTGCTTGATGACAGGGTTATCAGCTCCAAGCAGTAGCTCTGCAGTTGCTTTGTTAAATGCGGCTAAGCCTTCAATAGGAAGATACTGCACCATAAACCATAACTTCAGTCCTTCAATTTCAGATACCTAAGACAAAATAAAACTCGGGAGAAATGAATTATGGTCATTTCACTTGAGTTCCAAACTTCTACTGTACCTCTTTGTATTCTCCTTTCTCCAACATAAGATTTTCAGCCTGTGGCAAGGAAAAGAGAGCATGAAGACAGGAACTTCTTTTATTGAGAAAATTGTTTTTGCTGATTAGGCTCACCTTCTTGACTACATTGAGGACATACGGCTGCAACTCTTCTGTTCTATAGGCACCAACACCAAGATTGAGTTTCAGGTCACTTTTATCTGCTTTAAAGGCCTCTGAAACCCCAAGAATTGGGTCTGGAGGAGCCATTGGCACTCCTTCAAAACGAGAGACATCCACTGCAAGGGCCATCATGACACGGCCAAAGTTCTGCGTACAAGAAAGGAACAGTCATAACTTAAAGCATAAATTACACCATTGTACCAAGAGATGTCAAATCTTCAGACAGGACCAAACATTAAATAAAGGTGACTACAATATACAAAACTCATCCTCAATGAAAAAAAATCTTTCAAAACTAGCTAGCCTGTCAATAGTGACGTATCTTAGCTTCAACATAACAAATTCTAATGTGTATCTATCAACGCATTAAAATACAAGCGGTACTACATAAGTATTCCTATAAGAACGATGCAGCACATAGCGCACCGTGTTTTGTATTATGAGATGATCTCAGAACCCTAATACAACTCATATTTGCTTATGCTTGGACAGCTGTGTGGCCATAACTCATAAGTGAACTTGAGGTATTTCTGCATGCAAAAGCACAGTAAGTAGCATAACTCCTTTTTTTTGCGTAAGTTATTAGCATAAGTAGTCTCCATTCAAAGACGGTGGTCCTATGAAATGCTGATAGATCAGTCGTAAGCCTCTGTTGTCCTGGAAATCTATAGTAATTGATAGCATAGGAAATCAGAGAGACACTAGGATAGTAGGATTTGGCAAGAGCTACAAGTAGTCCCAATTCATGAATTGGGCATCTGTGGCGATACCCATCTCATGCTACAGCACCCAACTACCCAAGTAATTAACCAAATCAACACCACGATCTAAACAAGCATTAGAGCAATTAGAAAGCTATAAGCAGGAGATCACCTTCCTCGTGATCCCCACGCGGCAGCCGATCCTCCCCGCATTCTTCCCTCCTCCATGCACCTGCGCCCATCCACAAACGACCACGGAAGCCACTCAGACCCCGGACCACTAAACCAGCAAATGGGCAGGAACTGAGGGGTTAGGGACGGGCCTTGCCTTGGACCGGGCGGCGACGGCGGAGGCCGCCGGCGAGGAGACGGCGAAGGCGGCGGTGGAAGCCATATCCGGACGGCGAGCAGGCGGCGAATCGGAGGCGTGGGCGGCCTGCTGCTACTGGACTATATCAGATGGGATGATGCCTCTCGCTTGCGGTTGTGGGATCAAGTGGAGCTGTGGAGGGGGAGCCGAGTCTGGGCGGGTGGAAGGCGATGGCCTCGGTGTCTCCGTCACAAGGGATTTTTCTTTTTGAGAGGACGTCACAAACTGGGAGTTCGGATTTTTCTTTTTTGCTTTTCCGAATCCTGGACTGGAGATCTGGGCCCGTGGGCTGTGACTTCGTGAGCCTGCCTGTGTGTGGTTAAGCTAAGGCCGCGACACTAGATTTTGATCATGATAAAGCTATTGACCGAGGTCACATCCGGACAAAATTCAAAATGTACGCCATGTAGAGGGCGAATGCAAACAGACTTCCCCAGATTACCTCCGAACTTACTCCTTGCCACGAGAAAGGTCGGATTCGCAAGACAAGCAACTGATTGCAGTATAGTAAAAGGATGTGAATGCTAGATAGCGTTGCTGATAATATTTTTATCCCACGATGCATTTGGTCATGCCGATCCGTTTGGCGTGACTGAAATCATATTGTCGCATCACATGCATCGGCATGACAAGCCCGTCATGCTTTGCGGAGGCGCATGTGGCGTGAGAGGTATCTAATTTAATTTACCCACTTCGAACCATTTAAATAAAATGGTATTTGAAACTTAACCGTCAGGAAACTTGCCATGTACATTGTATAAGCGTAAATAATCGCTTACATGTTAGGGCAATTAAATTTACTCGCTTACGACTATCTTAATAAAATAGTATTTCAATTTCAAATGTTACGAAATTCGATATACCTAGCGTATAAGATGTAAAGATTCCATTTTATTAACATCAGCAAGACTAAATGCTATATATTTTGAAATTTATAATTTTAAAGTATGCTATATATTATCTATTTATTACTCTTGGGGCAGCTAGTAAGTGTTGGAAAAATAATTTCAGTTTGCCTATTTCTTTCCTTGAATTTAATTAAGTAATGAGTCCTAAATATTTTTAAACTCTAATAAAGCTATTTATTTCATGATTACTAAGAAACAACACAATAATACTATACATTGTAGATTGTATCATTCTCTCTTCATATGACATAACATCTTTGATTAGAAATCATAACATGATACTATAAATTAGTTTACAAGGCATGCGATGCCCACTCACGTCAAGGGCCATAAATCGAGAAGCTTCTTGATTATGCGATACACCATCTACTTTGCATGAATGTTAGAATTAAGATTATATTAGTAATCAATTAGTTTGTGTCCATTAATAGAGAGATACATGTTAGTGCATGGACACACATCCATGAGCGGACATGTCTATTCATGAGATATCTTTCTCTAGGGATATTTCCCCTTTGGACACACCCTTTCCATATGTATAAATATGTAATCACATTATTCATTAAATCAATTAATACAACTACAGATTCATTCTTCATTTTCTTGTTCTTCTACTTTCATTTCAATAGTTGCAATATATGTATTAAAATTCCCAAACTAACTTTTTATTAATTAAGGTGTGGGAATGTGGTCTGGGCCAAGATAGTAGATCAATATAAGAAAGATGTGCAAAAGAGCGTCATACGACATAAGTTTCATCTAGTCGTGCGTATACCCAGCATCGAATACAATTGAATAGGATCAATTGTAGAACAGGTGATGGTTTGAATGCAGTTAAAATGGAACAAATATATCTTGTCATGTAGACTCATCCAAGTTTGAAAATATTTAGATCTCATTAAGTCAATGTCGCAAGTAGCAGGCTATGTATTTTAGCGAAACCCTCCCAGAAAAGCTATTTGGAGCTATAATGCAGCTATAGCGGAGCTACAGACTTTAGCGTTTTTGCAAAAATTTAGTAGAATTTCCCTTATTTCAGCACATATTTGACCATTTTCAACAACACATATTTCAGTGACCAAGCCTAAGGTCTAGACTCAATTACATAGTCCATCAGAGCATCAATCACAAGCATGACTAGCCAACTCTCACCATTAATCCGGCTATATGCCTCAAGAGTAAAGTAATTTAAACTGGAACTGGAGTAACCACATTGTGTATGGACTATGGAGGGGAATCCTCCCAAAAGTCTCAGCCAGAGGATAACCAGTCCACCACCCACACGGCCACACCTATTGCATGAGTTAGTCCTAAGTACCTTGATACCTTCACGAAGGACTGAAGGAGGGGCACCGGCGGAGGGCAGGGCCAGGGGCAAATGCGCCGCTGGAGGAGTAGCGCCGCTAGCTGGAGGGGAGGCGGAGGAAGGGCGCCCTCAGCAACGGTGCGGAGGAGGGACGCCGCCAGAGGGCAGGGCCAAGGGTAGGGCCGGAGGGTAGCAACCAGTTGGGGAATCGGCGGTGCAGAAACTAGTCAGCGTTGGCTCTGCTGGTGTTGGGGAATTGGCGGCGCAACAAACAGATGGAACCGCTGGTGCTAGGGTACCACTGCTAGTGTTGTTGGAGTGGGTCGTTGCCTCGGTGGGCCGAATCGGCGAATATGGGCTCCAATTGCGTTACCGAATTCTAGCCTAATCGTCTCAGACAGCACCTGGCTATAGCGCCGCTACAATAGCGCTACCGCTATTCCGCTATTGTAGCGCTAAATAGCGCTATAGCGTGAATAGCGTAGATAGTGCAAAAAACAAGCTAAGCGTTGCGGTATGTGTGTTTAGCCTGCTATAACGGCGCTATTGCGATGCTATAGCCCGCTATTCGCAACCATGTATTAAGTAATTAAATTTATGGAAACAAAATAGGCAAAGTGACTACATCGCATAGCTATGACCCTCCAGTCCACTAAGACGCAATATGTCATATGCATGCGAGTTCCTCTTGGAGAAGCACGTGGATCGATTAACCAGCAACACCTGCTGGTGCAATCGAATCAGGAAGAGCATGCTTGTAGCATCCCTCTCTTCATCTACGGGATCAGGTGCACGACCTCAAAAGAGGGGTGACATGTTGGCATTCGCTGGTACGGTCATCTCAAATATTGTTGTGAAACTTGTCATATCACTCTCAACTTTTGGCGGGGACTTATGTGCGACACGGGCATTGCAAAACCTGGGCTTGAGTGTCCATCGGCTGCTTAGTATATTAGTTGCATCCAAGCTCTCAATGCAGCAATCTTGCTCGAAAAAATCGTTTACGGTGTTGATGCTGAGCGACATCACCACTTGTTTTCTTGAAGTTGGAGACAACATCCTGTCCTCCACCTCAAGAATGTTATGTTTCTAACGTAACCCATGGGCTCCTCCACATGATGATCCCTTGTTTAGCATGCACGAAGTCTGAGCTTAGAATATACTCGTGCTCGTCCTCGTCGGTGATGCCATCTACGCCTGCCGCTCAACCTCTTCCCTCGACGAGGTGCTACGTCATCTTGTGAAGCTGCGCCATACCTTCTCATCGGTAGTGTGGAGGTCCTTCGAGAGAGAGAGCGTGCTTTGCATTGGAGGCCAGTGAATCGGTGCTCTGGAGTAGAGAAGGGAACCTTCAATCCTATATCAAGCTAGCGTTCGAAACCGATGCGGATTGAGGTCCTTGTTCGAATCGATTTCATTTGTGCTAGATATAGGAAACTATTAATGCTATGATGCTCGGATTAGCGGAGGTCCTTGTTCGAATCGGTTCCATCAGTGTTGAAAAAAATATTACTACAATCTGACTTGTATTAGAGTTCATGTTCGAATCGGTTTTGCCGGTTGCCATCGCCGCTTCGAATAGTGGGCCGTCGGTAGGCTGGCTTGTTTGTGGTGTGTGAAGATGGTGGTTGAGATGGGCCTTGTGAAGCAAAGGAGCTAAGGATGGTAGCGGATCGGGTTCAGAGCAGATATCCACGGGTTTCGTGTCCGCGGGTTTCAGTTTTGGTTCCTAGTTTTCGTCCACAATTTTTCGGGTTCGGATACCCGAAATACTTCAGGTTTGGGATAGATTTAAGCTTAATATCTACCCGTGGAGCTCCATCGGGCCCCCGAAATATTGAGCCCACTAAAAACCCACCTAGCAAACCCTAGGCATATAACGCCCTCCGTCCCGCACTCAAGCGCCCCCGGCCTCCCGCACCCCACGTCCCCGCTGCCCCGCGATCGCGAGGCCGCGACTCTCGGTCTCCCGCACGCAGCACGCTGCTAGCCTCACCTAGCCGGCCCGCCGCGCCCGCCTCCGGCCTCCTACTCCTCCGCCCCGCGCTCCGCCGCCCCGCCCGCCGAGCACCAGTGGAGCCGCGACCTGCCCTCCTCCTCCACGCCACACCACGCCGGCCGGACGCAGGCCTTCCCCCATTGACCGAGCCCTCGTGCTTGCGCCCACCCTCCTCCTTCGCGCAGGCCCCGCGCCGTGTCGGCCGTTGTCCTCCTTCTTCGTCCGCCCCGCGCCGACCGTCGCCCTTCTCCTTCGCGCAGGCCTCGTGACACGCGACCGTCGTCCTCCTCCTTCGCCCGTCGTTCTCTCCTTGCTCAGCACATTCCCCCGCCGACGCCGCGCGTCCTCCCCTCCGTGGCCGCCCGCTCCTCCCCGCCGTGGCCGCGCAAGCCCCAGCTGCCACACATCCTCCTCACCCGCCGCCCGCAATGTGTATTCTCAGATTTCGGTTAATCCATTGGGTTTCGAATGTCCGCAGGTTTCGGTTTTGGGGATGGATTTTAAACCCGAATAGGTGTTCGGGGTGGAATCGGGTTTTAGGTTCGGGTTTCGGTTTTGGGTGCCCAGACACTTCACCCGAACCGAATCCACCCCATTGCCATCCTTAGAAGGACCGCGGCTGACGACATCAAAGAAATCCAAGAAAAATGTCCATCTCCTTTCTCCTTTTCAAAAAGGTCCCTCCACTCCTAGACGCGGATAGGTGAGCCCTACTTATTTTCCTTATATATTTAAAAGCTAGCAAAAAAACCTATCCAGATAAACAAACTCATTTTTTTAAAAATAAAAACACCAAGCTTTGTTTTGTGGTCACTATCTTTTTATAGATGAAGATAGGATTTTATAAATCATTGGACAACCTACATCTAGCAATACAGGGTTGAGGCCAACCAAACATGGTGACCATCCTCGTAAGTACAAGCTACCATGGCTAGATTATGAGTCTGCATGCTAGAATCCCTATCTTCATGCACAAACTGCACACAGTATAAAGCTTTTGCTCTTTCTTGAATATCTATAAGGATCATGTAAGATCATATAGCAGCCTTCTTGATATTCCTGACAACATTGAGGAAGTCTGTTGGTTGTTGCCTTGGCTTGTTGCTGTCAGTTTTTGTTCAGTTCAGTAGTTCATCCAGGCCCAGTAAATCCGAAGACAGCCCGGCCCATGAGCAATAGGCCTGCTTTTGAAGCCTCATCCCCCCCGGCCAACCCTAACACCAAGCAGTCGAGCAGCGCCCCTCCTCCCGCCAAAACCTCCACCGTTTTCCCGCCAAATCCCTCCTCTATTACTCTCTTCCCGCCACCATCCATCCGCACCCCTCGCAATCCTCCCAGTCCATGCCCACGCACCCGCATCCCTCTCTAATCCGCCGCCGCAGCAGCAGCCATGTCTGGTTGGGACGAGGGCGCCGTGTTCTACAGCGACCAGGCGCAGTTCCCCCGCGGCGGCCCCGGCGGCGATCCAGCCGCCGACCTCACCCGCCACTCCGCTCTCCGCAAGTTCAAAGAGTTCCTCCGCGGTTTCACCGGCCCCACCGGCGACTTCCCCTACCGGTACGCCCCCCATCACTCTCTCCCACTCTTTTCACTCTCCCCAGATTTGGCGTCTCCATGGCGAAACAAAACTTACTCCCGTGTTCATCTGGTTCAGTGAGAGCCTAGTACACAACCGCGACCATGTCAACGTCGCCATCGAGGACCTCGACGCCTTCGACGCCGAGCTATCTGACAAGATCCGCAAGTCGCCCGCCGATTATATTCCGTTGGTGCGTTGTCTTCTCTGAAATTTAGTTAGTTACCTGTGTGCACCGTGGTCCGTGGAGCTGTGTCTGACTTTCACACATGGGTCTGTGTAGTTTGAGACGGCCGCGTCCGAGGTTCTCGCCAGCCTCCGTTCGAAGGTCGCCGGTGAGACCGGGGAGATGGAGGAGCCCGTCACCGGAGATGTCCAGATCTTCCTCTCCTCCAAGGAGAACTGCCTGTCCATGAGATCTATTGGGGTCAGTTGTGAAACATTTCTTAACGGGATTCCCGTGTTGACTGTATTTCAGAGAATTCATTTCAGTGCTGCTGTTTGAAATTTCAGGCGGATTACATGTCAAAGTTGGTTAAGATTGCGGGAATTGCAATTGCAGCATCGAGAGTGAAAGCCAAGGCCACTCATGTAACTCTTCTCTGCAAAAACTGCCGGAGCGTGAGGACAGTGGCTTGCAGGCCAGGCCTTGGCGGAGCTATTGTGCCACGATCGTGTGATCATGTTCCTCAGGTATATTTCCTCAGCAATCCACTCAATTGTTGCAAAATCCCCCTTTTTTTGGGGAAAGGGGAACTTTAAGTATTCCCCGACTTGAACTCTTTAAAGACTGTATTCAGGCACAAGTAACATCCACAATCTACTCCAAAACAATCTTACATGCAACAGAAAAGAACATCTAGACAGACTTGTTCAGACTGTATTATTTTATCGTTAATGGTTATTTTCTGACAGTTATATATGTATGTGATTGCTTACCCTTAGCCTGGAGAAGAGCCTTGCCCTCTGGACCCCTGGATTGCAGTCCCTGATAAGAGCAAGTATGTGGATCTCCAGACCCTCAAGATGCAAGAGAATCCTGAGGTTAGTTGCTACTCATCCTTGCAGACTGTAGTTGAGTCAAAGCAATCCTGATTTGTAGTGTTTTGCTGGTGTCTGTTAAAAATGTGACTGACGACGATCTCCTTTTTGCTAGGATGTTCCAACTGGTGAGCTTCCTAGGAACGTGCTACTTTCTGTAGATAGGCACCTTGTTCAGACCATTGTTCCAGGGACTAGATTAACTGTTGTTGGCATCTACAGCGTCTACCAAGCATCTGCTAAGTATGATGAATCTGAAGCTTATTTTGTCTGTTTATTTATCTGAACTGGGTCAAGTACATGACTAATAATGGTGTTGGATTCACTTTGCAGCCAGAAGAGTGCTGTTGGTGTTAAACAGCCTTACATTAGAGTTGTTGGTTTGGAGCAATCTAGAGACAACAACTCGAATGGCCCCTCAAATTTCACTCTTGATGAGGTGGTTTCTTTTTTCAAGGTTTTCGTTGGTAACAAAGTTTGATCTATCTGTAAGGTTAATTTTTCTTGCTGCCTTGTAGGAAATGGAATTCAAAGAATTTGCACAGAGGCCAGATGCATATGCCAAGCTTTGCTCAATGATTGGCCCTTCAATTTATGGCCATTCTGATGTCAAGAAAGCTATTGCATGCTTGTTATTTGGGGGATCTAAGAAGGTATACCATTCTTATCAAGTGACTGATATGTTTCCACTGAAGCAATGCTAATCCGTTTACCAACTGACAGTGTTCTCATGCTGTGCTTTGAACTACTCTTACTGCAGAGGCTACCTGATGGTGTCCGATTGAGAGGGGACATTCATGTCTTGCTTCTCGGTGATCCATCCACAGCAAAATCACAGGCAAGTATCGTTTGATGATTTTATAGCATTTACTTTGATGGCAAAATAAAGTGACAATAAAACTCATTTGTCATACACCTCTGGTTTGACATTATGTGAATTTGTACTTTAATTCAGTATGAGTAATTTGACACTACTGTGTATGATTGTTTTGTCACTATTTAAAAGCAAAGGTCTGCTTTGCATCATGTGAACTTGTACTTTAACTCAGTATGAGTAGTTTGACAGTACTGTGTATGATTGCTCTGTCACTATTTAAAACTAAAGGTCCCTAGTTCGTTGACATGCATGCCTATGTTTCGACAGTTCCTCAAATTTGTAGAGAAGACAGCTCCTATTGCAGTCTATACATCTGGAAAAGGTTCCTCTGCAGCTGGTCTTACGGCATCTGTAACACGGGATAGTAGCTCGGTAGGTCTATTTCACTGAATTGTTTGTTGTTCACTGAAGTTCTGTTTCAAAGGCTGTAAACAGTTCTTTTCCTCTTCAGCGTGAGTTTTATTTGGAAGGAGGGGCCATGGTTTTGGCTGATGGTGGAGTTGTTTGTATTGATGAATTTGACAAGATGAGACCTGAAGACAGGTAGACATCAATTTAGATGTTCTTGTGAAACTAGAATAAACATAATAATCTTCCCTTTTTTTTGGCGTGCTTTCTTGAAACCACATTAACCTAGTGCCCCTTCTTTTTTTGCAATTCCAGAGTTGCAATTCATGAAGCCATGGAGCAGCAGACAATATCTATCGCCAAGGCTGGTATTACAACAGTACTCAATTCAAGGACTTCAGTTCTTGCTGCTGCCAATCCAATTGCAGGACGCTACGACGATCTTAAGGTCGATGAACATGTTTTTATTTACTCTCCTATTTACTCTCCAAGTGTTCACCTTTTTTTTTATAACTGTTGTAGTTATATATGTGAGACAATTAATTTGACAAATATTTCTTTTGCTGTTTACCAGACTGCACAAGATAATATTGATCTGCAGACGACCATTCTTTCTAGATTTGATCTAATCTTTATTGTAAAAGATATCAGAATGTATGATCAAGATAAGGTATGAAGCAAAATTCTTTCTTCAGCTTCTCTGTGCTATCTGAGAGACTAAATGCAACTTAAAAAATGTAGCGTATAGCGAACCACATTATCAAGGTGCATGCCAGTGGTGCTGCTGCCTCATCTAAGAACACAGAGGCAAGTGAAGGAGAGAATTGGCTGAAAAGGTACTGCCCATCTTGCCTTTTCTGTTGTAAAATTGACTTTATTTTCTTGGCTTCTGATGTATACTATTTTTATATATAGGTACATTGAGTACTGCCGTGCTACTTGCAAGCCACGGCTTTCAGAAAAAGCAGCTGAGATGCTGCAAAACAAATATGTTGAGATTAGACAGGTATGCACTGGACATTTCCACACAATTAACTGGTTTAGGATTCTATTCCTCTTATTCCAGATGTCATTCGCATTGCTGACCCGAGTCCAAAATTTCCTTTAATATAGCCCTTCATATGTGTTTATCTTCTTCGTTTTGCAGAAAATGAGACAGCAAGCTCATGAGACAGGGAGGGCCGCAGCGATTCCCATCACGGTGAGGCAGCTTGAAGCCATCATACGTTTGAGTGAATCTCTTGCAAAGATGAGATTGTAAGTACTACACATGCTACAGTTGCAGAGGCCATATATTTTTTTCCATTTCTTAAAAACACATGCTACAGTGGAAGATGTGTATATATCCATTCTCGTGTGCTATGCTTCTAGTTTAATTGTTTCATTACATTCATGACTGATGTTTGAATGACTCTTAGGACAAGCGTGGCTACACCAGAGCATGTTGAAGAGGCATTCAGACTATTCAATGTCTCCACAGTTGACGCCGCAAGATCTGGAATCAACGAGCATTTGAACTTGTCACCAGAGATTGCAAACGAAATCAAGGTTAATCTTTGCAGCCTGAAGTTAAAAATTCAGTTATCTAACCTTGCATTTTTGTAATGCCTTCCATTTTGTTCTGACAGCAAGCGGAGGCACAAATAAAGAGAAGAATGGGCATTGGAAGCCACATATCTGAGCGGCGGCTGATTGATGAACTAACTAGGATGGGAATGAATGAATCCATTGTAAGGATCTCATGATATATGCCTGAAATAATATTCAAGTTTTAAGCACACGTTTTCTGATAATCTCATCACTCAATGTGTTTCAGATCAGAAGAGCCCTTCTGATCATGCACCAAAGGGACGAGGTGGAGTACAAGAGAGAGCGCCATGTGATCGTCCGTAAGGCTTGATCTTGATGTGGGTGGAGAATACATATCAATGACATTGGAGGCGTCCTCTCCACAGCTGTGTGTATACCGTCAATGGAACTGCAACCCCTTCCCGGAGGACGAGGCACGCAGGCTCTAGCTTATCTCTGACTGGAATACTGTGATCTCCACAAGAATGGATGAATTTCTTGCATCGTAGAGATAGCCAGATGTGTAGCTGTACCACAATAGTCTGTTGCTGTGATCCTAAATTATCCAGTGTGATCATGTAGGCTTAGCTTTGGAACCAAAGTTCTAAACCTGTACTACTTACTCTAACTCAATTCATGGATGCAAAAGTTGTTTTTTCTGCATCTCAATTTGTGGCGAGGAATCAGTGCCCTGAAGCAATACAGTGTGTAGTAGCAAGACAGGATGTGTGCATTCACAGGGGAACAAGTGGTGATGACTGCTACAATACGAGATGAATTCAGGAAGAGTTTACAGGTTACATACAAGAAACACAACGCTGAACGGTGGTAGAAACCTGACTGACTGAAGTAAACACGTAACCAGTGCTCAGATCTCTCTCACTTGCAGGGGTAACAAATTAAGACTCAAAGAGACGCATACGGCGGCTTATCTTCTTACACGGTGTAGCTCTGCTGGATGGTGTCGATGTCGAGCCCCTTGAGCTTGACCACCGACTCGACGTGCCCCTTGAGCGTGTGCAGCTCCCTGAGCCTTGCCATCTCCGCGCGCTTGGCGGCCTGCTCGGCGAGCTCCGACAGCTCGCGGTAGCTGTTGGTGTCGCCGAAGAGGTCGGAGCTGGTGGTGGCCTGGTTGAGCCCGTGCAGCGTCCTCTGCGCCGTCGCCCACTGCGCCTCCCGCTCGCCCTTGCCGTAGTCCGTCCTGTTGGTGAAGGCCGTCTTGTTGTTGATGTTGTTCCAGGCCTTGCCGCTGAGCGCGTAGCGGATGGCGAACTTGAGCACGTCCAGCGGGAAGTAGGTGACGATGCTGAACACCCAGATGGCGGCGCCCCAGCCCCAGCCGATGCCCTGCATCTTGCAGAACTCCCAGTTGGCGTACACGGCGATGCACGTCGCCACCAGCTGCGCCGCCAGGAAGGCGATCACCAGCAGCGCGCCGGGCCGCTCCACGAAGGACCAGCTCCGGGACCGGGTCACGAAGATGAGCGCCTGGCTGATGATGCTCACTTGCAGGTACAGCGCCGCCATCAGCTCCTTGTCGTTCTCCTTGATGGAACGGACGCCGAAGGTCTTGGTGAAGAAGTCGGTGTCGTGGGCGAGGTAGAAGAAGAGCGCCGTGGTGAGGGCCATGTAGGTGCCCAGCACGATGCCGGTGGCGAAGATCTCCTTGAGCTTCCACGAGTCCGGGGTCGGGGACGGCTTCACGCGGTCCTTGGAGATGGTCATGATGGTGCCGTCGTTGAGGATGGCGATGATGAGCACCATGAACGGCGCGAAGTCGAACTCCCAGACTAAGGCCACGAGGAGGAACCCCAGCACGATGCGGATGGTGATGGACACCGCGTAGATGGTGTAATTCTTCATGCGCTGGAAGATGGCGCGGCTGGTGAGCACGGCGCTCACGATCACGCTCAGCCCGGGCTCCGTCAGCACGATGTCCGACGCACTCCGGGCCGCGTCCGTCGCGTCATCCACGGCGATCCCGATGTCGGCCTTCTTCAGAGCCGGCGCGTCGTTCACGCCGTCCCCGGTCATGCCGCAGATGTGCTTCCGGTCCTGCAGCCGCTTCACGATCTCGTACTTGTGCTCCGGGAACACCCCGGCGAACCCATCGGCCTTCTCGATCAGCTCGTCGATGTTGAGCCCGCCCATCTCGCCGGTCTTGTTGTCGCCCAGCAGGGTGGTGGAGGGGTACATGTTGCTGCCCATGCCCAGGCGCCGCGCCGTCTCCTTGCCGATGGCCAGCTGGTCGCCGGTGATCATCTTGACGTTGACGCCGAGGTGGAGCGCGCGGCGGATGGTCTCGGCGCTGTCGTGCCTCGGCGGGTCGAACAGCGGCAGCAGGCCGATGAACTGCCACGGGTCGCCGGCGCTCTCCTTGCTCTTCTCCGGCACCTGCTGGTACGACACGCCCAGGGAGCGGAGGCCCCGGTCGGCGTAGCTGTCGATGAGGGCGTGGATCCTCTTCTCGGCGTCCTTGCTCAACCTGCACAGCTCGATGATCTGCTCCGGGGCGCCCTTGCTGACCCTGTGCCAGTCGCCGTTGCCGTCGACGTAGGTGATGGCCGTGCGCTTCTCGACGGGGTTGAAGGGGAGGAAGTGGACCTCCTTGATACCGGCGCGGGCCTCCTTGGGGTCGGCGAGCATGCCGACGATGCAGGTGTCGATGGCGTCCTGGTTCTCGACGCGGGAGGCCCTGGCGGCGTAGAGGAGCACCATGTCCTTGTCGACGCCCTTGCCACACACCTCGATGAGAGTCTTGTCGACGGTGAGCTTGTTGAGGGTGAGGGTTCCCGTCTTGTCGCTGCACAGCACGTCCATGCCGGCCATCTCCTCGATGGCAGTCATGCGCTTGGTGATGGCGCCCTGCTGTGAGAGGCGGTGGGAGCCGATGGCCATGGTGACGGAGAGCACGGTGGGCATGGCGATGGGGATGCCGCCGATGAGCAGGACGAGGAGGTTGTCGATGCCATCGCGGTAGGCGCGGTGCTGGATGGGGTACATGACGATGATCTCGATGACCATGCCGACGGCGATGGAGATGATGCAGAAGTTGCCGATGGCCGTGAGCACGAGCTGGAAGTGGCCGACGTTGTTGGTGCTGTCCACCAGGTGTGCCGCCTTGCCGAAGAAGGTGTGGACGCCGGTGGCGATGACGACGGCCTCGATCTCGCCCTGCTTCACCGTGGAGCCCGAGAAGACCCCCTGGCCCGGGTGCTTGTTCACCGGCAGCGACTCGCCGGTGAGCGCTGCCTGGTCGACCTTGAGCGGGTCGCCCTCTAGCAGCCTGGCGTCGGCGGGGATGATGTCGCCGAGCTTAATGCTGATGATGTCGCCGGGGACGAGGATGGAGGCGTCCTCCTCCTTCCACTTGCCGTCCCTGAGGACCTTGGTCTTGGGCGCGAGGCCCGCCATGAGTGCCGCCGCGGCGTTCCCAGCGTTGTTCTCCTCGATGAAGCTGATGGTGGAGTTGATGAAGAGGAGGACGGTGATGCCGACGAAGTCCTGCCAGTCGGGAGGCTTGCCGCCGCCGTTGGCGAGGACGATGGCCATGAGCGCGGCGGACTCCATGACCCAGGAGAGAGGGTTCCACATGAAGCCCAGGAACTTGAGCAGCTTGCTCTCCGACACCTCCTCCAGCTTGTTGGGGCCGAAGATCTTGAGCCGGTTCTCGGCCTCCGCGCTGGAGAGCCCCTGCTTGCTGCATTTCAGGTGCTGGAACACCTCCTGGACCGGGACGGTCTCCTGCAATTGACATGGTGTCGTGCCGTGTCAGCCAGAGGAAAGCAAAGGAGGAAAGGAAACGTGAATCATGTGACGACGAAGTGGGAGAGGCGTATGTACGAGGTCGACGGTCTCGTTGCGGACGTCCTCGAGGGAGATGGACGCCATGCTGTTTTATTAGTTGATGAAAAGGGGATGGTGATGGGTGGAGGTGCCAGCGGCGGGGAAGGGATGGATGGTGTGGTGGTAGCGGCGGCCGCGCGCGGACACGAGGGAGGGAGAGGCGGCTCGCTCGCTCGCTCTCCCGGTTGGCCGCTCGCTCTCACTCGCCCTAAGAGCCTGCCCGCCCGGGTTAGGCCTTCATGGAACGGGACGGAGCCGGGCCCTGCCCTCACGCCTCGGTCCGTGCGCTGCTTGAAGACGAACATGCCCGAGTCCCCCGGTGGCCCTCTTATACCTTCCCACCGGCCCAGCCGTTGCGCGCGGGCGGACGGTTGCATGCCACGCCACGCGACGCCCGCGCCGCGCGTTGCCGAGCCGTGCGGCCGACCGCTGCCTCCTCTCCTCTCTCGGCAGCGAAGCCACCCGGGCTCGCGTTGCAAATTTGGAAACCGGCGTGCCGCCAGCGTCCATTTGGAGGACAGGTGTACGACGACCGTCAACAAATGAACAAACTCTAACTCATCGGTCCCGAACAACGTCAACAAATGAACAAACTTTAACTCTCGGTCCCGAACAAAACGGCAAGAGCGAGGTGAAACGCCATGTTTCAACTGACTGTCTCGCCTACTATTTCTTACTGCTTCTTTTGCATGCTTCTTCGGTCAAGTACACCAGCAGCATGCTTCTTCGGTTAAGGACACCAGCAGCAAGTTAGATTATGTGTTTCAGACATTTCAAAAAAAAAAAGCATGTGTGTTTACGAATGCTCAATGTGACATATGAGATGCTAAAAGTTTTTTAAAGCGTCTGCCCCACCTTTGCTGTGATATTCTGTTACGAATCGAGCTGCTGGGTTTGTACGACCACAACATTCATTAAAACCAAACAAAATCAGCCGATAGAACAATCCTAACAAAAGGACCGTTTTATTGATTGCTCCGCATAGACCACGCGCCTCCTACTCTTTTCGAACCGAAGGACTAGGCGAGAACAAATTTGCCTCACATATCATGTGCAAAGATTGCAGAGAACTCGCACAACCCAATGGCTACATGTCAACGCTATTTCGATCGCACATCCAAAATCAAAGCGTATCGAAAACTTTCACAGGAATGTCATCACGATTCACGAATCCCGCACAAAATCCATCACATCTTGCTAAGTCACCATTGCAACCTTGAAGCAACACATCAGCAAAGGTAAAAAAAAAAGAGCAAAACAATAACAGGGACTTCGATAACCAAGGGAGCATACTAGCACCAAGAGAACAATTGTGCAGGCGCATTATTCCATCAGACATAAGAAATGTTTGGTTAGTTTCTGGCAATGGAAATTTAGGAGCTCTAGGCCTCATCATCTTAACCCAACTGCGTGACACGTAATTTAACATTAAGGGAATTGAGTATTCTAATCAACTTCAGAAAAACCGGCAAAAAAGACTATGAATTAAGAAGGTGCACAATTAATTCTGGCATAACACATCATATTGTTTGAAAACTAGTTTCGCACCTACATCATCATCCAAGACATTCAGGTTATCAACCATGACGATCTGGTCACCACAACAACGGATCCACAGTTCCACACAATGCAGTGACCAGAGGAAAAAAACGGTTAATCTACAAGACCATAAATTGAAGCCGTCCAGGTTTTCTAAAGCACTTAGACCAGTACCAAACAAGATAATAACTTAGCAAGTTCAAGCATTTACTACAACTCCAGTACATGCACTGGTAATCATCTAACAAATGGTTGAATACAGACAACCAACAATACCCACAGCACTACACTCCAGATGTAATCGTCTAAGCAACAGTTGTCTGAGCCAATACAATCCAGACCTGCTCAGCAATGGAGCAAATCAGACCTGATATAAATACCAGAAACGAACCATTCGTCCATTTTCCATAGCAAATCATCATACAAACAATGAGATAGCAATGGTTGATTTATGAAAGTTATGCTAACAAAATCCTCGTGCAAGAACACTGCTAGCACAAGCACAATTCACGCATTCTATAGTACAATGTGTCCAAGAAAGGGAACTGCACAGGTCTGAAAGCTATTCTCGCATTCTATCAACAACTAACAATGGGGACATCATAATTGGCAGCATACAGGTAAAAGCAATGACTCCATTCATGCAACAGAAATAAACAAATGAATCAAATTTAGGCCTCAGAATAACTGCATCACTAAATATAGGGTAACAGGGGTCCTTTACTCATAGCAATGCAGCATGGTATCCAGAGTACTGCAACTCTCTTAACATCACCAAAATCTTAATAAAAGCATCCTGGAATCACTTCCTATCTTGCAGAAACACTGAAACACCCATAAAACATAAGATAGCTCTTAAACCCTAGCCTACCGACGCAGCAGGCGGTCCATCCCCTCGCTCAGAAGCCGAGCTTGGTGCGGCGCCAGTGCCTGCGCTTCGCGTTGTACCTGAAATAGACAGACCGCAGCAGCAAGGGGGTCAGCATCAGCCAATCTGCGTATTCTGAATCATACAAACGACAGGCACGGAGGAAGCGGCCGTCACCTGATGGTGTTGTCGGTGCGCATGCGGATCCAGTAGGGGATGGGGCGGTTCTGGCGCATCTTCTTCGCCAGCTTCTTCTTGATCCGGAAGGTCTTGTGCGACGGCTGCGCAGCCAAAGAAGCAAAGCAAACAAGAAAACGCGTCAGAGAAACATCGAAACCATGGCCGCGCAGGTCGAATTCCATGGAAGAGAGGGCCGAGGGGGTTACCATCTTTGCGGCGGAGACGAAGAAGCGGCGGCGGCGGCAGCGCGAAAACCCTAACTGCGTGAAGAGTCACAGTGGTGGACGTTGGGGATTATATAGTGGAAGCGAGAGTTGGGATAGCTTGGGCTGGATGGACCTCTCCTCCAGTGGTGGACTGAAGTGTAATGGGCCCCCAGGCCCATTAGGCTTATTGGTGTTAGATTGCTTTCTGTAAGGTAACAAGCTAGAACTTTCGGTCCATAAAGCCGGTAACGGGCTGGAATACATGGACGATAATTTGGGCCTGACGGCCTGGTTGGATGAAATTGGATCAGAATTTTCTTTTTCGTTTTCTTTTTCGTCTTGCTTATTGGTGTTTTAGAATTTGACTAAGCAAGATTCCGGGAATGTTACCATTCGGTCGTGAATTTCGCTCTGTCGCAGAAGGCGATTCCTCTCATTGATTGTTGGAGAAGTGGCGGCCGGAGTTAGGGCAGATGGGCTACCGGAGACGGTGATCTCCGCCGGGCTTAGGAAAACAGCCGGACTGACAGCGGGGCGTTTCTGCGACTGTGGTAATGGCCCCAGAAAAATTCTCCACCCGAGGATGAAATATTCCATTTCAGTCGATTCATCGCGCCATCGTTTTTTTTTTTTGTCAATGTGACAGTTAAATAACAACCGTCATGGTACCAGCTATAGATCCTGCTACCAGTACATGCGTTCCAAGTCGTAACCGCGATTCCCGGGCCGTCCAGATCCCTCACCTTCAGCCTACGGCTGCGCAATCAAGCCGATCAGGCGATCACGGCCTAAACAACAAGAACGGAACAGAAACGTCCCTCTCGAACACAGCTCAACAGTCTCCCAATGGAAAACGCGTATCCGGTCAAGGGGGAAGACCGAGATGATGCATGCATCAGGCAGCCAAAAAAACAGCTTCAGGTTCAGGTTCAGAGCAGTCTAACCTGATGATGCAGAATCCTACGGATCATCGTCGGCACCCTACCAGCATCGTGATCATGGACACGGATCACATGATCCCATGCCCACATGGGGGATTTCGGACGCTGTCTTGGCGCTCGCCGATCGCAATCCGTTTGGGACTGCATCAGGTGTGTATGAGAACGGAGGGAGAGAGAGCTCCCCGTTCATGAACCGACCGAGATTTTCTGAATACCGACAGGTCACAGGCGTCCCCCCAGCAGCAGCCTCATCTGCCGATCGAGCATTACGCGTGTCCGCAAGAGTTTTCCCGATGATTGCCATGATTAGCCGTGGGACAGTGCCCTTGCTTGCGATGATCATCGTCTGCATTAGACGGGGATAACAGGTCGCGATCACCTGATCATGCCCACATGGGCGTTTTACGTGCTGTCTGCCATGATCCATGCCCATGGCGAATGCCACCTGCCATGCTTGTGCTTTGCACTTCCATTGCCGAAACTGTCACCGGGGAAAAGATAAGACAAAAAGGGAACACATGCATGTTTATCCTGCAAATCACCAAGATTTGCTATGAATCTATCGCTCATGACCCGTGCAGTCAACTGGAAGCAACTTGAGCTAGTTCAGTCGCCTGGGTTGCCCGAAATACAGCTGAAAGAAAGCACCACTGAAGAAGAAACACAAACAAAGTGCAGGGAAAATTTTGACTGGAATTTTTCTAAATTATAAAGTTCTAGCTACGGGTTCCTGCCAAATTCAACAAACTAACGGCATCCTAAGAATAAGATCTTGTCCCAATCATTACATGTCATTCGGGTCAAATAAGATCCCACGAAACCCGGATCGCAGGCGACGTCTGATGACTGCGTTTGTCCAATGCTAAGCCGATTGGCAGTCACCAATACGATGATCGGAATTCAGATCCTCATGACTTCTGCAAGCTAGTAACAACTAACAAGTACTCATGCTAGACAGTGACAGGCGAGCTGTA
Organism: Setaria viridis; assembly: GCF_005286985.2. NCBI lineage: Eukaryota > Viridiplantae > Streptophyta > Magnoliopsida > Poales > Poaceae > Setaria > Setaria viridis. The sequence continues at coordinate 39,841,748 of NC_048263.2, read as the reverse complement.
TACAAAACTATCTTCAAAGTTCAAACCCTCGGTAAGCTGTTTATCATTGTCATATTTGCAATGGCAAGAACTCGCTGAAAAAAAAGGGGAAACGTCCATCAGGCTACCGCTCGCCAATTTTTTTACTGTCTGAACTGAAATGTCCCTGCAGCTAATTCAGGTCTGGATATTATTGTCCATTGCGGATTGGATAGGGTGGTTGGAACTCGTAGTTGACAGTAACGTGACGATGTCAGGCTCAGCACCCAAGTTGTTTATGCGTGCGCTTGGACCATCGTTTCGTTTCAGGCTTCAGCTTGTGCCCTTGTGCGTGCAGCCTTGTTAACAACCGTGCCTAGCTTCAGACTCCCAGTGTGATCCAGAGATCGCAGAACGGTTCAGAAAAAAACTTTGCAGCCAACTGTGTCGACCATGGTAAAAGGCGATTTGTTTCTATCGCCCTGAATTTCAGATGTGCCATCCTATGAATTTCGTTGAAATGAGTGGCGTTCGAGATAAATTTTGCAACGGCGATCGACTTGCGGACCATTTTGCGACCGTGACGCCCACAGGACTAGAGCAGGATTTAACAACTGCGAGCCGAGCCATGTACAGCAGCTGCCTAACAGGACAAAGCTCTGCAAGAACTGGCCTGATTTGTCCACATTTACCAGCTACGGAGTTGCATACTACGCGCTAGGCTTTAGCTGCAAGTTCCGAAATCCTTTTATGACGCGGTAATTTCGTTTCAGAATTCAAGTATTCCAACAAGTCGACAGTTCACAGGACAACCCAGAGAGGGGGAATGATGGATCATTTCCAATTTTTCATGCTCAATACTGTCATTCGCCTGTCAATACGCCGTATGGACAAACATCACGCTTAACAAATCTTAGACTGAATAAATCCAGTAACCGCTAGCAACATCGGAATCGCACTGAATTGAAATTAACCAATAGTCTGTACCTGGGAGCAAATGATCTGAAGCCGACCAGGTATCTTTCACCTCTTCAGAGGAGCAGAAGCCATGGATCCCGCCGCAGCGCCATGCGCTCAATCCCACGTGGCTCCAGAGACCGTTTGCGCTGCGCTAAGCTGCGAGAGGCATCTATCAGTCCATCCATCCTGCTCAGTCGTAGGCTGCGCAGCTAGCTGAGCCTACACTACGGCCACAACGCGCGTAGGGCTGCGTGCGCTGACGAAGACGATAAGCCGATAAGCAAGCGCGTCGCATGTACAGCCGCACATGCGCGCGCGCGCGCGCCAACGGCCAACCTCTCTTCGACAGCGAGTAGTACGTGGTAGGCTGGTAGCCCCCCTGAATGCTGCATGCGCTGCATGCTCTTCTTCCCAAGGCCGCCGTGGGAGTTGGCGCCCCGGTAGCTAACGTCACTGGCTCGCTGGTCGCTGCCCGGCTTCGTCACCGCCGGCCGGCCGCCGGCGAAGCATGCGGATGCTGATGAGCGCGAGCTGATCGATCAGCGGTTGGGCTACACCAACCTGCGACGGCGCAGTAGTACCATGCGAGACGTACGGGGACCATCCTAGCTCCCTCGGCTTGGTTTGATTTGCATCTGCTGCTCTTGGGGCAGAACGCATCTTTATGCACTGCCATGTTTTCGGCTGGTTTTGTTTCAGTCTCAGTACTGATCAGGCAAGAACAAGCACTGCAGTCATGACATACACAGCGTCAGACGATGATATTCTTGCATGCCTCTTTTAGATTAAGGATCTTGCGTGCCTCTTGGAGTCGATCGATAGACGCTGGTCATTTATTAGTTTTGCTCTAAGTCCTTTTAAAAAAAATTATGATCAAATTTATAAAAAAACATATTAACGTCTACGGTACAAAATAAATACACAAATCTAAAACATTTTATATTGGATTCATACGTAACTAATTTGATGCTGTAGTTAGCGCTACATTTTTCTATAAATTCAATTATTTTTTAAAAACAAATAACTTAGGATAAAAGTAAAAAGACATGAAGAGAGTAAGGCCCTGTTTGGTAGAGCTTCGGCTTCTCATAAAATGGCTTCGGCTTCTTCGGTGGAGTGGCTTTTTTAGTGAAGCTGAAGCCGTTTTGCAAAACGTTTGGTAAAACAGCTTCTCAATGGCAATATATGTAATTTTATGATCACTTAATGCTTGGAGAGAGAGGAGAAGCTGGTGAAGCCACTTTTTTCGGCTTCTCCTCTCTAGTGTAAGCCGTTTTGCGGCTTCTTCCCGGCTTTGGTGGTGAAGCCGTTTTGAAATTGGCCTTTGGTAGGGCTTCACCAAAAACCGGTGGAGAAGCATTTTGAGAAGCCCTACCAAACGGGACCTAAGATGCACGAGTGAGCCGAGAAGAGTCGGGGGTGAGCAACGCGGTCGTGCTGTTTCAACTAACAGCGTAGGATCATATCGTCCTCCTGAGTCCTGACCTATATGGGCAGTATGGCCGTCCTAGTCCTATCACAGTTCATTTTATTAGTACACACGAGCTATCCGGAGGGCTGATGTAGGGGCTCACGTGTGCCATGTCTTCTATACGCTCGCTAGGGTTGTGTGGTTTAATCTTTGATGGCGCCAGATTTGGGTGCATGCACGGGCAGGAACGGTGCATTGGTGCTTGGAGATTCCACCCTACTCGGCGCCTTTTCCCCGGCATCTCATGTGTCTGATTTGCATGTGAGCTCGTGTTTGTCGGGCTCGCACCGTTGCACGTTCCCGGCCGACGGCACGGGAGACGCCACGGGCAATCTCCAGCATGCTCCCTTGTCTCTACGGCGAAAGGTCAGCTAGCACAAAGCAGTACTCGTCAACACAGGGCTGTGAAAAATCCTTGCCGATGCCCTATGATCTCTCTCTCTCTCTCTCTCTCTCTCTCTCTCTCTCTCTCTCTCTCTCTCTCTCTCGTGTCTAGACACACACTTTTTCATGAACATCCCTGCATGCTATTGCTATGCCTAGAGAGAGCATCTTTTGGATTTGTGATGTGAATCTCACCATGTTGCCACAGTAGTGCTCCACTCGGCCTAAAAGTTCAGCACAGTTGGGTGATAGCTCACAACAAGCATGACGACGGCGACAAGGATTGGCCAGCCAGAGGACTAGAGGAGGAAAGGAAGAGGCAGAGAATACCCACGAGAAGACCAATCAAACCACACCCAAGTACCCAACTCAACTCAAAGGTGGCACGAGGTGGGCCCCCAACGACCGTAGAGACATCTACGTCGGCCCACCTGGTAGCCGAGACCCAAGAGTAGATTCCCGTTTGCCCTCCCCTATTTATAGGGCTCCCCTCCATGTCTCGCGAACGACGAACCACTCCCTCCCCTGCATCATAAATATCTCTAGCTCTCCACACGCGCGCAGACGAAGCGCGAAGCCACCGAACGAGCCGAGGACGACCACGATCGAAGGGACCCATCATCGCCTGACAGGAGGGCAGCTCGCCGCTAGAGGAGCCGTCGCCGTCGTCGACCGCCGGCGCCGCGCCGTCCAGCAATGGCCCGGCCGCAGCAGCGGTACCGCGGCGTGCGGCAGCGCCACTGGGGTTCCTGGGTCTCCGAGATCCGCCACCCTCTCCTGTGCGTAGCGTATAGGCCATGCGCCCGACCTGCTCTCGCTTCGTCGTCGTCGTCGTCCGGTCCTTGATCATGACGCGTTGGCTGGGGATTTGCTGCAGGAAGACGCGGATATGGCTGGGCACGTTCGAGACGGCCGAGGACGCGGCGCGGGCCTACGACGAAGCGGCGCGGATCATGTGCGGGCCGCGCGCGCGCACCAACTTCCCCGCCGACGCAGCCGCATCCACGTCGTTCCTCTCCGCGGCGCTCGTGGAGAAGCTGCACCGGTTCAACCTGGCGTCTGTGCAGGCCGCGCAGCGGCAGAGGGAGGCGGCGGCGGCGGCCGCCTCCTCCGCCGCGGCCTCGGCCGCAATGTCGATCGGCGGCGACGCCTGGACCGCCTGCGACTCGGGGACGCCGACGGCCGCGGAGTGGGGCGGGAGGTTCCTGGAGGAGCAGCACGTGGAGCAGATGATCGAGGAGCTGCTGGACTCCAACTTCTCCATGGAGATATGCTATTAGTTAGCTCTCTGTTCTTGCACCGATGAGCTGCTTGCTCTCTGTTCTCCTGTGTCAGCCGCTGCAGAGCTGCTTGCTCTCTGTTCTTGCACCGATGAGCACTGCAGCTGCGCCCCTGCTTTTGCATGTGTGCGCGTTGCTCTGCATCCGTGCATAGTAGTCTGATTGTACGAGTTTTCCACCTGGTAGTGTATAGTACTCGTAAGTAGCACCAGTATATGTTGTGCATTTTCATCCGTGCAGAAGGCCCCGGGCAAAATAGCTGAATCGATAGACTACGACGTTACTCTACCCGCACTGTTCATGCATCATAGCCCATGTTTTAAATCGTGGGCTAAGACATTTAGCACTCATCCTCATCAAACATTTAATAACGGGCTAAATAGAACTATAACGGCAAATAACCGCTAAATTGTACATGGAAGCAAATAGCGGTATCCCAGCTACATTGTAGACATATTTGTAGGGAGAAGGTGTTTCATCAATCAAGGAGGGAAAGAATGGAAATGGTGGGATCCAGTGGCGCAATATTTTTTTCTTCACCGATTTGCCTTCTCCGAGGCACCGTATCTACATGTAAGTGAGTTACAATGACCCTCCAAGTCGCCGACCCGAGTTCGAGTCACGGATCTAACCGCGGATGGCTCCCAGATGACACAACAAGATAAGTTCAGGGACTGTCGTTGTAGTTTACTCACGAAAAAATATTCTTATTTATTATAGGAAAGGAACTACATGATCACAAATAAAGGTGGGATGGAATTTTGTTTTGCCATGGTTCATTGGATCGCCATAAAACTCATCAAAATACCTAATTCGGATTGCAAAGCAGGGGAAATTGGATATCAATGAACTAGCTAGCAGAGTAAAGCTGAGCCACTACTGTTATTGCCTCGTTGGTGTCACCACCTGCATCGAACTACTAGACTGCACCACACATGCCTCTCTTCACCTATTGGTTCCAGGGGGCAAATAAAATGGAGGTCACTGGCTACATGAGATCCATTCCATTCCATTCCATTCCATACAGGCAATCAGGCGTAGGCCATCGTCTCGAGGCCTCGACTCTTCAAACACCTGGCGAGCCGCGAGCGCATGACGCTGACGAGCACATCAGTATACATCACTCAGGTTTCAGGTTTATCAATCAAAGCGAGCCCGGCCCTGTGATGACGGACGGGACGGCATGCCGGCATGGATATCCAGGGAGGATTCACTTCGCCACGGCCCACTGCTGCCGGCATGTGCCGTGCCGACGTCGCCCCCGCGCACGACATGCCAGCCGCGGTCAGCCGCCCCCAGCCAGCACCCTGAAACCCAAACCTGCAAGGGACATCAGGTGCTCGCTACCTTTCGCGCAGCTGGACTGATCGGCCCCGCCCTGCCTCGGCCAAGGACAGGGAGGCCCGGAGATGAGCGCGGCAGCGGCAAGTAGCATCTGCCGCGTCGCAGTTTTCCTCGGCACCATGGGTGGTGGTCGCGCGAAGCGGGCAGCCAGGGTGCGTGCTCGTGAGCCTCGGTCGCGGGTCTGCCTGTGCAATTTTCTTCTGATCGAAAGCTGCTGCTTTGCTCTGTGTTTCCTGGATCCTGATCGTGACGCCTGTTCAGTTTGATTCCTTCTCGTGTCGCATCATTGCTCCTACGGCCTATGCAACATGTTCTTCGTTCCATTTATGTAAGGCCTTGTTTAGTTATCAATTTGGGAGTGTCAAAGTTGGGATTTTGTCATAAATGCGTAACCGTAGCATTTCGTTTGTATTTGTGAATTATTGTCCAAACATTGACTAATTAGACTCAAAAGATTCATCTCGCAAAGTACAACAAAACTGTGCAATTAGTTTTTGATTTCGTCTACATTTAGTACTCCATGCATGTACCGCAAGTTTGATGTGATGGAGAATCTTTTTTTTGCATAGTGCTAAAGTTGAAAATTTAGGGTAACTAAACATGACCTAAACCAAGCTGGCTTATCTGAAGCTCTTAGCACGATTCGGTCATGATCCAATCCTTGCTCTTAGCCAGTTCGCACGTTTGCAGTAGTCTAGTGGCTTGCGGCTAGCTGGATTCCTGCAGAGAGGAAAGAAGATAGATAGGGCACCCGACACACGCAAGGACTCTTATCGCTTTGTTGCTCCTCTGAGATGGTGGGGCAGTCAAATTTTTTGTGGTTCCAAGGATAAGGCCTGGCCCTAGCTGGTTGCAGTCCTTGTGATCTTGCTGCCCTAAGATTTTGCGGGGACAGATGATTGAGAGGGTCAGGGGAGGAATCGTGCATGACGTGTTTCGGTGTTCGTGGGACACAGCTGAAGCATCCCTTGTGCTCCTGCCTCCTGCTCGGGTGCCACTGTCTCTGCTTCCGCATGTTCCCTCCTCTTCGGGGGGAAGTCACAGATATCACCCGAGACGGATTAAAATTTCAGGTGCTTTTTTGGTTTGTTAATCAACTGGTCATGAAATGATAGCTGTCACTTGGCACCAGGGCGTAGCCCTTCATCTCTCAGTCAATTCCTATTTTGTACAGAAACATCTTTACTTTTTTTTTTCGTTTTCAGCTGATCTGAAGTACAACGAACATATTTTTGTATAAGGAAGACATGAATAATGAAATTCGAATAAATTGGAACGAAAAGGGAAAGCAGTCTGGCCCGATGTATTCCGTACATGGGCCAACTCGGGCCCTCTTAGCTAACACATTGGGCCGTCAGATTTGAGCGGAGCGTTCACTCGACTTCGTTGTTTCCTCCCCGCAGCCGTCGCCACTCTTCTCCGACCTCCGCGTGCCCGCTGCCCCCGTTCGAAAATTTCCCCTTGTCGAGGGTTTCTCTCCTCCCCCCAAATCTCCATCCGCATCCCCTCGCGTCGCGAGATCCTGCTCTCGGCGGAGCTGACGCGATGCCGCCGAGGAGGAGGCGGCGAGCGCCGCCCTCCAAACCGCAGCCGCAGCCGCAGCCGGATGGGCAGGAGCCTCCTGGCGACGACGCACCGTTGGAGGAGCGGCTGGCGTGGAACAGCCAACAAGAAAGTACGGCACCCTAAACCGCTCCCTCTCTCCTTCCTCATCTATATGCTAGGGGAATGCGCTAAATTTCAGTCCTTGATCGACGCATCTTGCAAGCATATCATCTGGCCGTAGTTTCTGTAAGTTGGACAAGACTAGGATGCGAAGGATTTCGTTGCTCTGAAGTATTTTGCACTAGCTGTGCCGGTTGATTAACCGGAAGGGGTGGAAAACTTGGTACCGATTCTGAGGAGCTTTACTGGCAGAAAAAAAATCCACGGCTAATTGAGCTCACTATTCGAATTTGTGGACTGAAGAATCATCAGAACCTATTTTTAGATGATGGAATAAACGTATCCCAGCCTCTACATCCAAGGATGTTTTGGCCGTTCATTATTACAATAGCGGTACCCGCAGCAAAGCAAGAATGAAAGTTCTTTCCGAACAAAAGATAAGAGATCGGAACCTAACAAATTAAGTGAACAACAGTAAGGCCCCGCCCTAGAAAAACCCGATTGTAGGTTAAACAGTTCATAGTAGTTCAATTTTTGCAGATTTAGAAGAGTGGCTTCAAATTATGATTTCTTAAATCCTGCTTAATTGCTAATCTTGAAGGCCATCTGTTTTCTTCCTCTATCAGCAATGCATGGCATAAAATGTACTGTTCATTGCATTTGAAATTCTCATGCAATGATAATGATTCGAATTGGTAACCCAGAGTTCTAATAAACAGGTGAGCGCCGGATTACTGCCATCAAAGCGATAAAAGATGCAGAGGCTGGGAACATACGTTCTCAGATGCAATTGGTGCGGTCCTACTTTTCCAAGGAGCAATTAGAGGCAAATGCATTGGAATATTTCAAGGAGAACCTGCCCAATTTATCTATTGTCCCTAATGAAAAATATGATGTGCCTGAGCTAAAATGGAATGATGGAGACAAATGCATACTTGGGGACTTTATAGATGACAAGATTCTGCAAGCCTCAATTGCATCATTGCCAACTGCTGGTGGCCTTCAATTCCCAGGGGATTCAGGTTCGACCACGTCATCTACCTCTAATGGTTTATTTGACTTTATGGGAACCAACCAGTAGCAGCTTGCTTAAATGATTTCATCACTGCATGTGCAGTCGGGAAGGATTTCTACAGGCGCACTAGCAGTTTCAGCGATTTTGTAAGTATTTCTGCATGTACTGACACCAGATGTTTCTGCTCAAGCCTTCAATACTCTAACAAGTGTATGTTGCTTTGAAGGCTTGGAGTGAGCTACCTGATGGGCAAATGGCAGGAACATCAGATGCTTTTCAGACACCTGGGGTATGCATTTTTCTCCTTTCCAATTTACAGATTTGGTAAAACATTGTATTACTAATTTACTATCATGTTTGCTTCAAGTGGATGAGTTGCTTCTGGATTGCGTTGCAATCTCACCTTTTGTGTTTAAACATAATGCTTCAACAGGCTGTGAGTAACCGGCTGTCCTTCGGTATGACACCCAAAACTGTAAGGTTACCCAAGAATGGCGAGATGCTGCTATCTGTGCACGGTTCACCTCTTGGGGTCTACAAAGAAGAAAATTTAGCAGCTATTCAGGGTATCCACCTTGCCCCTTTGCTAACTTTCCTGTATCGGAAGCCTCATTTGGTGTTTTCCCGTTAAGTAACCATTTTTTATTCTTCCAGAATCTGGTAATGGAAATGAAGATGCTCCCTGCTAATGCACTAAACAAACCAGTAAGAAAGTTGTGTGATTATTAATTACTGCAGTTGCACAACTGTCAGGAGGTTGATCATTGTTTACATTGCAGGATGCTGCCAGCCATTGAGGTCTTGGCAATAACTGTAGGTGCTGATCATCAAGAGCCTGACATTTGTTCTCTGTTAACAAATTCTGCGGTACTGCTGTCGTGTGGCTAGTGAATGGTATGGCGCCCATATCTTATGGATCGAAGCTGACAACCACTGTTGAAGCATCTCTAATCTCTTGATCATATCTTAGAGCATGTATTGGATAATGACCGATGGCAATAACTGATGTGAGGTTCGTAGACTGACTGAGTAAAAACCTCTGTTGTTCGGACGCTACTCCATGTACCCTGAATTCAGTGTATTTAGGTCACTCTGTTCTTTTTTTTTTTAAAAAAAGATATCTGTAATTTGAATGTGATGAACTCTGTTGTAGGACTCTGACTTCTTTCAGCAGTGTTGTTTGGTTTGCTGCCAGGGAGGTCGGCAAAACCAGTTGCCGTGCTGCCTTGTTTCAGCCAAACGTGTTTATATATGATTTATGAATTGAGACAATTTATCCTTTTTATATGTATGAATACTATGAATTATGAACTGAGACCAATTATCTTAGGCATGTGCTGCCTCGTGCATTTCAACTCCATTCTATCTCTACCTCTCTCTCCTAAACCTGGCCGAAATGAATTATTTGGTGTGAAGAAAGTCCTCTCGCACAAGCTCTTCCGTGTTTATCCCCTGTCTCTTCCCCGTTATCATCCAGGACAGTACGGAACGGAAGCCGTTCCCGTGCAAACCCCAGAAACTATCCCGTTGTACTGTCTCCTATCCAGCACGGATTGGAACAGACACCGTTTTTTGCGAAAACCAGGAGGGCCCATGCACGCGGAGAATCCAACCCCGAGCCGTAGAGCGCAGGCACGCACGCGAGGCACGCATCCGGGGTCAAGCGTGTTCGAGCCCAACACACCAGAGACCGCACAGATTAGAGTACCCGATCGATCGCCTACGCCCCACGCAACGCCACGACGCACCCACGAAAGCGAGAACGCGAAGCGAAGCAAACCCCAGACGCCGGCGAGCCGCGCCCACCCTGACGGCGGCGGGGTAGGAGAGGGGGTCGCCTGCGGCGGCCGCGATGGGGAATAAGATCGCGCGGACGACGCAGGCGTCGGCGACGGAGTACTACCTCCACGACCTGCCGTCCACCTACAACCTCGTGCTCCTCGATGTCGTCAGCCGCGACCGCTTCCTCAAGTCCGTCCGCTGCAAGCACGACGAGGGGCTGCTCCTCGTCAAGGTCTACTTCAAGCGCGCCGGCGAGCCCATCGACCTCAAGGTAACTGCGGGCTGCAGCCTGTTTCCAGGCGCGCCCCCCTTGCGAATCACTTCGGATTAGGGGCCGTATCGTGTCCTGAGATCTCGTTGATGGTTTCGCAGGAGCACGAGCGGAGGCTGGAGCGGATTAGGAACACGTTCAAGGGGATCGAGGGTTCCCACGTATGGCCCTTCCAGGTGAGGATTCCGTGCTTAGGGCCTTCGGTGATGATACTAGTTAAATTTCGCCTGTAGGCTCTACCTTAAGAACAGGGGGCGATTAGTAATGCACATTATTTGCATGTTTCAAGAGAAATTTTAGTGTGGTTTAGCGGATTTTTTATCCCCTGTACTGTTTGTTTGGTTCAGCTTAGGCTAGACCACCACGTTTTTGTTTTTAGCAATAGGTTGGTTTTCAGAGCCTTTTCAAGTTATATATTTGGGGCCTTTGTAGACTGCGGGATGCTAGTATCTCTGATTTCATTAAGTCCCAATGAAAAGTTAGTGACATAGATGTTTTAGCACAAGATGGTATGGGTGTGAAATACCTAGATAGTACGAATCAATGAGTGTACATTTCATCTCAGTTGACATGCTGAATTGGCTTCGGATGTTCTTCAGGTTTGGTTGCAAACAGATAAAGCGGCATATCTTTTGAGACAGTATTTCTTCAACAACCTGCACGACCGACTGAGTACACGCCCTTTCCTCAGTCAGATAGCGAAGAAATGGCTTGCTTTTCAGGTGAGGCCACTTTTTCTTTCTTTTTTGTGTGTTGGATGGCTATCAATATTTACAAAGGCGTAGAAGTTGTTCCTGCTGGTGGCTGTAGTCCATGGGGAGTTGTATATTCTCCTGGCAAAGTGAAGATATAAATATTACGCTAAAATTAGTGGGGCATGTAAGAGTCATTCTTTATTCTTCTTTTCCTTTCCAGAGATGGTTGCCGACTTAGATCATTTGGTTGTGCAGTTAATCCATGCAGTGGAGCAGAGCCATAGTAAAGGAGTTTGCCATGGTGAGAAGGGTTTGCCTGAGTCGCATCGAAAGTACATTCTTTTGGCTGTTAATTTAACACTTACTATATTACTATTATTATTTGTCGGACAGGTGACATAAAATGTGAGAACGTGCTCGTTACTTCTTGGAATTGGCTATATCTTGCGGACTTCGCGTCTTTCAAGCCAACTTACATCCCATATGATGATCCATCTGATTATTCATTCTACTTCGACACTGGAGGAAGGCGAAGATGCTATCTAGCACCTGAAGTAAGTTCCTTAATCCAAATTACTCAAAATTTATATGCTCTTTCTTTTGCTTTTCCTGTGAAAAAGTGGGAGGTGCTTTTGGGAAAATTGCTAAAACACTGACTGAATAGTTTGTCACAGCCTGTTTATTTTTCATGTGTTCTATTTTTTCTAATGCAGCTTACTTTGGTACATATTTGTGTATTCTTTGTGTAATTGCAAGATTATGAAAATTAAACTATCACTAAATATATGTGCTAAGACTTAAGACTGGTTGCAGTCAATGCCTCATTTAGTTACTTCCATTCTCTCACCATTTTTATATTATGTGTTTTTTTGTTCTATTTGACCCGTTGCATCTTGAAACCTGGTGTCGTTAATTTGTTAATGGGGATGGAATAGTTGCTATAGTAGTGCTATTTATAGAACGAATACATTCATATTACAATGTGATCTTGTCAAAAGGTTGTAAGTGTGTTGTTACTTTATGACTAACTTGGTTGCTTATTTGCTGTTTTGTGAACGAACCCCAGAGATTCTACGAACATGGTGGGGAGTCCCAAGTTGCAGCTGATGCACCCCTGCAACCATCAATGGATATATTTTCTCTTGGGTACGCTTCACTTCATGCTAACATTTTTGTCATTTTTAAGAGCAAGTTTTGGTTCATTTTCGACCTCTTCACCTGGCCTGACATTACATGCTTGCCTTGCCATATGAATAGTTCGCCTACGAGTATGTTTTGCTTGGGTGTGCTAGTTTCATCTCATGTCTGTGTTGCCATTTGTTCTTCTGTGGCAAGGGGGAACATATTATTTTCTGTTCAGATGAAAGCTGATGATTATTGGAACGCAGTTTTCATAAGTTAGTGCACAAAACTATTCTTAAATAAACAAAATAAATGCTGTCATTTTATTTCATGACCTTTGAGACATGCTTGCACTGAATTAGACAACTTCACTAATACTGGGGAACTGCTTAAAAGTATTTTGGATCCTTTGGGCATGTTGATTATCAGTTGCTTGAATATCTTAAAAGCACAATCAGTTAGAATTTGTAATAGTTATGTTTTCTCAAAATTGAACTTTACGATAGGATATCTTCTATTCCTGCTTTGTCTGTATTGAGTTTTGTGAATTTCTGCTCCAGCTTCACTTTTTTCAGCAGTAATTTACTATGTTAGAATTCTGCACTCAGGTGACTGCCATTTTCTTTTTAAGATTTAAGAAATGCTGATCATTTAGGGGTATATTGTATATCTTCTTTCCAGGTGCGTTCTTGCTGAACTTTTCCTTGACGGCGTGGCACTTTTTGAGTTTTCAAACCTTCTGTCTTATCGGCGTGGTCAATATGACCCGATGCTTCTTCTACACAAGGTTCTTATGTTGTTCCTTTCCTCTTCTTCAACAGTTTAAATTGTGAATCATTGTAATGCTTGTATTCTTCTAATATATAATTTTGTGTTGCATATCGGCCACTTACCTCTGGGCAACTATATACTCTTTTCAGTTGTGAAATGAGTGTTTGCACATCCATCTCTGATGGGACCATTAGTTCATTCTGTAAAAAACACTTATGATAGATAGGTCGTTTCTTACATATTCGAAACTCAAATTTCTAGGATTATGAACTTTTAGCAAGTATGCAAGAGCAACATAGGAATGTTTGTTATGCATGATTTTAAGTGGTATATATCTGCAGAAATATTTCTTTCCCTTCCCCAAAAGATGAACTGTTTATACCTCTTATGCCTCAGGGTAGCACCTACATAGCCTATTGGACAACGTTATAGTTAAGAAGATCAGTGTGGATATATATTCAAATGGATAGATAATAGACTCTTCAAATCAAAGGAGCTTTCATGAGCCAAAATCTTTGCATAATTTAATGCAGCAATCCTAGATGAGAAAACTCATGATAAATCTCATATTCATGATTTCCCATTACATGAGTGTGTTAGATCAATTTAAAAAGTATTCAGGAGCCAAAAGATCTTGACTGTTTCCCATTGCAATAACTTGTGCATTTCTAACACTGCTAAATGCCAATTAAATAGGACATAGTCTACTTCGGCATGCCTTATACTGTGTCTATACTCCAGTATTGTGTAATTGTGTTAGAAGGACCTGAATGAAACAGGCTATTTTACGGACCTAATCAGTGAAAAACTGATTATATTAATTTGAGGTGTACCTTTTTTTCCCCTGGTTTGCGATTTATTTGTGAATACTCTGTACTTGTGAAAGGTGCATGTAGAAAGGAGGCCTACGTTTTTTGCATGTAAAGCGCCTTCATTTGCATACTGTATCCTCATCATCGGTTTCCTTGTTGATTTTACTGCTATTTCCTAATTTTGGTCGACTAGAGGATTGTTGGATTCTCTTCAGATATTACCTACAAAAAGCTTCTGAAATAAACTTGTTCTTGCAGATACAAGATACTGGTATTCGTGACATGATACTTCACATGATCCAGTTGGACCCCCAAAAAAGGCTACCGTGTCGAAGCTATCTACAAAAATACGAATCTGTTGTGTTCCCAGTTTATTTTTCAAACTTTCTGCACAAGTTCTTCTCGGATATTGTTCCACTTGACTCAGATGCCAGGGTAAGGATCATTCGAGTTTTGTAGTCGCCTCTGGTTTCTACAGTTGTCCTAGTTTCTAAACGTAATTCTGTATCCAGGTTGAGAAGACTCAAGACAATTTTGAAAAGATACTTGAAATAATGATGGACAGCTCAACGATTGAACAGATCGGGAGATGTACATTGTCTGAGCATAGTGAACCATCTGGGAGAAAAGGCACAGGAGGGCAAATTTTAAACTCGCCAGGAGATTCTAAAAAGAGCACATCAGTTAAGAAAAATGCTCTTGTAGACCATCAACAGATTGCTGGAGATATCAATTTCCTCCTCAAAGAAGTGGAGAACAGGAGCAACAGCACAAGCACAAAGATAACAAAAGACATGGACCAGGACCATATTCGGTCCTCACAGCTGGTTAATCCAGCAGGAAGGGGAACAGGAAGTGGTTTGACGACCCGGAACAATGTTGTATCCCATGTGCAGAAGATCTCAAAGAGTAATTTATGTTCCTTGGTAGCTGGTTATGATGGCCAATCAGATACCTATAGCTTTGACATTTTTCAACAGATAGACTCCAAGGAGAGCTGTGAAGGCATGGTCTTGCTTGCCTCATTACTCTGCTCATGCATACGCAGTGTGAAAAAACCTGAGCTAAGAAGGGCCAGTCTCATTCTTCTGAAGTTTTCGTCCACATACATAGATGATGACAATCGCTTACAGCTAGTGGTTCCCTATGTGATTGCGATGCTTTCAGATCCGGCTGCCATTGTCCGCTGCGCTGCTTTGGAAACCTTATGTGATGTCCTCTGTCTTGTGCAAGACTTCCCTATCAGTGATGCTGTTATATTCCCTGAGTACATCCTCCCAATGCTCTCTTTGCTTCCTGATGATACAGAGGAGAGTGTTAGAGTTTGCTATGCTAGCAATATTCATAAGCTGGCTTTAACAGCTTATAGGTTCCTACTTCGTTCTCGTAGCATAGCCGATATTGGACCTCTGGATGAATCAGTGGTAGCTCCCAGATCACAGTCTGCAGATTCACCAGCAAAGAAGCAAGATCAATTTTATGCCCAGCTTGCAGAACTGAGGAAAAATATTTATGAAATAGTGCAAGATTTGGCTATGGGACAAAAGCAGACACCTAATGTCCGCAGAGCTCTTCTGCAGGATATAGGTTATTTGTGTTACTTCTTTGGGCACAAGCAAAGTAATGATTTTCTTCTTCCTATACTTCCGGCATTTCTAAATGACCATGACGAGCAGCTCCGTGCAGTTTTCTTTGGCCAGATTGTCTTTGTTTGCTATTTCATTGGTTCAAGGAGCGTTGAGGAATATCTTTTGCCATATCTTGAACAGGCACTAAGTGATGGTATGGAGGCTGTCCTTGTAAATGCACTTGATTGCTTGACCATGATGTGCAAAAGTGGTTATTTGAGGAAAAGAGTAATTGTTGGTCTATTGGGAAAGGTTCTCCCCCTGCTTCGGTATCCAATCAATTGGGTTAAACGGTCTGCTGTAAGATTTGTTGCTGCTTGCAGTGAGAGCCTAGGGGCTGTAGATACTTATGTGTACCTTTCTCCTCATCTAAGGCAGTTCCTACACAGGGAGCCACCTTCATTGTCCTCTGAACCTGCTCTTCTTTCATGCCTTAAGCCTCCACTGCCAAAATCGATCTTCTACCAAGCTTTAGAGGATGCTCAGGACATGGGAGACATTTTACTGAAGGGTGGTGGCAAGAAAGAACTGACAGTACTTGGTGGAAGATACCCTGGTATAGCGCAAAGTGGATCCTCAATCAATCTTGAAGATGTTGCGCGATTGAAAGGCCCTAATATTTCCAGCAACATGCCTTTTGATGTCAAAGATTCAGTTTCTTCTGACAAATCATTATATTCTGGTTTTGCACTACATGCATCTGCTGGGAATAGTTCCTTTTATGACGGCTTATCTAAAGGAATACCATCATATTCTGTTTGTACCGATAAGCGAGGTTTAGGAGAAACACAGCCGCTCCCTGATTCTTCAGTGTATAAAGCATCAATAAGGCTACCTTGGTTGGAACCCAACCGCCCAGGCGTGCATACTAGAGATGATTATTTCAGTAGCAAGCGGCGAGAGTTAAGCATAAATGATTCTATCAAGAGCAGTTCCTCTTTGCAAGGGGATAGCATTCCAAACTCTGATACTGGAGGATTGCCGTCCTTCTCCAGATCAGCAGTGAACTTGGAGACTGGATGGAAGCCTCGTGGAATACTAGTGGCACATCTCCAGGAGCATCGCTTGTCTGTCAATGATATCGCCGTATCAAATGATAATACCTTTTTTGTGACTGCTTCTGACGACTCAAGTATCAAGATATGGGATACAAGAAAGTTGGAAAAGGACATTGCCTTCAGATCCAGGTTAACGTACAGCATGGGTACTAGCCGAGCTCTTTGTACGACAATGGTTCGTGGTACTTCACAGGTGGCTGTCGGTGCAAGCGATGGAACACTGCACTTGTTTTCTGTTGATTGTGCACGCGGCGTTGGGAGTGTTGTGGAAAGGTATTCTGGAATTGTTGATGTAAAAAGGAATGATATTAAAGAAGGTGCAATTCTAAGTGCTGTAAATTGTTCAAGCGACAGCTTTAGCCCAACTGTCCTTTTCAGCACTGAACATTGTGGCATCCATAAATGGGATACAAGGACCAACTCAGAATCTTGGTCATTTAAATCCTCACCGGAGGAGGGCTATATATCCGCACTTGTTGTTGGCCAGTGTGGAAATTGGTTCATCTCAGGTTCTTCACGAGGTGCCCTTACCCTGTGGGATAATAGGTTTTTGCTGCCTGTTAACTCGTGGTACTATTCAACAGTAAGCCCTATAGAGAAATTGTGCTTGCTTATACCTCCACCAAGTTCAATATCTTCTGCTGGAAGGCCATTGGTTTTTGTTGCCGCCGGCTGCAACGAAGTTTCCCTATGGAATGCTGAGAATGGAAGCTGCCACCAGGTAATAAAGTGTTTAATATTTATGAGGTCTGTTGGTAGAACATCTCGCCACGGCTTTATCATTGTTATGATTACCAAAATCGAATTCCCGAATTGAATCTGCTCCTGACGCAGGAGGTTATACTGATATTTGCATAGCATTTTACCTTGTGTCATGTTCTAAGAAGTGCTCGAACCTTTTTGAGAAGTGAACAACTAAACCTTATGCCCGTATCTAATACTACAGTTGCATCTTGAAATTCAACAAACTATGCAGGTGTTTAGAACGGCAAGCACTGAGAATGAAGCTGTGATGCCAAAGACACCATCAAGACCTCTTAACAAGTCAACTACCAAAGATGTAAGACGACCAGGCAATTATAAGTACAGAATTGATGAATTGAACGACCCACCTGTACGCCATCCAGGCATACGCTCTCTGCTTCCCTTACCTGGCGGTGATCTATTGACTGGAGGAACAGACTTGAAAATTCGTTATTGGGATCAAGCCAGGTTCAATTTTATCTGGGCTGCACTCTTTCATCAGTATTTTTTTTCTCTGCCACCTGACATCATGACGTTTTTACATTTGTCAATTTTGAAGACCTGAGCAAAGCTTCTGTATCGCTGGTCCCTCGGCCAAAGAAGTCCGTTCGGCAAAAGGAGATATTTTGGAGAAAGCAGTTGGAAACAATGAGTGTTATGATATAAGATCCAGTTTTGGAGTACAAGTCGTTCAGGTAGCCCTCTTTCCTTGTTGGGTAGTTAAGCCTACCTGGCTAGTTCACCCATTCATGTTTCCCAAGGACAATGCAAATTCACGAGTCTGTGACTTTAAACACGACATGCCATAAATCCCGATTCTTACAGATTCTACTGTTTTGTCCAGGAAATGTACAAGCAAACAACCACGGTGTCCGGTTTGACACCCAAGACACAGCTCGCTTTGGCTGCTGCAGACTCCGCTGGGTGCCACCGTGATACTATACTTGCATTGGCATCCTTCAACTTGTCAAGCCAGAGGTTGATATCAGCCAGCAGAGATGGTGCCGTCAAAGTGTGGAAATAGCTGCTCCAGCGGGTAAGATAACAAGGCCCCTGGTGCTGTACATATTTGGCCTTTTTAGTGCTTACGCAGTACATACCTCGGTAGTTATTGCTGTACAGAAGATGATCTCGATCAATAGAAAATCAAAATTGACGTGCACGCCTTTGTTCGATGTGACCTGTTCTAATTGTTTGTTTTGCAACGGATTAAAAAAAATCTTGATGAATATGTGTTTCTTGTTAGGAGGTTGTCTAAGTATATTGTGCTCCAAGCCTCCAATCGAAATTCTCCACATAAAATATTTGTAGTTCTCTTTTGTTTATAATAAAGGAACTCATTGGTAGCGAGATTGCAATTTTTCGGAAATCGGGTGGTATATCTTATCGGAGGTTAATATCTTAATGAGGCCTGAAGGAGCTTAGTTGCATGGTTCTTTGCTTATGTGCCTGTGTTTTCTACTCTCTGGTAGCCACATCCCACATGCAGCCAGGCAAGGGCAAATCTTCCGTTGACCGGGCCCTTTGTCCCTTTGACTGCCTCAGGCCCATGAAAGGCAGTGCTGCATGTGGTCCCAGGAAATTTTGGAGGTGTGGGTCCTAGCTGATAAAGAGAGGTAAAGGGAATGATGAGGTCATGGTCCCACCTCTTTTGCACATCGGTGTAACTGTTCATTTGTCATATTCAGCATGTGTTAATGGTCGGATCAGTTCAGGAACATTACTTGGACAGATTTTGCATAATTATATTCGACTGTACTGTACCGTGCAATAGGAATTCCCTAGGAAGAATTCTGGGATCCGTCAGATGGTGTATGACTTTGAAATAAGCGGTAACATTCCTTGACTTTCATGAAAGCGAGATGAATGGAGGTGAGAATTCATTTGCCTGAATCGCGAAAGGCGCATGCACTGAAAAAAGAGAACAACAAAAGGAGAGCTTGTATAGCTGTATAGAGTCATGCAGTCCTGAGTATGCTTTTCTCGGACACATGCCATTTCTCTTCTTTTTTAGGGAATGATATCGCTTTTCATATGCTAATGTTACAAAGTGATTGATTTAAAAAAAGAGCAACCTGCGATTACCAAAAGGATTGTTCGTAAACGATAAATGGAGACGCCATTTGAGGTTGAGGTGGAACTGTGGGCGCTAGCTTGTGCACATGGTTCTGTACTTGTGTCCGCTATTCTTGTCATGTGCCGATGCGCGTCGCTACTCGCTAACAGATGCATAGCGAGGAAGTTTTACGTCTGTCAGTCTGTACGCTTGCACACAAAAAGCTGACGATCCGAGACATGCAACGTCGCCATCTTTTTCCATCGTGAGACATGAGACATCCGATGGCATCCATTTGTTCTCTCTCTTTACCACGCAATCATTCTTACGCAGAGGCTTGAAAAGATGAGCACAATGAGAATGTTCTGTCCAGTGCGCCTTATATTACGTGACTTCACCTTTTTTTTAATGGGAAATTACCAGACTTCACTTGTGTCCCTCTACTAACAGAAGCAGTACCAGACTCCGAGCTTTGCTCTCGTCGATTTGAGAAATGCTATCAGCGCTCACCGGCATGATGAGACAAAGGAGAACAAAGAGATTATTAACATAAGTCCTGATGGCAGGCAGAATTTTTTTATTTTAACCCTTTTAGTTTTAAAAGTAACCTATCTCAAACTAGAATTCAAAAAACTAGCCCTTTTGACGTGACTCTCTGCACGGTCACGGCAAAAAAGATGGCGTGACTGAGGCTGTTCCTTTGCTTATTTTTAGCACGTGTCACATCGAATGTTTAGATACTAATTAGGAGTATTAAACGTAGACTATTTAAAACCCATTATATAAGTGGAGGCTAAACGGCGAGATGAATCTATTAAACCTAATTAAACCTAATTAATTCATTATTAGCAAATATTTACTGTAGCAACACATTGTCAAATCATGGACTAATTAGGCTTAATAGATTCATCTCGCCGTTTAGCCTCCACTTATGTAATGGGTTTTGTAAATAGTCTACGTTTAATACTTCTAATTAGCATCTAAACATTCACGGGTGCTAAAAAAATAAGCATGAGAAACCAAACCAGACAACATCCACGCTGGCCCGCCACGCTGACATGGCAAGACTCAGTCACGCCACATGCATTTGGCGTGACTGGTCGCGCCGCTGCGTTTGCCGTGACCAAGCCTTGCCAGCAGCCGCCTATACATGTCCACTGACTGGCTGCACGCAGAGTTGCAGACAAGCAGTAATTGCATCGTCTCACCCTCTCACTCTCACCGCATCCAATCCAAAGCCTCCTGATGCATCTGTCTTCCTTTCTTTGTTTATGATTTTCAGTTTTTCAGTGTGCAGCAAGACCAAGTCCAAGCAATGTTGCAAAAAAAATTTAATTGAGACAAATTATGTACTGTTTACATTAAACAATTGCCCATTCATAAGTTGTCAGGTACAACGCATGTAGCCCTTCTTTTCCCTTGATTAAGAACCATTCTACAGTAATATCATCCCTTCACATATTCCATACTCCCATCCAGGATCTTCCTCTTCTTTATGCCTGGTGATCACCAATTGCATTCCATTTAAAGTTTATCTTGTTGCCTACCATTCAGCTCTGTGACATAAAATCACCCAAAATCAATTGATTGTAATGGGGTGTTTCGTACCTTCTAAAATTCCTATCACATCGAATATTTGATACTAATTAGGAGTATTAAACATAGACTAATTATAAAACCAATTGCACAGATAGAGACTAATTTGCGAGATGAATCTATTAAGCCTAATTAGTCCATGATTTGACAATATATTGCTACAGTAAACATGTGCTAATGATGAATTAATTAGGCTTAATAGATTCGTCTCCTGAATTAGTCTCCATCTATGTAATTAGTTTTATAATTAGATCATGTTTAGTCCTCCTAATTAACGTCCGAATATTCGATGTGACATAAATTTTAGCCTGGACTAAATAACCAAACACCCCCTTGGACTAAATAACCAAACACCCCTAAGATCAACTAGTTAGAAACTGACAAATCGTAATTACCATTTACCAATTAGCTCTCTGACATTGTAAACGTCAATTGTTCATTCCAGTTTTCCATAAAAAATCAAGGACCAAGTTATGTGGCAAAATAAAATTAATTAGGTTGCAAGACGAATAAAACTTGCTGATAATATGCTATGGAACTGAGACAATAGCTGCAACCACATTTGTCAGTTAATGGGTTGCAACATCTCCAGACTCTTAAGATTGATTTCCTAAAAAAAGGAAGGGGAACCAAAATCACTCTGGAGTACGTCAATATCTATTAAGGTTTGGTTCCTTACCATCTCAGTTTAATTTCCCCCATTCTTCCTCGCTATACCATTATGCAAGAAACAGCCATGACCCATGAAGATGAACAAGCTAGCAAAGCATTATGTGCAGGGGCTGTGCATCGAAACTAGCTGAGACCTATCTATCCGCCGCCGTCAAACTCGCTAGGCCTGGATCCCCTTCGCATTCCCTTCCACATCATCGTCAAGACCAACGCTGGCGATGGGATTGGAGGCTACCTGAGATGTGCTAGAGAACATCCTCCACTGCCTGCTGCCGCGCAGGACGCCTCCTCTCGAGGGCACGGGCACCGGTAGACGCAGCTCACCGGGCGTCCGGGCCGCGCGCGAGCTCTTGCCGTCACCCAGCCTCGCCTGGACCGCGAGCCCCGGCCGGTAACAGCCACCGCCCACCGCGCATCGCGGTGCTCACTTGGCCCGCCGCGCTGCTGCACCTGCGGCCTCCCGCGTCAAGATGCTCACCGGGCAGCCGCTCCCGCGGATGGAGCGCGCGGAGCTCACCGCCGCTCGCCGGATCGCCCTCCACTCACCTGGATCTAGGAAGGAAGGAGACAGGAGAAGGAAACGAGGGAAAGGGAGAGGAGAGAATGCAGTGAGAAACAGGGGAAAGTACCTGGCTAGATACCCTACGCAACCTTAGAAACTGTGAGAGGTGTCCGGTCACAGTTTAGCTCATGTCACATCGAATATTGATACTAATTAGGAGTATTATATATAAGTTGATTACAAAACCAATTGCATAAATGAAGGCTAATTCGTGAGACGAATCTATTAAATCTAATTAGTTTATGATTTGACCATGTGATGCTACAGTAAATATGCACTAATCATGAATTAATTAAGCTTAATAGATTCATCTCGCGAATTAGCCTTCATTTATACAATTGGTTTTGTAATCAACCTATATTTAATATTTCTAATTAGTATCTAAACATTCGATGTGATAGGGACTAAACTTTAAGTCCCTGGAACCAAACACCCTCTGAATCCTAAGATCACAAAATGCTAATCCAATAGATAGGGTTAAAGGTAGGGTTATTTTGCAATTTAGCGCCCGCCAACCAGCAGGTTTTTTGCGAATCCCCCTGCCCCTTGAATCCGTTTCCCCCTACCCCTTCCATCACGGTTTCCATCGCGGTTCATTGCCGCCCGTGGCCCTCCGTCGCCGTGACCGCCGCCTCACGCCATCCCCCAACCACCCTATCGGCCACGCTCGCCGCCTGCCCGCTGTCGCGGGCCCTAGCTCCCCTGATATCCCTCCCATCCTCCCCCGACGACGAACCCACCCTGCAATTGGATCAGCTTGGGGCCGCGCGGTCGCCCCCATCTCTCCTTGGCCCCTCGCTTGCGGCCGCGCCTCTCCTATCCCATGGGTGATCCCCACACCGGCGGTTCCGAGGATGGGGCTCTCAACGGCGGCCGCGGGCGACGGGGTGCAGCTCTGCGTCTTCGACCTCCGCAGGGGCTAGCAAGAGGGCCAGGAGCTCGACAAGATCCTCTTCTTCCACCCCGCCGATTGCCACATCTTGCTCCAGCTTTTCGTCATTGGGCTCTGCGAGGGGATTGCCACTTTTGTGGATCAGGCTTTTGAACGTTATTCGGCAGCAGCGACGAATCGTGATGGAAGGGGTGGCGGCGGCGGCGATTTGAATCGCGATGGAAGGGGCGGCGGCGACTTCTCGCGATGGAAGGGGCAGGGGGAAACGGATTCAATGGGCAGGGGGATTCAAAAAAACCTGCTGGCCGGCAGGTGCTAAATTGAAAAAAAAATCCATCTCTAACCCTATCCATTGGATTAGCATCTTGTGCCCTTAGATTCAGAGTTTACAAGCTTGCACGGAGTGATAGTTTGCACTGGGTTCACGAGAAACAGATAGGAATAGGATGCCGAATACGTGTCTCCTTTGCAACAGGGGCTCGGTCACGCCAAACCGAGCGGGGCGACTCAGTCAACTGAGTCTTGCCACGTCAGCGCAGCGGGCCACGTGGATGTTCAGTCTTGCACATCAGAAGGACTAGTTTTTGGAAATGGAGAGGTAAGTTAAAAAAAGAAATGGAGATGTTATTTTAAAATTTTAGTTTTAAAAATTGGCAGGCAGCATCGGTGATAATTTTGAGGGGGGTGACAGCCTGACAGGCGGCTGCTGCTAGCGCGGGGGCCACGAGCAGCCAATCATCATTTCACTGGCCAGTCAGTCGCCACGGTCCTTTGTGCTTTGCTTCGCTTTTGACCGAATCTTGACCACCCCCTTCCTTCAATTCGTTCGTTGCTTCCCACTGTTCGCAACGCCAACACTTGTTCCGGTATCCACGGAGCACACGGTGCACGGCACTCCTCCCTCTGCGTGTCAGGGAGGCGTCAGCCTTGGGCCTTCACCTTAATTTCTCAGATCATCGCTACTCCTGTGCATCGTAGCTTACCTCTTTTCATCTTTCACATAGACAGCAGTGCGTGCCTAGTCAAGAGCCAGGACCATGAGTTACCAGTACTACAACACATGCTGGTTGGCTCGATCCATCCAAGGGAAACGCTGGAACAATGTCATCTTCGGATAGGACTAGGAGCGCGCGTCGCAGCGAGAGACGCTTCACTCGTCGAGTGAAGAAGCCTGGTTATGGGATTCCCGTCTGCCACCGAGGGACATCTATTACGAAAGATGCTCGTCTCTGTGTTAATTCGGCAACGTAATCTCATTTTAAACTTGTCATACAGTTCGATAACACCAGGCGGCCCGGTTAGGGGCACTATGCATGAATCAGGCCCCGGTTGACCTAAAAAAAACTTGCATGCTTTAATAGGGGCGTATTTTGTTTTAAAAATATTGAGATTTTTTCTGGAGGATTGGTTAATTGTTCAGGTTTACAATAAACTGGATAAATCATAAATACGACTTTATTTTTTAAAAAAAAAGCGAGGAAAAAAGATCAGAAAAAACAAAACAAGAGCCGCCTCATCATCAAGAAGAGAAGAAGCTCTCCACTCCACCTGTCCACCCGCTTCCTCAAAAGGACGGAGGACGGGAGGAGGGAAGCAACGAGCCCGCCCGCAACTCCGCGCGAGCAAAGAGCCACCCCCACCTCACGTTGCGGCCTCCACCTCCACCCACCCGGCCACCCCCGGAATAGGCAGCAGCAGCAGCCAGCCGGCCATTCGGGGAGGCCCATGCGGCGGGGGCAGGGGGGAGGGTAGAATGGGCAACGTCACGTCGTCGGTGGCGGCGCGGCTGGCCTTCTTCCCGCCGGAGCCGGCGACGTACGGCGTCGAGCCCGCCCAGGGCGGCGCGGGCGGGGACGGGCTGCTGCGGATGACGGGGGTCTCGCCGGACGCCGGCGTCGAGGTGCGCGCGCTGCCTACCAGGGCCGGCACGCGCGTCGTCTCCGCCTTCTGGCGCCACCCCGCCGCGCGCCTCACGCTGCTCTACTCCCACGGCAACGCCGCCGACCTCGGCCAGATGCTCGGCCTCTTCCTCGAGCTCCGGGCGCACCTCCGCGTCAACATCATGAGGTCCGAGAGCTCGCGCACCACCCTGCCTACCCTCCATTGCTTCTGCTCGTTTCTTCCAAGCATTTTTTTCCCCAGTATTTTTGCGGGAGTGGATTCGGCTTGGCGAGCTATTCGTTGCTAGCGCGCCATGAAATTACACACGTAAATTTATTTTGATCGCTACTGGACATGTTGTTTTGATTCGAAGGGGGTTTAATTGAATTGTCCTCTTTGTTTGCAAGTTAGCCAGTTTTCTACTACAATAGTTTGATGGTATTTTCGGGGCTTTTTAATTGATTTTGAGGAGATCTGATTTTGTCTGTTCTTAAACAATCGGTTCAATTGAATCATTAAAAGGTGCTAAAGTGAGGTACTCCTATTATTTAATTCTCCTTTGATCGCAGTAAATCTACTTAGCGTGCAGTTAGGCATGACGCTGATGGTTGCTTCCGCTTCCACGTGACCAATCAATTGGTTGATTAAATCTAACCATGACCTCATGGCTGTTGTTTAATTTTCCTTTCATGAATAGCTGGGTACCTCGATTTGTTTTCTGCATGGTAGTCAGTTGCTGTACTGATCTCCTTACCACACAAGTAACTTCTCACTTTCTTATCTACTTGGGGAAGGCATGAGGCATCTGAGGTTATTGTGAAGAAGATCCCATGTCTTGTGAACAGTTCCAATTATTGTACTATATCGTTTGTTAGCTCTTGTTCTGTTGCAGATAAATGCTGCACTGGGTCCTGGTGTACCCCTGCTGCTCTTGCCTTGAGCAATTTCAGTTAGTTACCAGTCACCACTCTGAAACAGCATTAGATGTGCTACTGTGGAAATATTGCGAAAGTTGTGCCCTAGTGGTGTTGTATATGCGTGAATCAGGCTCAGTTTTATGCCAATTGTCGTTGTGACTCTGTAAAATATCGAGAGTTGCAGACTATAGAACTACTTGTGCAGCATAAGAGCACAAGGTTGACGGTTCTTTTTCTAGCTCATTATTTCTGCTCAATCAAAGAAAACCGTCAGGATATACCTGCGAAATTTTGCATCACCAAATCCAAGTTTCATAGGCAGTTGGGTGTATAAGTTTTGAGTGATCTAGTCGACAGATTAACTTTCAAGTTGTGACATATTCCTACTGTTTGATTTTAGGAACAAAAGTTTTTCCACAGCAGAAAAGTTGCTATCTGGATTTTATGGGATGCTGACTTTTCTTTACAACAAGAAAACATTTACTATTACATTGGATCACTTGCCGACATTTTTCATTTGATATGTGTTACATGTGACTAAATCTGTTTCCTCTGTTTTCTTTTCAGCTATGATTATTCAGGCTATGGTGCTTCTACAGGAAAAGTAAGTTTCTAAAAGAGCTAAAGTGTGGTTCCCTTGTTGCTTAAATTTGCCGTTAAGTTGTCTTTTTGGATTAGATTGTCATGTCGTATCATCACAAATTATTTTCTGTTTTGGGATCATGATGTCTCCTGTGTCTGACTGTACCACATTGTTAGTGATGACTCCTACTATCAACTGTTTGATTGGACTGTTCCCTATCCTTTTAGCGTAATCAACCCCATGCTCTTCAATAGGTGTGTGGGCACCTTTTCTCAAAGTAAATAATTATTGTACACTATCTTCATTAGTCTCATCCAGGACAGGACTTTTGCAAATGGCTGGTTAGCCTCTTTCAATTTTCACCTTCATTATCAATGCTCCCCAAAGAACGGTTCACGATTGCTTTCTGGTTGTAGATCATGATGTGCCTTTGTTCTGGTAGCTATACTTTTCTCAAAGTTTTTAAACTAAGGGACCATCGGCTCCATTTATAGGTGATCATGCCTACTCAAGAACTTGCTCAGACTGTGAACAATAAAGTTGCATGTGTGCTTGTTCCCGTAAGCCACGAATAGATTTATGAACTAATGAACACTTCGATTTACAAATGAATAAATGATGGTAGGCACGTTCCTGTCTATGTACCTTTGCGCCTAGCTGTATCTGTTTTCCAGGTCGGAATACATATTGACGGTGTTCCTTTTGTGGTCTAACAGCCATCAGAGTACAACACATACTATGACATAGAGGCTGTTTATGAGTGCTTGAAAAAGGAGTATGGGATAGAAGAAGAGGATTTAATCCTGTATGGGCAATCAGTTGGAAGTGGACCAACATTGCATTTGGCCTCACGTTTGGAAAAGTTAAGAGGGGTTGTCCTTCACAGCGGTATACTCTCTGGCATACGGGTTCTCTATCCAGTGAAAGTGACACTTTGGTTCGATATCTTCAAGGCAAGTCTGGACCATAATTTGATAATTTCCCTTCTGTTCCAGAACAGTGCTTACTTTATCATCCTAATCTGTTAATTTTATAATTTCCCTTCTGTTCCAGAACAGTGCTTACTTTATCATCCTAATCTGGTTAACTGTCATGTGTTTACAGAACATCGACAAAATAAAGCAGGTCGACTGCCCTGTGTTAGTCATACATGTGAGTAGGCCTTTAATCTTGTTTTTCTTAATCTGAAGTCTTCTGAACCTTTTCCTTTCTGATCTCTATTTCTCTAGTCATATTTTTTTGTTAGTCACTGTGTTACAGTGTTAGTATCTGTATTACAAATGTTGATATTCCTCTTATACAATTTTATGATTCTGCTCCTTTTAAAAACAAGAATTGCATCTTTGCACTCTCTGAAAATAATGAAGATGCGCAATTATAAACATTCTACGACGGCCCAATGTAGTTACTCTTGAATAAATTTTCCTTGAATAATGGATATGTTGCTTTGATAAAGGGATAGTGAATCTGTTGCTTTGGAAAAGGAAAAAAAATATGTTGCTTTGACTAACCTCAACAAATTGGTTTCTAGCATTTCTTGTATAGTATTGTATCCTGTGTCTGTTTTGACTTGCAAATGAACGACCAAGGGTACTATATAGGCTTGCTGCTTCATACTCGAAATTGTAATAGCCTGTATTTGTGCGTTCTGGCGTGATTATCCATTCCAGTGTCAAGTCACTTGTGAGTCTGTGCATCAATTAATTCATTCATCTGTACACCTCTCCGATTAGTCAGGAGCTATGCCCCTATATGGTCCTTATTCGTAACTACATTCAATCCGTTTCCAAGTATTTATTTATTTTTTCAAATGCATTGCTGAACAATGTCTCGGGTCCCATGAACTATCTTTGAACAAGACATGAGACCAAAAGTTCTCAGGTTGTCGATTATCACTTGCAAGTTGCAAGTAGTGTTTATTGTTTGTATCTTGACTTGCTGAACCATGCATACATGCATATATGACAGGGGACTGCCGATGACATCGTCGACTTCACTCACGGCAAGCGCCTGTGGGAGCTAGCAAAGGAGAAGTACGAGCCCCTATGGATCAAAGGCGGTGGTCACTGCAACCTGGAAACCTACCCCGAGTACATCAGGCACTTGCGCAAGTTCATAAACGCGATGGAGAAGCTCGCGAAAGACAAGGCGCCCAAGGCACCCCAGATGCTGCCTTCGTCGAGCATGACCGAAGTGAAACACAACAAGTGCTTGAGATTCGGGAAGAGATGAGACGAACCCGCTTCGATCATTCGCCGACTTTTAGCCGTCACTACTCACTAACCATCCATGTTGCTGCTGCTCATGTATGCAAGTTGAAGAGATGGCAGGAGAGGTCAGCCAAGCGGCAGGGACTCCCCCTTGTTGGTGACTCTGGTGCATGCGCCCCCAGGAAATGCAGTGCAGCAACCCCTAGCTTGTGATCCCGTGTGAGTTCAGGTTAGACAGACTCGTGGCTGCAGTGTGCTGGATCGGAGATGCCTTTGTTTTTTCTTGTGGGCGCCACAGATTAGCCTGTTCCTAGCTCTCTCTTTTTTTTTCATTTCTTACTTTTGTTACCTGTGTATTGTAGTCATCGTGCAAAAGGATTCGTTCTAATTGTTAATTGTAAGTTTGCAACAAAGTGCACTGTGAGCAGCTGACGGGAGACCACCACCTCAGCAGGTCCTTGCCAAGCAGGAACCCGTTTGGGTGGGTAATTTGTTGGCGCCTGCCTGGCAGGGAGCAGGCCAGTTTCATCCATGGGCCGTGATGAAGGAAGTGTCATTGGGCTGCTTTCGCGGCCGTCGTGTTTTGGGAGGGGTTGAGGTCCAGCCAGGCCAGCCCGCGACACGCGACGATGTCAGCTCAGCTTTGCCTTTTCGCGTGCGTGCGTGCGTGGCTGACCTAGCGCCCGGTGCCACACTGACCTCGACGCCCCCCGTAAGAGTTGCTGCGGGCGCGGCTCGTTGCCAACTGTGAGGCGGGGCATGGCGTATTCTCAATCTCAAAAAGAGACAGAGCGCACGTGGTGTCGTGACCGTGACTGAATAGGAGATGAAGGCATGGCATGGAAACTGAGACCTGTGAGCCGGCCGCGCGGCCGGCCTGCCCTCCCCTCCCGACCCACAGCGGCGGAGCTCGAAGCAAAATTGAGAGGGAATCAACAAAGAATGGAGGGTGAATAACACGGAAGAGGAAGTTAATTTTAAATTTAGCTAGCAATTATACCTAATACTCCCTCCATTCTAAATTACTGAATTACTGTGTATTTAGAAAAGTCAAAACGAATAGTAATTTAGAATGGAGAAAGTGCTTTATTGTGAAAAATTGGGGGTGGGGGGAGGGGGCAATAGCCCTGTTGACCAATCGCTAAGAGCAACTCCAAGAGTACTTCAAAAAATTCTTCCTCAAAACTATGTATTGGGGGTTCTTCCAAAAAAAATTTCCCCAAAAACATATCAATCCATAGCAGATCGCTAATAAATAGCCCTCAATATTTTAAAACAGGCCACGTCATCGTATTGGGCCTATCGGAAGGGACGCGCGAGCGTGCGGGAACCAGGATTGGGGGAGGAATGCTAACGCTAAAATATACGCAGTGGTAGGCTATTTTTTAGTGTTGCTAAAAAATTGAGGAAGGTTTGGGTGGACTATTGGAGTTCGTTTTTTCTCCTTTTTTCTAAAAAAATTATTGAAGGTAAGATTAGCAGCCTCTTGGAGTTGCTCTAAGGTCCGCCAGTGCCAACCTGACTACCTGTCCCGGCAACTGGCTGCGTAAGTTACGTGTCCTAGTCAAGCTGAAAGTATACGGCGTCAATTTGTCGCACTCCCCCCACACTGGCGCGGTAAACAATGAAAAAGAAGAACTCGGAGAATTCAAGCGGGTGCCCAGAGGAATAAGGTCAGTCTCAACGAGGTGGGTTTCATCATTAACTTACATGCTACATTAGTGATTTGCTAACACGATAAGGTTATTATGAGAAAAGAGGAGAAGAAGTTTCATCGTATACGAGGGAAATTTTATCACCATGAAATCTAAGTTCTCGTCCTCGTGGTGCTGCTCTGCGCAGTCCCAGTGACACCCCGGCCTGCTCGCTGAGTCCAGTGCTCCGTGGACCGGCCGGCCGCCTGGGGGACGGACGGCGACAGGTCGCGCTGGCGCGAGCAGGCTCAACGGCCGGCGCCGGGCGGCTTCTGCTCTACCTGCTGGCCTCTCTGCACGCGCGCAGACGCAGATCTGTGTGTCTGCAGAGGCTAGGGCTACACGAGTCCATATGCAACCTGCTGCAAGCAGAAGGCAGCGTCTCGTATATGCAGCGTGTACTGCAGCTGCCGCATGAGCTCCACGCAATTGCAGTACAGCAGTAGTACGTGGTTCCGAGAGATAGTATGCGTGGTCAGAGCGTCAGAGGTCAGTCGATTGCTTCTGCATGCCTCGGAGGGTTCGCGCATTGCATGCCGCAGTAGTTTGGCGGACAGAGCGCATGGGAGGGTTCCGAGAGATAGTTTGGCGGCTGGAGTTGTTATCTGCTGGCATCCTTTTAGCTAGCTCCTTCTCATCCAGCACTCCAGCCTTTCTGTTTTGCATTTTACGGACACCAGTCGTATCTGTTTTGCATTTTTTTTCCAGACACCAGTCTATGACAGTATAGTATATGCGCTCATTTTACAATTTTTGCATCCAGGCCTCTTTACGACATGCGATCTTTAAGACAAGGGCCGAGTATACATTATGTTTGTCCCCGTACTGTAGTTGCGTTGACGTTGACGGTAGGTAGCCGCTAGCATTTTTACTTGTACAGCTACATACACCAGCCAAGTGTTACGTAAATCGGTATATGCTTGCATGAATGCTAGCACACGACACACGATCGAGCGTGGTAGCAGGTCCCGGCTGACCCGTACGCAGTTGCTGTGAATAGCAAGCCCGTGCAGGCATGCAGCAGTGTGTGCGTTCGCGTCGTACACGGGCGCCCATGAGTAATGGGTGTCCTTACAGCCGAGGAAGTAATATTTGTGGTGCCCCCGGCCGGCGCCCTTAAATTGAATGAACTTGCTTGCATTGCATGCCGCGCGGCGCGGCGCGGGCGGGGTAAATGCAGCGAATCCAACAAAGATCGGGCTGCTCGCCGATCGATTGCTGTGTTGCATGCCTTGGTAAATCGACGACGACGATCGATCAACTTGCACCGCCATTCTCTCTATAGCTAGCTAGGTGAAAGTGAAACTCTCTCCTGTACTAGTACGTGGACCAGTAGTCTGTACTAGTACGGGGATCAGTAGTCTCTAGGCGGCCATCAGAGACAACCTATAGGCCGGCCCTGGATATGCCTGCATGCCCGGCACCTACGACGCGGCAACGACGACGCGCACTGCTTGACGAGATTTCCCGGCCGGTGTTGCATTGATACGGCGATATGATGCGCCCCAGCCAGCTCCGTGCACGCCCATCTCGATCACGCATGGTTCCTTGAGTTACTGTACCACTTCATCATGCATGCGCACGTACAGAAAATAAAAAATATAATCAGGCCCTAGCAGCGTGCGTGTCAGGCACGTACCCTACGTATTTACTGATGGATGGATCCATCGGGTACGATCGAGCGTATGGCGGCCTAGTTCGTACGTGTGGCGGCTTCCCCCCACTGTTACAAAGCCCGTACGTACTGCTGCATGAACGACTGGTCCAACCAACTAATGTAAGCGCACATGCATGATGCCTGATAATGATGCTATTGCTAGCTAGACGTCGCGGCTAATGACTCCGTGCATGTGTCCGCAAACGACACAAACTGATCGACAAATTAAGAGACGTACGTACGTAGGATAGGTTCCATAAATGAACATGGATTTTTCACTAACCACATGAGCTATCCAAACCATTTATTTTTATCTGTTTGGATGGACTAAAACTAAAGTTTAGACGTCTGAACTTTAGTTAGCTAGAATTAGTCCAGTCTTATTTGGAGCCAGAGTTAATTTTTAGCCCATATATTGGGAAAGGTCTATTCTATCCTTAGAGGGGTAGGAAAGAAAATGTTAAGATTTTAGTGGGAGAGTATTTTTCGGTCTTTTGCCATTCGTGTCTAAAATTAGCCCCCATTAGATGGGTTTGGAGGGTTAATGATCTAAAGTTTAGTTAGGGGGTTGGTTAATTTTTAGCCCATCTTTAACCCCACCGTTTGGATCATCAGGGCTAATTTTTAGGCAACTAAAGTTTAGCCCCTGGATCCAAACAGGGTATCAATGGTGAGATGGATCCTGGGTAGGTGAGAAGTACATGAGGTAGGTGGTGGATCAATAGTTGAATGGAGAGAAATCAACGATTGAGATAAGCCATGTGATCACATGTACATGTGGTTTTACATTTTCCTTCCACAAATAAACAACCTTCCAGTAAGCTTTGATTTTATTTTTTTACATTTAATTTGTTCATGAGCTGCTGGCTAGTGTGGCTGGCTGCACATAGTATTTACTCCTGCATTAGCGTGTCCTTACACATGTTAATCATCTTGAAATAGCATCTACAGTGTTTGCTCCTGAAGTGAGCAACTTGATGATAAAATAAGGAACGTACCTGGTGGTTGTTTTCTTATGTCCAGTCGTCATAAGTTCTAGATAACAATGCATGTAGATGTGGTAGTATGCATGATGTGGAGTCTTTCGCATGACTTCTGATGTAGATGTAGTCCTTAAATATTATTCATTGATCTTTAAGTGACTAGTGATGCATTTATACTGATCTTGATGAATCTCCACGCTCATTGGCTACTCCGCATCTAGAATGAATGTATGATGCATCTGTGCCCGACCGGTAATTGATCATGCACGCCCACAGAGATCGAGCGATCGATCGAAAAGGATGCCATAACTGGAGATAAATTTAATTCGCAATTAACACGTGTACCTCTCCCTCTAGATGCAAATCAACAAACGACTGAGCGTCGATCGACTCGATTCACAAATTGCGACCTCGATTACTTTAACATCTGTTTTAATACATTTTTGTAAAACGTTTATAGTCGTCATAACTTTTGTAAGATTCCTCTGTTGGTGCATTTAGTTGCCTGTCGTCGTACGTCGATCGACGAGCGCGCGGTACGGCCATGCATGTTCGCGGTAACAGTATACTATATGCCTCGGCTCTTAGCTTGGCCAAAGTTATAGCGAGCCGATCAAAACCTGTATATGATCTCGCATTTCCTATTCTTTTCTACATACCCATTTTGAACATATATATGTTCAGATGGTAGTGTATTTACCGATCGATTGACTGATGATAAAGCCAATGCATGGACCCAACATGGAACTGTAGCGGTTTAATTGAAGAATTAATTCATCGTTATAGTAATGGCGGCGGCTCCCAGCAGTCGATCCTAGTACGACTTGCGGCTCCCAACCGATGATGAGATGGGATGTTTTGTTTAATTTGCTCATCCTTCATTTACTCAAAATTACTAGAAAAGATGGTGCATTTATTCATGGTAGTGAAGTACTTCGTCCCTGAAAGGGCTTTGCAGTAAAGACAGATTAGGCCTGCTAAGGGTTGAAACCCGCCCCAACCCACAATAAATTAACTCATTCACTCACCGTCCCACTCCATAATTCTATTGTGTAAACTCAACCCAACCCAACCCGCCCCACAAATTGATATAACCCGTAGATTTGGTATATGAACCTATAAGTTTATACAACCTCGTGTTCACACCTTAAAAGTTTATAGAAATTGTTTGAAATTTATTGCAGATGAATTAGGTTGGCAGTCCGCTACTTTGTGCAAAGTAGTGCGGCTAGACTTATATGCGTCAAGAGTCGGATATTAAAACTAAAATCTCATGTTCACACCTTAAAATTTTAGAGAAATTGATCAAAATTTGTTGCAGTTGAATTAGTTTGACAGTCCGCTACTTTGTACAAAGTAGTGTGGCTGGACTTATATGTGGGCTCCGCGTCAAGAGTCAGACTCTAAAACTAAAACCTCACGTTCACACCTTAAAAATTTTGGAGAAATTGACCGAAACTTGTTGCAGATGAATTAGTTTGTTGTGCAAAGTAGTGCGGCTGGACTTATATGTGGTAACCGCGTCAAGAGTCAGACCCTAAAACTAAAACCTCGCGTTCACACCTTAAAATTTTGGAGAAATTGACCGAAACTTATTGCAGATGAATTAGTTGGACAGTCCGCTACTTTGTGCAAAGTAGTGCGGCTGGACTTATATGTGGGCCCCGCGTTAAGAGTCACACACAAACTCAAACAAAAAACCACTTCCAACCCACCCCACCCCGCATTTGTGATATACCAAACCCGCTCCAACCCATTAGATACTAAAATCTATTTTAACACATTCAAATATACCCCGCGTTACAACCCGCCCCATAAAACTTATTTCAACCCGCCCCACCAGCAGCCCTAAAACAGATGGGTTGCGGGATACTACTTACAGAGTTGTGAAGACAAACTAATCTATACGCACGTAAAGGAAACAACATTGGCCGAGGCATATTAGAATTGTGGTGCGAAGAAACAAAACAAGGACAGTATACTATATGTTATATCGTCGTCAATGGTCACACATGTCTTTCGAAATTGAAGGCTTCTCATGCCTCTTTTGAGCTGAATAATATAAGCAGAAGAGCCGTATGTAGTGTTTTTTCTTACCCAGCTTATTAGTAAAAGTAAGGTACGAATAACCTATAATGCTGCTATCAAATTGTTCCTTGCTTTCAAACGGCGAATTGAAAGAATGCTGGCAACTGGATTGACTGCGCTGGTACAATGAACAGTAACATCTCCGAAGGACCAATGGACCATACTATTCGCGGTCTACTACTCTACACTACAGTCTCTACTCCAATGGACCAAGCGCGGGACATCACCAGTGTGTAGCCATGCGACGACTCAACAGTATCGGTATAAAAGTTTCAGTTCTTTTGTGAATCCGGCAGTGAAAAGATGGAGTATAATTTTTATAATAACGCACAAATAGGTCCGCGGCAGCCCTCGCCGTCGCAGCACAGCTTGATTGAGCACCAACGCTGCTCATCTTGCCATCGAGACCCCGTCATGCATCACCGTTTAGGCGAGCCTATCGCCAACAGCCCCCTCTCTCGCTGGGGCCGACTTTCGGTTGGGCTTTTGGGCTACCTCAACCCGAATCAAAACCTGCTCAAACCTCGCTAAAGTCAGAGAAGACATCGTCCTTAATCACAAGCCAGCTGCACACGAGCAGTGGCAAAAACGGCAAATGTCGAGGGTCGTCGGCAAGCACTGAAACATCTGAATGTTACTAGTTAGCTTACCCTTCTTAGATAAGACAAGTCGATATTTAAATCATGATGAAAAATGACTTTTCATACGACCCCTCTTAATGCACACAAGTTTTTTGTTTGCCAAAGAAATTTCCTCAAAAGTTTCAATGAGGATCGAGTACCGAACTATCGAAGGTAAACTTGACGGCCCTGTGAGAGTGAGAGGAGAGGAGGTGAGGCCCACCTGTCCCCGGAGAAAGCGGGCGGAAGGAACTAATTACCATGGTCGGAGCCAATCACCCACTTTGGGAACTCAAATTCCGGCAAACGCACGTGAAGTGCGGTGGGTGGAGCAGCTGACTGTGGTGCTCCCCACCCGGGTTCGATGCCTAGGGGGATGAATTGGGGTGTTGCATTGGAATTTATTCTCAAATTTAATTTTGCAGGTCCTTGATGTATGCGTGGAGCCATAATGGTAAATGTGACGTGCCCATCACCTACGGAGCCCTGTGTGACTTCGTCGATATCCGAAAGGACGCTGTGTGTGTATAGTTTGATGGTAAATGTGACGTGCCCATCACCTACGAAGCCCTGTGTGACTTCGTCGATATCCGAAAGGACGCTGTGTGTGTATAGTTTGTAGGTCTAGCATGCGCACAGGGTTGTGCCGGGGGCGTGTTTGGGTGTAGTGTGTGTTTGTGTGTACGTTCAGATACTACACTGTACCATAGTTGTTCAGGCTAAAAAAAATCAAATCCCCGCAAGGATCCCTACGCTTTTCCCTGGGCTGGAAGCCCGCGCGGCAAATTGGAGAGCATAGGATGTAGTAGTGTTTTCTTGATATAAAAAAGAATCGCCATGTGATATATGTCATTGCTCTGGAACCTTGGTTTCAGGGGAGTATGTGATTTTGGTTATTCCGTATGCTCAAATTAGAAAAAAAACATTCAGAAATCAGATATGATTTTATGTTGAAAAATGTTAGGTTTCAATGTCAACAGTTGAGGGAGAACTTGACTGCAGGAACCTGAATTCATAAAGTGGACCTGACAAATTTGTTTTGATTGAAATAATGTACCGTATGCTTTGAGTCTTTTGACTAATTAAATTGCATTATTATCTCTTTGAATAAAGGTCTGTCAGGGTATGTTTTTGACGATGGTTGATGTTGGTGTGAAGGAAGACTCGTGTGCTTCATAAGATGATCACGGCGTAGTGTAATAGCCATTTGTTCTCATTGGTCATATAGGACCAGAACTCCAGTAAGCAAGGTAGGAGATCCAGGGCCAAAATGTTAGCTTTTTTCTTTTGGTAAACTTTCACTTAGTAGTTCATCGGATATATGCTTTACTGACTAGTATATATATGCTTACAATCATATATATGAGTTCAAGGCTTTCAACTTAACTACTCTAGATTATTTTTGAATGGCACATGATAATAGCTTTTCACTGTCACATATGAATCATGTCAAGAACTCAAAGATGCTGAATTATGCCTGAATTAGAAGTTGATGAGATAAGATGAATAGACAGATTCTTCTTTGTCATTCTGAGTTTCTGAGTTGTAGAGCTGATAGCAGCCTTCTTATTAGTTGGTGTTGGGATTCTGGGTTCATCCTGAAGGGCCTCTTGTTTATCAGTGTGAGAATTAGAACTTTTTGCCTCACGATGCTTCTGTAATGCAGCCACAGAAGCTGGTTCAGCTTTAACAAGCCGCGGACCAACTTTAGCAAGCTGGCGAGTTGCATTGGTTCAGGCATTTACTTCTCACCTTGCAGTAGTGGCATGTTGCAGTGTTCAGATCCACGCCTTGCATTGCACCCAGTAGTTCTTATGATGATGCTAGTGGAGATAGAATTTCCTCATTATTATAGCTTCTGTGGTGCCTATGCATATTGGTTATAACTATGGTTCTCTGTGTTCTTTTATATACATGGCAGCTACTGCAACAGTAGTGGCAGTCTAGAGATATAATTTCATGGCATTGGATGTTTGTTTGTAAGTTATGTTGCATTCTAAAATTCATATTATTACATTTGAGTTTCTTTGAATTTTGTGGTTCTGTTGCCAATTCTGAATACATGATCTAGTGTCAGTATGCTATCTTTGTTCGTGCGTCTAATTCTTCTTGATCTGTTTGTTTGTTTGTTCTATACGGTATGTACCTTTTGTCCAATGTCCATTACGGGTTTACCGCAACTTATATTGTCTATGTTCTTTTTCATGTGAAATCCATTTATTGGTCTTGTGTAGGTATAATCATCTTGTCCTTTTCATGTGAAATTCATTTATTGATCTTTGTTAATATTTGCTTTTTATGGTTTTTGATGTAGGTACCGAACACTACTGTATAGTAGCAAGGAAACGATTATCATTGAGTTTCCTCTTGTGGATCTATCTTATTTTCTGCGTGGCCACAAGAACTACGTTAACACAGGCTCCCTGTTATTTTTGCATTTTTCTCCAGTTGCTTCGTGTGGCCTTTTGATCAATTTTATGTAAAGGTGACAGCACGTGTGGCACCAAACTGTGTTACCAGGTTTTTTATGTGCACCCGTTAGTTCTTGATCTATGTTGGATGTTGACAGATTTTGGTTGTTAAATCTGTCAGTTTTTTTCTTTTGCCCAGGTGTCAGGTTCCGATTTGTCAAAAAAACTAACAAATTTGGACGGCAAAAATCCGTCAAAAATCTATCAACAGATGACTAGATAATCCTAATTTTATTATATGTTTATGCGGACAGAGCAGGTGTCTGACCCGCTGGCCTACCCCTTGCCCACCTCCTCCATCCCCAAACAGCGACGGGTGGTGGGGGAGGCCTGGAGGTGCGCCACCCAGGGAACCCGGTGGCCGGTGAAATCTCCGCCAGGGCTTCCCTTCCCGTCCGTGCAAAACGCCGTGCCCACACGCACGCGGCGGGAATCTCCTCTCTCCATCACCCATGTATGTAGCCGCCCATGCTGTGTCCTGTGATCCTGTCCAGGTCCGGACCCCGGCCGCGGATCCGGCGAGCAAGCCCTTCGAGCCCCCGGCCGCGCGCAAGCGCGGGAAACCGGGCGCCAATGAACACACGCGATCGCGGGCTCGCGGCCGATCCCCCGATCCCCGACGGCTCGAATCGCCGCCACGCCGTATCACGCCTTGAATGTCCCGGCCGGTTAAATGCCCCCCCTATCGCATTTACCCTGCATTTAACCTTCCATTTCAAAAATTAATGGGCCGCGTCGCGTACGTAGAGGAGGCGCCACCGTGTGTGTAGAGCCAGGCAGCTACTTGTAGCCAGGGACCCTGCTACGTATACGTACAACTACTGTTACTACAGTCTACGGAGTATAGTCTATACACTACAAACAGTATTCTCATAAAAAAGAGCTATCCGAGATTTGTACTTTTAGCGTAGCCGTATGCATACAACTACGTACGTACGTATACGTGCGCGCTCCTGGACAGCGCTGCACGTAGTGTGGTATGCTCCTATGGCTACGTACTAGAGGTAGACGGCAGTGGGTAGCACTGTAGTAGTAGACAGAGGCCCTGTTTGTTTACGTTTTTTCTAGCCACGCTTGGATTATAATCTAAGCGAAGATTTTCTCGCTTCTCGCTTTTCACTTCTCGTAGTTCAAATCGTTGAAGCGGCTTACCACATAAGTGAGAATCGGTGGAAATAAGCAAAGCGTTTGGCGGGATTCTCGCTTATTTTCACCGATAAGCCGCTTATAAGCGGATACAAACGGAGCCAGACTGGGCCGGGATCAGGATGGATGAGGGGGCTCCATCCGCGCCATGTCCACCCCATCCGACACCCGTGATCCGTCCAACACACGCGCAACGGCAGAATTACGGATGCAGGGGACTGATGACAACACGCGAATGTATAAATTGTACTGTAAAAGCCTTGATCATGTCAACGCATCATTTGCTTCCTGGTCCGTTCCGTCGCATCGTGACCACTGTAGCAGTACGTTGCGGAGCTTTCATGCCATCATTGAGGAACACACCCACCTACACACACAGACAAAAGAAATAAGCGCACGAAAGAAGAAAAAAAACGTAAAGTGAGAAAGCTACTACATGCACTACCTAACTAATTCGATCGTAGGGAAAAAAAAAAACAAGGCAGCCAGGATGATGTCAACAATGATGTTAGTGTGCCATAAACTATGGTTATCTTACTTCACATCCATCACATGTTTTTTTTTCACGTCACCTGACAGATTTTAACGCAAAAGGAGCACCACTGGGAGAAAGACAGGGAAGACTCGGGGGCTAAAGTTTAGCGGTGTCACGTCGCATGTTTGGATGTTTGGATGCTAATTAGAACGACTAAACATGAACTAATTATAAAATTAATTATACAATTCATAGGCTAATTCGCGAACGAATCTATTCAGCCTAATTAATCCATCGTTAGCAAATGGTTACTGTAGCACCACATTGTCAAATTAATTATGTTTAATAGATTTGTCTCACGAATTGGAGTTCATCTGTGTAATTAGTTTTATAATTAAACTATGTTTAATACTTCTAATTAGTATTTAAATATCCGATGTAACCCGAGTAAAGTTAGCCGCCGGAGCCAAACACCGCCCCCACGGTTTCTATGTAGGACGGACGGAGACGAGTGCACGCAGAATACAGCCGGTATCCCTTGGGCCTTGGTTGCGCGCTACAGAGGATCACGCCTGCAATTATCAGTTGTTGCTTGTGGATGGGCGGGGCCCACCTGCGTTGTAGCCTCGGCTGCCACCGCCATTTTGACCTCATATATCATCCGTGGGAGGATGCCCGTGCCCCTCGAGAGTCGAGACATTCCTTCCTCCCATCTTCAGTCCTCTTCTTCAACTAGCTCGCGGACGGTGAGCAGTGGCGCTGGAGAGGAGGGAGAGGAGCTGGTGCGGCGGCGAGCTTGCTTGTGTGAGAAAGGGAGCGAGAGAGAGCGGTGGCTTGGTTCATCTGCAAACAGTCGCCATCTCTGCTTTTCAGCTCCCCTGCTTTCCCTGCGCGTCTCTTTTGGCCTCCATCCATCCAGCCTCCTCCAACTCCCAATCCCCCTTTTGCTTTCCCACATCTTTGCTCCAATAATGATGGGGGGCTGGTGGGTTTGGTCCTGAAGACGCATCCCCACTCTCTCTCTCCCTCGTCCAAATCCACCACCAGCTTGCTTTCCATCCTGCTCTTCCCCCCTTTTCCTCTTTTCAGCTATAGTTGGGTAGTAGGTTGGTTCTGTTTGCCTTCCCCCCTTTCTTTTCCTTGCTGGGGATTGGGAGGCCTTCAAGCCATCTCCTTCCCCGTCCACATCTGGCTCCTTGTAGGGGTGGTGCTGGTTGCTGGTGGTGCTAGAGCCTCGTGCAATTGGCTTCCCGATTTCTTTGATTGGACTAGTGGGTGCCAACGGCAACTTGTCTTGTTG
This sequence comes from Setaria viridis, assembly GCF_005286985.2. Lineage (NCBI taxonomy): Eukaryota > Viridiplantae > Streptophyta > Magnoliopsida > Poales > Poaceae > Setaria > Setaria viridis. The sequence goes on along the minus strand of NC_048263.2, from coordinate 39,800,985 downwards.
GCTTTTGCTTCTTGCTTCAGTTGGTGCTCTGCCGGGAGCGCGAACTGTATAGCGTGTTCTTGCGCTGGGTTTTCGTGGATTCTTGCTGTGAATTTGTTCAAGTTGGGCGGCTCTTCCCCTATTGGAGGTTGCCATGAGGCCGGAGGAGAGGAATGGTGCGATGGGGAGGGTGAGGGACCAATTCCCGGCCGGCATGCGGGTCCTCGCCGTGGACGACGACCCAGTGTGCCTTAAGGTGCTTGAGACCCTCCTGCGCCGCTGCCAGTATCATGGTAAGGATTTGTGCAGCTCATGGCTATTTATGGTTCGGTGCTGCTAGATCTTTTTTTTTCATTTTTTCCGAATTTTGCCGAATTATCTGCATCCAAACCAGAATACGATCTGCCGTTATTTTTGTTACAGGTAGATTAAATGTACTTACAATAAAAAGTTCTCCCTGTACCTACAGAGTTGTCTGCGTCATTACATTACACTGAATTTATGGCCTCACTATAAGTCTATAACCACGTAGTAACTGAATGCTGCATTGCTTTGGGCTCTAGTACAATTAATTGTTTGTCATGCGATATGTTCAAGATGCTTTTTCTTGCTTTCACAGTTACTCACCTGTAAGAGGACCTGTTTTCTATTTGCAGTGACAACGACGAATCAGGCTGCCATCGCCCTGAGGATGCTGAGGGAAAACAGGGACTTGTTTGATCTAGTTATCAGTGATGTGCACATGCCAGACATGGACGGCTTTAAGCTTCTGGAGCTTGTGGGGCTTGAAATGGACCTCCCTGTCATAAGTAAGTCCAAAAATGCTATCTATCTTACTGGTAGTCGACTCTCACTGTTTTTTTATAGTAATATGCAGCCTTTATTCAATGATTTTTTCTTTACATCCAAAAAGCACTGATGGCTTGATGCACTATGGCAATTATTAAGCTTATACTAGGGGAAGTCAAAAATTTAGATTTTAACACATTATTATCCATGCAGTGTTGTCTGGGAATGGAGAGACAAAAACTGTAATGAAGGGGATAACTCATGGTGCCTGTGACTATCTCCTAAAACCTGTTCGGCTGGAAGAGCTTAGGAATATCTGGCAGCATGTTGTTAGGAGGAAATTCAGTAACCGTGAGCGTGCTAATGTTGATGGCTATGAGGAGTGCAACAAGCCATCAAATGCAGATTTTGATAATGTACACAGCCAAATTACATGTGGGTCACCTGACCAAAGTGGGAGGCCCAGCAAGAAGAGGAAGGAATACCATAGTGAAGAGGAAGATGAAGGAGAGGAGAGTAATGGCCAAGAAAACGATGATTCTTCAACTCCAAAGAAGCCAAGGGTTGTTTGGTCAGTTGAACTACACCGAAAATTTGTTGCTGCTGTTAACCAGCTAGGAATTGACAGTAAGTGCCACAGCCACCTGCTGGTCTTTTCTCAACTTTGCTGCTGTTAAGTTCTCTATCACGGTTGATTTACAACTTAATCTTTTCTGTTGATGCAGAAGCTGTGCCTAAAAGGATACTTGAGCTCATGAATGTTGACAAACTCACCAGGGAAAATGTTGCAAGTCACCTACAGGCAAGGCACCCTCCCGCTTTGTTCAATTTAGCAAGTACTGGTAATTCTAACAATTACTGCATTTAATTATGTACTTAGGTTCATCAGTACGTGTAATAGGAGCATTAAATTTTTAGTATTCAGAAGATGTGTGGCTTAATTTTCACTGTTTCTGGCATTAGGCCCTGAAGAAAAATTGTGCAAATGTCATGAAGCTTTCAGACGAAGTGATAATAAATTGTTTGCCGGGAAATTTTTATCTCCACATATGCTAAATCCACTTTACCACTCTAATTTACCAATACAGACATGTTGTAGGCATATGTTACAGTGGGAATTCATGACAGCAAGTGCATATATTTCTTGAATCTCTTTGTTTTTTCCTGATCAATCTGATAAATGCGGAAAAAAGGACATAGTCTTGTTCTATACCTGTATTTTCAGTTTATTGTGCAGCATTTTGATTTTAGACTATATCTTGCATGCATGTTGAAACTGAGGGCTCATCACATTTCAGCAAAATTAGTCCTCTTACTACTATTCATATTAGATGCCAAAAGTGCTAAACAATCTAGGTGGGAGCTGTGCATATATGCACGTCTAAACTGTTTGCTTTGTGCACCTTGCAGAAGTACAGACTCTATCTCAAACGGCTAAGTGCTGTGGCATCGCAACAAGCTTGCATTGTTGCTGCTTTGGGAGGTAGTGACCCCTTTATGCACATGGGTGCATTTGAAGGACTCCAGGGTTATCAAGCTTTTACTTCTTCAGCACCTCTGTCATCTTTCAGTCCACAGGGGTTGTTAAATAGAAACAATCCAACATCATTCGGGATCCAAGGGATGTGCGCTTCCAGGCCAATTCAGATTGCAACTGGCAATTCCACAATAAGTCATTCCGTTGGTGATGCGAACAAATATCACCTTAGCTTTCCAGGTACTAGTAACCGACCAGGAAATTTGGCACAAGGTTTGGCAACTTCAGTTGGACAGGTCCAGGTGCCACAAAAGTGGATACAAGAAGAAACCCACGATTTATCTACTATCATTTCTGGGAATGGCCTGGTTAATGGTGTGCCTGGCACACTTCGAAGTGCCACAAACAGTCCTTTGCTGCAGCAAGACCTTGTTGAATGCAGACATGCCAAAATAGTTATCCAGCCGTCTTCATCTGTAAATTCAGAACATCTTGAATGCACTGCTGGAGTTTCTTCCAGTCTGATGGATTCTCATGTATCCCAACAGAGTGGTGTTTCGTTGTCTGCGTTTTCTGCCAGTGCATTGCCTATGAATGGCTCATTCGGCAGTACTAATGTAGCCAAGTTGGGTGCTACATCCTCTGGAGGCACAAATATTTGCTCCTCAAATGGCCTGAGAGTAGCAAGAGACAACGAAGTGGGAGCTACCTCTTTAGGTAGTGTGATACTTTTGCCTCCAGACACTGCACAAAACCAAAAGTACTTGAACTTTGGTGGTGGAAGCAGCTTGAGACACAACATGGATGGAGGAAACAGAGACAGTGTATTGGATTCAAAGCTTGTATGGAGTTCTTTGCCGACCTCTCAGCCACCAAGTACTATCAGAAGTCATCATCCCTTGAGCCAAAGATCGAATAATGGAACCCTTGGTGTCAAGATGATTGAGCAGACAAGTGCAAGTGCTTCAACAGCTGCTCCGCAAACAAAGTTTGACATGTTCACCTCAGGAGATATACTGACGGCAAAGAACGCATTGGATTCGAGCTTTCCTAGGCTTAACAGTGAGCTTAGTTCAAGCAGCTGCAGCTTCGACGGCCTTCTCAATTCCATAATCAAAGTGGTAAGGGGAATTTTGTTGTGTTTCCCAGCTATTTTGCGTCGGGTTTGTCTTCTGACAGAAGGAATACCTGCAAACCTTTTCAGCCATTTTATCTAACAGCAGCCTTAATCCACGTGCAGGAGAAGGATGATACTTCCTTCAACGATGATCTGGGATGCGACTTCTACTCCCTGGGTGCCTGCATATGAAATCCACCTCCACATATCTGCATCTGTGTACATCTCTCATTGTATGCTGCGTAGTTAGTGTTGATCTTTGTGGTGGCGCCCCTATTTGTGCTGCTGACTGTCAAGAAATTACAGTAACTAATAACTGCTAGGTTTGTATGTAATGTAGCAGTAAGATATCTGGAAGATATTATCCGTTGCAAAATCGAGCTTGAGACACTGATGGCTTTGTAAGTCGCAACCTGGAGCTCTTGGTCGTCACAGAGATCAGTTGATGCTGGATGCGTAGGGGAGCAATAAGATCTGAGCTTCGGTTTGAACTTGAGCTTGAGCTTCCATGCCAGATCCACCCAAGTCTGCTGCTGCTGCTGCACAAGGACCCGTTTAAAGATGATTGACCCAAAATCATTTGATGTTCAGCGCAAAGATTCGGAGTCCTCCTTTAAATTTAACGCTAAATTCCTCCAGAAAAATGGCTACGCCGCTTGCGGCTTGCCCGCTTCCCAGCACCCAACGGATGCTCGAGGAGCGGCCCTGGCGCCGCAGTACGGACACGACGAACGCGCACGGTGGGAGCCGAGAGAGGAGAGAACTGGCCATGCCGTCCGCGCATCTAGAAGAGGGATGTGCCTTCCTTCATCGGCCGACGGCAGCGCCGCCTCCCACAGTCCCACTCCCAGATCCAGCTGAACTCGTGGCTCGTCCGAGGCGCCGGTCGACGCCCGGCGGAGAACGGGCCGGCGGCGGGAGGACGAGGAGAGCGAGCGACCGCCAGGAGGGGCAATACGTAAAGTTACAGGGTGCAAAGTGTAAATAACCGGATCGCGATTAATAATCGCGATCTAAACAGGGGGTAAGATGCAATTAATCGGATCGCGATTAACAATCGCGATCCAAACAGGGGGTAAACTGAAAATAATCGGATCGTGATTAATAATCGCGAAGTGAAAAAAAAGGGTCCATGGGCGATGGCCACTGTCGCGCGCCGCTCTGGCCTCGCCGTCGCCGACTTCCTCCACCTCGCCTCCCGCACACCAAACCCTAAACCCTTCTCCTCCTCGGCGTTATCCTCCTCGTCCAGCTCCGCCCCTCCCAAGACCGCCCGGGTCCGCGAGGATGACCTCTCGAGGCACCTCCTCCGGCTCCGCTTCCGCCCGCCGCGCGGGGCCGCCGCGGCCGCCGTCGAGAGATGGGCGCAGGTGCGCGGCCACATATCGCAGCTGGAGCTCCATCGCGCAATCGTGCAGCTCCGGGGCGCGCGCCGCTACGAGCACGCCCTTGAGGTGTGCAGTTTAACACTTTCTTCAGTTTGGGTGCTCCATGCTCTGGTTTTAGTTTAGGCGCTAGCTGTTGCTGTATTATTTGAGCTGAGGATCTAATACGCTGGGAATGAGATCTCAATCGCGCTATTACTCTTCCGTGCTATATACACTTAGAATCATTTTTGCATTTTGCTCTTTGCAATGAAAGAGCACACGTTTGGTTTGATTTTTTTGTTTCAGATTATTGCACAATACAACTATGCAAGCGATCAATTCGAGTTATTTCCAATGTTCAATTGCAAATAATTTGGCATTGATTAACTTGCACTCATTAAGGGTTTGATTTCAAGGGGACAACTATTTGTAATGTCTGATCAGGACCCTGAAGTTAGATACAAGTTTTTAGCTGCTCGGCTATTCTGTTCATAATAGCTTTTGTGTGATATGTTGTAGCATATTACAGACTACACTGGCTAAACAAAGTTACACTGGGCTGCAGGTTTTCTCATGGATGGACTCATGCAACTCACTCGAATTGTCATCATGGGATCATGCAGCAAGACTGGGCTTGATTGCTAAAGCTCACGGCACTTCTCAAGCCGAGGAATATTACAAGAAACTAAAGAGCGCTGCTGCCAAAACAGGTGCATCATTCCCTCTACTCCACTGCTATGTGACAGACAGAAATGTACAGAAGGCTGAATCCTTTATGGCTGAGTTGCAGAGTTGTGGGCTGCCTGTTGATCCTCACACATTCAATGAAATGATGAAGCTCTACGTTGCAACCTATCAGTATGAGAAGGTCCTTAGTGTAGTTGACCTCATGAAACGCAACAACGTTCCCAGAAATGTTCTCTCCTACAACCTTTGGATGAATGCATGTGCTCAAGTCTCTGGTGTTGCCTCAGTACAATCAGTGTTCAAGGAGATGGTGAACGATGGTATGGTCGAGATTGGTTGGAGTACATACTGCACAATAGCCAACATCTTCAGGATGCATGGACTGACTACTAAAGCGCAAGCTTGTCTTAGGAAAGCTGAAACAAAACTGTCACCGACAGGGCGCTTAGGATACTCCTTTGTAATGACATGTTATGCAGCTCTGAATGACACTGACGGGGTTATGAGATTGTGGGAGGCTAGTAAAAGTGTCCCAGGCAGAATCCCCAATGCAAACTACATGACTGCAATGCTATGTTCAATAAAAGTTGGCGATGTCGGCCGGGCTGAGTGGATCTTTGGAAGCTGGGAAGCAGACTGCAGGAAGCATGATGTGCGGGTTTCAAATGTTCTTCTTGGTGCTTATGTGAGGAATGGGTGGATTGAAAAGGCTGAGAGGCTCCACATCCACATGTTAGAGAAAGGAGCGCGTCCAAATTACAAGACATGGGAGATATTGATGGAGGGATATGTTCAGAGTAAGCAGATGGACAAAGCTGCGGACACCATGAAGAAATGTCTATCTTTGCTGAAGAGCTGCCATTGGAGACCTCCACTTGAACTGCTGGAGGCCATTGCAAAACATTTTGAGGAGCGAGGCAGTGCTGATGATGCATATAGATACACTAAGGTTCTCCAAAGGTTTAACTTGACAAGCTTGCCCCTATACAAGTCACTGCTTCGAGCATATATCAATGCTGGCATTGTGCCGCCGAATATCCTTGAGATGATAGCAAAAGATCAGATTATTATGGATGAAGAAATGGACCGATTGATCATACTTGCTGGTAAGATAGATATCACATGCAATGGACAGCCTTTAACTGGAACATGCAATCATCAGTCAGTCGACTTTGTCAATTAGAGCTGCAAAGTCCAGAACGGCAAGTTGAACCTGCAAAAGAGATTCCCAAAAAGGTGAGTTCGTGAGTTCCTGGAGTTCCTGAGCTTTGTTCCTGCTAATCCAAGCAATTCCATCTATTTGGGAATCTTAAGAGTGTATTTGGAAAACGTGGAGCATGAAGTGATCACTTGAACCAACACAGAAAAATACTTACAACATCAACTGAACCTTTGGACTATCAGAGCTTCCTCGAGCCTGATCTCCATTCCCCAGTCACTTATTTAGTGGTGCAACCAGTTCTATGATGCAATGACATAGCTTGCTAATTTGTTCCTTACCCTCTCTATCATAGGAAAGCTGGTTTGCAGCTACACGTAACATCTGCAGACTTAGGAAGTTCTCCTAAATGGAATGAGTTGTTCTGTAGAACTTCCCAACGATCAGGCATGATTTGAGCGAAGTGAATAGCAGATTTGTGGTTTCACTTTCAGGAGTACAAATTTGTAGAGTTGTAGGGAAAATAGATGAGCCAGAGAAGTTGATACATGTTTTTGACGTAGCCTTTCGTTTTCATCTTTTTCAATAACGTCTTTGGAAATAAACTTTGATACGATATTTTGCATGGATTCTGTGTATCAATATTCTTCTTTCATGCCTTAGTTTGGACGGTCAAATGTTAGCATTCCATGCATTTAGTGATGCATCCAGATAATTGCAGATATACAGGTGAGATCGCGCCAGCAACTTTGTTTTGCAATGCGTTACTGATAACCTGTCAGGTGTGAGGTACATAGGTTTTACGAATCTGGTCTTAATTTAATTTCACACCGTGCCTTGTACAACTGTATAACCATTACAAGATACAAAGAGTATGAAGAGAATCATGCACCGAGTGAATCCATGCCTTGACGGCTGGTGACGAGTCTGCTGAACGATGGAGGTGAGATGCAGACAGTTTTGAGCTTGTAGCTGGAGTAAGCGTCGCACATTGAATTTTAGCTGCCTTCACAATGAACTCTTTGCATAACTTTCTTGACGCACATAACAGTATAACACCAAGAATACATAAGGTTCAAGAAAAATAGATAAGACAAGTACACTGCCAAGTACGCGCACCTGCAAAACATGGAAGATCACACAATCCTAATATATGTTGCAGAAACTTCTTAGGCTTGACCAATGTGTTTGGATCCATGGACTAATTTTTAGTTCGGGTCACATCAATTAATTAGAAGGACTAAACGTGAACTAATTATAAAACTAATTGTATAAACGAGGGCTAATTCGCGAGACGAAGCCTAATTAATTCATAATTAGCACATGTTTATTGTAGCATCACATGAGCTAATCATAAACTAATTAGGCTTAATAGATTTATCTCGCTAATTAGCCCTCATTTATGCAATTAGTTTATCATTAGACTATATTTAATACTTCTAATTAGTGTGCAAACATCCAATGTGATACGGACTAAAGTTTAGTCCAGGTATCAAACATCCCCTAAGCTCCTTCATAAGCAGGCAAAAGACAACAGCTACGGTCAACAATATCAACCGCATCAGAATCGATGGTTATCAACATAACTCAGCGGCTGAGGCTAAGAAAAAGTTAAAACAATCTAACCTCAAAACCACCAGCTCTGGCCTGGATGCAGGCTAGTTTAAGCCGAGCCTGTTTTCTCCCCAGAAGATATCATACTGGAATCTGCAATTTTTTAAGAGGCAGATGCAAAAGTAAACAGGCAAATGAAAAAATAATATATTCTCCACAGGATAACATCTATTGGAATCTCTACAAGACGAATCCTACGGACAAGCTCTGGCTTTCTATTGGTCCGCATCATCCCATTTTCTCTACCGTCGGATCTTGATTAAAGTTTACCTCGTCCGTCGATCCCGGACTTGCTATCTTCCGTGAGCGTAGGAGGGCAGAAGTTGGCGACCCTTCGTGATTTCTCGGCATCTCTTCCGTCGTCTCTACCGCAGCCAGCACGCATCGAGGAGCAGCTCGCGGCCGCGTTGACTGGGTCATCCCCAACGAACCTCAACTGTCCTCTTCCTCAGCACCAGCCACCAGGCAGGGCTCTCCGCACTCCGCAGCACAAGGCACCAGCCATAGGCGCCCCAGAGCGAGCGGACAGTGGATGCATCCCACCTCGCGCGTCCATGACCCGCTCGACGGAATGCCGCACCACGCGCTGTGGACTGCCTCGCGCACCTCCCCGTCATGCTTGCTGAGCCCGCCTCCGCTCCCTGCTGGTTCTCCTATGCTTGCTGAGTGAGCCGGAACGTGATTGGGGTGGAGCAAATGCCAAGATTTGCAAGGCGCGCTGCTCACTGGCGTAGGGACTTGTCGCCGACGGCGAACAGGGAGGTTGGGGTCGACTACTGCATGGTCCTTGGCGTCGGCGACGCCAGCAACGACGAACTCAAGAAAGCGAACCTTCACCATACGATGGCACCGGCACTCTGACAAAAACTGCACCAACAAAGAGTAGCAGAGCCCAAGTTCAAGCACATCTCTGAGGCATACGAGGTCCAAGTTATTATTGTTCCATTTGTTGCATACGGTGTTTTGATCCATTGTCCCTATGGCTCATGCCGATGAATAAAATCAACAACACTAAACTCGGCAGTTAGAAATTAAAGTAATTAAACAGCACCATTTGAAGCTATGATACTGATGCTGAAAAAAAAACGTTATCATATGAGATTTGATAAGAAAGTAACATAATCTAGGAAACAATAGTCTAGGAAAAGAACTGAAGAAGAGCCCAAAGGAACGCCACGCACCCCCAGGAGCAGGATGTCCTGGTGCTCTTCATCCTTGGCAAGGCTCATTCCACCTCTTTCCATTTTAATCCGACGAGCACGGGTGATATATTTAGAGAGTTCTCCGTATTCTCTGGCATGGGGTGACATAGGTGAAGTCTGTGTTTGGCAATGATTTCGTTCACAATTATTTGGCACTGACGGTTATGCATTCCAATCAGCCCTGCAGAAAAAAATATCAAATGTCAACAGTGAGTACCAATATTTATTCTTTACTTATTTATCTTTCATGATATGATAAGCTTCTTTATTATTATCGGCAATGATGTATTTCCTGGATTGAACCTTTTGCCCATTACATCTTAATTCAATTCGTACTTAAGATGTTTTGTTTGGATTTGGCTATCCTAGGTTAAAGTGCAACCTAATAAAATTAGACTACACTGTTTCACATTGCATGCATAATGGATTAGTGCTGTCCGACTGAACTTTTATAATAAGCTCAACTTGTAATCTGAGTGCTGATGTTATCTATCTTCAATTCTATTCTTCTTATACGTGTTTCCAAAGCAATGACTCTTTAATCATAGCAAGTTAGCAACAACATGGTAAAAAAATCTTACTCTGATATATCAACAATTTAGATAATATGTTGTATGGACTGCCTTTGGCAAAAAAATAAAATAAAATAAAAAGGAATAAAATACCACAGCTAATTTGTTTAAACAACGAGAACATACTAACAAGTATACCACTGCCTCACTCCAAATAGGCGCAGCAACGCCGCGCCAGGTGTTTTCTAGTCTCTACGAGCCTGCTTGGTTGGGCTTCAAAATTTGCCCAGCCGAAATTAGGGCAAGTCCATAAATTTTGGTACTTGTTTGGTTGGCACCCAATGAAATGCTATCCTAAAGACCGTGCTCAGCTTTCGACGGAAAATTTTATCATGCTCGCGTTTTAGCATGCCTAAGATTTGGGATGGCAAATTTTGGAACCAAACGCTCTACGTGACGAAATGTGCGGACGCTTCCCGGGCAAGCATTGGGCCACGTCGCCCCCCTTTTCCCAGCCGTTAGATCGTAGTCAGGTTCGATCGGACGGTTCCAGCAATAGGCGGTCCTAGCGAACTTCGCGAGCGCCGAGCACAGCAGACACTCATGGACTGGCGCCGCAGCTTCATGCGCCCGCTCCCCTCGCCACGTGCGACTCCTCGCGGAAGCGAGCGTGGGCGACGCGGCGGCATCGAGAGGATCCAGTCGCAGGTGGGCTACGGTGAGCTCAACCTCACGCAGCGGGGCGGTCTCCTCTGCTGCGGCGAGCAGCAGTAAGATGACGAGTAGCCGGCGGCGACCCGTACCTCACGTCGACCTCGCTATCCTCACCTCCGCAGTTTTGACCCTAGGATCCGCGCGGAGGCAGGCCCAAGTGCTCGACTGGGACTCCGGCGAGTGGAGCTTCCCGCTTGCTCCTGGCGCTGGGGCGCAGCACATGGCGCCGCGGCAAAGCCACGCGAAGAGCCACATCGCATGGAAGCAGAGGCGTGTGATGCTGACTGACGAGCTCTGGCTCAGCTGCGCGTATGGATCCGAGGCCGCCGCCGAGAAGCGTCGCTCGGGGCCTCCGACGCAGGTAATTCGTGTGAAGTCCCCGTTCGCGCGACGCCGCCGCGGTGGCCGGAACGTGCGAGTTTTTGTCACGCGGCGGAGCAACTGCGGTGGACCACGATGTTTTGCAGGGGCACAGAGCCTGTATCTTTGCGCCCGGCAACAGCCAACGGCAAGCATCAGAAATTCAGAAGCAACTTCCTTTCATGCAAAAGCTGCTCAAAACAACAAAACTGCACGCAGCATTGTAGTATGTTGTAGCCATTCATTACAACTCCGGAACTCCCAAATGAATGAATAATCTATCGATAATCCAATAGTAGAGTCAAAGTTTGCTCCTGAACAATAGCAATCTTTGCACAAATTAAATTGAGAAAATGGCTCATCAATGTCTGAACAAGAAAGCGCAAACACGCACAGCTGCTACCGCTCTTCCTTCCTCATCCACCATGTTTGTTTGATGCACAACTCTGCACTGCCAAATGTGGCGTGAATCAAGTATGTTGCCATCAAATAAAGCGTCAGTGCCCCTTCCTGTCCACCAATCTAAAACAAATTTGAGCAACATCCGAAATTCTGATTGGGGTGTTACTGAAACCGTGAAACGTCATTTTTTCCTGATAGCAGTCTCAACCTAACACCCCCCCCCCCCCCCCCCCCCCCCCCCCCCCACCACCACCACCACCTTAGAGTACTTGGTTGATTCAGCAATGTGATAATTTGTGTGCTCTTTTTCCCCTATTTGGTACGGCCATCCTGCATATCACGACTTGTTGAGTTAATGTAGTATCTGTAAAATCTTACTTTACCTATTTTATAATAATTATATTGGAGGACCAAATGCTACATCTTAACATTGCTGTATTTAGTTATTTATTTGGCCTAGGAGAGTTAGATATATATGGAGCACTTTTGCTCAATATTTTTGCCAACCAGCAAAATATTAGAGAGCAATACAACTGAAGACTTATCCTTTTGCTCAGTAAGTACCTTTAATTAAAAGATCTCGTGCACAACTACAGATCGGACCCACAAAAGGGCGGCAACGCCGCGCATCAGTTTCTAGTCTACAATTATACAAACCATACAAAAGTAAACAGGCTAATGAGTAATGAACCAGGTGGAATTTGAAGATATGAGAATTTATCTCAACAATCAATCCACAAGAAGGGCCTGTAAGTACTAGAGACAGTCTAATAGGAAGCAAAAAGAAAAAAATAGGGTAGCAGGATGCATCCAGCAATGAAATTATCCTGAAAGTGATCAAATGACCAGCAAAAGATATAACTTGCAATCAAAACTAATCTAATTATTCAGCCATCAGTAAATAAAATGAATTGAATGCAATGCGCATATCTACCTTCCAAATCCAAGGGAGTTTCTGAAGAACAAGTGCATCAGCATCAATAGCTCAGGACATTTTTATCATGATCCAATGCATCATGGAGAATCGTGGCCAAGAAGAAAAGAAACTGCTGAAACTTATGTTATGCACATAGTTTCAAAGAATAGTTCTAAGAAACATATATAACAGGACTTTAGATTACTCAAATATTTCAAACTTTACAGTTCTCAGAACATGTTATATCTAATTGTAGCATGGAACATTTTTTTAAGAGTAAACGGAAGGATGCATTTGCAGAGACAGAAACTCCAACGGTCAATTGGCAGCACTAGGCAATGGCAGAAGGTCAGATTTCATGAATAGTATGAGACCTAAACAAACAAGAAAAAAAATGATGTGTACACCTTTCAAGTAAGCAACGAGTTTTACAGACTGCTATTTGGAATACCAAATTATGTTAGCTCCATCTTATGTGAAAACAGTGTTTGAAAGTAGAAGGCACCTTGCATACATAATTACTGAACCCAGAAATTTTCAATCAAGATGCATTCAGAATCCTGTTTCTGAAAAAGGTTAAAATGAAATGGTGATGTGCTTAATCTTAAGGATAGTCATGGATTTTGAAGTGTTAGTCTCCATTAGTGTCGTAACTTCTTTGTTTTGGGAAACATGGAGAGCTGTCTTCAGGCATGACCATGCGAATATTATTCGCATGAATATGGGTGACGATGGCATTCTCTAATTGGATCATTGAGTTTATATTTTAAATGCTTAGAATAACCTAATATTACACTATCACTCATTTTAAGACCACCAACTTCTCATATTAAAGGGAAGATCTATATATCAATGACAAAAGAGCAACATATTGATTCTTTTGCAATTGTGGCAATGCAAGTGTCATGGGTTCATGGCTTAAGTCTCAAAGGTGATTTTTTACTATTTTTTTAATCTAGTATATTATCTTGCTTGGAGAAAAGAAAAATGGAGAGCAAAGCTGAAAGCTGAAAGAGAAATAACTATTTCAACAAGGAGTAACTGAAGAACACTACATTGGCATTACATCCAAATGAGGTGGAACTGAGCGAGACAGACTTAACCTACAGAATTGGTTTTAATTGCGCCCCCTTGCACACTTGTCACATTTTCTGCCCTAAATCAATCCATTCACAATGCTAAAATTCAAAGAGAGTACCATCCCTCAGTGTGCACTAACACCATTCTCTGCATTGAGCCCATACAGCACGCCTGCATATTTCTCTGTTGAGCCGGCAAAGAATGAATCCTTGAGCTTCCAGAACGCGCAGGATGTGACCAGGCTATCAGACCCAGCCTGGTGGGACTCCCCAACACGCTCCACATCGAGCAGTTCAGCGAGCTTATTCAGCCCACCGTGCAAGCTGTTGCAGAACTTCATGAGGTGCTTGATGTCGTACACGGTTGGGAAATATATCTTCATCAGCTTGAAGAATCCGGCTTGCGTGTCTGGTAGACTGTTGCAGGTGAGGATCTTCAGCAGATAGCCGAAGTCGTATCCCGCGTGGAAGGTAACCCAGTATACCGAATCGTTGAGCACAACGCCGGAGGACATGAGGAGCTCCGCGAACCGCCGTGCATCGACGCCGCGCTCGGCATTGCGGCGGAAGTCGATGCCGCTACGACGGAGCAGCTCGATGGAGTCGGATGCGAAGATGTCGCGCGCGTCGTCGAACTCGCGGAAGTTGAACTGCCAGACGCAGCGGCGGCGGTCGGCGCCGAGTGCCGGCAGCTCGCCACGCGGGCCGGAGAAGGTGAGGCCGAGCTGGATGAGGTGGAGCATGTCGACGTTGGCCTTGAGGGTGGCGTAGTTGTAGTCCGCCGGGGAGCGGAAGGCGCCGACGGGGCGGCAGACAATGCCCGGGAACTCCGTGTCCATCGCGACGAAGGGGAACTCGTCGACGACGTCGCGGATGAGCGCGAACTCCTCCTCGAGGTTGTCCGCCCACACCTCCCGGATCTCCACCGACTCATCGTCGCCGCCGTCGGGCTTGGGGATCACGGCGGCTGTGGGATCTGACATTTCCATGCCAAATCTCCGATCGAATCTATGGCTTCTAGGGTTTGGTCCGATTGGGGAATTGGCCGAAAGGCTCGAGAGGAGGGGCGAAGCCTCTGGATTTTTAGAGAGAGGTGGTGGGTGGGTGGGTGGGTGTGGTAGCCAGGACGCGACGATGCGGCGATACCTCCATCACATGTCAACGGCTGAGATCAACGTCCACACTAAAATGTGCGGTTCTAGATAGTTCTCACTCTTCCATGCTAATTCAAATTCTCTGACCCAGAATATTGAAATGGCCAGAATAAGATGGTATAACAGTATACACAAAAGAAATTCCTCAAAAAAATATACACAAAAAATTGGAATCCGTTATTAAAGTCGTTAAATATGATCAGTGTTCGATTTCAACATGGTTTTGCGCGCCTAATTACCGCAACTTTAAAAATGTGTTACTTGTGACCATTTTTATGTGCTGAGTATTTTTCTTAGTATTTTGAGGGAAAATACTACTTAGTGCAATGAAATAGAATCGACCTAAAAACTACGTGACGTTTCATTGCCCTTTTCGGTAGAGAATGTTTCTAATCCGTACCTCTAGATTTTTGCATGAGGGCGATGGGTCATTGGTGGGTGCGGGTAGGTGTCATAGCCAAAGAATCAAAGATGCATTGATGTGGTAGTAACTCTATCATGTACATTTCAACGGCTGGCATCAAGAATTCAAGATCCGCAACGAATGTAGGCTTGGAGATACAGATTTTTCTCGTGCTTGCAAGTACAATTTCACTGATTCGGAATGTTTGAACAGGATGAAACAGGCGATCCCAAATTAGAACACATCTATTGTAGAGCACAGGACGCATGTTTATACCATTAAGCATGTCCATTTTGATTCCCCTCCGGCTAGTTGTGATCATACAGAAGTGGTAACTGATAAACTATGTTACCGAACAACATCGATTTTTTTTCAATTTTATTCCACCACACGAGGTCATTCACACACCTTACCAAACGGGACTGTGAGACCGGCGTCGCTAGAGTGAAGGTATCCGGCGATCCGCGTCGTCTCTCTAACCGAAGAGAGCGGCCTCCCGCCTACGCTCTAGACTTGCCTGGTCAAAGGCCGCAATCCATCACCGTAGCGTGTCTATCTCGAGAAAGAAAGTAAGAAACTCGACGTCGAACGAGGCTTGGATCGTGCTCGAATGGAGGTTGGAGCCTGGAGCTGAGCATCCGGTGCCGACGACAACGTCGTGAGACGCCGACCGTGCCATCTGACCTCGGAGACGTTTGCTCCCAGCCACAAGAAGCCACGCCACAGACTTTGGCAGCCACAAAAATTTAGGATATTGCTTGGTTCATTACTAGCTTTAGGCGTGCCACAGCTTTTCATCAGTTTTCCAGGTTGATTTTCTCGCCACTGGCTGCCGAAGCTTAGGCGCTCATTTCTACCGCCACAGGTTGGCGTGGCTTTCTATTGGCATCTAACCAAGCAGCCTCCTCATCTTCAAGCCTTTCCTGCTGGGGGAGGAGTATTCTCCGCGAGCATCTACAGCTAACGTGCTCAGTAACGCAGCACTGCAACCTGCCAATCTCTTAATAGAAGTAGATCTTTCAGAGCATTCTAGCTCAGGAAAAAAAGAGAGATAATTTATTATTCCGCTTGTTCCTGAAACTTATTAAAAACAGCTAGTTATGCCCTTCGTGTAGCAGCAGCAAACACCTGGGCCAAGTGGATAGTACATGATGAAATATACAGTCTTACAAGTAGGCTATGTCTAATTGTCAGCACGGAAGCCAACAGATACACACAAACCTAATGTATCAAACGACAAATCTAATTACACCCCTTTCGGAAGTCCGGTGACTGAATCGATCAGTGCTTGGTTTTCGTCGGCAACAACCTTTGGGCCAGCTCCAAGCCTGCTGCAGATGAAGTAGCTAACGTCGCCCTTGAATTTCTGATCTGGTATCTTCATCTCTGGAGGTGCAGGAAGAGCGTCGACGTCTTCGATGGAGTGCAATCCAGCGTCGCCTAGAATTAATTTATCACCAACCAAATAGCTGCAAGGTGATGTTGGTCAGATGCATCCATAGAGCTCTACAGTACAGTCAGTAACAACATATTTAATCGTGAAATTATCAAACAAACCTGCTCAAATCCTTATCTTGCGGAGGGAAATAGTACATGAGCTTCTGAAGGAGAAGTGCTGCAGTTTTACGGTTCCGTGCAATTAGGACAGCGTTAGGACCAGCATCGAAGGTGTAGGCAACCTGCCATTGGAAATTCTCAACCGGAGTTAGAGGTTTACTATGTCCAGACTCATAGATGGTCTTATATCGCACCAAATGCACAAGCCAGTAACCATGGTCTTGCAGAATGGATGAAATTCATTATCAGACACCAGGATTAGTGTAAATAGAGAGTAGTCATATCAAAAGGGCTGGAATGGGGGGAAAACTGCCTTTGGGCTTAGTACTTCCAACTTTAGATGTCAAGTCCTATGGAAGCATTTCAAAAACGGTTGCCTTTTTGAAGCTAATAACTCCACCAACTACATACAAGCAACACAGGTTTTGGCCAGTGCAGTAAGAACAGCTTGAGGCATCATAACTATTCAGGGAAGTGCGACAAACCATATTCGACAATTTTATTCTTCTTGAGCAATGTCCACTAGGGGAGAATAACGGAACTAGTTATGTGTTAATTTCTAAGGTGGAGCACGGAAGGATTGAAAAGATAAACGACAACAGATGTTCAAGAATAATAGAACATACCTGTGGGGTTCCTTCTGAATGGTTCCACTTCTCCACAAGGCTAATTATCCTGCAGTTGATTGGGAAAACAATTCTTACCTCTGGGATTTCAGTTGTAACAGAATTCCAAGCCAACACGCTTCTAAAACATACCGGTGAGACGTATCATTCATATAGAAGATGGGAGGACTCGTGTCTAAGCATACGGCATGAAACTGGTTGCTATCTGCACAAGTTACTTTGGCAAACGATTCAAAGTCTTGATTCTTAATAGCCTCTTCCATTTTCAACACCCGACTTGGCACTACAGTCTGAAACACATGAATAACCAGCATGGTGCACAGTAAGAACAGGAAAAGAAGTTACATCAAAGCCAAATATCAAATTGCCAAAACATTTGACAATGTTCCACAGCAGTGAAAGGATATTTAGTTTTCAAAATTTCAGGTAAATAGGAATGCCCCTTCATGTTTTTTGAGAAATTTAATCTCCAAAGAGTAAAAAAAAACTCAAACAAAATTCAAGTTGAGGATGAAAACATAATCACCTGTGCCCTGTACTGCAAGAGGGGACTTGTTTCAACAGTATCTCGCATCCCACTGGTGCTACTGGTTTCCTTTTGCTTTGAACTGACCTAATGCCACAAATGAATGTGCCAACAATTGAAGCTATCAGATAGAGCGCATTAAGGGGAAAATGAGCAGGGCACATGTGAGATATAAATCACATACCACTGCAATAATAATTACAAGATCGTTCCAATGTGTTTCATCAGCAAGCTGCACGGCAAAACTGTCACTTCCATCATCTTTCTGCAAGCAAAGAATCAGGCCCCACACATCCATTATTGAATAGGAAAAACGTGCACTTAACCAGGACTGTTTCTCTGTCAAGACCATATAATTACTCACCTTTCCCATACACCATTTCACAAATCCACCATATAAACTACGGCATGCACTCCCAGATCCCTGCCTGAATGAAGTTTGTCAAAGTTATGTATGGGCTTGGAAGATCCACGAGTTAAAAGCACACTGATTGGCAAACTGAGTACAATCCTTGCAGTATCTCAAGATAGATCATAGATTAATAACATGAACAGACCTTGCTATTGAAGAAAGTTCTCCATAATCTTCTTTCACATTCATTAGCTTTCCAAGGGTGAAAACTGCAGCAGTAGTACAATAACAAATGCTTATGCTGTGATACATGATATGCCAAAGCATGTAGAAATGTTTACGGGGAACTAAGAAATAGAAAACTATTATTTGGCCTTGGATAGAACTACTGAATTTCAAGCTACAAACAACAAAACTGATCTTCCACAAAAGAAGTGTGCTGAGGAGCTATTACCAAGCATGGGTACTATTCAAAAAGTACAATGGCCATGTGGGGTGGCATAACAGCACCAATAAATATGATTTACTAAATTTCATGTTTTAATGACAATAGTGGAAAAAATTACTGCATTGATAATCCCAAACAACAGTAGTTCTGGATAATATACTGGATCCCATACTATTTTTAGCGAGCAAGTGTAAGTAACTTAGAAAGTTGACAGATCAATTTTATTTATAAAGCGTACTCCTAAATAAGTTGTTTTGAGGTGTCTGCAGTCACAATTTCCAATCGGGCTCCAAATTCACAAAAATAGTCAGATTGGCCACACGATAACAGTACTGGTAAAATTGCTGTAAACATATTCTTCACACTTTATAGGCTTGCAGTTTTTGCCAATACAGTTGACCAACAAACAACCATTCATTGCAATAGAAACAGCCTTCAGTGCCAACTTAATTTTGAGAACATTGGGAGACTCTCATGATAGCATAAGAAACTTTACTTACCGAGACAAGCAAAGCCAGCAGCCGAAGAGGCCAAACCAGCAGCAGTGGGGAAGTTATTGTAGGAAGCTATGTGGACATGCAACTTCTCCCAGTCCTCTTTCTTGATCTTGATCCCCGTCTTCTCATCCTCGAACTCACAAGCACGCTTTCTGATCTCTCTCAGGCAGCTCTGAAACCTTCCTCCTGACAGCGAGATCTCCTGCTCAATTCCAAACCAAGAGCCAACGTAAGCAGGAGGGCCATCTTTTCACCAGATCAAAGTCCTATCTTCTTTCTCTGCCACTCAGTCAGTGTCCAGAGTAGCACATACAACAAGGGGCTGGACTATTATTTATGAACAAACCACTGAGGAGGAGCAGTGACACACCTTGCCGTTGAGCCACATGCGGTCGGAGGGGAATGAGGGGCTGACGGCGACGGTGGTGGTGGCGGAGAGGTGGTCGGGGTCGAGTGTGACGCTGATGCTGTCGTTGACGGGGAGGATGAGCGCCTCGTCGCGCTTCCCCCAGTATTTGATCACCGCGATGTTGGTCGGGGACCGCCCCGTCGCCATGAGCACCCACTGCCCCTCCGGCGCCGCCATTGGATCCCTCGCCTCGCGCGCGCCCTTCTTGCGGCTCGCCGGAGATGAGATCGGACCGGGGGTCGGCGCGCGCGCGGTCCCGGTCGGCGGAGACTACGAGGTGGGGAAGGCAGAAGCAGAACTGCTGTCAACGAGCCGAGCTCTTGCGAGCCTGTCACCTCCTCGACTTTGATACAACATCGAGCCGATCACGAGTCGAGCCTGGAGCCCTGAAGGCAGCAGGCTCAGGCAGCTCGGCTCCAGGAAAAAAAACATTGTTTTTAATAAGAAAAAAGGAAAAACTCATGTAGGCTTGGCTCGTTAGCAGTCAAGCACGGCAGAGAAAAAGCAAAAGTTTCAAGGTACAATGCAAGAAAAACATGGGACGCCAGATCGATCTTCCGTCCTTGTAATAGTTGTACGGAAATACTGCCTCCGTTCTAAAACTGCAGTTCATTTTGACTTTTTTAATTTATAGATATTATTATGCATCTAGACATACACTATATCTAGGTGCATAATAATATGCATGAACTAAAAAACTAAAATAACCTATAATTTGGAACAGAGGGAGTAGTGGATTAGCCAGGAGGATTTTTTTTAACGAGTCAGCAGGAGAGCTGCTGCTATATTAAAAAAGCGGAGGAATGCCCGACGGGCGAAGTACAAAAGTTCTATACATACTGCACACACATATCCCAAAGCAAAAGGGAAAACGAGAGAGGGCTAAAAAAAGTCGATACTACAGATCCCTCACCGCATTAATGAAGGACTCTAGATGCTTAGCACCTGTCACAATCCATGTAGCCGCCTGATCTTTGATCTTATTTACTGTCCAATGTATCGTCTACTCCTTGTTTTGAAAAATCCTGGCGTTCCTTTCATTCCAAATTTCCCAGGACGAGAATAATTAAGCTTCGCAGCCCTTTCCTGTTGGCCACATGAGCGGACGCCAAAGCTGTCCACCAACTATGCAGAGACTCATGCCTGTCCCAATGGCCTGGGTCAATATAAGCGCATCGTGTCCATGCACCCATCTCTGCCCATATTGTCTTTGTAAAAGAGCTGATGAAGGCCAGTCTCTTAAGTTATGTTACAAAGTGTGCATTGCGGCCGGTTAGGCCATCCCCGTCTCTTCAGACAATCCGCTGTCCATATTCTATCCTGTGCAGCTGGCCAGCTAAATAAATTACGCTTCGGCAGAGTCCACGTTTGAACCCCGCTGGATACGGTGCAATGGATATCAAAAGATATTGCTAATGATTTCACGTTTTTTTAGAAATGGTGTGGACACGAATGAGGGGCACGCGTTCATCTACGGGTTCAATTACTTCTCCTATCCTACGGATGGATAGCTTGGATGCGCTGGAACAAGAAGATTTTTGACAACATTTTACCCGGGCAAAAAGCTTGAGAAAACACAGGTGATCTCACCAGCAATTATCTGGGAACAAAACCTCCATCGACCATGTCTTGTAGCACAACATATACGGTCGGGGCACATAAACGATTGTAACACAGGCTACTGTAGTGAACCCAAAAGGCACCGGTATGTAAGCTTCACTGAAAATTTGCGCAAGTGTCAAACGAGTTGAGTCTATTTCATCACTGCTTACAAATGTTGTAACGACCAAACGGGTCATACTCACTCTGCACGTTGAGTGGACCACATCTACACTGCAATCTACTTATACTTTTATTCTCGCTTCATGTAAAAGGGTTAACACAAGGTTACAATGCTTCCTAGAGCTAACTATTTAAGGGGGTGTTTGGATACACCCCCCTAAACTTTAGTACCTGTCACATCGGATGTTTGGATACTAATTAGGAGTATTAAATATAGTCTAATTACAAAACTAATTACATAGATGGAGTCTAATTCGCGAGACGAATCTATTAAGCCTAATTAACCGGGTTCTGCAGTTAGTTTTATAATTAGCTCATGTTTAGTCCTCCTAATTAGCGTCCGAACATCCGATGTGACCATCCTAAAGTTTAGTAACTCGCATCCAAACACCCCCTAAGTTGGTTCATCTCACTCTCCACTTACTGTTCGGGACTATTCTAGAGCTACCGTACTTTATACATGGTATTCAAATTGTTGGCCCAACTTGACCTTGAGCTGTTACAAATGTCTGATGATGAGACAAGCTGGTGTGCCAATGATAACCACCAGCGTATGTGGTGACAATTTGAAAAAAAAAATGCCGTTGGCAAGTGCTTGTTACTGATGTAGGTTAATTACTTCCGGTGTTCTTTCTGTACCACAGTACCAGAAGCTCGGAGCTAGTAATACCTTGAATACTCCAATTAGATGCCAATCCTTGAAGGACAGGCAGACGCTGAAGCAGGAATTCGGAGCTCAGGTACAAAGAGTTCATCATAATTTCCTCAATGATTCAGTGCTCAAACATGCCTAGTGTCCAAGATGATGCAAAAGCTTTTCTTGCTGATTATAGTGTTCCAGCACTGTTTCTTATTATGTCAATCAGCAATGATCTGATATGCACAAAACAGAGTTATGCTACTCCGGAATCCAGGTGAAGCATAGAGGTATGAAGTAGCAACCGCATCAGTCAGATCGCGTGCCAAACAAGCTACGAGCTGAGTCGCCATGTCCGGGCTCCGGCGTGTGAAGTCAAGCTCGCCGCTGTTCTCTCCGCCCCGCTCGGAGGCGACGAACCGTGCGCCTAATGTCCTTTGTTGACCTGTCCTTACTGCGGTAGGCAGGCGGAGGGCCAAACGGAGGGATGGAACAGGGAATGCGGATTCATGCAGCGAGGATGGCGGCGCCGCGGCGGTGGTGGCTGTTGCTGGACGAGACGGGACGAGCCGAAAAGGGATCCTCGCAAAATATTAGGGGTCTATCTGTAAACATTTGGATCGTGACTGTTAATTGTGATCCAAATTATGAGGTTATCCGCAAATAATAGGATTCTATATGTAAATAATTGGTTCGCGACTATTAATCGTGATCCAAAAATAGAGGGTTATTTGTAAAATACAAGGGTCAATTTTATAAATATTGGAGGTCGGCGGTATTGCCCCTATCAGCACCCTTCAATCCGCCATGCATCTCATGCTCGCTCTTAGTCCAATTTACGCTTCAATCCGCCGCCTTCTGCCTTCTTCGCACGCCGCCGCTTACATCCCTGACCCATCGCTCGTTGGGGGTTGAGAACTTGAGATGCTTTCCAAGGCCGCTGCGTCAAGAGCACGCAGCTCCAGAGACGAGACAAATGGGAGGCGGCGCTCGCGGAATGTGTTTGTCGCGCGGCGACCTTTGCTCGTCATTCTGAAGCTCGAACTGATCTGTCCCTATCAGCATAGATCCCAACTGCAATTGTTTTTCATGCTACATCCTTGGATCAGATGCTCGTAGTATTCTGGATACTTGGAATCTTGGGTAGTTGTATACTTGGATGAGATGCTAACCCGGTTCAGTTACATCTTCTCGTGTTCTGAACTTGCCGAGTTACAGGCAGGCATGGAAGCATGAGGTCACACTTTGGACTTTAAGAGTTCAGCAGAAGTTTCTCAAATCTTCAGTACCGGGAATCACTGAGGCTATGTGAAGGCCCAGAGACAATGTGACAGAGCATATACAGTTCCAGCTCTCAAATGCAAATACCATGACCTCTATTTGGTGCACATGTCACCTTATTAAAGTTTAACACCTATCACATCGGATATTTGATACTAATTAGGAGTGTTAAACATAGGCTAATTACAAAACTAATTGCACAGATGGAGTATAATTCACGAGACGAATCTATTAAGCTTAATTAGTCCATGATTTGACAATGTGGTGCTGCAGTAACCATTTGCTAATGATGGATTAATTAGACTTAATAGATTTGTCTTGCGAATTAGCACAGAGTTTTGCAATTAGTTTTATAATTAGCTCATGTCTAGTCTTTCTAATTAGCATCCGATCATCCGATGTGACACTGTTAAAGTTTAGCTTCTCGTATCCAAACAGCCCCTCAATACCGAGCTCGTTAAGAATAAAGTTTCAGTACTGAGTTACCAATGGTTCTCGTTAAGAATAAAGTTCTCAGTTTCAGTACTGAGTTACCAACGGTCAGAAGATGTGTGAAAACCAGACAACGAAGGGAACCTTCAGGTTTGTTCTTGTCAGATACCAGGGTACAACAACAACATAAGTCATGGGCCTTGTTTAGTTGCCCAAAGTTTGGAGGTGCAAAACTACTGTTATAGCATTATAGCACACTGTAGCGTTTCGTTTGTATTTGTGAATTATTGTCCAAATATTGACTAATTAGGCTCAAAAGATTCGTCTCGCAAAGTACAACAAAATTGTACAATTAGTTTTTGATTTCGTCTACATTTAGTACTCCATGCATGTACCGCAAGTTTGATGTGATGGGGAATCTTCTTTTTGCATAGTATCAAAGTTGGAGGTTTTGAGGGAACTAAACATGGCCATGAACAAGCTGCATGTCGTAAGGGACTGACCAATGTACCTATAAGAATAAAGATACGGTGATACATTCATTTTTGCATTTCTTCCTCAGCTGGCATCTTTGTCGCTCCGATTTTGGTTTTATTGGTCACCGCCTCACTGGTCAGCAGTGCTACCAGGTCACGGCTGTGATTTCGGCAGTCCTACCAAGATAAGTTTTGGTAGTACTTATCACGTTTTGTAGTATGGTGCGTCCTCTATTGCCTTGCCTGCTTGGCATCATCATGTCTTAAAACTTAGAGCCAAAATGCCAATGGTTTCGTTGACCCCCCAGAATCGTGAGGTCGCTTGTACATCTTGCACGCATGAGCTCGTTGCAGCGTGGTTCGCAGCTGTCCCTCCTTGTTATACTTGAGGCCAAACGTGGTCATGTAAAGCACACGCCGGCGCTGGGGCGGGCAGTTATAGTACGCATCGACGACGTCGACCTTATGATCCCTAAGCAGATGCTCGTCGTCCTTGTGGAACATGAACTCGACAAGCTTGGCACCCAGATGCAGCTCTGGATTCCTCCGGAACAGCTTGTCCTCGCCGAGCTTCGGCGACGGCGGGCTCGTCAACTCAGCAGCGACGGGCGTGACGTCGCAGGCGCAGAGGCGCCCATCGCCGCCGTCCCTCTCGCCGCAGAGCCCAACCCATGCTTCCAACTCGGCGTCGAAGTAGGCTTGGCCTCTGAAAGGCAGCAGCCAATCGCCGTGTCTCGTCCACTCGAGCCGATCATCCAAGGAGAAGGTGCCGGAGCGATGCCTCCGCCGGGATCCGGCGGACACGAAGAGGGTGCGGCCGTCCGGATGCAACGCGTAGCACCTGACCTGGCTGGCGTAGAACGGCGGCCGCGCCTCCATGGCGGTCCAGGCCCACGGCGCCTTGCTGCCGGGCGGCGGCTGGTCGCCGAGGTACGCGGCGTAGGCATCGGTGAACACGAAGAGCTTACCGGCGGCGGAGGCGAAGAAGGGCAGCCCGTAGTCCCTGTCGGAGGAGGAGGGCCACGGGCAGAGCGACAGGCCCAGCGTGCGAGCGTCGAAGGCCGGGATGGCAGGGCTGGCTTCTCCGGGCTGCATGGCGAAGATCTTGGTGCCGTGCGAAACGAAGTTCCGGTCGTCGTTCGCGTGCTCAGCTTCGATGCGGGCGACCGGCGGCTCGGCGAAGCGCTCCGGCGGCGCCGGCGGATTGGCGCCGGCGTCGGAGTCGAACGCGTCCGTGTCCAGCCTGCGGACGCTGTAGCCCCTCTCCCAGTCGTCCAGCAGCAGGTAGAGATGCTGCTTCCGCTGCGGCGCCGGCCGCTTGACGTCGCCGCAGCGCTCGTCGAAGCCCTTGCGCTTCGGCATACCGTGCCTAGTGCCTAGTGCCTACCTCGTATGTTCTTCTCCCTATATACGGCGTGCGCCCAATGGATCTTTATACGACCAATGCAACGTGCGAACTTATGGATCGTGAGGCGATGAATCCGACTCGAAAGACCATAAAAACAATAAAATCCCAGCTCTTTTTTCTCCTAAAAACCTTGTCTGTCACCACTCACCACACTGAAGAGTCCGACTGTAGACTTTTACTGAGATAGAACATGCACAACATCACGCTGGCAATAACTGAATATCTTGGAAGTTTCAGACTCCCTATTGCTCTGAACTTGTGATTTCTTAGCATCAGAAGATCAGTATCATCAAGACCACGTACTGGAAAAGTACCGAACATTTCAGCAAAACTTGGCTGCAGTGGACCAATGTGGAATGGGTCACAGAAATATCGACGATCAGGTTAGTGAATCGAAACTAATAACTGCAGGATCTGAAGCATTCAAATCTTGATGATAGCGTTCAACGTCCACGGGTGACCGGGAACTCTTGCTCGTTCGGCCGGCACCACCGGAAACTTGCCGCCTTGACCCAGTTCGGATTAACGAGAAACTTGTTGTTGTGCCGCGCCCACCGCGCCTTCTCAGTTCCAGGATCCAGCGCGACAACATGGGTGACCGTGGCGTCGGCGTTGGCTGCGCAGACGGCACCCAGCTGCTCGGCCAGCTTCCAGATGGGGTGGTCGCCGGCGACGTACTCGAGGGGGATCACCCGGCTGAACGCCACCGTGCAGCCACGCAGCACGTCGCGCCGCACCGCCCTGATCACCTCCCTGACGTCCGAGCAGTGGCCGCCGAGGACCGAGTCGAAGAACCCCCGGTGGACGCGCTTCAGGACTTCCAGCATCACGGCCAGCGAGCCGTCGTGTTCCCTCTCGTCCCGCCTCAGCTCCGCCAGGGAGCTCACGCTGTAGCCGAACTGCCGGCAGGAGGATGCGAAGTAGAGGTACCTGTCCATCAGGATCAGGTTCTCCTTGTGCTCCGGCCAGACATAGTCCGAATCGTCGATGATCACCACCGCGACGGCCTCGGCGCCGGGGACGACGTCGAGGTTCTTCATGTCCTGCCGGGTCGATTCATCGCACGACACGATCCTCGCGCCGAAGTAGACGCCGTCCGGGTCCAGCAGCTTGACGACCGCCCTCGCGTAATCCTGACCTCCAAGGGTGTACACGTGCATTTCGAACATGGCGCTCGCCTGCTCCAGGAAGCCTCGCACGAATGGCCGCAGCTTGGTGAGCATGCGGAGGGTACGGCCGTCCAATCGGAAGAGGCCCGCGCTGGGATCATCCCTGGCGTGCCGCGTGAACCCATTGATTTCCTCGGTGGGGGAGAGCTGGCGGAACCCCGTCGAGTTGAGCAGCGTGTGATCCAGGTCGAGGATGAGGGTCAGCTTCCTTGCGCGCAGGAGGGTCTCCAGGTCGGACGCGCGCGGGATGCTCGCCGTCGCTGAAGCCGTAACCGCCGGGCTCTCCTGGATCTTCCTCCTGACTGCTGGTGCTCCTCCAGGCGGCGCGCGTCCTTCCGCATCCCCATCCTTCACCCCGCTCAGGAAGGAGAGCCCGCGGTGCGCGGGGCAGGGCGGGGCGCCTCCTTCAGCGTCCTCCTCTTTGGCCCCGCAGCGGAAGCAGAACCCGCCGACGAATCCGGGGTGCGCCGTCGCCGTTTTCCCCTTGCTTGAACATGCTCTTGCGGAGGCGGCGGCGGCGGGATCCTCGTCGTCCCATCGAGGCGGCGGCCAGGGAAGTTGGGGATCCGGCCAGCGGTCGGTGGGGTGGGGTCGGGTCGAAACGCCGGAATGAAAGGAGCGCGGGCGTTTGAGCGGCCGTGCCAATTGTTGCCGCCTTCTTCCTTCCAGTGGAAGCCGAAGCCAAGGATGGATATGAGCTGGTGGGCTTGGGCACTGCCGCAGCCTAACAGCTCTCACAAGGTGTACCTGAGGCCCAGTAGAATGTAGCCCAACCCACCCCACCGCACCGTGGCCCCGCTCAGCCGCCCTAGTTTGCCGCAATACCGCCAGCGAACGACTCCTCGCCGTCGCAGCCCTCCCTGCCCCGCGCGCGCGCCGCCTCTCGTCACCAGTGCTTTTCGCCGGCACCATCGACTCCTCGAATCTGTCACATATACCTGAGGCAGGTCCGGTTGCTGATGGTGGCCATGGCGAGGAAGGACGAGGAAGAGGGGCCCGCGGACCGCGTGCCGCACCTGCCGTGGATGCGGTACCCCGTCGACATCGACGCCTTCTCCGGCTGCCCCGTCGCGAAGCTTCCCCGCCTCGACCCGAGGTGCACTCTCCATGCTCCTTGTGATCACTTGAACAAGCGAGTCCGTAGTTTTGGTTGCTGCTCTTAGGAGTAGAACTAACTATGTGGTTTTGATTTTGATTTTGCTGTTTGTAAGTGGGCGGGGGGAATGACAGTGCGGATGCTATCTAGTTTTCACTCACGTGGAGTTAGGAGTAGGGTTGTCTTGGAATTTAGCTTGCCTTGCTTGGATGGTGGTTGCTGCTTCTGCAATTTTTTAGGTCTGAGGTACTGTTTCAACTAGTTTTATCAGCAATTGCTCGGTGGCACTCTGCTCAGTGGCGTACTTGTGTCACTGCGTGCTTAGGCATTTTGTTTTCCTCGCTCTAAGTTTTCAAATGCACTTTTAAGCTAGGAAAATGTCTGACGTGTATTTTTACCATTATAGACTGGCAGAGGCTGTGCAGAGAATGGGAATCGAATCGTTTTTCCCTGTTCAAGAAGCAGCTTGGGTGGAAACGGTTGGTCCTGGTGCTTTTGAGAGGGATGTCTGTATTAACTCTCCAACTGGATCTGGAAAAACTCTTGCTTATGCCCTACCTATTGTGCAAATGCTCTCTACACGGAAAGTAAGGTGCTTGCGTGCACTGATTGTGCTTCCTACACGGGATTTAGCCTTGCAGGTTGGTGCATTTTCCGCTTACCTTTTTGAAACTTATCGCTCCTAATCCATAGTGCTCACATTTGAGTCTGGTATCTATCCATTTCATATCAGGCCATTTAACAAATGAAAGTGTTTCCTGTTTTTAATTCAATTTCAGGTTAAAGAGGTTTTTGATGCTATTGCTCCTGTGGTGGGCTTGTCAGTAGGTTCAGCAGTTGGTCAATCGTCTATAGCAGATGAAGTTTCCAATCTTGTCAGGAAGCCCAAACAAGAGCTTTACCCAACTATCGATGAAGAATATGTCAAAATGGAACCGCAAACTAAAGTTGATATATTGGTGGCAACTCCTGGAAGACTGATGGATCACATTAATATGACAAACGGTTTCAGTCTGGAGCATCTTCAGTACCTGGTAGGCTTATTTGTAACTTTATTGCATAACTCGTTCTGCATCTCGTAAGTGCTTTGTCTGCTTACATTGTCGATAATGTTTGTTTTCTCTGAATCTTCTGTCCTCCTTCATGGAATTGTCTGTTTAAGCCTCGAAAGTCCACTGTAGTATTGTGTGTACGTAGTAGGTGGTACACTAAAAATATGAAAGGAACATGCCAGGTAGATTTTTAGTGAGATTATGCCCTGAAATTGAATTTTGGCCAGAGTGTTTACAGTTTGCTTTGTGCCAGGTTATATCAAAATATATGGTACTGCGTATGATATAATGGCATTGACGCATGATTATTCTGGGCCAATTTGTTGCAACACAAAACTACCAGATTCACCTCTTACCTTATCCTTATTATGTATGTCTTTTGGAACCATGCAGCTTGCAAGTTTCAATATAATTTGACATATTGGGTTCTTGTTGTTCCATGGAATTATTGGATTTGGAAGGGCAGCATTCTGTAGTATTTGTCCAAACATACAAACTTTCGCTTCAGCGTTTTTTAGACTGCTTTAGCCTTATTGTGTGTACTTTTCCAACTTGCTAGCACCTCATATTTCACCTATTATGTTGGGATTCAGGTCATTGATGAGACAGATAGGATGTTAAGAGAGGCTTACCAATCCTGGTTGCCAACAGTTATCCAACTTACACACTCAATTGGCCAAGATCGTTCCTGGCACGACACTGATGGGAAAACTCTACTTCATCCATTGACTACTATTAGAAGATTGTAATCCCTATTCCTAATTACATTCTCATATATTTTCCTCTTTTAGTAAAGGTCACATTGTATGCTTTTATTTTGTCCTCCCCCTCTTTTGTTAAGGTTCACAAATTTGCCCATATTCTTAGGACTTTGCATTCTTGTCGTTCCTACCATATTAACGGTCTTACACAGTGCTCTATATTTTGTTCGAGGATTTAATTAATCTACTCTGTACCATGTAGGGGTGTTGAGCGTGGGTTTAAAGGTAAATGCCATCCAAGATTAGCAAAGATAGTTTTGTCTGCTACACTGACTCAAGATCCTAGCAAGCTTTCTCAACTCGAGTTGCACCACCCCTTGTTGTTGAATAGTGGGAACAAGCGTTATAGAATTCCTACAAAACTTGAGTCCTACAAACTGGTTTGTCTCTCTCTTCGTAGCACCTTTATCTTATATCAACAGTTTTGTGCCATCCAAGCATAAAAGTACTATTGGAAATTCTTTTGTGCATACTCATATTTGTTCTACGCTGCTATTACAGATCTGTAAATCAAACTTAAAGCCACTGTCTCTCATTGTTCTTCTCCAAGAGCTGCAAGGGAACAAGTGCTTAGTTTTTACCTCATCTGTAGAATCAAGCCACAGACTAAGCACGTTGCTGGGTTTTTTTGAAGACTTGCCCTTTAAATTTAGTGAATATTCACGATTGCAGCGAGAATCTACTCGAAGGTAAGATATCTACATTACAATTGTTTAACATGGTGAATCAAAGTTTTATTTTTTCGTTGAGTTGTGGGTGAGTAGCCATATCAAGATTAGCAAGATAAGAATGGGAGTCCTGTTTCTACTTGGATCTGCCTCACTAAAGTGCTGTGGGTCATAATTATTCGTTTACATGAATGTGAATTTAGAAAACAATTACTTGAAAAGTATGTGTTTTAGTGATGATAGGATCAGAGAATGATATGATGAAGTTGAGCTCATCCCCACCTTGAGACATTACTTGTTATGGGATGTTATGGCCATGGGCTACACCCATGTGGCAGATTAAATTAGGAATAGGTCATACAGTAGGAATAAATAGATCATACAGTATGAATAGGTGTTTTTTTTAATAAATTAGGGATAGATATCAATTTTGTTTCTATATTAGTAGACAATGGTACCTTAGGCGACTGCTATCCTAGCCGATGCCATTATATTAATTGAATTTCTCTCCTGCAGGAAGACACTGGAGGCCTTCAAGGAAGGGGAAATCGATGTTCTAATTGGTACCGATAGAATGGCTCGTGGAATACATATTGATGGTTTAAGATATGTTATCAATTATGATATGCCACCATATGTGAAAACATATATACATCGAGCGGGTCGGACTGCAAGAGCAGGGGAGTCTGGTTCCTGCTACACCTTTTTAAGAAAACATGAGGTAATGCTCTGCCGAACAACAATAGGTAGCTTTCCCGATGCCTGTTTATGCATGATTATATTGTGAAAAGGTTGCAATCTCATTCTCCTTCCTGTCTGGCTGTACCCCTGAAGTTAGACTCATGGACTGCAAGCTGAGTATTTATTGACCTGCTGGATGTTAGTTTAGTACCATATGATTTGGTGTGGAAAGCTGTTATAGGGGCACTGCCCAGTACTAACTACTAAGCAGTAAGCACTGAGGTTTCCTGACTTGCGTTAGGACTTAAGAATGCATAAAGCACTTTGATCTCCATTCTAGAGTGAAATATAGCTTTATACACTACTAGATGTCTCCGTTTTATTACCAGAAGACCAGGCAACTGGATTATACCCAGAGCAGTTGCAATTAGAGTATATAGTTTATGATTTTTTTAATTTCCATTCTGGTTTGCTGAGCTGAATGTTTTATAGGTTAAAACTTTTGACAAAATGCTCAAGAAGGCTGACAATGCTAGCTGCAATCTTCATTCATTGCCTGAGGAATCAATAGAAACACTTCGTCCAGTTTTCTCCAGTGGTGAGATAATGGTCCTTCTGTAATTAGGATGTGCTGGTCTTTAATTACTTCTCACCTATAATTTTAACATCCCATTCATTCTAACTATTGTCATCTTCTTGTTCGGTTTAAAAGCTCTGAAAAAACTGGAGGAGTCTCTGGAATCAGAAGCAGGAAAGAAATCTAATTCAGGAGATAAAATTCCAAGTGGTTCTAAACGAAAGAGAACAAACCAGAAGTGAAGCAATAGATTAGCTTTAGTTCTGAAGTGTTGATGTCGCATCTGCATTTGCTACACAGATTTGGTAAGATCTACTCTCTGAGATGTCAATATGCCATGCAGTTTTTCTACAGTACCATTATATTTGTTTTTCTTATGTTCAGTATAATGATGGTGAAAAGAAGCTATGAGGCAATTATTCCCAGTTAAAATGGGCTAGAATGGTGCATGATAAACCTGTACTTTGAAGTGTGCTTGACTTTGATGAATCAAATTTGGGATTGAACCTGGTCATTCTGAGCTGGACTTGAAAATTTGAGCCAAATCTTTATTCTACTATTTAACTTGTTAATATATCCAGCCCTTACATCATATAGAGTCCATTAACTTTTCCTGCTTCCTTGATATGTATGCATCTCTTATGAGGTCTTGCATTCCAGCCAGTTCGTTCTCCACTAGCAAAAGATGGTTATATATGGTACTTGACTAAAGTCACCATATTCTTCTGTTGTGACATCAGACCTTTACATCTAGTGGCTATTGCCACGTCTTGAAAACTTTAGAAATCAGGAATAATGAGAGTTCGTGAAAGTTTGTGTAGAAAATATCTTCCACCTGTATGAGCAAAATTTTTACATTCAGCATAATTGATCAGAATTCAGAACTAAATAATATCCCACATCTTTTATCATACTTACCCACTAAGTCTCCACTGACTTTTTTGGTTATTCAGATCCGAGAATGAAACCTTGAAGAATCCTACCTGTGCAGAAGATCTAATTTCACAAGCTTATTAATTTTACTGCTGTACTACTTTTCTTTTTGGCAGCCAGCATGGCTTGTTAATATCTGGGTGGCATAATTTCAGTTTCCTACTTTTCTGTATGCCCATATCATCTAGGTAGTTCTGAGCCCCAACAATTCTGTAACTGGCTCGTCGTTCATTATGGATACCCAAAGTAAGACTGATGATTTCATATGTTTGCTGTGCAATGTGCTGTCCTATCTCTGCGCAGCTTTCGCCATACTGCAACAGGTCGATCCATTTTGATGAATGGCACAGTAAATTTCTTGGTCTTTGGAGTTTGGACAGTTGGAAAAGTATCCTTCTTTCCCTTCTGTGGTGTTCATCATTCACTGTGCATTTATGGCTGGAAGGAGGCCACCCCCAAAGAAAAAGTTTGGTACCTTCACATCAATGTATCGGGCACTCGTAACCTTTCAGTTATGCTTTACACTTGGAATATTCCTTTCTGTCTTTGTCAATAAAACATTTTTTACTCAATTATTTAGTGTGCCATTGATCGGGAAATGTCAAACTAGCAGATCTCTCACATGAAAACACCATTTCCTTTGTTCCAACTTTCAACATAATTTTTTTTCTTGGTAACATTGGGAGATCTCATCTGCATCCTTGCAAAAGTTTGCAATGGTCTGTGGTCCAGTTTTGGACTGCCTTCCCTTGTGTTGCCCTTGTTCACTAGAGCTGTCAATGGGAGTTGTTTAAAGCATGATCAAAGATGCCCTTCATTTACTTCACCAACGTGGGTGCATCTCCTACCAGGATCCTTCAATCGGCTGCTGGTATCAGGTAAATATGCCCATGATCCTCTCTTCTCCATTTGTTTACTCGCAGCCAGCCCATTGCGACGGGCAAATTGAAGGCAGGGAGGGAATATTGCCACTTAGTAGCACGCATGCACGACCTCATTCCCTTGCCCTTCCCGTATCATATCATACAACCGTGTTATCGCCAGCGCTGCAATCATTAACGCTGTATGAGGCGGTTAAGGAAAACTACCTGTTGAATGTCCTTGCCGTCTGATGGGATACATGATGCTCCCCAAATAGACCTTGACTTATTCTGTTTTCTAAGGTTTGTTGGGATCATTTGTCCTGAGCATTTGTTCTTCCCGCTTCAAGCCTCAGCCTGGCAGGGTTCAAAACCTCTCTAATTTGAAACTTTTGCATTTGAACTTATGCTCGGTTTCTCGTATCAAGCATTCTCCATGCGTCTTTTCCGCCAGTGTCCAGTATTTGTGCAACTGCTCATACATGTATGTTTGCAAATATAGTATTAGGGTACATCCTGCACACAGAGTGCTATTACAGGTGTGTGTGTGTGTGTGTGTGTGTGTGTGTGTGTGTGTGTGTGTGTGTGTGTGTGTATTCAACTCATTATCATTTGCAAACAGTCACCATATAGGCATAAACCTCTGTAAGTAGCCATACCCTACAAAATAAGCACCTTATCGGTCCTCCCCTGTATAATATTACATCAGGGAAGGCTTTATGTGCTTAGCTTTAAGGTACACTCTCTATATCTAAGGTTATCTGGTGGTCCGAAAGGCACCTAATTTCAGCAGTAGAGAGGAGACTTTGCAGCTCATCTGTAATGAAACAGCATGCCTCTGCCCGGTTCTCACATACTCTTTCATATTGTTGACCAGCTTTGCACTTGATACCGCCCTAACATCCATTTGATAATTTTGTACGCGGGATGGGATATGAATACGATCCTTTGGACCAATAATTTGGATTCCTCCTCACCTCCACCTAACAAGAGACACGACAGCTCCGCGACAAATTTAGCAGAAAAGAAAGCTATGGATCAGAGGAGCAGCTCATAGCCCAAAAGGAGGAGGAGAGGCCAGTAAAGAGATCAGAAAAGCTATTTTGCAAGAACATGAAAAGATGGAGCTAAAGGTTGCATGATTAAACATCATTTCTTATAAACAAACAAAAGGGGCCAGGAAAGGTGAAGGGAAAAGGCCTGCTGTGCCATTTGACAATTCCACCCCTCCAAGACCACCTTCTGAGCACACAACCTCCCGACAAGTCAAGAACACTGCCTTCACTGTTTACTGCCGGCACCAGCATCCTTGCCGGTCCGGGAGTCGTCGCCACCGGCGCCATTCATCAATGGAGGCGACGCAGGATTGCTACCTTCATGTCCGAGACCTCTAGCGCCGCCCATTGAACCAATGGAGGGGCGGGATAGGAGGGACGACGATGTGGCAGAGGAGATGGCTGAGGCTAGAGAGATCGGCATCAGGCAGAGCCCCTTGCCCTGCAGGTACTGCATGGCGGTGCCCATGTCCTCCTCCATCAACCTGGCCACTTGTTGCTCCGTCACCTTCAGGCTGCTGCCACCATTTTCACCATTGTTGCCACCGTTGGCGGCATTGCCATCTCCACTGTCGCTTGTACCATTTCCATTCCCATTACCCTGCAACAAGGATTTGAATTTTGATGCGATGGCAAATTGGCTGATGCACAAGATAATAAAAACTGATGGGCAGTTTTTCACTCAAGATGATAAAAATAATCTATGGGCATTTTGTCAAATTTCGTTTGGTTGACCTTACAGCAGCCGAGACATGTTCAGGATCGGTGTTACGGATTCTCCTAAGTGGGCTAGTAGCTTCTACAGCTTAAATGCTTGATCGGTACTCCCTCCGTTCCAAATTGTAGGTCGTTTTGGCTTTTCTAGGTGCATAGTTTTTGCTATGCATATAGATATAGTGTATGTCTAGATGCATAATAATATCTAGGAATCTAGAAAAGCTAAAACGACCTACAATTTGGAACGGAGGAAACGGAGGAAGTACTACCTTGTAATCACTTTTCAGGCGTGTTTTTCCTTTTTGGCTTGGGTCCTTAACAACAAAGATTCCTACATACTTTTTCCGATGTGTTGGCCACTAATGCTTGATCAGTTCCTTAAGCAAAGTTCTGACACATATCTCCTTTTGATTTCGTGCAAATCAGTAAGCATGCTGTTTGGTTTTAGTAGCTCTTTTTGGTGACTTTTAGCCGTGCCAAAGCAACTGCAACAAGATTTGAGATATTGATATCCTATTTTGTAGACTTCATCAGGGATCAACTTTAGACCAACATGAATAATTTTTCGATGGGTTGAACGATTCTTAAATGGATCGGAATGCAAACTTTAAAGATGACAAAATCATTAGTATCTAATTGCACCTAACCAATGGTCAAAAGGATAGCACTTTCCACGTTCGCTTTGTGCTTCAGTGAACATCATTAGAGCATTTCAGGGTTCAACATGCTTGGCCCACAAAAATTAGTTAGCTTGTGGCTTGTATCAATTGGGTCATTGCTGGCGCTTTAGTTTTAAAAATAAAAGATCGTATAACACAACCATAGGTACCTCTGATGACATGTTAGCAACTAGAGGGCCGACCCCTGCAGCTCCGCCTAAACGGCTCATGCTAAGAACCTGCAACAGTGGGAAACATTTGAGGCGGAATCATGAACTTTAAGTTGTTTTGAGTGCCCAAATTATGAGCAGAATTTAGGAACCCATCCCACAGTAACCTAGCTAGGTGTAGGAAAGCAGATGTACCTTGACTTGGAGCTGGAGGAACTTCACATAATCAATGATCTCATCGAGCATCGATGCCTTGTCGGTCTGCAAACAAAATTCCATATGATCATTTTAGCGACAGTGATCTATGTCCATTCTAGATTGTGCTATGTAAGCTCCATCGACTAAGACACGACAAGTGATGTTTTTATTCCCAAAGGTCAGCAGAACAACATTCGTTATTGCTTTATGATACTCTTAACAGTGTCTGCAAGTTGTGCCAAAAAGGATCTCAGATGTGCCGGTGTAAGCTCCAGGACAACTGTAGCACGTGGTGTTCGTGGGGAGCTGAAGCTGGAGTGTTAGGCAATTCTCATGTCTCCCGCTTTACCAGTTTTTTGCAGCCCTCCCAGGCTCCCCTAACTCAAGCAAGGTATGCCTCCAAGTTCATGTATATCTGTGCATTTTATACCAAAACCTAGTTAGCCTGCCATTCCCCTCACGAGCTACAATTATCTAGGAATCTGCTTAGTTTTGTGGCATTCCCCTCATGGGCCATTCCCCTGCCAATGATCAACGTTCCCCCATATAATGGCATTAGTTTTGTGGCCTTAGTGGCAGCAGAATTTTTACAACTGCAAGTGCATGAATTCTGCTTCGTTCTATTGCTTAGAAATGACAGTAGAATTTTTGCTAGTGCATGATGCTTAAAAGTTCGGACTTCATCATGTTTACATTCTCCAACGGAAGCCCGACACGTGTCGCATCCTCCCAGAGCAGTAAAGTGGGCAAATGCACCATAGTATGCCTCAACTACCATGTTTTCCTATTCTATGATGCACTCATTGTTTGACACTTTTATTTACTATAATCTTACATATTGGAGAGCATAGCACGTTATACTAAAACAACTCAAGATAGTGTTTCATCCAAAGACTCAATTTAAGGAAAATTGTACTCGTACAGCACACCACAGTGCAAAAAAGAAATGAATGCATCCTCACCACATTTCAAGGAAAGCTTCCTGCTACTTTGTTCAAAAGAAAGGGCAAAAGGAGAAAAGGAGGGGAGAAAAGAGAGGAAAATTTGGTCTACCTTGTTGGCGTTAGGGACCAGCTCCTGCAACGCCTTCATCCTCTCAGCTATCCTCTCCCTCCGGAGCTGCAACAAACGCATGGCGAGAGTGAGCAAGAAGACACAGCTGAAGAAGAAGATCAAAACGATTAGTCCTGCTCCTGCAGGCTATCTCTGATTCTCTGCTGAAACCCAAATTTATGGCCAAAATTTGCAGTTTAAATTGGAGCAAGCGACAGTGAAATTGAGGCCCGTGGCAGGTCAAACTGGCGTCCGAGAATTGTGGGGCTCCAGGCACAAGAACACAGGAGGCATACACATACACAGTGATGCAGGCATTAAAAAACTGAGGGAGAAGGGAAAGGTGGTGGGAGAGTGGCGTACACGTTCGGCGATGCTGTGAGGGTCAGTCGCTTGTCCCCTCCTCGCCCGCACGCGCTGCTGTCGCGGTGGCGCTGCCCCTCCGCCCGACGGCGCTCCGGCGGCCGGTGCGCCTGTGGGTGCCGACCCGCCGCCACCCGCGGCCGCGCCTCCCCCGAAGCTCTGCGCCGGCATTGATCCGCCCTTTGACCACACGAGGAGAAAAGACACGGTTTTTTCAGCCCAATTGATCAACCAAGAAAACCAAACTAGCCGAGCAAAGTGAAGAACTAGCTTTGCCAGTTGCTCGCGCCATGAGTGAAGAAGCAAAGTGACTGTCGGATAATTGGGAGTGCAATCGTGTCCTGATGAGCGGGACGCGGCCGTACCTGTCCGAACGGCGGTTGCACGGCGGCGGCGGCGCCATGCATCCCGGCGGCTCCGAACCCGTTGTACAGGGCCTGCTCGCCTCCCTGCAAAACCCCAAACGAACCATGTCAAAGAAGACGGGCAAAACGGAAGCTTTCCAGGAGGCAAGCAGAGCAGAATTAAGAATCTCACAGCGGCATTGGGGGACTTGAAGGCGGCGTCCATGTCCTCCCTCGCCCGGTCGGTGAACAGCGGCAGCGGCAGGAACCCCGCGGCGCCGGCGTCCTCCCCGCCGGCGAGGCCGTGCAGGTCGCTGAGGTGGAGCATGATGGGCTTGTCCCCGCCGATCTGGTGGTGGCGGAGGCGGGAGGCGAGGAGCGCGGACTCGTCGAACGCCGCTGGGTCCTCGGAAGCCCCCGCGGGGAGTTCCCAGGGGGACTTGCCGGAGCCGAGCTCGGACCACGCGGTCGGCAGCGTGGACAGCATCTGGTCGAAGAAGTCGTCCTGCCCGCCGCCGCCGCCCTGCATTTCGCGGCCGCTCGGCTGCATGGGTGTTGGGTGCCGGCTGGCGAGGCGGCTCCTTCTTGGCAAGAACCTGTTGCAGGGAGAGGGGGGAGAAGGGTAGGGTGGTAATGGCGGTGGTGACTGGTGAGGGGGGAGACGGGAGAGAGCCGAGAGCGAGAGGAAAGGCGCTCGTTGGGCTCGAAAGGAAGCGAGCGAAGAGGGGCTTGCAGCGTGCGGGGGCGTTTTATAATCGTGCTTTTACGTGGACAAATAATGGTGTCCTGATGTTGCGAAACTGTGCAGGGAGGCCCTTGGACTACATGGGAATTCTGCAGTGGCCCCTTAAGCAGAGTGATCTACCTGCAAAGGTACAACATCCACAGACAGGAGTGTTGAACTCCTGCCATGGTAAGTAGGAGCTGACGAGCTTTGGCCTGTTGCCATGGCAGCGATCACATCCATGACCATGAGAATTGAGATGGGATAGGAAGGAAGCTGCTGTCAAGTCATCAGGTGAGGCGTTTGATTCCCCCGTTGTCGTGCACTTGACCCCATGCCGCATTTGACCCCACTGCAAAAGAGTTCCCCTTCCATTTCGTTCCCTCCGCTGGCGCTGGCCCGCTGCAATGGCGAGGTCGCACGATGAACGGACGGTGAAACTACTGAGACTATCAAGCTTGCCAAGAGGGTTTGATGTGAGGCGAGATATTTTCTATGGGAATTCCTTCCGGAGGGATCAGAAATCGCGAGCGAGATTTCGGTCTCTCGGGGCATCGGAACAAAGCGATGGCTGACAAGCGAGAGCAAAAGCCAACAACAGCAGCACTGCAGCAGGCCGTCATGATCATCACAGGCTCAGTCCTACGCCTCCCTACTGGCTACTGTGCCTGGGTGCAGGGCTGTAGGAGCAGATGCAGAGCAGGGACAAGACAAAACACGCTCTGCCGCTTCTTTTTCTCTCGCAGGAGAGGAGAGGACGACCCGCGACTTCCTTTGTCCTCTCCTCCCTCTATCTGTCAGTATCACATCTGCTGACTCGTTCGTCACTAGCTATTAACAAATCTGCTTGTCATGCCAACACGTCCCGGGTACCGGTCGGGTACGTTTCTACTCGCGACAGCGTCATGTCGAGCCTAATTTGCTGGTTGCGTGATCGCTCAGGATTATGCTATCTGTCGCAGTCTTATGACGCATACCTCGTAAACACGTCATGGTTTTCCTTCAGAGAGATGCCATGGCCAATACTTGGACACGCGAAGCATGAGCTTGTAGAGTCATGGCAACACTGGAATGGCCATGGAAGATGGAACTCTGCAGCACCAACAGACTCAAGCAGGTTGGTTGGGGGCGTAGTCATTGAGGAAAACGGAAAGAAGACCGCCTGTCTGCCTCAATCAATGCAAGTGCTTGTATACATACAATACACACTGCTGGAAGTTTTTTTTTTTTGAATAATTACTGCTGGAAGATTTGGAAGGAGACGAGCCCCTGAGTCGATCTTTAATTTGAGGGGAAGTGTTTTTTCTTCAGACTGTTTGTGTAATACCTATTTCTTTTTCTAAAGCTTTGATTCTTTGGATCAGAAGCTTGGAATTTCTTTTTTTCTTTTTTTTTTTTTGAAACCTGTAGTGGTTAGAGCACTGCCATATCATATAAGAAGAAGAGAAGCCGTCGAATTTTACAAATACGATATTACATAATAATAAAAGGTCTCTCTTCTCTCTTTTCTGTCAGACTAAACATGAATGATACTAGTTGATCACCGGTGCACCACACGCGCTCTGTCGAAGAGCAATCTCCTCCTTGATCATTGTGAATACCCTTTGTGGCGTTGAAAGAACTCCCTGGAATATACGTCGATTTCTTTCGTTCCACAAGTTCGAGCAGGTGTAGATCATAACCGCAGCTACCGCCCTCCTCTTCTCCTTTGGCACTGAATGTATTGAGACCCACCACCATTCTTGAAGATCAGTTGTCATCGGCAAAGGAACCAAGTTGCTTGTCCAGGAGTGCACTAACTGCCATACCTGAAGAGCAAAGGGGCACATGATACACATACGTTTGGCCGTTTCATCCTCTCCCTGACAAAGTGCACAGAGGGGATTGCATGGCCAGTTTCTAAGAAGCAGTTTATCGGTCGTTAGAATTTTGCTCCGCAGCATTAGCCAACCGAAAAAGCGATGCTTGCCTTCAACCTTGGCCTTCCATATAGCCTGAGCATCAAAGGAGCAATAAGCTCCTCTGAACTGAATTGCAGGCTGATTTGGCCGTGTACTCACCATGGGCTGTCCACCTCCACACTATCTCGTCTTGGGAATTAGAGAGATTGACTTGCTGTATGAGATCCCATAGTGTCACGAATTCAGTCATCTCACTGGCTGTAGTCATCCTCCATAAACCCCGAGTTCTGTTTTGGTTTGCAATTTCATCACTAACTGTTCTGTGCTTTCTCCAAGCTAGCTTGTACAGTTCTGGAGCGATATCTCTCGGTGCTCTGCCATCTAACCAGCTTGAATTCTAGAATTCGGCCTTTTGCCCATTTCCCACAATGATAGAAGTGCTGGCCCTAAACAACTGCTGGTCGAGATCATTTACAGGAGCTTCAGAACCAACCCAAGGTCGATCAGGATCTTTCCATTGGTACCAAATCCATCTCTTGTGATGCTTAGCCAGAGGAACCACCTCATCTAGAATAGAATGGTGCGACATGCAGCCGCGCCATGAATTTTGATGAGATAAAACCATTCCTCACTATATTGCATTTCGTAAGAGATGAGGTTGCAATATATCAACACATTCTATTCTTAAGCCCATCTCCCATATCGAACGCCCTATTAATTAGTAACACTTGTTCCCATTTTATCAAAAAAAAAGAGAGAGAAAGAAACAACAACAAGAAGCAAAGCCTCTTTGGAGCCAGTGAGTTTTATCCTTGGTTCCTGCGGGAATTTAGCAGTTAATTTCTTGTGATTGCTATGTAAAAAAAATGGGTATTTACTATTTCATTCATGCATGCACCCTAATTCCTTAAGATGCTATTAATACGTCGCTCCAAAGATAGAAGAAGCAAAGAGCAAGCTCGTCAAGTAATCGCCACATAAAAAGTAGTAATCCGTAAAGCCAAAAATAATATTCAGGGTATCCCCACGTCTCCTCCATGGGCATAATTTAGCCAGAATAATGATGGTATTACCAGCTAGCAAATGCAAAGTGCGGTTCTAATGTATCCAAGGTTCTATATCTCTTATAAAGTGACAGAGTATTACCACATGGTTATCTATGACGACTTACTAGTAGTGACAAATCAAAGAGGTTCTTACGCCTTTATTTAGCTAGGATGGCCTAGCCCGACGACTCAACTGATCAGATTCCTCGATCGAAAAGGCATGGGTGACAAGGCCTTACGACCAATAGCAAAGGTGAGCAGAAAGAGACCGGTTAATTAGAGTATACCTCCCTTATTCCTTGTCAACTTTTTATCTGATAAGAAAGAAGTTAAAATATAATTGTCAAAAGGCAAGCATTTTTACTATGCCATAGCTACCAGAAAAATATAATGCATCGCTCTCACTCAAGTCTTTTTACTAGCAATTTTCATACAACCAAAAAGCCATGGCGGTTTTGACACGTCACTGGAATTGCACTCTGATGGAGACCTGGACACTCCGAAGATAAAATACTTGAGATAGAGGCATCAGACATGGCACCGATGGAGAGGAATCAAATGATCGAGCACGTCCGTCCACCCGTGTTAGCATTAGATATCGTAATGCATGATGCGCTAATTATGTATAGTCAAAAGGGAGTCGAGGCCGACTAGATTAAGAAATGTTTTTGGGCCCTGGAAGAGATGCACCGGCAGACCAAAGCCAGCATGAACAAGGCGGCGGCATTAATTGCAGCAACATATATTCTTCTTGTTGGTCAGTTGGTGTTAACAGAAGTGAGATCGAGAGGTTGAAGAAGAAGATGGTGCGGAAGTAGTGGCGGTTCCTTCATCACTTGCATTAATTGCGTTCGTGCGTGCGTGTCCAATCAGATCTTCTCGCGCCATATCTAATGGCCCGTGGATTGGTTTAAAGCTCACTGTTTCCACAAAAGCAAACTCCAGCTAAGGTAAAACTGCCTAGGAGAAAATAACTGGTGAATTTCTGGATCCTTGTCACCAGTCGCAATCACATTTCATTCTTTTCTACTGTGTCAGAAGAGTCGCAATCACATTTCATTCTTTTCTACTGTGTCAGAAGAAGTAACACTTGGCTTAAGTTGAACAAAGTTGCGCAAGTAGATCAGTATCCAAAACAAAAGGACAGATAGCAAAGTACTATTACTAGCCTTTGAGAAAGAAGTTTGACAGCGGCAAAAAGGAGGCCGGACAAAAGAAAAAGCTTTGCACAAAGACCTATTTCGGATTTCTCAACAAAAAGAAATCGTATGCACGATGGTGACCTGACAACTAAAATAGTTGCGCAGAAAGAGACACGGCCAGATCATAGGTCACCTTTGTTATTCATCCTTTGTACTGTAATATATTGAAATAGAAAGAAATGCTCTAGTTGCAGTTAGGTCCTCTAGGTCGGTCATGCGACATGCGTTCAGATATCTTAATACCTCGACCAGACTTGAAAAGAAAAAGAAATTGATCATAGAAGAGAAGACAATCTGGAAATCCAGAAAGGAAAATGAATATTGAGTATTGACGCATATATATTAATGGGCCCAGGATTGCTAATCTTCGTCCACCCACAAACACGCAGAAAGAAGAAGGCCACCCGGCCCTAGTGGCCCACAGATCAGGCCCAACTTAAGTGTGAGGCCTTTCACGCGTGACAACAGAATACCGCGCCGCCCAGTTCAAAAGGACAAGCGCCAGCGGCACGCGGCCAGCCGCAACGATCGTCCTGCCGCTTCCCGAAAATCCTCCAAATCCCCAAATCCTCCGAGGAAAAGCGACGGAGCAAATGCGGCGTCCAGTTTCTCTCCTCCCCTCGATTCCCCGACAAGCGACACATCAAACCTATCCCTCGCCGCCGCCTCCTCGTCTCCGCCGAGAGATTTAGGCTCGGCTCCACTCGATTTGGTGCGCGCGCACGAGCCCGTGGTTCCTCTTCCAAGCGCCGGCGGTGGCGGTTGCGGTTGCGGAGGCGAGAGCCGCGGTGCGTGAGGCTGACGCCGCCGTGAAGCAACCAACCATGCCGTCGGACAGGTGAGAGAGCAGCTGTCGCTTCCTCTTCCCTCGTCCCTTCCCTTCCTCGCCGCCGATGGTTTGTCCTAGGGTTAGGGCACGGGCGCGCAACCCCCTCTTTGCCGTGCCCCGGTCGCATGGCGTTTGCCTTAGGGTTTCACGTTGCTTACATTTTCCTGATCACGGATTTCAATTTTCATCGGTGGCGAATCCCAGAGGTCGATTGGATTGGATTGCACCGTGTACTCGTCTTTGAGATACTAATAGTTTATCAGCCTGCTCGTGTCTCGTGTCATGACTCGTAAGTTCCTCCAATTTACGGGGTAACGGGCTGTTGTGGTTTTCCCTTGTATATGGCCACAGACCACAGTTAACGGGGTGCTAGTTTTGGAATCAGCAGGCACTGTGATTCGACATTTACTGCTGGCTAGATTGGACACCTTTGCCGGTTAGACTGGTTAATTGTTAGGGTTCATATGCTGGTCTATTTTGTTTCTGACAAATCATGAATTATGATGTTTACTGTGTGGTTTGGGTTGATAGGGTTTGCTCTGTTGCTTGCTTATGCAAGAGCTCATGATTTAGTTCCTTAATTGTTCATTTTTTTCCTGTCATCTATAGTGAGGATTTATTGGACATATCTTGTAACTTTATTTTGTTCAGCTTTATCTTGTTTGGATTGTTAAATGCAGATGACTAGAGCCAAACATCACTTTCATGATCTGGAATTTTGGTGGGGCGTTTTTGAATGGGAATAGTAATTTTGGGTTTGGATTGTGTCGTGTTGTAGAGATCCAGGGTTTAGTACTTTAGTAGCCCAGTTGTTCTCAAACCATGACACATAGTCCTCCAGTCTAAGGTTATGGATTCTCAGTTTGTTGCTTGTATCACCACCGTTGACACTTGACAGGGTGCCTAGATGTGGAACCAGCAGGCATGAAATGATTTGTTATATGCTCTAGATAGGGTTTGCCTTATATTCCTGCATTATACTATGGCCATTTCTGCAGGATAGATAACACCTTCACAAGCTTGAATAGTTAACTGTTCAGGTCTATATCTGTTCTAATTTTGTTGC
Source organism: Setaria viridis (assembly GCF_005286985.2). Taxonomy (NCBI): domain Eukaryota; kingdom Viridiplantae; phylum Streptophyta; class Magnoliopsida; order Poales; family Poaceae; genus Setaria; species Setaria viridis. The sequence continues at coordinate 39,756,499 of NC_048263.2, read as the reverse complement.
TGGGAGATTATAAAGTCTGGTGGACACTGTATGGCGTGAGTTGATAGTGTTTACCTTGATCTATTTGAATTGTCCTGCTCATGCTTCAGTACTTACATGGATATGTTTTCTGTCACAAGGATTTCTTGGAGCCTATGTTGGAATTTTAGCATGTTCGTTTTTATCTCATATGAGTTGTTGGATGTAGATGACTAGCATGCTAGCTAAATATTGCCTTTCATGAATTGGAATTTTGGTGTGCACATTCAAATGAGAACATGCCCAGTCTACTACTATAGGCTATTGTGGGAACCTTTCCATTTTTTCCATTGCAGTTTTACTTTCACTAAATATGACATATTAACCTTCTCAGAGGTGTGTAATTATTTATATAAACGTGACAATCCAGTGGGATTGAATGGTAATGGAAACAACTCACTACATTGTTGCAACATGGAAATAATATGTAGAACAGTTCTCTCAAATTTTACAATAACCATTTTTTGCTTAACCTTCTGTGTTTAATGCCAATAAAGATAGTGTACATGTCATTATCGTCGTTGAAATGTTTATCTGGAGCAGGACGTCGCTATTAGTTTTATGCAGCTGGCTTAGTATATTGTTTTATCGATTATTTATCCAACAGACACAATGTTAGATATAGCCATTAAGATAAATGTTTAGGCTCCAGGAGACATTTCTTTTGGTTAACCATAGTACACTAATTCGTTTGTGCCATCAGCCCTTACGCGACTAGCTAGTAGCTAGTATCCCAAAATTGGCACCCTCTGAGGTTTCAACACAACCAAAACATTACAAGAAGCCTTAACTGCAAGCTATCAAATTTGCAAACTTTTGTGCCGGCGATCTTCTATTTATGAATGAGCCATGTTATTTGTATGCTAGAATGATGCCATCATATTGGAACGCTAACCAGTGTTAATGTTGCTGATTTGTGCAATAGGGGATGCGTGCGATGCTGGAGATGAAGTCCCACAGTGTTTGCTCAATGTAAATATTTACATAATTGGAATTTGAAGTCTTTTCATGTTTTAAGAAAAGTTTGCATTCCTTCATTTGAAGCTTTGAGAGGTAATATTTTTACCTCATGATCCTTCATGCTTACAGAGTTACAGTGCATAGTATTATGTGGGTAGAATGGTTAATATGTTGTGATGGCACTCAGCTATACTGATCGCTTGGGGGAATTGGTAAAGGCAGGCGATTTGCCAACAATTAGGGCACCATTTATACTAATGTTAGTCATGCTGGTACTGGATTAGCTAACATGCAACGATCCTTCCTAAATAGTATACATGGAGCTGTTCTGCAGTTTTGTACTGTATTTTTTTTCCTGCTCCTTTCAGTTCTTTCCTTGAAAAACCCAAGCTGTGTCGGCAGGATATTTGATAAATCAATGCTACTACAATACAGACCATTAGGGCATTAGCTGATATGCTTCTAATGACCCAGTATAGGTTAATCTTTTAGTACATTTTTTTATATCATGCGTGCGTTTAGTTTTAGTTCCTTTATGTTGTTATCTTGGGAATTATACTGGCACAATTAGTTAGTCACCAATGCAAATTAGAATCGTACCTTTTCTTTTTGAATTTATAGATTGCCACGAACTTTTCTCGTGGTTTTAGGAAATTCTATCAATCTGTACTGCCATAGTATCTGAGAATTCTCTCTTATCCTTGATCACGACATTTTGGATGGATATAAAATGCTCTAAATACCTAGAACCTAGAAATAATATATTGATTTTTGTGGTTGCCTGGTTAGGTTTGTCATCGAGTAGACAAGCACTGTGTAGAATTCTTGCTTTTCTCCCATTTATGGAATTCTCCAAACAAAACTTTGAGGCATATGAGGTGGCTAACTCGAATCATGATTGTCAAAGCTGAAAATTCACTGATATTCTGACATTGCAGCTAGTGTACTTCCTGCTGTGCTATTTCAGACACGAAAGAAATAGAAGGCATTTAACCTTTAGATAGAACACCACTACATTAAATTCCACTTTTACTTTCAGTTTGACGCACACTTTCAACCATTTGCGAAAGTGATGAGACCAGCTGATGCATTCTGCACTCTTGTTGATCATCTGTTTGAAAAGTAAAAAGTTCTACGTGAGGCATGGAAACTGAAAACACCAAAAAGAATTCAGTGCTGACGGATCCTAATGTTACTCACTCTTGAATCCAAATCCAAATAATTTAAATGATAAAATTGCTTGTTTTAAACCTCTTTTGGATAATGCCAGATTCAAAATGTGGCCACCAATAACACATGCATGCACCTCCATTCTGAGGTGTGTCCTAATCTGCAATCATTATGAAATACTGTTCTTGTATTCTCCGTAACTCAAATCCCTTTCTAAGCCAACGCATGCAAATGTGTATAGTTCGAACCTGGTGTATTCTGATTCCCAGCCTAGTCTGTGATAGATATGTCCATCCAGTGTTCGTCTATGGTATTGAAATTCGGTGCTTTGTCACCTTCACCATGTTTGTCACCTTTGAACTAATTCAGTTTTGTCTCTATTGCAGCATAGGAAACGACATGATCATAAGTGCCATCGTATGTAACACTATGCTTTTTGTCTAGATAGGTTAATGGCATTGTATTACTGGGACTGTTATTGTAGATTGGCACTAAAGGTACTGTGTATGGTACTAATGGGACTGTTACATCACATGGGACTAATGGGATTGTTGACCAGTCATTGTTGGGTTAATGGGGCTATGGCGTCGTCGGTTGAATACGGGGCGAATTCAAGCTTTATTACCTGTGCGTGCTTGTATTAGACTTTATCAGGATTGATTTAAATTTTATTTGATAACCTACGCAATTATGTCTTTGTTGGGTTAAATGTAAGTACATTGGGGAACCAAGAAACAAGTCCAATCGATTAGAGGTATGTAAATTGGTAGTATCTGTGCCAATTTGGGATGTTATCATCTAGTTTAACATGAAAACGGACCTGCGTTTTAGTGGAGGTTAGTAGGGCACGTTGCGTTTAACAAGCCTTTCTTGGATCGAAATTGCAAATAAAAATGGGCCTTTGGGACGGTCGTTGCGGTAAGGTGCTTCTGTTGGGCCGTCACGGTGCTTAACTGCTCTTCGTTGGGCCGTCGATGTGCTTAATGGGCGTCTGTTGGGCCATCGATGTGCTTAACTGGCCACTGTTAGGCCGTCCCTGCGCTTAATGGGTCACTGAGGGGCCAACGGCGTCCTTCATGGGCCTCTGTTGGGCCATCGCGGTGCTTAATGGGCCGCTGGTGCCATCTTGGCGATTAATAGGCCTCTGCTGGGCTTAACGGGCCTCTGCTGGGCCATCAACGTGTGTAATGGGCTTATTCTGGGCCGATAAGGTTCTTAATGGGCCTTTGTTGGGCTGTCGTTGTGCTAAATGGGCCTCCGTTTGGCCACTGCGGTGCTAAATGGGCCTAAGTTGGGCCGTTGCGGTTCTTGATGGGCCTTTGGTGCGCCATCATGGTTTAATGGGCCGTTAGGCCTTCAGAGGTTAAATCACCCATTCTTCTGAACTTGTTAAAACGGGCCTTCATTGAAGCGACATTGCGCTTATATGGGCCGGTGTTGCGCTAAATGGGCATTTTCTTGTCGAACAGGCCTTGTTCGGCCACATATATTTAGATGGGCCTTTGTTGGGTCAACGTCGTGCAAATATATGGGGTCCTTCGGCTGACGTTGTGTTTACATGGGCACAACATACTGGGATTTGCTCGATATGCATACTAGCGTCATTATAATTGGTTTCAGAAAAAGATAATAAAAGCTTCATCACCACGTAGCAAAAAGATAATAAAAGAACTTTTGAGTTAACATTCAGTTTCAGAAAATAAACAGGTACCAATTACAACACGGCCAGAAACAATAGACAGTCCGTGTAAAACTAGAACGCATTGAAGTTATGCTGCCAGAGCATGTGCAAGCAGATAACGCTTTCGACACGGCCAGAAACTATGCTGCTACAGCATTCTACTCATCAAGTGAAAGTTTTGGACTAAGAAAGTTCGAGCCATGACGTGCAAATAATGGATGAGGGCAAATTTATTTATTTTTTTGACCGTAAAACTGTGGGGGAGTTCCCCACATCATCTCATTAAATTTTAATAAAACGTGATATGTACAGGGATACTTACAAATAGAGATGGAGGGGGGAGCGGATTACATAGTGCTATCTAGCATGGATGAGGGCAAATTAATTAAACATAATCACTATGACTAACATGCCTAATATCAGAATGGAAAACATAATTTCATTCCACAGCCAGCTTCTGAATCAACCATTTCTGGAACTAGTTGGAGAATGACAGAAAGTTGGTTAAAGCTAGTAAGTTACAGCAAAGCATATGCAAGCATAGCACTGAAAGATTTTGATTGCACCAAAATGCTGGTTTCAAAAACTGATGTGTGGTGTTCGCGCAAATCCCAAATTGCACGTCAAAACATTTTTTTTCTCATGACAAACTCACTCCATCAGTGTAAAATTAAAATAGCATCAAAACATAATGCTTGTAAGTGGAAATATGTGTGCTAAGACCTGTTTCTGGTAACTAAATAATATCCATATGATGGATCTTCAAAAATGAATTGTAGTATAATAGAATGCTCCTCTCTCTGTCATGATCTAGTTGCTTAATGATGGTGAAGTACAATTGGCATTGAATATATTACTTCCATATAACAAATCCAGCTACTTGAATAGTCGAATGTAAAGCAGTGGGCAAAGTTTGACTAATTGCAGACAACAGTCATCCCCACAGGCCATGTGTTGCATGCAGTAGATAAGTATTAGGGAAACTGGCCAAAAAAGAAATACAACCTTCCTATTACTTGTCCAGTCAAGTTTATTGTACAAGATATGCATGCCCATGACTACCAGAAATGTTTTTTTTTAAAAGAAAAAAGGCATGCCACATACACAAGCAGTAAGCACCATATGTCTACATTGCTTAAAGGGTAAAACATAAATGATGAAAATCCCTAGATACAAGCTTCGCCAGACCATATACTGTCTACCATCACAAATTAGTGTAGGTTTGAACTATGAACACATGTTTGGACTCCAAAACATAACTCTGTTCACTGATTTCTACTGTTACTCCTAACAAAAGTCATAGTATCAGAAAACCATTTCCCAAGTCAAATATACTCAGTTTCCATATTGCTAACTAAAATATCCATAAAAATGAAGTTAACCGAAGTTAAATAGTTTGCTGAATGCTAACCAAAATATCTATAAGACACTGTTATCCGACAGCAGAGGTAGCTCACTATCCCACCACTCTATTCATCATACAAACCTTCCATTACTATATAAAACAGTTATTACATTGCCACTATACGTGCATTAAGATGACTCACCATCTAAATACAGCTAAAACTTCCACCATATTCCAAAAGGCAAAATAGCTATTTTGGTCCCTGAAACTTTGCACCGAGGGTCAACTTTGTCCCTCAACTTTCGGATTGGCCAATTTAGTCCCTCAACTTTCGTGTTTGGGTCAAACTCGTCCATGGGGCTCCATATTGGCATGAAACTAATACAGAAGGTCCTTTTTACCCTTGGCTCTTTTCTCTCTCCAATTTCGCCGTTAGAATTATAATAACGTATGATCCAAAATAAATGAGGATATATATATGTTTGCTAGGGGAGTATAAATACTTACATGAAGCATGTATAATGTACTAGGGGGCGGACCCAAGGGCCGGCAACCCTGGGGCCTGCCCAGGCTCCTAGTGAGCAGTGCATATCTGCACAATTTAGTCGGACAAAAAAGATTTGGCCAATGGCAGCTGGGCAAGACACATAGTGTCTACCACTGGAAGCAGGTGCAAGTGAGCCACACGTACATTTAGATGCAGCGCAAGACCTTGTGTCTAAACAAAAACTCACCAGCATGACCTAACGAAGTTTTATATATACTTTTTAGTATGAGTAAATACTTGTTTGAGTACATACATTTTGTCTATCAAATTCGTATGAGCACAGGAATGACTTAGAGTACGAGTAGATACACTTTTTAGAAACCATACTTTGTGTTAGTTAAAAAAATAGTGTATGTATTAAGGGAGTATGAGCACGTATATGTTTGACCTACATGAGCTAAGGGCAAAAGGGACTTTTTGCATTAGTCTTATGCTAATATAGAGCATCACATCAGCACAAGGACGAGTTTGACCCAAAAAAATGAAAGTTGAGGGACTAAATTGGCCCTCGGTGCAAAGTTCAGGGACCAAAATGACTATTTTGCCATTCCAAAACATCAAGTAATTAGAATATTAAATATTCAAGACACTCTGTTTCCTGTAACAATGCTATAACTTACTTCCAAATTCCATGTCGAGTAGTTAACGAATTAAGATTTCCAATTTTTTTATTCAGTTTATACTAGTTAGTCACATAACCAGCAATCTAACAACTGTAATCACCTAAACAGCTACAAATAGATTATGCATATGACAATGCAGTTGAGTCACATGTCTTCTATGTTTTCTTTCAAGTTTCAGTCCTAACACTAAGAATAGCGTACATAAACAGGACCATTAACACCAGATAATAAGCTAACATAGTACGTAGTGATCAAACTTTTACTTGAAAGTTGAAACAGACATGACCAGGTAATTTTTGCACCTTGTCATACCAGAGATAAGAATGAATGTATGTTTGAAAATAAAAAAAAAACAGAAACCTAAAACAAAGCACAAACACTAAGCAAGATGCAGAGATCGTAGATGCTCTGGCTGGAACTTACAATGAATCAAAACCCATCAAGCATTCAAGCCATTGCTTCAGCCATATCAGCTACTTTTGATGACCTAATTCAAGCTTGAACGGAACTGCCAGAGATCACAGGAAATAAAAGATTCAGAGAAATAGGAAGAGTAGACCTAATGAAAGCCAATATAAACTGCTTACAGTAACTGTAAATATAGAGCCAAGGCCTACTGCTTATAAAAAAACTACATCAAGTGCACAATGACCTAATAAGTAATAACTAATAATCATGGACAATTGGACAGTGAACGATTAACAATTCAGAATATATAATTTTAAATCAACACAATCATGATACCAAAACCAAAATTACTAACATAATCTCTAGAAATTACATCCTGTTCTATTGGAAGGAAGCTTCTATCTAGAGATCACAAGGGGCACAAGCCCATGATCATTGATCACTTTGCCTGTTCCACTCCAAGGCTTGGTCTTGCTTTCACTACCATTTCTCCTAAAAGGGCCATGATAAATTCGTGGGGATAGGAATTACACCATGCAACAGATCACATATTCACACACAACCTGAACACTCCAATCAATGTAAAAGCGAACTGATAAAAGACGACAAAGGTGCAACTGATCCTCAAAGGTTCATTCCTTCTTAGTTAGTGCAAAGCTAAGATTCATAAGTTTGTTACTATGGATTAAAGGAACAAAGGGAACAATCCAGTATCTGTCATTTCTCAAGTAATATAATGGTATTGAAATGTTTCAGCATATGCATATGGCATATAATGACCGAACCTCATTTTGGCCTAAGGTTCTGAAGTGGTACACTTGGCTGCTTCATTTGACACGCATTGTAGAAATGCAATAGAGATACATCGTTCCATGAAAAACAAAGTCAACATGAAACACGCTCACATGTATTCTGCAAAAATGACAACAGAACCCCAAATCTAGCAGAATAACACACACAGCTTGGTGTTGCTTTCAAGGCCATTTCTCCTAGAAAAGCCTTGTTAAATTCATAGGAATACTAACAGGACATACAAATCCATTATAACACTACCTAAGCAGCTCAAAGGATGTGAAAGTCAATTGAGAACAAGACCAGAAAGGTGCAAACGATGGAAAGTCCATTCCATTTTCAGTTGGTGCATGCAAAGCTATGATTCATAAATTTGATTTCCAAGTCCATTCCATTTTCAGTAGGTGCATGCAAACCTATGGTTCATAAATTTGATTTCCTTTTCTTGCTTACCTTTCTCTGCATATACTAAACTACTAGCATCAGACATTCCTCAAACCATGATACTAATATTATAGTATTAACATGTTAGATCATATGTACGTGGCATAATAAGAAAACTTTATTGCACATACAGGTTCTGAAGCAATAAACTTTGCTACTTCATTTGATGCACATTAGAGACATCGGATATGAAAAATTGCATATCTCAAATAGCGCTGTTAATATTCATTCTGTAACATTCCCAGCAAAAATGGCTGGCCGCCATCGTTTTGGAAACCAAACAAACCATGAAACAATCTCACCTGATTTGTGCAAAGGCAGCAACCATCCCCAATTCTGGATCCTCCTCTGCGCCATTCGGTCTCAGAAACCCTAGAATCGGGGGAAAACGAAACAGTTCGGGGAAGGTAAAGACGGTATGGTCACATAGAAGGGACTTCGGAAATCGTTGGAGAGTTTCCGTCGAGATGGTGACATTGGCGACGCGCAAGCACACAGGGGATCAAGGCCCGGCGCGGGGAAGCGGATGACAAGGGGAACGATGCTGAGGTAGGTCTCCCCAATCTCTAGGGTTCCCGCGGCGCGGTGAGCAAAATCAAGTCAGAGATCGAAGGGGGCAGGAGGGATTCCGTACCGAATTAGGGTAGCCGGCGCCTGGTAGGGACGACACCGGCACTGGCGGCCGCCGAGTCACGGGAAAGCGCCGCCATCCCTCCCGCCTCTGCCTTCGCGATCGTCCCCATTCGCCCCCGCCCCACGCGGCCATACGCGGATCTGCTCGGTCAGCACGGCGACGCGACGTTCCCTCACCACATCCTCGCCGCCATGATGCGGTGAGGGAGGAGGACGCGGATGAGAGGAGGCGGAGTCGGTGCGGGATCAAGAGCTACGGCAGTAGCGTGGCGGCGAGCCGAGGAGCAGTTTTTTTTTTTTAAGGGGGAGCCGAGGAGCAGTTGGGCAATTCGAAATCGGGAAGACGACGGCACGTGCTCGGCTTGTGTAGCTGTGCCAACACATGTGGGCCGTTTTCCATTGGGCCTTACCTACAAGCTCAGTTGGGCCGCAGCGGTGCCAGCTGGCAACAGCCCGCGTCCATCCAAGCGGCTTGGCTTCCACGGGAAGGCGGCGGTGCCATTTTAAATGGCACGGCCGCCTGTTCCAACGCCGGCGCCCATTGCATCCTGGCATTCTGACCAGACTCCCTCCACCACGGGCCCCGGCCGTTGCCGGTGCCGGATTCCGCTCCACCTTCTCGACCACCGCTCGCCGGCCGGGAGGACCCGTTCCCGCAGCCATGAGCGAGATGAAGCAAGGAGGAAACGATGCCGCCGCCCCGCGCTGCCCCCCGCACCCTGGATTCATCCGCGGGCTCTGCTTCCTCTGCGGGGTGAAGGAGGAGAACACGGAAGGAGGTGCTCCCGAGCTCGCCATTGGGGACGAGAACGAGATGATGAAGCAAGGAGGAGGCGAAGGCGCCGCCGCCGCGGCGCGCTGCCCCCCGCACCCGGGGTTCGTCAGCGGGTTCTGCTCCCTGTGCGGGGCGAAGGAGGAGGACGCGGGAGGAAGCGCCTCCAGACACGCTGTTGGGAACGTCCACGGGGACCCCGCGCCGCCGGCTTCGGCGACGACGACCACCGTCCCGCGCGCGTCCGACCTAGCGACCCTCCTGCGCGAGAGGAAGCTGACCCTCATCCTGGACCTGGATCACACGCTGCTCAACTCGACGGGGCTCGACGACTTCTCCCCCTCGGAGGAGCGCAATGGGTTCACGTCGAGCACCAGGGATGACCCCGGCATGGGCCTCTTCCGATTGGACACCTACGGCGTCCCCGTCCTCACCAAGCTCCGGCCGTTCGCGCGAGGCTTCCTGGAGCAGGCGAGCGCCATGTTCGAGATGCACGTGTACACCCTGGCAAGCCGGGCTTACGCGATGGCGGCCGTCAGGCTACTGGACCCGGACGGCGTCTTCTTCGGCGCGAGGATCGTGTCGAGCGCGGAGTCGACCCGGCGGGACATGAAGAGCCTCGACGTCGTCCCCGGCGCCGAGGCCGCCGCGGCGGTGATCCTCGACGATTCGGACTCTGCCTGGCCGGGGCACCAGGAGAACCTGATCCTGATGGACAGGTACCACTACTTCGCCTCTACCTGCAGGGATTTCGGCTACGACATCAGCTCCATGGCGGCGCTGAACCGGGACGAGAGGGAACACGACGGCTCGCTGGCCGTGGTGCTCGGAGTCTTGAAGCGCGTCCACCGGGGCTTCTTCGACTCGTTCCTCGACGGCGACTTCCCGGACGTCAGGGAGGTGATCCGGGAGGTGCGGCGCCAGGTGCTGCTCGGGTGCACGGTGGCGTTCAGCCGGGTGAACTATATGGAGGACTTCGCCGAGGACACCCCCATGTGGACGCTGGCCGAGCGGCTCGGCGCCGTCTGCGAGGTCGACGTCGACGAGACGGTCACCCATGTCGTCGTGGAGGATCCGGGGACCGAGAAGGCACAGTGGGCGCGGGACAACAACAAGTTTCTCGTCAACTCGGAGTGGATCAAGGCGGCGAGCTTCCGGTGGTGCCGGCAGGACGAGCTAGACTTCCCGGTGACCCGTCGAGGTTGAACAAAGTCTTGTGGCTTGCTACTGCGGCAATGGTATAGCTAACCTTTGAGAATTGCATGCTTCAGATCGTTGAGACTGCCTACTAACCTGATTGTTGAGAGCTGTTTGGCGCGTTGATTCACTCGGGCCAAAGTTTAGTTACCGTAGATGTCTCGGTTCAGTTCAGTTTATCAGGTGTTCAGAATCGGGAGCTGAAACTATGAATCTTTTGCTGTTAATGATGCCGTGCAGTGTGCAGTTTCTGTCTGTTAAAATGCAACACAATGAATTGAAGGTTCGGGTATTGCATACTGAGATGATGTCAAGTAGGCACATGTTTTCTAATTTCTTCAGATGACTGCATGTTTTCGTGGACTTCAGAGTTTGGATACCGATATGCTTGAAATAATCGGCTGTTCATCCGTTCATATCTGCATTGACTGCATAATTCAAGTTGCACTACTCGTAGATAGAAACTTGGGAGTATCTTTTCTTCTATAGACCTAGCTTTGGATTTAAGTCACTTTGTATTTGACCCAACTGTTAATAAGTACAGTGAATACGCTTCAACGAGTATCTAATAGGATACTACTATCTTGATTAAAATTTAAATCAAAATCAAGCTCCTTAACAAGATTGACACAAGATAACAAGCCAAAAGCCCAAAAACAAAGTACTAGAGATACAAATCGAACTTCCTATAACTAATATAAAGCTCATCTATGTATTGTCCTAAGAAAACTCTTATTCACTAACTACAGCGACGTAAGGTAGTTCTACCGAGCCCATGTACAGCTCGCCGCCTTCCTTCTCCATCACCTCGGTTGGCCTCACGCTCTTCGGCCCTCTCATCACTTGGATCACTTTCCCATCAGCATTGATCCTCACGGCGAGCAGGTGGCTATCCGGACCAAACGGTAGTTCCATCTTCTCCCGATGTAGCGCCACCCAAAATCCGCCTTTACCATCAGACCTCACGTTGTCGGGATAACCCGGCAGATCGGCGAGCGGCTCTGATGTGCCCATCTTTGTACCCTTGATCCAATACCGCATCAACTTGCATGGCCCAGTAAGTGCGACAACGAGGTGTGTCCGATCAGCACTGATGGCGATGCCATTGGGGTAAGTGATGCCGGACTGCAAAACAGTGACGCGGTTTGTATTCGGGTCATACTTCATGAGACGGCCCGTCGAGTCACCGGTGGCCGTGACTCTCTCGTGCTGGGATCGCGGGTAGTTCATACTACTGTCCGTGAAGAACACTTCTCCGGTGACCTGATCGACATCGACACCGTTGGTGAAGCGGAGCGGCACGCCATCAGCCTTCGTAACCAGTACCGTCGCCTCGCCGCCGCCCGGCCCAACACGCATAAGTCCCTTGTACGCGTCGGCGATGTAGAGGTTACCAGACCCGTAGTGGAAGCGCAGGCCCAACGGGCGGCCGCACTTGCTCTCCGTGACTTCCGCCGGGCGAGTTCTCGACGCGGTGCATGCCTTGGCGTTGTAACCCGGGCTGTACGCGTAGGTCGACCAGCCGCGCGCCGGCCCGTTCCACTTCAAGACGCGGCCGTCGGAGACGCCGCTGTAGGGACCGGCGCCGTCGCCGTCGAACGCGACGCTCTCCGGGCCACGCAGCAGCGATCCGCGGAGCGGCAGGTGCAGGCTCCGGCTGCCGTCGATGGTTCCCGTTTGGGAGATGGGGCGTGCCGCAGCGCACGGCTGGAGCAGTAGCGCCAGGACGGCGAGCAACGAGATCGCCAGCGCCAGAAGCTTCTTTCCCCTGATGATCCCCATGATCGCTGTGCTTACGTGCCCGCTATATACCTCGCGGAGACGCAGCAAGAGTTTGTGGGCTTGGACTTGCGTTGCTTGGCTACGTTTGGTTTGGTTGAGAGAAGTGCAGGGTGCCTCTACCTTTTATGGCGGCCTGCAGGCTGCAACCTGGTTTCCGAGTCGGTGGTCTAGGGCTATAGGCACGCAAAGAACGGGCCTGCCGATGAACGATCGGAGCAGGACATTCCGATTAGGATTAGGCGATCATCTTCTGATTGGAATACGGATTAGACGCTGCAGTGCTCGCCTTTGTGCTTTGGACATGGGCCAAACGGGAGTCCGGACCGGTGACGTCAACCTATCATCACCGGTGGAAATATGAACATTAGTCCCCATTGGTAGGTCTCATATCTCTCGAAAAACCAACCAACCGGAATTAATCATTCGGGACTAGAGGCCGCCATGTATGCGCATGCATGTGGCCCCTTTAGTAACAGGGACTAAAAGGTTCCAAATAAATAAAAAAAACTGCCCCGTCTAAATTATTGCAGATAGGAAATAAGAAAACATTCACTTCAGGAGAAAACAACATGCTAATATAGAGGAAAACAACCTGCTAACACTTCATTTCTGATTTTGTTCCGATCAACTTATATGTACCACCAAACCAATAATTACGAACATATTTCGTAAAACAACTTCTCAAGAGTTTTGTACAAATATGCTAGAACAACTTCTGAATAACATAATTCACCTTCCAGTGATGGAAGAAGTCATGGAACAGAAACTTGTCTGCCCTCCCGTGAAGAGCACCCTGACCTGCGGCAGCAACTCCATCTCCTCCTCGTCCCCACCCGGGGGCCAGAAGAAAGCAGGCTTCTAAAGCGGAGGCTCCGGCGCCTCCACCCTGCCGGACAGCACCTGCACCGCCGCCCTCATGGACAGCCTCTTCCTAGGGTTCGGGTGGCAGCACGCCAGCGCCAGCCTCACCGTGCAGTCCGCCTGCGCCGTGTCCAGCTCACCGCTCAGCGCCGCGTCGGCGGCGGCGCGCACCGCCCTCACCTCATCGTAGAGCCTCTAGGAAGCCGACTGGGGAGGCATCCGCGCCGGCGGCTAGACTGGGGAGGCCCCACGCTGGCGGTTAGGGCCCCGACCAGGGAGGGCCGCGCGCCGGCAGCCAGGCGGCCCAGCCAGGGAGGCCCTGCGCGCCGTGCGGCAGAGAGGCGAGAGGAAGAGAGGGAGGAGAGGAAGCGGTGGAGGGAGAGAGAGAGAGGCCGGTGGTGGGTTGGGAAAGAATAAGGTAGTGGTGGGGGGGAGAGGCCGGTGGGGTGGCGATAAGTTAAGGCCAGTGGGGAGAGATAGTAGATGGGGGGATGAAAAAAGAGTGGATTTAGTCCCTATCGGTGGTTTCGACTGATTCGACTGGGACTAGAGATCACCATTTAGTCCCGGTTGGAACCACCAACCCAGACTAAATCTAAATGCCCCACCAGATTCCCTCGTTGTTCCTATCCATTACAATCGGGACTAAAGGAGGCTCTTTAGTCCTAGTTGATATTACTAACCAAGACTAAAGAGCCCCCATCGAAACTGGTTTTTGGACCCGGGACTAAAACTCCTTTAGTTCCGAATCCAAAAATGACCAGGACTAAAAACGCTGTAGTGTATTGGGCTCAGTTTAAGTACTGGACTTATTAGCAAGACCTTCGTATGCACCTTTCATGTCTATCACTGGTCTATGACTCTATGTTAATGTTAACCTGTGTCCTAATTCCACGGTTCACGTGAAAACGACCTACCAGTTCCTTGTGATTAACAACGGCACCTTCTTTTCTTCTGCCAGGACTCTATGTTAATGTTAACCGTTAATTCAATAAGCCCTAACTAAGTAGTAATAATAAAAGGCTCAAAGGGTTTTGGGATTATGAAGAACTAATCTACTAATTTTTTTACCTTTTTCTGGACTATAGAAGATTAAAACAACAAAGAACTAGAAGTCTCTCACCGATCAACCTTGCTCTGATTATATGAACCCGCTAGGGTTGATTTCCAATCTTTCGATGAGAAAGCGTGGATAACTCGATTGGTGGATGGAGACGACGTTCACAGCCCGACTACAGCCTTCCAAGCTGCATCTTAGCAACCGATACACCACCTCCAATGGTTGCTGCGATCTTGTGGAGCGCGTCACCTAACCACTAGGGCACTCGTCCTCCAAGTAATCGAAGAACTAGCAAAAATAAGTATAACAAGTACTGAATTTACTAGATGAAGATGAAAGTTTCGAACTCAATCTCAATAAGGTGGGGTTCCGAAGATAGGAAGACGGGCGGTTGATCTAGCACGCGCACTTACAAGCAATTAGCGAAAGCTAAACTTAATCTAAACAAAATCCAATCTGTTTGTGGCAACTCTAATCCTTATTAATACCTAGGAGGATGATCGGGGGGGGGGGTGTTGGGGTCGTGCTCCAACCCTAGGACATGTCCCTAATGGACCCAACTTGATACACGGCTCATTGGACCAAAATAAGGCGACACAGCACCTTTGGACAGAAAATCTCTCGGTAGTATTTTGGTGATTGCGGCCGCCTCAGAATAGATATGGATGTGAGTCTAGATCCATATGAAAATAAACTTCATAAGGATTCCAAGGAGTACTTGAACGTCCAAAACTGAGTCCGGATGAGGTCGTGGTGGCCATTGCAAGTTGGGGCAGAGCTGCAGTCCGAATCCAGCGTCAAAACGTGTTGGATTGGATCTCTTTCTTTCCTTGGGACAAAAGTGACGTGATGGCCTGGTGGAGGACAATTGAGAATACTTGAACTTGGCCCCCAATCTATTTCTTTAGTCCTCCATGCCTTCCATATGTGTTTAACACTATTTTTTATCCACGTGTGTATTTCTGAAATTGACAACAAACACGCATCATGGTGCAACATCAATTCCTCAAATGTATCAAATACAATCATGGTAAAGAATTATTTCACCTGTGAATCAAAAGTTACTAATGTGGTTGTATCCGAGCAGATGATGTCCTCATCAGGTTTGGTGGCTTGCGATGGTGGACAAGAACGCTGATCGAGGTTGACTGTAAAAGTAGTATTGCACTTGCAATTGACAAGAACGCTTGAGTTCTCTTCACAGCATACGCCTCGTCACGTAATCGAGTATGACTGTAAAAAGTAGCTCCCTTATGGTTATTTTGAATCTGCATCATTAGCAGAGAAACAATCATTAGTTCCGGTTAGAAAACCTCATATATCTCGATTTTCCCAACCGAAATTAATCATTCGGAACTAAAGATCCTGACTTTCAGTCCCGGGTCTTTCGGGACTAAAGCCAGGAGGCCCCCCACACGCGCACTAGAAATTCCTGGGACTAAAGTGTCGAAGGAAAGCAATACAAACTTCTAGAGCCTTCCCCACAACTTATGGTCCATGATATTTTCCATGAAAGTACTAGATGTTGTTTCCATGAAGAAATTAGAATAATGTAGAATATAGATATTTGTCTAATGAAAACTCTAGAAGGAGACACATGTCATCATCCTATGAACTCTCTTGGCATATAAATAGAGGCCCTCTTCCTTGCCATGCCATTCAACCATGAGCACGGTAGATGAGTGGAGTATGGTAGAAGTAAAGGGTGAATGCTAGGCTAGCCACTAAAGAGAGGGTGTTGTATACTCTTTGTGTAATATTGTTATGTTATAATAAAGTTCTGTTTCTTATAAGTGTTAGTCTCCCAGTTAGATCATATAGTTTCTAAGTACTTGGTGCATAAGTTATGATCCATTGAAGGTTGGCTCTGTTATTCAGGATCACAAGGGTCTGGACTTCATCGTAGGTTGGCTCTGCCACCCGGAAGTTAGCTTCATCTGTTGGTAGGCTCTGCTACCCGAAAGTGAGAAGGCGGCTCTGCCGTCGAAAGGACCCGTTGCACTCAGTAACTAGAAATTAAAAGGGCTGACCGACTCCAGAGTGAGTTGGTGTCCTAGGTGTGGTCTTTAGATTAGTGGGTGCACGATAACGAGAAACAGAGCAAGCGACTCTTCTGAACAATACGGATACATGTGGACATGACAACCCCTTAGAATTTGATCGTGCTAATGGGGTAGTACTGCACTTCTTGTTATGTGGTAATGAAAATAGAGTTCGTAGAAAATATAGTGGCTATGAAGAGGAGAGAGGTTGGTTTCAGTACATGTTCAGAAAAACTGAATCTGTGTACGTATTGATAGCCGTATGCAATTCTGAATTTCATTGTGAAAATTTAGTCTCATGAAAATAAAATCTACAATTGCAAAGTTTGCTACTAACGAGCTGCAATGACTCCTGCTTATACCCAAGCATGCAGTGTATGGCTAACTGTAATCGGACATCAAGTGTGTCGGAGTGCGCTCGGTTCGGTTGCCGCTAAACAGGGTTCTCGTCGTATACCAAATCGCTGAGCCCGACCACGGCACAGCCATGCGTCGCTAGAAGAGCAGCCCGCGTTGCGTTTTGGAGCCAGGTGAACGGCCGGTGCGCGGCCCGAGGCGTGCGCCACCGCCACGCCGAGCAGGGTCACGTCCGCGCCACCGCCACACACCAGGATGGCACCACGGCCGCGGCGTCGACGGCGTCGGGACGTCTCGGCGACGCCTCATCGGCAGCTGCTCAGGCCAGTCGCGATCGCGTGTTCGTCGCACGATCGAGGCGCGCGGCGGCGGCGTCTCAGTGGCAAGTGCCAACACGACCGGGCTCGACGGGGGGCCAATGCAAGCCACCGTGACGGCGTGGTGTGCAAAGCCGGAGTCCGGGAGGAAAGATACGGGGGCAAGTACCAGTCAGGAACGCGGCGTGGCGCGGAGCAGAGGAGGAACCCATGCTCATGGAGCTGCCGCCCAGCTCAGGGGGTGGACGGTATTTCATTTACCGTCCACCCCTTGGTCACCTGATGGCCATCAGATCGGACATGGGCGACCCAGATTAGGCATGATAGCGAGCTGACTCGGCTGTTTTCTGGCTCGGGATCCGGATGGCGCGAGCATGGCGCAGCGGCCAAGTTCCATGGTGAATGCTGACCGCGCTGCTCGATGTCGCGGGCTGGTCCGCGGCCCGGCGGCGTCCACGGACCCGCCGCTGATGGGGAGCGGCCACTTCGCGGCGGAAGGGTTCCGCAAGGCGGCGTTCGTGGAGAACATCAATGTCGTGGACGAGGTTCGTCGTCCCGAACGCCGGCAAGGCCCGTCTGATCACCACCAGGCCGCAGTGCTACACCGTCGATGGGTTCGGCGTTGGCAACACCGGCATGAACACCTATTACGGCGGGCCAGGCCATTTCCGCGACTGAATCGAGTAAAGGTTTGATAAATTTGATTGATGGTTCAATAATTTGAAGAAACAACCATAGATCGAAAAGGTAAGTTTTATCTCGTTTCAGGCGTGATCAGAGTGAAATTTCTCGCGGGATGCGTAATGGACTACAATACAATACAGGCATCGAGAGAAGCGATCCGTGCGCACGGCACGGGCGTGCGAGATGGGGCGGGTTCTTCTTGTCCTCGTTCTACCTGAGCCTCGACTCGTCGGTGAAGCGGGTGGCGAGCTTGGCGGTGTCGCGCCACCGGGACGCCTCGCGCTCCGTCTCCCGCAGCTTCCGCCGCGCGCGCTCCAGCGCCGACTCCAGCTCCGCGATCCGCGCCTCGTGTCGCGATTGCAGGAGCGCGTGCAGCCTCCGCTCCAGCTCGCGTGCCGACACGCCGCCGTGAGGCGGGCTCTTCCCGTTGCTCTCAGCGTCGAGCTCGTCCTCCTCCTCGTTGTCGTTGTCTTGGTTCCCGTCGCTGTCGCTGTCCGTTGCTCCGTCGTCATCGACACCGTCGTCGTCAGAGCCGGAGCAGATCGCCGAGTGGCTCCTCGAAGAGGCACTGCTCTTGGCCTCCGTCTGCCATTACGATGATCGACCAGAATTCAGAACAGAGCATTGAACTGAATGAGCACAGTTCTAACTGCGCCGTCGGCAGTAATAGTACCTCGAGTTCACGATCACGCCAAGGACTCGCGTGCTCCTCATCGCTCGATGCTTGCTGCAAGCGCGACAGCTCCGCCTCAAGCTCGGCTTCCATCCGGTCCATGTCACGGTGCCCCGCGTTTTCGCTCGTCCCGCGGCTCGCCGGCGCGGACTGGGGCACGGCGCCCTCATCGTCGCCGGCGCGGACGAAGGGCCCCTTGACGACACTGGCGCCGTCGGTGTGGCCTTCGGACCCGCTGGGGCGGCCGTTGCAGCTCCGCACGTCGGCCCTGACGTCCAGCATCAGCCGCTCCATCTGGGCGCGCAGCTCGGCCATCCTGCTCAGCTCCGCGGCGCTCTTGGAGAGCAGCAGGACCAGGCTCGCGCCCAGACCCAGGCTCGCCGGCAGCGCGTCCTCCGCCGCCGTGGCCTTCTTCCCTGCACGCCATGAGCGCCGTCGTCACCACTTGGTCATGGAACGTTGACGACACGAATGAGCAATGCCAGCAGCACCGATCGCCATGGACACGAGCACGTACCAGCAAGAGAACTCCTAGGCGACTCGCGAAGCGCCAGTTGGTCTCCCACCACCTTGGGCGCGGCCGTCTCCCTTAAATGTTCCTCATTCGCGGTGGCGTGGGCGTCCTCCTTGGCCGCCGCGACGCTGGAGCAGTAGCGTGGGAAGAGGCGCAGGCGGCACCCGAACCCGCCGCCGCCGCGACGGCCCCTGTGGAGGATGCGCGACAGCAGCGAGCGCGGCGAGGAGCAATCGCGGCCGCGGGGCGGGCCAGCGGCGGAGGCCCTGGTGAGGAGCGTCCCGACTGTGGGAGGCGACGAGGGCGAGAAGCGCGCCGGCGCGGTGCTCTCCTCCACCGCCATTGCCATTGGTTATCGCTTTGACGATTTGGGAAATAATAGTGTTCTTGGAGGATCCGATGGGCCTGGGATTCAGGATTCGTTCGAGGCGCGTGTATTTATAGTGGGCGGCAACCATGGAGGAGAGGAGTTTATGCTGGGCGGAATGGCCAGGCCTTTGACGCCCGTGGAATTCAAACAGTCGTCGAGCCATTTGCGGGCGTGTTAATGAGGTGATGGATGGTAGGTTTTCCGTATAAATTGGGTGTAGCATAGTAGGAGGAGGAGTATCAGTGTTCATTTACAGCGCGCCACCAGCTGGCGTCGACGACGTCGCCGCCGGGGTCCTTCGAATTCCCAATCCCACTGGCTCCGGCAATCCGATCGGCGTCGCCGTGCATGTCGGTGCTGGACGCCTCCTTCCTTCAGGGGTTTGAATTGCCGCTTTGGCAAACTACGCTGTAATGGTAGGTAACCATACACCAATTTTTTTCCAACTAGGAACTCTATTTTTTTCCCTACTTACCTACTCCTACAAAGTGCAAGTGCAATTGTAAACATAATTGCACGGTGCATGCAAACCAGGGTGTGCTGAGAATTTGAGATGCGAGGCGAGAGAGCAGGGACGGGGAGGGAATGATGGAGGAGTTGCGCAAGATCTGATGGCGGGGACGGGAGGCCGGCACGGTGGTTGTTGGGTGCGCGCGCTCTTGCTCCAACCGACGGTCAGAGGGAACGCGTGAGCCACCTTAAATTGGTCGTCCGTCCTCGCGCCTTGTTCGTCCGTCCTGCGAGTGAGAGGCCCCAGTGATCTCCATCCGATAACCGGCGGGACGGGAGCCTCGTCGCCTCGTCCTCATGCCAATTGCCAACCGGAATCATGTACGGACGCGCCCCACAACTCATTTACAAATCTCAGCTAACCTCTCGTATCCAAATGGAGACTCTTTGAAATTTCCAATCCGTTTGGCTCGTATATGCAATGCGTCTGAATGTTATAGATGTGGAACATCAGTACGAACACAAGAGCAAAAAGGCTGTCCACGCATGTCGTATTACATGGCGCAAAAACAGGTTTATACTTTATAGAGACGAAAGCACATAAAGCTGTCAGAATTGAAACATAACAGATTGAGTTGTCATTTCATTTCTCCACTAATTAATCGACAGCAAAAACGAGCATAAGGTCCATTGATATGCCCAAACTCTACACAACAGTAACACACACAGAAAATCTAACAAAGAGGAAAACCCATTTCAAAATTGAAGGACACATCAGGGATGTGCTTCTACAATGTCTCATATCCTTAGAGGCTGGTGCCCAGACCTGGCCTGGTCAGTTTGTATTCTCCTCCGCTGCCGTGATCTGATGTTTTCCATCTCTTGGAAAGGGTTCGGCCCACTGAAACCTTGCTTTGATTTCCTCACCTTCTTCCTCCTTCCACGGTCATATTCCTCGTCCCTAGGAATGAGATGGCATGAATGTTTCAAAGAAAAAGTTGTATAATTATTAAAAAAACTACAATAAAGCATTCGATCCTTAAAGAATAAAGAAACTATAATAGGGGAACATAAAAATATCCAACATAATACAGGGTTTATAACCATTCATATCAGGAAGTAGCTGCTTTGGAAAGCAGAACCAAGCTACATATTCTGAAAATTTTAAACTACTCAAGTTAGAGCAAGGAGCCAGCCTGCTCCAGCTGGTAGTCGAGATAAAAGTGTCCAGAGCCAGTCTCGTCAATGTTAGCCCAAGGCAAGAGGACTCATGCATCATGGTCAAAATGAAATAAATAGTGTGACTTATTGGCAATGGGTAGAACATTTAACTTACCGTTCATCTAAAACATAGCCAATGCTGGTGGAACTCGAATGTTGCATTTCTGCCGCTTTAGTATTTGGCATGTCATCATCATCCCATTGTGGAACTGCAAGAAGAAAATGATAAGATACATTGTTGATGGTAGGATAAGGGAAGCAAAGAAAAGATATGCATGCACATTTCTGTGAGGCTGCACATGCATTTCGTCAGGGAAGAGTTGCACACTAACCTCTTAAACCCCTCGTGAGGAGATTAAAATGCCAGGAGCCTTTCTCATCTGTAACCCCACATTTTCCTGAATCAGGATTTAACACAGAGCTCGGGCATGAGCTTGCTGCTAGCTCAGCAGCAGCAAGAGTTGCATCCTTGCTGACCTTCTTGTCCAGGGTAAGTTCAGCAGCACAGGAATTTCCAAGATTTTGTTTCTTATTATACATCTGGACAGCATCTTCAGAACTTGCAGAGTTACGGGAGCGTTTTTGTCTATGGGATTTTCGCGACATGCCACTAGTAAGCACAGTTTCTGATGTTGATGTCTGCCGATCATCACCAGTACTTTCAGCGTTTGCATCAGATGTCAATCGCCTTCTAGTTCTCTTGTGTTTCCTTTTCTTGCATGGTTTCAGTGACGCCAACAACAGTTGTTTGGACCCAAAATAAAAGTTGACAGCTGGATGACTCACATGCTTCTTTGACTTGATTTTAATGATTTTATGTAGATTGCCATGACATGGATCCTTGTCTACCACCTGGACAGAATTTTCAGAGCACATCATCTGCGCACAATCCTCAGAACTAGCCACATGTGCAGAGTCTTCAGAACCGATTTTCTTCTCGCAGTTGACATGTCCAGTATCTAGCGAGTTATTCTTCTTAAAGGTCTGCAAGTAGTTAATAAAATAAAGCACATAATAGTATCAATGAAAAGCTCTCGTTTTTTTTACCATGAAATAGAGCAGCAGTGAATGCATGGCATAACTATTGTTATATGGGCAACAGCATGCACAGTTGCACACTGCTCCATATAAACAACCCAAAATAAAAGACAGGAAACCAGTGGTTCCATACCTGGTCATCTGCATCTGCCATATGGCCAGTTTCCATAACAGAGACTTCCTTCGCCAGAGACTGCCCATCCCCCAGTGAATTGTTCCGCACAGCAGTCTGCAGAAGCAAGATATAAAAAATGAAACTTTGTGTTCAGTAGATTGGATTTAGATGTGCAAGCATTGAACATTGGACCATAACATTGCATGGAGAAAGAGAGTAATGGCAGGACTTGTAAGGTTTACCTGCTCCTCTACTTTTACTTTATCATCAATGCTTTTCACAGAAAGCTCCTTCACCACAATTAGACCATCATGTTGCTTAACAGGCTCTGTCCCTTTAGCTTCATTACCACTGGTTGAATCTTCATTGCCGGTTAGTGTTCCATTAGAAACAGCGGTATCCTACCGTATTCGCAAGAGAAAGCAATAGAGTAAATATAAAATATTGAAAACTCAAAATTGTAAAAAAAAAAGCCAAAAAAGCAGCACACACGGAAGCATCACAGGGTACCTCAGTTGGGATGAATGGTGCAATAGTTGTTGCATCGCTATCAGGAGTTGGTTTGCAAAACACTTCTGTTTGAGGTTCAATGGCCTGCTCGTTTGCCCCCAATAACCCATCTGCACCATTGCATAATTGAAAAGCAGAAGCAGGGATGCCTTTGCCTGAATCAGTGAGTGCACCATCAGATTCTAGTTGCAATTCTTGCAATGGCTTCTCATATGCCTTCTGATCAGAGTTTGCATCACAGAGAACACAAGCATCAGGCTGTGCTGTAAACGTTGTCTCCCTTTGACTAGCTGGTGCAGTTTGTTCTGTTTTGGTGGATGTAGCAGTACCATCAAGATGTGAGCATGTGGCTTTCTGTACTGGCTCATTGTTTTGGGATGTTGAAGCTTTAGTAACTTCAGTGCTTCCATGTTCATTTGAACACTGGTCCTGCGAAGTGGCACTAATATTGCTGGGCTGACCATCATCTGGGTTCAGCTTCTGTGACTTCATATCAAGAATAAAAACATCAGGCTGTCCTGGAGACATTGTCTCCCTCTGAACACTCAGTGCTATTTGCTCTGCTTTGGTGGACAAGGTATCAACACCATCTGGGAGTGTATGTGGGGCTTTCTGTACTGATACATTGTTTTGGGATGTTGAAGCATTAATAACTTCAATGCTGCTATGCTCATTTGAACACTGGTCTTGTGAAGTGGCACTAATATCACTGGGCTGACCCTTATCTGGGTCATGCTTCTGCAACTTTATATCTTCTTTGGCAATTGTAGAAAAATCCAATGTTTTTTCCACTAGACCATTCCGAATGGCACCGTTCATACATGTAATCTTCTCGGATATTATTTTCTTTTCTGACAAACTGGCATCACCATTATCTTTTTGAATTACAGCGCTCCTTACTTTGTCACGAACATAAAATAACATGTATGCTTTCTGCCTTAGTACATCTGCCTCACGGACTTGGCGGACCTAGAGATATACACAAATAATCAGCAGAACGGACAAAGAGCTTAAAGTAAAGAAAAATCGAATAAAGTATGCACCTGAGATAACTTAAGCACACCAATAATTATCATTGGGAACAACCACAGTGCTAACCTGAGAAAAAATATCACCAACACTCCCTCTTTGCCCATACAGATACTTCCCTGCTAAATCCACCCACTGTCCCACACACAATCCAAAATTCTTCAAACAGCAGGCCCTTATACAAGATAGAGCAACTAAACTAGCTCTCTGGCGTGTATGGCAAAATACGCAAGATGCATACACTAAGCAATGATGAGGCAAAACCATTGGACACGAACACAGCATGGAACTACAATATGGATAGGTTAAATTATAATCAGGCAAGTTCTAGCGAGCAGGGACCCTAAACATTGCATAGACATAAGAAATCTGAAGTATATAAACTCCATGTGGCATATTTTGGCCATTTCTTTAACTGACAGGACAAATATTGTCAACGGAAATATGCACAGGACGAATAAAGATGGATTTGGGGGGAAAGGAAGAAAACAAATGCATGAGGTGCCACTGGTAAAAACAGTATAAAAACCCACAGCATGGATCAACACCAAGTCAAATATGTTAAATCTGGAAGGATCAGAATTCCAACCTCGTTATCATCAAGATTGTGCCATAACCCACTGGATGTCCGAACGAAGCAATAATAGTGACCCGACTGTGTGTTCCAACCAGCATGAACCAAAACACCATAGAGGCTATATTTCAAATCCATACCCTACACATAAAGAGTGTGAGCAATACAAAAACTCAGTAACACATATACAAAACTATACTATGAAAAGCAACTACACTAGTACTTTCCAAAATAGTAACTTACTTCTGAATTGCTGACAAATGGCTTCAAGTTTAAAGTTGTTTGAAAATCCACCTTTTTGTCAATCTTTTGAAGAGGGTTGAAAGGACTAAAGCGCTTCAGGTGAATCGTCAACACAGAAGGAGCTTTATCAATAAGAAACCTTTTCTTTGCCGCAACTTTCTGCTTGCACTGCTGGCAGTTGTAGTGCTTTTCCCCACCATCTAATAGCTCCTCCTCGGTAAAATTGTAAAGTGCTTTCATCAATGTGGCAGCATTGCCAATTTCAAGGCTGAGATCCAGGAAAGGATCAAATTTGTTCGAACAGTGTGAGCACTTTGTACATCTCACCTGCAACGTGTATATATATACATCAGACAGTGTTTATATGAGGAATATAGCTTCATTTGATATTACTCGTATGAAGGCAATTATGCAATTGGCACAATATACCTGACTTCTTAAGCGGCCACCAAATATTCTGTGAACTAGACTCCTCTCATAGGCACTTGGAGACTCACTTGATATACCAGATGGTAAGCAGGATTTGTGCATTGACTCAAGCAAGCTAACCATTAGCTCATGAGCATCTTCCTGCCTAGTGTTACGAAAACTACGAGAAATGCCTGCCTTGCAGTTAAGGACTGCACCATCTACGTTTGAATGAATGTAGATAAGTTTTCATACTTTTAAATTTAAAAGAGAAAAAAAAGAAACTGCTCAATTAGATTATAGCAAATGAAAGGATACATCTTAAGTTCTTGACAAACAGCAGTGGTGTCAGAATTTTCCCAGTTGACCGTAAAGCAGACGTAACATGATCTTGGAGGGCACACAATGCACAGAATCCAGCAGCCCGACCTGTAAAAAGTCATAAAAATGAATTAAAACGAATCACAGAAACAACATTTGCACCCTACAGAAAGTCTAGCAGTTGCCAGTGCCAAAAGTAAAGCCCAAGAGGGGCAAACTGCCTATATACCACTGGTGTATACAGCTCTGATAAATAAGGAGGCAGTACAGAATAGATGATATATTGATCATCAACAGGTCATCATATATACTAGGTAACAACCAAATAAGGGACAATATATACTAGGTAACAACCAAATAAGGGACAATATATATTTTGTCTGAAAACACAGAATGCTCAAAAGCAACAACAATGGCTGTTTTAATTTGGACTTCTGTAGACAACACCATGTGTACATGCAGATTGTCTTTTTAGATAAAGGTATTAGCTCTGTTCAATTCCTCTGCATGAGTTGTGAACCCAACATCAGCATGCAGACTGTCTATGGGCTGGTTGCAAGTGGCAGCAAACTTACATGAGGAATTGTGCTTGCTGCTCTGCAGGTAGGCCACGAATGGCTCGGTGTACGTCAAGCATTGCAGAACCGAGTTGAGGTAGCATGTATTGCCGAGATTGTGCAAGCCAGCACCCTGCGTTGCATACACCAGCCCAACTCAGTGAATTCACTTGCATGACGTTGAATCGAATGGCCGTAGCCCAAACAGTAGCGACAAAAGAGAGCCGAGTTTCAAAAGCAAAAGGAGGTCCAAAAAATTTTGGCAGCAAATCGTCATCCCCAAGGGCCGAGGCAACGTTCAAGAAACTTCAGCTTTCTGAACAACAAAGGAAAACTTGCAGAATGAAATGAGGATTCATCAACCAACTAAAACCCTCCACTCCAGAATGCAGCTCCACTGGCGAACGCAAACTAACTGCGAGATCGCAACAAAAATCACGAATTGCACACTCACGATTCTCCGCAGGTAGACCCTCGCGGCGCTGAGCTCCGGATCGAACCCGCTCCCGCTACTCTCCCCAGTCTCGAACCTCCTGCCCTCGCGCCCGCTCCGCGCCGCCGCCGCCACGCGCTTATCAGCGCCCGCGAATAGACTCGTCTCCATTCGAAATCCTCCCGGCACGGCCACAACCGCCGCCGCCGGAGGAGGAGGAGGAGGAGGCTTAGTGGCGGCGTGGAACTCTATCCTCCTGTGCAGCAGCCCCTCCGGCGCCGCCGCCTCCCCCATTCTCCTAGGGTTCGCGCGCGACTGGCGGCGCGGGAGCAGATCGGGCGGTTCCGAGCAGATATTTCCGCTAATTTTGGGCTAATTTCTGGAGTTAAATCCTGCGGTTTTGCAATGGATTTTGGGGCCGGGGTGATTGATTTTGGGGCCGAGCCGATTTGGGGGCGCGAGAGGAAGAGGACGAGGTGGGAGGTGGGGTTTAGTCGAGGTGCTCTTGACAGATGGACGGCTGCGATTAGGCGAGTGGGGGTTATGGGCCCATCTGGGGCGTTGGTAGTGGGGCCGGGGTGGTTTTGGACGCTAGGTGCTGCGGCGGCGGCGGAATGAGGCGTGGAGTCGAAGCCGAAGCCTTGGCGGTAATTTTTCAGCTTGCACCTCAAGATTATTCAAGTATTGTGTCCAGCGACCTTGTATTTGTATGTAGGCCTTGTTTGCAAGTTGGAACGGAGTCTCCTGAACGGTTTCCTCCGAATTTCTTGCAAAATGCGGTTTCTTTTCTAAAATCATTGCAGACCGCATGTGAACGAAAGTATGAAAAAAACCTTTGCTTGCATGCAGTTTGGCACACGGCCAACTGGCCAAGGACTACAGAACAATGCTTTGTGCAAATAATCTTATGCGGGATAAGTAAAATAAACCAAAGGCTAGCCAGGAGCCAACAGGTCGACGTGGTCACATTGTGTTTTGTGCTTTTGGTGAGCGCGGACAATGGGGACGGTTGAGGCCGGCGGCGGCCGTGTTCCCCAGTTGGACGGCAGCAGTATGCAACAACTCTGAGAAAGAATGGGTTCGGCACCAGAAGCGACGGGGAAGGAATCGCCGAGTCGAATAGTCCATGATTGTGAGCGGACACGTACGCCACCGCCACTCCAACTCCAACGTGAATCGAGTTGGCAATGCCGGATTTAACTAATCGCCCTGCCATCCGTCGGCGGCGAGAGGTGGCGGCTCGCCGGCTCGGCATGCGTATCAACGGAGAACAACAAACAGATGGGCCCACCTCTTGTCAGGGACTGCAGCTTCATCTGTGCTGCAGGGCCTGAGCTGAGCTGCAAATCCAATCTTTACAGATTGCGATTGGGATCAGAAACGATGCCTGATCGACCCAATGACAAATCCGAACCATGATTGCCTCTCTCTGCGATGAAACGCGCGTCGTTGTTGATGGCCGCCTGCGACCGTCAGCTAGCCACCAGAGGTAGCCAGGTAGGATACTGGATACCCCACGATGCCGTTATCCACCGCAAAGAACACACAATGCAGCCAGACAGGTGACGTGCTTCCAACCCCTTGAGTCACGCACGAGCACAAGCTTGTGGTGCAGGGCACAATAAACAAACGGGTGAGCCAAGCTTTTGGCAACCACTAGAATCAATCAATAATCATATCAGCCAACTACCCAGCCACGTTAACTTGAGCTTCCAGCTGACCTTGGGAAATGACGGCTTCCTTTGGGTCAGCTTTTGTGGCTGTGGTGATGAGGGGACCCCCCTACTCTGTTAATTAAATCAGTAATTCTATAGTATACATGAGTAATTGAGTATTTAACAACGTGGTAACATTAGTTTCGCAGAAAACAGACAAGTTTTTACTTCATGACATGGAGCTTTGGCTCCAAATGGGATCATTGACACGTCACGCCCTCGACTCCGCCCCCGGTAAAAAATTTGTTCGGAACTTGGCGGCAAATCCAACCACCAACGGCCGACCTACCCTAGATCCCCAAATCTCACGTCACTGCCTCCTGGTTTGTTTTTGTTTTTTAGCAGTAAACCACAAATCCTGTGTAACTTTATTTTGCGTAGAAACTAGAAAGGCCAGGTTTTGGAGGAAAATAAGATCGTGGCAGCAACGTTCACCTCTTCCCAGTTACAACAAACCGACATTAAATTTAGCTTCTAACGCAACAATTAACACAATCAGTGAGCTTTCCGCACCTATTTTTCTGAAAATTTAAAATAATTGAGAGAACAATCTAATAAACCTCAAAAATGTGATTAAAAAATATATAGATTTGGTAAACAAATTTGAAAAACCAAGGAGGTCCATCAAGTCGTATATCTGCTCCGGAAAAATTATCAAATGAAGCAACATAAATTCATTTGTCTGTAGAAAATAAAAAACAAAGCAGCCAGGGTAGAGTAAAGGAGCATCTAGAAAAAAGAAATTAACAGCTGCGCCTGAAAGAAAACAATTAAATTAAAGTCTAGTCAAACGCCACCGCTTATCGTCTTCCTCCTGCCTTCTCCCCTTCGTCCTCGCCCAACTCAATCCCTCTCCTCTTACCATTTCGCAAATCACCACCCAAATCTACTGAAAACACCTGCTTTTTCCTGCGCGCCTTCGATCCGAAACCCCTAGCTCGGAGTACCCAAGAAGATTTCACGGAGCCGGAGTAGGAGTAGTTATTTCTTACATTCCTGTAATCTCCCCTGCTACGTCGCAGCAATTAGCGGCCCAAATCCGCACGGCCCGAGCAGCTATCGATTTCGCTGGGATGGGATTCTCGATGTAGCGTATACTTCAGCTGTATTGCGAAAGATTGAATCGAATCGATTGCTGGAGGCGTGGAGTTGAGCAGCTCTTGCCTCTTGGAGTACCTGCGAATCGAAGTGATCCAGAGATTGGACCTGTTGGTCCTACCGCGCCATGGCGCTGTTCCGGAAGTTTTTCTATAAGAAGCCGCCCGATGGGCTGCTCCTCATCACGGACAACATATACGGTAACGGAGTTCTTCCTTTGCATTTCCCGTGCATTTCTTTAGTTGCGTCCAGTAGACAAATTCTCGCTGTGCCCTTGGCCCCTAGCAGCTTAGAGCAAGGAATGGTTCAATTAGATTGATATGGAGTTATTTGCATTGTCTAAGCGTGATTTAGTTGAGCTGTGATGAGCTTAGCAAGATGCAATCAAAATAATCCGAGAATTCACCACCATTGCTCTCAAAGTTTCAGTTTTAGGTGCACCATGTATCAGAGAGTTAGAAAGTGCTGGGTGATCGTTTCAATAATCATATTCATCTGCATAGGATTTAAAGAGATCAATTGCCTCAGTTTCCGTGTTCTTTCAGAAAAAGAAAAGCTTTCCTATTCAGTTATTAACAAATTTATGCAAAAGCACTAGTATATGTAGTTACATGTATTATCATAGCCCTCTAGAATGCATTAAGATTTGCATGACCATACAGTGTTGAAAGATGGATGGTTGCTTAAATACCAAAAGTTTACATTAATAAAAAAATGTTTGATGTTACTTATAGTACATGTCAAGAACTAGTGGTAAAGACACAACTCACTAGCTACATGGAGAAATTCAAACTGAAACTTGACTTTGGCATGTTTGACTCATAGATTATTATATTTTGTTTCAGTTTTTGATCATTGCTTCTCCATGAAAGAGATGGAAGAGGACCATTTTGAAGCACATATTAGAGGCATTGCAGGAGATCTTCTGGAAAATTTTCGTGATCACTCATTCATGATCTCGAATTTTGGGACTAGGAAGGAAGAAAGCCCTATATACCACATTTTATCTGATTACGGTATGACTGTATTAGACTACCCTGGCCACTATGAGGGATGTCCAATCCTGACTATGGAAATGATTCACTGTATCTTGAAGTCCAGCGAAAGCTGGCTTTCCTTGGGTCAGCATAATTTACTGCTAATGCACTGTGAACAAGGGAGCTGGCCTGTTCTGGCTTTCATGTTAGCTGCTCTTCTAATATACCTGGGGCATTATTCCGATGAGCAGAAAACACTGGATATGCTCTACAAACAATCATCTTTGGAGCTTTTGGAGATGTTTTCACCTCTGAATCCCATGCCTTCTCAAATAAGATATCTGCGCTATATATCAACTAGGAATGTCATGCCTGAGTGGCCTCCAGCTGATCGAGCCCTCACATTAGATTGTGTTATTTTGAGGATGGTTCCAAATTTTCAAGGTCAAGGTGGTTTCCGTCCAATATTCAGGATATATGGCCCAGATCCACTCATGCCCCCTGATCAGACTCCAAAAGTTCTGTTTTCAACTCCAAAGAAAAGCAACCTTGTCCGGTTTTACTCACAGGTAATCGTCTTCGGGTCATTCCTACTCTGTTTAGCTACTGCAGTATCCTATTTAATAGGATGTTTCAGTTTTAAATGTTTCAAAATTTAATCTTCACTAGAAAGAAACTGACCATTTCTGAACTTAGGCAGATGAACTGGTGAAAATAAACCTTCAATGTCATGTCCAAGGAGATGTTGTGCTAGAGTGTATCAATTTGTATGAGGATCTGGATCGTGAAGAGATGATTTTCCGGATCATGTTCAACACAGCATTCATCCGATCGAACATCTTGATGCTTAACCGTGATCATGTAGACATGTTATGGAATGCAAAAGACCAATTCCCTAAAGATTTTCGGTTTGAGGTAAGTATTTGTGCCGAGTGGCTAACTAGACTATTCGTGTCATACATGGATTTTTACATGCAACTTCTGTTGATGGTAGGTTATCTTTTCCGATATGGACGCAGTTACTTCACATGTCACAACAGAGCCTGTTATTCATCAAGAGAAACAAGGACTTGGGGTTGAAGAGTTTGCTAAGGTGCTAGATATCTTTAACCATTTAGACTGGTTGGATGGGAAGAGGGATACTGTACCTCACACAACCCAACTAAAGATATCAGCAGTTACTGATGAGCCTGAGACTTTCTTTGATACTCGAGAAGAACTTGAGTCTGAAATTTTACATGGTCAAATTAACTCTTCTACTGTTGTTCTGAAGCTTGGAAGCGAATTTGGTATGCTTGTCAGCACTGAACCAAGACATATTCGCCTAGATTCAAGTTCAGCTAATGCTCAATCTAAATCACAAACTACAGCACTATCTCCTTCTCGAACACAACCTACTACAGCGTTGTTATCACCTTCTAAGGTTAAGATTCCAAAGACCACTGCTTCATCAAGGGAACTGTCTTCAAATACAGTCATGCCGCAACGATCATCTTCGCCAGTTCAGCCTCAGCAACTAATGTCTGACTCTGCGGTCCAAATGTTAACAGAGATATCAGACTCAGCATCAGCTGAGAAGTCTGGTTCACAAACTCCAGTTGAGCATTCATCACCTCTGATGGCAAATAAATCAGCACCAACTGCATCCCTGATACACTTGTGCACACCTCCTCCTCTTCCTCCCCCTCCACCCACTGTCTCATTACTCCCAGTTCCTGCTAAGTTACCCCAAAATACTAGCACAAGTACCATCGATATCTCCCTTAGATCAACTGTGCACCCTTCCTCACCTTCTTCAGAACCATCAGTCCCTCCTC
Organism: Setaria viridis; assembly: GCF_005286985.2. Lineage (NCBI taxonomy): Eukaryota > Viridiplantae > Streptophyta > Magnoliopsida > Poales > Poaceae > Setaria > Setaria viridis. Next base: position 39,724,743 of record NC_048263.2, on the reverse strand, counting down.
AAGGTTTTTCGAGAACTGGACAACTGGTCAAGTCACAAGAACCTTCTAATGAAATTCATGGGAAGTTACAAACTGATAGTGCTGAAGGTCCCAATGTTTTCGCATTGTCAGCGGATTCGTCATTGTCACTGGATAAGAAATTAAGATCAGATACTACACCGCCGCCGCCACCACCACCTCCGCCTCCACCTCTTCAAAAATCAGGCATGATGCTGCTTCCTTTGTCACATGGCGAAGAGGTAACAATCACTATAGAAAAAGCTGTACCGCCTCAGCCTCCACCACCCCCACCCCCACCCCCACCCCCACCACCAGCAGCACCGTTTTCAAATTCAAACCCATATGCGGTATCTGTAATTCCAGCCTCACAAAAGAGAGCCCGATCTCCAACGCCCCTGGCCCCAACATTGGCAAAATCATCATTTTCCTCTCCACCGCCACCGCCACCACCACCTCCACCTCCACCTCCTCTAGTTAATAACACTGATGTCTCATTATCTCAACCGCGGTTATTAGATATAAAGGACAGTGCAACGTCAAAGTATCTAGGCACGCCATCTTTGACACCTCCTCGAACACCGCCAGTTCCACCCCCACCCCCTCCATCTCGAACACCGCCTGTTCCACCTCCACCTCCTCCTCTGTCTGGAGCACCGCATGTCCCACCTCCACCACCACCTCCTTCTCAAACACCGCCTGCTCCACCTCCACCACCTCCTCCATCTCGAACACCGTCTGTTCCACCTCCACCTCCTCCTCCGTCTCGAGCACCGCATGTTCCACCTGCACCACCACCTCCTTCTCAAACACCGCCTGTTCCACCTCCACCACCTCCTCCTTCACAAAGTTTTCCATCCATAAGTAAAAGAAATGATGTGGCAGCCACTCATCCACCTCCGCCTCCCCCACCATTGCCATCCCATGTTACTTCTGCACCACCAGGGCCACCTGCACCCCCATTACCTCCTCCTAAGCTAGCTGTGGCCAACAATGCTTCACAGAAGTCATCAACAATCAGACCACCACCACCTCCACCAGGCCCCCACCCTAAGGTTTCGTCAAATTCTTTACCTAGCAAGGGAAGTGTTGTCAGTTCTAACCCTCCCCCACCTCCAGCATTTTCGTTTGGTGCAAAGGACCGTAGCACAGCCCGCTCCAAAAGTCCTAGAAGTTTACGTGCCAACCAGCCATCTAAGAGAACTCCGCTGAAGCCATTGCACTGGGTGAAAGTGTCAAGAGCGACACAGGGAAGTTTATGGGCTGAAACACAGAAGTCTGATGAAGCATCTAGGTTTGAAACCGTTTTCTGATGGAACTTTTTTGTAGTTGAATGAGTTTTGTGGGGGTACATTAACGTACTAGTACATGTGTATCTTTATCAGGGCTCCGGAGATTGATATTTCTGAGCTTGAAAGTCTTTTCTCTGTAATGATGCCGAATATGGAGGCAAAACGACAACGACAACACCCTTCTGTTGCAACAAAACAAGAAAAAGTTCTTCTGGTACTTTTATCTATACCCATTTGTGCAACCATTCTCATAGTAGTGAAATGACAGCAAAAGTGTAAAGGAAATAACATTACACTTCTCTTGTGCAGATTGACCTTCAGCGCTCAAAAAATTGTGAAATTATGCTGAGGAACATTAAGATGCCACTGCCTGATCTAATGGTAACTAAAATTTTACTTTAGTTGAAGTGATATTATCTGAAGGTACCAATATCTTTGTAGGGTTATTCTTGAGACGTTAAGAATAAGTAATTTGACAAACCTGATCTTTAGGGGTATATCTTAATAAACTAGTCACATGTATCCTCGAAAACAATATTTGCCAATTGTAGTGATTATGTGGATGTTAATGTCTTGTTTTTTTTCAGGGTTCAGTGCTTGCTCTTGATGATTCCATAGTTGATGGTGATCAAGTAGATTACCTAATAAAGTTCTGTCCAACTAAGGAAGAAATGGAACTACTCAAGGTACATTTTTCTACCCACCATTTTCCTCTTTGAAATATCATTATGCCGCTCATGATTTGTATTTTTGGTACACTAGCTTTGTTTCGTCAGTTTCCTATATATATTGAAGGGTGAATATTTCAACTTTTCAGGGTTATACAGGCAAAAAGGAGAACCTAGGGAACTGTGAACAGGTCATCTTTTATTTTCCTTGTGCTATTATATTCTCCTTAGGTGATGAATTATGTTTGGCAAACAGTTGAAAAAAAGTGCATATATCATCAATAAGGGATAGGAAAATAGGTTGTTTCTTACGTGAGACATTAATGGGAGGTCGAACTACTTCCTCTGTTTTTAAATGCTGGCACTTTGGATCAAATCACACACACAAAGAAAGTCACAAATTGAGAAATTTCAGCCTAAAAAAAGCATGGAAAACTTCAGAGTGGAGGATGGTAGATGATGACTAAAGAGTTATTAGGGTTGTCCTGGAAATTCCACCCAGAAGATTAAGAGAATTCCAAGTATCTAGGTTTAGGATTGGTTTACATTGAGCATAACCAGGAAGCTTGCACTTGCACCATGCACCGCGAAAAAGTACGATGGACATGGGCACAACTTAAATACTCATGTCTAATGTTTGTCTGTTTCTTGTGAGTTGGCATGGTGAGATGATCATGTTCTACAATCTCTTTGCATTTTCATGTATAGCTACTTTACCTCTGGGCGTATTTTATATAATTATATGGTCTGTATTCGTCAATCCGTTCCATGCGCCATAAATGTACTGTTAATCCCTGAAGCACTAACTTCATTCTTTTGTGCCTGTAGTTCTTCATGGAAATGATGAAAGTACCTAGGGTGGAATCAAAACTGAGAATCTTATCATTTAAGATAAAGTTTGTTACACAGGTCAGAAGAGCATTGCATCCTTGTGAAATACTTTCCCCTCATGGAGTTGTGTTTTTGTTCTTGTAAGAAATATTGAACATTAAACTATCCCTGCATCATTCTTTATGTTCTTTCAGGTTGCAGACCTAAAAAATAGTTTGAGTACCATCAATTCTGTTGCTGAAGAGGTATGCTGTAGTCAAGTAATATCCACTCTTATTCTCTGATATGTAATGAATGTTCATGTATAATGTTGTATGACCAGGTTAGGAGCTCTGTCAAGCTTAAGCGAGTGATGCAAACGATTCTTTCTTTGGGGAATGCATTAAACCAAGGAACTGCTAGGGGTGAGTCCGCGAGCTAACTGCAATATCAGTATTCAACATACAAATAAATAATAACTAACATGCAGGAACACAATGCTAGGTGTATCGCATTATCAGTTTTCTTATTCATTTTTCATACATAGTGGGATTATGCTTTTATATAGAAAAATACATTGACTAAAGCAAATTTGGAATTAAAAAGATAGCCAGGGGTTAAGAGCTGGAACAAGACTTTTACAACTGAAATTACAATATTCCATCCATAGCATGTCTGATTTTGCTACAAGTATTACGTTCACGTTCTTTTTGAGTCTCGCCTCTTTTGCTAATGCTTTAATCAACTTGGAATGCAATCAAGAAATATCACTCATAAAAACTTTCCAATTGATACTTCTGTTATTTCCTTTGGGCAATACTTTTTAGTTGTGTGCCAAAACTAACTAGATAATCAACAACAGCCTTAAACCATGGGTATGCTAATTTACTTGTAAAACAGGACTCAACCTTATGAAAAATTGATAGCAGAATGTTGGCTCTATCATTTTTCAGGTGCAGCTGTTGGATTTAGATTGGATAGTCTTCTTAAGCTCAGTGATATACGGGCACGTAATAATAGGATGACTCTCATGCATTATCTATGCAAGGTGTGACTCCCTCCCTCCCTCCCCCCTCCCTCACTTAAGAGATTTAGTCTAACAAGGTTATCGCTAAGCATATTGCTGACATAGCGCCATCACTTTGTGGCATCATGGTGATAGATCATATTGAAGAACTACAAAATCTAGTATTATAGTTACAGTTAATGTTCTTCCATTCAGAAGCAGTACCTTGATCCACTTGATTCATTAGTATGCTGAAGAGTTGATCTGTCCTCAGGATTTTTTTTTTCTTATGCTGTTCTTTACAGCAGTAGCTTCCAATAATCAGTAAAAAAACACCTCAACAACAATGAGTTCTACCTGCTGCTGGCTCCTTCCAATAAAAAACGTTGTCATCAATTAATATGTGTCACTTTGGACTAGTTTGCTTACTTCCATTGTATTATCATTGAGTTTCGCTACGAATTGTATTTTTGTACCAATCTGTGTAGGCACGTTTGCATTTTATGTTGATGAACTCTTTCTCAAAGTTTATTGTTTTTACAGGTTCTTTCGGACAAGCTTCCTGAAGTTCTTGACTTCAACACGGATCTTGCACATTTAGAACCTGCCTCAAAGGTAGCTTAGAATTAATGCTAGATTGCTCCATGGTGATTTTAATCTTAGCACTTACAGCTGAAGTAAAAACAGATACAACTAAAGGAGCTGGCAGAAGAAATGCAAGCAATAACTAAAGGATTGGAAAAAGTCGAGCAGGAACTAGCGACATCTGAAAAGGATCCTCCAGAGACAGAGATATTTTACAGGGTTTGTTTCCAGTATTTTACTGTAAAAAATGCAATTAGAGTACATAGTGATAGATATTGTGAGTTGTGACTTGGTTGTGGAAGAAAGGCACACCAAAGACAGTTTATCCCTAGCTATTTCTTGGGGTCCTGTTCCTTGTTCTTTCATTTGTATCTCTAGTGGGCACATTAGACTAATGCCGAAAAGGTGAAGATACCATTGCCACACTGTTAGCATATTTATTGCAACCCTCAGAAGATTTTCTTCTTTTTATTTCAGAAATTGAAGGAATTCCTTGCTGATGCCCAAGCTGAAGGAAGGTCATTAGCTTTGCTTTACAGCACCGCGGTACGTCAAGATTCGACAGTGTCGATACCCTGATGCCTGCCTTCTGCTTGCAGCGCACGTTTTGTGCTAAATTTTGTTATTTTACTTGCAGGGCAAAAGTGCTGACTCTCTAGCACATTATTTCGGTGAAGATCCTGTGCGATGTCCTTTCGAGCAAGGTATTTTATTTTGAGCTGAAAGGCTTAGTTATCCTGCTAGTGTGCAAAGCTAAGCTTAATGGCCCACAAAAAGCTAGATGGATGTTTATGGTTGTGGGAGACATGTTTAAAAGGAAAAAAAAGTCATCTTGGATATTAAAATCCAATCGAAATGTTTTTGAAGAGTCCTTGTTCCCTAGTGATTTTGACATGAAACTGAAACCATCTACTTCTTGCAGCTTTGCCCTTAGTAAACACCTTTGATCATTTTACAGATCGGAGTGCACCGAAATTTCTAAACAGTTCTGATTACTTGCTTTTTTGTTTTCAGTTGTCTCAACATTGCTAAGCTTCGTGAAAACGTTCGAGCGTGCCCATGCCGAGAACGTGAAACAGATGGAGCTGGAAAAGAAAAGAGCCCAAACGGAAGCAGAAAAAGAGAAGGCCAAACTTGGTGCTCACAAGAAGGGGGAGTCGCCGAAGCCTGGAGTTCCAGACCGGTGACTCACTGTGTTGCATCTGGATAGCATGCATTTCACTAATTCCCTGCCGCTAAAACACCTAAGACCTGTGGCAGAAAGTTTTGTAGCACTCCTTCAGCTAGTATGACAAGGTAAGCAGCTACAGAAACGGGGCGACTGACATTTCATCATTATATCAACATGACAGCAGCACAATCCCTCAAAATTTGTTTGTGCTGACACTAGCTCTTACAGTTTTTCCTTTCAGGGAGATAGGTGGGAGTAATGATGTGTAGTACTGATATGAGAGTTCACTGAATAAGCAGATAATCTGCAAGTGTACTACTGGTTCTTTGTACTTAGGAGTTCCAGATCTGTTGCCACTGTAAAGAAAGGTCCTGCAACAGCGAACACGTTTAGTTTACTACGAAGGGAGAGGTGCACTTTCCTGGCTAGTGGTTACCTTGGGGAAATCCCCTGTTTTACGATAAATAGTTAATCATGTGTCCATACATGTAAAATGTGTACATTTCTCCATGTACTTACTGATGCTTATGTACAGAACGACCCAACATTGTAAAACGATCACTGGATCCAGAGACCCTGTATAAGCTATGCCAACACGCTCAATCATCTGCCTGGAGTCGCCAGGAGGCTATTTGCCTATTTTTGAACCCAATCATTCTTGTCGAAACCTGAATACCTGATAGGAAAATGATGCGAACCTGTCATTCAACACGGCCAAGGCATTACGATGGATGATCGGATTCGTAGAACGAGGTGTGGTATGCAAGCCGTGCGGTCCCTTCTATTGGTCTAACTGTGGCGGTGTACTCTCTCCGTTTTAAAATGTCAATCAATCCAATTTTTTTGAGACTCAAACCATTTTATATTTGACGAAAATTATGAAAAAGATTACAAAAATTTATGGCACCGAATAGATATACTATGAAAATATATTTAATGAAGAATCTAACATAAATTATTTGATATCATAAATATTAATATTTTATTTTTATAAATTTAGTTAAAGTAGAGACGTTTTGACCTGGGAGTAACTTACAATTTGGGTAAACGGAGGGGTTAAGTATAGTGCGCCGCCGGCGCCGGCACTCCATGCCGCCGCCGCCCTAATGAGGATGACGGAGCAGTAGTTGGCGTCTCGATCGCTTCCAGCTCGTCACGGCAAAATGCTCGAGGCCCCACATGGCAAGCAATCTCGCGCTTTTCCGTAAAACAAATCCATTAAAAACCTGATCCACTTTTCTTAGCCGGAGTCCTCGAGGTGCACGCTATGCTCCGACGAGCACACGCCTCCCACCCCGACGCCCCAGAAAAAGGCCTTTCCCCTCCTCCTGGGGCACTGACAACACAGCTCGCAGGCAATGTATCCGGTACTGACATGTGGACCGGTTTCTCTGCGGTCCCACCACTCAGAGAAACAAACCACACAACACGGGTGGAACCTCGGAGTGGCAGCCGTACCGTATCCGGAGTGGCTGACGCATAGAAGGGGACTCCAGATCGGACGGCTGGGGACGCAACCGCGGACGATATATACCTCCGCCTCCGCCTGCTCCCATGGCCACCGCCGCATCCACCTCCGCCGCCGCCGCCGTCCTCGCGTCCCGGCTCCTCCGACGCTCGCCGCGCCTGCTGCGGCGCCTCAGCCTCTCGCACGCGGCGCCAGCGGCACTCTCGTCGTCGAGCCGCCCCCTCGCGCCTCTCGCTCGCCAACCGCTCGGCCACCGCGCTCGGATGGGGCACACCGCCGCAGCGGCCGCGGCCGCCGGACCAGCGCTCGGACTCACCAAGCCCAACGCCGTCGAGCCGCCTCAGGTGCGCGTGTGTGTAATCGCGTGGGGGCGGCTGTCTGTGACTCTGAGATTTCTATCTACTGCTTCGAATCGCCGTGGATTCGTTTGCTCTATCACTAGCCAGCATCCATCCGCAGAAAGAAAAAAGCTGCTACTGTCTTAGGTCGTGATCATGACTTACTGTTCAGACGCTAAAACAAGTGCTACATCGAGATCAAAATTAGCGTTTTTCCTAACCAATACAGCATCTTCGTTAAGATTTACCGATTTGATCCGTTGGAAGTCCCTTCTTTTCTCCTGCAGTGAGCTTCAACTTGTGCGCTCCTCTTGTTCTTCCAGATCACCTTTTCCGCTAAAGACTTTGAATTCTCCGAGTGGAAGGGCGATATTCTCGCCGTCGCTGTCACAGAGAAGGATCTGTCCAAGGATTCCGACTCCAAATTCGAGAATGCCGTCTTGAAGAAGCTGGACAGCCAGCTCGGCGGTCTCCTGTCGGAGGCGGCGGCGGAGGAAGATTTCACGGGGAAAGCCGGGCAATCGGTGGTTCTCCGCGTCGCAGGGCAGGGTTTCAAGAGGGTGGGCCTGATTGGTCTTGGCCAGAACGCCCCGTCCACCACCGCTGCTTGCCGGGGCCTTGGCGAGTCTGTCGCATCAGTTGCCAAGGCTGCTCAAGCTAGCAGCGCTGCTATTGTTTTTGCCTCTCCCAGTGGGATCCAGGAAGAGTTCAAGCTGACTGCCGCTGCAGCAATTGCTTCTGGTATTTGATGCTCCTGCACATGTTCTTTTCCTTTTCTGATATGATGGTTACCGAGTGCATTACATTGATGCTGAATTTTCTGCCGCAGGAACTGTGCTCGGGTCGTATGAGGACAGCAGATACAAGTCTGAGTCAAAAAAGGTGCACCTGAAACAGGTTGATATTATTGGACTGGGTTCTGGTCCGGAGGTGGATCAGAAACTTAAATATGCTAATGATCTTTCGTCGGGCGTGATATTCGGTAGAGAGCTCGTGAACTCTCCCGCCAATGTCCTTACCCCTGGTCAGTAGTTTTCTGAGTGAACTTTGATCGGTTTGCATATATCTCTTGTCAGTATTTACTTATAGCAATCATCCTCTGTCCTTCCAGCTGTGCTTGCGGAAGAGGCATCAAAGATCGCTTCTACGTACAGTGATGTGTTCACTGCCACAATATTAGACGAGGAGAAATGCAAAGAGTTGAAGATGGGATCCTACTTGGCGGTTGCTGCCGCCTCTGCTAACCCCCCTCACTTCATCCACTTGTGCTACAAACCCACTGATGGGAACATCAAGAGAAAGCTGGCTATTGTTGGGAAGGGTCTAACTTTTGACAGGTTAGTCATACTTTCAACATATTTCATGTGTTAATAAAAAGGGAAGATATGATTAGAAGTAGACATGAAGGTGTTGCTTTTTCTTAATAATTTGTCCTTGCTCTTATACTTGATTCACCTATGAATCCAGTGGTGGCTACAACATTAAGACTGGGCCAGGCTGCAGCATTGAACTGATGAAATTTGACATGGGGGGCTCTGCTGCTGTGTTTGGTGCAGCTAAAGCGTTGGGCCAAATCAAACCTCCTGGAGTAGAGGTACTTCAGTTGCAGATACTAATATGAGTGGTATCTAGGTTTCACCCATTTTTCTGCATTTGCTAAATTCCAATGATATTTCTCCTGTCGCAGGTTCACTTTATAGTTGCTGCCTGTGAAAATATGATTAGCGGCACAGGCATGAGACCTGGTGACATTGTGACTGCTTCTAACGGGAAGACAATTGAGGTATGTTTCTTCCAACACATTACAACAGGCCAGAATCTTCATGATCCGTTGGATGATTTTCCTGATTGTTTGAAATGTAGTCCAAGCAGGTCATCGGATCATAGTTCTTATGGTTAATGTTGTCTGGCCTTTATTAAACTGTTCCTTTGTAAATGCCTTTCTTCAGGTAAATAATACTGATGCAGAGGGAAGGCTTACCCTTGCTGACGCATTGGTCTATGCTTGCAACCAAGGTGTTGAGAAGGTAATGAAACATCATCTGTTTTTTTGGTACATGTTGTCGTCATGGTTATTCCTACTCATTAACCTGAATTCCTCACTTTAGATTCACAAATGACATTAGCTCTGTTCCGTCAAGACAAAAAAAATGACCAACCTAAGGAACTAGTTGGCATTGTAGAATGAAGAAAGAGGCAACCAAATTCATGCCTGAAAAGGATCCAAAATCCAAACCTGGGTTGTTGGGGGGGGGGGGTACCACCAATTCATCTATTCCATTAGGGAAGAAAACATATGCACTAAAAGGAAATGTTTATTTTAATGTCAGTTGCGCCTGTCAGTTTATAATGACAAGATGCTAAAGTGCAGAATTACAGAAATTTTGCTGTGCATTGGTTATTTGAAATTCAGTTTAGCTTTATTAGTCTTTTTAAAACTTTTAGATACTTTGCCTTTTGGAAGGCTATGCAAGGAGGCAATATAATGCTGGTGTTGTGTTTGTTGACTCATCTGTAATCATCATTTGCAGATTGTTGATCTGGCAACACTAACTGGTGCTTGTGTTGTTGCACTTGGGCCTAACATTGCTGGTAAGCTCAACAGAAATCCCCTCCCAGTCTCACCTGCACCCCTGTTCCACTCACGGTGCTTTGAACATGGAACATCAGGCTACTTTGTTTTTGCATACTAAAGGACATATTTTCTTCAGGGATTTTCACACCAAGTGATGAGCTTGCCAAGGAGGTTACCGCTGCTTCTGAGGTATCAGGCGAGAAGTTTTGGAGACTTCCACTGGAAGAGAGCTACTGGGAGTCCATGAAGTCTGGTGTTGCTGATATGGTCAACACTGGCGGTAGGCAGGGTGGTTCTATTACCGCTGCTTTGTTCCTGAAGCAGGTACATATGTCTTCATCATGCTTGCTTTTGGCCTCGCCACCTGAATGAAATTTTAGCAATAACTAACCAGCAGTACTTTTTGTATCATAAGAGTGATGTGTGATCCTCCTTGTCTGCTTGGCTGAACCATTCATTCACGAGAAAATTCATTGCGTTAACGATGTTTGCTGAGGATTTTTTTAAAGCAGTTCACTAATGGCGTGTTGGTGCCCTCATTTCTTGCAGTTTGTTGACGAGAAAGTCCAGTGGATGCACATCGACATGGCGGGGCCAGTGTGGAATGACAAGAAGCGTGCTGCCACCGGTTTCGGAGTCTCCACATTGGTGGAGTGGGTCCTCAAGAACTCCTCTTCCTGAACACAAACACATACGCTTTTCCTTTTCCAAGCCGGGACCCGGGAATGCAGGACTACCATGGTTTTTCTTTTGTTGTTGCTACCATTTTATAGTTGCCACTTGCAAACTCCCAGCAAAGCGGACGGCGCTTTTGGTATACCAAGTGGGGTGTGTGTGATACTGTGATAGAATAAGCATAAGGGTTGGAATTGGAACTCCTGTTGTGTCATCAGTGACGGAGTGTGCTGGGTCCTTTCCATGAAAGTAGCGCGCTGCTGCTTCCGTGTAACGATCTCCGTCGAATGAAATAACGTTTATTCCTTTTGTCTGTGCCCATGGCGCACGCCAAACTGCCAAAGAAAATTGCATTGGGACTCCTGCGCCATCATCTGCTTGTGATTCTCCGGAGATGTGGTTGCCTTGCCTCTCGCTTTGCGTCCGCCTTCAAGAGGGTACTCAATATTGTATCCGTGCGACGTCATTCTCAGGGTGTGCGAGATTGGCATGTAGAGTAGTTGATGCGTCTCGTGCTTCTCCTCCCACTCGGGAGACCATATGTGTGAGCGTGACGGGCCGACGGCCAAGGCAAGTCGCTCGCCGGTGACACGCGGCCGCCCGTGCGGCGCGCAACGTTTTCCCTCGTGTGTGTGTGTGTGTGTGTGTGTTTTCTTCTGCTCTTTTTCCTTTTTTTATTTTGATGATGATAGGGGATCTGCCGACCCTCGTGGGCCGAAGAAGGAGATAATAGAAGCATCCATCGTGGGCCGGTTCTTTATGGGCTATAAGCCGGAACGGCCTTTCGGCGTTTCTTACTTGTGCCACAAGAATGTGGGTGGAGGAGAAGCAACGCGCACGGCCGCCGCGCCGCAAACAGAAGGAAAGGCGCGGCACGACACGGAGCCATCGCAGCCGCAGTTGCCCCAGGGCCGCCACCAGGCGCACAGCACCGCACGCCGGCAGGTTTCCTCCAGGCAAGCGTCCCCTTTCTCTCACTTCTCGCCGCTCCCTCTTGACTTCTTGAGTTCCGAGATGCCTGGGATAGCGGCTACTGGATAGTAGGATCCATCTTGCTGTGTCTGCTTATTTTCGTGGTTTTGTGTTGATGCAAGAGAAGTTGAAGGTGCCTGAATGCTTTGCAATAATAATGCTCTATTGGAGGGAGGGCGTATGGGTTCTATGAACTTGATAGATCTAGTTGTACTACAGGGGCTCGATTGCTTAGCTTGTTTGGTAAATAAATGTTCGGACTGCCTGAATTTGGTGAATAGTTCCGACTTCCATCTGCATCTTCCACTGAATAGGGTAGAAATGGGAATTGATCAAAAAAGGTTATGTAAAATCTGAATGGTCTCCAATCTTGGAGAACAGGATATTACTGCTGAATTCTACTCAGCAGCAGTTGATCCAACTCACCATCATGTAAAGGCAGAGTTCAACTAGCAGTCCTCATGCCATCATTGATTCAGATATATGAGCCATTTCTTGCCACATCTCTGCTGCTCTTTCTGTAGACTCGCGACTCCAAGAGACAAGATTGTGGAAATATGACCCTGGTGATGGCATGCACAGAATGATGTTTCCTTTTGCCACCATTTTGCAGATAAAAAAAAAAACCTGAAGCACTGCTGCTGGAAATGGGTAGCACTGAAGTCCCACTGCCTGTGGCTGTGCCGTCACCTGAAATCCCAGCTGTGAATGAAGGGTCAGCTCCTGCAGCAACTGCTACTGACTCGAAGCCAAAAAAGAAGATCTGCTGCGCGTGCCCTGATACCAAGAGGCTGAGGGATGAGTGCATCGTTGAGCATGGGGAATCTGCTTGCACGAAATGGATCGAAGCTCACAAGCGATGCCTCCGTGCTGAGGGGTTTAATGTCTGATTCTTGTCTAGTCTCCTGAAGATGTTAAATTCGCTTTCATGGAAGTCACAGAGCAGGTGTGACAGAAACCGGGACTCCTATAGATTAGTTGCCATGCTTTGCATGCTGGCCTGTCATGTATGATCAGCGAACCAATTGCCCATTTTCACTCAAAATAAAGTTACTGATAAGTGATGACGGTGTGGTCATGTTGAGCAATTTACTTAATGTGTTTTCTGTGCTTAGAATGGGATGTAACAAACAACTTATCTTGAAAAATATGTAGTGATGAAACACATCGAGGGTGAGATTCTTGAAATTTATTTGCTCATCATCACAATGCTCATGGTTTCCATGGCATGACCATCCTTATTATCTCCTCATCCCTTTCCCAACCCCAATCAATTACAACTCAGCTATGAACTTCACGCCTATCAACTACTAATTATTTTCTACCTGCAAACACTCTCCCACCACCTTCTCATCCATCTTTTACATTTTGTTCAGACTGTAGCTAGACATCAGGTACACAACAGTTTTTGTATGAACCTTCAGGATTTGGGCAATGGCTCCCCAGCCAAGAACGACTGGAACATCCTGAACGCCCTCCTGGGCTGAAACAGCGGCACCTCGTGCCCTGCACCCCTCACCGAAGCGAAAGTGAGCCCTTCGTACACTTCTGACCATCCTCCTACCTGCACAGACACAGATGCGCCACAAAGATGTTAGTACGAGCAAGATGATTGCTTGAACTGCAAGTGCCAAACATCACTAGAAAATTCAGTATACCTGTCCAGCCGAGTACCATGGGTACCAGCGGATCTTGATCTTCAGACCAAGATGGCTGATTGCAAACCTTGTAGCGGTAACCGGGACAACTGAATCTGTATCGCCACTGCATTTTCATCAAGTGAAGAAGTGTTATGCTCACTGGAAACTTCTCTTCTGCATCTTAAGTATAATTTGCTCACTTCAGATTCTTCAGCTTACCTGAACACCCATATCCTCACTCCAGTTTTCATCAGCATCTTGTAAGTTGGCAGCATGGAGAACTCTGAATCTTGCCATGTCTTGATCAGCACATCACTGTCAATGTTAGGAAACTTATGCGTCAATGTTCAGAAATCCAAAACAAATTCGCTGTCTCTGTTAAACAGCTGAATGCACCATTAACAATAGAATGAAAAGATGTCAGGGAAGAAGCTATGAAACCTGCAGGCAGTCCATCTGTAGGGGATCCTCGTTGTGTTTGCATGCATTGCCTTCTGCACGTCCAGCCTGTTGTAGTACTTCTCGGCGTAGGTCTCCGTGCAGGGGTCGTAGCCGAAGGATCGCCGGCGGATGAGGGTGTTCTTGAACCTGAGCACGGTGGCGTTGGCCCTGGCGGCGGCGCAGGACGGGGTGTAGATGCTGTACTGGTCAATGTCGCCGAACTCTTGGTTCATGGCGTAGTTCATGGCACGGTTGCAGAAGCGAGAGATGTTGGTGCTGCTGAAGTTGCACGACTTGAGGATGGCCTTGTAGGTGCGGTCGGAGATCATGGCGTGCGTCCACCAGTAGGTGACCGTGCCAATGTTGTCGTAGTAGTTGTCAGTGACTGCATTGCCTACCTGGGGACAGGAGAAACATAGTTTCTTTTTTATCAGGGCAAATTCACATTTGGGTGAGAACAGGAGGTGAAGCGTAGCATTTAGAGTTTCAGAGTTTGCTCATGTTTCATGACACTCACAAGGATTCCCTTCAGGTTGATGAAGGGGTATGGCGAAGCCCTGTTGTACTCAACAATCTTCCTTGCCAGTTGGGGGACGTAGTGGCCTGGAACCAAGGGTGGAAATAATAAGAACAGATTGTCACAGTTTTTTTTTAGTTTTCTTCAGTGCGGTAAAAATTAGTACACTGAATGAATATGTTATACAGTGAATCACCAGTGGCAGACTTACCAGCGTAACTTTCTCCAGCTATGTAGAAATCCCGGTGCCGATACTGCGGGAACCGTGACATCCAACTGATCAAGAACTGCAGTGCATCTTGAGCTGCACCGAATGATTCATATTGACATGAACCGAGACTTAGTAACAGCTAGTGATGTGGTAGTTTCAAGATTCAGTCAACAAAACGTTAAAAGGATCTGCGCTGCATTACCAGTTCTCTCGTCGCCTGTTGTCTTGAGATCCGAGGTGGTGTTGGTGTAGGAGAAGCCGACCCCGGCAGGCGATTCGAGGAAGAGAAGGTTTGCTTCTGCAACAGCAATTGTTGCCGTTCTTTGCATCAGTCACTGACTATGCATCACATGACGTTGGCAGTTTCTTTTGAGGTCAGGTCACCTTACCTCTGTTCCATGAGTACTTGTTCAGAAAGAGGCCTGTCCCGTTGGGTTTGATCCGGAACGGGCCTATTTCTTCAGATGCTCCATAGGCCACCGAAGAGCATCCAGGACCTGCCCGAAGGATCAACTTTGGTGTTCTTAAAACTGTTCCACAGTGTTCTTTTATCGTCAGTGAGAAATGCAGATGTAACAAAGAACGATCTGATGGCAAGGAGAACAACCATGATGTTTCGTTCTTGCAGACAAAAATTCAAGATTCTGTTGGCATATCAAATCGGAAATGATTAGGTCATCTGTTCAGCAAGTATCGCCGCATCATGGCACGACTGGCAGAGGCTCAAAGTTGACCTCCATAATGATGTTGAGCAGGCAGCAGATAGTAGCTTTAACGATTACACAAGTAAGGCATCTATCTAGCTTCAGAGGCATAGTAGTATCACTGTTCAAGTTCCAAATCCCTCAAGATAGTGCTACTGCTAGCAATATTATATTAAAAAGCTAGAGAAATTGGAGCATCCGTGAAAGGTTGAGGTCGCAGCACTGGCAGCAGAAGCGTGCACCGCCCGTTCTGCCCTTTCACTGCACTGCACCACCCCGGCCGCATTTCCCAATGCCCCACCAAGTCAAAGAAAACAAGCCATCCATGGTGGCAGTGGAACCCAGATTTCTGTGTGCCTGTGACTCTGTGCGTGCCATAGCCTCCCCTCGGTCCCTCCTGTTGCACTGTACTCCATTTGTTTTCCCATTTCCTTTTATGTGTAAAGGCGACCCATGGCCAGGAAAAGGCCACAGCAGCCAGCTTGTTGTGCCTTGCACTGCCGATGCCGATGCCACAGGGTACAGGCGGAGGCCTGTGCCTGTGCGTGGGGCAAGGGCACTCGTTGGTGCTTAGCCCGTGGCTTTACCCGGCGCGTGATGATGACAGGAGACGAAGCAAAGGGAATAAGAATAAGCGGCTACGGCTTTGGTGTGGGCGAGACCCAGCCAGCAGCAGCAGCAGCGGAAGATTACGATAAAACTACAGGGAAAGGTGGTGGTGCCGCCCTGCCCTGCGCCGCATGCACGCAGCTTTCGGGTCTCAGCAGCAGCAGCATGGCACGGCCTCATCATTTCGCTTCCGCAGCCTCGGGCCCTTGCTCGCAGACGGCAGGGCAGGCTCGCGGTCACATGAGCTGAGACTCTGAGAGAGAGTGGGCTGAAGATTGCGCCGATCTCAAAAGGACGGGTTCATTCATTCATTCATTCATTCATCAGGAGGCAGAGGCTGCCGCTGCGGGTGGCGGCCTTCAGGTTCAGTCATTCAGAGCGAGCCTCTGAATCTGGGGAGCCGCAGCGATGAGTGCTGCATCATCGCTCGCGACATGGGTGGGATCCGGGGAATTTTTTCGCTACTGTTGTTGATATCAGGCGGGCCAGGCAGGGTGACGAGGACGACGCCGCGCCAGCACAGTCGACAGCTAGCAGACGGCATTTGAATAATGCTACCAGTGCAGCAGTCGTGTGTTTTTTACTGGCAAAATGATCAGACTGGGATCCAAGAAAACCCTGGTTGGAGGTTTGTAATTAGAAGAGCCTGAAGCATGAATCATTAGCTTATCCCTTGATAAAAGAATGACCGCAGCACGCATTGGCTTGGGACATCAAGAACAATCTCGGCATGCACCACCTCAATGGCTCTGACTATATGCATGCAGGACAAAAGGAGAGATTGGACGCCGGAGAATTAATGTCAAAGAGTCCAAAATCTGGGATAACAGTTCGTCAGCGAGATCAACGGGGCGTGCATGCATGCCATGTCCGCTGCTGGAGTCAACGCGCGTGCGATCGCTCTATCATACTCATAGATCAATGGTCACTGTGGAGAAAATCCGAGGTCATAACCGGATTAGATCTTCTGGTAGGAGCTTACTTAGCGGCAAGACAGGATAAAAGGGACAGAGTTATCATAGCTCAGGTCAATGATGCCATAGCATGGATGGTTAAGGCGTTAAACTTCTACGGTGTCACATGCATGCATCTATGTAGAACAGCAGGAAACAAACACTGCAGAAGCGACACCATTACGAGTGCTGCTGTCTGGTGATAGTAAATACGAAAAAGCTCGACAGTGCTTTTGGCATAGGATAGGACCTACTAAGGCAGACAATAGTGTACTTAGGCTTGTCAGGAATTTATTAGTATGATAGTGCCATAGTTTATTACTGGTAGCACTGTAGCTTATCCATGCTCTGCCAAGGATCACACTACCAAAAATGAAGGTTTCCTGGCCCTAATCCAAGGTTTTGTCCCTCTCTCCATCACCAGTGTACCCTAAGCTTTCATGCCAAAATGCCAAACAAAAAGGGCAAAACACTGCCTGCACGTAGGCAGCAGGCAGCAGCTGATGCTTGTTCAGGCAGTGGTCACGTCTCTTCACACATTTACTCCCGCCATTTACTACTACTGCGCCGCACCCCTGTACCCCGTACGTACGTGCCTTAAACAGCGGCCACTTGCTACGTAAAACTCTGATCAAAACACAAGTATTACCATTGTTGATGCTGTTTTCTCTTCTGTTTTGTTTTCAAATCACGTGCAATTAGACGTTCATCAGGTTCGTGTTAGAGGAGTGCTTACTTCTACTAGAAAGGAATGGAATGGAGCTTTCCGTTAGCTTGGCGTGTGACAAGAAGTTTGAACTTTGAAGTTTGTGTCAAAAGCGTTGGAAAGTTGCCTTGCTGCCTATGATCCTTTTTAAACTACTCCAAAACGCCAGCAAAGGTAAGAGCTCTCATGAAAAGACTCGTGCCAGGTACTGTCTGGTCAACAGTCAACCGACTAGGGACAGTAAGGAGTAGTATGATGGTATAAGATCATACAGGCATCAGTGAAAACCAACATTAAACTACTGTCACCTGGTAGCTACCATGATTGCATGAAAAGAAGATCATTTGCAGCGAGATGCATGAAAACGTTTGCAGTTCAAAGGACGGCAAGAGCGTGTGACGACGAAATGAGACGCGCTATAGCTTGCATATGGACAGCGAGCAATGCAAAGATCACTGACCTCCGTTGAGCCAGAGCACGAGGGGCTTGCTGGCCGCATCGCCGTCGGCCTCGGTGAGCCAGTAGAAGAGCGCGCGGCCGCGCTCCTCGTTCACCGTCACGTACCCGGAGTACTGCGTGAACGCCACCGGTGGCTGCCCCGGCAGCGCCTCGACGCGGTCGCCGACGCGGGCCCTCTCCTCGCACTCCTCCACTCCGGCGCCGGCGCCGGCAGCGGCGGCACCTCCAGCCAGCATCACGCAGCTGGCGATCGCTACCAGCAGAACGCCCGCCACGACAACCGCCGCCCCACGCCGCCGTGTCGTCGCCATTCAGACGTGCCACGGAGGAACGACGGCGACCAAGAGTGGCTATACCGCCGGTGTGCAAGGTACCCGTGGAAGAAGGCGAAGCTAGCTGCACACGAGCTGCTGCCTCCGTATTTATCCTCGGAGTTCGCCGCGCGCTCGGCTTGTTGCTAGTGGCTACTGGCTAGTGGGTGGTCGTCGTGGTAATAATGGGGCATTGGATCGGGCGAGCTGGTGCGCGGGGGCATTTACGCTGGCTCTGCGGAGGAGGGGAGTGCATGGGGGGAGGGGACGGGGCGACGGGGCGGAGGTGGCAGGTGAGCTACGCTACGCCGCCATTAATAGTCCTCCGACCTTGGCAGCTCAGCAGCTCTCTCGGCAGAGGAGGAGGAGGGGAGAGAGAAGACGACGGAGAAGAAGAGAGCGCCGAGCCGCCTGCTGCTGCGCTGGGGCCGTAGGGATGAGATGACCAAGGCCATAAATGCCACGCAGACGCAGAGAGGAGGAGAGAGCGCTCTCCTCTCTCCTCTGGGCTCTGGCTACACACATTCGGTTTCCCTCGTCCTCACGCCACCGCATTATAGGCGCGCGCTTGTTGGGTTCGGTCAAAACAAAAGATGCACAAATGTCAAAGGGCATCTTCCTGGTGGCCTGCGATGCTCACTGATGATGGCCTCACTGTGGAAGCTTCAAATGCTTCATTTGCTTGGCATTTGCGCAACTCCTCCTGCAGATTATTGGGAGCCGTTTGTGGAAAGTGTGTGCTACTATCGTTTACCCCCAAAGAAGAAGGCATCTCAGCATCTGCTACTACACGTCACTCGCTACTGAGCACTAGTAAAGGACGACATCAGATCGAGTAACAGTGCCAGTAAGCGTGCTTAATTTGGTAAAAAACTCTAACTGAACCTTACCTTCTGTCTTGCTGAGGATCCTTGAATCCTTGCTGCATGCATAGGGTCATTTTGTTTCTCTCTCGGTACGGTACAGGTACAGCTAGCAAAAGTAGCGCAGAGTGGTACGTCGCAAGCAACGATGACAAGGCGAGGAAACGTGAGATGAGATGGATCATGGATCGCCTTGCCTTGGTAAGGAGCGAGGAAATGGCTAGTCAGCTGCTAGAGTCCAGATGCAGCCAGCCTTGGATGGAGCCTGCAATTGGCTAGCTACCAGCTGAAGGTTACCATTACTAGTGTAGTATAGGAGTATTGTGTAGCGCTACTGTTTTATGCGCTAGCTGTCCCGATCAAACAAACATTTATACGTGCTGTGAAGCCCATACCAGCCATGCCATGGTGTCATCCTGCCCTATCGTCACGCTCAATCAAACGACGTAATATAACCCTCCTATCTCGCAGGAGAGAATTTCTTGGAGGAAGATACGCAGGTTCACATGCAAGATACAGTTTACACGGCTGATGGCGTGGCCGTGTAGCAGCGACAGCTCGCCTACTACGAATCTTCCAATCCCCTTTCACCATACCTGGGCAAAATTCAATTTCACCCACGAACACAGCGGATTCCATTCGCCACTCAGTGTGAAGAAAAAGGCTGTGCCTGTGCCGCTGGGCGGCAACAACTGACGCATGCAGCGCTGCAGGTAGCACAACAAGATCGGCACGGCGCCGCCCCGGGGCGGGATTTAAAAACCATTTCCCCACGTCGCCGTCGCGGCTCAGCGACAACCCTCTGTGTGTGTGTCCGACGTTGACAATTTGACCGGATAGAAAACCAATCCCTGCTGCCATGTGGGCCCAATAATTTCTTAAGCTCCGGAAGTTACACCGGCCCGGGTGATGATCTCTCTCTCTCCCCCTCGGCGGCATCTCCCGTCGTGTGTCTCCTCGCGAGGAGCAGATGAGAATGATGCCGCTGGCACCCGTCGCGTCTCGTCATCAATGGAGTTGCTCGCGGTGATATTGTTTGTTAGTCGCATTCTGCTGCCGTGGGGAGGGTCAGTGAATGGTCTCGTGATGAAATCGTAGATTAAAATATATCATGCTAGGTGTAGACAGGATGCATGCATTATGCTCTGTCATTAACGGCCTAACAGTTTCCCGTGTGGAAGTGCTCGCTCGCTCACCTGCTGTACTGTGAGCATCTCTCACTCGCTCTGCTCAGAACGCAGCCTTGTCGGGGTGCCATGCCTGCTAGATTAATCCATGATGCTTCTACTCTCTCTCCGTCCGAATTATAAGTTATTTTATTTTTTCTAAAAATTAAAATATTTCAAATTTGACTAAATTTATACGATAGAGTAATAGCATTTATGGTATCAAATTGATACCATTAGTTTCTTCATTAAATATATTTTCATGCCATAAATTTTTTAATCTTCGATCAAACATAAAATTATTTAACTCTTAAAAAGTTAAAATAATTTATAATTTGGAATGGAGGGCTCGAAAGAAGGGAGAGGTTTCTTCCTGTCCGAGATGCCACTGCACTCTGCGGCCCTGCAGGCCTGTACTCGCTTATCTCGCGGACCATTCGCAACGTCCAAACGCAAGGCTACAAGGGTAACTAGACATGCATCATCTATTCATTATCTCCTCTAAACTCTATCTTAATTCTTAACGTGTAGAGTACTCTCCCCGCCCTAGGTAGATCCATCCCGCTCCTTTTTTTTTTCACTTTCTTTCCTTGGGGTCGGCCTCAGTGCCTCACACACTGTCCCAGCTCCCAGCCAGGAACAGGAACAACTATGCTTTGTTTTGTTCTCTGAACAATGGCATGGCACTGTGTGCCTGTCTCACTGTGTGTCTAGAGCATCAGCTGGGATCAACGAACAGGGTACAACAGCTAGTCGTTTTCTCCATGCTCATGGCCTCACTCGAGACTGAAAAGGCCCCTAGGATACCTGCAACAGCCACATAATTACCTGAGGGATCAAGCTACAAAACATAAACAACTAAGCATGTGCAAGTTATACACTTATACTGAAGCTACTTTGGCTAATATACACCAGTGTAGAGTGTAGACTTGTACAAGACAAATGAGCCAGGCTAGCAGCATCAGGCGGATAGATGGAACCCTACAGAAAAGGCTTTGCACGACAGTTTTATGATGCGCCGTATGGTAAGGCAGTAGCTGGGGACGGGTGCATTGCTTCGAGGGTGCAGCACTGAAATGGGAGCTGCTGATCTTTGAATTGGATTGAAGTCGTTGCATGGAATTGATGGTGAGGATAGGAAAGGACTGAGGAGTAGCTAGGGGTCCTGCAGATATCTCCAACTTTTTTCAGTTTTTGGATAGCTGAAACCTGCTTTTCTGCTTGCCAAGGTCAAGGGGAGTGAAGGGGCCCTCCATTTCAAGTAGTGTAGCGACCGGATAGGTCCGCATGCAGGTGTTCGGCGCAAGAATTTAATGCCGATTTTCTTGTGATATTTTCGGTGTGCATTGGTGGTGCTAGAGCTTCATGTTGAAAAGGGTTCCCGGCTACCGACGCACAGACCGTCCAAACTTGATCTCTTCATGATCTTGGCCCCACATGTCAACGGTCTTTGTGTCACTGTCTTACTGACGAGGCCCATGGGATCCGGGAACCCAATTGATTTGCACGCGTCGATGGGGCCCATCCACCAATTCTCCACTTCATAGAAGAACAGTAGTGCATACAGATTGTTCAGCTCAGACTTACTTCAGATATGAAAACTAGCTACACAATGGAAACCAACTCTGCCATTGCAATGCAAAGATACCAGATCAGAAATTCAGAATGTGCACCTACCTGAAAAGCACCGAAGCAGCAAAATACAGGTCACTGCTGGCTCGCTGAGGCTGATTTCCAGCTCTATCCTGGGACGGATAGCTTGCATTATTGCTTATTAGTCCGGCCGGGAGGGTACGTGTGGCACGGCCTTCAGCACCGTGGAGGCTCATGATACCACCAGAGCGGCCCGTTTCTTCAGAGTTCAGGGAATGCATGATAGAAAGGACACATGGATGGGAGCTACTAGATGGGACGCGGATGGAAGTACGCTTGGTTGTTACCACGATTTGAATGCCTGGATGGAAGGGGCTCGCGAGGACACATCCTGCAGAGCTAGGCACTGGACGCGGCGTGCCCACAGCACACATGCGCATTCATCCCCCGTCGCAGCTCGCAGTCGCAGGCACATCCACATGCGTGCACGGGCGCCGGATCCTGAAAAGGAGGCTTTTCCTCCCCGAACGATACGGCGGGGAGCCGGGGATCAATTCATCAGCCGGCAAGGCAAGGCAGCGACGTACTGCTCCGTCTACTGTTGCGTGGTCGGCGAGGCAAGGACCCGTGGCATGGTGCGCCCCGTTGGATGGGCACTACAGGCTACACAGCGCTCTCCGGACGTGGAAGCAGCAGGATCCTCCAGTCCTCCACTGCGCCACGGCAGAAGTTATAGCCCTCGATCGGTCGTCGTCGCCGTCGCCGTCGGCGCCATGAGTGACCGACCGGTCGTCGAGCGAGAGAGATCCACACGGGAACACGCGTGTGGCCGAGGGACAGAGACAGCCCAGGCGATATGGACCTTGCCGTGGTCTGCCCGGCCGGCCGATCGATCGATCGAGAATTCGAGATGGGTGACCCATGACCAGACGCAGGTTTCGCGACCGACCGATCGATCGATCACACAACTGTTGAACTGGCAGTGGCAACGACTGCCAAGTCTTCGTATAAGAACATGTGTACAGTTTCTCCGCAGTTCTGTGTGTGCATGCACGATGCATCTCAGCGCTGCATGCATGCGTTGCAAAGGGATTCGACAGCCTGGTGCATGCACGTACGTCGCATGCAGATCTGTAGACAGTAAACGAGTAAGCTTGTGTGGTACGCGTGTATTCTTCGCAGTATCTTCCGCACGTACGTACACGTATACACGTGCCAGAGTAGACCAGCAGCAGGCTGTGTCCTTGCACAGTTCATGGCGGACAGCTTGGCCTGCTACATACGAGCAATGATGAGCACTGGTCACTGGCGGGGCTGCACCTGCACGCCTAGCAAGCAAGCAACAGCGTGCAGGCACCACTGTTCCCGTTGGTCCCAGGCTCCCAGCCCTCGCGCGCCATGCAGAGCCATGGTGGTGGCCATGCATCTGCAGCTCTGCTCCTCCACCCCGTGCATGTTCGTAGAGCAGCGCACAATGCCGCTTGGTCCCGAACAAGACAGCCAACAGGCACCGCGTGCAGTGCAGCGGTCTGCAGATCACGCATCGCGCGCCGTGGAGGTGGACGGCCCGTGGCCCGGCACCGGCTCCAGCAAGTTGAGCTGTAGGACAAATTGACGAGACGTGCTCAAAGGCAAAGCTGTGCAGGTAGATCTGCGTGTGCGCTCTGGACTCTGGTGCCTGGCACGCGTGACCGAGACGGCGACCGTGTTGCGTCCACGTCAGCCTCCACCTGCGCATCTGCTGCGTTGGCGAACGGAGCGGGATCCCGTGGCTGGGTTGCCATAAGCCTGTAGTAGGAAGGCCGCGATGCATGCGCCAACCCAGTCCAGTGCAGCAGTGCTCCATGCCTCCATCATCATCCTCGTCGGCGGCGCGGCAGAGTTCGTTTCCACTTCCACCACCGCCGATCGGATCGAGCGGCAGCGCCGTCGGTTTGGACTTCAAGACCAGAAGGCTTCTGCTCCGGAAATTCGGCCCAATATTCCTAAAGGAGAGACTGGGCTGAAGTTCTTGGTCGCATGGTGGGCGGTTTGCTCTAACTGTCAACGGGCCGGGGCCCGGGAGCGCATTCGGCCGGCCAGGTATTCGTTGGCGAGGCAGCGCGAGCGGTGTTGTCCGCCGTCTTCTTCCTGCGCTCTTCCTCCTAACCTGGCGACCGTCGTCGGTGTTGCAGCGAGGCGAAGTGCCGTGGCGCCAGCGGGCCGCGGTGGAAGCGGGGAAGCAGAGCGGTGAGCACCCCCCGGCACGCCGTTTAGTGGAGGGAGGAGTTGAGGCGTGACCGCGTGAGGCACGCCGGAGCTGTCAGGGTTTGTCGACTTGTCGAGTTTTTTTTTTTTTTGAAAACCGTGACTTGTCAAGGTGACTGTGGGCTGGACCGACTCGGTGCAGGTGTGTGGTGGGCTGGCGGCGGATGGGTCGTGGTTCTACTGACAACAGTTCCAGTACCCCATAACGCACCTGCTGCAGCACTGCACTGGGCATGGCTCGGTGGCAAACAGGCAAGACCCGCTCGGTGGAGCAACCTTCTGGTTTGTCTCTCGGCCCGTTTGGATACAGGCTCGTAAAGTTACCTATCACATCGGATATTTAATACTAATTAGGAGTATTAAATATAATCTAATTATAAAACTAATTAGACAGATGGAGTCTAATTCGCAAGATGAATCTATTAAGCCTAATAAGTCCATAATTTGATAATATGGTGCTACAGTAACTATTTGCTAATGATGAATTAATTAGGTTCAATAGATTCGTCTCGCGAATTAGTATAGGGTTCTGCAGTTAGTTTTATAATTAGCTCATGTTTAGTCCTCCTAATTAGCGTCCGAACATTCGATGTGACCCCTCCTAAAATTTAGTACCCCGCATCCAAACACCCCCTTTATCGAAGATTAATTGGAGAAATTTGAAGGATTCCATAATCTAAGGGTTGTGAGGTGAAGAACAGAGGCAAGAACTGAGTGGGGAAAGTTTCTAGACTCCTCACACTCTCGATCCTTCTCTATCCCTAATTTACATGTACAACCCTTTTACAATTTAGTCCCTAATATACATGGTATTTACACCTCAACACTCCCCCTAAAGATGGGGCAAACACATCATGTAGATCCATCTTGCTACAAAACATAGAAAAGACTTTTTTAGGCAACCCTTTAGTTAGAACATCTGCTACTTGGGTGGTAGAAGTTACATATGGCAAACAAATAATCCCTTTATCAAGCTTCTCCTTAATGAAGTGTCGATCAATTTCAATGTGTTTGGTTCGATCATGTTGCACCGGGTTATTAGCAATATGGCTGCCTTGTTGTCACAATATAACATTAAGGGCTTGCTTTTAAACAACCGCAACTCCATTAATAAGATTTGTAACCACAACAGTTCACATACGCCATGTGCCTTGGATCGAAACTCAGCTTCAGCAATCGATCTTGCAACAACACTTTGTTTCTTACTCCACCATAAAACTAGATTACCTCCAACGAAGGTACAATACCTAGAAGTTGAACGTCTATCATCCAAAGAACTAGCCCAATCGGCCTCGGTATAACATTCAACTTGCAAATCTCCATGACGAGTATATAAAATACCTTTCCCAGGACAACCTGTAAGATATTGTAAAATCCGATACACAGCATCCATATGTGAAGATTTAGGATCATGCATAAATTGACTTACCACACTCACAACAAATGCAATGTCTAGTCGTGTATGAGAAAGATAAATAAGTCTTCCAACTAACCTTTGGTAATTCTCTCGATTCACTTGAGCCCCCACATCTTTGCTTAAACAATGATTTTGTTCAATAGGCGTAGCTGCAGGTCGACATCCAAGCATACCAGTCTCTCTTAACAAATCTAGGACATACTTCCGTTAGAAAGAAATATGCCCATAGGACCATGAGAGATCTCAATTCCAAGAAAATATCTTAAATGTCCCAAATCTTTCACTTCAAACTCTTGTGCAAGATATTTATTTAACGCTGAAATCTCAGCTTAATCATCCCTAGTAATCACTATATCATCCACATACACAACTAGAATTGCCACTTCACCTATAGCATGTTTATAGAACAATGTGTGATCTGCATTGCTTTGAAGATAACCTCTCTTCAGCATTCATTGTCTAAAATGATCGAACCAAGCCCTTGGTGATTGCTTCAATCCATGTAGGGATTTATGCAAGCGAAATAACTTCCCTTTAGTTTGATTTGTTTCAAAACCAGGTGGAACATACATGTATACTTCTTCATGAAGATCTCCATGTAGGAATGCATTTTTCACATCCATTTGATAGATGTCCCAACCTAAGTTTGCAGCACAAGATATAAGTGTTCTTACAGAATTCATCTTAGCCACCGGTGCAAAAGTCTCGTCATAATTAATCCCATAAGTCTAGGTATATCCTTTTGAAACAAGACGATCATTGTATCTATCCACCTTCCCTTCAGGTGTATGTTTGATGGTGAAAACCCATTTACATCCTACTGGTTGCTTACTTGGTGGGAGATCTATAAGCTCCCAAGTTCTATTCTTCTCCAAAGCTCTCATCTCTTCTAGCATTGCTTCCTTCCATTTAGGATCCTCTTAGCTAATTTCCAATCATCGGGTAACGTGGCAATAAAACTTAGAAATGATGGGCTACAATTTTTGTAAGAGATAAAATTGGCAATATCATGTTTATGACCAACATAATCTTTGAGACGTGCTGCAATATTGGAACATCTAGTCGGGTTTCTTAGTGCGATAGGCAAGTCATTTTCAAGGGAAGGTTCAGTAGATAATTGATTTTCATCTTGCTCTAAAGTGCTAGTAGGAGCATTAGGTGGACTAAGAGAGTTTTCTGGATTAGTACCTGGTTCACCATGCATAAGGGGCTCTATATTCTGAGAAGGCAGACTAGTCTGCATATCTTCATGGCAAGAATTATGACTACCATTATTATTAATTTCCTCCCCCGACTTAAAGTAGGGTTAACACCATGGGAATCACCTAAAGTGGGAACAAGAATGGAGCCCACAAGAATACCTCCATCATTACTCTCCCCCTCTTGTTGCACTTCAGGAGGGGACAAAGTAATGTCAATATTATTGGTTGGTGTCGATGTTTTATAACCCCTACCGAGGGGTATCCTGAGATAGTAGATTGGTTGGCGTCGGTGTTTTATACCCGACAACCTACCGAGAGGTATCCCGAGGTAGTAGATTGGTTGGTGGGGGATCGCTGGATCTGTAACTTGAAGGTAAAAACAATGACACAAGACACAGATTTATACAGGTTCGGGCCGCCAGAGTAGCGTAATACCCTACGTCCTATTTGGGATGTTGTATATTGCGCCCTGCGCTTGGGTGTTGTTTGGTGTTGAGGATTTGATCCTCTGTTATGATTCTATGAGGTCTTGGCCTACTGATCTAGGGATCCCTGCCATCCTTTATATACTCAAGGGGCAGGATTACTAGTCGGATACAAGGAGGAGTCCTAGTAGGATTATAGGATATGAGTCCTAGTAGGATTACAGGGGAATCCTAGTAGGAGTCCGTCTTCTTCCATGCGAGTACTGGGATCTATCCCGACAAGCCCTCGAGCGCTTCATAGTCGAATGCAGCAGTCTTCGAGTACTTTTCAGATCCTCGCCGAGTACTTTAGTGCTTCCTGAGTAGCTGAATCTTCAATTTTCTTCAAAGCTGTCATGAGGCTATGGTGTGCTCAAGCCCTTAATCATCTTGATTTTGTAATCTTCATCTCTGCTGATATGATATGGAGGGCGGCGAAAGTCGCACTCCATATGGAGTAACCTCCAAACCTTAGGTTGAATCGAAGAATCAGGCTGAGGGTCAATAAAATCTTGAATCTTCTTTCTTTGTCTTAAAAAAATCAACTAAATCAACTGTTGGGTGTAGCTTATCATCTCTCGAGCCTTAGAATAATTAAATAATCAATCTGAGGGTCTTTAGTCTTCACGCAAGTCATCATCCGAGTTGTATTGCGGCGTCCAGCCCCCGAGCTTATGCACCAGGTGAGCCGTAGAAGCCACGTTGAGTAGTTATTTGGCGCTTAGCCCCCCGAGCTTGGAAGCTAGCTGAGCCATTGGAGATATTTCGAGTAGTAATGGGTGCTTAGCCCCCGAGCCTGGGAGCTAGCGGAGCCATTGGAGATACGCTGAGCGTCCTGGAGGGTCGTCGCCGAAGCTTGACCTGAAAAAAAAGATGCATACATTATGTAGCATATTGTAGAATTTTGAAGATAGTATCGAAATTTATTCAATAATGAATGTAAATGTTTCGTGTCATGCTCTTGTTTTGACCATATTTTTCCCAAATAGTTAGCCTGTTATGTTTAGCCTCTCAGTCCCTGTTTAGCCATTGCTAGCGTGTGAGATCTTTGTCTCGTGTACGCGTACTGGTACTGCTGCTACGGAAACCTTTGTCTCACATCCTAGCGTTTAGGCATGACAGAAAATCCGAGGCTTTCACGAAACGAGGCGTGTTCTGCTGAGTAGATTAACAACCGCTAAGAGAAGATATTTAAAATCAGTAGTTGGCATTGCGACAAAAACACTGCGCGATTGCGCGTAAAGTAGCCATTGAGACTTTTCTGCCTT
This sequence comes from Setaria viridis, assembly GCF_005286985.2. Classification (NCBI taxonomy): domain Eukaryota; kingdom Viridiplantae; phylum Streptophyta; class Magnoliopsida; order Poales; family Poaceae; genus Setaria; species Setaria viridis. The sequence goes on along the minus strand of NC_048263.2, from coordinate 39,696,415 downwards.
TTGATGAGGAGAACGCGTGTTGCCGCGTATAGGATTTGTGTCTCCTTAGCGTGTAGCCGCTGCGAGCCTCCAACACTCAGTGCGCCAAACTTGTGGCCATAGCCTCCGAAATTCGATGTACCAAGCCTGTTGGTGGAGCTTCCGGAACTCAGTGCACAAAATCCGTGGTTATAGCCTCCGTAATTCGGTGTACCAAGCCCATAGCTGTCGGTTAACATGCCCCAGGAATAATTGGCAAAGTGTAGCTCTGAAGGATAATTCCCGTCGAGAGGCGTACACAAATAAGCAGTCGGCGCGTTGCCCCGCATGCAAAAAACAAGCCTGAAAAATTATGTAAAATAATTCAAAAAGTGATTTAGCTTGATTCGTGGACAATTATCGATGAAGCCATAACGGTCATCGTGAAGCCGCGACTATTGTTGATGAAACCGACTAGTTGGAGTCAATTCCGACTAGTTATCGACGGTGTGAAATCTGCCCTGACTACTAATTTTCTAGTCGAGTAGTCGAAGTAGTCATCGGCAACTCGGCGTTGTCAATTGTTGGTGTTGTCGCGAAGCACTTGAAGTCTTCAGGTGGCCTCCCGTGTGTGTGTAGCATAATTCCACGAATTTCCTTGGCAAGGGAGCCAGCTGAAACGTGAAGAGGTTATTCCGCCTGATCCTTGTGTGTGTTGATCGATACTGACTCGGAGTTGCTACAGTACTCCGTGAGATTTATTCCTTTTCGGACTCGACACGATAATCAGTCAGTTACCATGATTTGTACTCAGAGTTCTGATCAGATCAGACTCCATCTTGGACTTGACGCTGCCCACGATACAAATTCCACCGGTCTGAGGCAGATCAACTCGCCGATCTTGCTTGCTAGTTAGCATAGGACAATGAACGCGTCGCTTCGACTCGATTGATCTTGATGATGAGGTCCTTCAAGCTCGCTCGATGATCTCAACGATCACCCCTACCTGACGCACCAGATATCGATGTTTTATACCTGGCAACCTACCGAAGGGTATCCCGAGGTAGTATATTGCTTGGTGGGAGATCGCCGGACCTGGAACTCGAAGGTAAAAGCGATGATACAAAACACAGATTTATACAGGTTCGGGTCGTCAGAGTAGTGTAACACCCTACGTCCTGTTTGGGGTGTTGTATATGGCACCCTGCGCTTGGGTGTTGTTTGATGTTGAGGATTTGATCCGCTGTTGTGGTTCTATAAATTCTTAGCCTACCGATCTAGGGACCCCTGCCCTCCTTTATATACTCCAGGGGACGGGATTACTAATCTGTTACCGATCTAGGGACCCCTGCCCTCCTTTATATACTCCAGGGGACGGGATTACTAATCTGTTACGAAGAGGAGTCCTAATAGGATTACACGATATGAATCCTAGTAGGATTATAGGGGAATCTTATTAGGAGTCCGTCTTTTTCCTTCTTTGCGGGTACAGGAGATCTCCGACAGTTGGGCCATAATAAGATTCATATTCCCGAAAAGTTACATCCATACTAAAAATCATATGGACACGAACATCTGTAACCCTTTTGAGGGGGCGAGTAACCAACAAAAACACACTTGAGAGCACGAGGATCAAGCTTGCCAACATTATTTCTGTAGTCGTGAACAAAACACAAACATCCAAAAACTTTGGGTGAGACAACAAAGTCATTTGAGCCCAAAAGTAATCCAGCAGGAGATTTATTATCAACAACACAAAGAGGCATACGATTTATTAAATATGTTGCAGTCTTTGCTGCTTCCCCCAAAAAATTTAGGAACATTCATAGTAAACATCAAAGAGCGAGAAACTTCAAGCAAATGTCCATTTTTAACACCATTTTGTTCTAAAGTGTTAACACATGTAGTTTGGTGTTCAATGCCATTTGAGGCTAAGAAGTGTCCAAACTCCTAGTCAATGCACTCAGTTCCATTGTCAGAACGCAAAATTCTAATTGTTTCCCCAAACCTATTCTTAACCATGGCAATCAGATTTTTAAAAACGGAGAACACATCACTTTTATGTTTTAGCAAATAGAGCCCAGTGTAACGACTAAAACCATCAATAAAATTTACAAACCATCTATGTCCCAAAATAGAGTTGACTTCACAAGGCCCCCAAATATCATAATGGATAATCTCAAAAGGTTTACTACTCCTTCGACTCAAACTAGGATACGGGACTCTCGTATGCTTAGCTAACTCGCAAGCATCACATACAAGAGCGACAAGAACCAAAAAGAGAAGGATAACAACAAGACATAGTAGCAAAAGAAGGATGTCCAAGCCTGCGATTAAGTAGCAACAATTCTTGACATGGAGACATTTTTGTTGCAAGTGCAACTTCATCACTTCCTTCATCAAGATAATAGAGCCCATTATGCACAGTCCCAGTCCCAAGAATCCTCCCAGTTCGTATCTCCTGAAAAGCACGATGAGAAGGATCAAACCAACCCCTACAATTGAGGGATTTGGTGCTTGAGCTAACAGATAAAAGATTAACTGGAAAATTAGGAACATGTAAAACAGGTGACAAGGACAAGGTTTTGGTGCACTTGACAGATCCACGACCTGTTATAGGAACTGTGGATCCATCAGCTACCCGCACCTTATCCTTACCTAAACAAGGTGTATAGGAAGTGAAAATATTAGATGCTCCTGTCATATGATTAATCGCTCCGGAATCAGTAATCCATGGCTTGGATTGTGTTACAAGTGTATGGGGTTTCATACCTTGGGATATGGCATGAAAACTGGAATAAGCTGTGGAGGAATCTTTGGTGGGAGACAAGCCTTCTGAGATCTTGAGCTTGATTTAAACTCCTCAAGAGCTTGCACATCTACTACCTGGGATTGATTTTCAGATGTAGTGTTGTTTGCTTTATTCAACTTACCACTTTGGTCTCCCCCTTGCTGAAATTTTCCCTTTTTCCACCCTGGTGGAAAGCCATGTAACTTAAAGCACCTATCAATTGTGTGCCTTTTATCACCACAATGATCACACTTTAACTTTCCATTGCCTTTACCCTTCAGAGATTGGACAAAGCGCATGTTTTGCATGGATAATGCTGCACGATCACCAATTTCTCTTGAGTTGTTTGCTTTGGATTGTGCTAGTCTTGTATCTTCCTCTAGGACACTAGAAATAATATCATCAAGCCCAGGCCATTCTGCTTTAGAGAAAATAAGTTGACGGCGAAGATCAAACTCTTCATTGAGGCCATCAAGAAAAATCTTCCCAACAAATGATTGAAACCAAGTATAATGAATCACCATATCTTTCTTGTCAAGTGGTTCAAAAGGGTGGTAGTAATGCAAGTCCCTATACAGTTTTTTAATTCACATGCATACTCAGTCACAGACCTTGCACCTTGCTTCAAGTGCAGCAATTCATGCATAACCTGGGTTGCTTGCATCTTATTAGTTTTTCCTGAAAATTGTGTTTCCAAAGCAGACCTGTTTCCATAGTTTCAACTTGCTCACGGATTGCTGATTCCATACTACCCAACAGCCACACGAGCACTCTATCATTAATCTGTTTAGGATCTGTGCCACTCCCTTTATTTTCCCTTTATCTTCTTCTCTATCAGTAGCAATGAGCAACTTTTCATAGCCATGAGAGCCTAAAATTAACTTGGCTTGTCGAGCCCAGCTAACATAATTTTCTGGTCCTGACAACTTTACAGGATTAGGCTCTAGAGCATATTTGAAAATTTTTGAAGTCACCTTGGGCTGCTCTATTATTTTGCTAAAAATCTCACACAGCTTTTCAATACTACTATTATCTTGCTTTTCCCCCATTGCATTGGCTTGAGAGGATGACACAAGATCCTCACGTGTGGCCTTCACACATGCATATGCACGCCATTCAGCACTACTGGTTGTTGTTTGCCGTTGCTTGAAGCCACGCAAATGGTAACCTGCTGCTACTATTGACAGAAACAAGCAGAGCAAACACAGCCCGCTAAACCACGCCTGACCTGCAGCGAATCAGCACACACCAAACCACAGATATTAGGGCTCTCTCACGCCGAACCCCCAAGCGGACCTCGGTCAGTTTTGTCCGCTAAATCGAGGAGACGAACAGCTCCTCCACAACCACGTCTTGCCCCCAAATAGCGCCTCCTGATGCCAGGAACACAAGCAAAATCAGTGGAAATGGGATGGAATCCACAGGATTAACCTGCTCTTGATATCATATCGAAGATTAATTGGAGAAATTTCAAGGATTCCATAATCTAGTGTGGTGGGGTGAAGAACAGAGGCAAGAACTAAGTGGGGGAAAGTTTCTGGACTCCTCACACTCTCGATCCTTCTCTGTCCCTAATTTACATGTGCAACCCTTTTACAATTTAGTCCCTAATATACATGGTATTTATACCTCAACGGTCTCCAACGTCTTTGGACCGCAAATGCGACGTTTTTGGATCATGTAGGTGTGTTGGTGTGGAGAAGTAGATCTAGCGTGCGTACTAGGGTGTGAGTTGTCGTGTAGTATCTGGAGGTGTGTCCTGTCCTGTTGCATACATGCGTGATCAGGGATGTACCACAGAGTAGAAGCAGGTCCAGCGTACGCATCTGGAGCCCGCCGGTTGTCGACGAACCCCGAGCATTGTCTGTGCGTAGTTTAGGGGGTGTTTGGATGCGGGTACTAAACTTTAGGAGGGTCACATCGGATGTTCGGATGCTAATTAAGAGGACTAACATGAGCTAATTATAAAACTAACTGCAGAACCCCTATACTAATTCGCGAGACGAATCTATTAAGCCTAATTAATCCATCATTAGCAAATGGTTACTGTAGCACCACATTGTCAAATCATGGACTAATTAGGCTTAATAGATTCGTCTCGCGAATTAGACTCCATCTGTGTAATTAGTTTTATAATTAGACTATATTTAATACTCCTAATTAGTATCCAAACATCCGATGTGACGGGTACTAAAATTTATGGGGTGTATCCAAACACCCCTTAGTTAACGGGTTTGGTGCCTCAGGTACCCTCAAGAACTGAATGCAAAGCAGAAAACTCTGCAAGACCTCGTTGTTTGATATGATGGCCAGGAGCCCAGGACAGCAACAAAAACACCCAAGGAATCATTACCGTGAACTGCCATGCTAGCTACCATGCCACTGTACGTATTTTCTGCGTCACAGGTCCCCTGTTGCACATCAATAGCAGACGGCTCCGTTTTGTTCAAAACATGCCTGTCTCCATGCCGTGAGATTTGACGTGCAATGGCTACCTTAAATTGGTGTGTTCGGAGCGCTGCTTTGCAGCTGCCTGCTGGGAAGCAGCAGCATCCACCGTCCGAAGGCTTTATTGTAACGTGATCGACCGACCGCTCCGACCACATCCTTTATTTCTTAATAAAATACAGTACGGACACACATGCACGCTTGCACAAACCATTTCCACCACACGCACGTATCAACGTGTACGAGAAAAAAAAAAGCACGAAGCGCGGCCTCAGCTCAGCAAGTAGCTAGGGGGCTAGCAAGGGAGATCTCATCTCATGCGTCCACCGACACCGCGGATGACATTTGTACGGCGGCCTTGACACCCTCCTCCTCGACCTTCTTCTTCTCCTCCTCGGCCTCGTAGGCGTCGCGCTCCTGGACCCACAGGTCGGCGAACTCGCAGTCCTTGTACCTCTCGAACCACGGGCCCCCCGACGTGTAGTGTATGGCGCGCGGTGCCGTGGCGGCCTCGTCGGCGGGGTCGACCTTGTTGTGCCCCACGAGGAAGTTCCACACGAACGGCACCTCCCCGACCTCGTCGTCGTCGAGCCACATGAAGCGGTGGAGGTAGGCGCCGCTCCGCGTGCTGACGGCCTCCGGCGTGAGCGCGGCGCGGTTCTTGGAGTGGCCGCAGTTGAAGAGCACCATGGACGACCAGTTCTTGCGCGGGTACACCGTCTGCACGGCGCCGTCCATCTTGGTCGCCTCCGTGGGCGTGTAGTCGTGGTGCACGCACAGCACGGCGTGGCGCGGGTCGGCGCTGGCGGCGAGGCGCGCCAGATCCGCGACGTCGGCGACGAAGAGGAAGTCGCAGTCCACGAACAGTGCCCACCCGCGGTACCCCGCCAGGTGCGGCGTCAGGAAGCGGGTGAAGGAGAACTCGGTGCTCTCCGTCGGGCCGCGCTCCCGCCAGTACAGCCCGGCCTCGCGGAGCTCCTGCTGGACGATGGGGATCACGTCGAGCGGGATGGAGGAGCGGCGGAGCAGGGAGCGGCGGCACACGCGGTACGCGATGTCCTCGCGGGAGTCGTAGCCCACGAACACACGGAACGGCTCCGGGCCGGCGACGGCGACGGCGCCCGCTCCCGCGAGGTGAGAAGGTGTGGGCGACATTTTCAGTTTCACGCGGATGGGGATACGTTCGTGAAGAGCGTTTGCTCCTTGCTATCTGTGCTAGCCTGTGTGAATGTTATAGCTTGTGCGAGCTATCAGCTGCAGGGGATGGCGCCTTTTAATAAGGTCTTGGCAGCATGGGGATGGTCTGCCGCTTTAGGGGGTGTTTGGATCCTGGAGTTAAAATTTAGTCCGTGTCATGTCGGATATTCGGATGCTAATTAGGAGGATTAAACATGAGCTAATTACAAAACTAATTGCAGAATCCCTAGGCTAAATCGCGAGACGAATCTATTAAGCCTAATTAATCCATCATTAGCGAATGTTTACTGTAGCACCATATTGTCAAATCATAGACTAATTAGGCTTAATGGATTCGTCTCGCGATTTAGCCTAGAAGTTGTGAAATTGATTTTGTAATTAGCCTATGTTTAATACTCTTAATTAGTGTCCAAACATTCGATATGACAAGAACTAAAATTTAGTCCGGAGATCCGAACACCCCCTAAGGACCTCTAGAAATATTGGATCCACATTGCTTTCAGCAGGACTAAGAGAGAGAATCGAGAGGAATCACAGCGACAGCCGGCAGAGCCAAAAGGGAAAAAACCATTGCACCCTGACCCCCAAGAGTCTGCCCGCCACGATGGCGCCTGAACCACTTCACCCCGTCACCGTCCTCGAGCAGTGTCACGTCTCGCCGTCGCCGGCACCGGCGGCAGGGCAGCCACGAGCGCTGCCGCTCACGTTCTTCGACCTCGTTTTCTGGGGCTTCCCGCCCGTGCAACGCCTGTTCTTCTACGACAACGCCGACCTCCTCGACGCCTCCGACTTCACACTCCGCGAGCTCCCAAAGTTCAAGAAGTCCCTCGCCGCCGCGCTGCACCACTTCTACCCGCTGGCCGGGAAGCTGCCGTGCGAGTTGTCCGAGGGCGTGGCGCCGGAGGTCCTGTTCTCGCACGGCGACTCTGTCCCGCTGACCGTGGCCGTCAGCGGCGACGACTTCGAGGACCTCGCCGGCGACCACGCTCGCGACACCGCGAGGCTCCATCCGTTGCTGCCCGCGCTGCGGCAACACGGCGGCTCTCGGTCGCAGGACGTCCTCGCCGTTCAGGTCACGGTGTTCCCTCGAGCTGGCATCTGCATCGGCACGACGCTGCACCACGCCGTGGCCGACGGCTCCAGCTACGCGCACTTCCTCGACAAGTGGGCTACCACCCACCGCCTCGGCCCCGACTGCAAGAAGGCGGTGGCGGCGATGGACGTGCCCCCGCTGTTCGACCGCGGCGCCGTGCGGGATGACGCCGGGCTCCGGGAGGCGTTTGTGCGCGACCACCGAGCTCTCGTCGCGGCCGGCGACAGGCGCCTCGGCGACTGGGACCTCAGCCGGCGCCCTGGCGTCGTGCTCGCGACGTTCCGGTTCACGGACAAGCAGCTCCGTGCGCTCGGTAGGCACGTCGAGTCCGAGACCTCGGCGCGGTGCTCGCCCTACGCGTTGGCGTGCGGCGCGGCGTGGGCGGGCATCGTGCACGCACGCCGCAGCGGCAGCGGCCGCGACGTGGACGGAGGAGCGGCCGCGCCCCGCGCGCGCTTCGGTTTCGTGACCGGGTGCAAGCCCCGCGCGAGCCCACCGATCCCGGCGAACTACTTCGGCAACTGCCTGGGTGTCTGCCGCGTGGAGGCCGGAGCGCGCGGCCTCACCGCGGCCGCCGCCTCGGCAGCCATATGGCGCGTGATCGAGGGGCTCGCGGAGGAAGGGGGTGCGTTCCGGGACGCGCGCGGGTGGGTGCGCACCGTGCGGGAGTACGCGTCGGCGCGCGCGGTGACCGTGGCCGGGTCGCCGAAGCTGCGGCTGTACGCGGCGGCGGATTTCGGCGGGGCGTGGGGGCGGCCGAGGAAGGTGGAGATCGCGTCCGTGGAGCGGACGGGCGCGGTGGCGCTGGCGGAGAGCGGCCGCGACGGGGACGGCGGCATCGAGGTCGGGCTGGCACTGCCGCGCGCGGAGATGGAGGCGTTCCGTACGTTTTGCCTCGACCTGTTCGCCAGCCTCTGCTAGCTGAATCTGCAGAGTATGGCAACGCCGTGCAAACACTGCACCATTATCTTTTAACTGCGTGAGCGTGATTTCCATTGTTGCTGGTGTTGTCGTAATTGTTTTCCATTGTTCTTTTTAAACTCTGTAGCTTCTCAGGACTGCCTATTTGTATCTATTTCCGCTTTATATTCAGTAAAGTTATTGTGTTGCATTGTGCGGTTGTGCCGTTCTTTAGAAAGATCAACCGATATATTTGGCCAGACTATTAATGCCAGTAAAGTTCATGATTTCCACCAGTAAGATTCCATTTAAATTTTATCCCGCTCTTCCTCTTTCTAGCAAAGTAGCAATACTATATATGTCACTGTCTCAACGATGATCTTCTACGATGACATTGCATAGCGGCTGTGTTAGCTAGGCTCCCATGCTGTTTCTACCAACAGACAAAGAGAGCCCCTGATGTTCATAGGGCTGCCGAGTTGAAGTTGATAGAGTTAGCAATTGTAGATATGATCACGTCTAAGCTGGTCCACCTTGGTCTACGATTAGAAGGTACTCATTCCGTTTCAAATTATTTTCTAAATTTATAGATATTATTATGCAGTACATTAAGTGCATAACAAAAATATGAATTAAAAAACTATAACGACCTACTCCCTCCATCCTAAATTATAAGTCGCTTTTACTTTTTTGATACATTCACTTTGCTATGTGTATAGATATAACAATATGTCTAGATGCATAGCAAAGTGGATGTACCAAAAAAGTCAAAGCGACTTATAATTTGGGATGGAGGGAGTATAATTTAGGAGTCCCGTGCCCTTGGTCCAAAATCATTGTCACCTCCCCACTTATTCACTCCCATATCCTAGGTCCAAAATCATTGGCTTCATCTTCATCATTGTTTCCTGTAGCTGTAGGTAGCGGATCCATCGCAGTCAGCTTGGGAGTTGTGTACTAGGTCATCTTCACTATTGTTTCTTGTAGCTGTAGGTAGCGGATCCATCGCAGTCAGCAATTTGGGAGTTGCGTACTAGGTCATGTTTGTTTTCCTCCTAAGGCCTTGTTTAATTGTCCAACTTTGAGCAACCAAAATTAGTATAGCGCAACTGTAGCGTTTCGTTTGTATTTGTGAATTATTGTTCAAATATTGACTAATTAGGCTCAAAAGATTCGTCTCGCAAAGTACAACAAAACTGTGCAATTAGTTTTTGATTTCGTCTATATTCAGTACTCCATGCATGTAACGTAAGTTTGATGTGATGGAGAATCTTCTTTTTGCATAGTGTCAAAGTTGGAATTTAGGGGTGAACTAAACAGGGCCTAAATCATATAAGCTGAATTATGGTCTATGGGTAGTAGGGTAAATATCATCACGAGACCACGCTAAACCAGACTAGCTTATTTCAGACTATTTATGATCCTAAAATATTCTTTTACTGTATCAGATTATATAATTTAGATGGTTTATAATCTGAAATAAATAGATCCTTCCTCCATTTGTGAGTTGTCTAAGCTGGAGTATCCAAGCCATTCTTTATTGCTTATAGTTCTACTCTACCATATACCATACCGGTCTGGGAATCAGATAGAGTAGAATAGTAGTGGCTCGTTATGATATCCATTTATTATATAAAAACCCCATCAAATATTTGCTTGCGGGTAGGATTCTGACGTTTTCTTTTCCAAGAGCGCCTCGGCAGGCAGAGGCGACAATGACCCCATGCTCATGCTGCCCAACACGTGATTGATTGTACGTTCATTACATGGCACCATGCTGACCAGTGCCCAACTCTGAAGAACACGGCGGCACGCCAGCAGTCACTCTCCGATAACGAAAAAAAGGCCTCATCGAGGTTGGTAACGAAAAAGAGGCCTCAACGACAACGAGATTGCTCAGAGCTGGATCAGGGCATGTACGTTTGGTGCCCTCTTAGAGTAGGTGCCATGTTATTTTCTTTTAAAAAAAAGAGTAGGTGTCATGTACTGCACGTAGTTTCAAGATAATAAGCTACTCCCTCCGTTCCAAATTATAGGTCGTTTTGACTTTTCTAGATACATAGATATTATTATGTATCTAGACATAAGGTATGTCTAAGTGCATAATAAAGTTTATGAATCTAATAAAGTCAAAACGACCTATAATTTGGGACGGAGGGAGTATCAGATATCTGTTGTAATAATTTGTTTTTTATTGTCTTATAATAATATAAACCCATATTACCTGATTTGTGTATAGAATAAAGGAGTATTGGCAACAGCAATTCCTACAACGGTAGGAGGATAATTTGTTTCGCTAAACAATCACTTCTTTCTCTCACCTTCCTCCTCCTCCTTCAAATTATCAAAGAAATACTACATTGCATGAGATGCTTTTACTAAGAGGGAAAAAATGGGCAGCATGGTCCATTTGTGAGACGCGCGTACGGCGTACCATAGCGCAGAAAGGCTCGTGTCATCCTCCACATACCCATCCACTGCTGCTCCCTGATTCGTGCTCACGACTCACGAGTCACGAATCGAACCGAGCGAAAAGAAAAAAAAAGTGAAGGAGATCCACAAAAAGATTCCCACGCGGTTGGCGTGCTTCAGGTTACATGCGATTGTGTCCATATATCCCATGTCTGTGTTCAGACCTTCCATGCTACTGGGCTCCCCACATGGTTATGTCGTCAAAACAACAGCACTGCAACGCGATTTTAAAGTGCAATATCTTGTATTGATGTATATCTTTTTATGTCATTTTTAGATAGTTAAATGAGTAACTTTACATTGGTGGTGTGCAATCAGAAGGCACGGCGTTAGACGACGAAATAGTGCTTTATGGTCCAAAATATAGATCGTTTAGGACATTACCACGGTCTACTAGTTAAACTTTGACCAATATTTATTTTTTATAAAAATACGATGTTTCCGATAGTGGTAACTAAATATATTGAAAATACATGTCGTAGTGGCATCAAATCTATATTGTCAATCAATGTAAAAGTAATTATATTAATAGTCCAGTTACAAGAAAGATTGACCATGATCTTAAAATGACCTTATTTTTAATTGGGGAGGTATCGGAGTATAACCACGCAGGCCAGGAAGTGCACTTCAAATAAACATGCAATGAATTTTAGCTTTATACCCTCCTCTCCTATTTCAACCCCATATCTTAGTCCAAAATCAATGGCTCAGTCAGTGTTTCATATAGGGAGATCGAGGATCCACCATAAGCAATTTATGAGTTGTGTCTTACCCTTTCTTGTAAGCTGCAGCCACAACCTCGAGAGCCACATAGTACAACCCTAGCTTAGCAACTCACGACCTTTGGTGTAGCTCACTCGATCACAAATCACCATGTGAAAACAAAATATTTGGCAACAGATCCATATCCCCGTTGATAACAAGCACCGCGTCCGTTATCAAAGATAGGTTACATGACTTGACAAAGGTAACGGGCAAAGATAATGTGTTACCATGCATGCCCATCACCTGCTTTGACCCTCATGACTAACCAGCTCATCGGTATCATTTACGAGTCAAAGGTAACGCATGGCGTGTGCTCGTTACCTATTCGCGTGTTTTTTCACGCCATGCATCGTAAATTGCAAATTAACGGATTCCTTGGCAGTCTTTGTCGTAGTTCTTCTAGCATCGTGCAAGATACATGCATAATATACAGCTCTCTCTATCTCTCAAGAAAAAAAATATATAGCTAATAGCTCTCTTTATTTAATTCACAATAGTATGTTTTGCAAAATTTGCAGATCAAACCCATCCTAGGCCATATACTACTTTGAATTAGACAGAGGAGTATATGGTAGTACATTACATAGTACTAGTACTATAATATGGTGATATTTTCTTTGTCGTGTAGCAATGGTGCGTCCGGTACCACACCACATTTGGTCCTACACGCATGGCACCAAGCACGATGCAATAGCAGTCTAGCAGACGCCTCCCGGATCTCGGTTCTCAGCCACAAGAAGCGACTGGGCAAACTGCTACCGCCAGATCGATCGTGGGGACAAACCAAAATTTTTAGTATATACTACTTGAGTTGTACTTTCTTTTGCAAAAATAGTATATACGACCTCAAACTGCATGAGGTGATTGCCTGTGGTTTAAAAAGAGATTCTGTAGATCCCAAACTTCCAGTACTGCACGCTCAACTGCGCCGAGGATGCGGTCCACATGTAGCTGGTCCACGCCCCAACTCAACCTCCGCTTCGGTCGTCGCGTGCACTCTGCAGCTCACCGGCCAGTTTGATCGTCTTCCCAGCGACGCCACGAAACTGCGACACGTGCGTCGCATGCCTGCCTCTGGTCCAGTGTCCCGGTCAACTGTGTGTGTTATTTTGCTCTAAAAGTCGTCGCCGACATCTTCTGCTAGGGTGACTTTTTACCGCTCTAAATGCCTCGTTCCTTCCGATTATAGTTTATTTTGATATCTTTATATGTATAATTTTTATTATGTATCTAAATATAATCTAAGTATAGATGCATAACAAATCTATCTACCTTAAAAAGCCAAAAGAATTTATAGTTTGGGTAGAAGGAGTATAGGTTGTTTTTAACTTTTATAAATTTATAAATTTTGCCATGTTATGTTTCGATGCATAGCAAACAATTATAAATTTAAAGAAGCTAAACAACATACTATCTCCGTTCCAAATTACAGGTCGATTTTGTTATGACATGTACAGATGCATAAAAATATTTAGGAATTTAGAAAAATAAAATGATTATGTAATTAGGGGATTGTAGAAGAAGAAAAAACTGCTCAAGTAGAGTTCGTTCAGCGCTGAAACCAACTCGAGGAAAAGGAGCATATTCTGTTCCCAAGAGCCCACGAGTCAAACTGAGCCAAGAAGATATGCCAAAGTTCCAAAGAAAAAGGAAAAGAGAAGATACCCACGTGGATGGCGTGCAACGCTGTAGCCATCGGGTCTCGTCTCAGCTGAGCTGTCGGTTGATGGCATGCCCATGCCTAAAGCAACCCGACAAAAGAGCACGCAGCCCCATCTTGACAGCAATTGTGCTCTTTACATTTACGACGGCAGCACCCGCTCATGTCGTTTTTCCCCGGGGGATTGACAGATCGTGACATTGTCTTGTACAGTAGTGCTTGTTCTGGAGAGGCGACAGTGAGGCCTTGTTTAGTTGCTCAACTTTGGGCAACCAAAATTCCTGTAGCAACACTGTAGCGTTTCGTTTGTATTTGTGAATTATTGTCCAAATATTGACTAATTAGGTTCAAAAGATTCGTCTCGCAAAGTACAACAAAACTGTGCAATTAGTTTTTGGTTTCGTCTACATTCAGTACTCCATGCATGTACCGCAAGTTTGATGTGATGGGGAATCTTCTTTTTGCATAGTGCCAAAGTTAGTATTTTGGAGTGAACTAAACATGACCGATTGCATTATTTGTACGTCAGCACGTGCACGTGGCATGTTATTACCCAACACGTGATGGCGACCTGCAAGGCTTCATGCTGAGTAGCGGACACTATAATGATACGAAATTATGCCTTTCGGGCATAAAGCGATAAGGCAACAACCTCACTCAGGGAATTTTTTTCTTGCAATACCATCGGATGGTCTTTTTTTTTCCCCAAAGATATCCAAAACAAACATATCAATATCTTACTTTGCCAAGTGAACAGTATCCCTTGTGTTTTTACGCGGAAATCAAAATCGCAAATACTACATTCCTGAAAGCAGCCCGCATACCCGCTTTTTCTCAAGAACCAAGTCGTTATAAGTACATAAGAGACGCAACACACGTAACAAAAAAAGTAAATTTCTATTTTATTAACCAATTTTCATGCATACTATGTGTTATTGATTTAGTGGGTTTAACCCAATTGCTATATTGATAACACTCCAAATAATTTATCAATGCTCGTAAAAGAAAAGGTAGCTACCAAACTAGTAAATCCTAGCTAGCAATATATACTCCCTCCGTCTTAAATTATAGGTCGTTTTGGTACATTCATAGTTTTTATCATGTATGCAAACATAGTGTATATCCAGATGAACCTACAAATACCAAAACGATTTATAATTTGGGACGGAGGTAGTAATAAATAAGTGCAGCTGATTATTGTACCAAGTGAACAGCAAAGATTCTGCATTATTGTAGGGTGCTCTGTGTTCGATTTAGAGCCACACACTGCCGCCAGCGGTAGTGCAGTACCCCTGCTCCAGGAGCAGTAGAGCCGCACGGCGTAGCCTCAATTATCACGAAGACATGTCCAATTTAACATGTATGCGTGTCTTCCAGTGTTTTTAGACATCGTCAAATTAATAGGACAAGATCATGTCACACCGACTACAGTGGCACGTGAATGAGACTGGCCCTTTCTGTCAAGTCTGTTGGGAGGGTTTCTCCTTAAAAAAGCAAAATCCGGTGAAATTAAAAATAGTAGATTTATTAATTTCTAATTTATTTTAGGCATCGGTTTACAAAATGACTTCACATTCCAATACCTCATTTTACGCAAAATATATGAAGCTGAAATTGAAATAAACTCTGAGGCTTTTGATTATTGTTTGCTTACTATATAGTCTTGGATTGTCAAGGTATGTAAGTTTTTTTTTGAAAGAATGTATGTAAAGTTAAGTTTTTTTTGAAGTTCATCAAATTAATGTCACGCACTGTGACTACACATGAGAACCAGACTCGATGGTTCTACGGGTCATCATGTGGCCTAAGCCCGTCGCTCAGCCTCCATTGTACTTGGGAGAAAAGTTACGTCTCTGTGAGTTGTTGATGCTACGTTGGATGATGAAGCTAACAGAAAAGAATTTTGCCATAGAATGGCCCTAACAAATATATAGCTGCCAAAACTCGTCTAACCTCACGCTTGACAAAATCTAGTGATGTTTGGCTACAAATTTACTGTTAAAAAAAGTCAGTAATGCATTGTTAAAAAAACATGAAAAAAATATGGCGAGGTTTGGCTGCAAATTACCTCGTAATGTTCAACAAAAGGCTCTCGCGTGTTCAGTTTTTTTCCCTTTGAAAATAGTCTCGTGTTCAATTTGGAGCCACGCTAAAGATCTACAGCTGCTCTAACAGCGATGCCTCAATAGCCAAGCGCAAATCTGGACATGTCTGTCTTTCGGGTTCCCGACATCATCGCAGAGCAAACAAGTCAAGAACACGTACTAGCTGTTTCGAAAAAAAAAATGCACTTGTAAGTTGATCAAACTGTCTTATCTTTTCGACTCATGGGATCAGGCTGGCAGAAAATATAATCTTGCCACAGCCACAGCTACATCCATTCATCCTCCAAAAGATGCCACAAATGTAGAGCTCACCAGTAAATATTGAACCAAAGCTACCAATGCACTGCTAATCTGTCGGCGAGTGTTCAGTCAGTCCACCTCCATATACTGAGCAACCGAACTCGAGATTAATCGTCACAGCAAAATCATGGACGCAATAGCGTCGATCTCCATCCATGAGCATCAAGATCTAGAGACATGGTGCCATGGTGCATGCGTAGGCAACAACTCGATCGGTTGCTGGATGCATGTCCGCCGTACTGAACTACTGATGAAATCCTCTCGATTTATGACGACACACGCGTGAATAATAAGAACACCCAGCAGAGGCCCCGACAGACAACTGAGCTGCAAAGTTAGCCTCTGAGGAGCGAGGACATCGATCCACCTCCCTCTCCTAGCAGAAATGGCGGTGGTGGAGATCCTCGAGTCTTGCATGGTGACGCCCAGCGACGCGGCCACGCCCAAGCATGGCGTGTGGCTCTCCAACCTCGACCTCCTCGTGGCCAGGAGCCACACGCCCACCATCTACGTGTACCGACCCAGCCCCGGCCCGGCCTTCTTCTCGCCGGACGTCCTCAAGGCCGCCCTGTCCCAGGCGCTCGTCACCTTCTACCCCCTCGCCGGCCGGTTAGGGCTTGACGGCGCTGGCCGCCCGGAGATCCACTGCACCGGCGACGGCGTGCTCTTCGTCACCGCGCGCACCGACGCCGCCCTCCAAGACCTCGGAGGCTTCGTCCCGTCCGACGAGCTGCGGCGGATGCTTGTCCCCTCGGCCGACGGCGGCGGCGACGAGCGTGCCGGCATTCTGGCCATGTTCCAGGTGACGTTCTTCAAGTGCGGCGGCGTGTGCGTCGGCGCGGCGATCCACCACATGGCGGCGGACGGCCTCGCGGCGCTGGACTTCGTCAACACGTGGGCCGCCATCGCGAGAGGCGCCGGCGGGGAGGCCGCGCCGCGCCGCCCTTGGCTGGACCGCACGCTCCTCCGCGCGCGCTCCCCTCCCGACGTGCGCTTCGACCACGCCGAGTACTCCCGGCGCGGAGGCGGCGGTTCGAAGGCCCCGTTCGACTCCGCCATCCTGCCCGTGTCCAGGGCCCAGGTCGACGCGCTCAAGGGCGGCAAGAAGCTGTCCACGTTCAAGGCCGTGGTCGCCCACGTGTGGCGGTGCGCGTGCAGGGCGCGGGGCCTCGCGGCGGCGGAGGACACCCGCCTGTACATGACCGCCGACGCGCGCTCCCGCGTCACCCCGCCGCTCCCCGACGGCTACCTCGGCAACGCCATCTTCCGCGCGTCGGCGGTGGCCAAGGTGGGCGACGTCGTCTCCGGGTCTCTCGACGCCGCCGCGGACATGATCTCCGGCGCCACCGCCCGGCTGGACGACGAGTACGTCCGGTCGCTGGTGGACCACCTGGAGCAGGTGGTGAGCGACGCGGCGGGCCTGCGCAAGGGGGAGTGGGTCATGCCGGAGACAGACCTGTGGGTGATTAGCTGGCAGGGGCTGCCGATCTACGACGCGGACTTCGGCTGGGGCCGGCCGGCGTTCATGAGCCGGGCCTGCCTCCAGTTCAGCGGCCTCGTGTACCTCGTGCCCGGCCCGGACGGCGACGGCCGGCTCGACGTCGTGGTGGCCATGGAGCCCAAGAGCCTAGCCCGGTTCAAGGAGCTGCTCTACGAGGACCTCAAGTAGCTGTGGGAGCAGACCATGAAATGAAATGTATCTGCTGGACTTATTCTTCGCATTGCGTTTCTGTATTTTTTTTTCCTACTAGCAGTTTGAACTGGCATCTGGTGCACACTACTCCATGCATTGCTACTGCGTAGCAGTAGCATGTTGTACGGTGCTGGTGCTGCATTTGACGACAAAATAAAAGTCCAACCGAATCCAAGTGACCAAGTGCGATCAAGATCGTCAAAATCGTAAGTTCTAGATTGATTAGGTGATCTCTAAGGTCGAAATCATAAGATCTTGAATCTCATAAATCGTGAAAATATAGATTCTATTCAGTAGAAACATAGAATTAAAATCTTAAAATTAAGATCGTAAGGACGTTGTAAATTCGAAGCACAGTAGTATGACTCCAACCTGAGTCTAGAGAGTAACCTGCGCCGCATCAAGCAGGTCAGCAACCCTGCAGCATCTGTCTCGCTTTGCATCTGTTTATAAAATGGGAGACGGCTCGACGCCTGCGGCGCACACATCCAGTCCAAGCACACCAATTGGAACATGATGGCAACGAACAACGTTTCGCACCAAGCTGCGACACCGCCCGAGCCGCTCCGAGGCCGGGTAGCCATCGTGACGGGCGGCTCCGGCGGCATCGGCGCCGCGGTCACCGCGCACCTGGCGTCCCTCGGCGCCCGCGTAGTGGTCGGCTACGTCGGCGACCCGGCCCCCGCTGACCAGCTCGTCGCGGCGCTCAACTCGGGATCCCGGCCTCCCGCGGCGCCGCCGCGCGCCGTCGCGGTGGACGCGGACGTGTCCGACCCGGCGCAGGTGGCGCGCCTGTTCGACGCGGCGGAGGCGGCGTTCGGGCCCGACCTGCACGTCCTTGTGGCCGCCGCGGGGGTGCAGGACGCGGCGTACCCGCGCATCGCCGACACCACCCCCGAGCAGTGGGACGCCGCGTTCGGCGTGAACGCGCGCGGCGCCTTCCTGTGCTGCCGCGAGGCGGCGCGGCGGCTGGTCCGCGGCGGCGGCGGCCGCATCGTGACCTTCTCGTCGTCCAACGTGGGGTCGCTGCGCCCGGGGTACGGCGCGTACGTGGCGACCAAGGCGGCCGTGGAGGCCATGACCAAGGTGCTGGCAAAGGAGCTCGCCGGGACGGGGATCACGGCCAACAGCGTCGCGCCGGGGCCGATCGCCACGCCCATGTTCTACGCGGGGAAGACGGAGGAGCGCGTGGCGGCCGCCGCGCGGGAGTGCCCCATGGGGAGGATCGGCGAGCCGGAGGACGTGGCGCCGGTGGTGGGCTTCCTGTGCACCGACGAAGCCGGGTGGATCAACGGGCAGGTCATTCGTGTCAACGGTGGCTACGTGTAGAGACATCAGACACGAACACACGATGTGGAAGTGTGGACGCTAGGACTCAAGGTCATTCGTGTCATTGCGCAACGCTGCACTGGCCTTCAATTCAGCGCCTCCCATAGAATAACTATGCAGGCAGCTTCTTCTCCACAAACCAGTTGGAGTAGAATAAGCTATTTGTTTACCCCTCCAATTCTCCAAACAACTTATTATTGTAACTTGATACGATTTTTTTGTTCCTCGTCCGAGCTCTCATAAACTTGGGCTTTTAGATGGCAGAGGAACAACCTCCGATCTCAACAACAACGCCTGAACTGCCTGCACTGTTTGGTTGCAGCCGTGGCCAGCTACCTACCAACTACCGTCCGGCGTCCGACCCCATACGTTCAATATATACATGACTGTTGCATGGGCCAGACAGCTATTTCAAGGTTTCGCTGCTTCGCACTCTAGGATAGCTGCTAAATTTGGTAGAACCAAACAGGCCCTAAAGCGATAGCTCAACCACACTCCGCGCGATGACGTGACACTGAACCATTCGAGAGGTTACTGGTTCGCTAATACGACATCAGTTTTCAAAAAGTTTCAAAAAGGATATTAAACTCGCGCGCGGAAATTTTGCGTGGTAGATGTGCAGACGGTTTTGCATTTTAATTTTTTGAACGGTAGGTTCATCTACTCCCAAGTCCTAACCCCTTGGGCGTACTCTGGAGAGGTGAGTTTGGATCGATGTTACGAAATACTGGCCTCGTAAAAAACATAATGCAGGTTGCATTTTTAGACGAGGACCCAGCGCGCGCGTCTTGGGGGTCCGATCTGCTTCTCGATCCAACTCGGCTGACGCCTGACTGTATACGCTACATGGATTTTATTTATTTACAGTACTTGTATGCGTATTCATTCATTTGTACGACCGCATCACTTGATACCGTAGATGATGAACAATGCTCAACTTCTTGACGCTTTGGATTGGATTCAAGCATTCAACCAGGTGAGTCTGGTTGCTCAGAGCCTCAGACGAGTAGCGCCCAGACGGCCAGACCAGGACAGCCAAGATACTTGGAGAGCTTGCACGTATCAACGCTTTTGTGAGATTCTATTGGAGGTTAATCGGAAAAACTTGAAGAATTTCATCATCTAAGGTTGCGAGGAGAAGAACAGAGGCAAGAGCTGAGTGGGAAAAGTTTACATATGGATGTCTCTTTCTCGATCCTCCTCCGTTACGACTCTTTTACAGTTTAGTCTCTAATACATATGGTATTTAATTACATCTTAACACCCCCTTAAAATGGGACGAGAACATATCATGTAAACCCATCTTACTACAAAATGAAGAAAAGATTTTTTTTTTCAGACAACTAGAACATTCACTGCTTAGCTGGTAGAAGTTACATATGGCAAATAAATAATTCCTTTGTCAAGCTTCTTCTTAACGAAATGCTGATCAATTTCAATGCGTTAGTTTGATTGGATCGATGTTACGGATTCCTGGCCTCGTAAAGAAAACAATAACGCAAGTTGCATTTTTAGACGAAAGGGACCACATACCAGCATCTCGTCGTGGTCGCCTACCACGTCGTGACACCGACAAGTTGAGATGGAAGCTGATGTACTGTATCGCACAGTTGAAATATACTAGACGCGTATGCCTCGTTCGTGTCGTTCAAATTCAAATGCCTCGTGCCCATCACGTGTACGGGGTGGTAAATGACTCTTTAATTTAGCCTAGCGTATCAGATTTATAAGAGTCGGATCACGTATGATTTTGCGCTAAAAATAGATAGAACTGAGTTGGATTGTGAAAGAAGTGTGAAGGCCACGATCGATAGCCACCCCTACACGGTATACTACACGGTATACACTGGAATTCACGTAGCGCTATATACGCACATTGACACGAATGCAAGGCCTGTATTTGAGTATTTCGGACGCTATTATATTAATGCCTTCCTTAGTGTGCGCAGAACGATCATATCAGCGATGGGTCACGCATGGGTCTCCACAAGATCTGGCAGTCTTGCTCCTTTCCAACCAGGCCTCGACGAATCCATGATGGACCAGTCCGACAGTTGCTCAGATGATTGCCTTTTCAAGATTTCAGGCACGCACCTTTCCAAAACTGTTAGTGTCCCCTACCTACCTGGCTGCAAGCCTGCAATGTCGAGGTTAAGAACTCAACACCGGTCCCTTAACCGGATCTTTTTCTCATTAAAACAATGTCATATAAATTAAGATGATACGTCGCTAGAATTATGAAACTAAGTGTGTACAATGTTAATAAAACTTAGAATATGTTCCACATTAGCATCTGGGGGTATTTTTTTTTGTATTTCATTTGACTATACTCTCAACCTGGTGCATCGTGCATTAAGTGCTTGTATATTGTTATGATCAGCCGATGAAATAACAAAATGGCAGTGTTTCGTTCGTCTGCCTGCCTTAGCCGGAGAAGATGGATGGAATGGGAAAGTCTAGATAGCATCTTTTCTTCCTTTCACAAATTGCTGCGAGCCAGTTCGTGCGACCATCCTGCTGGGCCTTCCAGCCCAATACTTAAATAGACTCACCACTTAGGAGGCCCGTAGGACGTAAGACAACGGCCCACATCAGGGAGAGACCATTTCCCACATCGCCTCGCCCAAAGCCCCACCAAATCAATCCCCTCCGCTCCACTCGTTTTCCTTCCCTTCTCGCGGCAAAAGCCCTCGAAGCAGATAAGGCCGCCGTGCCCGCGGCCACCCGCCCCCGACCACCGCCGCCGGCCATGGTCGGCGTTGCCGCAGGCTTCGCCTTCGCGCCGGCAGTGTCCCGCGTACTTTACAGGCCCGGCGCCGCCTGCCACGCCTCGGGCCCCTCCTCTTCGGCGCGGTTCCCGGCCAGGCCATGGTCTTGGGAGCGGGCGCGGGCGCCGGCGAGGCTCGTCGTGGTCGCGCGGTACTCGCCCTCGTACGAGAGCGAGGAGGAGGAGGATGAGGAGGAGCTCGGAGGCGGCGGGTGGGGAAGGAGGGACCGCGGGCCCGACCCCGACTACGACCCCGCCCTTGACATTGAACGAGTCGAGTATACATCTCGTCTGCCTTGAATTTTGTGGAGTCGTCACTATGAATTTTCATGCTACCATGTTCATCATCAGTCTATTCACGTTTTGAGATGCTTCTCTTTGTTAGGTCCTCAACTGTGAGGCTCTTGGATGAACAGAAAAGAATGGTAACCAATGCTCATATCCAATTCTGCAGCTTCACTGATTTTTCGATTTAATTATTGCGTGTTGGTCGACTATCTGTTAATTTGGCCATTCCACTTCATTCTTCTCCTACAGGTTGGTGTGGTACCTGTAAACGAGGCAGTTCAGATTGCAGAGGACAATGATCTTATACTCGTACCTCACTTACCTCAGATGTTTCTACTTATTCATTTCCTCCAAAAGCATACATTTCAGCATAAAGCTGTACAAATAGGAATACCAAGCTTGAATAATAGAGTAACTCTTTGGTAATGCAATGATGACTGTTGGTAAAATAGAAAAACTCTTTGGTAATGCAATGATGACTGTTGCAGTTCACAATGTCTAAACCTCTAGCCCTAACACCAGCTACTTGCTACCGGAGTAACAAAGTCTATCAGTCAGTACACTGTACTTTTTCAGACACCACTCTGTGCAACCCCTGCAGGTGCATGCACTAACTTTGCATGCTAGCTTCATTAACAGGATATATGCTTAGCTTAAACAAGATATTCTTAGATGACAGTCGGTATTACTGCAGCGATCTACACCAATTAGGATTGCTGATATTTTCTTATTTCAGGCAATATTATCATTAGATGGAGATCCCCCAGTACTTCGACTCTTTGAGGAGAGAGATTACAAGTATGTTGCAATTAACGTCACACCAACCAATAATTCGAATTGTTTCAGACAATTTTATTTGTACAGTCACATGGATTTTCTGATTCAGACTTCTTCATTTTAGGATCATATGAATGCATTTTTGTTGGTTTTGTACAGAAAACACAGGTATGAACAGCAGAAGAAGAAAAAGATTCAGCAGAAAAGATCTGTTGGTAAACTTCTGCAGCTTAATTTTTTTCTGCAGCCTTTGTTGATAATAATTCAAATGCATTGAACTTTGATGCTTGCTTTTGTTTATTCCCTGCAGCAAAACGCATGAGCTTGAAGGAGTTGAAAATGGGGTATGAATCATGCCAGCTTTACTTTTGTCTCAAATCCATTAATTATTCAAGCTTATGTTATGCCTAAACTGCTGCTTTTTGTGGAACTTCTTAATTAGCTCAGAAGGATAATTCTTAATTTACTTCCGCTTTGCATAGAAACTCTTAACTATTGGGGGCTGGGGCAGTCTTTGGCTGGAGAGGCCTGGAGCTGGTTTGAGTTATTTGATATATCAGAAATGCATAATTCCATAGATATATTGATTGGAGTTCTCATGGCCTATTTCATGTGATGTATTGATGAATTTTGTAGTAGCAATTTATTGATTTGTTTGTGGCATCAGAAAGCTGCTAAATTACAACAGATGGACGCGCTTAACTGTTTATAACTTAAGGTGATGTTGAATCCTGCATGTATTTCCTTGTCAGATACAACATTGACGTCCATGACTACAGTGTGAGGCTTAAAGCTGCAAGAAAGTTCCTTAAAGCTGGTGACAAGGTGACAATTTTTTGTGTGTGCGCATGATTGTTTTCTAGTGTGACTTATTGTCTGAAATTGCTTTTTCAGGTTAAGATAATAGTGAACTTGAAAGGACGTGAAAACTTGTATAAAAAAGAAGCTATTGAACTCCTTAGAAGATTCCAAACTGATGTTGGTGAGGTAATCTGGTCCTAAAACTGCTTTTCGTTTAGTTTTTTTTTTCAATAAACTCATTCTTCTAGTTGCAAGCATTAAATTTCTTTGTCATGTTTCAGCTAGCGACGGAAGAAAGCAAAAACTTCGCAGAGAGGAATATATATCTGGTTCTTGTCCCCAATAAGATAGCTATACAGAAAGAGCAGGATGGACTGAACAGAAAGGATACTGCAAAAGATGAGAAAGACCTATCAGACAGTGACCTATCAGACAGCGATGAACCTCTGACAGAGCAACTGGAGGAAAGTAAGGAGCCTGAGGCAGAAGTCTCAGCAAATGTTTGATTGAACTGTAAATGCGAAGGGCGCTTGCTCAGATTGAACAAGGTATCATGCACTTCAAGATCATACTATCCTTGATTCATATCGTATACTTGTTTTCCTGAGTGCATATACATTCCCGTGCAGGTACAGCTGCCTCTACTGTTGCAGATCTTGTAAATACAAGGCTGGTGCCATTGTACAACAATTATATCTGCTGACATCATCTCCAGAAGCATTCGTTGGGTGCCTAGGCGTTCTGACAGAACAAGGCTCGATGATGTCCGTAAAGAACCTGGAGGAGCCTGCCACCATCTCAGAACTGGAGGATGATACTTTAAGAGCTTGGGATCACTTTGCCTCGCACAATTGAAGGTCAAAAGCGACACCAGTAGTGGTAGGAGAAGCATTTTTACTATTAATCGCCCAGGATGGTGCGCTTGGCACATGATTTTGTTTTCGCCTTGTCATTTCCAATCGTTGTTGTAGAGAAGATCGCGTGTATCTATTTGACAACTGCTTACTATCATGAGTTATAGACCTTTGGGCTGTAAGAGCCTAGGGATGTGATGCGCATGAGTTTTCTGTAAGAGCCTTTTGTTTTCACTTGCGAACATGAACAACCAGCAAATTCTGACTACACTGCATGTATAGCATGACCAAAGTGCTCTCGCCAACGCATTTCTGGGAGGTCAATACATTAAATACATGTCTTCGTTTCCTCAAGGAAGTCGCCGGATACCTCCGACGCAAATCATAATCTACCAAAAGTGACAGTGCCACAACACGAAACAAAAGCATCAAAGATATGATCAGTACCATAATAAATGGCAAAGGTCAAAAGATGAAGATGTCCTCGCAACAATAAAAGAAATCGGGAAAATGTGCTGCTTTCATCATGCGCCCCACACCTCTAAAGGGCGTCAGGAAATTAGTCGTAGCAGCTTAGCCATCAGCCTAAGCAATACGCCATGATGCCGTCAGGCCTAGACCAGCCCATTCTCTGGGGACCAAATTATGTTCAGCTATCAGCATCAGGGTGTACATGCAACGCACAATTCACCCATGCACTGAAGGCGACCACAAGTCTCGGACTCTGTATGTCTAGCAGCATAGCACATGCAAATGAAAGCAATGGCAAAGAACAACTTGCTGCAAGATAACAACACTTGCCTTACAGGAAATAAGTTTCATCAGAGTAGGAGAAGAAGTGACTATCAAAATATGGTATTCTCCCGACAGGACATATAGTACTTACAAGCGTTAGCAATGAAGTTGGTTTCGTAAACCTGTCATCTATTCTATAGTGCTAGGTTAGAAGTTTTCTCGTCGCCCCTTGCTTGGATTGGGAACCGGCAGTAAGTATCTGTTTTACAGAAGTCTCTAACTCCTAGGATGATGGCAATCTAAGGAACATATAAAGGCATTACACTGAAGGACAGATATAATCGCTAAACTTTACAATTACAACAAGCTATCAGTTTTTTGGCACATTGACATGCATAATGACCACATTGGCAGCCTTGTCATGGAGTAAAAATCCATGATTTCGTGTTGCTTCACTTCTCTTCCATGAAAGTTGTTCAAACAGAAAAGAACACGGGGGAGTAGAAATGAAAAAAAAAATGGGGCTAGCTAATAAGTGAAAAAAAAGGAAGGGGAAAAGAAAATGGCAATGACATCAAAGATACACATATGCACCGTACAGTTACTGAAACTAATGAATGGTGTTTACCTCTATCTTCCTAGTTAGACATACAGGACCTTAACCTGTTCACTCTGTTTGTTGTATGAGTTGTGTCCTTAGGCTGGACTCTTGGACCTGTTCAGAGGAAAATGAGTATTAATTCAACTGAGCATCAAACCACATTATTTCTTTTTGTATATTCATATATTATGATAGCAGCTTGATGCTTGGAACCCAGAAGAATCTGAAACATGATCACTGTCTACGTGAGGACAAAGGAACTTGTTCTATACTTTACATCAGAAAACTGTAGGACTATGGTTTTCAGAATTGTCGTACAGAAAAAACAAACATGTATATACTCACAAAGCTGAACTGCTTCTCATGACACCAATATCATATTCCTGCATTCTAAACATATCCTAAACATGTTTATAGCCAGATGGAAGAAAAATAATCATTTTTGATAAGTTTTTACATGGCAACGAAATAGTAGACAGATGCAATTATCTGCTCAACAGACATTATGAAAAGATAGAGGATGCCCTGAAATGGGGTAAAATATTATTGCAGTGCACCCAGTGATCAGGTGAAAATATTATCAGGGACTCGGCCACATTATTCTTTTTTAAGAAAAATATTGTTTCAAGATGAAATGAAAAGGCTTCATACCATGGTTATGTTTTATTAACTAGCATAATTGTACTTATGTACACTTGCAAAAAAATACTTCATAATCATTTTTGTTCATATCACATAATATTGCTCAAAGCTCAATAGGCACTTATTACCATTTAATGGCATTGTTTTTTTATTATTTGTACCCCTAAGCTCCCAAAAACAAAAGAACTGAAACTGACATAGCAAATAAAAACCAAGATTGTACCTGTAGTGCTGCTGCTGTTGCCAAGAGTTCTCTGTACTCATTAAGTAAGGTACTTTCTTTAGCAGCAACAGCTGAAAGTTCTGTAACCAGAGAGTGTGTACCCTGTAACTGCAGAGCAAACAAATCAATGGTTAGACCTGAAGGTCATCGTTCCAACTCGTGAAGGTCTAATGATAACCACAATAGGTATTGGCAATTTATAAACCGGTCTATGCTGTGTATCAAAGTATAAACCATAATCAGAGCCACCAGGATGCCGCTAGAGGTGTTATGCACTAATAGCAGTAGAAGTAAAAGGATCACCTTTCAAACTAACCTTTGATAGCAAATGGCAAATGGATGACCCCATTGCTTGCATAATGTCAACTGCTGAACTGACAGCATTCTTAACAGTAAGTACATCAGCCTGCAAGAGAAGTTGAGTACTTAATTAGCATGTAATAACCTGTAATTTTCCCAGGACTCATGATTCTTAAGTATTTACACTATTTTTTTAGAGAACTTCATGGGATCTATTTTGTTTTTTTAAGAGAATTGTTGACACCTTAGCTCCTCCTGAAACTGGAAGACGCAATGTGCTTGCTTTAAGAGCTTCAGTTGCGCTGGATAAAGAAGAAGAATGCTCTGTTTGCAGTGCTGCCCAGTGATCAAGGTAATCCATCTACATCATGATAATAAAAGATGAGACAATCAAGGTCTGATAATAAGATAACACAACCTAGTACATGCATTTTTCTGAAAACAAATGTCTGTACAGAAAATTGGTTCAAGAAGAGTTACTGAACATATTGGCACATAGGGAGTCCAAAAAGTGCTGGTAGCTCACATATAAGGAAGGTATTTCTACAAACAGAACAAAAAAAACATCTTTGGGAAAAAACATCCTGAACTAAAAAAAACATGGTTAGAATTTTTTACTTTTGTTCTCTTATATTTTTTGAAGAGGTGTGCTTTGTTAGCGACTATAATGAACATGCATCTGTTTGGATGGAGGTACTCTTAATAAGTCATCTTTTAAATACCAAATTGCATCTTGAGTTACTCTATGTATCAGTGGTGTGACCATCAAATCCCAAAGTGCAGACATGATCATGATGACCAAATAGATCCAATTCTGCCCAGATGGCATAAAACCACGCATATATATGTGTGCAAAAAAACTAATATATCTTACTTGCTCCTTCAACACTATCCCCAATTTGACCTCTTGCCGTAGTCTTTGTACGTGGCTTCTTTTCATAACCATAGAGTCACACATCCTTGAGTTAGCATCCCATACACTGTACAGCATAGTCTGCTCCAAATGAATAAATAAAGTAAGAAATAAACTCATGTTATTTACGGCTTGACCACATAATAGAATGAGGGCACTAAAGAATAAAAGTATCTTGGGTTTAGAAAAAAAGGGGCATATTTACAGCTTGACACATAATAGAATGAGGGCATCATCAGAAAATCTTGGGTTTGCACAAAAGTACAAAACACTCATTGCATTTTTTCCCCCACTCCCTTAATACAAGATAAATGGCTAGTTGGGGGCTGGTACTACACATAAAGGAACAAGGATAAAACAGAACGAAAAATAAAAAGAGCCTGGTTATATACAAACACTATTATTGCATTTTTTTCCCTTCCAGCTACCTAACAGGATATGGCAAAATTTAAATATAAGATGAATGGAGAGTTAAGCACCAATGCTATCAGAAATCTAATGGGAAGAAGTAATGATATGGAATTTACCTCAGCACTCATTTTCTGAATTGATTGCATTTCATCAACATAAGCATTAGTAAAACGCCATTGTAAGTTCCTATTATGCAGGAGGCGCAACTGATGGGCCTCTTCCATGTGTGCTGGGCTCTTCTTCCCTCTTGTAGCATCACCAATGTAGCTAAGAATAGAAGAGGCCG
The DNA here is from genome assembly GCF_005286985.2 of Setaria viridis. NCBI lineage: Eukaryota > Viridiplantae > Streptophyta > Magnoliopsida > Poales > Poaceae > Setaria > Setaria viridis. The sequence goes on along the minus strand of NC_048263.2, from coordinate 39,668,106 downwards.
AATCAGATCTGACAGAACTACATGGTGAGACAGGTGTTGAGGGTCTAGTCTTTGATGGGCTTGGTAATCTCCTAGAGGCAAATGATGATGTTGATGAAGCATTGGATGGTGATGAAGGGCGTATTAGAACACGGCATGGTGAAGACGATGTCCTAGCTAACCGCTTTGGAGGTGTAAATTTTTCTGAATTATTTGGAGCATCTGGACTTGAACTGGCATTCTCCTCTTGACTTTCATTTCCATCAGCAGAAGCAGGGCTCTCAACATCACCTGACAAAACTTCAGGGCCTTTTACTCTGTTATAAGCAAGAGGCGTTTTCCTTGGTGAAGCTCTGGATGATTGCACAGTTGAAGAGATTTGCTGTCTGATTTTATCAGTTAGATCCATGCTTCTTGACATTGCATTAGCACCATCTGGTCCTAGTACTCTTCTTGTAGAAACCACTCGTGAAGGAATCATCGAAGATATTGGCCCATTACATTTGTCAGCAAAATCCATACTTTTTGACATTATATTAGCACTGTCAGATCTTGCTGTTCTTCTTGGTGACACTCCACGTGATGGAACTGACACTGTCATAGGTTTCTTATCTTTCTCAGTAAAATCAATGCTTTTAGATATAGTGTCAATGCAATCGGATGCAAGTCGCCTTCTTGGAGAAGCTCCTCGAGATGGAATCTTCACCGAGATTGCTCTGTTACCCTTTTGAGTTGCATCAACATTCTCTGATGTATTCTTGACATCATCAACAACAGGTCTGCTCGATGATCTCTCCTGAGATGCAATGGATAACAAGACTGCACCTGTACCTATGTCAGTAGAATCCATTCTTCCTGGACCATCGCCATCACCACCATCTTGCATTGCCACGATGATTTTCTCACTGACATCTACACCTTTTACTAGAGCACCAGTGTCATCATGTCTACTGTCTGAAGTGCAGCCAGATACAGTTGATGAGGTTTCTACATCTTTCGATATGGTATTAACACCATCACATTGAAGCCTACTGTTCTTTGGAGTCTGACACGATGAAATTGATGAGGTGGATGGCCTGCTGTCTTTTTCAGCAAAATCCACTCCTGTTGATATGGCATTAGAGGCAGATCTGCTTCTGGGAGAAACCCCTCGTATAGCAGCTGATGATGAAGATGGCCTACAGTTTTTATCAGCAAATTCTGCGCTCTTCAATATAGCATTGACACCATCAGAGCCCAGCCACTTTCTTGGTGAAACCCCTCGTGATGCCATTGACGAGGTTGAAGGTCTGATACTTTTTTCAGCAAAGTCTGTGCTCTTTGATATAGATTCTATACCGTCAGAGGAAAGACGTCTTCTTGGTGAAAGCCCTCGTGCTGCAGCTGACATGGTGACGGGTTTATTACTATTTTCAACAAAATCAATGCTCTTTGATATCACATTGACACCATCTGAGGCGAGTCGTCTTCTTGGTGAAACCCCTCGTGCCGCAGCTGACATGGTGACCGGTTTATTACTGTTTTCAAAAAGATCCATGCTCTTTGAGATCACGTTGACACCATCTGAGGCAAGTCGTCTTCTTGGTGAAAGCCCTCGTAGTGCAGCTGAGGAGGTGGTAGGTCTGGTATCTTTCTCAACAACTTCCATACTCTTTGAAATAGTTTCAACACCATCAGAGGAAAGCCGCCTTAATGTCGAGACCCCTCTAGGTGCAACTGAAGAGGACACAGTTCCAGAATCCTTTTCGGTGAAGTTGATTCTTTCTGAAGTGACATTGCTGGCATCAGATGCAAATCTACGTCGTGGTGACATACCTCGTGGTGCTGCATACGAGGTTGATGGTCTGTCATGTCTATCAGCAAGATCTGGGGTTTTTGATACAGTGGCAATTCCATCAGAGGCTAATTGAGGTCTTGGTGAAATGCCTCGTGATGCTGCTGAAGAGGTAGATGGTCTGTTAGCATTATCAGAAAAGTCCATGCCTTTGGTTACAGCACTGATGCCATCAGAAGCAAGCCTTCTTCGTGGAGAAATCCCGCGTGATGCAGAGGATGAGGTGGATGGTCTGATATCCTTTCCAGAAAAGTCAATGTTCCTTGATATAGTATCGACACCATCAGAAGCAAGTCTTCTCCTTGGAGAAACCCCTCGAGATGGAATTGACGAGCTGACTACTCTGTTGTCCTTTTCAGCAAAATCCATATTTCTCGCAATATCATTAACACCATCAGAGGCGAGTCGCCTTCTTGGTGAAACCCCTCTTGATGAAGCTGGTCTCCTATCTTTTTCAGGGAAATCAACACTTTTCGATAAAGTACCAATGCCACCAGAAGTTGTTCTTCTAGGTGAAAGTCCTCTTGATGAAGACAGGTTGGAAACGGGTCCATTTAGTCTCTCAGATGATTTTGTGGTAGCCTGCGATGCAGCATTAGACACACTTGACACCGATGCACTTGGTGAAATGCTGGGTGATGAAACTGATGAGGAGAGTGTACTGTTATCATTTTCAGTAAGATCCATGCTCTCTGATAGGTTCCTAGTGCCATCTGATGCAGCTTTTCTTATTGGTGATGCCCTTCTTAATGAAATTCCCAAGGATGCAGGTTTGAGATCTTTACCAACACCGATGCTTTTAGGCACATCATTTGCACCACTAGAAGCAGGTGATCTTCTTGGTGAACCCCCTCGTGATGACACTGACGAAGAGACCAAGCGGTCAATTTTATCAGCAAGATCAATACTTCTTGACAATGCATTTGCAGCGGAGGAAATTGTTGTTCTCTTCGGTGAAACCCCACGAGATGGAACTGATGGAAGAGCAGACCTACTAATCTTATCAGTGAGATCCATGCTCTTAGACATTGCGCTTGCAGACACCCTGCCCCCCATCATAGCAGGCCAGCGATGGTGATCAATTACCTTGGCATGTGGATTTTCCGATTGCTCAGGGGTAGTTCTCCCTCTCAAGGGGCTCCTCTTCCTATCAGCTGGAGCTGCATCCCTCATCTTGGCCTGGTCTGCAGAAGAGCTGCTAGTAATCCTTTTCCCCTTTGATTCGAGCTGGAAAGTAGAAGACAGACTCCGCATTGAAGGCCACAACCCATCAGGAGCCCGGCCACCGGACAACCTCCTCGGAGCACTCTGCGTTTCTGAAACAGCATCACGCACCGGCGTCGATGAGCTGGAGGATGAGGAGGACGGGCTGGAAGGCGCAGACGATGGCGACGTCGGGGCGGAGATCCTGGACGGGGTAGTCGGCCGCGAGCTGCCGGAAGACAGCCTCGACGGAGTCGCCGGCCGCCGTTCGGTGGACGGGGACCTCTTCGCCTGTGACCCAGCCGGCGTCGGGGACGACGCCCGACCGGCATTCGGCGACGGGTGCCTCCTCGGAGTAGTAGGTGCCGCCGCTGGCATCGCGGCTACCCTGCGCTTCACCGCGGCATCAGTGTGGCCATTAGCATAATTCTTCTCCGCCGGCAGCTCAGATTTCCGCAGCAGCACTGCCCCTGGCGCCCGGATTTCGCAGGCGTCCATCCGCGCACCCACCGGCAGGGCTCAAATCCACCCGCATTGATAGCGCCACGGAGCCACCACCAATCCACCACCCGTTCCAACCTGCCAACACAGCAACAACACGAGCAGCAATCCAATGTCAGCACAGATACACAATCCACCTCGCACGCAACAAGACAATTCAGGGGCTCGGAATCACGCAGCGAACGAACCAGATCGAGGACCCCCCGGCAACGGGATTCGGTAGGTGGAAAAGAGAAAAGAAAGGGCTGGACGAAGAAGAAAGGGAGAGAGAGGGGTGGTGATTTTCTCGAATTCCTCTTTTGTTTTTCCCTATTTATGCCCAGGAATTGAAGCGTCTCTTTCGGGTGCGGGTAGGGGCGAGCGAGCCAGTCATGGCTTGCTCTCCACCTCACGGGAACTCCACGGCCAGCTCCTGCAAGCCAAGTAATGGCGAAGCCAAGCTGCCAGAGATGGTGGGGGAGAAAGAGAAACGGGAAGCAGATTAAATGTGGCGTGGGGGTGCCCGGTCGCCCAGGCCACCGCGGTTAGGGACGAGGACGACTAACCAGTGGCTTAATTATGATGATTAGTACATGCAAGTCCCCCATTAAAAGTACCGTCGCGCTTTGTGGTTGCCTGCTCTTGTAGCGAGCATAAACTAATGCAACTTGCAGAGAGAAAGAGCTTTTTTTGGTGGTAAAAAAACAAGGTGGGCAAGTAAAAAAAGGCGTCATTTTTTTTTCACGTTTACCTCCGTTGAAACGGCCGCGCTCCCCTGGGCCAGGACCCAGGAGGGAATGTGCCCGTTGGTGCGACTCCAACGGCTAGCCAGGGAGCGGCAGGTGGCGGGGCCTCATCTCGCCGTCGCCGCCGCTGAGCGAGATGGAAAAAAGAACAAAACGACGCAAATTCTCTATCTGAGAGCTCGCCGAATTTTTCAACGCAGGCAGCCAGTCGCATTTGAGCATTTTGCTCACAGGTACTTCTAAGGCCAAAGTCGGAATTCGGCGGTTGGAAGATTCCAAAGGCAAGCAACAACAATCGGTGCGCCCCAGGTGGCTGGAATTGGAAACCGATGCGAGAAGAGGGGAGAAATTTTTTTGACGGGCTTTCTTCTCGAGCTCTGGTACTGGACACGACAAGCGTCCAGGGAAACGGCACAGCATCCCCGCGAGCTTTCGCCGATTCCAACCGTCCTGACAAGCGATCGAAACAAAAGCAGCTTCGATTCCTGGAAACGATTCCGCGCGGCAGCGACAAAATGCCGCCGCCCAGAAACAAAAAATTAAAGAGAGAGAGGTGACCCGATCCTGACCTCTGACCTCCTCGGCGCCGGAGAACAGCGGCACGCCGCCGCCGCCTGCGCACCCCACGCCCGAACACCCTCCGCAATCCGATTTGGGGGCAGGGATCCGGTCGGGAAGGCTGGAGGATAAGGAAGCGATCGAGCAGGTGCTGGGGAGGGAGCGCGAGGACGTGGGGGGGAAGACGGGGGGGAGAATTGCCACGAGCCCACGACCCTGAGAAAGCAACGGGGAGGAGCGTTTGTTTCCGCGTAGGAGAGGAGTGGGGTAATAAATGAAGAATTCTTTTCTCATAAACAAAACGGTAATAAATGCAAAAGTTAGCTAATCGGAGGTTAAAAACACAAAAGCCGGAAATTAACCAATCAAGGTACATTTTTCACTTTCCACCTCCCCTTCACTTTTTCTTGATTGCCCCTTGTCCAACGGTGTGCTAATGAAATCATTCGTGATTTCCCTTTTTTTTCTCTTTCAAGAAGCATGGGTAAATTGCTGCTCGCTGCGATCGGTTACCATGGAGATTGATTAAGCGAGTGTGATGAGTGATTAGAGGAACGCCGTCGAAGCAACGGCACGGCACGGCGCCCCAGCAGAAGCTGCGACCACCCCACCTACTGCCATTGTACCGCTGTGTTGCTGTTGGGGAGAAAGGAGAGCCTAATGTCAATGACAAGCACTCCATTGCCAACCGATTTTCCCTTTGCCCCAGTGAGTTCTTCACTCCATTTACAGCCTCTTCACTTTTAAAGATGAACCTCTTTTCTGTTTCTACATTTTAGAATTTAGATTACTTCCCATGCCGCTAAAAATTAGCAATGTGACCTCAACCTTTGGCTGCACTGTCTGTGATGCTGATGCTTACCACCTTGTATTCATCAGATTTGGGTTTGGATATGTAAAATTCAGTTTCTATAACTGGATCTGTCGCAGCGATAAAGAACCCATTGGATTGAACACAAATCTCAATCAAGTAGTACAATTTTCTGACGAATTGTCAAAAGAGTGCTCGACTTTTTCTAGCACACTAAACGACCTTACCCAATTCTCAATGATAGCCAGATAATATCACCACACCCAACCTAGTGACCTTACACGATTAAGTCTCCAGAGTAGCCTTTCCCTTATGCTCTAGCACCAAATCTGCACTAGCGTCCACAAGCACACGACTTGCGTGCAAACCTAGCAAGTGAATATCTTCGCAAGCCGTTGCCGCGTCACCACCACCAGGCCACACTACAACATACCGGGAAGGGGAATGCTTGCCGCGATTGGGCTCGAAAGCAGCCGTCACCACTCGAAATCCCCCCTGCAGCCTGCACCGGCGCAAACGGCGCTTGCTTTGCTTGCTCTTCTGACGATCTGATCCAGGTGCATAAAGTGAAAGGGAAAAACAGAAAGCAGCAGAGGATTGTACGCACCTCGTCAGCGGGCGAGAGTGCGAAGCAGTTGTGATTGGAGGGGACTGGGACGATGGACAGTTCAGACCAGCTAGAAAGAGCAGCAGCTGCAAGATGTCAATGGAAAGTTACATGAACCCCACGAGAGCCGGTGGTGGCCAGGAGTGGACGGAGAGGCAGCAGGGGCAAAGAGATTGGGTAACTGGTTAGGTGCAGAGTCATCATCTAGAGATTCACTCCTGTTGCCAACAACGATGTTTAGATTAGCAGAATCATCAGTGGATTCATTGGCTTATAGAGGTAACAAGGTATATGCATGGTCTTGCTTTGCTTAGACAGATTTCATAGCCTGAAGGCTGTATTGTAATGACTTCATCCAACAAGATGTGCATGACCTTGCTTGCTGATCCCATCGCTTGTGGGTTTAGTGCCTTCACTGATTGGATGAGGGCTCCAGCAGGCAGTATGCAACGCGCATTGCCTGCAGGATAACAGTTTCAGGAGTGGAAGAAGCAGACTGCAGCCAAAGTGGAGCTCCTGGCTGTACACGAAAAAAAGAGCAGGGTATCTCAGGTATAAAGGCAACGCGTCAGATAGAAATGATTCATACATCACCTTACTGGCTGCTGTATAATGATGACGTCTAACACACATCAGCATGAACGCTAGTATCATGTATTCAAGAGCGCCCGACACCTTGGCTCATTATCATCAATGTTACAGACTGAGAGGCATCTACATAAGGAGGTCAATAAATCAGGAAAGAATAGTGAAACTAGTTATGGCATGTCGTTGATATAACTACTTGAATGCAGAAGCTATACCTATTTTTCCTTCAAAAAACATCATGTTGCTCTGAAAATCACTACCATTGAGTTCATAACAGCAGTATCAGAGAGGATAAACTTCACCTTTGGAGAACCACCTTACAGAAATCTCTCAAATGCGAGCAGTCTGTAACGGGATCCTTTGATAGTTTATGCTCTGTGTATCTGAAGATTAAACAGGCATGGTACAATTTAAAGCCATAATTAGGAGGATTTGATAGCATATCTGGATGGCTTCATTGTGTCCAACGGAACCATGTAACTGGGACCATCTCCTGCAAAAAATGGAAATGTAACTGGGACCATTACATTAGCAAATGGCAAGTAAAGGTGGCGAGGTTTCAGGAGAGAATCTGAAGAACTCTTATCACAATCTGCAAGAAGAGATGGCCATTGTCCAGGATATTTAAAAACCAACTGATTATAAGAATTTTCTAGCTTCCAATCAATAAATCAAACAATAAACTGAAGCATGATTGCAGCAACTGGGATGGAGTTATCTGACATTAGTTTAGTTACCACTTTTACCCACACTTTCTTCCCATCGCAAAGGGGGGAATAAACTAATAGCTTCTTGACTGTCAGGGGTAACTCGACCCCCCCCCCCCCTCCCCACCACCACCACCACCAAAAGAAGAGGATGATGTTATATAAATGGAATGAAGTGAGACTAGGTTTATTCAACGCAAGAAGGTTGTTCAAAATGTAAACATTATCTACTTAAACATGTCTTTCTTTAATACATCTTACTAGATTTCTAGGACGTCTTCCCTCTTTTCAAAAAATAAAGATTGCAGGAGTTATGACTATGGTTACTGGGTACCCACGCAATCATTAGCATAGCATCTAAAACATTGTTATGTGATATCATGAACAACCTAGATAGGCAATAATGGAGACCCGAAGCCTTTTGCTATTCCAACAAACTAGTGCATGTGGGTATGTGTACTTAGTTTCTTTTCAAGAACAGTGACGCGTGAGAACCTTACCAGTTAATCAGTATAGTCTTGTATGTTGACACTTGAAGAAACCTCTTACCCAACCTTTACCGAACACTGACAGGGCAAATCGTTAGTTATTAGTAAAATGCAACAGGTCGCCATCGCTTGGAAATAGCTACATTGAAAGCAAAATCTTTGCAAAGACCACCATCCTACATGCCTGTCATAGTCCATAATCTTTGATTACCTGCCCTATCATAAAGCAAACTTTTGTATACCACTTATACTCTTGAATCCCATGACAGCCTGAAAGACATCAAAGTTACTAGCGTTAGGAATAAGTTATAAACAGCAAAAAGGGGCAGCTGTGGGACACTTCAACTTGATGAGTAGTAAGCTCGATAGTTTGTACACTCGAGACATGATAATGGTCACTGACATGACTAAGTGATACGGGCCTCATGCCATGATTCAACAGAGAGAAAGGCACCCAAGCACTTAATATTCAACTGCTATTATGCTACTACTGGATTTGATAAGGAGATCGGCCCACTCTCCAATCAGTCCCCTCGTAGGAAATGGAATTTCACACCTCCCTGCAAATTGCCGCTCCCCCGTGCTCACTCTTCGCTAGTCTGAACAAACTGCTGCAATTGACATCAGCATTCAGCAGCGGAACATAACGGAGCGAATCCGAAAGCAATGGCGCCAAATCAGCCTACATGGTGGAACCCAAAATCACCTACACTGCACGGTGGAATGGAACCCCAGATCAACCGCCATGGCGCCATCAAGCGAGCGAATTCAATTCAACATCACCCCTAACCCTGAATCCAGCGTGACCAACTACACGACCCCCCAAGCCGAATCAACTAACGCACCGGCGTCTCACGGGCTCACCTGAACCCTCCCCGCGGCCGCAGAGTCCTCGTCGGACTAGCTAGTACCCCGCGCCGAGGAGGGCGAACCGGCGAAGTCGCCGATGCGGTGGCGCATCCTCCTCCTGGCCACCCAGAACGCCGCCTTTGCGCGCGTTTGGCGCTTTAGCGGCCTGTGCGGCCCATTTACGGCGGTAGCTGCGACGACATGGGTGATGGGCTTGGTTGAGGATGAGTGGTGGGCTTGCATCTCGGCCTGCTATCCTGGACAGGCAGCCGGACCGCGGACCGGAAAACCTATCCGGAACTTCCGGAAGGTAGGAAGGTATTGATTCCACTATTTGAGATTCGTGCGAGTAATGAGCTCTATCATATCTACATCAAACCTAAATTCTAGCTCCCTTCGTTCCCTCCCCTACCTGCACCACCACCCCACGTGGGCCCCGCCACCGCCGCCCCCGCGCGGGCCCCACCGCGGCCGGCCGCCGGAGCTGGAGAAGAAGGTTGGATTCAACTTTTTTTGAAAAAATGTTGGTGCAACTTTTTTTAAAAAAATATTGGATTCAACTTTTTCTAAAGAAATGTTGGCTCAACTTTTTCTAAAGAAATGTTGGCTCAATTTTTTTCGAATAAATGTTGGTTCAACTTTTTCAAAGAAATGTTGGTCCAACTTTTTTGAAAAAGTGTTGGACAATATTTTTTATCCAACATTTTTTCAGTGGAACATCATCAAATGGGAGGATTGGGAAAGAAGGTGAGGAAGAAGAAGATAAGGTTGAGATGGATCTTGGTGGGTTGGAAGTTTCAACTCCTGCCCATCTTCCACAAGATAGATAGGAGCCCCCGGACACACCCTCCAACGTGGCCTGTGTGGCCCATTTACGGTGGTGGCTGCTACATGGGTGGGCATGGGTGGGTTGGTTTGTTGAGATGAATGATAGCTTGCATCTTGGTCTGCTATGAACAAGTCCTGGACAAGCGGCCCGCAGTGGACGATACACCCTCCAACCAACCCTACCTATTACCCGTCTAAGATATCCAGGGCAACGCTGCTGCTCTACACGTGGAGACGGCTGCCCATCGCCACGGCGGTGCTCAGCTGCTCGATGCGTCGGCAAGGGGTTAGCCCACCGCACATGGCGATACCAGCCACCAAATCGGTGGGTAAGGAAGGGCCCAAATGGAGAAAGCGGAGACCTAGGTTTCTCCTAGGGTTTGACGACTTCGCTGCGGCGACTTCGGCGACGATCATCGCCGACGAAGGTTCTGGTCCTGACCCTGCACCGCATCTCCTGCTTGTCTTCCTGCTCTGGCTGAACAAGGGGCTAACTGGCTCAGCTACCCGGCCTAAGCAGGACAACAGTTCTCGAAGTTTGTGGGTGTGTGCAGATTGGTTTTCTTCCCCAAGCTCAAGTTGTTTGTGATGGTGGCAGCAACAAGGGCCAAGCAAGGTGCTTTTGTTGTGAATGAACTCCTCCAGTGAGGAGCGCCACCAGTCCCAATGAGTTGTCTTAGTTGGAACTGCCGCAGAATTGGCAATGCCACGACAATTAAGGAACTTCTGATGTTGCTCCATCGATGGTTGGTGTTCTTGAGACTCAGGTGCACAAGACATGGGTGGAAGGACTGAAGCATACTCTTGATTTTGATAATTCCTTTGCTGTTAGTAGTTCGGGCCGCAGTGGCGGATTAGGTATTTTTGGAATAATAATATAAGTGTGACTTTGCTACCTTACTCTTAGTACCACATTGATGCATTAGTCCAGGAAGGGGATGGTGAGCTGTGGCGCTTGACTTGTGTTTACGGGGAGGCACAAACATACGAGAGGCACAAGATGTGGGATATGTTGAAACATATCAAGTCATCATCGCACCTCCCATGGTTGTATATTGGTGATTTCAATGAAGTATTACATCGAACGGAACACGTGGGCGTACGGGAGAGAAGCCATGCTCAAATTGCCGGATTCTGTGAGATGGTGGATGTATTAGGCCTAAATGACTTAGGTTATGAAGGTCATAGTTGGACGTATAAAAAGAAGGTAGCTGGGGGCTCCTGTTGCCGGGTGCGCCTGGATCACGCTCTGGCAACCCCGGACTGGAGCGTGCATTTCCCTTTGGCGAAGTGCAAGCATTTGTCAGTGGCCACCTCGGATCATGTGCCGATCTTGCTGAGCTGGAGTCGGAGGAGCCACGGCCTCGAGAAAAGAAACGATTCAAATATGAAGTTATGTGGGAATCCCATGTTGAGTTCTCTAACTCTCTGCTTGAATCATGGCAGAAGGAGAATGAGGCAACGACCTTGCAGGAATTACAGAGCAAACTGAAGAAAGTTTCTAGCCACCTTGTGAGGTGGGACAGGAACACATTTGGGCATGTACGCGGGGAGTTGCGTAGGCTGAAACAAGAGCTAGAGCGGCTACAGTCTGACCCACAGAGAACGGGTCCAACTCATGTGGAGCTTAAGATCAAGGAGAAAATTTTGGAACTAAACTATAGAGAGAAATAATGTGGAGGCAATGTTCCAAAATTATGTGGCTTTCTGCAGGTGATAGAAATTCTAGGTTTTTTCATATTCGAGCTAGCAGAAGGAGGAGGAGAAATAGGATCGCAAGGTTGAAAAAATCGGATGGACAGGTGATAGAAAATGTCTAAGGGATGAGCGATCTAGCAACTAGCTTCCACAAGGAGTTGTATACTTCTGAGGAGACCAGTAATATGGAGGCAGTGTTGAGTATAGTCCCAACGAAGGTTACTACAATAATGAACAACAGCTTACTTGTAGCCTTTTCAGAGAAGGAAGTCAGAGAAGTTTTATTTCAGATGTTTCTGACAAAGTCCCCGGGGCCTAACAGTTTTTCGGCACACTTCTTCCAGAGGTATTCCCGGGTCCTAACAGTTTTTCGGCACACTTCTTCCAGAGGTATTGGGACATATGTGGAACTGAAGTTACCTCAATAGTGTTGAGGATTTTGAGAGGGGAGGAGGACGCTACATCAATAAACGATACTTTTATTGTTCTAATGTTCAAGGTGGCAGATCCAGAGGAGTTGGGTCAGTTTAGGCCTATAAGCCTTTGTAACGTTCTCTATAAGATCGTCTTGAAAGTTGTTGCAAACAGGCTGAAGCAAATTTTGCCTGAGGTTATATCAGAAGAGCAGCCTACATTTGTGCCTGGGCGTCTTATTAAAATGTAACGCCCGTAAAACTCTACCAAATTAAATCACTCACTAAAAATGCATTCCAAAATTTTCCGACCGCTGAGCCCCATAAAATCTCTTCCTCTCCGTCGGATTCGCCGTCCCGGCCCCGGCGTCGTCGACCCTCTTTATCCGTTCCCCGTATTTTTCGCCGCGTGCCGTCAAATCCCGCAACTTTCGCCGAACTGCCCCTCCCTTTTTCCTCCTCTTTTTCCTTCTTCTTTTTCCCCTCTCTCTCCTCTCTTTCCCTTCTTTTTCCTTCCTCTTTTCTCCCTCTCTCTCTCCTTCCTGCTGCCGCCCCTTTTCCTTTGGCGCCTGGCCGCCTGCCACCAGGACGCCGCGCACGCGCGCCGGGCCGCGCGACTGGGCGCGCCCGCGCGACTGGGCGCGCCCGCGCGACTGGCCGCGCTCACCCGCGTGCCAGGCCGCGCCCGCCCGCGCGCTTGGCCGCCCCGCACCCGCTCGCCGCCTGCCGCCCGCACGCCCGCGCGCCCGCGTTCCGCCCCCGCGCACGTCGGCACCCCCGACCCGCGCCGCGCCACCCGCCACCCGCCGCCTGCGCTGGCCCCACGCCACGGGCGCCTGCTCGCCCTCGCGCACGCCCGAGCCGGGTCAACCGCGCCACGCCGCCCGCTCCGCGCCAAGCCGCCATCCCGTCGCCGCTCCTGTGGCCGGCCCGCCCGCTGGTCACCGCACGCCGCCCCCTCCCAGCGCGCCTCCCCACGCCGATCGCCGCCCGTGTACCCTCGTCGACCGAGCCGCGCCCACCACCACGCCATCCACGAGCTCCACTACTCCGGCACGCCACCGGCCGGAGGACTGACGCCATCATTGCCCGGCCGCACACCGCCCCTCCCATCGCCTATAAAAGAGAGCCAAGGCCGGCCATCCTCATCACTACCTCACCGTGCCCCAGCTCACCGCCCCACTCACCGCCCCTGCGCCACCCGCCGCCGCCGCCAGGAGCTCGGCCGCCTCCCTGTCGCTCCAGCCACAAATTGCCCGAGGTGACTCCTCAAATGGGTTGCTCATCCTCTCCTCACCCTTCCCCATCACTCGGTCTCACCGCCGGCAGGCCAAGCCGGCCGGTCCACCGCCGGCCGTGCGCCCCCCCCCCCCCCTTTCCTCTTTTCTGAAGCAAAGGAAAGAAGAAGGAAGAAGGGGCTTGATTTTCGATCTACCCCTCTGTTTCCTTTTAATTACAATCCGATCCCTCCACCTCTCTCCGGGGATTCTCACAACTAAGCCATTCCACTTTTTAGAATATTTACACATAGGTCCTCGGTTTTCACAATTCAGTCCTAAACCCTGTTTTAAAGCCCCTAATACCCCTTTAACCCGTCATTTCATGCGTCAAACTTTCTCCGATCGATCCCAAATTCGACCACGGTCTCCTCTCATATATTTCCGCCGAGGCATATCCAAATTTCATGAAAATACCCTTCCTACCTATTTTCCGTTCACAATTCCTGTTCGGAGCTCAACAGGTAAAGTCTTTTTCCTTTTTATTTATTGTGTGCTCGTTTGTGTGTGCCGTAGATCGCGGAACACTTGAGGAGGATCACGAGGAGGAGTTCGACCGCGAGCCCGAGCCCGAGGACTAGTACCGCGAGCAGGAGCTCCCGGAAGGCTTTGAGAACGGCAAGTCCAACCTGATCCTTTGATGCATATTTAATACCCAGTTTTTCAAACACAACCTATTGGCCTATTTTATAAAATGCATATTGTTTTATTGCAAGACATGGTTGGATAGCCACCCCTTGATTGTTATGATTATTCCTTGTGGTCCTATATTTATCTCTAAATATGAGTTGCTGTGTTTAGATGATAAACACTGCTAGAATGCTTAGGAACCCGTTACTCAAATTCAATCATGACTACACTTGTTTATTTGGAAAATAAATGTGTGAGTGTGTTCAACTGAGGAGTTGGGTTTCGGGTGTAAAGAGAAATGGTGCATGGATGAGATGGATGAGCGTTTCTTGTGTGGAATGCTGGATTGTTGAGCTCGTACCTTAGTGGTTGAGCAGAGTTGGGAGATATCCATCTTGTCGTAGCTAAGGACCGAGTTGATGTGTCATCTTGCCTAATTCCACCATCGGGCAACCACTCGACCATTGTATGGGCAACGGCTTAGCATAAACCCCACTAGCTAAACTGCTAGGCTACAGGTGTGCTGGTGAGCGACGGGAGCCCATGGAAAAGGACTAAGCTCTTGGTGACTTAGGTCCCGGTTTCGGCCTCGTGGATGGGTTGCTAACCCCTTGGGTGCTTCCGTGTTGACTAGTCAGTGTTGGCTAAGGTGGGTAATGGCTTTGTTAGGATCCGCACCATCACTAAGGTGATCGTGATGCGGTACCCTACTTGTGGAAAAAGTGTACAACCTCTGCAGAGTTAAAACCTATCCGGGTAGCCGTGTCCACGGCATTGGACGAGTTACGGCTTGGTCACACGACTAGCATTTGGAGATGGTTGGTTTTTATGGTGTGTGTTGGATTTTGGAAATGTCCGGCAGTTGTGCCGTGCGCTACGGCGGACGGGGAGTCCGGTAGCGATAAAACTTGGATCCTTTGTGTAGGATCAACCCCACTTAATGTTTCGGTTACTAAAGAAAAATGCATTGTGAAAATTCTTTGAAATAAAACCCTACATGTGTCAAAAATCTAGCTTTATTGCAAATCCACCTTAACCATATCCTTGTTGAATCCTAAGCATATTTTTGCTGTATCCCCCTCCGTGGATGGGGTTGAACTTGTTGAGTACTTTTTGTACTCACCCCTGTTTTGTTGCTTCAGAGGAGGATCCGGACTTCGTCGCCGAGGACTTCGAGTAGGAGGTTGCGTCTGCACCCAACGTTGCCTGCGGTGTTGGCCCTTTTGCAGGATGCTTCCGCTGACGCATAGTTCCGATTGCAGCCCGGAGTCCGACTGGACTGCAACTTGGATTTGTATTGTCATCGCTTTAGTTTTCCTTTGGGTGTGGCTTGCCCGCCCGCTCCTTCGGGAGTTGTACGGTTTCTGAACTATCTGTTGAATAAATGTGTTATCAGCCTCCTGGGACTGATAGTTGGATCACATTTAGTCTCTACTTATGTGGGGACGCTTCATAAAAGCAACATAATCTCGGCATATGAATGTCTGCATTTTATGAAGCGGAAAAGGCCTCGTGAATCGAGATATTGTGCTCTGAAGTTGGACATGAGGAAAACTTATGACCGAGTTGAGTGGGACTATCTGCGAGCCATCATGTTTTGATTGGGCTTCCACCAATATTGGGTTGAGATAGTGATGCGCCTGGTAACTACTATCTCCTTTTCAGTTCTTTTTAACGGTGATAGACTTGACAATTTTAAACCGTCGAGGGGTATCCGACAAGCAGATCCTATCTCTACCTATCTGTTTATGTTGGCAGCAGAGGGTCTTTCGTGCCTACTAAAAGCTTGAAATCAGTCATCCGTACTCAATGAGATTAAAGTGGCACCGTCGGCTCCGGTGGTGTCTCACTTACTCTTCCCAGATGACAGCCTGCTATTTTTCAGAGCTAAAAGGGAAAGTGCAAAGGAGATCAAGGAGGTTCTCCACGTTTACTGTCAAGCTTCTGGACAGAGGATTAATGTGGACAAGTCCTCAATTCATTTTGCGAAGGCCTGCAGACAGTCTCTTTGGGAGGTGATCAAGTGAGTACTTGATGTCCATAATGAATCTCTGAGTGAAAAATACCTAGGCATACCGATAGACGTGGGTGTTTCCACTAATGGGGCATTAAAGATCGTGTGTGAAAAAAGATCCAGGGCTGGCTGGAGTAGTGCTTATCATCGGGTGGCATGGAAGTATTTATTAAATCAGTTGCGCGGGCTATACCTACTTATTCGATGTGCTGCTTTAAGCTCCCTAGAGGTTTATGCCATCACATCAATGATTTATTGAGGAACTTCTGGTGGGGTAGCAAGGATGCAAAAAGGAGAACGTGTTGGGTCGCTTGGGATGAGATGATCAAACCAAAGTGCATGGGCAGCCTGGGCTTCAGGGATATTAAGCTGTTTAATCTTGCGTTACTGGCGGAACAAGCATGGCGCATCCTCATGGATGAGAGCTTGTTAAGTGCACAAATTTTTAAAAGAAGTTTACTTCCCAAATGTGGATTTCTTATATGCTAATCTGTGGTCTTCTCACTCTCGAATATGGCGATTCATACTTGATGGCAGGGAAGTTCTGGAGCGGGGATTAATTAGGAGGATCGGAACTGGAGAATCAACACATATATGGAATATGAATTGGATTCTGGGAGCAAATTATCTTCGTCCCATTAGGATGGACTTGACAGATCCTCCGCAGATGGTTAGCAAGGTGATAGATCACACGACGACCTCATGGGACGTACAAAAGTTTCATGCTGTTTTCTGTCCGTCTGATGTTAACGCGATTCTGAATATACCTCTCTGTACTCGGAAACAAGGGGATTTTTGGGCATGGCACCATGAAAAGAGGGGTTTTTTCTCAGTTCGTTCAGCTTACAGGATGTTAGTTGTAAACAAAGAACGAGCTATAGCGTATCTAGAGAATATTGCTGGGAGATCAGATTTAAGGTCTGAGGAAAATAAATGGAAGTCGCTATGGCAGGTTAAGGTACCATCGAAGATACATGTGTTCTTGTGGAGGCTTGCTCATCACTCCTTGCCGTCTCGTGATGTACTGCACCATAGGAATATGGCTACTCGAAGCACCTGTTTGATCTGTGGTATGCCTGATTCTCGGTCCACTTTTGTTGGTGCTTTGATGACTTGTCTTGACGAAAAAGATGAAGAAATGGTATTACTGTTTGCTTCTATTCTCAACTTGTGAATTTACACGGCGTTCAACATTTTAGTAATGAGCTATTATCTCTATTTTTATTTCACAGTATGAAGATGATTCCACAATAATTGATGAATGATGAACTCATCAAGCGAAGATGAATTCCCCAAGTTGCCTACCTATTTGATCCAAAAAAACTCTTATTCGTAGTAATGTTCATGTTCTGTTATTTGTCCACAGTTTGGACTGTAATATGTGAATTGTACTGAACATGGGTTGTTTCTACCTTTGTACTGAACTTGTGAACTATTCTGTTATTCTCCAGTTCTACCTTTGTGGTGTTGCTTTTTTTTTGAATAATCTCTAAACTTGTGAACTGTTCTGTTATTCTCCAGTTTTGTTATTTACTTGTTATTCTCCAGTCCTTGTTAATTTATTGCAATATTCTCGGGTTTCGGTTAATCCATCGGGTTTCGGGTGTCCGCGGGTTTCGATTTCGGCGATGGATTTTCACCCGAATTGGTGTTCGGGGTGGATTCGGGTTTTAGGTTTGGGTTTCAGTTTTGGGTGCCCAGACACTCCACCTGATCCGGACCCGCCCTGTTACCATCCCTAGGAAGCACTCATTGATAGAGTGCAATATGGCGAAATGCGTATAGGCTCTGGAACATGAGGAAATTACACAGCTGATAAGTGAAACTCAGGAGACTGAGCCTAGGGGATTGTTAGTTGCTATTATCAGCTCGCTAAAATATGAGGATCTGACGAGGATGGTGGTCACTCTTTGGGCCATCTGGTATGCTCGCAGGAAGGCGATCCACGAGAGCTCTTTTCAGAGTCCTTTATCTACTCACTGTTTTGTGAATAATTTTATAGCTGACCTAGAGATGATCAAGATGGTGCAGGCAGCGTCGGTGAGACGTACCCAAGGTGTCCCACCTCGGTGGATCCCTCCACCACCGGGCCTTGTTAAAATCAATGTTGATGCAGCCACTTCGAAGAATTCATGTAAGGCAGTGGCGGCTGCCATTGCAAGGGACGTTGCAGGAAACTTTCTAGGAGCATCTGCGCTGGTGATTCATGGACTCTCAGATGCAGAGATCATCGAGGCTATTGCGTGTAGGGAAGGCCTGGCGTTGGCGAGTGACCTCATGATTCAACACTTCAGGCTAGCCTCGGACAATGTTAATGTGATCAGAGGAATCAAGGAGGGAGAAATGGCCGCTCATGGCCATATCATCAGGGAGATAAAGGCTACAACAGCGCAGTTTGGTACTGCTGATTTTATTCATAAAGACAGGCGCTCCAATGTGGATGCTCATACCATCGCAAGGAGTGCAATTTATGCTAAGTTTGGTAGGCAAGTTTGCCTGTTAAATCCGTCTCAAGGAGTTTGTAACTCTTATAACTCTATTGATGAATAAAGAGTTATGCTCCACTAAAAAACCTATTGCCCGTCTTGATCCCCCAAGCCCTCTCGTACACGCCGCCTCCTTAACCCCAGAGCTTCCCCGCGGTCGCCGTTCGTTCCACTGTCCGGCGACCGCAGTTGGTCCGCACGGCACCGTTGCAGTTCGCAACTTCTTCACTCATCGCTGGATCCACCATCCCCAACTGCCTCCCTCTACCCCAACCTACCACGCCGATGTTATCTTGTCGCCGGAACGATGACTCGCTGCCGGAGAATAATAAGACCCTGCCTGCTTCAGGCAGCATGCTGGTCCAAAGGTTAGAAATTCGGTCACTTTCTTGTAGCTTTGTCACTTGAGTTTTGTAATATCAATCATGCAAAAAGTTAATCCTTTGTTCCTTGTGTTACTAGAATATCGACATTGCGCAATAATTCATTCTCTTAGGGTGTGTTTGGATGGAGGGACAAGTGGGATGGGATAGGATTATCCCCTTTTTTGAGGGATGAGATGATCCCACTTGGTGTTTGGTTGGAGGGATGGGGGCGTCCTAATTTTGTTGTTTGATTGGAGGGACGAGGACAGATGAAATAAATGGTATTTGTATTTCGTTAGCCGTAGGGCCCACTGTCAGCCGATGCACACCAACCGTCTGTGCATGCCGTCCGTGCAAAAAAATAGAGGACCTCCATGCCCGGCCTGCTTTGCCGCCGCCGACGCACTATCCGCCGCCCGTCTCCGCCCGCCCGCCGCCCGCCTACGCCCCGCTGCCTTAGCTCCGCCCTGGAGTGGAGATGGGAGGACGACAGGGGGTAAGAGGTGGGGAGGGCCTGGCTGGTGATGGAGGATTTGGTGCTAGCTCTGCTCCGAGTCTAGCGATGGAGTTGTCTACCTCCGGCAGGGGGCGGGCGCGCGGGTGCTAGCGCAGGGAGGAGGAGTAGGCGAGCGCCGCCGGCGGGAAGGGGTGTAGCCTGCACGGGGGAGGAGCAGGCGGACGCCACCATCGCGAGGGGCTACACCCTACACGCAGGAGGAGAAGGGAGACGGGAGGACGGCGTGGGGCAAGAGATGGGGGGCGAGGAGATGGAGGGAGAAGCCGTGCACGGGGGACGGATCAGTCCGACCTTTTTTGAGGGATGGATCCATCCCACTTTTTCGAGAAATATTCCACTTTGATGCCGTCCTTGTCCCACCTGACTTCCAACCAAATATATGTAAAAGTGGGATGACCCCATCCTGTCCCTCCGTCCAAACATACCCTTAGAGAGAGGGAGGGGAGCTAGCTAGACCTGGCAATTGAGACCCAGGTCCTGCCTCTCTGTTAGAGTCTGTTGGAGGGAGGGGAACTTGGTAATCAAGATGAGCGCTGGTTTGTGAATATGATAATCCACAACTACATTGGCTCTCGCCCTTGCTTCAGTCTACACCGCATCAACCCCTGGAGGTGCTTCTACCCAACAAAACAACATGCATTGGCTGCTGCTGCTGCTTCAAATAAAAGGGCAATCATGGAATACGCTCGGCTGTCTCGCGCAGCCATGTCCTTCTATAAACCTTGTCCACCGGATGACCTCGGCGACATCAACCTCATGTCTCTGGGCCACAACAGCAACGAGTCATCTCTATGGACTAGGATGGCAACACCCTCCTCTATGAATCTTCCTCCCGTGCTATCCGTGTAATGCCTGTGCCGCACGAGCCCAAGCTAGCACCGATTTCCCTCGTTGTTGGAGATAGCCTCTACCTTCTCAATAGCAACCCCGGCCTGCAGGAAGAGCATCCCATAGAGGCCCTCATCTACCCTGGAAGCAGCCGCTTCGAGGATAATTGGTATTGGCGCTCTCTCCCTCCGCCTCCCTTTGCATTATTTGACTGCTACAAACATGAGAGGAGGTGGAGGATGAGGAGGACAAGAGCTCCTGGAACCGCTATGTTTTTGAAGCCTGCACGGTGGTAGATGATTCACAAATCTAGATATCCACCGTGGGTGGTGGCACCAACTTCGACACAACAAACAGCGTGCGGAGCAACACTATTACAAAAACGGCTTCCAGGGGCAGTTGAAATGGCATTGCAGGAGCGGGCGCGCCACCTGCTCCTAGCTTTCGCAGCTACAAATAGCTGTTTGTAGGAGCGGGTAAAAGGCCCGGCCCTGGAAATGTCATTCCCGCCAAAATACTCAGCGATTGAAATTTGAATTTGCCGAAACTGTTTCCTGCCAGTTTTTAAAACTTTTGGTTCCCGCTAATTTCACTCTAACAGTCTAGTGTGAGACCAAATTGAAGAAACTATAGTGATTGACATAGAATATATGTTATGAAATAATAATAAGGAAATAGAACCATATATATACATCATTAGAGTGCACATTGACAACATGTTTTTCTGCCACTCACGAAGGCTAGTCTTGATGGTACTCTTGATTCTCCCACTCACGGAGGCTAACTTATTTATCTTCTTGTGCTAATTCGTGTTCTGAGTAATAATAGGTACCCATCGGGTTTACCACTTCACGCAAAATGAAATGACATAAATCAGCGCCTATATTTAGAAGTTGTTACTCATGGAGACGCGAACTGTGTAGTCGAGGTGTAATCTGCAATTAAAATCCATGAAAAAATGAAGCAAGTGTTAGATAGGTGGAAAAGAATGCAATGTACA
The DNA here is from genome assembly GCF_005286985.2 of Setaria viridis. Classification (NCBI taxonomy): domain Eukaryota; kingdom Viridiplantae; phylum Streptophyta; class Magnoliopsida; order Poales; family Poaceae; genus Setaria; species Setaria viridis. The sequence continues at coordinate 39,647,200 of NC_048263.2, read as the reverse complement.
TATATATACATCCCTATATATGAAAGGTAGCCCCTTACACGTTTGGGATCACTTGTGTATCTCCCGAGCATCCTGATGTGCTCGCACACGTAATACCCGAAGTGTACAGAACCAGATGGTTGCTTGTGGTATGAAAAGTTTGTGTGTACAACCATTTCTTTCGGTAATGAGAAGTTAGTTTATATGGAATCCCTATTTTGAAAAAATGAGAAGTTAGTTTATATGTAATTTTTGGGGGGAACAATTTACACAATGTAAGTGTACACAAGAAATTCACTAACTTTTATTGGATGAATATGAATTCTTTGTAGGTGTTCTGGTCATAATCCAATGAGTCAAATACGATCACAACTCTGTTCTTTGGCTGTATCATAAAAGCAATCTAGTGATCCCTGCAAAAATATTATATAAGGTTTTTTCAGACGTGAAGGAGCAAGTGTATATATTATAACAAATGGTAGAAATTTAGACTCACTGGAAGTTGTAGGACGCCCATACATAATGCCTATCTTACCACTTAAGTGTCATATACACTATGTAGGCTGAAACCCTCCTGATAGCTTTTTTATGTTGTCGTACTTATTTTCTTTTGTCCTTCTTTGTCTTGTACTTAGCTAGCTTGTCATAGTTGTCTCCCCATTGTCTTGGGAAGTTCTGCCTAATTTCGCAAATAGCATAAGGATCAAGATATCCGGCCTTCTTCTTTACAACATGCACGTCATTTTCTTGCATCCTGTATAATGTATCGCAATTAATTAGTTATGTATAGTACATGTGTAGACCATAGCATATATACAAGATATTAGCATCAATGAAGCACTTACATGCACCACAATCTGACGAGCTGTAACTCTAGCTTTGAGAGGTGGAACACATCATGGATGTCTCGAAAAACGAAGAAGATTTTGCTAGAATCCTCATTGAATGAAGGTTCGAACACATCCGGTGAGTACCATGCCGATATGGTTCTGCGCCCAAGTCTACATGCCCTCGTGTACCAATTGTGCATCCTTTGCATTTCACATGGAATCCCAGCGATTGCCCAGTCGAGTAGTAATGGTTTTACATACTTAAATTTTCGAGGATAATCCGGTAAATTTGGTATGTCATCGACTCCAACGACCAAGTTGTACTCTGTGTCCGTGCGGGCATTCGAATATCCCAGTCGTTGGATGTCTTGCATCTTGTTCGTTGTCTTGGCTGCTTTGTTGCTTGCGTGCCATCTTGCTTCAATGTCTGATCATTCCTTCTCGTAAGCCCGTATGACTCGAGGCACTAATTGCGGGTCCACCTGTTGTTGTTGTGGCTTCTCTGGTGGGTCCACTTGTTTTTGTTGTGGCTCCTCTGGCAGGTCCACATGTTGTTGTTGTGGCTCCTCTGGCAGGTCCACATGTTGTTGTGGTGATGCTTGAGCAGATGGTGGATGGTTTTCCGGCTAGTCCACCGACTCTGATGCTGCAGCCGGTGGTGTGGCCACCCGTTGTTCTTCTGATACTGCAATCGTTGGTGTGGCCACCTGTTGTTCTTCTGATGCTGCAGCCGGTGATGCTGGACTCGGCGGTGTCGAGTCCACTAGTGCATGCTCAGAAGGAATCGAAGATAGTATGATATCTCCTTTATGCCATAGTATGGTATTGCCGATGCTTTGTCCAAGGCAATGGACACTTTTCGCATTGGGAATGTCTCTCTCGTGATCACCTTAGTTTGAATTAATTTCAAGCACTGTTATGCATGCATAATAGTGCGGGATAGGTTTTCCCTCAAACAAACCGCCAACTGGAATCGCAAGGCCCTTGGCAACCTCCTTTGTATTGCCAGCTCTGCCAACCGGAACGTGCAACGAGCAAGGACTACTGATGCATATAGAATCTATCGGATATGGTCATGTTATCGTAGAGCCGACACTGCTCGGAGCATAAACTTGTGTATTCGCTTGGTCCAATAGCAGATGTGACATCATGACCATCGACATCTGTATATTGGCCTCACCATTTTTTTTGCTGCTCCGCAAGTGTTGTTAGCAAAAAGTCCTTAAACCTAGTTTCTAGTGCTTTCTCTGCCGCCTCTCTTAAATCCTCCTTGTAACGGGAGTGGCTCTTGTAGCTATCCCTATCCCTCTCGAATTCATCCTTGATGCTCAACTTCAAGGAAACCCCTCTGATGCCGCCTCCATGCTCTTTCATCCCAAGGGCCGAACTGAGCACATATTTATCCCTATTTGGTACGAACTCTCCTTTCCTGTGATGCTTAGAAAGATTGTATATCGTTTCTGCCACCTGATTGGTTTCGGGTGTTGAAAACGTAGGTTTACCATCTAGTATTGTAGGCTTGATTACTGCAAGCCACTGACAGCCATGCTCATCCAAGCCTTCAAAAGGGTCAGGTTGCCCTGCGGCTATTGCTGCCTCCCTATCCTGCCGCCACTTGTCGATCTTCCCTCGGTACCTACCCGGCCCAAGGTGAACTTTATGTATGTTACCCAGCGCAAGTTCTCTATTCCTCTAGCTTAGGGCTAAAGCTTCCGGAGAGGTCTTTTGTCTTACGAACTCATCCCATTGGGCTAGTGTGATGCTCCTGTATTCATTAAAGGGGGTAGGCCCTTTTTAACATACTTGTCATTCAGCTCACCCCTCCACCGGCGGAAAACTTCACCAAGTTGCTTCCTGGCATAATGCTTTACCTGCTTCCTGAGTTCTTCTGATCTAGGCAAAATAAATGTTTGTTTCAAAAGCTTCCACATCGCTTCTTTCCTCCCTTTTCAGGAACCAATAGACAATCAAAAATCGAGGGATCCAAAATCTTCTTTGTTCTAATTATTTCTCCTATTGCATTCCGAAACTTTGAACGCACCATCGAAGGCTCTATGGGCTCTCCTGTTGGGCAGAAAACATCGACTCTCCATTTGCCTTCAGGGTATTGGTTTCTTCCTCGCTCACCCTGTCTTTCTTTACTTTGACTCCCAAAAGTTGTAGTTTCAGTTTCGGGAGCCGAGCTACCACTGTCTTCAAGTTCTTCTGGAGGGTAGGGGGTCGGCGACGGCGTTTACTCCTTCCGGTGAGAGCCATCTACACGAATCATAAGGTTAAGCAAATCAAAGTCATTGCAGTTAGTACATGAAAATGTACTTTAAATATTGGGCAACAATTATATTCGGCATTACCTCACTTGGATTCGGATTGTAATCTAGATCAAAATCCAGCGTTGAACGGCCTTCTCTCGGAGGCAAAGGGTGTGGATCTGGAGGATCTTGCCCCACGCCCTCTACCCATGCCCCTGCTCCTATCTCCGATCCGTCATTATTTTCGTCCTCGGATCCTACACCAATGTTTACTTCGTCCTCTCATGACGGCATCTGGGATGCAATTTGGTCCATTTCATTTTGGGACACATCACCTTCGTTTGATGCATCCCTTTGGTGTATAAATGGTGAAAAATCCATTTACGAGTTCTACATATAAATTAAAAGATGATAAATATATAAAGAATTCCATATAGAGTTTGTATTTACTATTTCTCATGCAATATACAATTTACCATTTCACAATTTGCCACACAATTCACATGCATGCATCCCTATTGAGAATTCACATTTCCCAATATGAAATTGAATTGACATTCACAATTTCACAATTCACAATGAAAAAAAATTAAATTCAAAGGAAAAATTCAATATTTAACAATTTATCAATTTCACCATGCACTAAGTACAATTTCACATATTCACAATTTCACAATTCACTAATTGCAATTTCAAAATTTACCAATTTCATAATTTCACAATTCGCAGGTCCACTGAGTACAAAATGAAAAAAATATAAAAAAAATTAAAGAAAAGTGATGGTGTACTGGATGGAGGCAGCACGTGCGGAGAGGAGGGTCTGACCGGCGGCATGGAGAGGAGGGCCCGGCCGGCGGTGGAGCGATGCGGGGGGGGGGGAGGGGGAGGCGCCGTGGGGAGCTAGGGCGCCACGGCGGCGGTGTGCAGAGGAGGGCCCGGCCACGACGGTGGAGGCGCTGTGATGGGAGGCGCCGCGCTGCGACGGGAGGCGGCCTGTTCGGGGAGGAGAGGCAGTGGGGAGAGGGCGCCGCGGCGGCGGCCCGCAAAAGAAGGCGTCGCGGCGGCAGCCCGTGAAAGGAGGCGCCACGGGAGGAGGGGAGGAGGCGCGGCGCTGTGGCCCGACGGTGGAGGCGCTGCAGCGGCGGAGCGGGTGGGGGAGGGAAGCAGTGCTGGAGTGGGGGAGGAGGGCCGTCCCGCGGGCTTCTCCAAAAATTTGGCTAAGTTCCCGCGGGTGACGTCACCATATATAGTTGGAAGTGGGAGAGTTGAAGCATCTTCTGGGGAAGAAAAACAAGGCTGCTGTGGCTAAGAAAAATAACGTTGTTGGGGGTGGATGCAGCATGGCTGCCATTACTGCTGTTGTGACCTTGATTGTAGGTGTCATGCTTGGGATCTTTGCCTCAGGAGTAGCTAATGCTAAGTGAAGAAATGGATAGTGTAGTAGTGCTTTTATCAATGAATCTTGATTATGTTTCTGTTGTGTGGAATTTGTCATTTGGTTATGTTCAGTTGTGATCTATGAACTTCATATGTAATGTGACATGTCTTATCTGTTGTGTGGGATCTATCATTTGGTTGTGGTTATGTTGAGTTGTGACATAACTTATCTATTGGTTTATATATGATACTTATTTTTTTGAGCTACGGTTTATATTTTTGTGAGCTTGTTTCCTACCATAGACACATTCAGGAAGGCAATAAGACACTATGCCAAGTGTTCTATTGAGGACATGGCGCATTGCATCAAGGATTGTACCCATTTCTAGGGGCGGGACACGTCATCACCCGCTCCTGGAAATGGGGGCTATTTCTAGGGGTGGGTGATGGGGTTACCCGCCCCTGCAAATTGTGATTTCCAAGCGCGGGTCACCCCATCGCCTGCCCCTAATAATCGCCTCCATTTTCAAGGACGGGTCGTCCGCGACCCGCCCCTACAAATGGTTCTCCAGAAGCAGATCGTATGCTTCATTAACGATCCCATTTTGTAGGTGCGGGTGGCAATTTCGTCCGCCCTTGTAAAAAATGAGACGTCCCTGCAAATCATTTTTCTAGTAGTGCATGGCTGGGGAGTGGGCACTCCCGTTCTATGGTCGCGTCGAGTACGTTCCCGAGCACAGGCTCTGGTTTGGTTTCTCATCTCAAGGTGGGCAGTTTGCCGCCTCTGACCTTGCCGCAACATCTGCGACGAGACCACCGGTGCTGCAGAAAGTGTGGGACGAACTCACACCACCACTGCCAAAACGGTGGATCCCGGTGGAGTCATACCTGCAGTCTCTGGGCACTGGCAAGTTTTGCATCGTTAAGACATTCGACACGGTAGAGGAAGGGTGGTGCAGGGAGAAGAACGGCAACATGTTCAAGAATGTGGAGCGTTTTGCAGTGTTCACCGGTGTGGAGGTGGAACGTGGAAGTAGAGGGGCCTTTCGGATGATCAAGCACAAGTCCAGACGTTACAGCTTCGGCCAAAGGATTGTCCAAACATTCTTTTTTTAACCAACCTGTGTGCTCAAACTAATAAGATATCAGGTCAAAAAAATATACTATTGTCTTCATTTCAAATTCTAGGTCATTCTGATTTTTCTAAATTTATAAATTTTGCTATGCATATAGACATAGATACTGCTTGATAGAGATTTTTGAGCTGCGGCTGCAGCTGCGACAACCGACCAGCAGCTGCTGCAGCAAAATGCAACCACGCTCGTTCAGATGGAATGGGAAAAAACGGGAGTACTGGCTGCAGCCGATCGGCTGGCATGCAGCAACAGTTACAGCCGCAAATCTAGGTGTATACCCATACACTGTATGATCTAGGTATATAGTAAAAATTATATACTTAGAAAAATCTATAAACAGCATTATATAGACATACACTATATCTAGTTATCGCTAATTCACTAAATGGAGAATCAACGATTCGACATGACTCTCGTCACCATTTCGTGCAGGCAATAAACAAGAAGATCAGCATATATATATACAGGGTACTTAGTTTTCCAAAAAGAAAATACAATAATGGATTCACATAGAAAATCCTAAAAGTACAATCATGGATTCACATAGAAAATCCTAGGAAGGAGAAAGGTTAAGCGTAGTCAAACGTACTAGGCCGTGGTTCCGCTTCATCCTCAGATTATTTTGGCTGTGCTGTAGCAGCAAACTATCAGCTCTACAGCAAAATGCACACAACAACAGCTAGAAAACAGTTCCTGCTGCTAGATAGATAGGTGGTTAAGCTTGCAACCGTTCGGCTGGGATGCAGCGACAGCGGCAGCCACAGCTATAGCCGGATAAAGAAGCCGAAGCGAACACAGCCAACTGTATTGTTGCACGTGATAGGTAACCTACATTTGTTAGGTCGAAATTCTGTGCAAGAAAAGGAGTTTTGGGCTGAACGAAGGGACACACCATCTTGTGACACCTCCATCTGGGCCCTGCCACCACCTTGTGACACCTCCATCTGGGCCCCGCGCCCCACCATCACGCACGATATCACCCGGTGTGGCGAACTGGCCCATCGGCACCTGAACCGTGGGGCCACGCGTACGCCTCACGCCCGAAGACTATATAATCCGGCACCTCCCAACCCCCGTCAGGTTCTCCCCTTCCTCCCTGCCTGCGCGAGTCAGGTGCGCGAGCCGCGCGAGGGGAAAAGAGGCAGCCCTCCGCTCCCCTCCTCTCCCCCCCCGCACAGAGAGGGGCCGAGGGGGAGAAGGGGAAAAATAAAGAGAAAAATCAAAATCCTAGGGCTTCCTCCTCGATCCTCTCCGCGATTGCTCCGCCGATTCGTCCAATCCAATGCCGCGCGCCTCGAGGGTCTCCAATCCCCCGGCGGCGGCGGCGGCCGCCCCCGCCGCCGCGGCCAGGAATGGTAAGGGAGCGGCCTATCCCGCGTGGGGGGTTTTCGAGCTCTTGGGCTTGGTTCTGTTTTGATCCTTTCCGGCGAATTCCTAGGGTTCCGGGCGGGCGAATTCGCTTCCCGGCGCAATGCGATGGCTTGATCAAGAAACTGCGGTTTTTTGGGACTGGGGTTTCGTTTGGGGTGCGCTCCCGGCTGATTGGTTTAGTTGCGTATGCGGTGTACGGATCGTTGATGGGAATCTTGATCGAATCCACATGGTGCCTGGATCTGACAGCGAGAATACGCGTGGAAATTATCACTGTGCAATATGCAACTAAGCCCTGCTTTTGCCCCTGGAATCCTTGGCACATCGGTCTAGGATTATAGGGGGATTTTTTATCTGTTTCTAGCTTCCAGAAACATCAGGGATTCAGGGTACATCGTTGTTAGTGGGATGGCTCTGTTTTGCACTGGAATTCTGTAAAGTTGGGCAATGGTTTCTTGAATTGGGTTACCTTGGGATTGGGGAACACACCTGAATCGGATTTCTTTTTAGATTGTTATTAATATTTTTTTTGTGAGAATCCATAGATATCGGGTTGTTTCTTTGCAGTGGAATGCAATCTGTCCCACTGGAATGTGAATTCGCTGTAGGATACTTTATATGTGATCCTTGAACTGTTTCCCCACTGGATTGGTGGGTCTTGCTTAAGGATTGTATGGTCCTTCTTGCATTTGGTAGAAAATGAAATGCAAGCTTGCAGGTGGAAATAAAACCAGTGATGCTAAAACATTTATTTGTTTCAAATTCGATTGATTATCCTGATGTTGAGTTTCCCAATCCAAATATCTGGCCTGATATTGAGTCTCCAAGTTATTTGGTCTTTAATACTGAACTTTGATGTGCTCATTTTGTTTATTTGGCATATCCACTTAACCGGTTTAACCCCAGTCTGTAACAGTTCAACAATTCCAGTAAATATTTTAAGCTGGTTCTGTGGGATAGTTGATAAAAGTGTACCTTCTGTGTTATCTCAGATCTTACACCTTAACGATAGCTGCTGTCCTGCTGATTCATTTTAACGTTTGCCACAAGATGGGTTTATTCCTTGTGTTCTATATTCCCTGTCTTAGCAATTTGCACTGTACTGCATTTTTTTTACTGAATTGATCTGTACTGTAGTCCTTTTCTACAGGAGCATCTGTACGTCAGTAATTCCTCACACTCAATCAAGTAGCTAACAGTGCACCCCGAAGAATGTATTCTGTTTGATATTGTATTCTAATTCTTTTTTTCACCGCTTTGCATTTTCATTTTTCAGTTAGCAGCAATGCTGGCCACTCCACTCCATCTTGCAGTGCACCTGTGTATCAACCATTTCGCCCTGTTACTCGTTCTATGACCTGTGTGCCTGCTCCTATTGTGGCTTCACCTGACTTGAAGGAAGGAGGATCTGCTAGCACAAGCACCCGTAGAAGTATTTCAGATGCTTCTTTTATCATTCAATCAGCTGCCTCACGACCGACTGTAACTCATGCCAGAACACCTCATAAAGTGACTTCATCTGGTTGGAAGCCTCTTACTCAGCCTGTTGCTCTGAGTGAAGAGAGGAAATGTGCAAGCCTTACTACTGCTAAGCGCTCCAGGGTTACTTCCTCCCGAGCTGTCAAAGATTTGACCAACCATTCAGCTTCAAAAGCTAACATAAATGTTCCTAGCGGTGCTTACTCGATGCTTTATCAACGCATTTTTATTAGTAGTCTTCTGAATTCAGATCCTTAATAACTTCATCTTATTCCAGGCAACAAGTACAGAGACGAAGAAAACATAAGCCAGGGCGAGTTGGATGGGGTGGTCATGCCATCTCCCCCGAAGAAGCTGCAAACATGCAAAGACCCTTCAGATTCACCTTCAATAAGGAAATCAACTATCAGAATCCTGGGTGCCAAAAGAGCTGCTTTTCTGCCCACAGGGAAGTCTGAAGTTGAAACTGGAAAGAATTTAGCTAGTGTACCAGCAAAAGTGGTTTCTGCAAGTACAAATGTTATCAGTGAGTCAGTTGATGCTTCTGTTCCATTGCTTGCACAGCAGCAGCAACCTGGCACTGCAAAGATCTCCAATGCCGTCACACAAGCTATTGCCAATGAAACAAGTCAACTGAATCAGTTGGCTGCTGCAATTATTACATTGCCCAAGCAAAATCTTCAAACTGATTATGAAAAAAAGCCTGCCAGTCTACCCATAGTGCCTAACCAGGTCAGTCAGTTGGGTGGTGCAACTGCTCCCTTGGTTGCACCAAAGTTAGAAATCGGAAAGGGACAGAACACTTCCAATCTTCTGTCGAATCCTGCTTATGCGAGGGCTCTTTTAATCAAGCAGCAAGAGCAGCTGCTCCAGCAATATAAATCGGGGACTCCACAGCCACAGCAGCACCACATCAAAGGGCCAGGTAAAATTCTACGACTTCAACTGAAAGAATTTGGTTTGCTTTCTTCATGTTTCCAGCACTGTAGCAGATTGTTGATGACTGTATTATGACCTCTTTATAACTTCCCTCGTGTTGCAATTTCAGCTCTGTTCGAGACCGATGAGCCGCCACCAGTTGAGCCGTTGGGAACGAGGTGCCAACTCTGCAAGCTCGATGTTGCTTTCCGGCCACAAGGGGATGCTGGCCGTGATGCTAATGCTCCTCCAGTTGTCGCAGTTCTGGCATGCCACCATGCATTTCACAGTAGCTGCATCGAGTCTATTTACGGCCTCGCTGAGCCTGCCGAGTGCCTTGCCTGTCTTGAGCATGGGGCAGTGCACTGATCAGTGATCACTAACAAGAAGCTTCAGTTTTAGCCTGATGGGCTATGATATAGCCTTATAGTACAAAATTTCCTTTTAGAATGCATAGAGAGGGTGAGGTCTTATCTCTATTGGTAGGAGTTTTCTTTGGTATAGGCGGCTGGAATCAGAGTTTGATACCTCATTTCTGTTGGCTTTAGTGTAACTAGCTATCATTGAAGTTCAATGGAGAGCTGAATCATCAGACATGCCCGTTAACTGTTTTGTTGTCGTGGCGAAAATCTGCAGTCTGACCTGATAATCTACCAAATACTGTGCTACGTTATGACTTACGAGCATAAACTTATCCTGGGCTTGTGCTGTAATAAATCTGGCCTCATTCTGTTTGAGGCCCTGTCTATACCATGTACTGACTACTGAAAGGGGCATAGCCCACAGTTGGCTATTGGGCTCAGCTTGGCGATTGGTGGCCCAAATGGTAATGCCAATTGCTGGCATTGCCATCATTAACGACAGGAACGCTGTACAAGGCCCAGTACATGTCGTTCACGTGGTCTCTGCTTTGTGCTTTCGCATTGATCCGCTGCATGCAGATGCAGGTGGCACTGTGCCAGACTGCCAGCAAGTGCAGCAAAAATGGAAGAGCCTGGGGGCGGTAGCGGTTGGCGTCCTGCCGACTGCTAATTTGTAGATGGAAAGCGAGATTTTGTAGTACTCCGTATTTTTTTTCTTCCTTTCGCTGGTTTGATTTGATTTTAGGCCAATTTTGCCATGCTTGTTAAGGATTTGGAACTGGTTTTAACAGTAATTTGTATGAAAATTATTTGAATGAAGTAGCCGCCAAACTACAGCCTGAGCCCTGAGTGCCTGACAAATGGAGCTAGTACTGACCGATTCTGAGGTAGACAGTATTGTGAGCTGCTGACCACAAAGGATCCGGTCGGAACATGGCTACGGCCTACGGGGGTCGGGGGTACAGGTAGTTGGTGGCGGGTAATGCCCGATCCGTCAACCAACGGGCGAAGTACGCCGTTTCCGCCATCGTTACGTCCATCAGAAGTAAAACCGAAGCCAACGACGGCACGGCCAAGGAAACGGGAGTGTCTTCCAAGGCGACCCCGCCTCACGCACTCGAAACAGCACACACATCCATCCCTCGGCTCAGAGCCACAAGATAACGCAAACAAGAAGACGCCGCGAGAGAGCGAGAGGGAGGAGAGAGGAGCGCGCGGCAACCACAGGGGAGAAAGGAAACCGAGCTAGCCTGGAGACAAGCTAGCAGAGGTGAGATTTTGATAGTTTCGTCGTCGCCGTCGCAGTCGCCGCTGACATGGTTTCTCATGGGGCCTGGAAAGAGGAGGAATTTGAGGCGGAGGAAGCAGGGATTTAGCAGCTGATGGGTGCAATTGTTTTGTGCTGCAGGTGCGGGGAGGGAGCTGCAAGGCATGGAGGACCCGACTCCTGCTGACCCCCCCAGGATTTTCTGGAAGTCAAGAAGATCAGGTGCTTGCTATCCCAATTCCTACCGACAAAATCTCGCTGATTTCAAGTGTTTTCTCGTGACACGTCCATCCTTATCTATTTTCTCTCTTCTTGAAAGCTGCCTAATTTCAGTTCAATTTCCTGCAAATTTCTCAAATTCTGCCCAAAAGAAAATCATACAGGTCATAGAGCAATTATATTCACACCTAAGCACCAGTAATCTCGGCTATTTTGCTTCTACGAGCACCTTTTCTTTTGGGACCAGAACATTTTTCCTTTTTGTTCTTAAGTTTTGGTACTGATGCCCTGGAATGAGCCGGTGGGATATTTCGTGTGGGGATAAATGATCGCCAGCGCACACGCGTTGTGCGGCAGGACTAGTTAACAGGGCACGTTAATCACACCCGTGGAATAGTTAACTGCTGCCTCTGATAACTAACGACCGGTTTGGTGGTTCACGTGAAGTGCCGCTAGGACTTTTGGGTGGAAATTTCCATCTCGTCACAAGAAGATCGATGTGGCCCCCTTTGCTTGTCTTTACCGCCAAGACCCCAAGCCTGCAGCTGTCGGTGTTGTGCCTAGTGGTCTCAAGAATATGCTTGCAGCACGAAATCATATTCCTTCAAGTTAACACTCTTTGCAGCAGGAGTAATTTTCTGTTGGGGAATGAGGTTTTTGTGCCATTGCCTGTTTTGTGTCTGTTTCTGTTCTTCTTTGCCGCTGCTGTCTTTTTTTTTTTTAGAACTGCCGCTGCTGTCCTAGGCAAGGCCAAATACAACCGTTCTAGCCTTCTAGTCATCTACTAGGCATGGGTGCATGCATGGCCACAGACCAGACAAGTATGCTACCGCTCTAGCCTTCTAGTCGTCTAGGCATGGCCACATAAACAAATTTGCAGGCTTGCAGCATCAGGTAAACTGCAACGATCTGGTAAACGTCAGGTAAATTACAATGATCTGGTAATCTTGCATATTAATATTTTATACATCGCATATGTCCAAGATGGCAGTATGGTCGTGTGGGTCAGCTTTTTAAAAAAGAACTTGACTGGGCAAACATTTCATTAAGAAGGTGGGTCGGATTATACGAGTTCGTGCAGGCCGGCTTATTGGAATGCTAATCAGATCAATCTAATGCCATATATAGTTGATGCTGACCAATAATGTGTTCTCTAAAACTTGTGATGATGGCAGATTAGCTTAGGTCAAAATAAATCAGCTCTCGGAATCACTCGCAGACACATATATAAAAACAATGTATCAGTCTTCCTTTCAGAGCTTATGATATTATTAGTTCGTCATTATATCTTCTTTGGGAATACTAGTATGTTCAGTAGTCTTCTATTTCAGCCCCTTCTTGCTTTGCTTCTTTGTCAAGGATGGTATACATACATGTAGCAGACTTGCAAGGATGGTATATATATACGTGTAGCATACTTGTAATTGTAAGACACTGAAAGGCTGCAAAGATCTAACCAGGAACTGAAAAACATGTCCCTTGGCCTCTTCATAAGCTCATCCAAACCCATTCTTGCTGCTCGCTAACTTTTCAGTTGTCAAAATGAACGAACTTCCATCTAATCATGTTCTAGAGGTCATGTGTTCATTAGATATTAACTGGGAAAGTGCACTGACAATTGATCTGACTAACAATATGTATGTTCCAGCCAATGGCCGGAGCTTGCAACAAGAACCTGACAAAGATGCTACCGAAGAAGTGAATGAGCAGGCTCAAGAGGAATCCATGAAGATCGACGATGCAACAGATACAACAGCTACAGCTGAGGATGTTCAACCAGACCCAAAAGCTAACTTATCTGAGAAGCGGAAGGCTCTCTTTGAGCCTCTGGAACCTATCAATGGCAAGCGCAGTGCTGAAATGCTGCTTCCGCCACCTGACTTTGAGCCCACATCATATCCCAAGGGATGGTTGGTGGGCAAGAAGCGCAAGCTAGTCAATGTTGATGTTGTGGAGAGCATGAGGAGAATTGCAGTCCAAGAAATGAACAGAAAGGTTTATAATCTTTCTAGTGGTCTGACTGTTCATACCAGCATGATATCACGCCGCATTCAAATGTTATTTTTCCTAGCAAATACATCGATTTCGATGATCAGGCTGAAAAATCCTGAAACGTTAAAGATCTGTTTTTGTCTGTGATAAGAAAATATCTTTCTTGTGCGCCGCCTAAGGTAAACTGTAGGCGATTTTGTTGTTGCTGAATGTGCATCATAGACTGACACAAGCTATTGCCATGGAATTGGTGTGGCAGGACCGTGAGATCAATGGACTGAACGAGCAGCTAGAGGAAGACTCCCGTGTGCTTGAGCTTCTCCAGAAGCAGCTCGCGGATGAACGCAAGAAGCGGGCTGAGATAGAGAAGGAGAACTCTATGCTTCATGAGCAGGTGTCCATGCTAATGAACATGCTCGACGAAAATGAGGGCTTCGATGAGGAAGGAGAAGCTCCACCTCCCGATTCCTTTGATTAAGCACTATATAGTACTGTCCATTCCCGACAATATCGAACCATGAATCTCCTGGTGCCGGTTTCAGGGTAACCAAGAGATATATCCTGTGTAGAATTTCATTTGTCATATTCCATTCCGTGGCTTGTTTTCTGTAGATAAAGGGTGCCTGTTTATCGCACCTGCCCCTTTCTAGGCTTCAAATGCATGTGAGAAAATTCTTGAAAAAAATGTATGTGAGAAACTAGAGACATTATATTTGAATGGAAGTGTATGTACATGTTATATGAATTTCCCCCCTTTCTGTGCAGTGTCTTCCTGACTCCAGCATTTCCGCTTCCACATATCACAAGTCACAGGCTCACAGGCACAGTTATGTGATGCAACATTACACTATCACATCCCAGACGAGATTGGCATTATTGGGGGCGTATCTGACCATTTGAGGGCTTATATAACTATTATGCATTTAACAAGTTGAGTATTTGAAACAGAAAGAATTTGATGAGTGAAAGTGTACTTAAATAAAAAAAGAACTCCATTAAAATGTAAATAATATGGCCTTTCAATGTTGCGCGTGGAGATTCCACAGCGAATGAACTAATGGCCACACAATTCCGCAGGGACCAATCTACTGAATTATTTACAGGGGAATGGCCAAAACAGCATTCCATGACTTACTGCTAATGTTTACAATTTGCACACCGGCCCCAGGAGTGGGAACCAGAATTCGATCATGCTTTATTAATCGGAATCCTCTGGTATGTGGAACAAGAACTGCGGAATAGAAGCTATTCGAGGCAGGTTCAGTAGCAGCTCCCCGAATGAATCCTTTCTGGAGATAGCAGGCCTTTCTGTGCTGCCTGCAGTATTCCTAGCAGGTGATGAGTTGAGTTCCTCATCAGAGCCATCAGAATCCACTTGGATTACGCCAATGTTGCCACCATCACTGCACTCAGGCTTGGGTATGGTGGATGGTGCTGTGTCTTTCTCAAGCAAAGAATACAGGGAGTCCACCCTTGCCATTAAATATTTATCATCTGAGGCTGGCAGACCCTGTGTATCGCTGAAAAGGTACTGAACAAGGCCTTCCAGCACTTCTTTGGATTGTCCCTCATTATTGGCCAAAGGAGGGTCACCAGCACTCCTTTGCTCACCTATGCAGTCACCTAGATGGTTAACCAAATCTTCCACAGATATGGATGCTCTCAGTCCAGGCCCTTTCAGCTGATTCCATTGATTGCAATTCTTTGGTCCTTGAGGAACATCACGGCCCTGGAAATCTGTAGCACCAGATCCTGTAAACACCCTGGAATTAGATGTGACTACATCAAAAGTTAACATATGCAACACATAAACAATAGAAGCTTTCCAGTCTGAGATAAATCATATGGCTACAATTACCTATGTTTATTGGCTGTCCGACGTTCTTGGACAGTGAGGAAATCACACAAGGTGAGGCAGGATCATTGAACTTGGGCAAAGATGCTTCTCGTTCATACTTCAAACCATTAAAACCAAGGCAGTCCTTTGAATCATTTGGATCTTCAAAAATAGAGCGCTTAGGTTCAAAATCTGGAGTTTCCAATATGGCATCTGGCTGTTGGCTCAATTCATATAGCCGCTGATCACACTGAGTGAGCTTTTCAAAATTCTTGCTTAACAAACTTGAGTGGCACTGTAAGGTATGTTTCCTGCATGCAGATCCATTTAGTACTTAGTTCCTTAGGTAGGTAGCGAAAATCATAGTGAGGAAATAGGTATGTCGTGAAAGACACCAAAAAGCATTCATGGAAATCGAAAAGTGCAAATAGCTAGGAATCAAATATGTCAATGGAGTAATTAAAACAGATATGCAAATAAAAAGTAAATAATAATGTTCATGAAACAGCAGCAGCAGCACCATGCACATAGCTCATGAACTCCCCAGTCCCCACTAAAAGACCTTTGGAAAAATGCATTTTGAACTTGTTCTTTACCTGTTTAAGCTTGCCTGCCCATCAGTGAAGTCTGATGCAGCCTGCCACAGTGTATGTTTTCTTGGCTGAGGATCAGTCTCTTTGAAGAAAAGGGGTGGTCGAGCCAACTTCAGAAAATAAAATTGGATGTTGTCAGGGGAATTAGTGATGGTACGCAAAAGACTAACAAATATTCCATTCTCAGGAACTTACCACCAGATCTAAGGTCGCTTCTTGTTCATTCTCTGGGTAGGTTGCCTTCAGAGCAGTAATATCTGACCACTGAATTTCTATTTTACTCTTGAGACCATCATGCAGGACCTCCCAGACAAGCTTATGCTTTGCAAAGTAGCACTTTGCCACCAAATCACCTTCATAGCGTGAAATGTACTGCTCAGAAATATTACACACTGTTAGACTGGGTTTTCAGGAAAGCTACAAAATAGTTGCTCCAACATGCACTGATCCAGTGACATATAGTATCACAATTTCACAACAAAGAGGAAATCAACATATTCTTGGAAGGCCTTCTTGGAAAATAGGAAATTTCTTACCTCCCAATTACCAATTTTCAAAACATTTGCATGAAAGTTTGAAGCTTTCATCCGTTCACCAGCTGTGGGAGCCCCAGATTTGACATCTTTCTTCCTGGGTGTATCAGAAGTACTGTTGTGCACATCAAACTGTTCCCGAGCGGATTTTGCTTGAGAAAGCTTCATCTGAATCAGATCCAGCAGAGACGGACTTTTTCGTAGTCGCAGACCCAATGGGCTAGGTTCATCAAGCGCATCACAGGACATGTCCTGCAGCCATGTTGTAATCAGAGTATGAATTAAAGGGCTTTGCAGTCTATAAATCAACAAACTGAAAATACTTTAACCAAAAACTCATGATGATCTAGCATTGCTAGAGATATTTTTGCAAACACTTCAGAACAATGATGTATCTCTGAAGAACCTAGCAGACGTTAAAGGCACAGTCCAGGTAGCTATCCTGAACGGTTTACTCATGTGCTGTAGATTTCCTATCAAGGACTTCTTTCCGCTGTGCAAAATTATCACGCGAAAACATTCTCCGATTTCATAATGAACATTTATGTTTTCCAGACTTCCACAGCAGGATAAAGACTGTGCAACGGTCATGATTTCAAGCAGTCAAACCATATATCGACCTGGAAGGCTGAAACCATTTAACTTCGTAACAGCAACTCCGTGTTTCATCATAGAACTAAATAATGAAAATGCAGCATCAACCGAACATAAAAGCCCGGCACAATTTCACCAGATTCTGGCACGAGAGTGGCAATGAGACCTTTCAGAGTGCCGCCTTCTGTCTCGCATGAGCATCTAATCCTAGACTATCATCGAAAGCATAGTGGTCTTCAGTCTCACATACCTCCTAGACTAAGTGATTAACTCCTACACGACAACTAAACCCAAATCCGACGGTAAGATCACCGGCCGTGATAAACGGAAGTGGCCGCGACGCGAGGAAAGAAATATAATAAAAGGCGGAAGTGGCCAGTCTACCTGCGGCGGCGGCGGCGGCGGCACTGCTTTGACGCGCTTGTGCGGTGGGCCATCTCCCCCGCCGAAACCCTCCTCCACCTTGACGGCCGGCGCCGGCGGCTCGGCGCGCCGCTTCCCCGAGCCCGGAAGATGCACCATTGGGATCTCCGGATACCCTATCCAGCCCTCCACCTCGAGCTCGACGCGAATCCACCAGGCGACGAGACGACGCGGTCGAGGCGGCGGCGCGGCGAATTGTTTGGCTCGGCCGGCAGGCGGGCTGGGCTGGCTGGCTCCTGGGGAGGTGGGAATCCCACATATAGGCCCCGTGCTGTGCGGCTGGCACGTGGGGATGGGGCGCCGGGCCCCGCCTGCCGGCGACGGGACGCGCGGAAATGGTGTGGATAAAGTGGCGGGGCCCGCACCTGGGCGGGCAGCCCGTCCAGGTGCGCAAGTGGGACCAAGTGGCAGCCGCCGGAAAGGTAGTGCGCCGTGGGGCCTCCCCGTTAGGTGGGCCCGGCTCGTCAGTGGCGTGAGATGTGTTGAGCCAGGCGATAATGGTGGATCAAGATCAACTGGAATTGGCATCTCAGGATGTGCCCGGTCTTTCCGCCCGGGGCGTCGTTGAGCTTTCGGCTGCCGAGTCAGGGTCGCCCCGCGCGACCCGACCGGAAGCCAGGTGCACGGCACCGGCATCGTGCCACGGCGTTGCATGGCTCGACGGCGATGTGGCTCCGTCCCAGTGTCCACCGGCACGGCAGGCGATTAAGGATCCAACGCATCATGGCCGCAAAATGCAGCGGTTTCTTCTCTTGTCACTCATCAATCGTCGCAGTTTAGAGACGTGAAGATGGCAGGGCAATCGGAACGGCGTCGACAGATGTGAGCTGCTTTGGCAGCACGTACGTACGTGTATCCACCCCTGAATACTGTGAGAATTTGCAGAAACGTTTTTCAGACAATATCAGACTGTAATGTGCACCGCGCAGGCAATAGCAAGTACACGCAGTTCCCTGCAGATGCAGAAATTTTGCACGTGGAAACTTACTTCAGGTCTCGAAGCCAGCACCCGTCATGTGCCGAGTTGCTCACGCATAAACCTGTTGCAACTCTGGACAAGATGCTCACCAGAAAGAATAGCCCACAAGAACGAACATCAACAATAGTTCATTCGAGGTTATTCTGATTCAGTGGTCACAATGGCTACCCATATGATGTGCTCCATGAATCAGTGTCCAAGAACGGTTTCAGAAATTGGAGGTTTTAACAAGTCGATGGGATATACAAGATTCAGAACAAACAAGAACTTGTTCAAGTTACCAAATTTCTACATCCACGAGAAACAACCCCCACTACATGTTATATATGGTGATCCATCAATAGGCTGCCAGGGGGAACTGGAAAACGAACCTGTTTTGCCAAAATCGCCAGACAGGAAGCTACATAGCTTTGTCTGGGATATATTAGCTACTGGCAAAACAACCTGACGAAAACTGCCAGGCCAAACAAGGTGAGATGAACCAATTCGAAGATGACCATAGGTTCTATATGGTTGATTGGGCGTTATGCATACTTTCAAGCAGGGATACTTCAAGTCAGATCAAACCATTTGACTGCCTAGTACATCCGAAATCAAGTGCAATCAAAGGAAATCAGCCCTGTTCTTAAAACCTCACAGCAAGTCCTACCATTTAGATTATACCATAGGTTATTATGTACTCCCTTCGTCTCAATTACTATTCGTTTTGGCCTCAATTACTATTCGTTCTGGCTTTTCTAGATACATAGCTTTAATTTGCTATGTATCTTGACATAGTATAAATTTAGGTGCATATCAAAAGCTATGTACCTAGAAAAGCTAAATAAAATAATAATTTAGGACAGAGAGAGTAGCAGCACATTATTAAATCATAAACTAATTAGGCTTAATAGATTCGTCTCGCCGTTTAGCCTCCATATGTGTAATTAGTTTTATAATTAACTCATATTTAGTCATCCTAATTAACCTCTAAATATTCGATGGACACGGACTAAACTTTAGCTTCAGGATCCAAACACCCCTTGAGTCCACTATCATTGTATGCAGGGGTCTTAGGATATAGACGGTTGAGCACGAGAATAACATGCGACACTTAGCCATCGAGGACTGCAGCGCCATGGTGATATAGGATAAGGGGAGGCATGCTGACTCGCCTAGTCGGTGGTTGATGATGCTGGCAACGGCTAATTGTGTGGTGTGTGATGTGACTGTTGATGAGTTGATCTATCTAGGATTACCTCAGGTAGAGAAGTGAGCCTATCTGAACAACACTTCTATGGTTGGATATTGAGCATTGGTTCCACAAAAGTACAGCTACATCAAGCTTTACAGCTCAGAGCATCCAATTGCGTATGAAATTTTGCAATTACAAAGCCACACAGCTCAATAGTTGAACTAACCCCAATCTTTCATTCAGATTATTTGTTATGCAATTACACAGCAAGCAAGCACATACATCCTGACAGATCCCAAAGTGTACGCAGGGAGTTATGTAGCAGGCACATACATCCTTCCCTTCAGATTATTTGGTAGCTAATGACATAATGTAGCAAGCAAGCACATGACTGCAAAAGGTAGGATACAGTTACACTGATACTTGCCCCGGCAGAGAGGTGGATGGTACTCGCCGGTGATTGGGGGGTTGAATTCAGATTTCGAGTTCAGGCATCGGTGAGGCGGGCGACGATGGGGTACTTGGCCTGGAACTTGGTCTCCCAGTCAGCGAGGACGCCGAGCTCCTTCTCGGTGAGGCCGGAGAGGTCGCCGGAGACGTCGGCCTCGTCCTTGGACATCTTGCCGAGGGCGCGGCTGGCCTCGCGGCCGGCGAAGATGGCGTAGGCGCCGCCGGGCCCGTAGAAGCTACGGCCGGAGGTGACGTCGTAGACCTTGCCGCGGATGGAGACGTAGATCGGCTTGGACGGGTCGGTGCCGTCGTACGCCCGCAGCTGCGCCGCCGTCAGCTCCGTCGCCATCGTGCTGCTCGGCGCGGTGGGGGAAGCCGGGGAGGGAAAGGGGATCGATCGTTTGCCGCTGCGCAGCGCGGTAGGTGTCTGTCACTCTGTCGTAGATTGTTGCGGGTTGCAAGTGAAGCGGCGAAGGAAGCGGTGGGCACCGGCGGTGTGATGTGAGCAGTAGACTGAGCAGCAGCTGCGTGAATGCCACGCGACTGGCGACTGACTGCTGTGGCCTGCCCTTCGGGAGAGTGAAACGGCAAGGACCACACAGATCCGCGCAGCGAACGAAGCTGCCATTATTGTGTGGCTTTGGGCCGTCCCAGAATTTGAGAGGCCCGCAAAACAACGAGGTGGGGCTCGAGGCCCACAAGGCTGCAGTCCATCCTCAGAATTGGGTCCACTCACGAGTGCTCGCGTATACAGGAGGAGGTGGGGAAGTGGGGGCAGAGCGCTTTCCTGGCTCTCTGCCTGCTGCAAGCTCACGGTCACGGCCATGGAGCGAGTCATGGCCACCGTTCGGTGTGAAAACTGAAAAGGGCAGTGCAATGAGCAAATTGCTCAATTTCAAAAAGAAAAAGAAAAGAAAGACGGAGAGCGAATTGCCAAATCGAAACACAATCTCATTACAGGCAATGCCTGACATAGAAGAACCCAACGCTGCCATTCGCGTAGCTCGCAGGCAGAAGGTGAGTTTTTACGGACAGGCAATGCCGTTCCCCACGACCCTGCACCACTCGCCAGAAGACGCTCGGCTCCAGATCCCGCCGTGCGCACGGCCTGGCCCGGCGTCGCGAACTTGCGTGCGGTTGTTGCAACGCAACCCTCCAACCCCCGTAACACGCCTCACCGACCCGGCGCCGTCAAAAACCGTGGCGACGGTGACAAACGTGTGGCCGCAGGGCCTCGGCGAGATATGGCCTCGTCGTCGTGCCCTTGTGGGGGCAGCAGCCAGCAGCAGATAGGAAGTGGGGACGACTCGGCCACTCGGGGCGCGACGACGCGCGGGCGAGATGGCCGACGGGATGAGACGAGGGAGCGCTGCGGGAGCTGGGATTGGGCCGCGCGCGATAGCCGATAGGGAGAGGCGTGACGGGATGAGGCCATGAGGGGGCTGCCGCTGGCCATTGGTTGCCCACCCCCGCGTCCCGCCAAGGGCCAACGCAGCCCGTTGCTCTCAGCACACGACCGCAAGCTACAAGTACAACTCGCCTCCTCCTACTCTGCCCCTCCCATTTCTGCGCTACTGGTCCGTTTATCCTGGCAAGGTTCAAAATGGAACAGAGGACTGCAGCGGCCAGTGCAGTACTACTGCACTTTGTCATCTTTTCGAAAACTCCTCTGAAAAATCACCCACTTAGGAGTGTCACATCGGATGTTCGGACGCTAATTAGGAGGACTAAACATGAGCTAATTATAAAACTAACTGCAGAACCCCTATACTAATTCGCGAGACGAATCTATTAAACCTAATTAATCCATCATTAGCAACTGGTTACTGTAGCATCACATTGTCAAATCATGGACTAATTAGACTTAATAGATTCGTCTCTCGAATTAGACTCCATCTGTGCAATTAGTTTTGTAATTAGACTATATTTAATACTTCTAATTAGTATCCAAACATACGATGTGACATGTCCTAAAACTTTAGGAGGTGTTTCAAACACCCCCTTAGTCCGCAACTCTGCATAAGCAGCAGAACTGCAGAAGGCTTGCATGCTTCAAGTTTGCCAGGGACACAGGTCACTGCGCGCTCGAAGTTTGGTGGGAAAATAGAACTCTGAAGAATTCAGTGTTTGGATTTGCAACCAGGACCAGTAACCAGCATACATTTCTGCGGCTCACAATATTCATGACCCCGCAGTTAAAGAGAGAATCCTCACAAAGTACAAAAATCTCTCCGGAGGCCGTAAGAAAAAAAAAGTGCAGGTGGATGTTCCTGCGCCATGAGTTACCCGGATAATTGCATCGCTTTCTAAAAAATTCAGAAACACTGGTCACAGTAGCATATAATATAAAAAATGAATGTTTATACTGGGAAGAAAATAAACCTAAGAAACATATATTTAGGCCACTAAGAGTTTGAGCTTGCAGATAAATATAAATGGAAGCATAACAAAAATAAAAAGAAATCCTGCTTTCATATATAACCTCTCGATCCATTCCAGCAGAAAAAGGAGTTGCTAGTAGTAGCTAGCTGTGCTCTTCTCATTCTGCACGAACCCCTTGAGGCTTCAGGTTCAAGCTAGTAGTAGCTAGCTGCAACTGCAACTATATATCCCCATAAGCACCTTATCCTCTCTCTACCTCTCCACTGCCCTTCTCGCTCGCTCGCTATCTCTCCTCCTCTCCAGGCTAACACAACTCTGCAGCCTCATCACCGCAATGCCAAGGGCACCTTAGCCGTGTTCCTCTCCGGCGTCGTGATTGTTGGCGATAAGGTAGCGAGGCTTGCAGATAGAGGTTCAGTGCAGAGCTCGGTTAGCTTGGGGCGGCGGACATGGCGCCCAAGGCAGGGAAGGCCAAGCCCAAGCCCAAGGGCGACAAGAAGAAGAAGGAGGAGAAAGGTGCAGCCAACTGCAATCCGTTGGTTCTTTTCATCGCGTGAAAGAATTATTCCATTCAGAACTTCGAAATGGTCTCCCGGACCCAGAGATAGGAAGACTGTTTCATTAATTTTGTTTGCAATTGTGAATTGACGATGATGAGATATCATCTGCAAGTTAATGATGTTTGTTCTGCATATGTGTGCTAATGTTAATTCAATTGTGTGGAACTGATGGAACCTTCGCCGCAGTGTTGCCCATCGTGCTGGACGTCACCGTTGAGACGCCGGACTACACGCAGCTCACGCTCAAGGTGAGAGAGCGCCTTATCCTTGTTCCGCAGACGTATTGTTCACAGTATCTACGCGCCCGTTCTGCATATGCTCGTGCGTTTGCTGCGGGAACATGTACATGGCAATCCTTCTGTCTCTTGTTGCTACTCCAGTTTAGCTGCGGTTTTAATTTTATCGACTGCCCCTGATTGCAAATTTGCAATTAGTAAGCACACAACACATGCATGGGGTTCATGTGCCTATTAACATTCTTCTAGCAGAGAGAGCACGTGCACAGAGGGCACTTTGTTTGCTCAGCATGTGATTAAAAAGATGTGTGCAAAGTGTATTCTTGCTTGACTGAAGAATTAAGCAGTTTCTGTGACGGACGGAGGAACAAACTCTGAACTTTTTGCTTTTTTAAACTAACACTTCGTCGAATTAATCTATATATACATGATGAAATATATTACATGCAATGGAAAAAAAAAGACTAACAAAGCACAAGTTAATGTGTTATTTATGGGCCTATTTTTGCTGCATTTCTACTGACGACTGACCAATGGAAGCATTGCCGGTTGCCGTCTGCAGGGTATATCAACGGATAGGATCCTCGACATCCGGAAGCTCCTGGCCGTCCACGTGGACACCTGCCACCTCACCAGCTACTCCCTGTCCCACGAGGTACAGCCCCCGGGCCCAAGCCCATCCCTAGCGGCTCAAATCCGCCTCGAGATTCGCGAAGCTGACAGCCCCGTCTCGTTTCTCCGCGCGCAATGCAGGTACGCGGGGCCCAGCTCAAGGACACGGTGGAGGTCGCCTCCCTCAAGCCTTGCCACCTCAGCATCGTCGAAGGTAAGATCCGTGAATACCCAACTTCCCGAGGGCCAAAACGCAAAATTCCACTCGCTGATCCGCGCCTTCGCCGTCGTGCTCAGAGGACTACACGGAGGAGCTCGCCGTCGCGCATGTGCGCCGGCTGGTCGACATCGTCGCCTGCACCACCGCATTCGGGGCGAAGAAGCCAGAGCAGAAGCCCGCTTCCCCCGATGCTGCCGCGGCCGCGGCCGAGGCCGCCAAGCCCGGGTCGCCCGGTAAGACGGCGCCCGGCGGCGGAGGAGGCGGGGAGGAGCCCATGTACCCGCCGCCGAAGCTGGGGCAGTTTTACGACTTCTTCACCTTCTCGCACCTCACGCCGCCTCTGCATTGTGAGTGCTCGTGCCACTCTTTTGATGCACCTTTCCTTTCTGTTTCGGAGCACATTTGATTCAGAATTGAGTAGGCTTGAGTCACATTTAGTTTTTTCTTAATAGAATGTGATTGGCTGCAGATATTAGGAGGTCGACGCGCCCATTCGTTGATGACAAGAGAGAGGACGACTTTTTCCAAATCGATGTGCGTTTGCTGCAAAGTTTATCACCAAGTTATTTTTTGAAATAGTTTGATTGTATCGGCACAGATGCCAACTTGATGGGAGAACCGGTGCTTGTTAAGTGGACTATACGTGTCTTAGGACGTAGTATTCGTCTATGAGGCCTGATGTATATTGGCCAGAGAAGGTGCTAACTGCACCTGCATGTGTTTTTTCGCTAGATCATGTATAGTTTGGGTTTTTGTTTCAGGTAAGAGTTTGTAACGGGAAACCAGTGACGATTGTGGCATCCCAAGCAGGGTTCTACCCCGCAGGAAAACGTGCACTCATCAGCCGCTCCCTTGTTGGACTACTGCAGCAGACAAGCCGTGCATTTGATGGAGTAAGTAACACTAAATCTTATGTGACCTGGTCGTCTATGGATGTCTTCTTATTGACATGAAAATGTGTATGCAATCTGCAGGCTTACAAGGCTCTGATGAAGGCATTTGTCGAGCACAACAAGGTGGGATTTATTTTTATGTATTAAATCTATGTGTAGTTATTGTTTTTGCTATTAATCCTGAGACTGAAGTTCACTTTTTTACTGACGTTTTTATCAGTTTGGAAATCTTCCTTATGGATTCCGATCAAATACCTGGGTGGTTCCCCCTGTTGTAGCAGATTCACCATCAGTGTTCCCACCTCTTCCAACTGAAGATGAAACTTGGGGTGGCAATGGTGGTGGTCAAGGAAGGGATGGAAAGCACGACCATAGACCATGGGTGAAAGAATTTGCCATCCTTGCTGCAATGCCTTGCAAAACAACTGAGGATAGGCAAGTCCGAGACAGAAAGGCTTTCCTACTCCACAGTTTATTTGTAGATGTTGCAGTCCTCAAAGCTGTTGCATCTATTCAGCAACTGATTTCCAACCATAGGAGTTCCCATGAAACAGCAAATGGCACCACAGGGCCAGTCTTGTACACAGAGCAAGTCGGTGATATGAAAATAATGATCACAAAGGACAAAGCAGATGCAAGTTTCAAGTTAGATGTTAAGTTGGATGGAAGTCAGGCTCCAGGGATGTCTCCTGATGAGCTTGCTAGGCGAAACTTGTTGAAAGGCATCACTGCTGACGAGAGTGCAACAGTACATGTAAGACTTCAATCTGCAAAACCTTTTACATTTCTACTTCCATTTGCATTTTGTCAAGTATTGAAGTTGCGTTATTGGTTTACAGGATACTGCTACTCTTGGTGTGGTTATTGTAAAACATTGTGGGTATACAGCTGTTGTCCAAGTTCCAGTAGATCCTGATCTGACAACTACTTCCCTAGCACAGCAGGACATCCACATTGAAGACCAGCCTGAGGGAGGTAGCGATGCTCTTAATGTCAATAGGTTAGTAGTCGGGACTTCGATATGATCTACAAATAAATTCTTATGCTTTATTTGATATTTCTTAATATATGTATCTGATTGGTCTTAAGAATTCATATAAACTCTGTCTGCATGGCCTTTCTTTCTTTGTTTCTTTCTTTTTTTTGCATACATAGCTGTCAACTCTTTACACTTGTCCTGTAATCTTGTTTAGATAAGACCAATCCAATAACCACCTTTCCTTGTATCAGCTTAAGGATGCTGCTCCATAAATCATGTGCTCCATCATATGGAGGAGTTCAGCGGTTGCAGGGCTGTGATCCTCAAGACAATGAGACTACCCAAAGTTTTGTGCGGAAGATACTGACAGACAGCCTGGAGAAGCTTGAAAGTGAGGCTCCAATGGTAACAAGACCGATCAGATGGGAACTTGGTGCTTGCTGGGTACAACATCTACAGAACCCGACTTCTGAGAAGACAGAAACTAAGAAAAGTGAGGAGACTAAGGATGTTCCTACAGTAAAGGGCCTGGGTAAACAATTTGGTCAGTTAAAGGAGATAAAAAAGAAGACTGATGACAAGAGTGGAAAAGGAGCATATGCAAAAGAAAACACTTCACCTAATACAGATAATGCATCTACAGACAACACTACCAGTGCAAAGGAGGATAAGGAGACTGTTCTTCAGAGACTGCTTTCAGAAGCTGCTTTTGAAAGGCTAAAGGAATCTGAAACTGGACTTCATGCTAAGGTTTTAACCCTGTTATTTCAGCTTTGGAGATTTCTTAAACCCTTTTAGGGTTAATTAGCCAATCTTACATCACATAGACGTCCAAATGAAATTCCATGCTAGCTCACTGGTGGCCTTGCTGTTAGTCAACTGTCACTGCATTTTCTTTGTTCATCAATTTTACTGCTAAGCCCCTCAGTGTATTACTGTATGGTATAGCTTATCATGTTGGTAATTTCACCTGTAGTAAATGATTAGCCCGTCTAGTGATTTTTATTTACTGCATGGACCAGAATGGTAGAGTACTGTAGGTCGGCAGGGTGTACTTCTGTCAAAATGCTCCTTCCATTCTTTATTGTTACATTATGCCTTCTGATTTGATGCTTCCATGTGCAGTCACTGGATGAATTGATTGAGATGGCGCACAAGTATTATGATGATACTGCCCTGCCGAAATTGGTAACACACATATCTATCTTGCAGCAATAAAAAAACATGTTTTAGTTGCACTGTAACTTGTTGTCATCCTTCTGTGTTATCAGGTAGCAGACTTTGGTTCACTTGAGCTCTCCCCTGTTGATGGAAGGACACTGACA
Source organism: Setaria viridis (assembly GCF_005286985.2). Classification (NCBI taxonomy): domain Eukaryota; kingdom Viridiplantae; phylum Streptophyta; class Magnoliopsida; order Poales; family Poaceae; genus Setaria; species Setaria viridis. Next base: position 39,620,231 of record NC_048263.2, on the reverse strand, counting down.
GATTTTATGCACACTAGGGGCCTTCAGATGCGGTCACTGGGACGAGTGGTACATGCTATAATTGTGTTCAGGATTTGTTCTAGAGTCATAGAAAAAAGAATGTTAATTCATTCTAACAAATAAGATAATAAGAGTCCCCTCATACATAACAGCTGAGGTGTTATTTTATTTTGCTGTGTTTCAGGTTGAGCTTTCTGACAAGCTTCCACATATACAGTCCCTGTGTATACATGAGATGGTAGTTCGAGCATTTAAGCACATACTTCGGGCTGTTATTGCAGCTGTTGATGATGTAAATGATGTGGCAGACTCAGTTGCATCATGTTTAAATATTTTGCTGGGACCATTTCCAGAAGAAAACAATGATGGCAATTGTGGCGAGGATCATAATCTCAGGAAAAGGTGGCTGGAGGTCTTTTTATTTAAGAGATTTGGCTGGAAGTGGAAAGATGAATATTCCCTTGATCTAAGAAAATATGCCATTCTCCGTGGTCTCTGCCACAAGGTAACCTTTGTGCTCTAGTTTTATATTTCATTGGGGTTCAACATTTTATATTATACTTTGTTCACTCTAGAGCCATGATTTGGATAATAACTCTTGCAATTTAGGTAGGACTTGAGTTACTAACCAAAGATTATGACATGGATATGCCACATCCATTCAGAAAGTCAGATATTATCAGTGTCGTTCCTATCTACAAGGTAACTTTTTAATTTCTATAAAAAATGGTTGAATAAGAAATTCTTAGAGAATTCATGGACATCAACCATTTGTTTTTATCGGCAGCATGTTGCATGCTCATCAGCTGATGGCCGCACCCTGCTGGAGTCATCCAAGACTTTCCTGGATAAAGGAAAACTTGAGGATGCTGTTAACTATGGCGCAAAGGTACACATTCCTTGTCTTACAATCGCATCCGTATGCGATGAGTTCTTGAATGATGCTTCATTTAGGTTTCCGTCATACTAATCTGCAAACATGGTTTATGACAATGCAGGCTCTTGCAAAACTTGTTGCTGTTTGTGGTCCTTATCACAGAATGACAGCAGGAGCATACAGCCTTCTTGCAGTAGTGCTTTATCATACTGGCGACTTCAACCAGGTATATTCTTTTTTAGAACTTCACTGTTAGTTCTCGTTAGTAGTATTCACTATTCTGCAATATCGGTCAATTTTAGTTACATAAGCATTACCATGTGTGCAGATACTGTCAGTCGTAAAATTGCTTCGCAATCCTAGACATGTTACTGCATTTGAAACTGGAATCATATTTTGCTCGACACTTAAACAGGATAATCATATATAATTGTAGCTTGTCAGCTGCTTTAGTTAGTCAACACTATAGTGTTACTTATCTGAGTTACCTGGATTAGGCATGCCCTTGTCGGTTGTTTAATTATTTCTGCACAGAAACATTGTTCTATCCCATGTCGTGAAGGCTTAATTTTATAAATGCTGATGCTTTTTCAACCAGGCAACCATCTATCAACAGAAGGCTTTAGATATTAATGAGAGGGAACTTGGACTTGACCACCCGGATACAATGAAAAGCTATGGAGATCTTGCTGTTTTCTACTATCGTCTGCAACATACAGAACTGGCCCTAAAGTAAGTTAATGGTGTCATCTACTTAAGCTGACCTGGCATTGTAGTTTTATTTTTTTCCTTACCTATGGTGACTGTTTCATTTACCATTTTTTATGTTTCAACTACTTCATGTTCCGATTGTTGTATTTCAGGTATGTGAATCGTGCCCTATATCTTTTGCACCTTACATGTGGCCCTTCTCATCCTAACACCGCAGCAACTTACATCAATGTCGCGATGATGGAAGAAGGGTTGGGTAATGTCCATGTTGCACTCCGTTACCTGCATGAAGCTCTAAAATGCAACCAGCGTTTGCTTGGCGCTGATCACATACAGGTGGGCAGCTCAACCTCCTCCAGTGTTCCAGTGCGATTATATTGTGCTCTCGTGAATATACAGTTGCACAATCTATTGCCTGCTCATATCAATTTTGATGTGCACACTTCTTTCTAACATTTAGAACTACGTTTCATAATTTAAACAAACCCTGCCAGGCTGCCACTAAAAGGTTATCTTATGCCTCTATGTTTTAATGACAGACTGCAGCTAGTTATCATGCTATTGCTATAGCTTTGTCTTTAATGGAAGCATACTCGCTGAGTGTCCAACATGAAAAGACTACTCTGCGAATACTTCAAGCAAAGCTTGGATCAGAAGATCTTCGGACCCAGGTAAGCAGAAAAAATTGCTTCCTGATTATGTGTTCTTCCACATAGCCTTCAATTTCAGTTAATGATTTACCTTTCTTGCTGCAAAAAGTTAACGTAATAACCATATATTCCACAGGATGCTACTGCTTGGCTGGAATACTTTGAGTCTAAGGCACTAGAGCAGCAGGAAGCAGCACGTAATGGTACTCCAAAGCCTGATGCTTCAATAGCAAGCAGAGGACATCTGAGGTAGATGTCGTAAATTGATTGTGCTCGCCAAATATTTTCATTGAAGAGGCTGCAAAAGTGAGAGTGATTTTTATTTGCTATTGAATAATTAATCTTATAAATGTGAGCATGGATTTTATTAGTAATAGCTTGCTCTAAACTGGTGACTATTTTCTTTATCTTGATACTGTCAGGCAGTGCATAAACAGGAAAAGTACATTTGAATTTATGGAGTGGTGTGTTTAGTATGTCATTATCTACTTAGGTGTTGATCTTCCTATTTTCTCCTTTGTCAGTGTATCAGATCTTTTGGATTATATCAATCCGGATGATGAACTCAAGGTTAAGGAAATGCAAAAGAAACAAGCCCGTGCTAAGGTATCTTCAGGGTCTTCCACTGAGAGCATATTACATTTATATTCCTTCAATGGTCATTCTCATACATGCGCATTATGAATCATAGATCAAAGGCCGCACTGGGCAAAACCCATCTGACCTAGTCGACGATGAAGATCAAAGGAGCCCTCCACCTAACAATGATAATTTATTAACTGAGAAGGAAGACTCTGGAGTCAAAGAGAATGGAACCTTTGTTGAGCATGTGAAAGTGAAAGATGAAATACCAAGTGACACTGCAAACCACATACCTCAAGATGATTTTACTGAAGAGTACGCATCTGATGAGGGGTGGCAAGCAGCTGTTCCAAAGGGACGATCTACAGGGAGCCGCAAAACTGGTCCAGGCACAAGGAAGCAAAATCTGGCGAAAATCAATACTAATGTGTTTCACAGTGAGAATGGAAGATACAAAGGAAGGGGTCCATCCAACTTCTCTTCCCCTCGAGTTTCCCCTAATGAGACTGCAGCTCCTGTTGCTTCTGGTCCTCTTGCAAAGAAATTAGCTAAGAATTCGAGCTTCAATTCCAAAGCAGTTAGCCCTGCTGTCTCATCAAGCAGTGGTGAGAATTCTTCCAATCCCAACTCCAAGCCAGCAAGCCCTGCCATTACTGCAGCTGCTGCCAAGGTGATACCATCCACAGCACCAGCTGCCAGTCAAACTGTGAGGAAGTCACTTTCATACAAGGAAGTGGCAATAGCTGCACCAGGAACTCTTGTCAAAGCATTAAGTGAGGTACATACAGAAGAAAAGGATACAATTGACAAAGGTGCAAGTGTTGAGAGTGCTAAGCCTCCAAAAGAAAGCAATGATAACCCTTCTGGAGAGAAAGATGGAGCAACAGAAGTGTCAAAAAAGGGTGACACTTCCCAAGTATCAAAATCAACAGATGGAGGTAAATCTGAGCCAACTGATGTTTTGCTTGGTTCAAATCAACCAGAGACAGAACACAAAAAGACCTCAGATGCAGCAGAGACATCTGTAGTGAAGAAGAACACAGATCTTGCTGCCTCAGTCACATCATCTGCAACACAAACTGAGGCTGACGTCCCAAATGCAGGAGCGCCAACTGTAATTGAGGCAAACGATTCTTCCTCCAATGATGAAAGAGATGTAGGAGAGGATACACCAGAACAGCTGTCAAGTGGAGGGGAAAATGAGAAATCTTCCGCATCTGAGAGTGAAAAGAAAGAGACAACTAGTAAACTTTCTGCTGCGGCAGCTCCATTCAATCCGTCCACCGTACCAGCTTTTGGTTCAATGGCTGTACCAGGTTTCAGAGAACATGGTGGACTATTGCCATCACCAGCCAATGTACCCCCTATGTTGTCCATCCCTCTACGTAAGCACCCTCACCAATCTGCAACAGCAAGAGTCCCTTACGGTCCACGTCTGGCTGGAGGTTACAACAGATCGGGGCATCGGGGACCTCGTAACAAGCCTATGTTGCCAAGTGGTGAAGCACCTACAGAAACAAACACATCTGCGCCCAGAGTTATGAACCCTAACGCTCCAGAGTTTGTGCCAGGCCAATCTCGGAGTCCTAATGGACAACCAGCATCTCCAAATGGTCCTTTAACATCACCAGGTGGTATTACATCTTCCCCACAGGGCCTTCCATCCTCTCCAGATAGTACTGTAGAATCACCGGTAACTGCATCCCCACAAGTTTCTGAATGTAGCCAGACCAGTCCTGAAGGAAATGATGCATCTTGCGGGGTCAATGTTGAGGCTGGGGGTGAAAAGCAGAACACAGACGACACGAACCACACAGAAAGTAAAGATGGAAAAGTGGAACCTGAACAGACCACAGCTCCTGAAGTTGCAGAAGAAGCAGTGACAGCAAAAGATGTTACCGAAGAGCCGATTGCAACCGAGCAACCCAAATCCTGGGCAGACTACAGCGATGGAGAGGTTGAGGCTGTTGAGGTTGCAAGCTGAGGAAAGTAAAATTTTATTTCTTAAACAGAGGAGCCTTTCTTCTCCTGAATAAAGCATGCTAATGCAAACCGAGATGCTGCCTTTTTGGATAGAGACTTAATTGCCTTTTTTTGACCCATTTCATGGTGTCTAGTATCTGCTGAATTCTTCTGCAGTTCTTCTAATGGCATTCCATGATCTTTGGAACTTGGAATTTTGAAGATTTTCCAGACGTCCATCATGGTGCCCTTGTTTTGTCCTGCTTTTTTGCTGTGAAGAATCTTGGGAAGAACACCTCGAAGTATCAACAAGAGAGATACATTGTTAACATGCCGCCGTTTCCACAGCTTGGCATAATTTTTGTTCCCTTTGTGAATGTACTGTCGACTTAACATCTTAATAGTTATTTTTTGATAAATTAGACTTGTTGAACTACGTAATAATATGTAAAGAAAGATGCGTTACCATTTTACGCTCTGTGTACTTGGTAATCCCAGCTGTATAGCACATTCAGATGGAACAGAAGAAAGTTTCCTATTGAATCCCCCCTTTTAGTTAGTGTTGATGCTGATAGCTACAGGTTCATCCCATGGTTATAGTCATTCGTGTGGTTGTCAGCTGAGCCTATCTTAGAATTCAATTGGGCATTTGGGGTTTGCTTATGGATGGTTTAGTTTCTCAGTGAGCTATAATGCCGCTCGACTGGAGAAGCTTCGCGGGGTAGATTACTTGCTCAAAACTTGTCTAAATGGAGCATTTAGGAAGATTCAAAGGATTTTTTGTGTTTAGCTTCTGAGCTGAGGATGATGTAAGAATTTGGTTGCGTGTGTTTGTAAAGTCCGGAAACTATTTCCTTTTATCTTAAAAAACGAAGATTCAACTATTTCCTTTATCTTAAAAAAACGAAGATTCAACTATTTCCTTTATCTTAAAAAAACGAAGATTCAGATGACGCTGCCGTGTGCTGGGACTGAAGACCGGTCCACGTCATGTACTGGGAGTCTGGGACTGATCACTGAAGACGCTTTTCCCGCTGCTCCCCACTCCGATTCAAAATTAAGCGGCGCGCGGCGGACAGGAAACAGAAAACCCCCAAATCTTATCCCCCGACCCCCCGCCAGCAAAAAAAACATCAGGGATGGCGGCGGATCCGAGCGGGCGGCGGCCGCGGCACCACCCGGCGGTGAACGACATCCTGTCCACGCTCGCCGACGCCAACGCCGCCCTCGCCGACGTGCAGGGACGCCTCGACCTCGAGTTCCGCGCCTCCTACCCCGACCATGTCGGTACTCTCCTCCTCCTCCTCCCTAACGCTCCTTCCGGCGCGCGGCTGATGGGATCTGCGGCGGTGGTTGCAGGCCAACCCGGCGAAGCTGGTGGCGCGATTGAAGCGAGTCCAGGAGGAGGTGGCCGCGCTCAAGGACCTCTGCCGCGACCTCCTCACCCAGAAGCAGGTGGCACTCCCCTCCCCTGAACCCTAAATCCCCAAAATCAGTGGCTTCGATTTCCCCTAGGTCGTCGCGATTGGTCCGCTGATCCTGGCCTTTCTCTCTTCGCAGGAGCTAATCGACCGGATCAGCGTGAGCCTGGTGTCGCAGCGCGGCACGACGCAGCGGCTGCTCGCCGCGTCCGGGCTGCCCCCCTTGTCCGACGCTGATGAGGCCGCCCAGAACAGCCTCGATCAGGTGATCGACGAGTGGATGGCGCACATGAAACCCATCGTAGGTAAGCTCCTCTGACTACCCTTTGTTTTTTCGCGTGGGTTTCGTGATGATGCTTGCTGGGGATTTATGGTGGAGTGGGAAGTGGTGGTGACTCAACTCCTCATGCTCGCAGGGGAGGACAAGAAACAAGATGCGAACCAGATCCTCTTCTCGACTGTTATCTACTGAGAACAGCTTGAATCTGGCCTGTGAAGAAGCCGCCTCAGTGCTTTGGTACAGTTTGCGTCAAGATGTCCATAACAACAATGCTGTTGGATTACATTTGAAACACATTCAGCAGTGAGTTCCTGGCTTGCGAAGTTGTTGCCGGAAATTTATGTGTTTTTTGGCTTTGTAAAGGAGAACCAGCTAGTACCTCTGGCTTTGTTTGCTAAATCAAGCGTGTGGAGCATTGGCAATCTGCTGTAAAAGTTGTTTCTCAAATGCTACAATAAAAATTAATCGAGCTGATCACAATGTCAAATGGAGCTCACACACACACGCACGCACGCACGCACTGTCGACACACCGATGCTTGTGTTGATAAGATCAATATTGTAGGATCAAAATATGGAGTGGTGGCAAGATCACTATAAAATTATAATGAGGATACGACGTCTGCGTAAGTTTTAAGCTTTGATTTAGTCAAAATCTGGCTCTACCCAAAAAATTAGATCACATACATATGTAAAGATTGGGATCAGCATTTACTACTTACCGCTTGAGATAGAAAAAACGCGGCCACTTCATGACATCCGTAATGAGATTCAGTAATTTACAACCAAAAAAAAAGAGAGAAAAATATGCCAGATCGCTAGCATTTACGTGTTCGGGTGAGAGTGCAGAGGTGCGCGCTCAGGCGGTAGGCATTGCCTGCCTGTTCCACATGTCGTTTGATTGCCACTTTGTGCTAAGGGTGGCACAAATCCAGCAGCACCTGATACAATTTCCGAGCGGCAATGGAGGGGCCTTCCCTTTCTCACTAATCAAACATCACCACTGAACGTAGAACGCTAACAATGTTCCTTCTTACAATTTATTGTATTGATTTTCCTCCTCTTCGCTTGACATGGAGCAGTACCTTATTCTTGAACGGCTCCTGTTTCCATCCAGGTGTTTTGGGGTACTGAAGCACAACGCTTGCTGAACTGCTGAGCCCGACTGGTTATATGTTCCCAAGCAGCTTGTTTGCCGTGCCAAATTTTGGGGAAATATCAACAGGTACCTGGAAATGAATGTAAATAAGGGTGCAAACGCTGCTCACTTGAATGAAAATGAATATAAATTGGCAAAGTCACAAATCTAAACTCGGTGCGGCAATAATTCGGGGCACAAACCAACATAGATGAGGAGCACCTACCTGCATATGTTCTATCTTCTCCAATGCCACGCGCAATGGTTCTGTCAAGGTTGCACGGGACTGGAGAAGAGACTGGGCAGCAGCCTTGTCGCCCTTTGCCTGTATTGTCAGTATCTCCCTGCTCAGGCTTTCCACAGCGTCCTCAACCTTCCACAGTACAAACTCTAGTGAGCAGTGGTAACAGAGAAGTAACAAGATAGTTGAATGTTCAGATAATTACCTTTGTAAAGTCCACCGAGAATTTTCCGTCAGAGTGCAAGACAAATGCCCCTTTGTCATACAACCAGTTGAACTGCAGAGCTTGTCCTTTTCTATATTTGGAAACACATACACAGTAAAAATTAGTTTACCATGTTCAGGACAGCATGAAAATGGTACGAGACATAATGATGTCTTTTGTTTCGTATTTAAGTTCAGTTTGCTTGCAGGGAAGATACAGCCTTACCCATGAGCTTCTTCCAGTCCAAAACGGATTGACCTGAAGCAGCCAGCCAGGAAAGAGACGTACATGGATTGTGATAGGCTCTTAGGAAGCAATCCCTAATAGAACAGAAGCAAATGATTGAATTAACAAAAATATAGGAAAATAACCAACAGGTCACAGGTTCCAGATTCATTATAGAAACAGCAAACATGAATGCCTGATCAGGGTAACACGAGTATAATTGATGGAATTACTAACCTTCTTAATAAGGAAATTGAGCGCCCAGAGACCAACTATATCAGCTTTTGCCTCCTCCAACGCTGAATGGAATTCTTGAAGTTCCTATACATTTATGGAAAAAAAAAGGTCAAAGCAGCTTGACTTTGTGGCAAATAATACAGGAGACACCATGCAAACATGCCAACCTTCTTAAAGCCACTGAATTCAGTATGTATGAAGAAACTTTATGCAGAAGAAACGATACTGAATTGCAACACAGTGACTTCTTTGGCTAAAATCATCTAGGAAGAAATGCGCCACTCTAAAGAATATACCCTGCAACTTTGGTCATTTTTAGACATTTTGTTTTAACCAAAATTTCCATCTCTGTAACTTAGTCAATTTTTTATGTGCTTCATACAAGATAAATTTTGAAATGTTCTGTTCACAGGATTTTGAGGGAAGTGGAACATTTCTATTGGTGTTGAACTAAAACCAGTGATTTTTCAAATTGTTGTTTTAGTACATACCAATCGTACTGTTGACTTTTTACCACTTCGAAGGGTGATAGAATGAGGTCCAATTCCATGGCAGCACTCGTGGCAAACAATATGTGTATAATAAGGCTCGAAATCAACATATTCTTTCTGCTCCTCTCTGATGCAGGCATCAGCTATAGGCTTTAAGATATGCTTGAACCTGAATAAAACAGAAATAGAATCGACAACATTAGCATAACCCCCTATGTTTCTTGCTGTTGTGAGTGTGAGCTACCTAACTGGCAATTAAAACTAATAAATAAGAATAAAAAAAGGCATACTTGGCTTCTGAAACGTTTTTAAGCATAACCATGGCAGTTCCTCGTTCATTTACAATCCGTTCATCATTGGGCAAATTGAAAGCAATGGTTTGTGGACCTTTCACATCCTGCACCAGCAGTGCTTGTTAGAGCATCATGAAGCTGTTGACAGGGACATGAAATCATTGACATAAAAAAATCATTTGCACTACACCTACATGTTCTTGAATGTTGAATCTCCTCTCAACCTACCAACTATCACCAGAAGCTCAATTTATTCGAAAAGAAATGCAGGGTAAATAGTAAATAGGAAAGTTACACTCAAGCAGCCAAGACATGATACAAACAAAGCAATTTCAACATGAGAATAACTGTTAATCAACAATAAAGGCAAAAAATTTCCAAATAGTCCCAATGATAAATAATAGGAAAAATCAAGTAATTTAATCTATCATTCCAAAACTTGAAAGACCTGAATGATAACCTTGCAACTGAGCAAGTAGTAAGGTGAACATGCAAGCTACGAAAGGCAAGTCCAAATATACTTGGCCAACCACGAAGCAACAAATAAAATCAGTTTCATGAAATTATAGTTTTTCATCACTTTTCTTGAATCATACAATTCATAGAGGAATTTATTGCCAACTTGTTGTAAACCAAACAGAAGGAAAAGAAACTCTTGATTATCTTTATCCACAAATATCCAGTTTTTAGCTGTCAACATCAGAATAGTAACATACCCCAGAATTGTAGAGAAGATTGATCACACGAATTGGAGCAGCAGATACACTATCTGATTTGAAAATATTGTCCATCGGAAGGTTTCTTTCCAAATCCTGAACTCAAATCAAATTTGATGTAAAGCCAAACTCAATATTTCCTTAAAGGAAACTTAGTGAGATTACCTGGAGTTGGTCACCAAAGAGTTTAACTTGAGAAGTTGCTGTGTCGTCACGTATTCCAACAAATGCTTCGAAAGTTGCCTTTGGAATGGTAAATACAAGTGAAGAAACAACCAAAAAATTGTATAGAACTCCATGCGCGCTATGCAAAATAAACCTAATTCAGATCTAAAAGCAATATTTGCCTAGTAGAAAAAAGCTGGGACCAAAGCAGATATCAAAATTCTAGAATTAACCCAGCAAATTGCAGACCTACAACCTTAAGTTGCTAAAATGGTAAACCTTTTTTTTAGGGAAATAAAATGGTAAGCCTTGCGGGGAGCAAGTTTGGAAATAAGCGATGGCTGAAAGGTTCGTTCAGTGCAACTAGTGTCAATCTGCTAGCATCAGTGAAATGAACTTAAAGAGTGTTCCAAAGAGGACAAAATTCAAAACCGCATGCGGTGTAAGTGACTTAAGGCTCAGATTTGATAAACAAATATAAATGCCAAGAACATGTGGGACAAGGATCCTGTGAAAAATACCTTATAACTAAATAGGGCATCTTCATATGTTTCATATGGGCCAATTGTGACATCTAAGTTGGAGTCCTGCATACAAGACAAGAATGCCAAATATAGAGGTAATATATGCGAAGAACTTAGAGAGAAACCAAATGTTGTAGCTAAGTAATGTGGACATTGACATGGGCGACAAGATGTATTTTTCACCACTAATTTCTATCGTAGTATGTTTATATAGTATAGAGAAATCTACTTATATCATTTACAAATGTTCAATCTCAAAATGCAAGGTGATATTGGTGACCAAAATCTATATAGTTTGACTGCAAGCAAACAAAAATATCCCTTATTCGTGAATGGAGGGAATATGACACGCCAGCCTTTTTTTTTCTAAATAGAAGTTAGTAACTTGTTAGCTTCTGTAATCTTTCAATAATCTGAAATGAATCACATGGAAATAAGGAAGATTTTTTCTCAATAACATTTTTATGGTTTAAAGCAATGTACTTCTTGCAGTGTAAAATTGACCTTTTCTTGTTCATTGACTCCTTAAATTGTATTTAACGAGTCTAGCCAAACTTGCTTTCATATACTAGTAAAAGATCTTCCGGGGCTCATAGCTCATTTACTCAAACTTTGGCAGTAATATCTACTGCCAACAATTCCAGACCATGATTGCAGTTATAGAAGATAGGAGACAGAGTAACAACCAACACAATTTGCCATGAAGCAGAAGAATCAAGACCAGTGGTGCATTATTATATGGATATGAACAGAGAAATGGAAAAAAGAATTACGATACTAACCAACTCCATCCAAGCTATATCAGATTCATAGTAATCATTTGAAAGGAAAGCATTTGCCTTGGTTCTCAGAAAATTCTTGAGGCTACAACAAGACAAAAATAAATGAATGAATCTTCACACAAACGAATTAAAAATTCAGAAACTTAAAACCATATTAGCTTACCTTGGAGAATCAGAGCACACTGATGCTTTCTCAAGAAGTTCAGCTGCTTTCTCAAGGGATGATCTGTACTCCTTGGAGTATGGAACTATAAAAAGATCATCTGAAGTTTTGGTTTGGTCTGATCCATCTGATTGTGTTAATGACGGAGAGGATAGAGAGTCATGCCGTTTTATGACAGTAAAAAATCCAGTGGCTTCTTTTTGTTCTTTATCAGTCAGACTACTCTTCCAAAGTTCAAACTCCTACAGCCATAGAAAAAATATGCAAAAACGAATTCACTTCAGCTAGTACAGAATCAATCAAGTTACATAAAACGCACAAATCCTATACAAAGACATGCACTATGAACAGGAAATATGTTCTGCTGGATATAATAGAGCACTAGGTGGGTAGGGGTACTAGATGCTAATGTACCTTTTTGTCCATATCAGGAGGATAGAATTTAGCACCAGGAGGCTTATCTAGAGGAAATGCTGCTCGATACTGAACCCCCTTCCATCCTGAAACTGGCTTGGTAGCATCTGTGAGTAATTTCACAGCAGAATCTGCAGTCGATAGGAAAGCCTTATTTTCATCGAGGCAGGACCTGTTATGGAGAATGTAAAAAACGTTAACATCTATCAAGATGGTAAGCAATATATAACAGTAACATGTAAATGTAACTGATACAAACATTGGTGTCTAAACATGATAAGTAGGAAGAAAATATTGCATTAAATGAGATTCCTATTTCACAAGGAAATCTGATCTCAGAAAACCCACATGACAATGAGAAGATGGTTTTAATGCTATGTTTCAGGTTCCACTTTCTCATTTATCTCCACAGAAAATAAATTTATTCGCAAGTAAGCAAAAGCGTATGACCTTTTATACTTGCGCATGTTGAACAATCCAAAATCTTCAAAATTAAAAAACTAGACCTGCGGGGGGTAAGACAGCCCCCCGGCATTTTGCTAAGAAGAAAAAGACCTTACGCAGGTCGAGAAAACCCCCGAACCCCTACCCCACCCTTACATAGCGGCACTGTAGCCCGTGTGAGACGACCAACGACCTGGGCCGGGCCTTAGACCTATGCTTTGGCGTGGGACAAACGAGGGGATTTTTTTAACCCCAGCCTGAAATTCGCTCCCAAGGGGAGTCGAACCCAGGACCTAAGGAGTGCTACTGGAGCCACCTAACCAACTCAGCTAGAGGCCCGTTCACCAAAATCTTCAAAATTGCATTAGATCAAGTTGATTTTACAAGAGAAGTGTTTCATGATTAGAGATACAGAGACTAAGATCACAAGGAAAAACTAGCATGTTTTTCATGATTAGAGATACAGATACTAAGATAAGAAGACAAAACTGGCATACTCCCTCCATTTTTTATAAGACTCGTTAGGATTTGAAATTGTTTAGAGGTATGTTTTGACCTCCAATTTCTCTTACAATATATATCAATTGCTACAAAAGCAATTTCAATTCAAAGATTTGTGAAACATTGCAACTTTCATACGGTAGCATGCATATAATTCGACTAATTGTTGGTCAAAATATGAGGGTCTAAACAACCATGTTTCATTTTGTAGGATGAAAGGTAGATGTTCCAATCAGGAAACAAAGTATATCTCATTCATATTACACTCTATAAACGATATACATCAATGTGACAGCACTAAGCCATAACACAATGAGAGAGTCTTTAAGCAAGATGGCATACAAGATAATTGGAAATAGTTTAAGAAAAGGTAACTGTCATACATTAAGAAAATTACATTGAATAATGTGTTAAGATATTCCAATCAATGAAGAATATTTATTCAAGAAAAGGTATTACCAGGGACTCTTATTAATCGAATAGTATGCCCACTTCAATTTATCAAAGGCTGAGGATTCAGAATGTCCTTTCAGCCAGTCTCTAAGCATTCTGTTGCTATTCCATACCTATTTGAGAACCAAAGTTGTAGGTTTCAGAATAAAACTATTTGATATAAAAAATATGCGACACAAAATAATGGTTATCCAATGAAGATAGCTTTTTTGACTAATTGTACATGGCACATCCAACCAATAAGAAATAGAAGAAACAAAATCTGGAAAACGTTTGATGAAGAAGTAACCTGCTCATAAAATATGTCATCAATAACTATTGCTGCTTTAAGAATATATCCCAAGGCTTCCCTGTCTCCTTCAGATAGAGTAGTCAACTGCAAAGGAAACATATAAAGAAGTCAAGCATCCCACAAGAAAAGCATGGTGCAATATATAAAAGCAGGAAATGATATATTAACATCCCCATATCCTTCCTGCTATTCAATGTATCAAAATACATGTTATGAACTTGCAGCATAAGAATCTAGCTGTCATTGTTGTGTAAAGCAAGAGAAGTACTGGTACACCATCACATGAATAGAGAAGTACTACTGCATAAGTACTCTGACAGTGAGGAAATATATCACTATAACTATAAGCGTTCCATGATTCCTCGAGTGTTTTTTTTTTTTGCGAATGGTCAATGGTTATTGGTCTTCTTTATAATTTTCTCATATAGTCAAGGCCCTTTTAGCCTAATTGAGGCAATCCCCGAGAGTTGTTTTGGTTGGGATTCTTGGTTGCTAATTGTTTTCCCTCTCAGGAAATGTCCAAAACTCCAAATTAGACTAGAAAACTCTCAGAAACTTGATAAGAAAATCTGAAGAAGAACAATAACCCTAGCCATTTGAAAAGAACACTATAAAAATCTTTGATATCATGTAGTGATGTGAATTTTGATCCTTGCATACTAAACATGACCACAAATAACTTACAAATTTATGATGAATGGGAAAATGTACTTGGCATAGCTAAAGTTACTTAAAGTCCTAGCAAAAGAGAGGAAGGGGAACTGTGCCATCCACTGTCTTGCAGTTAAACACAGTTTTTCATACACCTTAAATACACACCGGACTGCCATAACAAACTGAAAAGTATTCAAATTGTTTGTGAGATCATGCAATGTATCTGCAGTTTTTAATTTGTTGTGTGAATATCTGGGGCATTTTTTTAAGATTTCCTTATGCCACACGTAAACCTTCTCTGGTTTCAAGGCATTCAGAAACCTAAGTGAAATTATAGATATTTGTGAACTGCAAGCCAAGCTGCAAGATGATTGAAAGAAAAACTTACATCTGGTTCCAAATGGATGGGAGCATAACGGCTGATTTGCTTTTGTAAAGTTAAACTGCGGGATTCTGTATTGTCTTTGTACCTACAAAGGTGGCATGAAAGATTGAAGCAGGATAATTTTGATAAAACTGTATTCTTAAAGTTATGACCAAAGGATTATGATCTACTTCTTCGAGAATGAAGGCCCACACATTGACAAAAGTAAAATTGGACATAGAATAATGCTTACCTTTCTTCAATAATATTAAATAGTTGGCCATATTGCCCGTTCACATCATAAGGAACATATTCTCCACTTTCTTTTGCAAGGCAGCTCTTGTACTCATCAAAACACATATACCTAACTGCAGATACTTCACTTTCCTAAAAGTTCAAAAGTTATAATACTTATAAAAATCGAAAAAGTAAATTCATTAGAACAAATGTAGGGCATAATAAGTATTAGAATACTGGATAGTATGTAAAGCTTAATGCCATTTCCTTGCTAGGAATAGGATATATTTCCTTACGAGCACAAAGTTAGTGGTCTCGACTAAGATGAGCATACAGTTATAAGTCCAACAGTAACTGTGTGAAGTATTACAGCATCCTTACTTGGAGAGTGAAGGCCTCAAGTGGAATTGGAGTTAAAGTAGTCACAAGGTAAACATCATTGTACTCATTGTTCGTGTATGTCCCGTTGTTGATAACACTGCAACAAAGAGTCAAAGGTTCAGATGATATCATATTTGTGATATCCAAGATTCAGATTGTGATGGTTGGAAATTCATCATGCAAAAACAAATGTGACGAAATAGCTCTTAACAAGTCTCTTATAGAATACTAATGTTAAATTGCTTATATAAACTGGTGCCAAGTGTCCATTGATGTTCCAACAAAAGCATGTGGTTAAAGGTCCTATAAAGTTGTTATGGGAATGGGACGTGCCATTTGATACTTAAGCCTGATGACAATGGTGTCATTTGTTGCAAAATATAATGGACTGCAAGTCTGCAACTGCAAGGTAAATATACTAACCATTCCTGAAGAAACACAAATAACAGCTCGAAGGCATCGACTGGAAGCTTGATGCCTAGTTCTTCCTCGAGCTCCCTCCTGATGATTCACATTACATGGTAGTATCAATTATAAGTTATCCTATAAACAAAATATAAACTAGATAGAGTCGTAGTATTGAGAGTAAGCGACCAATAGAAGCAACGTTAATGGAATAACAGGTAATTTCACGAGAAAAGCATCATAAAGTTTCTATGTCGAACACTCTGTGAGGGTTCAACAAGAGCAGAATTGCAACTGCCATGCTATTTGAAACAGTTACTTGAAGGATTTAAGCCGCTCACAGGAGGGCGGTAGCTTTGAGAAGAGTTCCCACTTGCTGCTAAAATGTTTTAGGCATCCCACGCAGCTTAGTGTGCGCAAACTACTCCATGCACTCCAGTGTGGTGTTCAGATGGTAGCTCTTCAAGACAACGTACTATCGTGAGGTCAGAGAGCTCACTGTGCAGAGAAGAGCGAGGAGTCACCGGCCGAGATGTGGCCAGCGCTAGAGATGTCCCACTGCCCAGGCCACGAGTCCTTGCAGTCGGCGCGGCGCTGCAGCAGCAGTTCACCGGTGCTCTCGCTGTAGATCCACACGTGCACAGCTCGGTGGTAATCGCCGTCCCTGTGCACCTCCGACCTGAGAAAAAACAAAGCAGGCAGCATCGGCGGCGGAATCACACGATCCGATCGAAGGAATCAAACCGAGGCGGGAGAGTCCGGCGCGGGACGGGGGCGTGCCTTGGCTTGGAGACGCCGGTCTTCTCCCCGGCGGCGTTGAGGACGTCGAGGCGCTCCTCCGGCGCAGCAGCCATCGAGGCGGCGGCGTTGACGGCGATCGTGCGGGGTGAGAAAGCGAAGCGTTGGGCAATTGGGTACACTGTTCAACGATCCGGTTGCGTAAAAACGGTTCGCACGCAGTAATACCCGCTATACAACGGGCTAAAACGGCTTGCTGAGGCCCACCCCATCAGGCCCATCAAGGAATCTCGCGTCCTCCTGTGGCCTCGGCCCGTCCTCGGCCCGTCATCATCATCACAGCCTCACCCTCACGGTCTCCGACACCGGGCAGGAGAGAGAAACGGTGCCGCCGCACGGTGGGAGACTGGGAGAGGAGGAAGAAACCGCTCGACCCTTCACCCCTCGCCTCGCCGCCCGATCCAGTTGGTGGCCTATGGCTGGCGATGGAGAGGACGAGGCGGCGGCGATCGAGCGACAGCTGGAGGAGCAGCTGCAGGAGCAGCAATCCTCCCTTGCGGCCGTCGACGAGGCCCTCGCCGCCGACCCCTCCAACGCCGACTTACTCGAGGTGCGTCGGAATACCCCCGCCTTGTCGAACCCCCCTCTCCAACCGCGGCCTCTAATTGCTAGCTCCCTTGAAACCGAATCGACCCCAGGGCGTGGGGATTCTAGGGTACTGTGGTTCACAACTGACTGGATTACGACTAGGACCTACCATATTTAGCGGACTAGCGGTGCTTGATGGTGCTTGGATTCTTAGTTTGCGTGCCATTTTATAGGTCATGGAATCAGGCAGTATGTTTTGGGTTAATGAATGAACCGAGTGGAAACAGGAAGGTGGATTCATTTGTCTGTCGAAACCATAGGCACGTTTAGTTAGCTAAGTCATCTGTGATTGGTGGAGCGTGAACATAAACACAAAATTGCCTCCATACAATCATGCTGCTGATGTGATTGTCAAAATGCCATTCAACCTTGTTATGTTGCCAAACTGGCCACATGTCATAGACATAGCCAATGCTATTTTGGCAATGTCCCAAACTTTGTATGGTATTTTCGCAACTGAGTTTCAACATGGTGGTATGGTGGCAATTTCTCCAACTTAGGGGGATGTTCATGACAGTGTTGGTAAATCAGCAAAATCAGAGTATCAGACAACATAGTCTATGCAGAACCTAATAGAGTGACTAATATATAAGGAATACTCAAACACGAAAGTAATAGATCACTGGACTTTACATGTAGTTGGAAGTAGTGGCTAAATTTTTTGGGAAGGGGGCATCCCCGATTCATCTGTATGAGGCTCTGCCAGTTATCACTGCAAAGTTGAGAAGTTAGGATAATCTTGGCTGTTAATTTGCTGCACCTTTTTTCTTGGAAGAGCCTCTGCACACATTTGTAGTAGGCATCATAATCGTTTAGTGGAGGATATCAGTGGTGAGTTTTGTAATAGCGAGAGTGAGCGATATCTCACATACTAGCTCATCTCTTCCAGACATAGTTCATTGATGAGAGTTTCTGCGTGGCATCAATGTGTATAGGAGAAATGACTTCCTTTTGCACTTTGCATTCCTGAGTTGGGGAATGTTCCGGTGTAATAATGTTTGGTAAAATGCTGAAGTTCCTGTTTCATGTTCTCACATTGTATTGTTTTCAGAGTTTTACGACTTTTATCATACAGTTTAGCTAATAAATTTGTTGCTGTTGTTATTGTTTACAGGTTCATGAGGAACTTCTTGCTGCGATTAAGGATGCAAAGGAGGGACTTCTCGACCTGAAGCGTTCTAGGGTAGTGAAGCAAGTAGATGATATTTTTTCAAATGAAGAACCAGCATCCCAGGCACCAGAAGTTGCTCCTGAGCCATTAGATCCAGATGATGTTGAACCAGAACCACTGGTGTCGCATGATTTTTCAGTTGGATCGAAGTGCAGATTCCGGCACAACAATGGCCGCTGGTATAATGGATGCATTATAGGATTTGAAGGTTCAAGCGATGCGAGGATCTCATTTCTGACACCCACATCTGAAAACATGGCGGTGAGTTATCTGATCTGATTATTATTCTTAAACCAAGATTTTCTTTAGTGGTGCCATCCATTCTCTGCCTGATAACAATCATGCTTGGTGCTGGCGCTCTAAAAAAAGATATTGATGCCACTGGTATCTATATGCGGTACTCGAGCCAATGGAACATTATTTTAGTTTACACTATAACCTCTGACTTGCTCTTTTGCTTTCCCTTCTTGAAAGATGCCCACACATACTTAACAAATGGGGCCAGGCTTGCATGTTTTTACTTTTCATGAATGGCCCTGGACTCATGGGTGTGGACCTAAAATTTCCATTGTCACAAATATGCATCAAGGGCATCTCTGTGCTGTACGCCTGTACAGATGCTTCAATGTTCAGTTCAACAGAATAACCTTCTGCTATGATCATGCTATTACTTTGACAATATTTGATAAACCCTACAGATGTAGGACACGTGGATGATATTTTGTGGTGAAATTAGTAGTCGCTGCTACGTACGTTAGAACTTAGAAGTTATAATAAACACCATGAAGAACCTTGTAGCCATGTGTTTTGAGATAGATTTCTTGTAACACATGGCACCCTCTGCTCTGGTCCCATCCCATCCCTAGCAAAAAATAAATTAGAAGCAGGAAACTAAGAGAAAGTCACAGGTGGGTACCCTGCAACTGCAGCTACCTCTCAATCTGCAATAATTTTCTTCTGGTTAACATGAATATAATGCTTGGAGTGTATGGGCCATTATTATGAACAAACTAACTGATACAAATCTGCCCATAGTGCAGATGTGCAAGTTCTTTCTACAGCAGCGATGTCGATTTGGTAGTAACTGCCGCATGTCCCATGGTATGTAATGGTTATTTGGCTGTTGGAAGATCTAAGCCCAATAAAATGCCCTTTGTTATTAAACTCTTGTTCCTTCGCCTTTTCACATAAAGCAATAGAGAACATGTTGTGGGTGTAAACTTTTCAAGATAAGTTGGTTTTCAGTTGACTATGTTGCGTTGATGGATACTGTATATTGTTTTTCTGCTTCTTTTGCCTGTGTGCCATGTAGATGTGTGTATTGTTTTTGCCTCTTCAGGCTTGGGGACATGACTAATTCAGAACTCATGTTCAGGTATTGTAATTCCTACTTCAGCATTGAAGAAATTCACTCCAACTAGATGGCAGCAGTCCTTGGTAGGCTCCAGCATACTGGCAGCTTCCGGGCGTCACTCTGGCCTTTGGAGGAGAGCGGAACTTGAGTCATGGGATGATAATCTGAAGCTTGGCCAGGTTGTCTTTCTAGATGATGGGAGTTCTGCAAGGCTTACAAGTGATTCACTTTCTCTATCAGAATATGCTGATATGAGCAGCGAAGATGATGAAGGAAGCTCAAGTGAGGAAGAATCTGAGTTGAGTGACGATGCTGATCAAGAGGATGGATGCGTTCACCAGGGTATTGGCCTTTTAGAGCCTGCAAATTTCAGTGGCATTCAGACAGACACCGTGATCTTTGCAAAATGGGAGCACCACACCAGGGGCGTTGCCTCCAAAATGATGGCAAAAATGGGGTACCGAGAAGGGATGGGGCTAGGTGTATCTGGCCAGGGCATGCTTGATCCAATTCCAGTCAAGGTACTACCGCCAAAGCAATCACTTGATCACGCTCTTGCTGCAAGCGAGGCTGATGGAAGTGTTGGCAGTGGTAAAAAGCGCAGTCGAGGTGGTAAAAGGAAGCGTGAGAAAAAATTCGCAGAACAGGCGAGAGCTGCTAAAGCTGAAGAAGCAGAGAGATCAGTCTTCAGCTTTATCAACAGCCATCTAGTGAACCAAGATATGCCTGAAGGTTCAGCCATTAAAGTTAAGAAGGGGGCATCAGGTGAGGCTAATGGGCATGCTAAGAAGGAGGACAGAAGATCCTTAGTCGCATACGATGAGGAAGTAAAAGAACTGAGGATTCAAGTTGAGAGACTGGAAGAGATGAAGAACCGAAACCGCAAAGACAAGGCAGTGTTTGAAGCTGCTTCAAGGAAGCTGGAAGAGACTCGAAAGGCACTCGCGGATGCTGAAGCTACTCACGCTTCAGCAACTAACGCGGTTGCCAGAAAGGAGAAAGAGAAGAAATGGTTGAAATTCTGATATAGCTTTGATATAGCTACTCACGCTTTGTCTATTTATCTTCTGATAAGAATCCGGCGTGATGTATCGACTTGCAATTGTTCCTTCAGCCAGCTGGTAGCCCCGTTACACATGTATGTCTATCAGGTTTTAGGAGATCTGTTGTAGAAGTATTAGTAATATACTTAATTATTAAATGGACATGGTATTTAGGGCTCTTTGGCAGGGCTGCGGCTGTGGCTTCTTCGATGGAGCAGTTTTTTTTGACTTCAGCTTGTCTGGATGCAAAAACGTTTGGCAAAACGGCTTCTCCTAGATGGGGGTCATATGGATAAAAATGTGAAATGTCCATAATGCCCTTCCTTATTTTTTTCTTTTTTCTCCGTTCCTTTTTTTCTCTTTCCTTCATTTCTTTATCTCTATTTCTTCACGCAACGCCACCCCCTACGCTGGCATCCGCTTGCATCCTTTTTTTAACCGCTTGCCTTATCCGCTCGCCCTACGCTCCAGCACGCGCCGCCGGCCACCTCCGCCCCGCGCCTGCCGCCGCCGGCTGTCCTCCGGCCTCCCTGCGCCCGCGCCCGTGCCATCCTCCGACCCCGTGCGCCCATGGCCAAGATGGGGATTTTGGCCCCACGAAGGGGTCGAAGCCGCGGGGAGCCCCTTTTTTGGGCTTCTCCTCCCTCTCCTGGCTCCTCTCAGCGAGATTTCCGGAGCTTCAGGTATGAAGCCGTTTCGTTCATCACCGTTTGGTAGGACTTGGTGAAGCCGGTTGAGAAGCCCTACCAAAGGGATCTTATTTAGAGTACAGATCATCAACCATCACGGATTTGGTAGGTAGTCTTTTCATTTGCATTTCGGTATATCAGATGGACGAATGCTCCAATTCCGCCGCATGCAGCAAGCATTCCATTTTCCTGATTTGAGAACCGGTCGTTTTGTACCTCGGATCATGCAGGAAGTTGAATTGCTTCCCATAAAAATCTGCAGAATTCATGTGAAATTTCTGCGTTCGATTTTGGAGCATGCCTGCAATTTAGTACTTTGACTCGTCACCCTTGGGGTCGTTGACATCAAGGTCAACGTAATAACGCGCGGTCGGAGTTGGGGTTTCCTGGTGAGGACGTTAAAAACCGGACCAGAGAGCCGTAGAATATTGTAGGCGGCCGACTCGGTCTCCTTATCCGGTCCAACCCAACCTACCCCACCTGCACGGCGTCCGCCCCGGCTCGCGCAATAAACAATTGTCAGGGTCGAATCCACCTTCCTTTCCCCTTCCTCTCCGTGCCCTCCCCGACACGCGTTCCCCCTAATCCTCCCACCTTGCTAGAGATCCCCAAATCCGCCGCGGCGGGCTTCGAATTCGATCCCCTTCCCGACCGTCAGCTCGATCTGATCGGCGGAGCGGAGAGAGCAGCCACCTCCCAGCCATGTGGGCGGCGTCGTGCCTGGCGTCGTGCTGCGCGGCGTGCGCGTGCGAGGCCTGCCGGACGGCGGTCGGCAGCATCGGCCGCCGCTCCGCGCGCATCGCCTACTGCGGCCTCTTCGCGCTCTCCCTCTTCGCCTCCTGGGCGCTCCGCGAGGTGGCCGCGCCCCTCCTCCAGTCCATCCCATGTGGGTAGCTCGAATCCCCCCCTATCGATCGGTTCGATTGGACGCTTCAGTTGATCGAGATATTCATGGGGATTTGGTTCTCTTCTCTCTTTTTTCTGCAGGGATTAACCACTTCCACAAGACGCCGGACCGCGAGTGGTTCGAGACCGACGCGGTGCTCAGGGTCAGCCTCGGAAACTTCCTCTTCTTCACCATCCTCGCCGTCATCATGGCCGGGATAAAGGACCAGAAGGACCCCCGTGACAAGATCCACCACGGAGGATGGATGGCCAAGATCTTCTGCTGGGCCATCATCGTCTTCCTCATGTTCTTCGTGCCCAACGGCGTCGTCAGCTTCTATGGTGAGCGCCCTTCCCAGCTGTTTTTATTTATCAGACCGTTTGATGCAGTTCCATGTGGTTGATATCTGGACACATTAGAATGGAAATTGATGGGAGATTGCCCTGATCTTTTTCAGCCAAAAACCCTTTGATGAAGAATGTTTTCGAGTTGAATTAGTTTCATGGAGATTGCTGAGTCAGAAATATGTGATCATAGACTAACTAATATAGTTATCTGCAAAACAAAATGTTGGTCTCAGGTCATCTACATTGTCTATAGACCTACTGTATTTCCGATGGATGCCTCCAATTGGCAACGCAAATGTATCTGCCTATGTGGTTCATGTCCTATAGTTGAACTTACTTCTTTGGTTTTTAAATTCAGAAACAAAGGAATGGTTGAGTTGCTTGAGTTCCCTGAACAAACTGTGTTACTACTCTGTTATGGTTGATCATACACTGCCAATAGTATCTGCGTTATGTTTGTTGTGTTGTTAACTTTATTTGGGTATATGACTGTCACCATTGTAAAGTGGGATTCTCACTGCAATTGTACTTTTGCAGAGTCGATTTCCAAGTTTGGATCCGGGCTGTTCCTTCTTGTTCAGGTTGTTCTTCTGTTGGACTTTGTGCACGGATGGAATGAGAACTGGGTTGCTAAGGATGAACAGTTCTGGTTGGTTGCTTGCTTCTGCCCTTGTTTTAGTTGTGCTTCCATGGTTTAATCTGAACTTTGATTTCTCAAAGTGTTTTATTTAAACTTCCTTGTCACTGCAGGTACATGGCTCTATTGGTTGTCTCAGTTGTCTGTTACATTGCCACATTCTCATTCTCGGGTCTTCTGTTTCACTGGTTCACTCCATCCGGACATGACTGTGGACTCAACCTGTTCTTCATTGTCTTCACATTGATTCTTGTTTTTGCGTTTGCTATTGTTGCCCTGCACCCAAAGGTATCATCTTGTGGCTTCTTTTCTGCATTTTACTTATTCAGCCAGAATATATCATTCATGGCTGTACCATGATAAGTTGTACTCAGATGTGTTTGCGCATTTATATATTTGCTATTCTAGATGCTCCTGGTATTTATTTTAGATCTGAAATAAATAATATTACCTCTGCTGCCTGTAAACTAGTGCTTCTATTGAATTTAACTCGCATTTGTGCTAATGGTAAAATTAAACCTGTTAATTTTTCAGATCAATGGTAGCTTGTTGCCTGCATCAGTTATTGGTCTCTACTGCACCTATCTGTGCTACAGTGGACTCTCTAGTGAGCCCAGGGATTACGAGTGCAACGGGCTTCACAATCACTCAAAAGCTGTGTCAACTGGTAGCCTTACACTGGGACTGCTAACCACCATCCTTTCCGTGGTCTACTCTGCTGTCCGTGCTGGCTCTTCCGCAACCGTGCTCTCTCCACCAGACTCACCACGTGGTTAGATTTCCTTCTCCAGCTAATGAACTACTTTTGCAAATGTAGAGTCTGCATTGTTGTTTATGCCTTTCCTTTAATCTTCAGGTACCGACAAGCCATTGCTTCCCTTCAGCAAGGCTGATGAACAAGAAGATAAGAAGGATGTGCCAAGGCCTGTGACATACTCCTACTCTTTCTTCCACCTCATCTTCTCCCTGGCCAGCATGTACTCAGCAATGCTCTTGACTGGCTGGTCAACCTCCATTGGTGAGAGCGGAAAGCTTGTTGATGTTGGGTGGCCATCTGTCTGGGTCAGGATTGCAACCCAGTGGGCAACCGCAGGTCTGTTCATATGGTCCCTTGTTGCTCCCATCCTCTTTCCCGACAGGGAATTCTAGGTCAACTGGGACAACCTGTGGATGCGTGCATCCCTTTGGAGCATCAAGCGCTTCTACTGTGGTAGCTAATCTATCCTATCAAAATATTTGGTCTGTAATACATTGGTGTTTGCAAATCGATGGAATGATGTCAGTGTTTGTCGATGGTTATCGAGTCTGTCAACTTAATAATATTCGGCATCAGGCTTGTGCCATTATGTGAAACAGTGAAATTGTGCTGCGTGTATTGTATATATTGGAGTTTATCTGTGTCTATGTTGCATTGTTCGAATGACAATGAACGACAGGATTGAATTGCGTTCAAAATGCCTGTATGTCATTCGGTTCATCAGATATTCACAACGTCCTGTGTCCTGCATGACTATACATTTTCAAAGATTGAAAGTCTAATCCTCATATCGTTTGCTGCTGACAATTTTCAATCTAGATTGCCAAAACATAACTCATTTATATTAGATACAAATATACAAAGTGCAGAAGTATCATCTGCTGCTGACATGAAGCTTTAGATTGCCAAAAGATCAATCATTTATCAGATACAAATATGCAAAGGGCAAGAGGAGCCCTTTCCTCCATTTTCTTTCTACCTACTAAATACAATAGTTCCGGTCATTACAGCCTCCTATGATTCCTAATGAAGTTTGTTGTTATCAAAGAAAGCACCGCGTCACACGCATAAGATGCCGCGGCTAGCACGGCCGACGCCGCCAGCAAGATAGCCTTCCACTGCCTAGTCGCCGCCAGGATGGACGCGGCCACGGCCGCCGCGGCGAGGACGGCGAAGGCGTTCTTGAGCGAGGTGTACTTCTTGACGCTGGCCCTGCACTCCTTGCAGTGCACGACATGGCGGAAGTACCTGTTGGTCGGGTTGGGAGCGTGCACCGTGCCGACGCCGCCCTTTGCCGGGAACGTGGCCGAGATCCCCGCGACGGCCCCCGCCGGCGCTTGCTCGACGACGGCCGGCACTGGCGGCGGCGCCAGGCTGCTGTGGCCGAAGTAGTAGGGCATGCCGTGGCCCGCCCTGTCCATCCACTTCCTGTACTCGGCGACCCAGGTGTCGGAGGATCGGAGGTTGAGGTAGAGCTCCCTTGTGGGCACCTTCTCCCTGATCAGCACCTCGTTCTGCGACGACAGGAACCCCATGTCCTGCTCGAACACCTTGCAGGCGTTCTGGTGGAAGTACCATGACGGGAGGAGCTTGACGATGGGCGACCTGACGGTGGAGCCGAAGCGCACGATGAGCATGGACTTGCCCTGCCCCGCGGGGCGGCAGAGGAAGTGCGCGGAGAAGCACTGGTCCTTGCCGTCCTTGTCCGTAAACTCGAGCGTGTTGGTGAGCACGCAGGGCGCCTCGAAGCGGAGCAGGTTGCGGAGGTGCGGCGTGCGCGTGCGGCCCCAGTAGCCCGCGAACCCGCGCGCGGTGCGCTCGGTGACGTCGAAGAAGAGCGCCTGCGCGTCCTCGCGCTTGGCCGTCCAGTCGGTGCGGTCGTGGGAGATGGGCACGTGCGCCGGGTCCATGAGGTTCTCCAGCAGGATGGAATGGTCGTAGGGGAGCTCGTGCACCGTCGACAGGTCCGTGAACCCCTCCCGCGCGTACGGCTCGAACCACGGGAGCTTCCGGTCGTCGGGAGGGTTCGCGTCCGACATCCACACCCATACCACGCCCTGCGAGTCGCGCACCTCGTAGTTGCGCGCGCACGCGCTCCGCGGGATCTTGGCGCCCTCGGGCAGCTGCATAGGCAGCATCCGTTTTCAGCATTCGATCGATCGGACGCCGTGTGGAAATCAATGCACAAACATGTAGATGGATGGGATCGGTAGAAGGGAAAGACCTGCGGTATCTTGACGCACTTGCCCTCGCCGTCGAACTGCCAACCATGGTAGAGGCACTCCAGCCTGCCGTCGACGATCTGGCCTTCCGAAAGCTTCGCTAACCTGACAAGCGTTTTGAGAGTGATTCATTTCGGTTGTTGATTTCAACCAAGCCAATCATCATTCGTTGCAGGATCAGATTAATTCGTTGGCCATATATAAGACCGATGCTGCGAGAACTGATCTCACCTGTGTGGGCACCGGTCCTCGTGACAGCGGAGCACGCCGTCGCCGTCGCGCCAGAGCACGAGCTGGCGGTCGAACACGGTGAGCGGGAGCGCCGCGTCGTCGGGCACCTCCTTGGCCAAGTACAGCGGGTACCACTCCTCCTTCCAGTCGTAGCGCCCCGCTGCCGCGGTGGCCGCGGCATCATCCCCCTCCTTCGGGAGCAGCACCCCGTCCTCCTGCGCGCCTGCCTCCTCCACCACCGCCGCCCGGCACCTCCTCTTCCTCCTCCCCCCGCCGCCACCCGCCCACCGCACGCCATGGACGGCTCCTCCCGCTGGTGCTGTCGCCGCTGGGTTCTTGAGACGTGGAGCTGCTGCAGCCACAGCGGAGGAGGGGCGGAGGAGGAGGAGGGGCGGGAGGGGCACCGTGGCAGCGGGCGTCATGGTTGGCCCCATTTGGCGTTTGGGTGGCGAAGAGCGCTCGATCTCAGGATAAAAACCGGCAGGAGTTTTTTTTTAAAAAAAAAACGGGTAGCGGCACACGACTCTAGTCTAGCTCCAGTGCCAGCAACGAGAGTGTCCAAGTTCGCATCGGGCTCGTGTCATTCTCAAGTCTCGTCCAAGTGGCGAGTTCACAGTCACACACACATCCAGAGCTGGAATTCAACGCTTTTTTTTCAAGAAATTTGTAAGGTCCCGTTGGGATCGGAATTGAATTCCATTTTAATAATATAATTTAGATATAAAATTAATGAAGTTAATATAGTTGTATGTGAAATATATTTATATATTATTGTTAGTCATATGAGAGATACTTATGCACTGCACTTCAGTTACAGGCAAACGAGTCAAAAAACATGCTATAAGTTACACATTAAAAACATAACATAAGGATCTATAGAATCAATTTTTATCTCTCACCCATAAATTTAAGATAGTCTCGTATCTACACTTTGTAAAGTTGTGGAATTCCACATTTCATGACAAATAGTCTATAGATTCCAATTCATTGGGATCCAAACGTGGCTTAAGAGTAGATAGCTACGACAGTGATGCATCAGGTATAAAGTGGCCCGATTTTACAGCGCATTTAGCTTCTCAATGCACATATATTTTTCATGTGCCCAAGGGGCAACGAAATTCGGCTCCGAATGCTGTTTCAAATTTTGATGACGCGTAAAAAAGAGAGGAAAACTCCGCGGTCTGGTCTGAATGAATGAGACATATCAGGCGTGATCCGGTCCGGTCCAAACAAAATTATGGTGCTCCCGGCCCAGGCCCATCACGGCAGGCCATGATTAACCCGGCCCGGCCCCCTCATCATTGTAATCCCTTGCTTTGCTGCATCCTAGAGAGAGAGAGAGAGAGAGAGAGAGAGAGAGAGAGAGAGAGAGAACAAAAAAGGCACTCCCACTTTACCTACGGATTGCCGCACTCATGACGCCATCGCCGCCGCGCTAATCACACTGCAGGTGATGGGGATTTGGATGTCCCCCATGATTTGCTCGAGGTGACAGAAAACAAACTATAGGCCATCATCAGTTCATCACCACCAGACGCCGTCTCCTGGTAGCACGCGTCCGCCAGCCGGGTTAGGCAACACAACGAAGGAAGCGGCCGTGGGTTCCGGCCATTTCTGGGCGTGCAAGCGTTAGCTTCCTTTGACAGCGCTCGGTGCTCGCAGCTCTGGAGTCAGGACTCAGCCGCGCGCGCGCGCGCGCGGAGGAGTGAACTGCCAGCCTCCTGGCCACACGATGCCACCACTGCTCGAGTGCTCGCGGCGTCGATCTCCACTCCGAACACGGCAACGCGATGGGGCAGTGGCCCGTGCGTGTCTCCGGCTCCAACCTGCCTGCTCGTCGTCGTACCCGAGCCACAATAATTTTTGGCCTTTCCTTGGCAGATCTTCTTTTTACACTATTTCTCTTTTTTTAACGATGTTGTGTGATCCCTAGCTTCAAAGTTGAAAGTTCCTACTAGCCTCGTGCTGGTGCGGAGACTTTTACCGCAACTTTTGACAGCTCCTGGGCCCTCTGGGCTCTGACCGGCCTGAGAGTTGCCATCCCAACGAACGGAAGGGCACTCCGTTGGACGAGACGACGGATCGTCGTCGCAGGTCGCAGTCGTGCAGTGTGCAGACGGTACGTGCTGTTTCGTCAAGTATGGGTCGTGATCGAACAGGCGCGCAGGGTGGAATAGTACACGGGTCACATCACCGGTCAATCGCCGAAACGATGCCCAGGTTGCCGGGTTAGTGTAGCAGGGGCTAGGCCCCTAGCCCCCTACGCCCCTGCCTCTGACTCTGACAAATGACAACTCCTCACACCACACGTAGGAAAATGGCGAGCCCATGCCCATGCATTGCCTGCTCGAGACCAGCTGCTGCTTGCTGCTGTTGGCGTGCGTCCTCCGTCACGTCCACGGCCCATATAAGAATGAACATGCCCATGTGATCCCTGTGCTCGGCCGCTACGGCTACGTCCGTCCTTCGGAACCATGCATGAATTTTTCACACGGAAAAGAAACCCTTTTAATCGCGACACAAGTGAAGTGAGTCAGTGAGTGAAAACGCTCTGTCTGCTGATAACAGCGAAGTATCACAGTGTGCGTCTCAGTAACTCGACTCGTGAGGCTGCAGTGCTCGATCGATACCGGCAACGCGTTCCTCGGCTACCACATAAACTCACAGAAACAGACGTCCAAGTGTCCTGCTGTTGGCACTGGACTCCGCCCCGTATCCTAGGCGACATGAGTACAGCCGGGAAAACGGCCGCTTCTCCGCAGCACGGCTTCGCACGGGCGGCCGGCCATGTAGCGGCTTGTACCCTTGTGCTTGCGCTTCCCCCAGCCATCTCTGTCGGACGGAGCCATCCGTCCTGAGACAGGAACGGATGGATCGTCGCCTTTTTAACTTTATAAACACGCCGGGCCGCGCCTCGCATCATCATTATTACCAAAAACTGACAAATCCAAGCGCGGATTTCGCCACTAGTGTCCAGCCGGACCACGGTTAGGGAGGGCTCTTTGTTCGTGCGGTTGTCCCCGTGCGCCCGTTGCCCAGACCCAAGGGCATATGAGCAACAACATAACAGTAGCATGTGCCCGGCTGGGCCATCTCTGGATGATTGTAACTTGAGCCTGACACCCGAATGCATTGGGTTGGGTTGTAATAACCATGGCAATCTCGTTATAGAAGCAAAAAAAAAAATACTCCAGCAGTAGCAACGGTAGCCTATCACTGATCACTGACCTCGGCTTGTCTTTTTGCCCGGCCATTTCCGCCATCGGGACTCGCCATCGATAGGTTAATCTATGCGAGCATGCCAACCTAAACCTAACACTGATGCTTGCGCCGGAGCCCAATGCAGCAAGCGAGCATCGCATGGCGGCATGGCGCCATTCCCAGCTCTGCACTGACCCGTCTCCAGTTCCCAAGCCACACCCACCAACTCTCCCCGATCCCTTCTTCCAGACAGCAAAACACCAACGAGGCGTCACAGTCCCATGCACCTGGGCCTGCACGCATACACGTATACGCATACGCAGAGAACTATCCTTGCAGTACAATACGCGTAGCATACGCTATACTGCACCCAGTAGTATCAGTACTACACTGCTGGCCTCACCTGGCCTGCTGCTTTGCTGCTACTGTTTGGGCATGAATACGCGCATTTGATTTGGGCACATGCCAGCCTGAACCTGAAGCCGGGGCAAATGCAGCAACAGGGGGTGGTCGCTGTCAACAAGTCAGGGAGGGAGCTCTCGCGTCTTGAGCAGGAAGCCCACACTCATAATCACCGTGATCAGGGGGGGCCGGGCCCACGCTGACTTAAAGGAGGACCCATATTCATTCATTAATCTGACAAGCGACCAATGGGCCTTTACTCGGACGGCGTTTATGACCCATCCTTCTTTCATCGCCGAGCGAGATCGCCGGCGGGCCCCGCCGATCGGGTGGGCGCGGCCGCCGCTGTCCGCCAGAGCTCTCCCACTGTGACAGGGAGGAGGGTGCAGCCTGGGTGGCGTGCGCCGCGCTGCCGGTGACGACGCAGCGGCGGGGAGGAGGGGTGGGTTGGGTCGATCGAGCTGGCTGCCGAGACGACGTCGGGGCAGCGGAGCACGGAGGATTGGGTTGGGAAGCGAGGCAAGCAAGCGGCCCACCGATCCCACGGCGACGGTGCCCGAGGGAATAGTGGCGCCGAAACGGCTAAAAGCGCGCGGGCGGGCAGGCGAAAGCGCGGCCGGCTCCTTCTCCGATTTCCTCCACTGCGTCGCCGGGCTTCGTCCCCGTCTGCTTGGAGCTTTGCTTCTGGACGCAGGGCTGGAACGGCCATCCATCATGGCGAGCGGACACGGAAACCAACCAACCAACCAACCAAACGCATGTTGCTGTTTGCGC
Organism: Setaria viridis; assembly: GCF_005286985.2. Classification (NCBI taxonomy): domain Eukaryota; kingdom Viridiplantae; phylum Streptophyta; class Magnoliopsida; order Poales; family Poaceae; genus Setaria; species Setaria viridis. Next base: position 39,589,324 of record NC_048263.2, on the reverse strand, counting down.
TGCTGCTGATGCGCACGCGCGAGCTGAGAGGGAGGGAGGGGGCACAGCAACAGCGAAGTGCAAGGAGACCCCTCACCTCACACGATCTCAACCGGGGACAAGAGGGAGAGGACAAGGTAGGAGAGAGAAGAGAGAGGAGAGGGAGGTTTCCATTCTCTCTTCTTCTTTCCTGTTGCTTTTTCTGTGTTTCTTTGCCAATCGTCGCCTTCCATTCTAAACATGGCAAGGCACCAGGAACAACAAACAAACCGGAATGAAATTACACGAGAAGGGAGTATGTAATGGTGCATTAGACGAAGAAGAAAAGAGCAAGCACAGCAAACCAAGAGTAAAAGAGCAAAAGAAAAACGTGATTGAGCCTATTGTGCCAATATCTTACTACTCAACAAGTGGACAGCACACCTCGGGACGAGGAGAGATCGTCAGCTCTCCCACGCCCTCATCATCCCCTCCTCCTCAACTTCTTCCTCGCCATCATCGCCGCCCTCCTCGTCCTGCTCTTGCAATGCCATCACCACGCACCAAACTTGAACACAGCACCTGCTACTACAGAACTACACAACTACAATGGAGGAGAGCAAAAGAAGGCAATGGCCCGGTAGTGGCAAGAGCACCGGATGCTCTCGGCTTGCAGCCGCTATTTATCACTCACACAGCACACTCACTGGATGCCTTGCTCTTCCTCTGAAGCCTTCTTTCCTACTCGCTTTCTCTCTTTCTGACTGATGAAGCTTTTTCTCGCTTTGTGCGGACTGGAAGCTCTCCCCCTTCCCCCTCTCCTCCACCCTTTATGCTTTCTCTCCTACTCTTTGACGTGAGAGGAGATCCTCCCTCCTCCCCTCCCCTCCTCTCCTCCCTCGCCGCTTCCTCCTCAGCTGGAGGGAGGCGGGCCCACGGCGCCAAATCTCCTTTTGGCAGTCCTCGCTGCCCGCTCCTGCTGCTCAACCTCCACTCTCTCATCCATGCTCCTCCTCCTCCTCCTCCTCCTGCAGCAAGCTCAGCAAGAAAAAGGCAGGTGTAAGCAAGCAAGCAGCAGCAGCCGGTAAAGCAAAAGCAATGAGGCAAAGCTTTTGAACAGAGCAGAGAGCACATGCACAGATAGACAGATAGAGAGAGGAATCAGAGAGAGAAAGAGACAGGCTTGTGCACAATAAACAAATCCATGCTGCAATGCGGCAACGTTAAAATGCAGGAGCTAGCCCCCTGGATGCAAGGACGACGGACGGCGGCATGTACAAGACCACGCCTTTGGACCAAAAGATCATACTACACATGCAGGCGGTGCAGCGTGCAGGGAGGTGGGAGATGAGGTGAGCTTGCAAAGCAGCAGCAGCCGCAACAGTGGTAAGTTTCACTCACCTACTTTTCCTCTCCCACTCGTTCCTCCTCCCTCTGCAACTGCAATGGCTTCCCTCCCCCTGCCTGTCTCTCTCCCCACGCAAAGGCCGGCCACAGCTTTCTCTCTCTCTCTACGCCCTTGAGTTTTTGTTCTCTTCTTCCACCAACCCTCTCTTCTCTCTCTCTCTTTTCTCAGCGGGAGCTAGGCTTTCTTTGAAGTGTCCAATCCACACGAATTGGCTTTCCCTGGCCCTGAAATAGGGCGCCTAGATCTGCGGCCAACACGAGAGGCGGCGCAAATGACCGGGCTGCCCCTGCGTCCCCGCCGCGGCGAGACCGACCAGCGAGGGGTAGAACCGGGCGCCCGGGGGCCGCCGCATCGAAAGGCGCACTCCCCCGGATTTTACGTATCCACGGTGGGGGGGGCGGGGAGCTCGAGCCGAGGCAAGCCGTCCCCTCGCACTGGGCGCGTACGTACGCGGGTGGGGCCATAGTGTCAGTGCCCCCCCCCCCCCCCCCCCCCCCCCAAGCAGGGAGCAGCAAGATAGCTGACCGGCCAGTAGGCAGCAATACTGGTACCGTACCTCGGTGCTGTAGCCGATGGTAATTGTAAAATCATTGGGGAGGAAAGTGGAAACTACTCCTACCAATGTATCGGTACCACTGACTAACTGCGCATTACATGGTTTTTTACTGCTTTTTTGGACTGGAATACAGTGGGTGACAGTAGTAGAAGCAGGTTGTTGCGATGGGTGATGTGTGTGAAAACGGTAGGGAGGACGGGGACTTGGTGGTGGTGTAGTAGATTAGTAGTAGCAGACTAGCAGTCGTAGTTGTTGGAGGCGGCAGGGGAAGGGCAGGCTGCGGTGGTGCGCCCATGTGCCCGCCTGCCCCAGGCGACCGCATCCCAACACCAGGCGCGACCACCAGATGGATGGGACCAGCAGCTCACTCACTCTACTCATCACTGCACACTGCTGCTAGGTGGTGGCTGCTGCCCTCCCCTCTCCACCTTCCTGCACCCACACGGCCAAAGGGAAATCAAAACCCAACAGTGCCCGTCTACTACCTTGGGTACGCGTAGATCGGTCCCGTTCGGGCTCCTGGCCCAGCTCCAACACCTCCAATTTCCGATAAGGCTACACCACACCAGAAACCAGATAGATCGATTATGTATTGCCTGATTAGCAGAGAGGCGAAAGCTAAAGCAAGAGGGGCAGAAGTTACTAATAAGATCAGACTGAGAAAGAAGATGAAGATGAAACCAGAAGGGGATATGACAGGTACTAATAACATGATGAATTATTAGTCTTATCTTGACTTTTCATCTCCTCTCTTCAGCATTGTTTGTAGCCCCTGGTAGTTTGCTGATCTGTACGTGAACTGGACATTCCAATTCAAACGCAGTTCGACGTGTGAATAATGATGAAAAAAGTGAAGGAATCCTTCTGACCATCTATGGATTATTAATGTGTTTCCCAGAAACCTAAAGGAACATAAACTGTTACTTCCTGCATCGTGTAGAACTACAAGTTTTGGACACTGCTAATTTCCTACAAATGACAGATCGATGTAGAATTACATGACAAAATTAAATTACTACAACTGAGATACTAACAAGGTGGTACAGTAAATATGTGCATGACACTAAGCTTATCAGAAAATTGTCTTGTTATGTTACGTATCATCCAATTGTCTCGAGCATAATTTATATATTATGATAAATAAAGAGGCAATGAGCTAGCTGCAGTAGTGATTGCTTCTAACTGCATTTACTTGTTAAAGTTAACAATTGCAGTGAACATTCTCCTTGGGTGATAGACAAGAAGCGGATGAAATGAATGTGAGACAACAATTTGGCAGTTGCTGATTTATCAAATATACGAACACACGTATAATTTTGTTCAATTGTAAATATTTAAAGTCATAATGCCACAAAGATTATACGAGCCTTATCAAAACCAAGTACCCCCTCCTACTTCTGGCCAACCTCAACTAACACTTCCAAAATGGATTTAGAATTTACTGATAGTGTTTTTTACAACCAGAGCGATCATCAACATATGACAAATCTCCTAGACACCGCTATCTATAAAGAGCTGACACGTCATATTTTTATGTACATGTGGAGAGAGAAAAACTAGCTCTTAACGAAGAATTAGGCTTTAGGGTGCGCACTAATGTAGCGAACATGGCTCCATTATAAGGCCATAGTTTGTGATTTTGATGATTGAGTGATAAGATAATCATTGGGACTAATGCATTATCTAGCATGTACCTTGTAGGTTTCTAGGTCCTAAGAATGCAAACCAAACCATGGCAAGGCCCAAATCAAGGTATTCTTGATATCCAAATTATGGTATTCAAGTATCCAAGTTATGGTAATCAAGTGACCAAGGCATGGTATCTAGAATTATTCTATGGTATTCAAGCATCCAAATAACAGAGAAAATCCAAATGACGGTATCTTCGGTGTGCAAGTGATAGTATTGAACTCAGAAAAATCAATACCATTGGATATTCCGATGGCCCGTCGGAGCAAGCATCGGATGAACTGGTACAATTGCAGGCGGCTGACTAAGTCAAGACCACCGAATGTTCTGATGCCCTATTTTCTAGTAGCGTCGGATGAATTCTGGGGAGAAAGCTTGGAGGACGAAGAAAACCCTATATCACCGGATGATTCGATGGAAGGCCAAGGGAAGCGTCGGACGAAGCATATTTACTTTGGGAAGTTCCACAAAGGTTTTGGCTAGAAAACAATCAGCACCGGATGAAGCGTCGGATGAATTCTTGGAGAAATTGGGTGTGGTGGAGCTAACAGCTAGTTGCACCGGATATTCCGATGCATGCCAAAACAGACTATCAGAACATCCGATGGTATACTTTAACTAACTATTGGAGCAATGGCTCTTTGATGCCTTGGGCTATTTATACCCCCTCCACTCGTCCATTTGGAGTTGTTGGATGAAGTTGAAGTGTGCAGGAGTTCATTGAAGAGCAAGACACATGAAGAACACATCCAAACCACCAAAAGTGCTTAAGTGATCTATCAAAAAGCTTAGCACAAGCTTAGGAGAGTGATTAGTGCTAGGATAGACCTAGAGTAGATAAAGTGCAAGGTGTGACTACCTTGTGATCATATTCTAGAGTGAACCACCGTTGTACAAGGTGTGCCGGTGCCTTGGAGCCTTGGTGGCTCGCCAACAAGTCTTCGACCCTCTGACTTGGTGTGGAGCGGCGTCGACGACCGTGTACGGGGGACGTGGAGACCTCCTTCCTTCATGGGGAAACTCCTTAGTGGAGACGGCATCAAGGTGATCGGGGAACTTGACGTGAGCCTTAGTGGTCAAGCATTTGTGGCAAGTCAAGAGGTGTCCCGGAAGAGATTTGGTGACCGGAAAGCAATACTCTTGTGTGAGTGCTTCAATAACGTGGACTAGTAGTGGCTTAGTGCCTACCGATACCACGGGATAAATCATTGTGTCAAGAGTTTGATTCCTCTAATCCCCTCCTACGTTTCTGCATTTCATACTTGCAACTTGTGTGCCTTTAGTATCTTGTTAGGATTAGCTCTAGGTTACAAAACTTGCTCTAGGATGAGGATTTCACACTAGATCAACCATAGAATACACATCTTGGATAGAATGATCTAGTTTACATTTATACAAAATAGTGGAAGCTTTTAGATTACCTAATTCACCCCTCCCCTCTTAGGCTACAAGCACAGATTCCTTTCCACTAATAAGCCTGATTCCTTTCCACTAACAAGCCTCCGTTGTGATATATAATTCCTTCGATTCACAGGTAGAGGAAAAAATTCATTTTTCACGCTAATAATTCGTAGTATATATTGACATATATTGGGAGGGAACGATACGTTATCGTCGGATAAGGAAATCGGTTGCCATGACCATGATGGAGCACGGTTCACCGAACAGAACCCATGGCTGTGCACCCTGCCTGCGCATGCTGTCGACTCAGCAGAGGTGCCCCACAGTTTAGGAGATGGTAAAGACAAGCACCTGTGGTTTCGTCTGAACTTTGCATGCCCAAGCACGGTCCGTTGGCTGGCGGTTTGCATGCACCGGCTGGACTGAACGCTATGCAATGTAGCGAGTCACATGACTACATGAGCATGCATGTTCATGTAGACGAGCGACGGGAGGCGCAGCTGATCGCACCCGCGCCCGCAGGAAAAACACGGAAAAGCACGAGCAAGTTGGTAGGACGCGGCGTCCGCTTCCGCTCCCTCGCCCTCCCCTTCCCGCCGCCCGCGCAGGCGTGCGATTTGGCCGCTTGCAGGAAGCTAGCGGACAAGCCAAGTGGCCGAGAGCGAGACCGTGCGCGCAGCCGCGAAGCACCCGGGCATGCATGCCGCGCCGCGCTTCGTTTCGGCGCCACGGGGAGACAATCCGAGACCTGGTAGTAAAACTAAAAAGAGCTCGTGGCCCAACACTCCAACAGTCTCTATGCCTCTATCATCCGGATGCGATCGCGCGCGTGAGTGTTGGCGAATGAACAGGGCCAGCAGCAGATCGAGACGACGAGACCCAACATGGATGGGAAGGGAGCGGTCGGCGTCGGCATTTGGGCACGGGAGCGAGGGGGCCACTTGGATTTTGGGGGTTTTTTGGGGTTGCTGTTGGATTGGATGCGACGAGCGCGACGCGCTACTGGCTTGCGTGCGCTTGGATCCGCGCTGCGTTGCTCGCTTTCTGCATTTAAAACCTTCACCGGCATTTGCGTGCCGCCCGCGGTGGTCCGGTACAGCGGCGCAGGGTGTTCGTCACTCGTCACTCGTCAGGGGCAGTTTCGGCATTGCGATGGATCAGTCGAAGCTGTGGGGACACTAGTGTTTGTGCCCTCATGGATGTAGTGTAGCAGTAGGACTGTAGGTGTGGACGTAACTGCATCGTCTATCTCCCTCCTCCCAGCAGATTTGGCGTCAAAGAGCGACAAACTAGCGTGTGACTCTGAATGGTCTCAACTCTGAAGCTAGATAGTATGGACTAAACCAATGAATCTTTGCAAAGAAGCAAGAGCATTTAAGAACGCAGGACAGTGGAACTGAATGGGCACCACAAGAGAGTTATCTGCTCTTGCAAACAATCTTTCATGCGTGTTCAACACACGGATGCGTATGCATGCGCATGGATGTTCAACGCACGCATGGGAGAGCATGTATCACGTACCTCAATATCTTTGTTTGCACTGGATTTCCTGAATGCACCAACAATTGTCAATTACTTTGCTTCCTTCGTTGGCTTTCTAGCACTCTTGTCATCGACCTATATGTACCTTTCACGCGAAAGCAGGAAGAAACAAGCAGTGCAATAACTCGTTGCTGTTCTCCTGGAAGACCAAAGCAGCTACTGGTCTACTACCCCATGGTCCCTTCCCTTGGGCAGAAAGCCCTAGAGACTTGCTAGAGCTCGATCGAGATGGAGCAACCGAGATGAGAATGAGATGGAGAGTAGTGGAAGGAGGAGTGGCGATGGTAAGCCACTGATCGCGATCGGTCCATGTTGTTGCGACCACTACTTTGTTGGCCCTTGCTAGTGTAGCAGTGTGCACGGGGAGCCATGGTCCATGGTGCTGGGACTGGTAAAAAGCTTGGCGTCTCCATGCCCATTCCGCCATTCGGGTCGGGGCCGCGCTACCACTACCTGTTACTAGTCTACGCAACCGCCACTGATGAGCGCTACATAGGATGGCCCGGCCCGGCCTGGAACGGCGCCCAGTGCCTGTCCTGCGCGCACTGCGATGCACCCTGCAGCGTGCACCACTAGGCACTAGCACCACTGCACCAGCACCACCAGGCACCAGCGCACACAGCCACACCCCACCTCTGGGCCGCTGCGTGCTGCTCGGGAGCAGCGCAGCGCGAGCCCCGGCCTCGTGAGGCGCCGCCGCTCAGCCGCTGGGCGAGAGCCGGGAGCAGACGGCCGGTACGGTCCGAGATAGAAAATACCTCAAGCACACCGATGGCGATGGAGACGTGATGCAGGCGTAAGCGCGGGTCCGGGGCGCTGGCCGACGGGTCTTTTCTTTTCCCTCAGTTATGGCGGTATGGCGCTTCTTACGTGCTCCGGCCGGGCGGTCGCCTGACAGGGTTCACTCCGGGTTTTGGCCGGGCTCGCGCGGCCGGCCGGTGGATATGGAGTCATGGAGGACGAGGACGAGCGACTGGTCCACGGCTGCATGGTCGTTGCAGGCAGCTGCCACGTTAGCGACGATGGTGGCGGCGGCTATGTATTCTGAGAATCGGAATCAGGAAGAGGAAGATAGAGGGAGGAGAGGACAGAGGAATGTGATTGTTCAGATAGTCCTTATTACATTCGTTCCTTCCTCTCTCTCTACTTCCTCTGGTTACTTGTACAAGATCTATTCGCTCCATTCTGAGCCACTCGCTCGCGCATTGGGCTTAAGTACACGTTTGGGCCTTGTGCCGGCTTCTGGATGGTCCAGCGTCTGATCTTGGCTTTGCAGTAGCTATGTTGCTAACATGCCACTACATCGCATGTGCAGGGCGAGCCTCAGGAGCTTGAGAGTTGAGAGCTAGGCTGTTCCGTTCTCGGTTCTCTTCTCGCAATCTCGCTAGCGCAGTAGCGCTTGGACCGGCCTACAGATCGAGCCTTGTTCCTGTAGCCGTGTACTGTACATGGTTTGTATGGCCGCGGATGATGCAGAGTTGCAAACTTGGGCTGCCATCCACCACCTGGACCTCCTCGAGTCCCTGGTCTATCGAGCCATCTCTCTCCTCTAGTCTCGTGCACACCACTGTGATAGCCTTTCGGTTGGGTTGGGACATCTATCGTTTGTATTGGTTGCCTGCCAAGTACTCCTACAACTTTAGTTGCAGAAAGAACGCCACCAACCATCTGGCTGATGGGGATCGATCGATGGATATGGTTTGGTTCAAAGAAACGATTTAGCGCACGCGCATAAAAAGCTTTAGCTTTCTTCCACCTTGGTCCTTGTCTGCGGACTGTGGTAGAAGAAGATCAGACCTATTAGCTGCTCCTGGCTTTACATCACCTGAAACTCCAGCCCCCCGAATGCATTTCGTTTCAGAAAGGCCGCATGCGTGCAAGTGCAAGTGCAATGCGTGCTGGGGCAAAACTAACCAAGCCATTTTGGAGCCACCGCTGTACCATAAGCCCCGGAACAGAAAGCGAACTCACGTCCGGCGAGTACCCGCCCACTCACTGCCAGTCCGCAGCAACAGCGACTGGTGCGTGCCCTTAATTGGACCAGTCTCCCATTGTACTACCGGCATGCAGCAGATATCGCACACATCGCTTTAGCCTTTAACGGCAGGGAGATGCATTTCCGTCGGTTTTTACCTTTTTACCAATTACCTCCGCAAGATACTACGGGACCCTTCCTTTTAACCTACATCCGCGTCGGCGTATACAGACACTCACATACACGTACGCACACTCGCTCACGAATACACACACGCAACCCTATCCCACGAATACACATGCGCAACCCTGTCCTTATGGGCATTCCGAAAGCTGGCAAAAAAAATGCCGATTAAATTCAGAAAAATGCAAACACCAATACTAAGTTGCGTATACTTCTACCATTGTAGTAGTGTACGTACTCTACCAGTACTGCTACGATGCGTGCAAGTGCATGAGTCCACGTACCACGGCGTACGGAATGGGCGCCAATGCGCTCCCAATTATTGCCTGCGTGACTCGTATCGTACAGGCACCAGCACTACCGGGCCGCCAGATCGCCGGACCACTGCGGCAACAGCAAGCGAGCGACCGACCTCTTGTGCGTGGCTCGAGGAGGCTGGCGGCTGGCCTGGTGTTGGGGCCTGCAAAGCTGCAAAAGAGCTGTGCTTAAGATAATCGCTCATGATTAGATCGCCTCGGAGAGGGGAATGATTAGAGAAATAGTGCTGCCAAGCATGGTCTAATCGGCAAGCTTAGCGTTTCCGGGTCAGGCAGGCAGAGGCAGGCTCATCAGATTCAGATCAGGGCTCGTGCAGACGGAGACGCAGAACAGAAGAGGCAGTCGGGCAGGCAAGGCACAGCAAAAGCACGCGTCGTTTCGTTTCGTTCTTCAAGTGCTGAACAGCGAGGTGCCTGCAGCAGCTGCGTGCGGTTTTCCGGGGACAGGTGGAGGCCCGCGTGCCTGCGCAGCACGCATCTCGACGCGCACCGCTCTGTTTTACCTTTCCATCCGCCCATAACCTGCGGTCACGAAGAAAAGAAAAATTGTCATCAGCTCCTCTCTCCTCCCTGGCCACACTCGTGCGTTAAAAATGCGGGTGAGCTTCATCTTCAGAAAGACAGAGAAACACGCCCTCCTGCGCATCTGGTGAAAGTCATGGAACTTTGAAATCTCGCAGTTTTTTTTCTCTCGAGCGCGGTGCGGTCAAAAGGCGCTTGAAATCAAAAACCCTTTCCGAAATCAACTGGCAACGAGGAATCCAGTCGCTGAAATCAACTCGCTGTCACGCGTGCCAAAGCTGATGCCGGGAAGAAATCGATTGATCTTTCGATCGATCGAGGGAGTAAAGCAGGTGTGGATCGGGTTTGTTAAAGTTGAGTGCCTACTTTTATGAACCCAGAGATAGAGAGAGAGAGAGAGAGAGAGAGCTACGATTGGAGCCATTTGGGGATTGATCTCGCTACCGATTGGCGAGTTTGATCTTGATGCAAGCTTTTGCACTTGCACTGCATCTTCTCGGTAAAGTATGCTCTCTCCTCCCTCTTCTTCACTCTGATGCAGCCCATCATCAATCCACTCATGGATCTCCAAATTCTTTTTTGATGGAATTTCCAAAAAAAAATAGAGTGCACCAATGTTAGCATTTTCCAAAGGGAATCCAACATGCTAGGAACAGTTTCATTTTCATGTATAAACGGATAAACTGCTACTTGCTTTTGATTTTGGGCCTAACAATGACGGGCCGCACATGGGCCAAAGCGAGTCATCTCATCTGTCTGTCGTGCTCTTCCTGGCCCGGGACAACGAACCGGATTCCCAGGAGGAGCTCGCCCTTGTACTCTCCTCCTAGTCCTCGTCGTCGTCGTCCTCCTCCCGACGTCTGGGGGTATCGGATTTTGCGTGGCGTGGAGGACCATCCGAAACCGGGATCGATTTCGCTGTTGCGCGGAACCCTAGCTTGCTTCGACGTTGGAGTTCTAATCGAATCCACCCACCCACCCACCCACCTACGCCCCAAGTAGCAAGGCTGTACCGGAATTCTCGCTGAGACGGACGGGGAACCGGCGAGAAGATCGAATTCTGACTGCGCCGGCGATGGCGAGCAGCTCGGCTCCGTCGCAGATCATCTGCGCCTCCTTCAATCAGGACAACAGGTGCGTGCGAGACAGGAGCAGCGGCAATGACTTGCTTGTGATTAGTTATACGGTGGGGGTGCTGATGGATCAGGGGCGACAGCTCTGATTCTGGTTTCTGGGTGTTGATGTTGCAGCTTATTTTCTGTCGGGACGAAGGATGGGTTCAAGATCTTCGACGCCCGTAATGGGAGGCTCTGCTATGAAAATAGTTCAGTTCTTCAGAAACTCTCTCTCTTTTTTTCCTTTGCCTTCTTCCTTCAGTTTTAGTGGATATATCCCATGTGGCCATGTTAGTACAGCAATCAAACTGCCACGCCCTGTCATGTAAGATTAGAAATAAATAGCGTTTTAAAATTTTGAAACAGCAATACATTACTGTCTAGCAGAATCAAATCAAACAACACTCCAATTTGTTTACGAAAGAACATCAATTGGTCATTCCATTGCAAAGATAGTTGTTCTGTAATAGAACTACTACTAAAATGCTGAGGATTTATGAACCTCTGTGTGTCTGCAGATCTTGGGGGATTCAACATTGTGGAAATGCTATTTGGCTCAAGCCTTCTTGTCATTGTCGGAACCGGTGAAAAGGTGCCTCAGGAATTTCTCTTGTTTTGCTTACTAAGTTGGGCTAGTTCCTGTTGATTGTTTGCTCCTAAACTTTCTGAACTTGCACATGTTAGTCGATTTCACCCGTTGATTGCCAGTTCATTTTTATCCTTTTTTTGCAGCCTGCAATGTCTCCTCGCCGTCTCTGCTTGTTCAATACCAGAACAGGAGCATCAAAGAAAGATCTGAACTTTAGGACTTCAATTTTGTCAGTTCGATTAAGTATGAAGAGGTAAACTGCTGCTTTGTTGTGTTTATCAATTCCTGTGGCGATTTATACTGATGTTCTGTTAATTGATACTTACTAATCACATCCTAGTCTCCCAGACACAAACTGGGAATCTTGTTTTATTGTGCATACTTGAGCTGCAGACCTGCAGTGTTCTTTTGAGTAAAATAGTTGTCACATTATGTGCAGGCTTGTTGTTGTATTGCAGGACAGAACTTTTGTTTATGATCTAAATAAAACTACTATCTTGGAAGAAATTGAAACAGTGCCCAATACAAAAGGTATGGATCCTACTGCTGCCTCTGTACCAAATGTCCATATCATTGATCCTGCTAATATTTCTTGCTGCCAAGCTGGGCAAAAAAAAAATTAAGTTTTAGTTATTTCTATACTTGCAGTGTTTGCTGCTAATATTGTTGTGCTTTATAATCAGGTCTATGTGCATTTGCTCCAAATTCAGAAGAGTGTTATTTGGCTCTGCCAGCAAGCACATCCAAAGGATCTGCTTTAGTATACAAAGCATCAAAACCTGAATTAATATGTCAGGTAATCTGTTGTTTCCTCACTTCATGTGCCATAGTATTGGCTCCAGGAGGTTTAAATCCTTTCCTATTATGATTTTCTCACATACAGCTTAGTAAAGATCACTACTTTATTCTCCAGGCTTGTATCTCAGTTGTTAATCACTATAAAAGTGTATTAGAGTCCACTAATTATTTAAGACCCCTTGCTTTATTTCAAAGATAGAAAACAAGCCAATGACTGTGCAGCTGATGTGGCAGCATTTAGCTTATCTATCGGTGTAGAAGAAAAACGTGCTGAAGCTCATGCTTATGGTGGTATGAGAAACTTGCAATACACATCTTAGTCACCTTTCAATGTTTAATCTTCCCAGCCAGTAGATGACGGTTTCTTGTAACCATATTTTCTTCTCAATTAAATGGAGGGTTGAGACTATCAAGCTGTAAGCCTAAATTCTCAACTCTCCGAATGATATGCCCATATTCCAATTCTTTCAATGAGAACTTTTACAGTGTGAATTAACTGCTGCTTCTTCCCTTTCTGTCTTCTCACTATTTTGTGTAATTGGGCAACAGATAGATGCTCATCAGGCTCCATTAGCTGCAATGGTTTTTTCTTCGAATGGCATGTACCTGGCAACTGCTTCTGAAAAGGGTACTATGGTTAGAGTACATCTCGTCACACAAGCAACCAAGGTGAAATTACACCTTTCTCCTTTGACATTGAGCTCTCTATGATCCGCTTAATCTCTTTTTGCATTTTTACTTCAACAGTCACATAGTTTTCGGCGGGGAACATACCCATCAACGATCTATTCACTGGCATTTAGTCCATCTGTTGATCTGCCTGACGTTCTTGTCGCCACAAGTTCATCAGGCTCTTTGCACATGTTTTTCCTTGACGCTGCCAGAAATGGAAGGTTTTTTTCTTGCTTTCACTAGCTATAAATTTGCGAGCCGTTATTTCACAGGCAATTTTACTTTATGATACCCATTTTTCAGGAGACAAGGAAATACATTGCTCAGTTCAGTAATTCCTGGATCAGTAACTGATGCTTTGGACCCAGCTAATCATCATGTTATTCACAATGTTGTCCCTGCAAACATCAAGAGGTCCATTCAAGCTCTTCTGCTTTCTTCCACTCCGTGTACAAACTTTGTTATTGATTTTTTTTTCTAACATCATCCTTTGGAATGCAGCTGTCTGGCAGTAAACAGTGTTGAAAATTCCCAAAATTCTTCCAAACTTCCTGCATTGAAGTAAGAACCATGATTTCATCCTCCATTCATGAGGGTTTTTTATTATTTTGTTGATGTGGAATGCGCTAACTGCCACACACGTCTAAATTACCTGTGCCACATTTTGCAGGACTGTAATTTACATTGTAACACATGATGGGTACTTCCGGGAGTATGTGATTGGCACAACCAAATCAAATGAATCTTCGTGGTCGTTGGAGCGTGAATTCAATCTCCTGGAAGCTGGTTTGAGCAGTCTCAAGCAGAATGAGCAGCACATAGTCATAGACTGACTTGTAATGCTTGCTGACCACTCGCTCCTCCGACCGGAGCCTGTTGGCTGATTATGTTTGTGTATATATACTCATGGGGGGTTCTTCGGCCTTAACCGTGCATTGGGACTAACTTCAACTGTACAGATTGTAGAGATGCCATCTCTGGTGGGAATTGGTGTGTTGTGTTGCATGTAAATTATTTGTAGAAGCAAACAGCGAGTTTGATGCAATACAGACAAAAAAATTCGGACATGTTGAAATAATCTCCCTTCCATTGTAGTTTGAAGTATTTTTCACTTTTTGACGGTTACCCTTGCTTTGATTTTGTTTTTCATGTTGCACCATCCTGTGCACCTACTTCGGAATAACACTATCTGTAATGGAAAATCATGAAACGTTTCTCAGCTGATCGTAACAGGGATCCTGACAGTGTGTCCTAGATAAAGTCTCTTTCCTTATATTGGGTTTTACCACCTTGCTAGGGACCAAATGACTTTGTCGACGCAACACTGAAAGGAAAGCGACTTACAACTTACAGATCATCATGTTCAACTCTCTCCCCCACACGGGGCACAGCGCTCCAACAAAAAACATAGCGCCATGCCATCCAGAAGCACATGCACACATATTCAGGACCAACATAGTGTCCTTTCTTAACAGCAATGAACACTCGAGCGTTGCTAGTTCTACTTTAAATATATCATATCCTTATTTTCTCTCTTCTATGCTAAAAAAAACCACTTGAAAACCGCATCAATAGACGGCACAGATCATATGACGTGCCCTTGATTGCTCCCTTCGCAGCTTGAGCATCAGATCTGTCAATAAGAAGCGTTCTTACACATGCAGAAAATTTACATTGGTAGCAACTTTTTCTTAGGGATTCCTGGGGTATCCAATGCACAATTTTTGCATTTGAAGATTCTCGGAAGATGTACAAAAAATAGTTTGAGGGGAGGATAAATGTTGTGTGCACCTGCGCTGCCTTTGCCTTGAGCCTCTGAACCTCATCTTGAGTACACAATAACCTGCAGCGCTCAGAACTCAGGAATCGGGACTGAGGTTCATAAATTTCTGCATGTCATACTTTGGTTTGGAAAGACCAGATTAAAAATGATTACCGCCATTGCAGCTCCAATATTTCATTCATCAGCTCTTTCTCCTTTTCATGTGCAGCTTCCAACTGGACAGGCAGCCACGGTTATTGTGTTTACCATCATCATAAGAAGAGTGTAGATTATTCACCAATGTTTTCCAGTTTTCCTCTTTCATTCATGACTACGGAGTCTAAAGCTTGTTTTATAACACTTCGATGTTCATAACTAAAGGATCAAGCATATTCTAGCTACAATATCAACTCACCATGGATCTGTCAACTGATAATGCCCCTGATGGAGATGTTGAGCGGCTTGTGGAAGGGATACACGGTGAAGCCACAGAAGGTACGCCCGGTGACGCCATGTCAAAACCACTTAACTGCTTCATCGCATGAAGTATTTGCTCCTGCAAGAGAGGACAAAGATAGGGCATCAAACACTTCAACAGAGTTCAGGCTCTTCATTTTGAATTGTTTGATGGATAGGTGTTCTCTTTTGTCTGTGCATCTTTTACAGGTGGCTTACCCTCTGAAGCATATTTGTCTGAAGAACGCTATATAGCTGCATGTAGAAGGAGCCACCAATAATGCTTGATGCTGCCTCTGCGGAAGATGGTATGCTTAAAGATGGAAGGCGAGAAATTGTCTGCGTATTAGCAGAATTGAATGTTTAGTTAAAAACATCAAACAGTGAAAAGGAAAAAAGGCGCTATTTTTTGGCAGTCTGTTATGCTGTTAAGATGCTTATAAGCAACAAAAGGAAGAAGTACAAGACATTTTTTTCCTCCTGTTTTTCAAAAACAATAACAAAAAATGTAAAAGTGGAGCCTATAACCTGCATGCTGTGACACTTTTGTAGGCCAGGTGATTGAGCCTGATATTATAAAAGATATGTCATCATTTAATTAACCTAATATTTGTGCACTGACTGTGAATTTTTGCCAACACCTTATCAAAGTCGACATGCCCAGGTATAACTTTAAATCGACCTCTTATAAGTGGAGGTTTCGATCTATCATCATGGTCCTCTGCATTAGAATGAAGCACATTAAAGTTAACACAATAAGAGGTAGCAAGTTTATGGTACACAAAGCCACATTTGAACTTTTGAAATATATAGAACCTAAGTTCCAGTAAAGAGGGCACATTCACCTGCTGATTTATGTGCCTTAGGAACAGCTTCAGGAGATGGTTCATCTGATACATGCCAGGGTGCTCCATTACACTTGTCACGGTTATGAATGTTACTTTGCAGTTTAGAGCTGAAAGGATTAGATCTTAGTTACATATTTCTTTGAGAAGATAGGTAAATTAGGCAACTAAACAAATAAAAGCTTCATAGCAGCATCATAGTTTCTTGAATAACACCAAGCCAGTGCCAAAATGATAAAAACTTAGTTCCCGGGACAGAAGTGCAATGTTGGAATTAGAGCCTTCTCTAACCTTTCTGTATTTATATAATGCTCTTTCCGGTAAATTTATGCAGCTTACATATTAGTTATACTGTGATGAATATAAAAGTAACCTGCTTCTAATTGGTTTATATCCGAGGCCAACGAACTTATGTAAATACATCATGGGATGAAAAGGAAAATAATGTATACTCAAGCAGCTTGCTTTTGAGTACTAAGAAACACTACTGCAATATGATCTATCGCGACAGTCATTAAAAGAACAGGTTTTGCTTCTAATTCTGGTCATGTCATTGCTTTAGAGTAGGCAGTTGTTCAGATGTACAATGTATTCTCTAGTTGTAGTCTGTAAACAAGAACGAACCTCTCTTTTGACGAAAGGAGTCCATCCGATGAGCATGAATTAAAAGAAAACTTCCTTTCATGCATTGAGCTAGTTGGAATAATGTCTGGGTGCCTCTCTTGACATTCCAAATCATAGCTTTCCGTACAGTTATCTTTCCTGACAAGACCGTTTACAGGCATCCCACGCATAGAAGCATTCCTGACAGTGTAAAGAAGTGAAAAAAAAACAATTTGCTGAAGAAAGAGAATTTGTATGTTGCCATAGACATAAATGCAGCACTCATAGAACTAGATCTTGTCAGCACTATATAAATTCGAAGGTCAAGTTTGGAAAGAGTCAAGTCAATTACCTTAACAAGCAAGCAGGCTGATCAGGGGATGAAGCAGTTGACTTATCATTGGCTTTCAGATCATTTTCCTACCAACTTTGCTTGGGTTAGATGTCAGCCCAAACATTATGCTGAGTTCTAACACCAAAATATCCAGAGGAATAGAAACTTACGATGTCAGCATCGTACTTCACTGAGAAATCTCTTGACAAATGAGGACCTTCCGGTGCTTGCTCCTGCAAGCTGTCCAAGTCGTATAAAGATGTATCTGAATCTTTGTATGATATACTGTCGTCACATTCTGTGCCCTAAAAAAAGGTCAATGGATGGAATTACATGGTGTGAAAATCAATGAATAAAGAAACAACGGAGATGGTATATGCCTACCAGTGAAGCTTGGGATCTCAGGTCATCGATGTCAAAGGTCCAACTGCTAATACCCCTTTTGTATTCATCCTATCAAAACAAGAAATAGTAGGGATTAAATTAATAATTTGAAAACTAGTTATTTAGGGTAATATGGAAAAGCGCTGTTTTTTATTGGGAACACTTTTCTGTGGGTAGACCCAAGCTGTGGAAAGTTTTACTCAACTTACTACAAGAATAGAGACATTTCCGTCGATTCAGATATTTAGAATGTGCACCTGTGAGATTTCTTCTTTCTTTCCATCAGACATTTTCTTTTGAGCCATTAAACTCTCATCCTTTTCCTGCATAGCGGAGAAGCTTTCTGTATTAGTTTCACGAAGAAGAATAGTTGGACACAAAGTAGAACTTAAAACTAGTGTACCTTCAAAGCTTGATATCTGGCACCAAGGCCAGGCAATCCTTCCAAAAGCTTTCGAGCAATGAAATCAGTGGAACGAGCTTGCTTGAAAAAGGGTTGCTTCAACAACTTTTTTGCCGAAGGCCTCTTTGAAGGGTCTTTTACCAAACACATAGCAATCATTTGCTTGAAGTTCTATTATAAGAATTTATTTTTCAGAAATAAGAAGTTGTACTCAACATAGATAAAATATGGATGTGATCTAAAATATAGAGTACAGTGCACTGTCCTTAAACTTGTAGCGATGTTCATCCCGATCCCAAAACTCGTAAAACGCATGAATATATCCCCAAACTTGCTAATTGTGTCATACGAGTCCCAAATCTTCAAATCTAGATTTAAACAGCATATGTGGCATGATGATTGTGCTATGACATGGACCCGACATGTGGAGCCCACGTGCCATCCCATGTCTCTACCATGTGGTCTCTTCCCCTCCCTCCGCCCTTTCTCAGGACTCGTTTGATGCGGCTTAGGCCGGTTTTGGCTTCGTGACTGTAGCAGTACTGTAGCAGGCGGAGCCGAACCCGCGGGGAGACGGTTTTTTCGGCTTGACCGGCTTCACCTTCTTTCCAATTCATTTTGATGCATCGGTATTCATTCCGACTCCATGCTACGGTAACACACAGTGCAGACCGAAGGCCCTTTGGGCGAAACCGCACCGAAGGGGCCCTCAGTCTCTCTGATCCCTCCCCTCACGCACCGCGAGCAGAAGACAGCCATGGCAGCCTCAACGCCGATGGAAGAGGGAGAGCGCCTGGTGGAGGGGTGGAGCTCGAGATCCCATCGACACCACTCCCGTGCTTTCGGCTCCGTCTCATGCCTTGCACCGCAGCCGCCCGCCTCGTCGGGTTGCCGTCTGAGCACCGCATCCGCACGCGGCACGAGTTCCAGACTCGGCGCTAGGTCCGGGCGGCGCAGGCTTCAGGAGGCCACATGACCTCCGGATCTAGGCTGGCTGATTGGCGTCGCAAACTCCAGGTGGTTGGGCGAGCTCCGAGCAAAGGGGCGGGCCGAAGGGGTCCTCGCTCTCCACCGTATGCCTCAACTCCAAAAGCTTCACCGGCCACACGGGCATATCGTCGAGCAGGTTGTGGGTATCATCGAGCAGCTGGTATTGATGCTGCGCCACCTAAAAGCTGTTGCCGGTGCAGTCCAGAAGGACGCATGGCAGCGCAGCCATGGCGGAGGCTCCGGCCAATGGCATGTATTGACCAGCGGGCGGCGCGACGGCTCGAAGTTGATCCCTTGAAGCCAGCGGCGTGGGTGGGTTGTGGTGCTCTGCCCGAGCAGAGGATGGAAGCTGATAACTTGCTTCTTGGTTTCAAGGACAAGAACGAAGAGAGAAGAGAGCTGTTGTTGTTTGCTTCGGTGCAAGAGAGAAGAGATGGCTTGCTGGAGCCCATGGCTGGCTGTGGTGCTCGAGGAAGAAGATAACACATTTATTGTTGCTTGTCAGGTGGAAAAAAACAGACAGGAGAGATGGAGTTGATACATGGGGCTTCGGGTCCATGTCATAGCATAGTCAGATGCCACGTAGGCAGTTTATGTTTAGATTTAAAGATGTGGGACTTATATAACACAATTAGTAAGTTTAGAGATATATTTATGCGTTTTGAGAGTTTGGAGATCGGGATGACATAGCATTACAAGTTTAAAGACTAGTGGTGTACTTTACTCTAAAATATATACCCTCGAGAATTTCTTATCTCTCTCATAGTCCAGACCCGGAGGAGCATTCTGAAGCGTCATAAGCAAGACCTGACAAATAGCAGGAATTTTATATATTGTTGGAACATAGCAAGGATTTACTCCAAAGATAATGTAATGACAGCTGAGGAAAATATACCTTCATGGGAGGGTACTTTGAGAAAGGAGCGTGACCATGGGCAAGTTCAAGTGCAGTAATTCCAAAGGACCATATGTCTGCTCTGTAGTATATTGAAGTAGCTCCAGTTAACAGTAGTGGTGCAGATGAAAATTACTTAGCATGTAACCAGGAAAATCTAGTACCAAACCTGAAATCATATCCATGTAGCTGCTCCATAACCTCGGGAGCCATCCTAAAACATTAAAAATGTCCAAGGATGAACATGTAGAAAAAAAAAGCTCTGCACGTCAGGATTGAAATAGTATTCCGTGTTATTTAAGATCCTGTACCAGCAAGGAGTTCCCACAAAAGTATTCCTGGCCCTCTGCCTATCACCAGAATCGAAAAGGCAAGCAGAGACTCCAAAATCTCCAAGCTTAATTCCACCCCTAGAATCAACTAGAATATTTCCTGCCTATCACCAAAACAAAGGAAGACAAAATAACTACTTAAATTTGCTGAAACAACTAAATAGGAAGATGACATAATAACTATATGTAGCAGTCAGAAAGAAGGAACAGAAAGCAATCCAAATGCTCGTGAACAAAGCTGGTTGTTACCTTCACATCTCGATGTATATGCCCATGATGGTGAAGATACTCTAAACCTTTCAGGACTTCACGAAGCACCGTTGCAATGACTGCTTCCTCGAAACCAGCAGGCTGGACTGATTTCATTATGTGAAGACAAGACCCTCCAGCCATATATGGCATAATCACCCATAACGTTTGGTCCTTTGTAAATGAACAATGTGCCTTGACAACATTAGGATGATCTATCAGAATCATTGTCTGAGCTTCACGCATGATGTTGTTCTGCGTTGAATATTCAATTAGTTATTCAGACACTAGAAAGAGATCCAAGACAGTAAAAAATGCAATGACGTGCAACTGTAAGAATATGCAAACTATCGACACCCTTACATTTCAGATTTAACCAGCATCCACCAAATAAATATTCACTTATTTCATTATTTGCAGGGTCAGTGCCATTCTCAGCTATATATGATACGTAGGATCATTTTCTTCAGAAAAACGAATTCACCCAAGCCATTCTTCTGAACACCACTGGTCCAAATAGTTCCCAAAATCAAAATCAAAATGTGCGAGGGGGCAAATATGTTGTGGAATCAGTATCATTTTCATTTTTCAGCTATAATACACAGGATCATTATCTTCACCAAAAAAACAAGGAATCCACCCGAGTCATTCTTCTGAACATCACTGATCAAAATATATAGCTCCAAACAGGAAAATCAAAATGTGCGTGGAGGGCAACAATGCCATGCGGTTTCCGACCACTACCAGTTCATGCGTCCGCAGATAATCCAGTGCACGCACACATATATGATATGTACCCCGTTAAATCGATGCCATGCTCATTCGGCGACGCAGCATCGTTCAGTGAATGAGACGGAAGCAGTCGGGAGGAAATGATGTAGCGCGTACCAGGTCGCTGTTGGTGCGCTCGAAGTCGAGCACCTTGACGGCGACGATCTCGTCGAGCGGCTTGCAGAGCGCGCGGTACACGATGGCGCTGACGCCCTGCCCGATCTCCTCGTACAGCTCGTAGTCCTCCACGTGGATCGGGTACTTGCGCCTCTCCGCCGCTCCCCCGCCGCCCGCCGCCTTTTCCCCCGTCCCCGCCATGCTGCCGATCCCCGATACCCGAGCCGGACGATCAGGCAGCGCGCGCGATCGATCGCCGACGACGACTGAGTCGAAGCTCCAGGATCGCGAGTTCCCGCCGCGCGGAGGGAGGGTGGCCGACGAACCCTAGTCCCGCAGCGCCATCACGCGAGAGAAGTGGTGGCGCGGAGGTGGAACGGGAGGAGAGGAGGGGCGCCTGTGAAGGGCCGCGCCGCGCGCTGCGCCTGCGGAGGAGGAAGGAAATGAAGAGGGGACGGGGGCGCGTGCCTGAAGCGGGAGACGGACATTTGGATGCAGGGAGAGCGCCACTTGGTTGGGAGGGGGAGGATGCGGCGCCCGGGTGACGCTGCACGGCGCGTGCCTCAAGGCTGTTTTCTCGCATGTGCAAGCATTTGTTACACACCTTCCTTTTTTCCTTTTCTTTTTAAGGCGGGAAAATTAACATTCAACCTAATTAATCTTTGGCTAACAATTGACTATCACCATGCTCATTTTTGCGAACGGGCTATATTCATATTCAAAAGTACTTTTATAAGCTGTTAATTCTGAGGAATAATGGACAACAGGTCAAGTGTGTCTTGGAGTCCTCACTCCGTGGGAGGAGTGGAGGACATTTGCATGAAGGAGCATGCCACTTGGGACAAGGAATGATGCAATATGAGGGTAAGGCTGCATGGTGGTACCACTATGCGCGTGCATCATTAAAATTAACGGCAGGTCCTTTGAGATGGACCGTAGAAGATTCACACCTTTGTTTTATATACCTTTTCACGGAAATACACGGATGATTAGTAGACGATGTTCAGGATTGTAGTGTCGTGCCACCTCAAAGATTAAATCGGTTGCTTTCTCTGAGTACAGCTTGGTGATGTTTTAAGAATAGAGAATTTGTTTAAGTTTCTTAAGATGCATGAGCTTTGCTTGTTTGATAGTTTATCTAATATATAAATTATCAGCCACTTCTGTTTCAACAATCCGTTGTAGTCTAGCTGGTTAGGATACTCGGCTCTCACCCGAGAGACCCGGGTTCGAATCCCGGCAACGGAATTTTTTTGTTTTTGTTTTCATCATGTGATCACCGTTGGGCACACTTTTGCAATCTTCAGCTTCAGCTTCCAGCTTCCTTCAGACGCCCGTTGCTGTTCAGGAATTCAGAGCATCCATTATCCATCTCCTGGAGACTTTAACCAGTGGCATGCCGCGATCGCGAGGACTTGAGCTGAAAGCATGGTCATCCTTTTGCATTGCCAGTCCAGTGTATGCAACCCACTATAGGTAAGATCTCCCAGAGATCCCAACCGCATAAGCCACAGGGCACAGGAACGTGCCTGTGGCATCGAGCAACAGCATGTTCTCCATCCAGCACCACGTACGCTTACACCAAACGCAGGCCGCAGAGCAGTGCCAAAAGGCGCAGATCTACCATACTGCTACCGTGATTTGCTTTCCGGTGGTGGTGCTGTGCTGAAACATGTTTTTGTTGCTGCTCTGCTTTGCTGCTGGGGGTGCCGATGGCCGGCCACCGAGCGGCCGAGCCCACCCGCACTGCTGCGGCGAGGTGGACCAACCACCACCATGCAATGCCAACTGAGCGAATGAAGAAATCATGGCGGCTAGCTGTGTTATAGAACCCAAGAAAGCAGTGTGAAAAGTGTACTGATAATATCTTTTGAAATTCGGCATGGGCCCGAGGCACCTGCTGCAAAAAGAATGGATGTACTCATCCACACCTCAACCCGTTGCGGGAAGCATTTGCAATCCATTTGTTAAGCAACATTTTGCAGTGTGAGATTTTGTAATGTGTATTCTAGTCCAGCAAAACTGGTGTAACATTCAGCAAATTTCGTAAGAAAAACAAAACAAAAGTGGTTGCCAGATTCGGCCTTGTGGTCTCGGCGCCCCACGTCAGGCAGGACACGCGCCCCTGCCTGCGTGACTCCAGATGCGGCGGCCACCGCCCAATTGGTTCTCGACTCGTGCATCGAAGACGGGCGCATGGACCATGGGGGCAGTCAAGTACGGATCGAGTTCCACGAAAACTCACGGGGCTTTGTTTCCAGAAACCGACGCGCCGGCCGGAGCCGGAGTGCCGGACCAGTCGATTATAATATGCTTATCTGTTATAATCTAAGATTTTCTCACTTCTCTTAGTTCAAACCTCTAAAATAGCTTATCACATAAATTAAAAATAAACAAAATATTTAACGGAATTCACGTTTATTTTCACTAATAAACCGCTAAGCGGAAACGAAACGAAACGGGCCGTTGCCCCCTCGCAGATTCAGGCTTCACCAACAACGATATTCGTTTCACATTTTTATCTGACATACCGCAGATCACATTGACTTATCATCGCACTGTGCAACGTGACACCAAGTATTTCAATGGATCTGATACGCTGAGTTTTCAAATTGAATTTCCGAATGCTGTAATTTTAAACAAAATGGCCTGTTTCAATTTTCAACCCGAGTACTAGATTCCTAGACTACGAACAAAACACATTCTCATCAGTCATCCCTGGCAGTAAAGAAATGAAGCTCGTCCGGGGCGAAGAAGAAACACACAGAAAAGAATGGCTGTTCATGGACAGCTCAGACAGACGAATGCCAACGCGTCCACTGGCCCACCCATGTGGTCTATACATGGGCGAGACCCCACCGACCACTTGCGTCACCAGGCCCATCTCCACCCAGACCCACAGCCATGTGGTCCCACGAGGCAATAAAGCGCCAACAGGGCCCACGGCCAGTGCAAGGGACCGAGCAAGGCGGGAGCCAGCTGGTGACCACTTCGCGCGCCTCGAGGAGCCCTCCCCGCCCCCACCCGGCCACCCCACGCCCGCAGCTTATCTTATCGACCCAAGAGAAGGCCCACGATTCCGAGGGCTATTTACAGGACTGCCACGACCGGCCCGCCGATTTCGTCTCCCCTCCCCCGCCTTCTTCTCCGGCGGGTACTCAGAACGGCAAGACGAACAGCGTGAATTTGAATTTGAACCGGAGATCAATCTGAGGCAACTACCAGCATTTGCCAATCAAGCTTGGTGCCAGCGCATCGGATCGGCAAGGATTTGATATTACATTGGAATTCTGACGATGGAGGGGGAAAAGTTTCATGGAGAACCACCAATTTACACAAGGGGAGATGAAGAAAGAAAAAGAAAAGGCTGCTCTCCATTGCTTTCTTCTTCCTCCCTCTCCTCACCAAGAAAAGAATTTTCCCCCAGTATTTTTCTCTGATCAAGGAACACCCTAAAACATATTTTCCACCAAAAAATCCAGATAAGAATGTCAATGTTTGATCCGGGAGTGGTGGCCGCGGCCGGGCCAAAGAGGGAAAAAAAATCAAGAAGAAAGAATCAGACGACCAAGGATTAGCACGGACTATTGTCGAAAGTTCTTGGATCCCCTGGTGTAGCCGTAGTAGGACAGGTACCACTTGACGAACTTCTTCAGGCCGACGTCGAGGTTGGTGGTCGGCTTGTACCCGAGCTGCTCCCTCGCGAGGGAGATGTTGGCGTGGGTGAAGGGCACGTCGCCATTGCCGGGCATCTCGACCACGTTCTTCTTCGCCTTCACACGGAGGTGCTTTTCCAGGATGGACACCAGGTTGGGCACCGTCACGGGCGAGGTGTTGCCGAGGTTGAAGATCCTGTAGGGCGCCGGCCCGCGCTTCTTGCCGCCGGTGCCCGTGCTCTTGCCGGCCGTGTCCAGGGAGCCGAGGCAGCCCTTGACGATGTCGTCGATGTAGGTGAAGTCGCGGGCCAGATCGACGTGGTCCTTGCCGCGGTACACCGTGATGGGCTTCCCCTGCAGGATGTTGCGGGTGAAGGAGAAGTAGGCCATGTCCGGCCGACCCCAGGGCCCGTACACGGTGAAGAAGCGGAGGCCGGTGATGGAGAGGCCGTAGATGTGGTTGTACGTGTGGGTGATCTCCTCCCCCGCCTTCTTGGTGGCGGCGTAGAGCGACGCCGGCTGGTCGGTGCGGTCGCGCTCCGAGAAGGGGACCTTGTCGTTGAGGCCGTAGACGGAGGACGACGACGCCCAGACGATGGCCGGCTGCGGGTCGGCGTCCTTGCAGGCCTCGAGGAGCGTGACGAGGCCGGCGATGTTGGAGTGCACGTACGACGCCGGGTTCTCCATGGCGTAGCGCACGCCGGCCTGCGCGGCGAGGTGGAGCACGTGCGTGAAGGGCACGACGTCGAAGAGCTTGGCCAGGAGGCGGCCGTCGTTGATGTCGCCCTCGACGACGAACACCCCGTGCGAGGAGAGCAGCGCCTTGCGGGCCTTCTTGAGCGAGGGGTCGTAGTAGGCGTTGAAGTTGTCGATGCCGACGACGCCGTCGCCGCGCTTGCGGAGCGCGAGCGAGCAGTGCGTGCCGACGAAGCCAGCCGCGCCCGTCACCAGCACCGACATCCCCGCCCCGGCCGCGGACCCCGGCGGCCTCCTCGGCGCGGCGGACGCGCGGATCTGCCGCTCCCAGTGGAGGCCGCCCCAGGAGGCGGCGAAGTACTTGGAGGAGGTGTCGACGAAGGACTGGAAGCTGAGGTAGGACGCGGTCATGGCGACGAGGAACAGCGCCCACAGGAACATGGTGCTGGTGGACGCGAAGCAGCGGTGCAGCTGCCGGTTCATGGTGCCCGCCCTCTCGATCTTGACCTTCCCGGGGGTGGAGGGGAAGAGGTCGTCCTCCAGCACCCGCATCTTCAAGGCCGCCGTCTTGCCGTGCGGCGCAGCGCAACCCCAACGAGGAAGATGCCAATCCAAGAGCCCCTCCTCCTCCTCCTACTCACAGATTCTTCCTCCGCGACGCAAGCACAGCAAAGACGCCGCCGCGCGGCAGGGCCGGAGACGCAAGGGATCAACCCGCACCGCGCTCGCGCTGGATTCCTGCTCTCCTCCGATTGATTGACTGACTGACTGATTATTCCTTCCTCTCCCTGGACGTACAGACGGATCGGCCGCCGGACGAACGGATTGGGTAGGTTTCCTCGGGAGGGTGAGCCCGGGGGCAGGAAATTTTATTCGGGGAGGAGAGGAGAGGAGAGCAAAGGGGGAGAAGGGCAGGGGCCGGATGCGCGCGCCTGCCTAAGGAAAGCGTGGAGGTGGGCGGGGCGGGGATATAAATAGAGGAGCGGGGCCGACAGCCACGGGAGCGCGTGAACGCGGTGGCGGGCACCGGAGGATGGCGCCGCTGCCGGCGGCGGTGTGAGGGTGGCCGCAGCGGGAAGATGGGGCACGGGCGGCACGGGATTGGGAAACGGAGCGTTCGGTTCGGGGTGCGCTAGCCGCTGGGGAGGGCCTATTTTTGGGCTCGGCCTGCGCTGGAGGTGAGATGGTTGGGACGGACGCGCTATTTTTGTTTTCAAGGCTCATCGCATTTATGAACGTTTTTGCGCGTGAATGTGAGTGTGTTTTGTCTGTCATTCATTGGTGAGACTGCGCGTGGGGGAAATCATCGATTTGTCATTTTCCAAGTGCAGGTTATCGATCCGGAGCTGAAGGAGCAAATTTATCTACTGTGAATGATTTTGGATTTGAAAAGGGCAGTTTATATGCGAATCTACTGTGAATGATTTTGGTTTTTTCTTTTGGCTCGTCTTGGTTTCCTGTGCTAGTGACATGTGAACCTATCGATATTCTTAATTCATCCCGACATTGCAAGTCTATAACAAATATTGTATTTCTAACATGTTGGCACATAGCTAATATCTAAATTTTTTCCCATTAGTTGGCACGCACCTAGGCTGCGCATGATAACATTCTTTCCAGATCTCTTAGCCTAGCATAGAAACTAGCAGCGTCAATCTAGGACATGATCTCACTAGTAATAGTTATGTTAGGCTGCATAACAGCGTAAGGCACATCTATTCTGGCTCCTTCAACCTCTTTCAACTAATGTATGATGTCACTAGCACGGCTCCTTATCCGAATATGCTTCGTTTGGCTAACGTTGTGCTGTTCTCGTCCGTCGCTCTAAGCCTGAGGGTCTCTTTTAAGATAAGTGTATATCATGGAGTATTGAACTACAATGGGATATTATGTGTAAGTGGCATTTTAGAGAGAAGTAGAAGAAAAGGGATTCTTCAATTTAAAACATTTTGTTATTTTTATTTAATCATCCAATAGCAAGTGCGCAAAAAAAAGGAGTAGCTTAAGTGATTTTAGTTGTTTTTCCCCTCATCTTAGGTATTTTCGAATAAATTGGTTTCCTAAATTTCTTACCACCATCGGTGTATAAGTTTACCTGACGAGTAACATCGTCGTTCTTCCAACTATAAACCTGCGAGAATCTATTTTGTGTTAGTGTATAAACTTGAACTGTAAATATCAATGTGATGTTGAGTTGAACACATGATTAGATGAACAGTGGAGGCTAGGGGATCACCCCCCGTTAGTACGAATGGAGGAGAAGGACTCGAAAAGGAGGAGGCGCACCATCTTAGCTAACAATGTATCCTGCATTGTCCGCTTGTGAAAAGTGAGAATTTATATAAAAAAGGGTTCATTAGTTATATGCATTCACCATTTTCAATTATCGTAGCGAAATAAAAAAGTTCTATATGCGATAAGAGCACCTTCATTGATTCCCACGTCCACGTGTGGAGACGTTATTCGTTCCAAGTGGAAATGTTGATGTTTTATATATACTGAACTTAATTAAATTACTAAATAGACGCAGCTTACGGGCAAGCTGTTAGTAAGATACTGGCTCCAGCCTTATCTGCTCGTGTGAAGCGTGACGCGTGAGCGCTGAACATTCATCTCTACGCGAATCACCGATCCCTTCCTTCTCCCGCCTGCTGTTCCCATTGGTGGACGGATCGTCCAGAAATCAACTGGTTAGCCCTCCGCATACGCGTCTCGCGGCGTCTCGATCACCACAGATCTCTCATCTCTGCATCATCTTCCTTTCTTTTACCCCTTTTGCGCATCCCAAAAACCCCTGCCGCGCGCCCGCGAGCACACACTCCTCTGGGAAACCTGCCCGCGATGCCGGATCGCGACGCGGCCGGCCTCTACAGCCCAAAAACGGAGCCGCCGCCCAGTTCACTGTTGGCACCCGACGCCGCCGGCATGCATCTTTCTCCCTCCGTCATCAACTGCTGCAGCGGCGCAGCCTGCAGCTCCCCATGGGCGCGGCACTACCGCCAATAGCGTCTGCTGGCGCGGGGTCGGTGGAGGACTGGACTGTGGAGGCCGGAGGAAGAGGCCGGCATTGGCATTGGCTCTGGCGCTTTGGGTGGGGTACCTGCACTGCATCCTGCGCTTGGAAACAAAGCATCCCGATGCAACGCAATCCAGTTCCGAGTGGGGGGGTGGCTTCATGTGCGCTTTTTGACCTTTCCTGCCGCAGTCCGTTCCAGGCCGGTCTCGTCTCAAGTGGCGGCAGCTCACTTGCCATCGACCGCTGCTGCCTGCGGTTGCATAGCAAGCACCTACAGGTGGGCAGTGCCCATGTGACCCGTGTGCCCCGACGCCCAGTGACCTGCCTGCTCCATGCTGGTGCGCGCCGAGCACTAGATTAACCAGCGTCAATCATCAGTCATCACCACACCAACAACCTAATCAACATGCCGTGATGGTCCGTGGTGGAAATGGGGGACACGGGCTTGGCTAGCTTCCGGATTTAGGGTGGTCAAAGCCTGCCTGGCATGATCCCCAAGACATGAATCTCGTAGGGATGTGCTTGTCCAGAAACAGATACCAACTTGGACAACCTGCTATTGCTACCAGCAACCACGTTCTGCTCTCTGCATGTGATCGCTGCCCGGCAATGGCAAATTTGCAGGTCGAACGGTGGCACGGCATGGGACTATTCTAAGTTTAGGTGGGCCATGCTATTTTTAAGCACCTTGTTGATTTTATTCTCGTATGTATTTTCGATTTGTAGCGCGACGGTGAATAATATAATGTGTATAGAAGAAGAATGTACATGAAAATAATATACTCCCTCCGTTCCAAAATGTAGGTCGTTTTAGCTTTTTTAGATGCATAGATTTTGCTATGCACCTAGATATAGAGTTATATCTATATACATAGCAAAACCTATATATTTAAGAAAAAAATCAAAACGATCTACATTTTGAAATGGAGGGAGTAAGACAGAGGAAATTTCATTACATACATCCATGCGATTTTTGTTTTCTTATTTTTGCTAATAATGTAAAGATAGAATCATAGCAGTTGCATTTGGTAATTCAGATTAAAAAAAGAATGAATATATCAAGCGTTCAAAATGAAGGAGCGAGGGAGGCCTTAGGGAGAACGACATTTTTTTTTCAAAAGAAAAAAAACACTTGAATATATCCATTCCAATTGAATTGCAGCAAGTGACGCCCATGCACGTCCCTGAGGCACCTTTTGAAAGTAAAGGGGAGCAAAACTCAAGGATGGAAAAAACCGCACTAAGAACTAAGATGATAATTAAAATTATATCTCTATGGATTACGAACCCGGTGAAAAGTTCAGGATCCCAGAGGGATTGGAGTTTTCCAAATTAGGCCTGAAGTTATGGCAGAAAGAGAAGCGCATCTGGTGACTTTTCACTGATCGAGCTAACCGGGTGCGAGCATCTGGAGTTTGTCCGATTCGTTTCCATTTGCATTTCGAATCACTTTTCAGTATTA
Source organism: Setaria viridis (assembly GCF_005286985.2). NCBI lineage: Eukaryota > Viridiplantae > Streptophyta > Magnoliopsida > Poales > Poaceae > Setaria > Setaria viridis. Next base: position 39,559,628 of record NC_048263.2, on the reverse strand, counting down.
ATATGGTGATGGTTAGGCAGTACAAGCAGTCACAGCACCGCACCTACTGAGTACTGACACCACGATTAGTAATACTTGTGCTTGAGCTTCAAGCAAAGCAAGCTTCACTTTCTTTGGGCCAACAAGCTTGAAGCTGCCTTTAATTTTCTACTAGCTGTACTACTAGAATAGTCTGGCTATGTTTGGGCGCATGTGTGGTTACACAGATTTTGGTAAGCATCTGAATTCGTGTTGCCAGGCCGTTTCCCTACGACGAAGCTGGAGGAAAGCTTTGACAGCGAAAGCTAACGGCCGGAACAAACATGACATCGAGATCAGGACATCGAGATCGATCCGGTTTTCGGAGATGGGTAGGTTGACGGTTACTAACTCGGATGGCGTACAAGAACGGCAACGAAGGTACGGCACCGTTACACGTGGGACCTAGCTGCTTCTCTCTTCTTTCTCTTGGCAGTGACAGGGACACTGGCGATAAATCCTTGTCGTTGCAAAGACGACTTTTTTCTTTCCACGCGGCAAAATCCTTGTCGCTATACAGACAGTTTGCACAGAAGCTCAGTCTAACAGCGACATCAAAGACCGGGTGGCGTAAGCGTAACACGGTAACAATTTCCTCTGATCCTTGTCATGTTTTTCTCCCACTTCGTCGACTTCGATTTGGTGATGAGCCTTCGTTAGTTCTCGAAGCCTTTTTACCTGTAGCTTTATTAGCTTCAGGTGCAAGCACATGCCTGCGTACCCACCGTCCTCCAGTCCGCAGGAAACTGCGCGCGCGGGCGCCTGAGAAGAGGCTGAGGCGATCGTTGTCAGCTTGCGTGCACGGCCGGTGCGCGCATGTGGCAGCTGGTGGCGACGGCGCGCGAACACATGGCCACGGCACGTAGCGGTTGCGTTCCTGGGCTGCCGGTGTTGTTGACTCGTGCCGTACCGTGCGTACGGGGCGCAGAATTGTTGTCGCTGGGACGACACCTGCTGTGCAATGTCTCTCGCGTCGCGCGCTGACGGCATGGGGTTCGAGTGTGTGCACACCAGGGACGGGCGCGTCCGCCACAGTTTCCACGTGCATGACGTGTGGTGCGGCCACGAAATCGGGGGAACCCGCGACTCGAACCGCGTCTGGACTCTGAGGACTGTGAAGACTCGAAAGTCTGAAGAGCACGGCGTTGTAGCAGCTGGGTCTGCGCGCGTGCGTAGGCAATGGAGGACGACGTGCCTTCCCCGGCGGATCCGGAAGCATCTAGGAGGAGTACACATGCGATGGGTCTCCATAAGGTTTTTGGTCAACCTCAGGTAGCTCTTGAATCTCCCTGTATCTTTCATCCTCGCACATCGCACGACAACAATGCTCGACGCCGGCAGCCGTCCTGCGTGCCGCGGCATGGTGCTCCCACTGCTCCGGCTGGCTTCGCTGCTGGTCTCGTCTGGTACACGGGCCACGACTCTGGGCCGTTCATTCCATGCCCACCCGCGCGCAGGCCCATGTTGGGTGGAGCGGGCCCTCTGTCCACCACTTAATCGAAGCGGGCCTAATTTTCTTTTCTTGAGACGAGGCCTAGTTGAAGCTTTACGCTGAGTGGGCCTTCCAAAGGCGAAATGCATGGGCTCTTCCGACCGTAGAGACGCGACGCCAGGAAAATAGGGCATGCGTGTGTGCGAAGAGTAGGCGTGCGCTGCTCGCCCAGCTGACCAGTACTCCATCCATTTCAAATTGTAAGTCATTCTAAGAATCTCGAAGAGTCAAAGCATCTCAAGTTTGATCAAAATTATAGAGAAAAATATAAAGATTTATGACATTAAATAGATATACTATAAAAATATAATTGATAAATAATCTAATGATACTTAGTTGACATCATAAATATTATTATATTATCATATAAATTTGGTCAAACTTGAGATGCTTTGACTCTCCAAAATTCTTGAAATGACTTACAATTTGGAACGGAGGGAGTAATATTTTTAAAGGAACAGGGAGGGACAAGCCTTATATATTAATAAAGAAAGAAAACAGTTAAGGAAATGTACGAGTGTGGGAGGGGGGAGGAGATTACAACATGGATAGCCAATTGCCTATACTAGGATTGTAGTTCTTCTTTACTCTATGGATAACCATGGCAAATTCTCTCATAAAAATGTCTCTGCAGCATTGTGTGGATGGCGTTTAATTTTCAAAGATGGTGCTGTTGCTAGATGTCCATATACTCCAGATCATCAATATAATTATCTCCATAAAGAAGGCCTGATTAATTTGGTTTCGGAGAAAGAGCAGATTATCATAGCCCGACAAGCGATAAGTCATCTGAAATTTGTAAGCCAGCAATCCCCCAACACAATTTTGCAAATGAGCACCATAAGAATAGATGTAGGACAGATTCACGGGAGTTGTTAGAGCAGAGGACACGGTCATAGCTTTGCAGAACCATATTTTTTCTTTGGAGAATGTCCCTAGTGCTGAGTCTGTCCTCCAAAAGAAAACCTTATGCTTTGTTTGGCAACAACTGTTCCATAGCCATTTATACGCTGGATGTATGTCAGAGTGACCCTTCATTCTTTGGTAAGCCTTTCTAGAGCTAAACAGACCAGATCCCCAAATATATGACCATGAGTCGTGTGCTGCTGATTGCTGAATAGAATTGATGTTGTCTTGTAACTGTAAGTATTGTTCATAGGCCTCTGCTGAGAGTGGTAGATGGAAAATTGAGTGCAGTTCTGTCATGGCAATAGCTTTCTTCAGGCTGATGTTCTTATCTTTGGCAAAAGAGAACAGCTCTGGGTAACTTAGCAGTAATATGGTCAGCATATAAAGTGCTTGAACCAGTAACCGCTACTGATAAAGCTAGTGCTTGAATAAAGTAACAGCACGGCCGTCTTTGCCGACACGTGTGCATTGCATATCATTCCGTCCAATGTTTCCAGTCTTCTCACTGTTGCCGTTCTCGGTTCACCTTTTCTGCATCCTTGCACGCATGCATGCATTTCTGCTAAGTTAGTTTGACACTTCAGTTTCGGTCCTGTTGACGTGAATGTTGTCGTTCTTTATTTGCCATGCTGCAGACCGAAACATGGAGGTAGCAGAGGCAAAGTATACATTTTTCCTTTCTGGCCCTCTTTAAATTGGCGCAACCAACACAGAAGCTGCCACAAGGACCGTACCTAAAGTTTTAAAATCCGCACCATGAGAGTACAATGTGCCCGTGCTGGTTTCTGATCTCCTTGGAGTAGGCTTGGCCAGCAACTGTGCTATTGCTACCAGTAGCAGGCTATAGCGGCCGCTCCGCTAGTGATCAATTTGGATTATTGGCCACCACGAGCGACTAAACTGACCATAAATCCATGCATAGTGTGACGACACATGATATGCTAGCTACTTATCTAGTTAGTAGTCAGTACTGCAAGACCAACCAACCGACCAACCAATCTAATCCGTTGATTGCTTGCACAGATTGAGTTGGTTAACTCGTGATGATGATGGTGATCTATCGTGCATGCATGTGGCGACAGTCCTTGCAACCGTAAAGCCATGTTCATTAAGGTCAACATGCATGTGAACCGTTCCCTCTTGTCATCGTGATGTTTTTCTTCCCTGTCGGTCCTGCTGTAGAAGCGTGCATGCATTCCTCTGATGCTTCACAAAATCTCTTAAGCCTCGCTCTCACACGCTTCTCAACCCGCTAGATCTACCGGCAACCGTCCCCATCGAGTAGATGTTGTTTTGACCCTCCAATTACCACCTCTATGTGCAGCGCATACAACAATAAGCTATCTAAGTAACATAATACCACTGGTAAATTTTTTTTTGAAAAGATACCACTGGTAGTTTATTTGAACACCAGAAATTTACCGGTGCAGGTTTAAATTGTGTGTTCTACTGAGTACCATTACGAATCGATAAATTCGTACAATCAAGAATCAGGATTGTACGGGGCAACATGCATTCGAACCTTGCGAAAATTTGGAGTACACTTTAGTATTGCCCATGTGGATACAACCAAATGTATTCTTTGGCGTTGGACATTTCCTCTTGCAACAGAACAAACAATAGGATGCACATGCCACACATACACAGCATCCCGGATGATAGATACGTACATATCGCCTGAATACGGCGCAAAATCTACAAAACTTGCTTCCTAATACAGATAGGGAGAAGGGTTACATAGCTGTGCATGGATTTATGCACGGCTTGCTTAGCTTGCATTGCTTCTTTAGAGAGTAACCGTATATACATGCAGAGTAGCTCACTGGTACTGTACATATGCATACACATGATCCTTCATTATGCCTCATGATCTCAGTGCCTACTGAAGCAGCGAAAAGGAAGAGGAGGAAGGGGGAAAAACTCTACATCGTCTTACAAGAAGTTTTACCCGTGAATGAACGATCTTGATCACATTTCAGTATGTAGTTCCCATCTCTGATCTCTCACTGATGCTTCAGCACTGCAAATTAAAAGACCACGAGAATCCAAGTCTGTATTAGATGCCTTCCCAACACCGCCTGAAAAATGGTCGCTGAAACCACCAGGAACTTAGAAGACCCTCCTCAACCACCATGCATCCAAATTCCGAGCACTTAATATAAGAAAGAGATCAGAAAATAAAGGAGGAGGAGGAGACTTACAACTAGGGTTCTTGGGGGCCTGAAGAGTTCTCAACAGGAGCTGCATCGCCTCGACCTGAGCTTTGAGGGACACGGCGTAGTCTAGGGTTTCACCCAGCAACGTGCACTCGTCCATCCCTCTCCCTCCGGGCACGATCTCTCTCAGCGCCCGGGCCCTCTTCCTCACCATGACCCTCGCGAGAGCGCCGGCCGCCTGCTTCGCCGTGGCTCTGCTCTTCGGCCTCGCCCGGAGCCTCCTCCTCGGGATCCTCTTGGCGCAGGACATCTTGCTCGGCAGCTTGCATTCGGACGACGAAGGCGCGCTCGTGGCAGGAGGAAGGCGGCCCTGCGGCGAGAGCTCCGCCGCAAGGGACCGGCTCCAGCGCGGCGCGGCGCCCCTGGCGGTGGCGAGGGCGGCGTCGGCGGCGCGCCTGATGGCGCTCCTCCTCTCGTGGAAGCCCATGCCCCTGGACGCGGCACCGCCCTTCCTGAGCCCTAGGAGAAGGTTCTTGAGGATCGCCTGCCTGAATTTCTTGGACCCCGGCATGCCCACGCTACCAGGCGAAGACATGGAACTATTAACGGAGCTAGAGATGCAAGCAAGACACACCGGCAGATCGTCGTCGGTGATGACAACCAATCAAATGGCCGGCAATGGAACAGCAAGAACAATGCAACCACAACAGTTCAGAAAATAAATCCGGCTGCTAATTTACCGGTTAATCAAAGACGATCAAGGATCGAGCTAGCTAGTAATGATGGTGTTTCCAGCTCGTGGAAGAGGAGATATTTGTTGTTGCTGTGAGTTGATGAGGGAGAAAGGGAAAGCAAAAGCAACACAGGGCGGCAGGCTGTTAGCTCGATGATCACACACAACACAGGAGTGGTGAGTGTGTGGCAACGGGAGGATCAGAGATCCTAGCTATATATGGCGCTTCCATTGGCTGGCTGGGGAGAGGCGGTGGCCCTTAACCGCTAAACGGCGAGGAGACAGTGCACATGCAGGCACATGGGAGAGGTCAAGCAGGCCCAGGTCCACACTGCCAAGCAATTTGCCATGCCCTGCCTGCCTCTCCTGTTTGGTTCCATCGAACTTTCCTCCCTTTTGATCTTTTCTAGTTCCTAAATTTTCAAACAGAGTGACTAAATGGAGGACTAAAGGAATTAATCTTCTAGTCCCTTGGTGGGTGACTAAAGGCCGAGGAGGACAGCCTCTACCCCTCATTATTGCCCCATGGGATGCAGATTTTGTGCATTGATTATGAGTATTTTGATCTTGTTTATCTATTTTATTGGGCTTTAGTCCGATGGATTTAGTAACCAAACAATACCTAATATCACTCAGCGTACGATGCTGCTGTTAGCAAGTACCAGTACTTGCCATGTCCCCCTGAAAGATTATTAGAGAGAGGCCCCATGCATCTCCCATGTTATGTTATGTATGAGCAGCAGCTAGCTCTCCAGCCTTACGTGAACAGCAGCAGTACACTGTCCCTGAGAGTTGACAATAGCATAGTAATGCATTTTATTTTAAATTCTGGGAATTATCGTTGCATGATCATCATATCGATCGATGCTATGTTACATAAATGTGTGGGTACAGTTATAGTTTTTTTTTTTCGTTCGAAATTTAAGATATGGAAGCATGCAATTGCATAGGACTTTAGCTTTAACCAGGGTTATATCTTGGAATGGTAATGAAGGGGTTAGTTGGGCTAAATGAATACTCCTATGGCGATGAGCATGTCTCGTAGACATCTAGGTCATAGTCATAGCCCTTAATTAGCGGGACGGGGTAGCTTATCCGCCGTATTATGAGTGCATCTGGTGGTGGCACGCATGTGGCTGCTTGCACATATGCCCACGGTACGCAGTTGCAGCTCAGTTATCATTTCTTAGGAACGCCGAACACAGTTTTTATTCATTCACATGCATTGCTTTCCACTCTTTCTTACGTAAAACAACTGCAAGCTTAGCAAAACTAAACCATGCATGTCGATTCTAGTCGACCATATATTATATATCTCATTACTTTTTTGTATCCGAATATCCTTTTCTTTTGGACCAATTCTCTGAGAGTATCTTCACATGGTATATACTAGCGGCTACTAGCCAAAGAAAATTGGAAATTGTGGCTAGCAGCCCAAGGAAAAAGGATCGAATAAGAGGCATTATAACGATGGGTGGATGGGGATGGATCACTTTTTGAGCCTAGCTAGTAGGGTACACAGCCACTGTGCACGCACGGGGCACGTACTGATGAAGCAGCCAATTTAAGCGGGACGGGTCGCTAGCCACCAACCCAACCCCAAGCGAAGGCGCCGTAGCGCAGGGGAACGCGGGTGCGATGCGAGGGCGAGGGCGCTCGGAAGCTTCTGCCGGATCCGGCGGGGTGCATGTGCCGTGTTCCTGCCGCGGACCCCCTCCCTGCTGCAGCAGGAGCTCGTGCGCCTGCGCGGACGCATGCTGAATTGCTGCTGATGCGGCGGCCCTCGCCTCCGCTTGCTTGCTCTCTAGCTATCTACCTCGTTTTCGCCCGAAAGTGACGGGTCGCGTGCGCCACGGGGGCCCGGGGCGCGCGGCATGATCCGGGGAACATGCGGCGACGAGCCAACGGGGGTGGTGGCAACTGCTCGCCCGCTGCTGGTGCGCGACACCTGTGGCCGTGGGACGGACGCACGACGTGCGCGCTGGCACCGTCCGGTTTCCCTTCCCCCCGCCAGCCTTCTCGTGCGATCGAAGAAGAGTTGAGAGTTCAGAACACGCACGCGCGCACTGTCGGTCACGTACGATGCGGGTTGCGCGGATGCACACGGCGGCGATCGACGACGCTAGGAAGGTAGTAGTAGCCCAGCACGGGACAAAAGCAAACGTGCCGCCGGAACAGGGCTGCGGCTGGAACACGCGAGAAGCTTAAACAGGGCACGCACAGGGAGGGACCCGGCCGGCCCAGGCGCACGCATGATCGATCAAGTCACGGCGATGGATGGATGGACCGACGGTGAGCTCTGCTCGATCAGCCCTCACACGCGCAACAGCGACATGCACGTCGCACGTAGTCGTACAGCGAGCAGGTAGCCATCCCCTGTCCTCTCACCTCAGCCAGGATGGATGAGCGGAGTGGAGGAGCACTTGTCACATCCCACCATCCCAGCCTGCGCGCATGAATGCATATGCCTTGCCGCGGCGTCGCCGATAGCCAGAGCCCATAGGCCTCTGCTGATCTGCTCTGCTCCCTCCCCATCATCAATGCCCATTTTCGAAAGATTTCGCTGCATTTTTTCAGCGTCTGCGTCGCTGGCCTCTCTCTTTCACCTTCCGAGATCACGCACCCAACAGCAACAGGCAATTCGCGTGGGCTCGCCCATGCTTTGCAAGTTTCAAGCACGCAGTAAATGGCTATCAGGTATCTAAAAGTGGTAGGAGCTGCAGCGGGAGGGGCGCCATCAACTCCTGTCGTCTCTTCCTGAACCCCTGCATCTGCCGGTTACTTTCTCATGCAAATGTCTGAATCTTATCAGGAGTGAGGTGTTTCAGACTTTCAGCAGCACCATAGCACCATAAAATCTGTGAACGTGAACCGACAGCAAATTCAACGCCCGGTTAAATGAAATATTTTCAGTTAGGAATCTCCAATGTCACAGCAAATATGAAAAAAAAAAGGATGGACCTGTAAGCAGATCACAGCAAACAGGGTGCACGAAGACTTCCGCCAGAAGGCTTTCTGAACTTCTGCCAGGTACCTGAGCCGATCGATCGGTTTTCAATTTCAATATGACGTACCGAGACAATGAGTCGTGAACCAGCTGACACCATATCTCTTGATGCGTGTGGTGATAGACGAGAACTGCATTGGTTTGTGCCTATGCAGAGTATTCAGAATTCTGAAAAAGTGTCCCATGAAGCATTGCCCATGATGTGATGCAGAAACGATGGTGTTGCCACTGCTTACCACTAGGGCTCTACAACTCTGTCTATATGGTAGCAATATTGCCGAAGGAAAAGGTTTGGAGTAGCATCATATATGCCAGGATAAGATTGTCACAGCATAGTACTCCCAGCACAGCAGCACACAGAATAATCCTGATCTGTACCATCCAAATGCATGGCAACAAATGTCATGTCAATTTGTCAAGAACAGATATCAACAGAGCCCAATAGCTTTCGCTACGTGGCTGTAACATCACGTTGCAGGACAGTGCCAATAACTCCTCTCGGCAGAGCCTGCAGCTCTGCAAGGTAAGCGCAAGAGTAAGCGAGGGCGCCATTGAAGCGGCTTTGCATCCCCTGCACCGAGTTCGCTCGCGGCCATTTACTCCCCCATCTTCCATGGCCTTTCGTGTTCCTAGCTCCTACCTCGCAGTATAAAAGGGGGTCCCTTCCATCTCATGTGATGTCTCGGATCATAGCTGCAACTTGGGAGTTCAGGCATCTTGTACAAAGTAGCTTCTATACATGGCTTTTGTCCCCAACAACAGGAAGCATATCATCTCAGCTTCCTTAGCTTTTGAGTACTCTATCACTACACTGGCCTGTGCAAGTTCATGGTGGATGGGTATTCTTCTCGGCCTGTATCTTCCATCTGGGGCCAGATGGCGCCACAAGAAGAGCGCTACCACGGTTCATGGGCTCCACCGTGAAATCTTTAGCTAGCTTCCCTGCGGTGCTATCCTCACTGAGCTTTTTCTTTTATTTTTTTGTCGGTGGTGCCAAGGCTTCACTCTGACCATGTGTTCCACTTTTAAGGTGGAAGTTTATCCCGCGACAACGCATTCTACCTTGTTTTCTTGACCTTGCAAGGCCTTCGTCTGCAGGTCTTGCGCCATTGTCGCTGCCACGCTCCTCTCCTGTCCCTTCTCATGCTTCTACGGCTTCCTACTTTGCCGCTCTTCTCTTCTCCCGTCTATCCCTCCTGAGCTAGCTTGTTTATAAATGGTTCTCCCCTCCTATGCATATCGATGAAGCAATGCACCGAATTATATGTTGGGAATTAAAAGCATTTGTGCTTATGTAGTTGTTCTGTAAACCCATTGGCGTGCTTTTTGTGGGCATGAAGCTGTTGTAGTTTTCATTTTTGTAGAAGTAGCACTAGCACGTGCGATGTTAATCTCTGTTTCTTTTGCTGTGTTTTTTGTTTACTACTGTTCAACTCGGTCCAGCAGTTCTACTGTACACGAATGCCCATACCAGTTGCGTAAGGTCCTCTACATTAACGTGCAGAGATAGTCGAGCATTTACATATGCTCGTATATATGATGTGGGCAGGAAAGTCTCTCAGTTCTCACGGCCTGATTCGTTGCAATATGTTTGGTCGGGCCTTGTGGTTTTGGTCGGGCAGAACTCTGGATGCGCCAGGAGCTCGTTATCGCACGGCACACCGATCGATGTGCCATGCCCCTGCTTCCGTGCTTCGTCAGCCAAACCTCCCGCTTTTCGATTCATCCCAAGTTGTTTCCGTGTCGTCGTCGTTCGTTCCACCTAGTACCCGATCCCAGCAGGCAGCAGCGATCGGACCCAACGCCCCCCGGCGGTCGGTGCGCGCCGACAGCCCCCGGTGCGCTCCGCATCTAGCGCGGGGTGTCTGCTCACAGCTTCACAAGTCGCATCGCCCAGCCGGGTTTCGCAGATGACAGGCGCCGGATCGGACACGCTGCTGCCAGGGGGCCGCGCCGCTCAACCGCGGCCGAGCACGCCGCCCGTGCCAATCCGGCGGGCCAGTAGCGTAGGGGGGGCAATGAACAGCGTCTATCCTCTCTATTCCGGCTTCTGAGAATCCTGAAAGGCAAGTATATAAGCTGCACCTGACAATCAATCATGGGTATAGTAGATCACAACAGAAACGAGGTCAGTTCTTGGCGATGCAATGTACTTGGCCACCTCACAGAAAAGATCATGGTGGTCAGTGCGACAAGCAGATCCGTGAATGCATCTTTGGTGACAGCAAACGTAGCAGACCGGCAATAAACAAACGGTACGACGTGGGGAGCAGCACATGGACAGTTATCGGAACCACCAAAAGCGCATACACACACAGGACGACATGCACGGTTGTAAGCCGTAACAGCCACAACACATGCCTTCTTCCGTGCCTGCCACTAAAACACCGGTGAAATAGTACAATCCGTTTTCCCCCTTTTGAGAAGAACACCAATGATACATGTGTTGGTACAAACGAAAGGGTATTCAGGGGTGATGCAAAGAAAAATCGGTGCCTCCGCATTTCATTGCTTCCAGGAAATATTCAACGCCACAAGGTTATTTACAAACCGAAAAGGTAGTACTTACATCACATGTTGCTCCTGATATATCAACAAGGAGTTGGGACCGGCGAGTTCATATGACAACGGCACGCAAAAATCAGACCAAACCAACCAAAGAATACACAAAAACAGACCTCAAGATGGGCACAAAACTGGGGACATGCAGTGCCTATCCACTCTATCAGCTGCCAGTAGCAACAATTGGGTTAAAGGTTATAGGCCAAGATCTTCTCGTAGTCTCTCCCTGGGAAGCTGAGCGTCGCAAGCTAGATCCGAACCTCGAGCATCTTATAAGGCAGGGATTTGTGTCCATGGCACCCATACAAAATGCCGGGTTGAGTTTCATCGCAGGTATCCTCTGGCAGCTCAGGGAGCGGAAGGAGGACGAGCCCATCGGTGGCATGCGCCCGCACTGGAATTCTGTCCGGTACAGATGGGCAGCAATCCAAGCAGAAGAATCGGAGTTCACGGCTGGGCATGTCGTGCAAAATGACAATGAAAGGCTGTTTCTCGGCAGCTCTCTTATTGGGCTCGTACCAGGAAGTGTGATGAAAGAGATGATTGGGTGTCGGCAGAGAGGACATGGTATTGCGCCTGCTGGGGTCACTGATGTGTAGCTGGTTGAACAAAGGTATAAAGCACACCTTGTGCAAAATTCATGTTTACAACCTACAAAATGAAACAGCTCCAGTTCAGCATTTGCAACAAATCAGTATGTCTAGTTACATATAATGTTTTCGATCATGAAAATCTGAGTTACTAAGTGGCTGTGAACCAGAGCATAAAGTGTAAGCTAATATGTGCACTTGATATAAAGCTCAGACTAGTAGTAGTATGCTAGGTTTACGGAGAACATTTTCCCAGTACAAATTCAGTATAAGCATCAATTACAGTGGCCAGTAAAACACATGCATATTTGGCAGCATACCTTCTGCAGCAACAGAACAGCTCCCTTCTAAACAGACAGCACAGGGGTCAATACAAACAGGTGACTGGTTTAGGTACCTCCATCCACACTCCCTATAAATTGAATTACCATAAAGCCATCAGATATTTACAATACAAAAAATGAAAAACAGTCCAATATGATAAGCTGACTAGTGTTGGAATTTGTACTGCATGGTTAAGGAAAACAATAACAATGCAACCGCTCATAATTAGGGAATTAAGAAGTATACTAATAAATAACACCACATGACAACCAATAAGAAGCAATGCATAGTTATTTAGTATTTAACATGTGCTGAGCATGGAACTAACAGAAGCATAACTAAATTTTTGAAAGAAGCATAAATAAATTAGGGGCATGATCACCTGGCAATGTTCATGATACTCATAAGTGGAAGACAGAGATAAGGAGATGGAAGGGTGCGTATCCGGCTCTCTGGTTCTTTACTTAAAATTTCTTCAATTGAATTTCTTTGCCAGGAACGAGCAACCATTAACGGGGTCCATCTGCATAACAGAAACGAGCATGGATTTTAGACAATTCATAGTGCTAACAGAAACACTGAAAGCTATTTTGCCATGCAGCAGAACTTCGAAATCATACCCACTAGCATTTTGTGCAGTAATGCAAGCTCCTCGAGCAATAAGGAGCTGCAATGAACAAATCCCTGTTATTAGTATATAATTAAAGAAATTCAGCCAATCTTTTGAACAAATTTTGGACCAGCAGAACATACTTGACAACAGACAGCATTTCCACCACAAGCAGCATAGTGAAGTGGGGTGCTACCAGCTCCTGCCACATTGAAGCCAAAGTACCTTTTAAACAGTGTAATGAACTAAATGACGATATAACAGACAAATTGTTCACTTAGCAAAGTAGCATATCTTAATATGTGAGAACAAGTGAACAATAAAATACAAAGCTGAATGACGCGGATTTGCAGATAAGAACAGGCGCAAATTGGTAAGGTTTTTCAAGTCGCTAAAGGAAATGTCCTATCATGCCATGCCATGAGCATATGTACAAAATACACATACAAGACAATGATTGGAACCATTTCTTAGACAAAGCAACATATACGTTCCCACCAATAGGTTAAGCGCTTAAAACAAGAGCATGCAAACAAAAAGGTAAAGGTGGTAAATGGCCAAGTAACAATTAACAGTTGAAAAGCAGTTAAAATGGAATGGTAGCAAAATACCTATTAAGTCAATAGTCGTTCCATCCTCAATAGTGACCTCGGAAACAGATGCTCCTAAGTCCAGTAACAATTGCACACACTCTACATGCCCATTTAATGCAGCCATATGAAGTGGGGTTAAGCCTCCATCCGCCTTCTGATTTACCATCTTGACCAAAGCCCTGATAACAAACACATACCATTGCATGATTTTTCCGCTAAAATAAACTAGAGAAAACATGCTAGTTGCCGAACATACTCATGATCAAAATCAGCAGCTGAATCTTCTTCAGATGATCTATGATTTGTGAGGGTGCAGAAATTCGGTATGCTTGGAACATAATCTGCAAGCACAAGACGAAGGCATCGGGCATGACCATGCAGTGCAGCAAAATGGAGAGCAGTTCCACCATTGAGATAATCTGTCCTGTGAACCTGTAAGCCATTTTGCAGTGTCAGAACAATATGTCCGAGAAACTGCAATGTTGAGTGAAGAGGGAAAAAGCTCACATTTGCATTGAAGAGTATCAGTGTTTGAACAACCTCCCAGTGGCCATATTGACATGCTTGCATCAAAGCAGTCTATATACAATTAGCAGAGCATACACTTAGATATAACACATTGACCCATGTATGTTAGCTATCTCACACACCCAACACAGGCATTGTGTTTACCTGGCCCCTGTAATTCCTAAGGTTGATCTCAACTCCGGATTCAAGCAATAGAGAGACAATCTGAACATCCAAAGAGCAAACAGATTTGAATGCAAATGGTATGCCCATCAACTCAAATGCTGATGCTTCTTTAGAAGACAAACGGCATTACCTCATGGTGGCCTTGTGCAGCAGCATAGTGCAGCGGTGAGTTGCGGCCGCCGAATGTGGAGTACCGGGCAAGACGAGGGTTGTACTCAAGGAGCGCACGCGCCTCCTGCAGGTCGCCGTCGCGGGCAGCTGAGACAAGCCGCTCACCGGAAGCAGAGCACCCAAAGGAGTTGCCCACAAGGCTGAGGAACCCCATGGATGCCCAAGACGAGGCCTTCACGGCACAGCACCCTTTCTTGAGCGCACACGGGAAGACCTCGTATCAGATGCCTCCTAAATTTCTCAATCTTCTACGAGGCTTCCAGGACGATTACGAGACAGGTTGAGAGGCCCAATTGCGGCGAGCGGATGCGGATGATCTCAAGCTAACGGCAAGAAAGACCTAATTTTTTCTGCGAAAACCCAAAATTAATCAAGGAACGCAACAAATTGACCTAGAAAGTCCGGCATAATGCTGCCAAATAGCAATAACTCTTCCAAATAATAATTGAAACGAAACGTAGACTTTTCACATAGACCAAGAAATCAGAGTTGATTAGTTGAAGGCTAAGTGCTGTTGAGGGGAGATCACAAGAACGCACCTTCGGAACTGTCCGGAATCAACGGTCCCAATCCCAACCGAGCAGAACGGGGCTGAGGACGAACAATTCTCTCCTCTAAATCAGGCCGAATCGCCGCAAGAAATAAAGAGAGCAGCGGCCGGCGAGGATTCACGAGACAAGCGGCGACCGCCTCGAATCCTCCTCAGCGCCCACGCGAGGGCGCTGGGCGGCGAATCTTGGGGCAAAGCCAGAGGCGATTGGCAAGAACGCAGCCCTGCGATTTGGGCAGGGACAAGGGAGGAGAAAAGAAATAATGATCTTGATTGGGACGGCGATGCAGGTAGCGGCCAAAAATCTCCACGCCCCAGGTCACCCCGGTCCGTATTACTGGTGTGCCGCTCCAAGTCTGTTTCTTGTTGCTTCCCCCACTTTTGTTTTCCAGAACACGAGTAGTAGCTGTTGGAATTAAGAGGAGGCGAAAGCGATGATTATCACTAGGAGGACGAAGTGGTGCCAAGGCAAGGTGGGGAGACAAAGACAATGGCTGATGCAAGGACGCGATGCGAGGTTTTTAGATTTTTCAACGTGAAAATTACTTTCCAGTCGTTCCTTTCTTGTGTTCGTTTTAGCTAATTCTTATTTAGGGCTTCTTTTCTCTTTTCCAGATGGATTTAAGCATTCAGCACGCACCGGTCCACTTTCTTCATGTTATCATTCTCCGTGTGCCCTTTGGAATATTGTGCATTTCAGAGAAACTTGGTTTTTTCTATTTCGTAGGAAAAATGTTTGCATCAAACTATTTTCGGCTTTCGATCTTCTTCAAAATTTGTGGCCCGACCAACGATGTGGTGTTTTTCTTTCTTTTTTTTGTCAATGCTAATTCAGTTTAGGAAAAAAGAACTATAGCAACAAAGTGGCATTGGTACAAACGATTAAATCTGAGCGAGAGAATTGAAAATAATTTTCACCTAGAGTTAGGCACACATACCTCTTACAATGGTCCCACTTACCGGTTCAAAAGGTTTGACGGTAAGGGTGGAGATCTATTTTTTTCGACGAAGGAAAATAATTCCGCCAATTTTCACCCTTTTTTTTCTCACCGCACGCCCCGCCAACCCGCCCGTCATACCTGCCTGTTACCCTCAGCTTCACCCACACACCTCCCGTGATCTCATCTTGGATTTTCATCTCAATTCTCCGCAATCAGCTCGTTCTAATTCCCTTCTTCCTCATTTACTCCTCCCATCCCATAAGGCCAATCTCCAAGAGCAAAAACGATGCTTCAATCCCTGACTCCCTGCGATGGCGGTTTCGAGCGAGGTCCATAGCCAATGCAGAAGAAAAACAGATTGGTGGCGGCGGACCGCTGCTTCAACGGCAAGTCACCAACTTGCCGAGCCATCGACCCATTCCTTTTACACCCCCTTCCCTGTTGATTGTGCCGTATCGTCGGACTATGTGGTCGAGATTGGGATCAGCCGTTTGTCCGATCTCCGGGACTGGTGAGTTCATCTACCTTTCTCAGCGTTGTCGGCCGCCTCTCTCTGTGCCCCTAGCTTCCTCACCAATGTTGGCGCCCCTTCCTCTCCCGATGCCATGAGCACGTCGTCCCAGGAAACCGACGATCCTGATCGCCAAGAAGCTCATCGCCGTGGGGCCCTTCCCAGTGCGTCCTCATCTTCTCTCGGGTGGAGCTGCTTCCGGATCGGGAGTCCACAATTGCTGTTATGATTCGATCCTCCTCATCACCACGACCTCCGTGCCGTACCCACCTGTTGCCCTCAGCTTCACCCGCGCACCTCCCGTGATCTTAGCTCGGATTTTCATCCCAATCCTCCGCAATCAGCTCGTTCTGATTCCCTTCTTCCTCATTTACTCCTCCCATCCGATAAGGCCAATATCCACGACCGAAAATGATGCTTTAATCCCTGACTCCCTATGATGGCGGTTTCGGGGGGGGGGGGGGGTCCATAGCCAATGCAGAAGAAAAACGGATTGGTGGCGGCGGACCGCTGCTTCAACGGCACGTCGTGTGACATCCTGGGCCAACTAAGGATGAATTGAGCCCACTAGAGGCCCATGTGAGTGGCATGGCATGTGTGTAGATAATAGTCCCACCTTGCTAGTTGAGGGTAGGTTTCACCAACATATAAACCCAAGTGCCAAATACATTCCAACCCTCGGGTTAACCCTTTTATGCGAAGCGAGGATGAAAGCGTAAGCGGGGTTAATGCGAGTGCGTGTTTTACTCTACGTGCGAGTAGGACTGAGCCATATTTGGGATGGAGATGTTACACGTCGCCAACTTGCCGAGCCACCGACCTATTCCTTTGCATCCCCTTCCCTGTTGATTGTTTCGTATCGCCGCACTACGTGGTCGAGATTGGGATCAACCGTTTGTCCAGTCTCCAGGACTGGTGAGGTCATCTGCCTTTCTCAGCGTTGTCGGCCACCTCTCCCTGTGTCCCCACTTCCTCACCAATGTTGGCGCCCTTCCTCTCCCGATGTCATCGGCGTGCCATCCCGGGAAGCCGACGATCCTGGTCACCAAGAAGTTCATCGTTGTGGGGCTCTTCCCTAGTGCGTCCTCATCTTCTCTCGGGTGGAGCCGCTTCTGGATCGGGAGTGCACAATTGTTGTTATGATTCGATCCTTCTCATCACCACGACCCTGATGTTGCAACGACGGGCCTCTTTCTCCTCCACAACTCCACGAGCTCCTCACCGTCAGGCTCGAGGTTCTAGCGTGCCATGCTGTGCGGCTAACCTCGACAGGCAAACGTGCTGCCGTACCCAACATGATGCGGTTCAAGGAAACAGTGAAACAAAGATTTGAGACTTGTCGACGACTTCGTGCTCCAGGTAAATAAATATTATTTGATGTCCTTCCTTTTCATTTGGTCATACAAAAAATCCTAAGAGAATGTTTTTAGGTTACGAACCAAGTCACTATCTACCTCAAGTTATTCTGTCAGAACGAAATATTCATGGTCCATGCTGAATACCGATTATAATTCTTTATATCTATACTTATTTTGTGTGCATTTCATAGTTGAATACTGCATGTCTAATTTTCTAAACATCACTTAGGTATCAACTTGTATGAGCTTTGTCGGGACACTTAATTTCTTTCCACGTTCAAACTGATGTAAAATAGCATTTGTGCTTGTTAGTAAAGTTTCACTGGCATGATTACTCTCCAAAAAACTTCCAATTTTGAGCTCAGTGGACTGATGGTTGCTACGACTGCATGCTTGAGAGAAGCTTGAGAATAGCTTCTTTCAAATTTCAGGAATAATTTTTTTTGGATGCACTTGCAGAAGTAAGAAGGCAGGTTCCAATTCATTCATATCATTTTCTTGATGTGATCACCATCTTTTGAAGTGTAGCATTGATTTCTGAGTTTCAATATTGATTTATCAATCCAGCTCTACTTTTTTGATTAATTCATGGGTTGTATTACTGATATTGGGTTAGTCATGAAATTTATTTTGATTCCATGCTTCCTTTTTTAGTAGAGTCTGCATGTAATTGAGAACTCAGTAAGAAATTCCGTTCTGTTTTATTTATTCTATTATTCTATTAGTCTCCTTTTGATTATTAAAGTAGTTGCTCAGTTGTGAACAGAGTGAAATTTCTTGGAGAATTGTGAACAGAGTGAAATTTCTTGGAGAATAGAGAATGCAAAGCGTTAAAGTTTAATACATTCTGATTGCCTCCTCATTCGGCTATACTGATATCTTCCAAAACCGCAGAAAGCTGACACCAGTTAAATCTGTGAAACTCAAAATTCAATCATCTACCTCAAGTGACTGACTTAAATATAGGATTTCCGGACCTACTTCTTACATGGAGCCCCACCCCCACCAGAGAGCGTGATTGATGAATCATTTCAGGCTCTATCACTAACAATGTTAATGGAACTCTAATTTAGCAGCACGAAGGAATCTAGGATTTTTCGAGTGACACGATTCCTTTTTATTGATCTGTCTAAGCACTCAAGGGGAGAGTCCCCTTGAGGTTTGCGGCAAATAAGTCAGATTAGTTGTATGTATTCAGATTTTTCATTGTGCTCTGATTTAGCACCTCTGAACTTTTCAGGCACATTGGCTATTTTCGTGAGGATAGATCACCGGAAACTCTGTATACGACGTCCCTCTACGGCTCCACACGTGAGAGGCAAAGCATACTCTACACAGTCTCGGTGCGGTGCGCACACCTCACCCACACCCACGTAGAGGATAGATCACCGGAAACTCCGTAGACGACGGGCACGTCGTATTCCCTCTATGGCTCCACACGTGCGCAAACCTGGGACGAGCAGGGCTCGAGCGGTGAGCGCTCCACCGAGCGATCCCACCACTGAGCTACGCGCTCGTTAGCGAGAAGCTGATACAGTTATGGAAGATGCAGCTAGCATCCGTTTACATCCATGTAAATCCAAGGTAACTGAATAACTGCACTGGCCTCTCATGTCTTGCCCCCATTCGAAAATATTTGATGTATGGGCTAAAAACTGCACTGAGTTTGGTGTTTAAACTCTAAAATATACTTATTGTATAAGAAAGTATATTTTAGAGGTATGGGTCATGGGCGTCTCCTCACAGCGATTGTCCATCACGGTTTTTAACATGGTTATTATGGGTTGAGACTTCCGAGGGAGTTGTTTTATTCATATTTTTAGAAGTGATAGAATGATAATGTAGCACCACTTACTTTTCTCTCTGGATGTGGTCAAGTGTTGATAGTTTTAACCTTTTGCAATTCTGATCATGATGTTCCTTTCCACGAATTGGAGAACATGTACTACTGAAACAGTGATTGGAATAGTATGAGAAGAAGTGGTCAGAATGTGAGGCCAAAGTGAAATCTATGGAATGTTTCAAGTGCCGTTAATTGTTTAGGTCTATTATCTCAGCAGTTTCAAATGCCGGTAATTGTTTAGGTCTATTATCTCAGCAGTTTCAAATGTTGGCTTGTAACAGGAATCCATATTATTAGAGAGGGCTACATGTTTTTTGTCCAGATCTCTAATTTTCCTGCTGCGTGCAGATCACGAAGGAGGATAATTAGCATCAGTGGATGATTGGCATTACTAATCACTGATATGGCAGAACCATAATATAATTTAGGTCGCACAACACGCGAACCGATGGTCAATGGGCCATTGACATGTCTGGTGGCTACTATAATTGTGTTTTTCTGAAGAAACTATTGTAGTTATGTTTGGAAGCTCTAATCATAGGTATGATCTTTTAGAGAAAGTCTGAGTAATATTCATAAGTGGTAAGTGATTTTCCATAACACGTCTTTATTGCTGATCAGTTTAGTTATTGTTTTATATACAGAAAATTGATAAGTGGCAAGTGGTAACCCTAAAACATGATGAGAAAGCCCTTTTCCAACCACTTGACTACCTGTTTATGATGGTTCATACGAGGGACCAGTGGCGGCAAGGTTCCGTTGGGTCGCTGGCGAGCATGGTATAGATCAATGATAGTCATGTAAATACGTAGATCTTTTTCCTTTCGGTAATTGTGCGTGAATATAAATGAGAAAATGAACTAATTTAAGATTTACTATTTTTTTTATAACCACATGTGTGGCTCATGTGTATTATAATTTACATAGCAGTAATGTTAAGCAAATATGGACATCCTTTTTCTTGATTATTTCTTCGCACAGACTCAGAAGTGAGATTTGTTTATAAGTTATAACACAAGGGAATCAGGGGCGGAGCTAGGATTTGAGGTAAGGGGGGCAATGGACAAAGCAAAGTAGAACTAATAGCCATGTGAGCTGGTTTTAGTCACATATAATAAAAAAACTATTGATGGTCTTTCTCTTCTTCGTATTGTCTGAAATTAGAAAGGAAAATTTAGAATCACTAGTGACTGTTAATTAGATAAGAGAATATCACTAGATGATTTATGATTATGGATTACCTGCGGGCTACGGCGGTGTCAATTTGGACAGCGGCGGCGTGGTCGCGGCGGTCCAGTCTAGGTCTGGGCGTCAAGCGTCTGGCGCCTGGCGGTCAGTGGCGCGGCGGAAGATGAACAGTGTCGCGTCAAACGGAGGCTTGATGGGTCACGATTCACGAACGGTGGACCGCGCTTCGTACTCTAGGGGGGCTCACGAACGGGCAGGCTTCTTAATTCTTATGGGAACAGAGGCTTCTTAATTCTTATTAGGCCAAGGGCGAGGGGGTACCAGGACACCAGGGTTAGAGGCAGAGAGGCCCAGGCCAGTGCAGAGGCCGCAGAGCGTCAGGGGGTGCCAGACCCCGTGCCCCCCCCCCCTCCGCCACTGCAAGGGATATTGGGATATAATCTATTTTTTAAACAAATGACCACATGAGTGCTGCATGTATATTAAATTCTTGTTTATTAGAAATAATTGAAAACACCCGTGTTTGGGGCTTGTGCAATCTACTAGATGAATAATTATGGCAATAGTTAAGTTTTTGTTACTAATTAAATAGTTTTAATCCGTGTGATGCTAAATGTTGGTTACTTAATATAAATTTCTTATTATTACGAGTTTTGAAGATATGTCGTCGCCGTTTACTAGATTTTTTATAATTATAATATGTAAACTTCTTGTTTAGTTGGTTTTTTAAAACACGTGTCTGTGGCACGTGCCTCTCTACTAGTGGAAGAAAATCAATGAAAGTGTCAGAACATACTACCACTGGAGAGAAAGAAAGACAATCACATAAAAAAAAATCAGTAAATCGCAGAGGGCAATGTTTGTGGTGATGGAAATTGGAATGCGTTCTACTACAAGATAATGGGAGGTGACACCACCGAGTTAATTTTAACAACGTGGCACACACGACAACTACTCATCTCTAAGGTCAACCTTCCAAAGATTTTGTTTGGTTGCTCAGCAATGGACAGATCAAATTTTTCGTCTAATTGGAATTCAACTTTCCCGCGTATGTTTGGACAATGAAGTTATTTACAAGTATAAGCAAAAATGCATTCAGTTGCTACCTTGTCATTTTATAATCTGCAAGTTGGATTCTGACTTCAACGTTGAACATAACAAACTTACTACAGAAATAGCAACATGCCATTTTGTTTTGCTTGAAGTGATCGTCAGATGTCGCAATTTGACATTTTAAATAGGAACACTTTCAAGATTGGTGTTGGACCATTCGTGGTCGTCGGAGGAACAGAGAGTCACCTAACCCAGAAGAGAAGATAATAATAGCCAGTGAAATACATGGGCCTGGCCGTTGAAAACCGTTGCCGCTTTAGGCTTGTCAGTCTGGACCGTCTGTGGGCCGAGCCTGATGGCCGTTTCCTTGTGCGTCGACCACAAAGCCCATCATCTCCAGCTCCAGGCAGGAGCCATTAAACAAGCTGAAGCACGGATCTCCACGCAAATCCCTGTTGTCCCTTCCCCCTTGTCCGAAGACCACGCACGCATCCTGAAGCAAGGGAATGATCCGCTTGCACTGTACACTTGCTACTGTTCCCTTGGCCTCGCGTGCTTTGGCTGCGAGCCGTCGGCCACCGAATAAACTGTGAGAGCCCCCTGTGCTGCGGTGCAGATGAGAACAAGATTAGCAAGCAGCTCGCGAGGCAATCATCATGCATCAGACCGGCCACCGAAATCGAATTAATTCTGGCGATATGATGTGATAAGATTATGTACTGGCGCCAAACAAAAGGGGCTCCACGGCTAACCACTCTTTTTGGTGCGGCGTACGTACTGGCTGCTAAACGCCTAAACGAGCAAGTGCGACGCATCAGATCTTTGCCGGGGCTCTGCATGTAGTACAACTGCAAGCCAGGAAAGGAGAGCATGGATTTCACATGAACTTGCAGGAAAAACAGCGACATTTTTGCCCTAAGAGAATCCCAGGTTCGAGAGACAGAGAATGCAGTGCTCGTTTCAACGTGGAAATGGGGTTGCTACTGTAAAAAAAAAATTAGGGGTTGGAAGTGCAAGTAGAGAATCCCAAGGCCATTAAACCCCCGAATTACTGCGCGTCGTCATCAACCACGGGACCCCACACAAACACACACGGTCACACGGAACAGCGCCCCGAGACCCCATGGGGGGGTGGGCCGTGAACCCGAGGCGAGAACAGAAGACTTTGGAAGGTGAATCGATCGTCGCCGCCTCGGTTCGGCGCGGTCGACCCCATTTTTGCCGGCCGCACGAGTCCTGAGATGACGCCCAGCCCAGCCTGCTCAACAGTGTACAACGCCTTGGACATTTCCGATGTCAAACCCCCCATAATCCGTGCATGGAGACGCTCCCTCCCTTTGATTGTTCGTAGGCAAAGGCAAGAGAGAGATAGGTCGGTTTGGTTTATCTAGGAGCTTCTAAAATTCCTATCCCATCGAATATTTAAGATACTAATTAGAAGTATTAAATGTAGACTAATTACAAAACTAATTGCACAGATGGAGGCTAATTTGTAAGACGAATCTATTAAGTCTAATTAGTCTATGATTTGACAATGTGGTGCTACTAAAAAACATGTGCTAATGATGAATTAATTAGGCTTCATAGATTCGATCCGGGAATTAGTCTCCATTTGTGTAATTAATTTTATAATTAGCTCATATTTAATTTTCCTAATTAATCTTCAAATATTCGATGTGACTTGAATTTTAGTCTCAACTAAACATCCAAACACCACCCTTTAACGTGGCATCAGCACTAGCCGCGGTACCCACCGCCCACGTCCATGCCAGCTAATGCTGCTCGGCCATGGCATTTCCGGTACAGTCCAGGTGGCTGGCACGCCAGTGGCTGCACTATGTGAGCAAGTAAGCATGATTTGACCGTGCGTCAGCTCAGCTCGGACCTGGAAACGTGGTCAATTCCTGCTTTGTTACTGTACCTCGTGGAGCTCTTTTACCATGCTTCAGGAGTATGAAGAAGATTTTACTGACATACTGTCACTGCTGCGATGTCGCAGACGTTAGAACTGTAAGTTCCCCGACTGTAATTTTTTTCAAACTTGGGTACTTGGCCAAGTTTTGACCCCCATCACAGTGGACAGTGGCTGACTTGACTTGCTGCAAGCTAGTGGCCAGCAGAGGATCACGAGACTGAGCTCGCCGGGGCGTAAATAGCAGCAGGCAGCTGGCCCTGGCCTGCCCATGCAGCGCGGCCGGTTCGTGTCTTGTTGCACGGGCAGGGGATTGACCCGCGCTCTCTTGGGTCCTGCCGCGGCAAAAGGCTTCTGGAATCTGGCGAGGTCAAATCACAAGCGCACACAAAGCATCTGGATTTGAGAGAGAGAGGGAGGCGCGTGTGGATTCGCGCCCCGCTTCTTTTCCTCACTCCCTGGCCACTGCTCCTCCCTTGTGGTGGGCTTGTGGCCTTTCTCGCCGTCTCTCTCGCTCACTGTCTGCTCCGTGCTCCCCTAGGCTAGGGGACCTGGCCGAGCAAATCGAATCCCAGAAGCTGCCATGGAAATTTCACAGGGGCGGCCTGGCTGTAGTAACGCCATCACTCCCAAATCATGCCATTAATTCGGCCTGCCCCATTTTGTCCCGCACGGTGGTGCCCGATCAGGTTCAGATCCGGCAGTTTGCGCCTCCCTCATTTAAGCATAACCATCTGAATCTCGCCCCACGTTTCTAACAGTGCCATGCTGATTGCTGAACGACGATCAAAGATCATTAGAGCGATAAAGCCATTTCTGGCAGTTTTTGCTTGGCATGGTGCATGGTGCATGGCGCATGGCGCATGGCAGCCATTTCTTCTCTCCTTAAGACACCAGAGACGTACACGAAGAGAAACGGCTACTACAGGGCAGGAGCCATGAGGAGAATCGCACACGTCATTGTTAATCCCTGCAAAAGTCAATGCGACTATAATACTAGCTCAAGGGGACTCGATCCATCAAGAAAAGATTCAGGAAACGAGAACGTAACACACCGACAAAACCATCAAAAAAGGGGGGGCGAGAGAGAGGCCAGGCAGATCTCAACACATCAACGGACATCAGCAGCTAGCATCACCACCACACCGCACCACCGATTTGGTTTTTTCTTTTCTAATGCTGCATCCATCCACTGATCCGTCGCTGCCAACCTTCCAGGTGACCTCACCGGAGTGACCCACACTCGCGTGTCCTGTGCAAGCCGCTCTGCTAACCCACACCTAATGCCGTTGCCTTTTTCTAATCCATGTGCGAGGCTAATCCTCCTTGCAATTTTATTCCCCTGTCGCTTCTCACGCAAAGCTTCCCTCCCTTCTAAACCCGCAACCGCAAGTACTTGTAGCTGGGACTCGGAGTACTCTGCTCTTTTCTTTTGTTGCATCGCCATCCGCCACCTGCTCCACAGAAAAGGTCCAAGAATTCGAGGGCAGGTTTCCAATTTCCAAAATGGCCACGCCAAGATCCTCCCCCAACCCCTAGCACATGCCATGCGCAGCAATTTTGATTTCTCTCTCCAAAAAGATTTCATTCCATTCCATCTCGTCATTCGGATTGGTCATAAAGCAGAGCTCCCCCTTTGATCCACAGTGGTTTAGTGATTTCGTTTCCTGTTGCTCGGTGAGCTGCGTGATTGATTCGAGCTACGATGAGTAGCAGCAACTCGACGTGGCTGATGCCTCCGCCGTCGCCGCCGCAGCCTCCGTCGTCGGCGTTGGACAACGCGGAGGCCAAGATAAGCCCGAGCATCCTCTTCATCGTGGCCATCCTGGCGATCGTCTTCTTCGTCTGCGGCCTGCTGCACCTGATGGTGCGCCACCTGCTGCGGCTGCGCCGCCGCCGCCGCGCGCGGGAGGACGCGGAGAGCGTCACGGCGTTCCAGGGCCAGCTGCAGCAGCTCTTCCACCTCCACGACGCCGGCGTCGACCAGGCCTTCATCGACGCGCTCCCGGTGTTCCTCTACCGCAACGTCGTGGGCGGCGCCGGCCAAGGCGAGGGGAAGGATCCGTTCGACTGCGCCGTCTGCCTGTGCGAGTTCTCCGCCGACGACCAGCTCCGGCTGCTGCCCAAGTGCAGCCACGCGTTCCACCTGGAGTGCATCGACACGTGGCTTCTCTCGCACTCCACGTGCCCGCTCTGCCGGCGGAGCCTCCTCGCCGAGCTCTCGCCGACGTGCAGCCCCGTCGTGATGGTGCTCGAGTCAGAGAGCTCCCGCGACATGGGCGCGCCGGCGACCCGGGCCACCGACGACGCCGACGGCGAGCCGAGCGGTCTCGCTTTGGCGCAGGAGGGAGCAGAGGAAGTGGTCGAGGTGAAGCTGGGGAAGTTCATGTGCGTGGAAGGCAACGCCAATGCGAATGCCGCCGCCAACGACGGCGACGGGGCCGGAACCAGCACCGACGGCAATGGCGACGCCAATGCCAAGGCAGGTCTCGGGCAGAGAAGGTGCCACTCCATGGGGTCTTACGAGTACGTCATGGACGAGCGCGCCTCTCTCCGCGTGGCGATCAAGCCGCCAAAGAAGAAGCCTGCGGTCTCCAAGTCGCGCCGCGGCGGCGCGATGTCGGAGTGCGAGTTCGGCGCGTCCAAGCGCGGCGAGACATTGCTCCGCCTGCCGTTCACGGCGATGGTCCAGAAGCAACAGCAGCAGTCCGACGCGGCCATGGCGAAGCTCTCCAAGGACAGCTTCTCCGTGTCCAAGATTTGGATGGTGCCTTCGACGAAGGAGCCCAACGCGGCCGGCGAGAGGCGCGCGGTGTCGTTCCGGTGGCCGGTGAGCAAGGACGACGAGGAAGGCAAGGACAAGAAGAGCGGGAGCGAGGCGGACTGGGACGTCGAGGCCGGGAGCTGCGGCGGCAACAGCGTGGTGTCCTCGCTCGCCGAGGAGAGGCCGTCGTTCGCGAGGAGAACCTTGCTCTGGGTCGTCGGAGGCCGTCAACAGAGCAGAGTCGGAGCTGTTCACGATCAGGACACCTGAAGAGGGAAAAAACAGAAATTCTTTTGTTCTCTCTTTCTTTGTGTTCTTTTGGCAGATTGGTGGTAGCGAGTAGTGGTTGCGGTAGCTAGAATTGTGTAAAACCCAAAAGGCTCTGAAGAATTCTTTCTCTCGCTTGTGTATTTGGATTCGGCTTCGTTTCAGGCTTTCAGCAGTGAGGAGGCATTCCTGATCAGAAAGAAGTTCAGAACTCATCAGAAGCAATTGTCGAAGTCGAATGTTGAGCAGTGATGAACTGAACTGCAAAACCATTCATGCTACCAGAACAAACCAACCTCAACACAAACCATCTTTAGTTGCTATCGAAGCAACCTTTGAGAGTACTGTAAATCGCAACTGAAATTTCCGTTAGCTGAACTAAGAATACTTTGGGAACAGTGCCGATTGTTTAACTGATCCTGTGCTTGGTGCTCAGAAATTCAGAAACCAGGATGATCGCGATGCGAGTCCGGGGCAAAGAAAGGAAGGAGCTTCTGCGCGCATGGAAAGGAGGTTTGGTTGGATCCACGCATCCGATCGGCCGGCTTGTTTGGTTGCAGGTGACGGGCATGTGAACCGAGCGTGGCATGCCTGCGTGCTCCTTTGTTTGCTCCCGCTTGTATCTGGAATTCTGGCAGGATGGCTTTCTCCTTTTCAGAAGCTGCAACGCAGGCGTGCCGTCGAGTTTAGGAAGGTGGGCATCCTAACCTGACCTGTAAAGGACGCCCGGCTCCGCTCAACAAAGATTCTTTTCTTCTGCTACTCTGCCACTGGTATATACTACTCCCTCTCCCTTTTCATGATGTGATGAACCCTAGAATTTGAATACTTAATTTTCACAAAGTTCAGATCTTTTTGGATCAATTGTGTCAGTTCTGCTTACTTTCATTACAGTTACAGTATGTAGCCCGATAGAACGTACTGTATGTGGTAGTACCGGCAATCTGAAGTTCAGCTCAGCTTCAGGCAATGGTGTTGAACTGTTTGTGCCTTTATGCATATCATGGAAATGCAAATGGGGTCAAGGTAGGAAGAAACTGGTCCAGCTACTCTACCAGTGACACCTGAAAGAGATCCCTAGGTTTTGGACGTTGGTGAGCTGTTCTTCCATCACCACACTGCTAGCAACGGAACGGTGGACTCCTTGAGGTTACAGGCTGTTCCAACAGTTAATGCCCTTTGGAGGAGTGTACTGCTCCACTCCGCAGCGCAAATATAGATCTCGGCATGGCATTTCCCTTTGTTTATTCCGCTTCTGATGAGCAGAGCGGTGGTCAATGCGAGCGTGCCACACGCAGCAAAACAGGTTAAAACGCATGTAACCGCGGGGAGGGTTTAAATTGATCGATCCAGCCAGAAAAAAAAATCCCCGTTTCCCATCGTATTCCCTTCAAACACAGCAAGATGCGGTGATCCATGTGGTTTTGCCTGAACTCTCTGTTTCAGAAAGCGCTGTTTTCGTGGCGGATCGCCACCGGCACGCACAAAACATGACGGGGTCTGTCAAGGGATCTCGAGCACTCCATTGACCACATTTATGTTCATGTGCCGCCTGGTCGTCAGTGCCGTGGTTCCAGCTTAATAAAATGGAATCCTGCTATGCTACTGTTTGCTGGGCCTCGTGTGCATGGATAGAGGAGAGAGAGAGAGAGAGAGAGAGAGCAACGCGACCTAATAGACTGGGCCTTTTATGCCCCCGCGGCAATCACATTGGGACCCAACACAATCTTCCGTTATCAGGCCCGAGCCCATTTCGAAGCAGACGTGTCGTGTTACACGAGCCT
This sequence comes from Setaria viridis, assembly GCF_005286985.2. NCBI lineage: Eukaryota > Viridiplantae > Streptophyta > Magnoliopsida > Poales > Poaceae > Setaria > Setaria viridis. Next base: position 39,531,599 of record NC_048263.2, on the reverse strand, counting down.
GTAAGCTGGAAGCCTGCAAATGGGCCTGAGAGCCCCTGACGGCCGAATTTTTTATTTTAGTATTTTGCAAAAATATATGGCCTAACAAAAGAATTGCAAATGTATATCTATACCGCTGTTTCAACCGGTGGTAACTTCCCTATGAGTCAGTACACTTTCAAAAAAATTATAACTAATTCATACGAATTTAGATGGAGATAAACTATATATGAAAATTGTTGAACTCGATGAGATCTGCAACTTTGTAGTTCAAACTTTTTTTCATTTGGTGTCATCTTGGTGCTCAAATAATCGACACAAGTTTCAGATCTAAAATTCAAATTTTATACTTGAAACTGGGCGACACACATTCAAAAAATCATAACTAATTCATATGAACTCATAGAGATAAGTTTTGTATAAAAATTGTAGCTATCGATGAGATTTACAACTTTGTAGTTCCAACTGTTTTCATTTGGTGCCATCAATAATGACACAAGTTTTAGTTCTAAAATTGCCGATTATTTGAGACCAAGATGACACCAAAGGAAAAAAGTTTAATTACAAAGTTGTAGATCTCGTCGAGATTTACAATTTTTATATAAATATTATCTATATCCGAGTTCATATGAATTAGTTATGATTTTTTGAAAGTGTACTGTCTAGAGGAGGAAAGTTACCCCACGAACCCTAGTAGCCTCGTCGCGCTGGGCCATGGCGGCATGGGCACCGCCGGCCGAGCCTCTTTGGATGGGTCCAGGGGCGGCGACGGCTCCTGCGAACTCCACCGGTACAGAGCAGAAGCACCTGCATTGCCAGCACCATCTCGTCCCAAGCGGCAGGCTCCATGGAGGTCCCTCATGGATGCCTCCTTCCACCATGGAGGTCCCTCATGGATGCCTGCTTCCACAATAGGACCTCAATTTGGCTGCGTCGGATCTCGATTTGGCCGTGCCGGACCTCCATTCGGCAAGCTTGATGTGCAATGGAGGGGAGTCGGGTCGCCGTGTGACTACGTGAGCTTGTGCCTGTGCGGGCACGAGGCATATGAGGACCCTCGCGCAGGCTCGAGCTGGTGGCCACTAAATGATTGGTAGAAGAAGAATAAGATTTCATCTAAGAGAAAATCGAAAAAACACAAATCAATTTGAGGCAAAGAATCCACAAGGAAATCAATAGCTCCAAGAAAACAGAGATTGAAGCTAATAAAGAGGATTGGGTGTAGGACGTGGCCGTGGCTGCAACCACGTGAACTAGTTTGTAATGGCAAGATTGATTTTCTACCGTTGCGACCTTTCATTCTAGTTTGTAATGGCAAGATTGATTTTCTACCGTTGCGACCTTTCATTCGGTATAACCTTATTTGGTTGAACATTTTAGTCATTGGAATATTATTGGATGGAACACCTCATTTTATATTTTGCCATGCTCATTGTTGAGCTAGTTTTTATTTTTTTCTAGTGATAGTACTGTAGCAGCAGCAAAAACAAAATAAGAACTATCCAGAATGCTTAAAATACAACCGGTTATCCACCATGGACAAAATAGAATATTCCCACCAAATCCTCATATTTCTGGAGCTGGAGTACTGCAATTTGCCAAACACGTATAGCAGCTCCATGTTTTTCTGAAGTTGGTGGAGTGGAGCTAAGAAAGTGTGTAGTTGGTAGAGTGGAGCTTATTTTTTAAGATGGAGTGCTGCCAAACAACCCCTAAGTTCCACTCACCATTTTTTCCTTTTTCTTCATATGACTACTCAGAGCCCAACAGAAGCTTTGGATACTTTGGTGGCCTACCTATGCTTTGCTTTGCTTTGCCCTTCTTTCCCCCTCTCTCTCCAAAGGGCAAAAATTATTAGGAGGAAGTGTTGGCTATATTTTTTTAAAAAAAAGTTCCCAAAATATCGTTTATTAGTGAATGCATACGGAAACCGTTCGAAGGTCCCGCTCACCCAACTAAGCGTTATACCGGTAGTTTGGATATACATCTCATCTGGCACTTGTCAAACAAAGATGTCATCTTCACAAAAAAGTACGCACACCAAGGAAGGAAGGAGGCAAGGTAGCAAGCTACTCCTCTCAACGAATATGCCCTTCTGATCGTCCACTAGAACAGACGGTACCACAGGAATCAGCTTGGATAAACCCAGTGGGATCACGAGGCACGGCCGGACCTCCCACGAGAGAGGATATCATATCATAAACAGTTAGACAAGCACGGTCGCGACGACTCCATTTTGGCCTGTAGCTTGCCGTCCATGCCCGCTTCGACTAGGACGAGACGAGCCCGAGATCAGCTGCTGCCTCGAGTCGACGCGCCACAAGGACGCACGGCACCGGCTCACGTAATACTCTCGCTCTCGCGGCCTCGAGCCGGAAAACGATTTCTCAGCGGCGGTGGCGCCGGCCGGCCGTCGCCGTCCGGGATGCCGGCCGCGGGGGGCAAGCCGGCCTCAGCCCCAGCGCCCGTCGCCGCGGAATCCGCACAAGGCGCGGGGCATATCCCACAACCTAGCTCATCACCACGGATAAGACGCCGGCCGCTGGGGATGATCGTTCCCGGTCGTCCAAGCTAAGACGAGATGCTACGCCCGATACCGTGCCTACGCGTCTTCGTTCACGGCGGCACATGCCTACGGATCAACCAATTTGTTTAGCACTCAAGAACAATGCTCGCTGAGGACACGAAGTATATAGATAGATATATAAATCTCACTTTGGAAGCCTGTACTGTCGTGTCCTTCGACCGGGCCATGGATCTTCCTCCGTGCCGATAAGGATTTCTTGGTCTCGATGTCACGCTGAACCAGGGATCGATCTGTTTCCATCCCGATCCATCGTCCATCGTCCAAGCCGCATGTGATCCCAATGATGGATGATGCGGTACAGAGAACGGAGGGAGGAAGGATATTCTTTGCTTCGTGGGTCCAATTATTCGGCCAGCCATCGATCGATCACATGTGCCTTGCCTCCTCTCTCCAGCTTAGCTTCGTTCTGGATAACGGACGCGTATCATGGAACTGTAAACTCCAAAGTGGCTCGTGTCATTGGATAATCCAGAGTTTTCGGTAGTGGCGGCATCGCATGGCTATGCTAGGTTGGATTATGTGCAGAGAGAACAAGTGAACTGATGAGGTAGGAAGCCTAACTTGTCATGTCCAAACATCTGCCCGAGCGGCCTAGCAGTTTCTGATGAGCAGTGTTTTTGATCTCGATTGGACCATTTCCGGGTCCAAGGTTGAAGTATAGCTCCTGTAGTCCTGTATGACCGTTCTGAACTCAGATCAATCAGCACTGCACCTGGAGGTCGACATAAAGACGGCGCCAGGCATCAGATAACGCGATTAGATCGTCAGATCAAAGAAAGACTTCCAATGAATCACGACACGGAATGACAGACAAAAGAAAACATGGGATCACAATGTGCAATGCTCTGGAGAACAGGGGTTGATACGTACTCGGAACAGAGTAGTTAGGTAATTTGCAAGCAGACACAGCCACTGAACTCGGAACACGTAGATAACTACTTGAGCTATTGGTGACTGGTCTATCACAAACGCTCGTTCACGGGAACAGGAAATTCCATAGACGTGTGCTAGTAAAAGTGCATTACGTAGACAAATGGCTTCAGAAATCAGAAACCCTTTGCCCTTTCCGTTTCGCAGCACGCGAGCGACCCGGAGAGAATTGCCAACTCCGATCAATGATCACAACGTGTTTGACACTCCGATCCAAACCTTTTTACCTAAACCCCAGTCACCCCGGTCCCGATCGAAAGGAACTCGCCTAACCCGGCACAGTAAAAAGCACGAGGTGCCATGGCAGCCGCTCGATGGCGAAGTGATGTGACCATCGAGGCTCCTTTCAGTTTCAGCGCGGAATTCCTATGAACCTGGTCAGAGAACGGCAGGCGCCGCACCCTGATCACTCCCCTACTTGATCAGCAATTGGCCATCTAAATCTTCCAGACCAGCGCCCCCACGGCCTGGACCATCCGCTAGGCTGGGGTTGGCGGCCGGCCGGGAAGCGTCTCAATGCGCGGCATGAGAGACCAGCCAGCCACTTGTCGCGGTGGCCTGGGGCCGAAACCTGAGGACGGCAACGCGGCATCATCCTAGCAGATCTTGTGTTGAGGGGTTTGGTGGCTGCGCGCATCGAATCGACGGGAGATCGAACCCGGCTACGTGCACAGCGAAGGGAATAGGAAAGCTCGTCGTGCGTTGGCGTGTGCTTATCTTATCCTAGCACAAAAGACGGTCAGAGACTACCTTTGCTGACTTGAGCTTGCAGCGCACATTTTCGTTGTCGAGAGGGCTGCACCAAGCAACGGAAGATTCGTATAAACCTCTAGTCCAGCAATAACCGGGTCAAAATAGCCTTGTCAGGCCAACTGCAAGGCAAGGTCAGGCTGTTGAAAACTTCACTACATCTTCGGATGCTGAGAAATTTCCAGATGATAGACACAGCTCACAACAGGTCGTGCCATTTTCTCTTCTCTGAAGTCTGGTTAAGTTCCAGGCTGCTTCTTTTTGCCCATCCGATATGCAAGTACACCAGGTCTCCTGTTCTTCTGTTCACCTGGGTCAGGTCCCGGATGTAAAAGTACGGTTACCGACAGGTTGTGGCTGTTGAGCCGGACATCTGAATCATTGCGCCTAAAGTCCCTTGCCGGCGAGGTGAAATGAAATGATGGATCACCCGCTCGTCTATAACCTACTGCTACACAAACAGGAGGACGAGGACGCTGCTGTCCGAGATGGAAAGAAGAGGGCTGCAATCATGGCAGCTACAGACTAAAACCCTATCTTACCACTGAAACCTTTCCTAATCCTAGGAAACGTCTGCTTCAGGCGTGCAGGACTCCATCGATAGAAAAATGTGTCCTTGTGATACGAACTGCAAGTTGGCGATAATAATTAGGGCTCCTGTCGCCTCACCTAGATCTCTGGCAATCTTCGTTTTCACAGCTAGCAATGAGCAGGACATGGCAGATCAGGCTCACTCGGTGACTCCTGTTGCCGTCAAGCGTCGCAGCTGGCTGGGTGGAGCGGATAAGGAGCACCAGATCAGGCTCAGGCTGGTGCTATCCGGCAAGGATCCATACCGGGCTGAGCTTGTATAATGCAGCAAAGGTGAAAAGAGTGGGTGAATGGGACTACCAATTGGAGATCAAGGGAAGCAACAGGGCAAGCAAAATGAAAGAATCATTTTTTTCCCTTTTCTGATTTCATTCATCGTCATCGTCAACTACATTCATATACAAGGTGGTCGGGACATTCTTGCATATTATCATACGGGGCATATACAGGCACGAACGAAGAGGGGATAGAGATGTAAAAGAATAATTAAAAGAAGAAACAAAAAGAAAACCTGTTGATCCTGTAACTGCAGCTAATCCTAAACCACACGTCTGAATCTTCTTCTCCATCATATCATTGGTTATTCTTCCTCGATGTGTACTACTACTGTGCAATGAATTCCTTCTCCCTTCCTCACAGAGAACCTTCGAACGAGACACGGAGCTGCACCGCCGGCCGGGGCCGCTGCGACGGCGCGTTGGCCAGGCCTTCCAGCATCTTGATCACGTCCACGGTGTCGTCCAGGTAGTACTTGGCCATGCTCGGCTTCTTGCCCACCGTGCAGGCGAACACCTCGCTGGTGGCCGGGAGCTTCACGCTGGCGTTGGACGGGCACACGATGCTCTCGAACATGTCCTCGTCCGACCGGTCGTCGCCGATGCACAGCACGAAGTCCGGCGGCTTCCCCGTCTTGACCATTGACGACAGGAGGCTCTCCACAACCACGCCTTTGCTGATGCCCTGCATGACACCACAGATATTTTTTTGCCCACGTTAATGTTATCGCTCCTCTGCAAATCCAGAAATTTCGTAGTGGTTGCCGGCAACGAGACAAATGGATGGTTCAGCAGCGTGACAGGTTGCTTTCGGAGGGGCACAATTAAAAAGACCAGAAGGCCCCTGTTCTCGCGGATTTCCCCAGTCCACAAGAGCCCCGGCGTGGTCCATGCTGATTCATAATCCTATTTGTGGAGAAAATGCAGATTGTCCCAGGCATGTAGTGGATGAGGACTGGATTGGATTGGATCAATCCTTATCCGGTGCCTTTAGTTTGAAAGCTACGTGTGGTTGATCGCCATGTTTCATACACGTCCTCAAATTGAACTAAACAACCAACGAACAGTAGAATAATAATACTGAAAGCATGGGGAAAACATGCACGCGTTTGGCGTACCTGGGGGTTAACCTCGACGATGTGCTGGCCCCTCTTCACCACCACGGGTTCGTTGGCGAGCACGTTTTCGAGATGGTCGAGCAGTTCCTTTGCTTGGCAGGAACCAAAGTCCGGATCCGCCTCGTGGTGGTGCCAGACTATGGCGCTCTCCTTGTGCTCGATGTAGGAGCCATCTGTTGCCCCGGTGTACAGCTGCATCACCGGCTCGGCCGTCTTCTTCCAATCGAAGTCCGCGGCCAACACTGAGGTCTCCCATGGCGCGTCCCTGCTCCACCTGCAGTCACAAATGTCAGATGAGCCATCGCTTATTGGCCAACTCATTAGAAATGCTCCTTGCAACCAAAAGTGAGCTGAACAGGCTCATTAGGAATGTTCCTTGCAACCAAAAGTAAAATAGTGGATGGAACATACTGCAAGTAGTAATGCTCCTAGGATTGTTCTGGAACCGAAGACATAGGCACGCCAGCATCTAGACATGTTGGTGAGTAAAATGTTTTCTTTAATTAAATGTACGGTATCTCGTTGTACCATTGCTTAATTAGCAACCATCCCAGAGACGGAATCTGGAACAGTAAGCACCCAAATCCAAGCAAAGCATACTTCGTACCAACTAGCAGGTCTTCAGCAGTGAAATGGTGCAAAGAGATCTTTACCTGGTGAAGTAACCGTGCTCGGCGGCGATGCCCAGCTTCTCGCATGGGGCGAACCACTTGCTCAGCTCGTCCTTCCCCCGCCCGCTCACGATGAACACTCTGTTCTTGGGGTCCTCACAGAGGCGATTCAGGACAGAGATGACCTCACTGCTTGGCGTCTTGTCGATCGAATTCTCCGGCATCACGGTGCCGTCGTAGTCCAGGAGAATCAGCCGGTTCTCCGTCCTCCGGTACGACGGCACAATGTGCTCGACAGAGAGCCGCCGGAAGTTTGGCCCGAGCGCCACCACCTTGAAGCTCATGCCGAAGCCGATCCCCCAATGCCGCCGCGAGAAATGGTCCTTGCAGGCGCGCTGCAGGTCCTGGTCAAACGACCGCGCCCAGTAGGCGACGTCGTGGGTGCTCACGTACTTGTAGTGCTTCTCGTGCCGCAGCCGCTGCTCGGCCTCGGGCATCCGGAGGGCGGCGTTCATGGCCTCCGCGACGGACTCCACGCTCCACGGGTTCACGCGGATTGCGCCGCTGAGCGAGGGGGAGCACCCGACGAACTCCGAGAGCACGATGACGCTCCGCTTGGGCGAGTCCTCCCCAAGCGCGTTGCTCTCCTGCCGGCAGACCGTGTAGATGTACGGTATCCGGTTGAGGCCGTCGCGCACGGCGCTCACCACGCAGCACTCGGCCGCCGCGTAGTAAGCCGCCTTCTCGTGCGCCGTCAACGGGCCGTCGATGAGCACGATCGGCGTGTACCCAGGGGTGCCGAACCGCGCATTGACCCGAGCGCTGATGGCTTTGGCCTCATCCTGCACGCCCTGGACGTCGCGCCCCTCGCTGCGCGCCGGGTTGGCGATCTGCACGAGGACGGCGCGGCCGCGGAGCTCCGGGTGCTCCACGAGCAGCTGCTCCATCGCCAAGAACTTGAGCCCGATTCCCTTGAACAGATCGACGTCGTCGACGCCGATCATCAGGCGCCGCCCCTTGTACGCCTCGGCCACCCGCCGCACGACGTCCCCCGTCTCCGGCGCCGAGACCACCGATCTCAGTTGGCCCATGTCGATCCCGACGGGCAGTATCTTGACGGTGACGGTGCGGCCGTAGTACTCGATGCCAATGTATCCGCGCTTGGACTGGTAGTCCAGGCCGAGCAGCCGGGAGCACGCGGACAGGAAGTGCCGCGCGTAGTCGAAGGTGTGGAAGCCGACGAGGTCCGCGTTGAGGAGGGCGCGGACGAGGTCATCCCGGACGGGGATTGTTCGGAAGATCTCCGACGAGGGGAACGGCGAGTGGAGGAAGAATCCGACCTTGGCGCGAGGGAATCGCTTGCGGAGGAAGGTGGGGAGCGCCAGGAGGTGGTAGTCGTGGATCCAGACGAGGTCCTCGTCGGGGCTGAGCACTTCGGTGAGGCGGTCGGCGAAGGCTCTGTTCGCCGAGAGGAAGGAGTGGTAGAGCGTCCGCTGGAACGGGAGGCCGCCGAGCGACGACGGCGTCAGCGGGAGGAGGTAATGGAGGAGCGGCCAGAGGTAGTGCTTGCAGAAGCCGTGGTAGAACCGGTGGTGGAGGTCGCTGGGCAGGTAGACCGGCAGGCAGGAGAAATTGGCCAGCAGGTAGTTGGACAGCTCATCGGAGGCCGCCTCCGCCGCGGCCGCCGGGAGGGTACCGATGTGGAGGACGGGCGCGCTGGCGGGCAGCCCCGAGCGGAGCTGGTAGGCGACGGTGCCGGCGTCGACGGTGAAGGCGAAGCCGAAGGGCGCGGCCGGGTCGGGCGCGGCGCGGAGCGGCAGGCGGTGGGAGACGATCACGCGGCGCGGCGGCGTGGGCGGCGACGTGGGCGAGGCCGGGGACGCGACGGACATGACGCGCGGGAGGCGGAGCGGCGTGGGCGACGGCAGGGGCACCTCGTCGGCCGCAGCGAGGTCGAGGAGGTTGTGGCAGGAGAGCGAAGGCATCGCCAACCTGTCCCGTCCCCACCACCCCTATTCCTATCCGCGGGTGGTGCTGCAGAGGCGGAGGTGGCGGCGATGGCGCATGAAGAGAGGAGGATCGAAGCGCCGCGACGCGACGAGGAGGGTGCGGCGGTGGGGAGTTGGAGATGGATGGATCGATCGATCGCTTTTGCCGAAGCTTCTGGGGATAAGAACGGGGGGCGAGGAGGTGGGTCTCTAGCCGGGGAAGGAGGAGGAAGGGAGGTATAAATATGGCAAGCTGGATATGCGTGTGCCCCCGTTCTCACCGTGAGTAGGCGCCTAGGCGGTGTGATGGCATGGCACGGGGCTTATCCATAATTTCCACATCGCAACGCAGGCCGCCCGCTGCGCAGAAATGACGGGACTGCCCCCCGCCGCGACGTGGGTATGGTTGGATGGGGGGGGGAGTGGATAGGTGTGTGTCGCGGTCGCCTGACGGTTGGGGTTATCTATCCGTCTGCCTCGCGCCGTATCCGTTCCGCGCTTGTCGAGTCGTCGTCCCCGGCCTGCCCGCCCCCTTTGGCCCGTTGGTCTTGGGCCTCTGCTTTGCTTCCCTTGCGGGCGGGATACGACGCCGCTGCGCCTGCGGTGCAGACGTACTCGCGTGCGCGTGCGTTATACTCCCTCCGTTACAAATGGCAGGTCGCAGCAGCGTGCGGCGAACTACCTGGTAGATGGATAGGATACTCCCACCGGTGCCACGCTCCGGTGGATGACAGGTGGGGGCGGGCAGGAGGTTGAAGAAGGTTGTTGCTTTGTTTATGCTCGCAGGTGTTTCGCCATGACTGGTTGGGCTGAAATTGAATTATGGGATTAGGTGCTCAAACAAATCAGGGGGTACTTTGGGTCTGATAAATTATGAAGCCATGCTAATTGGGCTCCAGAACAGCAGGTTGAAGTTATTACTAAATCAACGGAATGATTTAAACCCTGTGTAATTTGACCACTCTTTAATTGCTCGTTGCACCAGTGGAGTCGCCGAATGTGGATGGAATCAAAACGGGCTACCTCAACATTGGCAGGATGGTGATACGTATTATCAAGGCTACGTGACACGGTTTGGGGTGTCCGAACATCAATTTCGTAGAAAATGTGGTCCTGATGTTGGGATCAACTGCGATCTGATGGCACAATAGAACCATAAATAAGACTATGGTTAATATGATAGGAATAGGATCACGAGATGCACTAATGCTCTTTCTTTTTTTTCTTTTTCTTTTTACTCAAAAGGAGATGCACAGGTACTCTGATGTGTGAGAGGTGGGGGATAACTATAAGGTTGAAGATCTTTGATTTGTCTATGCTCATAAATGGAATACGGTATTATTATTACTGTCTCTAGATAAAATAAATAGTAATTTCTATAAACCAATCTTTTTTACGGACCACTAGAAGTCTATGCCACTAAGATACGCAAAAGATTCATGGACTAATGGTACATAAAAAAAGAGAACATTTTATGGACCAATATGATCCAAGTAGGCTCCACAATATTTTGTAGTATCATATGATACTAAATAGACCAAAGCATTTTGTGGAGTCGGGTCAAAAAATGGGGTCCATTTTAGATAAAAAGAAAATTGCGCCCACGATAATCCCATGGGTATTGGTGGGCCTAGTCGAGCTCGGACTTTCTGTTTGTTTACATTTTGAAAATAAATTAAATAAATTATCTGTATAGGTTCGGATTGGCCTAAATTTTTTTCGGAGCTAGTTTTTGCTGAGCTGATAAAATCAGACAGTCTTGGACTAGGTCTAAAATGGTCGAGTCTAATACTAAATAGTGAGTGATATGGGTAACCCATAGATCCTCACCGACCAGAATGCTGACCGGACCTGACAATTGGGCCCGCCCGACCATGACGTGCGAGCTAAGAACATGAAGTTACCTGGAGTGCACGACAAGGCAACTAGATTGTCCAAATCTACCCGGATATTATGGGACGAGTATTGTAATCCGACTTAGAATACCTTCCATGAAAAGACCGAGGAGATTAGATCTAAAACGACTTGTAACTCTTGGTCATCGGACTATATAAGGCAGCTAAGAGCGCCCTCCTGGAGCATCGGATCATTGAGCAATACAATCCACCAATATACAGGACGTAGGGTATTACTCTTTTAAGGCCCGAACCTGTCTAAAACCCTTGTGTCCCCTTCGTGTTCTCGTGATCACCATCGAATTCTTGGTTTCGTGACCGCCCTCGCCTACAAATCAACCACTTGGGTAACCCCCAGGTGGATTGTCGGGCTCATAACTCCGACAGTTGGCGCGCCAGGTAGGAGGTTGCGAGATCCCGACCTTGATGGCATCCCATCCTCATGTTATTTTTCCCGAGAGCATGAAGGACTTCCTCAACAACCCAGTCCAGATCAAGTTCGGGACTATGCCGGCGGATTCAATCCCGACCACTTTCTCCATCAACTCAACGGTTTCCGCCACCTCGGCGACTTCCACCGACTCGGCTACTTCTGTTGACTTGGCAACTCCTGTCAAGTCGGCTTCCGTCGAATCCGGTCCAGCGGAATAGGTTCTTCATCCAAGGGTCATCACGCCGCTTGTCCAGCAAGAGGCCAGCTCTCCCTCTCTGAGAGGGTTCCAGACCTGATCATCGGCGCCCCACTCGAACTGCGGAACTCGACTTCCGAGTACTCCGTCAGGCTTGGCCAAGTTTTTCAAATCCGATCTGAAAACCCTTATGAAAGCGACGATGAAAGCAACTCATCTACACCAGATCATCAAGCCTTCATTGTCTCCATTGATGAACCACCTCATGACGGCGAAACGGAATCTCAAGAAGAAGGTCGTAATGCCAGAAACCGAAACCGTGCAGAACGACGTCAACAGAAGCAAGCCAGTGCCCAGCAGCAACATGCGGCAATCGCTAACGCAGCAGGCGACCAGCGCCAACAACTGCACCATGAGCAAGACAAAGTCAACCAAGGTGGTGGTCGGGAACGACACAGGCATCACACACGAGCCTGCAATCTGCTAGCCGACCTCATTCAGGCCGGGAACAACGTCCTCGCTACACCCCAAGCTAACTTGGGGGCTGCAGTGGCCGAGCTAGACAACCTTCAAATTTAGATCAGGTCCGATGAGCTAAAGCGTGACTTCAGGTTGCTACTATCCAGCTGGAGGCACGATCCAATGAACGACATTCACACTCCCGGTCCTCATCCTCCGGGCATTCCCGCAGTAGATCCGGGTACAGCAAATCTGACTGTTGCCGAGGTGAACGTAGGGATGACCGTCTACCCCAAATCAATAAAGAAGAAGTAGACCAGAACGATGTTCCAGGTGGCAATCCACAGGCGGGACAAGCTACGAATATACAGGGCGGACAAGCTGCGAACCTACAAGCCGCCCAACCTGTCAACCCACCAGCCGTCCAGCCGCCCAATCCTCCAGTTAACAACGCCGTCAACAATGATCATCAACAACATAACAACGACAACCGCCCCCATGGCGGGAGAAACGACGATGGAGACAGAGGCCGATCGTAACGGTAGCACGATCTCCGGGATGACCTGCACGAGCTTCACCAAAACCGTGACGTCCGTGCCGACTTAAATAAACGCCACAACGAGTGCGATGAGTATGAGCTTCGTCGCCGCGCCGAGTACGATCGTGACTATGGCGCTCCGATACCAAACCACCCTCGCCTGTAAATCAACCACTTGGGTAACCCCTAAGTGGACTGGCGGGCTCATAACTCCAACAAGTAGTATTAGATATGCTTTAAGAAAAGAATATGCCATATGCAAGTTTAACTACCTTGGGGCTGACCAAGGTGATAATGGACGGCTAAATTGTGAGATATCATAGGAAAGAGCTAAAGATGGAGTAATAATAGAAAATAGTTTGAAATACAAAGAGAATTCTCGAGCGATGCAATGGAGTAAGGACTACATTGCATACATGCTCCTACTATAAGGGTAAGCTAACATCAATTGAGTGTTTCAATCCTTGCGGCTTCCCAACATCTAATTCTTTTTGGCACATCAGATGTATTCTGCAATTGCGCTCAGAGGCATCTTCTTGCCAACGGCCAAGTTATAAGAAAATGCACCATCATTTATAACATCTACGAAGTACTGTACAGTATGTTGTGGCATTTGCTCGTTAAAATCGGGTTAGCGTGACGTCACCTAATAAGCAATTACACCGTAATGCAACTGGAAAATTTGGGCTGGCTCATGAATTGACCAAACAATCCTACTCCAGCGCATAACCCTGCGGCGTTATTCGGAAGTTACCTTGATTTGTTTCACAGGTCCGTGCTCTTTTCAGGGGATACAAACCGGCCGCGGCCGAGGTATCTCCGCATGTCGGAGGTACATGCCGCGTTAACAGTAGTAAACGCCATCGTCGTCACCGCGTCAAGCGCCCTTCCCTCCTCTGCACACACAGCTGTAAAATGGCTGTGGTCTGTGGACGATGCTGCGCTCGTCTACCGCTGCTGCACCGCACGTCCCCACGCTCCCCGGGTGACCGACTGACCGCCAATTCCGGTCACCCGCGACAGGATAAGCTCAGGGCCCTCGCCGTCGCGCGTGCCGTGGCTGCCAGGCTGGGCGCAGGCCCCCGGGCAGGAAGCCTGGACCCACCCAATCCGATGCCGCCGCTCACGTGGACTCCTGCCCGGACAGCTGGGCGTTGGCTGTGTGCCACGTGGGAGGTGGGCACCGAGGCCTCTCTCCCAGCCGCGTGCCTTCGCCATGCCGAGTTGCCGACCTCACCGTTCAGCAGGCCTTGGAATGAGCTGCACGCTTGGACGTGTACGCATGCCTATCACAACGCCTCAGACTTTTCTTTTTAATAAATCTAAAAAAAGGTTAAGTCTCCGACTTTTCTTTTGTAGAAAAACTAAAAGAAGTTTTAAGTCTGCGACTTTTATAGGAGAAGTGGAGTTCCGTGCATACACAGATATCTCCAAACACTGGTAGCTATAGCAGCCAGACGTTATCCGATCTACTACTCCACGCGTCAGCTGGAGCACTACTATTCCTACACGTCTGCGGATGATTTTTCTTTCAAAAATTATTAGATGCGAATGCGATGCAGCAAGCCGAATAAATAAGATCCGGCAGACTGGCAGCAACCAGCAAGGGTCAATGCTGAGCTGCCCAAAGTTATTTCGGCGTCATGGCAAATTTGGCAAGCAGGAGAGGAACAATCACTCCATTTCGGGCAGCTCATGGCAGCTGCTGCAGCGGAGAGTGTGGGTCTCGTTATGGCAATCACGGGCGAGCAAACTGAACAAGCGATTGCCTGCCGCTGCTGGCTTGCATGCGGCGCATGGTATCGCAGGCAGGGAGCCATAAATCGCTGAAGCGCCACGTCCATGCCCTCCAAGGGATCTTTGCTGCTGCAAAGCCAGTGCCGTTTGCGGGCAACCGTCGTTTTTAAAGTGGTTGGGCGCGCGGCATGTGCACCGCACGTACGTAGAGAAGTTACAGGCCTCCACGTAGATGTTACTGCGATCATACGCGGAGAGAATTAAGCCGTACGCGTGGAGCAGTCACCGGCACACCAAGCTACACGTCGGTGTAGTGTTACCGGGGTCAAACAGTACCAGCAACGTGGTGGGGCCCGCCGGACGCAACCGCCACCCAACGTACCGCCCCTACTCCTACCTCGTATGCACGACACGTCACGGTCGCAGCAGGTTGACGTGAGCAGCAATAACGGCGTGGCCGGAGCGCCGCCGTCCGCGGGACCGACGCGCGACCGCGACACGCCACGTGGCCGCCTAGCGGGTCCACATCATCGGCCAATCGCGTCAACGAAAACCCGATAGGGGGGCGTCTCAAACGCATGTAGATTGACCGTTCCGAATCGGATTAGCATTGACAATTCCGCGGGAAGAAAAGAGAATACACAGACGAAAGAGGTGGTCGTACACGGTCGGCTAAATTAGGTCACACGTTTTATACAGATGGAATCCACGGCCCACGACACTTTACGCGAGCGGGATTGTTAGGGGCCATGGAAACGGAATTTCGGCGCCGTATTTCATATTTATGTTCCAAGAGGGTAAGAATCTAGATGAATAGCTTACACGATGCATAGTTTTATCTTTTGATGTTTCCAAAACTACGTGCAAGATAAAGATATTAGAAGCAGTGTACACATGATTTTATTCTTATGGAACCACTTTATTCTCTTACTTATAAATAATGTGTCATGTGATCAAAATTGCATACGTGGCAGCTCATTTATGCAGCTTATTTATTGTTCATAAAATTTTCATTGAGAATGACTAGGAAAAAAAAAGCAAAAGGCACTACAGAAAGAGAGAGGTGCTATAATCACGGATCCGTATCCGCTCGTCGATCCTATCCAATTTGTTTTAGCCGTGGGGAGGAGGGCGGTAGGAGGCCCACACGGCGCGGGTGTGGGGCCGCGGGACCCTTCTAAAGGCAACGAGAAAAAGAAGCGGATGGCGTAGCACGCGCCGGTGCGTCCCCACGTTATCCCCTTCGCCCCCTCGCGTGGGCCCCGCGTTCCGTGCCGCGTAAGCCACTGGCGCGGTGGACCCGCTCCTCGTTCGAACAGGAGTATCAGCAGTGGTCTGGAGGACCCCCCAAAGCCCGTACGGACCGCCTCATTCCATACTGCAACTTGCTGCCGCCGATCCTATCCTAAACAGCCAAGGGTCTTCGTCCACACTGTAACGCCATGTGCTCTACTACCAACTGCTGCTAATTACTGGTTCCTGCTCGTCATCGTCGTTACAACCTGTGTGTTAACTGCTGCTGCAAGGTGAACGGGTCCATGACCATTATTACCATGAGAGAGAGAGAGAGAGATCAGACAAAGATAGGCAGAGAGAGAGGTTGACACGATCCGGCTGGCATGGGAAAACAAGAAACTGTGAAAGGAACGCTCGCTCGCGCCCATCAAAGTCACTTATCTTGATCCGAAAGTAAAGCACGCGATCGGCCAGCTGCAAAAGGCAAAATCCTAGGACGACAGGGATAACATAAACAAAGCGTTTTCGCATGCATGGGGCGGCGACCCAGACCCAGCTCTTTTGGCGATCGATTAAACACTGTTGCTGCTACAGTTAGTCGGGAGAGGGTAGGAGTACGACCCCCTTGTGGTCTACTGTGTCTCGGTGATCGAGTTAGGTACGAGAGGGAAAATCTTTTCTGGTTGCAGATGAAACAGTAGTGTCACCGTGGGCCCCGACATGGATTTGCCCGCGACGTGAAGGATGTGCCTGCTGCGGTATTTTTAAAAACCGGCAACTCTCTGACAGTGCAGCAACTCTTAGCTAGATCGATGGTCTACTCCACGCGGCTAATTAACTACTCGATCGGATTAGCAGTGCAAGTAATCCACGGATAAGGCTACTTGCTCGCCACTACTGCTAGGCATGTGACCGCGCACTATACTATTATTAGCAGAAGTGCTACCTCTATTTTACTACGCCACGAATCCACGATGGTGGCCGTAGCGTTTCCGTAGCGACGACTGTGAAAATTGAAGTCTCCGCGCAGTTCCGACCGGTCTCTGAATCGTTTTTTACGTTTCGGTCGGTTTTTTTTTCTCCACTGATGGAAACTGTACGTGTTAGCACGTACAGTGGTGGTCAGGTAAACGCTCACGACTCTTCGGCTACGGCTCGCCCTCAGCTTCCACGCAACCTGGCCAATGGTTGCCACGCTCCGTCCTCCACCGCACTCGTCGCCGCCGTCTCCGCCGAGCCGGAGACCTGTCGGCGTCGCCGCCGTCGCGCCTCCGATCTCTTGTCGGCATCTATGCATCGTATCACTCGCGACAGAAATGTATCAACCCCGCCGCGCCGCTTCAAAGCGCGCGCGTCGTGCGCTCATGCCGGGAAACCGCCGGGCCGCCGCCGTGCCGCGGCCGTCGCGATGATGCCGTGCGCGTCACGCAGGGGGTAGCTCCCCGGCCAGACAGAAGTCAGCGGCAGGATTCACGTGGCGCTGGCTCGACGCGACGCGCGCGAGCCTTCGTTTCCAGGCTCGTGACCTCGATTGCTCGCTCGTTCCACGGCGAGACGTGATGATACGCAGATACCGCCTCGCTGTCGCGCGTCCTGTGGCTCTGTCGGATACGGGGGCCGTTGGGACGGCACTGCTGCGCCTGCACGGGAGCCGAGCGGCGAACCGCGGGTTACCATGTGTAAAGCGCAGCGAACAACCTCGTGCAGCAACCAAAAATGTCTGTTCCAAGTCGCACTTAGGTAGTGCGCATGGTGCGATGTTGTTGGCCATCTTGGGTTACTTCTTTCGTGTCTTCAACTTTAACCCTCTCCGCAACAAACCAGACGTTGTGAGGGAGCGACACACGCTAGATATTTCATCGATGGGCCACACCTGTTGTTGTTCCTTCGAAAGGATGGCACTTGCATTTCAGGTCTGGAACAGAGGCGAAGTTTTCGCTACAGCGATCCGAGTGTGAAAGAAGGCCAGGTGTCAACGAACACCCCAGAGAGAGGCTTCACTGTGCGCCGGAAAGCTCAAGTGCTCCACTGCACCTCACTGCACGTCTGCATGCACACCTATCATTCTCCCTGGAAAAAAAGCACCGACTCGACGGGACATGTGTGCGCCGCCGCGCGGTGACAGCGCGCGGCGCCACTGCTCCGAGCACTCGTATTCTTGCCTTGGACTCCATGATCCATCCCGTGCCATGTCGCGCCCCGGCCAGGCAGCGGGCACGCCCGTTTTGACCCCGATCGCGCTCAGAACATGCTCCGTTCCCGGCGCGCGGCTCTTTTCGCTTCCCCCGCCGAAATGCTTGACGAGTGACGACGCCCTGGCCCTGGGTTTTAGCATTAGCTCCTCGATCGGGCCCCGGGCGGCACCACCACCCCTCGCGGTCGCGGCCCAGCTGCCCCTCGACGTGCCCATGCCGTGCCGACACGCGGCGCGCGCGGTGAAACTGCCGGGCGGGGGCGGCAACCCAGCCGAGCGTCCCCGCATGCCGGCAGGGGCGGCCCCAAGCGGTCAACCCCTCGTGCCGAGCCGTGTTCCACGGCGCGGCGCGGCAGGACAGCCGTCTGGGTCTCGGTTTCCTTCCTCCGGCCTCTGACGCCAGAAAAATTCGGCGGAATCACCCGTGCCCTCCGTGGCGAGAATGCCGTGTTCTTTTGCTAACCCGCGCACTGATCCCTGACGCACTCCTGCGCCCGTCAGTTCGGGCGGCGTCCGACCAGACGCAACTACTACTACTACTACCGCTGCACTGCTAAAACTAAAAGGAATTCCATTGAAATTTCGTCAGAGTAGCGTCGTTGGTGGTCAAATGATTGGTCCCATCCAAATCCAATGCTGGCGATAAGATTTTTGGGCCGGTCTGAACCACAAAGACCGGGGGGATCAGCTCTACCTCGCGCTCGCTGCTCAGGATGAGGATAACGAGGAGCAGCAGCAGCAGTTGGGCGGGCGGGTAGTAGTGGATGTGATTTGCTTTTGCTTTCCGGCAGATTTCCGGCTCATTGCGAGATCTTTGCCGTGATTGTATGGGTTTGACTTGGACGTACGTTCTGCCGGTAAACTAAATTGCTGCTTGTTTAAGCTCACGATTAAAGCCTGGGCAGCCTAGGGCAGCATTATGTCTCTAGATCTTCTTCTCGAGTGGTAGCAATTGCAAATCCTCGAGGTGGATCGGATCAGATCGGGGACGGTACAAGTTGAGAGGCCGGACCATGCTAGTATAGGCAGCACGGCAGTGATCTGTACCTGGGGAGGAAGCCAAGTCTGGCGGCAGCAGGTCATGTTCCGGGCATTTTGGCACCGTTCGTTGGCCCGCGGACATGCTTGGCGCCAAACACGTAATTCCTCCGTTCTAGATTATATATCATTTTAATTTTTTTAAGACTCGAACTATTTTATGTTTGATCAAAATTATAAAAAGATTACAAAGATTTGTGACACCAAATAGTATACTATGAAAATATATTTAATGAAGAATCTAATAGTACTTATTTGGTATAATAAATGTTAGTACTTTATTGATATAAATTTGATCAAACTTGAGATGCTTTGATTTAAAAAAAAAATGAAATAGCTTACAATTTGTAGGAAGGAGTACACAGGTATTCCGGGAGATGACTTTAGTTATTGCTAAAGTTGGAGACGGACGCGTGATCTTATCTGGTTATCTTCGCACCCTGTGCCAATCTGCATGCTGCTAGGATATCATATCCGCGGGCGCCGTACGCCGTGGCAACTTGGCCAACGCCAGGTTTGAAAAGAATTGGCAGTCGTTGCAAGTTGCAACGACTCCCTGCATCGTATCCATCTTGAATTCGTAGTATACAAGGAGAAACTTATGGTCATGATAAAATTTCCATTCCATCCGTAGATGGACTAGTTGTGTGTACGCACATGCATTGTCGCTGCATCCTGCACTTACACGCACGCATGATGAACTGCTGAGGACGGCATGCCCATTTGCTATTTCCTGCCACCGGCTGCTGGGACTTCACATGGCCACGGGGCTGCGAGCCTGCAACCATGCTTGACCAACGACCTGCATGCCGCTGATCGCCGTCGGTGTTTGGAACGGAGGGAGTACTCCCCGAATCAACAACTTCGTACACAGGTAGTTTTAACTAATCCTGTGGTGAAATGATTTGGTACGCAGGACGGGAGACAAGACCCGGAGCTGAGCGACGTGTGTGTTCCCGGCACGACAGGGCTACCACCACCAGCAGCTGCCGCCCCCGCCGGAATCATGGAAAAAGTTGGTACGGCTAGGGCAGTATTCCTCCAGTAACTTCTGCATCCATTCCATGGCGACGGAGCGCCGGTGCCGCACGCAACAGCTAACCTCACACTACGCAGGGCGAGGGGTAGCTCGGTCGCAGCATCTCACCACGCCTGCCCTGCTGCGGCTAGGATAAGGACCCGGAGACAGGAAGCGACACGGAGCGAGACAGCAGCAGGAGGAGCTCCATGCGTGTGTGGCACTGCTTCGTGTCCAGAAGACCGGAACTCCCGGGTCATGGCTCGTGCTCTTACATTTTCTGGGAGCATCGCAATCCGGATGGAGATTCCGGCCGGGAGTATTACCATCGGGGCAGACAGACGGACACGATTGGGATGGGACCAAAAATGGTGATAAACAAAGGCACGTTTGGGTTGCCGAAGTAAGCCGAACTGGTCGTGCAGCCGGGGAACCGGCCGGGCGCGGATACGTGTCACCGGCGCCATTCGCTGGCTGACATGACCGTCCGCGACTTCTCTCCTTCCCGTTGTTCAGAGATGACCGATCGCCATTCGTCGGTTGGCAGGGCGCGCGGCGGGTCATTATGTTTTTGATCGATAGAATAGAAGTGGTTAGATTGTTCAAATCCCCCGATTACTGAATCGCTAGTACGCACCGTCACGCCGCGCTTTATGCCCGCACGACGACGTCGTCTTGCGGTACGTCGGTACCTGACCCAAAAACGCGACGAAAAAGCAGGCCTCCGATACTCGAATGGATAAGCGCGGCAGGCAGGAAGAGGGAGTCGAGGGAGGAGGAACGGTCCGAGCAAATGCTACGCGACCTTTGGACACGGTCCGGCCAATCCTCTTGGCTCCCTGCCCGGGTCCGTTGGGCACAGGCAGAGCCAGTGGCTAGGCAGCTAGCAGAGGACGCGATCAATGGGCTGTTGCCCGATGGCAACGGAGTGGCAGGGCGCGTCGTGCTCGTGCCCAGAGTCTTCTGCAGACAGAGCGAGCGAGTACAAGGGCGCAACTACCGCCGGGATGGACGTGTGCTACGCCCAATGGCAATGGGGGCGCGGGGTCCGTAGACGTTAGGTGCGGGGAGAGGAGGTTCGTACATGGCTGCTTGCAACTGTTGCGTGGTGCCTTATCTGGATTCGATTCTAGAAGGGGAGGGGAGGGGGGAGGAGCCGGTTGGTCGATTGGACTGGGGTTGTTAATTGCTGCTCTCCATCGATCGTCTCATGATTAAGGAAGGATAGGACAGGGCCGGTGCCGTACTGACGAGTTGAGTACAGTTACGACGCGAACGGACGAACAGTGGGGCGTCGCTGTGATGATGATGCCATTCCCCTCCGTCCTGTGATGATGGCATGCCCTTCGTCATCATGGGTCGTGCCGGGCCGCCGAGGCAGCAGAATGTGGGTGTGTGTGAGGCCACGGGAGAGGGTCCGGATTAACAGCAGTTCGTGAAGGTTGGCAGCTGCCAGTCATCTGCACAAACAGCCACAACACAGGAGAATCGGATATGAGCAGAGCAGAGCAGATGGAGATTAGCGAGTGCTGCGGTTCGTGTTTTGTACATGGTGGGCCATTTTGCCCCACTACTCCGAATGGGCCAACTTATGGCCCATTTTAAGTCCACAAGGCAGCTGATGGCAGTCGACAAATGGCCTTCACGTAGGTCGCATGGACCGAAGAGAGAAAGATCAACAAGACTTGAAAAATAAGTCATTCAGCTGGATAGGACTGAAGCAAGTCTCTATTCTCAAAATAAATCCTGTCCATCAAACAAATAGTGCATATCACTCGAACGGGGAGCTCAAACTCAAACATGCAGTCATTCATCTGGACAGAAGGACTCAAGTCCCAATCAACATTTCTTTGTTCGCACACCCTCTTACACACGTTGTCCATCAAACAGGTAGTGCATACCACTCGACTGAGCCACAACAAATGACAATAACCACACGTACAAGTTATTTTTTTTACATCTTCCTGAAGGAAGCTCGAACAGTTCTGTACCAAGAAACCATAAAGTCAACCATGTCACGAACCCGTAAGAAAATGAACGAACCAACCACTAAACTGCACAAAAACCTGTAACTTCCCACACTATCTTACACAAATGAAAAGAGAAACCAAAACCACCAGAGTTAGCGTCTATTTGCCATACTGAAGGAGCTGACTTTCATTGGTGTAGCGACCACGAGAGGAGCCTCAGGAGAGTCACTAGTCGCGAACTTCTCATGCATGAAGCGGCTGTCAACGATTGATTCATCCTTGAGGACTACCTTGTAGCAGTAGCAGCTTTTGAGGCCCTGTTGATCACGGTAGCATTCATGCTTGCTGTCCTTGACTTGCTGAAAGTTCCATACCACACTGAATTTGCCGACTGTAGCAACGAGATGCTTTTCCTGATTTCCATTCTCTGTAACCTGAGGAAGTAATTGGGATACATAGGAACAATGATCAGAATGAATGCTGAAGAAATTGAGAAATCACAAGCCAATTTACAAGCAAATGATCACAAGGAAATAGCAGCCGCTAGTAGATGAGTGTGCATGAGTGCAATTCGTTGTGGTGTGCACCGGACCATTAACCCATTACCTATGCAATCACTGTAATTGGAATAGCAAATCACCATTAAATGCTATGAGAAATACCAAACGAGGATACATTTGAAGGTGGTCTTTTAAGCAAGCTTATTTTTCGCCTTCTCAGTTGTTGAAGGCTGTACTCAAGTTTATGCACATGAATATAATTTGACTGGAAAATGGCAGATAAGTAACACAATTATATGACCCCTACAAACTGATACTTCTTACTGAAGTCATGCAGTCTAAAACTCTAAATTGACATGGATTACAAAATAATCAGTTAATACTAGATTTTACACTTCGAAATAAACATGAATTACAGCTAAAATACATAGAACACTCAACACTGTGAAAACAAGTTCTTTCCCCTTGTAAACTGGTATTTAATTTGGTAAGGATATACGTCTTGTGACAATAATGTGGTCGGATTCCACAGTTACAGCAAGTTTACTAAACAACAGCCATTATGGATACAAAACATTGCATATATTAGTTAGTGCAATAATAAACTGTTACTACGACCAATACCGGAGAAATCTAGATAATTTGCTTAGCATGCGCATCTGAATAAGTTTTCTATTTAATTTAACTAGATTAGCAATAGGAACAACTATTATTATGTGCTCAAAATAGAACTTACCCATGAGAACTGCCCACCATGGAACTTGTTGTCAGTCCCTGCCAAAATTGAATCCAATGGGGTGAGCTTCAGCAACCTTGGCGCAGCAATCCTATTTCCCATTCGACCACTGAACCCAGTCTTTTCTTTCCCATCCTTGTCCTTAAAGATTGTGCAGATTAAAATCAAGTATGTATCAGTTGTGCCCAAAATCCATTTCCCATCGTAAGTAACATCAACATGTGTAATTGGGGACCCAAGCCCTGGGAATGCCGTCTTTGCCATTCGCATTGAGCTCTTTGAATAGAGTCGGATCTTGCCATCCACCGAACCAACAACAATTGAACCGTCCCCAGTACTTGCAAAGCACTGGAAATTGGTGCCCCGCGAGAACTGATGACCCTGTGACCAGTTCAGCACCGGCGACTCTGATGAGCTACCAATTGTCTGCACCCTGCCTCTGGCATCGCGCATGTCCCACCTGCACAACCGGTTATCGTCCAGACCCAAGAATGTCGATCCGGAGGGGTCCAGCTGCGCAGCCTTACTGTCATTGGCAATGTCTCGCATTGTGATGTCAGTTCCATCCTTCTTGAACCGCCATTCGGCCACAACCTTCCCAGTCTCAATATCAACATGGTGGACGCCATTAGAATGCAGAGCCTCTCCTGGGCTCATCAGCAGCATGTTAGTCTCGCCGCGCATCAGGAGGGCCTTCTTCGGCATCGAGTACGCGCTCCCACTGACGCCGCGGCCACCTGAGATCCTCACCGACGCGCCCTTCCCGTGCAAGCCGTGCCGGAAGTTCTTGACAACCTGTATCCCGGCGCCGCCGACCAAGAAGCTGTTGTCAAGCGCCCCCAGCGCGAGGCTCTGGATGCTGTCACCGTCGCCGGCCTCCTCCTCGAACTCCTTAAGCAGGTCCCTCGCTGGTGCCGCGACGGGAGGGGTGAGGCTTTCCTCGGCGTCGGCCCAAACGGCGTCGTCGGCCTCGTCGGGGCGCGCCCACGCGGCGAAGTCAGCGCCGAACACCTCCTTCCGGCCCTCATCCGTGGCCTCGACCCCGTACGTGTTCTCGAAGAGGCACCGGTCGTAGTCCACCCGGAACCGGCGGAATTCGGCGTCGGTGGGCAGTCGTAGAGCCCACACGGAGCCGCCCGCGGCGAAGTCCACCCGGCGCTGAGCAGGGTTCGTCTTGAGCTGGAGCGCCGAGTCCACGGGCGCGGAGACCCGCGGCCCCGGGCCGACCTCCAGGAACCACCTGGGGGAGGAGGTGTCGTCGCTCGCCTTGTCGACGAAGGCGTAGCTCGCGCGGCGCTCGTCGAGCACCCAGCGCGCGGAGGGCGTGGCCCCGCCGACGTGGAGGTAGAGCTTGGCGGCCGTGGGGCGCTGGTACTTGAGATCGAGCGACCGGAGCTTGGCGTCGATGGCCTCAAGCGACGCGGGGGTGGCGGTGCGGAGGAGGTCGTCGTCGCGCTGGCCCGCGCTCGCGGCGGGGTCGGAGATGGGGGATCGGGCGTCGTAGTCCTCCTCCCCGTACTCCTCCTCCTCGTCGGAGGAGGTGAGGTCGATGTCCTCGCGGCTGTGGGAGCCGCCCATGGCGGTTGCGGTGGAGGGGAATTCGGCGCGCGCGGGGGTTGCGAGGTGCGTGCGGTGCGGGAGAGGAGATCGTGAATTCGTGACCGGGGGCGGGGAAAGTGAGGTCGGAGCGGCGGGGAGCGTGTATAAGTACGCTGCGGGGCTGTGGAGCGTGGATGTGGGGGACGCGGGGACGGCAGGGGATGGTCGGTGCGTGCGCCGGACGCGACGCGCCCCACGCGCCGGGCACGGCGAGGTGGTTTGCTTCGCGAAGGGGGTGAATGGATTTGCTTCTTTTTTCTTCTTTTTGTTTTTTTTATTTTACACAAGAAAAGGAAAGGGAGGAAGGGAACCAGGAAGAGAGAATTTCTTATCTGGCCTAAAAAAATGGTGCTTCCCTATTTGGCCCTCAAAAAACAAATTTGACCTATTTGGCCCTCTTTTTTATCATTCATCCCTTATTTGCCCCTTCCGTCCACTTGACAGTTGTGGACTGCAAAAAATACCTCTTTGCCCCTGGCGAAAATTAAATTACAGCATGCCTTATTTGACCCCGCCGAAAATTATAGCATGGCTTATTCGACCCCCTTCACAAAACAACAACAAATTGCATATCTACTGAACATGTGGTACTTCCAAATATCCTGGTGGGTACTGCTTTCAAATCTCATCAACCAAATCCTTCAAATTAGTTCTCACTGTCAATACCCTTCTCAAACAAAAACAACTGACATCCTTTCTAGTTTTTTCCTCTTATTTGACCCCCCCCCCTGAAAATGCATGCCTTATTTGCCCCCTGTATAAGACAACAGTTTGCATATCTACTTCCAAATATCCCGATGGGTCCTGCTCTCAAATCTCATCAACCAAGTCCCTCAAATTAGTTGTCACTGTCAATACTCTTCTCAAAACAAAAACAACGGCCATCCTTTCTAGTTTTTCCCCTATTGCCAAACAATTTAATTTTCAGCAAATAACTTGATTTTGAATCCATCCCGACGCCCTACACGCCGCAGCCTAGTCGGCGAGCGCCCGAGGCTCGTGGCCTAGCCTGCACGTGCCCGACGCTCCGTGGCTTGGCCGGCCGTGATGACTCCTCCCTTTGCCTGATTGGCCGCCGCCACGACACCTCTTCCCCATCCATCGTCGACCAAGATCGCCGCCTGCTCGTCTTGCCGCCACCTGCCCACCTCGACGCCGCCGCCACCGCTGATTTGGATCGGTTCCTGGTGGTAGCAGTGGATAGGGTTTGAGATGTTTCATGGGAGAGATGGGGAAGTGACTCTTTAGTCTTTAGTGGGATCTCCTATTTCGTGGGGTCCAATCATGCCTTGGGTCCATCTGTCGAGCAGTGTGGTGATACACGGGCATAATGGTCCATTTTGGAAAATTATGACGGGAGAATAGCAAAACTGAAGGAACGTCGACTGAAGGGCCAAATAAGGCATGAAAGATAAGAAGAGGGCAAAATAAGTAAATTTTGGTTTCTGAGGGCCAGATAAGGAAGCGTCATCTGTTTTAGGGCCAAATAGGGAATTCTTTGAAGTAGGAAAGCACTGGTGACCGTTGGGCCGGGCCTGGAGAAAATCATTTGCCTTGCGTGCTGGGCTGAGAAACCACAAGGCCCACGTCAATATACGGCTCGCGTGAACGCCTGATATATGGCGACCCGGCCGCCCGTCCGTGTCTCTCTTTCGTATCGCCTCCACACCGAACCAGAAGCTTCGCTTCACTCCTCCCTCCGCCGCCGCCGCACCTGCAGCCGCCGCGGGCGGGAACTTGCCCTTGGCCGTGCCGATTCCACGCGCCCGCTCCCGTCTTATCTCGGCGAAGGTAACCCCAAATCTCTCCGATCTCGTATCACGTCTAGCTCTGCATTAGTTAGTCACCCTAGATTTCGGAACCCTAGAAACGTATCTGTTGGTTTTTGTCGCCGTCTCCTCTCGATTCGAGCACTGGGCGGGCGATTTTGTAGTTGGTTTGGTCGGCAGTGGTGATTCGATTCGCTAGAGGTTTTTTCTTTTGAGTGATCATACCGTGCCAATCTCGCGGTTGAGCATGAGTACTGTCGTTAACATGCGACTGCTTGTTAGCTCCACTGTTCCGCAGTGTGAATAGAATTACCTCCTTGGTTTAGGCTAGCTTTGCTCTCAAGGATTGGAGATTGTTTCGTCTTCCCATTATGATTCTGACTACTATTGCTGGAAAATTGTGATGTTTCAAATCTTTATCTGCAACAGCAAATCATCAGCTAGTACGCCTTTGTTGAACACAAAAATACATATCATTGAATTACGAATCAAGGCGCTATTAATTCTCTGGATATTGTGGCACATGGTGTCTGTGTGACGTGGGGAGGTTCTTGATTGATTTATGTCCCTTACCTTTATTTTAGACATGAAAATTGTTTGTGAATGAGTTCTCTCGGTTAATTATTTGAGAATACAAATTTTAATTACCTCAAATGTTCTTTTGACTAAATTCAGGAATCTGTTCACAATGGCCCGCGTCTATGTTGGCAACTTGGATGCCCGGGTGACTTCTGGGGAACTTGAAGACGAGTTTCGTGTGTTTGGAGTTCTGCGAAGGTAACTTTTGTTCAGACTTTCTTCTTGTATAACAGTGTTTATGTTGCAGTAATGATTCATGATGTTTTAGAGATTAATGAGTTCACTAACATATTGGGGAGGGCAATGGTGCATATCCAACTTGATTTCTGCTCCCTCGTTGTTGATTAAATGTTTGCGTTGAGCTTGAAAGGATCAAATCCCTTCCAGTTCATTAGACTTGTTTCGTACAATGTGATATTTCACTTTCTAAAGGCTCCGAATGGCTGGCGAAATTTATTGGTTATCATCCGCATATAGAAATTTTTCATATTTAGAGGTACTTTGTAATGCTATGCTCATCGTTCAGTCCCTTCCAATGTTGTTTTCTTTTATAAAAAGTGTTTCCTGATTGGAGGTATTCATTGATACTTATGTTCATGTGGGTTCTAGTGAGCCGATCAGTTGTACCTGTTGCATATCCTTTGTGACTTGTTGCTTTACAAGATGTAGTTTGAAGTTGTTTCTTCTATGGCAATTTGCTAACTATTGTTCCTAATGCAGTGTCTGGGTTGCGCGTAAACCCCCGGGCTTTGCATTTATTGATTTTGATGACAGGCGCGATGCGGAGGATGCGATTCGTGATCTAGATGGTATGTAGTAGTGCGTTTTGGTTGAGCTTGCTTCAAGCTTTGCCTGTGCATTATTTAACTTTTTGCGAAATTTCCTGAAATTGTTTGATCAGACATGTAAAGCTCGCTTCCCAGTTTTAACCTTGTTTGGGTGAATGAAGCAATAATTTAGTCATTCTGGAGTTGCATTTTGTTACTCGTTGTTTAGGCCTTATTTATAGCTGGCATTAACTATACTTTGACGCATGGTTTCTAAATAGGTAAGAATGGATGGAGAGTTGAGCTATCTCGTAATTCCAGTGGTCGTGGTGGCCGTGATCGGTATGGTGGATCTGAGTCGAAGTGCTATGAGTGTGGTGAGACTGGGCACTTTGCGCGTGAATGTCGTCTGCGTGTTGGCTCTGGAGGCCTAGGCAGTGGAAGACGTCGCAGCAGGAGCAGGAGCAGGAGCAGGAGCCGCAGCCGCAGCCCCAGATACCGCAGAAGTCCAAGCTATAGTAGAAGGTAACCAGGTTTTTCTTTTTGTTTAGCTTTGTATGTTTTGGTTTGGGTAAATTAACTCTCAACTTTATTGTTAAACCTTAGTTGTTTATTTCTTTCTTTGGAAACTGCTATCGCTTTGATTTAATGCCCTCCTATTGCCGATTCATCATGGGCTTGGCGAGTCTGCTATTTGCTTCTACTTTGCCCAATTGATTGTCATTTACCAGGCTTCTCTAATTCTTTTTTTTTTAAAGTTACGTCGTACAAAGCTCTGACTTAGTTAACTACTCTGCTTGCAGAAGCTATAGCCCTCGGTATCGCTCTCCAAGGCGCCGTAGTCCTTCGCCAGCTCGTGGACGCAGCTATAGCAGGTCGCCGTAGTACAACCACGACTGATATGTATCTCCCTATGTTAATGGGTAATGCAAATCAGTGAAATCTTCAATTCTAAGTTGCTAGACAGATTTATAGAGCTTACTATATCTTACATTGCCGCATGCTGTTTTGCAGAGATAATGATGCCAGTACTGGTGACCTGAAGCCCGTGCCTGATTATAGTTCTGTGTGAGAACTTGCTCCTTGGTTTGGCTGCCAGGAACAAATTCAGAACTGTCGTCAACTGCATGACTTCAGTTCAGGTTTACAACTTTATCTAGCTTATTGTGATTGTCTTGATTATGTCATTAAAAGATATTAAGATTTGGATGTATTATGCAACTAAGACATTACCTTTCTTCTGTGTGTTAAAAAGGCGTGTTCTGCTTAAACGACTCGGCCCTCTACGGCTCTCAGTTGTAGTCTGCATGGTTTTGTTCCTCCATTCTTCGCACGCCTTTGTCTGCAAACGAATGCCAATCTTCCATTACTCCCTGCCTTCGATGTCTCATCAAGTCATCATGACTGATTCTTCACCGAAGATGCTACTTCGTCACAAATTAGTAATATCCCTTTTCTTGAAATAGTTAATAAGGTTTGGGTGTACTGAGAACTAACAAATGCAGCTTGCGAAAGAAATAGGACCATTGATTTTCTTCATAGAACAAGAACTCCACATCATATTGCTTGCGCTGCCGTGTGAAAATAAATCTACAACTGTGCATGCTGGGGATTGGGTTGAATGAAGTGTGGCCTTCAGCTGCACCTAGTTGGGCATTCAAGGACAGCACAGCCTTCGACTTGTTGGTCTTATTCACTGTGCTTTTGGTTTTTCAATTTCTGTTCACTGCTTTCTTCCTTCACTGCACCACTGCCATTGGGTAGCCTTCTTTGCCTTATATGTTGTGCTGTCGTGGTAAGTTTTTGTTCATGCCTTCAGCTGTTTTCTTTTCTCATCAGTGTTGTCCGACATTTTGCTAGAGTTCGCTTCAATTGTAGTATATAATATATTTCCTCTAGGTAATTGTAATTTTATGCAAGTTCCCAACGTTCAGATATGAGGTATGATCTTGAATGAGGACCTTTCCAATGTTCCCTATAATGATCAACTTCTTTTTGGCAGTGCTGGGCTAACCCTCATCTCTGCAATGTGCCCCTGCCCTTTTCGTCCTGTTGACATTCAGTTGTTACATCAGTTGTACTTTTGTGCACTCATGTTACGCCTTAAGCCTACTTTTCCTTATGCGCTATATTTGGTATAAAATGATGTAAGGTCTGTGTTGCTTATGGTTGTTCTAATTGATCTTTCCATTGCTTTATCACGTGGCGTAGCCATAGAGGAAGTGCACTGATGAGTTAACTAGTTAGCCTTACCTCTATCCTTATCCGATTTACCCTTGTGTTTCTGCCGTTTTGGTCGTTCAACTTTTGTGAAGTATGACCAAATCTGGTGCCCCATCAGGCAATTCAGCTTTATTACTTATATGCTAGAATCATCGCCCACTTCTTTTTATGGTGCGACTTCCTGGTGCGACTTAGGTTGGTTTTGGCATTTGGGGCAATCGTGTTTCGTTGTGTCATATTTCGTGGCTCGGTCTTTGGATTCAGCTAGTCTGCTCAGTGCCAAGCTTGTTTTTCCTGCGCTGTGTATACGGTATATTACGCTTGTGTACATGTGTTGGCTACCTAGTTCAGACTGTGTGAGCTTCCACGGACTGTTTGGCAAGGCATGCCGTGCCGCACATGGGCACATGTTGGTCTTACTGAGCTGATGAAGCGTCTCATTACACCTTAGCTGTATTTCTGGTATATACAGAGACCGGTAGGGTTGTGCGATATATTATTAGTTGCCGTCATTGTCTCTTTTGTTCGTTTGGAGCCTTGCTACTATCGGACTGGAGCCTCACGTCGCAGCCACACCTGCTTGCTGGCTTGCTGCTTTGAACGTCTACCAAGCTCCCAAATAAAATCGCTATGGAGCACAGGGCCTGTTCGCTACCGAGTCCTGACCCGAGGGAGGAGAGGGGGAGAGGTGCCTCTCTCGGTTCGCCCCTCTGGGGTTTCGACAAGCTGCCGTGCGCGGCGTGGATGGCAATATGGCATGACGCGTGTGCGCTCCGGCACCAGCTGCAGCCTGCATCACGCTCGCCACGATACCTTTCGGCTTTCCCCTCCAGGCCTCCACGCGAGGTCGTGTAGTCAGATCGGTTTCCTTGGCCGTCGCGCCGGGTACGGCAGGCGGACGCGGCAATTTGCTTGTTTGCTCGTGATCCGCATCCGCTTGCCCGATGACGCGAGTTTCTGAATTCTGAGTGCGTTGCATGAAAAATATCCGGTTTCCTGTGCGATGCTCGGTGCCGCCACTTTTGCTATGCGGTCTGGTGTGACTGTCTGAGGCTGACCGCTTTTGTTTCGGTTCAATTCAACGGATAATCATGCGCTTTTATGGCGCCAAATCATCAGGGACCGAGACAAGCAGCACGTACTGCTGGGTGCTCGCCGCATTTAACAAAGAAGCGAGCTGGCCCGGAAGGCGAAGTGGAAAGCGATGCCCTTTCCGGCTCCACGGCAGGAGAAAGGGCAGGCGCATCCGGTGGTGTCGCTCGCGCGTCGGACAAATGGTAGCGGCCACTGTTCGTTGACCTGCTTTTCACTGAATGCATTTCGGGTCGTGTTCGTATCTGATGAAGTTGCCAGCTCACTGCACATTTCCTGCTGATTGACTTGACTATGCGACAATTTTACCTCTAACATATACGTATGGGTTAGTATCTTCCTGAATCTACCGCTCCTGCTTGTACTATATTTACGATCTGCATATCCTAAATTTTGCATTACGACGCGTATCCTACTGGGTGTACTGGGTGGAAGGTCAGTCGCAGAATCGCTGACAGCCATTAGCTGCTGCATTTGGTACTAATTGGTAGTGTACTGGGTAGGGTTGTGTGCATCATTAGGTTGGATGTATGTGCGTTTATGAGCATCTGCGTATGTGATTTACCAGCGGTCTCAAGCAGGCTCCTCGTTGGTCGCGAGTCCTCCAGTCCAGTGACCATGCCAGTCCAATACGGCAATACTAGTAAGGGGCACGTCATCTCCTTGCAACGGTTTCAACCTCCTCGCAAGTTAGGGCAGGTCCGACAGATGCCGTCACCGTGTCAAGTAGCCGAGGCTGAAAAAAACGTCCTCGATCTCGTGTCGCTTGATTCGTTTGCTTTCTTCAGCCAATCGCGATTGATTTTCGAAGCCCGTTCCATTTTAAAAACTAGACCTTTAAATCTCTACCAATATTAGGACGAGCATATGTACGTAAATAAATTTTATTAGGAAGCCCTCCATAGTCAAACCCGTTTCAGATGCCATGCCCAACATGTCTCCGGTTTGTTATCACTTATCAGCACTAGTCTTCCCCCCGGCGACCACTTGCCTTGCCCACCACCTCTTCTCAATTCTCACCACCATCGTCGCCGAACCCCAGAAAGAAAAAACTCCATTTACCGCCGCTCTTAGCACTAAACACAGTGAAAACTACCCCACTAACCCCCAGGTTTTAACCCGAAGCCCGTCTATTAGCGGCGTCTAATAAAGTAATTAAGCCACAGGCGAAGCATCCGCATCCCCCGGGAGTTTCCGCTCCCACGCCCGCCCCGCCTCCCTCCTTCCTCGAACTCCTCGCCGCCGGCTCTTCCCAACTCCGCCGACTCGCCTCGCTGTCCTCCCTGCCCCCTGCCTCCTCCTGATCCCAGATTCGCCTGGCCGGTCTCCGGCGCCTCGCCGGCGGCCGGGTCGTCGCCCTCACCGCTGGCGCCTGCCACTACCAAACGAGCCCGTCCTCGCCTGGCCGCGCCACCGAGCGCTCCTTGAGAGTTGACTACCTCCACCGAAGCACGCCGGCTCGAATACCCCTCTGTAGTTCCCCTCTCCATCCTCCTCCACTGCCGCCGCCACTGTAGCCACGTCCGGGCTTGTACAGGAAGTGCAGATCCATTCGGAGGTAGTCGGGCGCATTTCTCCTTTTGTTGGTAAGGAAGCAGCTGGATGGATCGTTCTGAGGGTCAGTTCTAGTCTTCAGTTTATTTGCTACGAGTAATCAGATACAAGTCTTCCATTCCGGGATGGATTGCGATTTGTTCGCTGCGTGGTGGAGCAGCAGCACCAGATTATTCTCCAGAATTTTTCGGGGGTCGTCTGATCCCCCGGGGCCGGCGCCAATGAAGCCAGCAATACCGCTCCACCAGAAGCAGGCGGGGCTCGCTGCTAGCAAGCTCGGTGTGGGGACCTCGAAGAAGCACAGGGCTTTTGTAGCGGGCGATGAGCAGTGGTACAAGAAGATTTTCGATCCGTCAAGCGACTTCATCTTGACATGGAACCGCGTCTTCCTCGTCTCCTGCTTCGCCGCACTATTTATAGACCCTCTCTACTTCTATGTTCCCAAGATCACCTACGGTAGCTCGGTTTCTTGTGTTGGGACAGACATCCATTTAGCCGTCATTGTCACTTTCCTCCGATCAGTTGCTGATTTGTTATATGTCCTGCACATCATAATCAAGTTCAGAACAGCGTATATCAATCCGAGCGCGACTCTGAGGGTGTTTGGAAGAGGAGATCTTGTCACGAATCCCAAGGAAATTGCATGGAAGTATTTGAGATCTGACTTTGCAGTTGATGTGGTGGCTGCATTGCCTTTGCCACAGGTAACTGGGTACTCTATTTTTTTGGTTCTTGGTAACTCGAGTGTTACTAGTGCTAATGATCCTTGGTGTTAGGCTGTATGTCTTTAGTATTTGTTATGATTGATATTATTTTAGGTAACTGTTGACTGTAATGTTGATACAAATATGGTACAGAATGGACAAAGTTCATTGCGATGTTGCAATTCAAAATATGATGTGAATAAATACTATATGTAGATAGTATGTGTTAGTGCTGCGCAGGTCATGCTTTAATTACAATACCTTGCTTGTTCAACCATTTTATCTCCAACCTGGCCCTGATTGTTTGTTGTTTCAAAAGAAGGCATTACGTAAAAGATTTTGCTTTTGCTAAATAGATGACACTTAAGTTTCACCATGATAATCTTTAGTTCTTTACCCCGAAATAAATGTTACTTAATATTCTAAATGTCACTTAGAGATATTGTAGATGTTAAGAGATAATTGCTTAGCTTCATATGACACCCCTTGAATTTGTTCATAAGATTTATGTTGGATTTAGTGACCGGCAGTCCACCAGGGGGTTACCCAGGTGATAGATTTGTAGGCGGGGGAGATCGTAAGACCAAGAACTCGAATGGTAACACAGAGACGCAAGGTTTGGATAGGTTTGGACCTCCGGAGAGTAATACTCTACGTCCTGTATTCTGGTGGATTGTATTGCTAGTATGGGATGCGATGAGTTGAGGTACCCTCGGGGGGCGTCCCTGGCCACCTTATATAGGCTGATGACCTAGTGTTACAATCGGATAAGATCTAATCCTAGTTGGTTGTTACATGAAAAGCAATCTGAGTCGGACTACAACAAGTATCCCGCAATATCTGGGCAGAATCCGTTCGCCCGGCCTCCGAGCTTGTGCTCCACGTATCTTCATGCCTTGGCCCGCACGGCGTGGTCGGGTGGGCCCACCTGTCAGGGCCGACTAGTATCCTGGTCGGTGGGGACCTGTGGATACCCTTATCCCTCAATTTATAAGTACATCTATTCTTTCTTTTCGAAACAAGCACATTGATTCCGATAGGTATTCTGTTGTTGTAGCATCATTGCCAAACACACATGCTGCTTCTTCATGTCTTTGTTTATTCCTGTTTATAGGTTGATTCTTAACTCCGTGTTAGTTTGTTGGTTACGATTTTAATAGTTACTATAATAGACTCTTAAATATGGAACTTGATTCTTAACTCCGTGTTAGTTTGTTGGTTACGATTTTAATAGTTACTATAATAGACTCTTAAATATGGAACTTCTTTAATGATGTAGTTCCTTCTCATTCAGCTATATATGCCTTAGAGACAGGAATACTCTCACACCTCAAAACACTGTGTCTTAACTTCTTATGCCAAATTTTATCTGGACAGCTGTGAATATCATGATCATTTAAGAAGAAAGAAAAAAACCACAGGGTATTAGGTGTGTTAAATATGGGAAGTAAAGGAACTCACTTTTGGTTAACATATACCTCACTTTGGACTATACCTTTTGCTTACTTATCTTCACTTTCTCTGCAGATCATTATCTGGTTTGTGATACCAGCTATAAAGTATTCCACTTCTGAACATAACAATAACATTCTGGTGCTTATAGTTCTTGCTCAGTATCTCCCAAGGTTGTATCTCATATTCCCCTTAACCTATGAAATTGTCAAAACTACTGGAGTTGTTGCCAAGACTGCTTGGGAAGGGGCTGCATACAACCTGGTGCTCTATCTGATAGCTAGTCATGTATGATATACATATACACAATTGGAATCTTTCATCATTTTCTATCTTGTATAGAAAATTTCACGAGATAGATGTGACTCAGAGTTTTCATCCCGTGTTCCTCTTCTCTCAGGTTCTCGGTGCACTGTGGTATTTGCTATCTGTCGATCGCCAGACAGCCTGCTGGAAGAAGAATTGCAGGGATGAAACTGGTTGTGATATTAAGTTCCTAGATTGTGATGACACCCCAGATAGTACTTGGGCAAACACCACTACCATCTTCAGTAACTGTAATGCTAGCAATACCTCCATCAGTTTTGATTTTGGCATGTTCCTGCCTGCATTGATGAATCAAGCACCTGCTGAACGTTTTGTAATGAAGTATTTCTATTCCCTCTGGTGGGGTTTGCAGAATTTAAGGTATTTCCTATTTCCTAAGCACACATTTTCATATCTAATCAATTGGAGTTCCTAATGGATAAACCAGTTATCGTTTAATCCCACTGTATGGGTGGGTTGGGGACCTCAGCAAGAACACTTAATATAATTTATTTAACAAACTATTAGGATCTTGCCCTTTTAATTGTAATTGTAGGTTTGGTGTTTAATTGCTATAAAGTTCAACCGAGTTCTTTAGTGTGGTCATAGTTTTTACTTAGCAGTTCTAAGTTAATAACCTAATATATGGTTTTAATGACATGATATATATTTCTTTCATTTTCCAAACAGCTGCTATGGCCAGACTCTTACTGTGAGTACCTATCTTGGTGAGACTCTGTATTGTATATTCTTGGCAGTACTTGGTCTTGTCTTGTTTGCGCATTTGATTGGAAATGTGCAGGTACTTTTTATCCGCACCTCATTGTACTCTTTATATTGTAGAAGCTCATGTAACATCAATTTATTGTTTTAAATGATGTATTTATTTGAACATTCCTTTGGAACATTCTGAGTTAATGTGACAATTATTTTGAAGACCTACCTGCAATCTATCACTGTGAGGGTTGAGGAATGGAGATTAAAGCAAAGAGATACTGAGGAGTGGATGAGACACCGCCAACTGCCTCATGAACTGCGGGAAAGGGTGAGACGATTTATCCAGTACAAGTGGCTTGCCACTCGGGGTGTGAATGAAGAGTCAATATTGCAGGCCCTACCAGCAGATCTTCGGCGTGACATTAAGCGCCACCTTTGCTTGGGTCTTGTTCGACGGGTAAATTCTTTTATATGTACATTCCAAGCAAATGTTTGAAACTACTATGTTTGTCTTATTGATGATGGATAATTGCACAATGTTTCTGTAGATACCTAACTTCTAGAAGTATGCGTCACATTGCCAGTGTCACGAACGCAATTTGCTCCTTGTATAAAATATACAGCATTCATTTTACCGTAGACAGGCTGGTGATAGACTGATAGTGGCTTCTAATAAGAGCTGAAAAAAATCTTTGGTAAATCAAATTCTTGCTAAAACGGATGTTATGACCCTGTTTACATTGTTAAGAAGAAATGTGTTCCTCCTTGATGGCTATTGCATATCGATCTTTCTGCGAAGTAGAGAATTTAGCATTCTGCACTTATGAGCTCCAAAAAGTACTGTACCATCCCAATATTACTGAGAGTCCAGGGCCCAGATGATAAATTTTAGCAATCCATATGCACTTCTCTTTCCAAAAACGAAAATCGCTACTAATTTGTACTAAAGATCGCCTTATGCTTTATTGTGTGCTAACCCCTCATCGTATTGCAATGTTTCAGGTTCCATTTTTCTCCCAGATGGATGATCAGCTTCTTGATGCCATCTGTGAGCGTCTTGTATCATCACTTTGCACAAAGGGCACGCATATCGTCCGTGAGGGTGACCCAGTGACTGAGATGCTCTTTATCATTCGTGGGAAACTGGAAAGCTCCACAACGAATGGTGGCCGCTCGGGCTTCTTCAATTCAATCACTCTAAAACCTGGTGATTTCTGTGGCGAGGAACTTCTTGGATGGGCTCTTGCCCCGAAGCCTACCACCAACTTGCCTTCATCCACTCGGACCGTGAAGGCACTCATAGAAGTAGAAGCCTTTGCCCTCCAGGCTGAGGATCTCAAGTTTGTTGCCAATCAGTTCAGGCGGCTGCACAGCAAGAAGTTGCAGCACACTTTCCGGTACTACTCGCACCACTGGCGAACTTGGGCCTCGTGCTTCATCCAAGCTGCTTGGCGGCGGTACAAGAGGAGGAAGATGGCAAAGGACTTGAGTATGAGGGAGTCATTCAATTCCGTCAGATTAGATGAAGTGGATGAGGAAGATGAATCTCCACCCAAGAATAGCCTCGCACTCAAATTCATAGCTAGGACTAGGAAAGCGCCTCAGAGAACGAAGGAATTGCCAAAGCTAAGGAAGCCAGACGAACCGGATTTCTCAGCTGAACCTGATGACTAAGGTCCTATGCTACATTCGTGGTTATTTCTGCATCTGCTGCTGACTCTGCTGCCAGTTGCTCTATTTACGCATGACACGGGGCTACAAGCCAACTTGATACAATGAATTGAATTGGGTGTTGATGCGAGGAAGGTAACTCAAAGCTCGAAATGCGATGACGCTTCTGACTGAGATAGGTTGAACGGTTGTAAGTTAACTAGATGTTGTTCTGGTGTTATCATGTTGTAAATTCAGACGCCCTGTGCCTATAGAATTCTTGAAACCGAAGAAAAGTACATTATTTACATAGACTGATAGCTTACGAATCTAACATTGAAGCCTGTGAGTACGTTGCCTGTAACTGTGGAGTCTGTAAATTGTAAGGCTGGATGTATTTCTTTCGGGAAAAAAAAAATGTTGCACCACACAGATTGCTGTGTCAGATGCCTGTGTATCTGTGGTCAGAAGGCCATAATGTAATATCACGCACACTGCACACACATCCATCCCTGCTTCAGAGGTTGTAAATTTTACAAAAAAAAATGATACCAAATGAGTATTGCTGCATGCTACTTATTATGTGTTATGCTCCATTCCATGTTGGTGGCTTGGTTGCGGAGAAGATCCCTGCACAAAATCTCGTTCGAGAAGGAGAAGCTATTGCAGGATTTTGGATGGGAACCCGAACCGGGGCCAGCCTGCATGAAGCTGGGCCCTGGGGGCGCCGTCACGTTGCCTTGCCCATGTGCGACACCCACATGTGCCAGGCGGAACGGCCTTGCCGGCCGTTGCTCGGCTACGCGCGCAGGGACCCGGCGACAGAGCTGACGACACGCGCATCTCGTCGGCTGCTCCTCTGAAAAGGAGACTAGGAGAGTGAGGCGGGGCACTGGACCAGCCCATGCGGCCACGCTGCATGGCTGACGGCTCCTATAATTGTGATGCGATTCTACAGATGCTACTAGTAGGCCGCGCCATTGCTTTGTTTCGGTACAAGCCTACAAGGTCACAACGACTACTAGGACTGGACTGCGCGAGGTCGCTGCTCGATCACTCACCTTTCTTCTTCTTCCTCTCTCACTCTCCTCTCAGAAAGAAAAAAGAAAAGTAAAGACAAGAAGGAAATCCTCTCCTACGGTACATATGCAATAATGAAGCCCACGTCCGATCCCTTTGCACGCACGGAGCCTGGAGCCGTGTCAGCATGCTGCGTGTAGAGTAAACAAACAAAAACCAACTCGCCCGGCCGCCGGCGCCTTGATCGAGCTGGCGAGAAGCGGCCAACAGCAAGCACCTTATTATTTTTAGTTGTTGACGTGCATCATGCTACCCATGCCGTGGTGATGACCAATGTACGTCTCCTCTCTCATGCATGTGTCTGATCAGTGTGCGGTGTGGCATATAGTTGTTGCATGCTGATGATTTGCACGGCGATACAGTACGCACATGCCAGGCCGGCACACTTTCCGTATCCGTCTCCCCAATACGCCACACGTACTTGTCACGTAGCCCAAAAAGTTGGCCTGCCCCGTCCGTTCCGTCGTCCTGGACCGCCTCGCCTCGATACCCTAGCTCCGATCCCCGGGCGTCCACACATTGCGTGTCCGTCGACCAGGGACCAGCAAAGCTCAGAGATAATGGCTTTAAAAACGGTTTGCAAGCCATATCCGCCAGATGATCCAAAGCCTTCTCTCGCTCGTATGGGCGCTTTCACCTGCAAGCAACTAACGATGGCTAGCATGCTCCTCTATGACCAGATGTCCAGATATATGTAACTGTTGTGCTCCAGTACGTACGTGCAGATCCTGCCAGTGATGTAGCCAAGACAGAGGAGAGTAGTTCCATCCTGTTCCGAGATATCCGCCCCACTGCACTGAGGCACTGACCCGGCCACATGCGCGTAGAGCTATCGTGTCTAACCGATCCGTCGCGTCAGTGATAACGAAGAGCCAAATAATTGCTGGTTATGTGTCCACCATGCAGCCACACCATTTCGCTGCTCTTCGAGATATCTTCCCCGCTGCAAACGGCCTTTCTGATCAGGAGCTGCTACAGCTCACCGCTCAGGCGTCGGCCGCCCTCACTGCGTGACCGAGCCCGTTTGCTCCCTCTCTGTTGTAATCCTCAATGGACCAGCCTAATCACAACATTTTGGTTTGGAACGTTCGTGGGTTGAATGCTCGCTGCCGTAGAGACGCAATGCGAACGATGATAGGAGACGCAAACATAACAGTGGCGTGTCTCCAAGAGACCAAGCTGCAAGACGTCTCGCGTTTTCTTGCCTGCGAGATGCTTGGCCAGCGTTTCACAAGCTTCGCGCAGCTCCCGTCTACGGGTGCAAGTGGTGGCATCCTCGTCGCGTGTAGAGGCCCGGAGGTTTCATGCTACACCGTTCACACTGGCCGGTTTTCCATCACCGTGAACATCGCCCTGGCACGTCAGATGATCAATGGAGTTTCGTCAGATCATCCCCGAAGGACGCCGTGCAATTGTTAGCTGAAATCACTCAAGAAGGGTGGCTCTGATGCACCTCCGGGGCCAAACATTTAGCGGCAGTAGGCTGACCGGCACCGACAGGAGCTCCGGATCACCAACTCTGATTTTTGTCATCGGTGCTTGCATCTTTTGCGTAATGTAAGCTAAACGATGAACGAAAACTGTGTGCGTGCGATTTGGATAAGCTCGCGTTGTACATTTTTTTCTTCTTAATACAAAGATATATAGCTCTCCTGCGTATTCACGAAAAAATTGCTGGTTATGTTGCTTTTGTCGTGCACGTACATCTGCTGACATGGGTCACTTGCACTGCCCACCCGGCCTTTACTCGTTGCACTATATATACACGACGACGCTCGTTTTGGTCCAGCACCGGCAATGACTTGCTCGAGGGGTCCGCACTCATCACGTCTGCTCTAGTGCACTGTGCACATGACGGCATGAGGCCACCAGTGATCGATGAAGCTAACATGGTACGGTAGCTAGGTATTCTTGGCTTGGATCGGATCTGATCCGGACACCTGTTTGTCGAGATATCACCATGTATCTTCTTGTCAGTGGAAATTCCAGGCGACCACAATTATTGCTTGCGCGGCTTAGGGTCTCGTTACGTTGATTATAACCTATACTCCAATGCATGTCCAGCCCGTGGCGACACATATGACTTCTTGCTAACTGCGTGTTAGGCTAGTCCGAGTGCGATGAATTGTTTCATCGCACTGTTTCCAAGGATGTCACATCATCCCATGAGGTATATTCTTATGAATGAAACAGAGAGTCCCAGTGTATAGTTTCATTTCACGATTTCATAGGATGACCATGATATTTAATTGTGAGGTATGTGATTGGATATGGTTAGATGAAATGAAACTCTATAGCCCCCAATGCAAGTTTCATAGTCTTGGAAACAGTGTATACACAGTTTCATCATGATGAAACTCCTTCCCTCTTTCACTTCATAACTATCATGCCATGTCATCACATATGCTGATATGTCACTGTATTTAATGTGCATAAAACCTCTATGAAACCCCCACTGGGATTAGCCTTAGCTCGTCAAATAATAATACGGATCAAATTAGTCCACACTATATGTGTCTTCCTGCTAATTGCATGCGCCTATTTTAGGGAATAAATATATTTCCTACACTAGTACAGAAATCATTTGCAGGAGAGGTAAACAGCGACGAACGCCTACTACTTTTCGCATCTAATAATTACTATTTGCAGGAGCGGGCGACGAGCTGACCATGCTGTTGCCATGACCTACCCCTGGATGGAAATAGTTCTTTGCCGGAGGGGTCCGTGGCATCAGTTGCCCCTGCAAAGTCTTGCTACATTTATTTTATAAAAAAAATCCGCCAAATCATATAAGATTGTATGCAATTTAATCTTCGCGCAATTCTAATTGATGTATTTCGACTTGCAAATACTCATATAGAAGAGTAGCTCTCTTCGCTTGTAGAAACATCAACTAAACAAACTCAACGGCCGGAGAGAGTGAATCAGTAAATCTTTGTTCTGTTTTGGCCTCTGTGTGATTGTATTTACCCTTCTCGTGCTACTCCCGTAGGCTGGCTAGGAACCCTAGCCACTTCAGCCCCGTGGGCCCCAAAAATGATTTTTGTGTGTATGCGTCATGCATGATGAAACTCTCTTTGGCAGTTTATCAATTCACTCATTCTGCATGCCGCTCGAGCAAAATTTTGATTCTGCATGCGTCGATTTGGAGGAGCCCTCTGACGAAAAACACCCAAACGCAAGTACACGCCCAGCCGCGAGCCGCCAGACGCCAGGTCACGTCCTCCTCTCGTAACCGCCTAGGCGAAGCCGCTACACGCTGGCGCACGGGGGAGCCCGGAGCCCCACCCCGCCACGCTGCTCGGGCCCGCACGTCAGCCTCCCGTCCGCGTCCAGTGAGAGCCAACTGGCCCCGCTCCGACTATGAGCAGCTCGCGTAGTCGCCGGCCGCGTGCGCGGCGCACGCGGCCTCCCTTCCCTTATTTCAGCGCCCGCCCGCCCCCATCCCCCCGCCGCCGCACCACGCCTTCCAAACCCTGCCATTGAAAACATTCCCACTCGTCTACGTACAAGCGGATTGCACTCCCCAAAACCCGGCCATTAACACGCGTGAGAGGCGGGCGTGATGGCGGCGGCGGCGGACTGGAAGGAGGAGCAGTCGGTGGTGGAGGACGGAGACATCGAGGACTGCCTGCTCGGCGGAGTCCGCGGCGGCAGCGACGACGAGGCGGAGGCGGAAGCGGGGTCGTTGAACTCCCAGCGGTGGCCGCGGAGCTTCCGGTGCGTGCGCGGCTCGCTCTCTCTCCTCAATCTTGTTTCATCTTTGTCCTGGAGTACGTCAGGAATAGAGGAAGTGCTCGCGCTTCGAAAAGGATTTAATGATGTTGTTCTTGGCTCGGAATGCAACGGGCGATCTTTTTCGAAAACGATTTTTTTTCTTGGCTCGGAATGCAATGGGTGATCTTTTTCGAAAACGATTTTTTTTTCTTGGCTCGGAATGCGTGGACGATCTAGTTCGGAAACGATTTTGTTATTGGCTCGGAATGCGCGGGTGATCTTGTTCGAAAACGATTAAACGATCTCCTTCATCTGTGAGACGCCGTTTTTTTTTTTCAGGGAAGCTACTGACTCCTTCACAATTGCTGCGCCTCCGGGCTTCGGTCACCTGGGCGGCGGTGACGGCAGTGGCCTGGGCTCTGACCTGAAGCTGCCCCTTTTGTCGGACAAGCCAGAGGGGAAGCAAGATTCAGTCAAGAACTTCCTAGCAGAACCTTTGGTTTCGGTGCTAAGTGATGGGAAGCTCACAGATAATTTGAAACAAGCTGCAACAGCCCCAATCACCCAGGGATGCAGCCTAACACAAACTGTATTCAATGGTATAGTGCTATCTCTGCATTATATACTACTGTAAACGAAAATGACACTTATTTTCCTAGGATTGGACAAGTCTCATATTTTTTTCCTTTTAAATTTTTTTAATTCACCTTTCCTTTGTTGGCAGGGGTCAACGTGCTTGCTGGTATTGGCATTTTCTCTGCTCCATACACGATTAGTGAGGCCGGATGGGCCAGCCTTGTGGTTCTGGCTTTTTTCGCTATTGTTTGCTGCTACACTGGGGTTCTTCTCAAGTATTGCTTTGAGAGCAAAGATGGTGTTAAAACCTTTCCAGACATTGGAGAGGCAGCCTTTGGGAGGATCGGTCGTCTTCTCATTTCTGTAAGTCCTGTTTATTTATTATATAAAATGACTCGGGGAAAATTTATCTGATATGCTAGAGAATCTCCGAACAAGTTTCTCACCAGACTTCCTTATCAATGGATAACAAGTGAAAAACAACAACAGTCAATAGATGTTTGCAAGCTTTTGCAATAGATTAGTGGTTTATATATTTTCTTAACCACTGTCTCACGTTGTATAGATGAAATAGAATCGTTCCAATATCTCATTTCTACCGAGTTCCTGACCATTTGATGCTTATGTTTTTGTCTCTGCAGATTGTTCTGTATACAGAGCTATATGTAAGCAACTCATTTTGCTAGTTTCTGTTGTGCAAATTTTTCATCCAGAGCAAAACACAGTATCACTTCATGTTTTTACACTAGAATCACCTATATATTTTATTGCAGTCCTTTTGTGTGGAGTTCATTAATTTGGAAGGTGATAATTTAGCATCAATATTCACAAGCACCACTTTTGATTGGCATGGAATTCATGCTGACGGGAAGCACTTCTTTGGAGTGTTATTTGCTCTCGTTGTCTTGCCAAGTGTATGGTTGCGTGATCTTCGAGTGATATCTTATGTTTCAGGTTTCACTGCAACCAATTTCATTTTTCCCACTTTATCACCAATAATATTAAGATAGCGTGTTGATTAACATGCCCTAATTGTTTGTCCAGCTGGTGGTGTGTTTGCAACTCTTCTGGTTTTCCTATCCGTTGGTTTAGTTGGTGCTACCAGCAGCGCAGGATTCCATATGACGGGGAAAGCAGTGAAGTGGGATGGTATACCCTTTGCTATTGGGATTTATGGTTTTTGTTATGCTGGGCACTCGGTATTTCCAAATATCTACCAATCAATGTCCGATCGCTCACAATTCAACAAGGCACTGTACATATGGTAGGTAACTCGGTATCAAGTAGTAAGTTCATTCTGATATTGGTGACTTATTCGATCTTCAATAATGAAATGTCTGAATGTTCTGAATAATATTTGGTGTCGTTCAGTTTTGCAATTTGCACGACCATATATGGTGCTATTGCTGTTATCGGCTATCTCATGTTTGGAGACAAGACTCTATCACAAATAACATTGAATCTTCCAAAAGATTCATTTGCTTCAAAAGTTGCACTGTGGACCACGGTAAATGTTGTTTATTTGCCTTGTTCAGTTCCCAAGATACCTTTGTGTTCCTTCATCTATAACCCTTATTGTACCCCGTTTTTTTTCTTTCCAGGTGATTATTCCTTTCACGAAGTATCCTTATACGCTTTAGTTATCAGACTTTGGACACTTGAAGCTTCTGGGATTACATTGTGTTTGTCGATGTCTCCAACTCCTATTTCAGATTGCTTCCTCCTTAAATGCATGCAGATATTCTATAGTGATAAACCCATTGGCTCGGAGTATAGAAGAGTTGCGTCCAGCAGGGTTTCTTACTGATAGAGTCTTCTCTGTTACTCTGAGGACTGCCCTTGTTGCATCAACTGTATGCATTGCCTTTCTCCTGCCATTCTTTGGTATGTAAGCGCTCCATTTTCTATAAGTGTTGATTCCTGTCTGCATCTGTAGTCATGAGTAATTTTGGTATTTTCAGCATTGTTAATGTATTGAAACCGCTGTGGGTCCTGTTTTGGAAGCTTTCAGAAAGCATGCTTTCTTTTATTCTTCAGAAACACAATTCAATCTTTAGTGTCGCTCATCTTGAGCAGGTTCAGAAGCTATAGAATGAGAAAATGATTCACTTGCTGTTAAAGGGAGCAAGAATTCTGTTTAACTGTTATTAGGCCGAGATATTTTCTAAAAACTACAAAGGAGACCCATGCATCTTCAATTTTGGTGAGGTTAATTTCTTTGTTGTTTATCAATGTATAACATCTGAGTTGTGTTGCCCATTATTGCAGGTCTTGTGATGGCTCTCATTGGATCTCTCCTTAGTATACTTGTGGTATGTTGCTTCAGTTCAC
Source organism: Setaria viridis (assembly GCF_005286985.2). Taxonomy (NCBI): domain Eukaryota; kingdom Viridiplantae; phylum Streptophyta; class Magnoliopsida; order Poales; family Poaceae; genus Setaria; species Setaria viridis. The sequence continues at coordinate 39,486,704 of NC_048263.2, read as the reverse complement.
TTTTCAGCCTGTATGATCACAATCACAAGTCACAATTCCTTAATAGTCATGCTAGTTTAGTAATATCAAATGCACGAAAAAAATTGGAAAGGCAAAAGATAACTGTAATGAAACAAAGGTAGATCGTCCTTCTATCTCGTTGTACATATCTTTTTTTAAAGAAAAAAAAAGCATGCTCTTCTGTATACTACATCTGAATAGCAAGCAAAGGTGTGCTAACTGATTGATGAAGCCTCATTTCAGCATCATATTACGCGACAACAGCGGTCTTTTCAGTTATTATAGTGTGACATTCCACCAGCACACGGATGATGAACAGAGCGACAGACGTGTTCTCTTCTCTCTAACACTGATCGCCTATCATTTACAGGCGCTCATCATGCCCGCCCTGTGCTTCCTGAAGATCGCTCGGAATAAAGCGACACGCTCGCAGGTAAACATCTGGGCTTCAAGACATGCAAACAGCTGAATCTTAACAATGACTTGCCTGGTTATTTCTCACTCTGCTGCAACTGTTGAAGGTCATCGCAAGCGTCGTCACCGTGGTGCTGGGCACCGTCTGTGCCGTTCTCGGGACGTACAACTCGATCGTCAAGATTGCTGAGAACTACTGAGAAGAAGCATCCAAGTTTGAGGCACAGGACGCGTCCAAGTCTTCCATGACCCGTACGTCGCGCCGGCGCAGGGCGCCATCGTGCCCTGTAACCCCGTACGTCTTTGATCGTGCATAGTGCAAACTGTGTTTTCGGTCTGTCGTCAGTGACCCAACGCCTGTACAGGGCACCATCGTGCCCTGTAGGCCTGTAATAAGAGGGGGGATCCTGTGTCTGTCTGTCTGTCTGACCGTGTTTTATGAAGACTTCAGTGTGCCTGTATCAAAAAAATAAAAAATAAAAATCGTGGACGCGCGGGCTCGGCCCATAGCGCTGGGTTGAAGGAATTCTGTGGGCCGACCCTGCCTGCGTCCCAGGCTCTCGGCCTGCCTGGAGGACGATATACCACCTTTCCGGGCTGGGCTTCACGCCACCTTCCTCGAGTCGGACAAAAATCCGTCGAGTAAACTGCAAGTCACCGGCTGCTAGTTTGCTTCTGTTGATGAAGTGATGAGGCGTTAACGACGTGGAGGATAACGATCCCCGCTCGCTCGCAATCTCTTGTCGGCATTTCCTTGCTTGCTTCGCAAAACTCCACACGCCCGACCCGATCAAAGATGTCGCACATCCCTGAACTGAATCACACCCAGCGCACGAACCCACTGATGAATGTCTCGCGACGGGTTGGGTAATCTGATCGACGACGACGCGTAACATGGCGGCAGATCGCATCCATGGCGGTGATCTGGTCTCTCGCCGAAATCCCGCATCTCGTCGTTCCGGGAGAAGCAACAAGCAGAGCCAACGGAGCTTTTGCGCTTTATGCAGCAGGGTCCGCGTGCCCGGACCCCAAGTTGCCCGTTACAGCAGGGCCGCCGACCGCACACCCCGCCGCTTTCCCGATTGGGCCATTTGGAGCCTTGCTCTCTCGCACCGCCCCGAAAGCTTGTCGTGTATTGTGTAGCCACCCTCGTAGCATGTGTAGTCTCCAGCCTTATGATCGTCAGAGAGATAAGCTAGAAAACCCGTTGCGATCGCCTGTCATGGAGGAGATTGAACAAGACTCGCCAGCTGCCGAGGCTCCTTGTCCCGGCCCTGCACTTGCGGGGCGCGGTCACATGACCGTGCTCCGTCCGAGTCATGGAGATACCATTTGTTTCGTCGCATGTGTGGGCAGGTCGCCCCGGTCGGTCGCTTCACCTGCCATTTTCGTTTTGCTGGAGGCATTCGTCAAATCCGCTGCACGATTGCAATTTTATACGGATTGTTCGTTGGATATTATTGTCCGCTGAAACAGCTCGCGGAGGTATTTTGGAGAGAATTGGCTGCCAGTGCGGATTTGTCGCAACTGTTTCAACAAGGTGAACTCAGAGGGAGATCGAAACAATTAACTTTCGTAGAAAATCAGCAAAAAAAGAAAAGGAAGAAATAGCACACAGCAATGGGCCGAAACATTTCGGGGTAAAGAATTTGAGGCCCAGTAACAAACTCGGCTCGGAAAGCCCGTGAGAAGTTACGCGCGCACCATGATATGTCCAGGACCCCAGGTCCGTCGGGGACGTGTGCTCCGCCAGGCGCCAGCTCATCTCTCCTCCCGAACTTGCTAAAGTTTACCGCCATACTCAGACAGCAATCAGCCGCGGCGGCCCCACCACCCCGCTCGCGACGTTTGGCGGCGCCACGTGCACCCGCGGCCCACGCGCCAGTGGCACGAGGCCCGGGGAGGGTGGGGTCGCCGTCACAGCAAGCGACCCTCCTCCTCCCGACTCCCGAGTTCCGAGCAGCCCGCCCGCGCGCCTCTCTGGCCGCCCGCCGCCTTGTCGCGACGCGCGATCCCATCCCTTCCCTTCCCTTCCCTTCCAATCCTATCGCGGCCATTAAAAGCCTGCCCGCTCCGCTCGTCTGGAACCGTCTCCTCCCACCTCTCCGCCTTCGCTACGCAACTCCAACCCACGCTTTCCAGTTGTGAGCCGCGAGAGAGAGGCGGGCGGAGGTACGGTCGAGATGGCGGCGGAGCAGGAGAAGAAGCAGGAGAAGAAGGAGGCGGAGGAGGAGGAGCTGGTGCTGGAGGACGGCGGCATCGAGAGCCCGCGCCGCAGCTTCGAGGACGGCGACGACTACGAGGAGGGCAGCGACGGAGGGGACGATGACGATGACGATGACGGGGAGCGGGACGGCGACGGGGTCGGTTCGCCGCGCTCCTTCCAGTCCCGCCCGTGGCCGCAGAGCTACAGGTGTGTGCGCACTTGTCAATTCAGTCCCCTGCTTGATCGCCGCTTACGGATGCAATTAATATTTTTTAAAAAATATTAGTATTTAAGCATGCTATTTTTAATTACTAGTTAGAGTAGCACTGTGCTTAATGGTGATGGAGATGGAATGATGGTGGTGGGGTTGCTTCGGTGATTCCCCTGTTTTTATTAAAGTTCTATGTTGATTAGTGGGCTCGGCCGAATTGTCAATTCCGTGATTGGGACGGATGTGAAACGACTGTCTCGGAACATTGACGTTTCCGGTTGGGAGATTTTAGCTGCCGTTTTTTTCCCCCATTATCTCACGTTTAATCGGAATGGGCTAGAATCCACACCTGCGGCTGTGCTCTGAAAATAACTGGAACGGTTCCGAAGGGCGTGGTTGTTCTGAAACTGAAACGTGGCGCCGATAAGCATGGCGGTGACAGACTGACTGGTTCATGTACTGCCATTTGACATTGTGGAGATGCAGAACACATATTTGGGTTGGCTTCTCCTTTCATCAGAATACACAGGATTTCTTTACTAAAAAGTAAAAACAAAGAAAATCATTATCACGTTATGAAGCTTAGATTTTTTTTACCAAATATATTGGTCCTACTACAGTGCATTTTGAAAAGAAAAATGGATCCTACTATACCAAATTGATCATTTCTGCTTTGTTATAATCGAGTTTTTTTTTTGAGGTGTTAATCTAGGTTGACTTCGCACTAACAAGAACTTAAAGACATTTCCTGGCATGTAGTAGGGATCATACTTGAAGAACACGAGCAGATATATTTCAAGTTTATTCGCGGATCATTATGTACAAATAATGTGATAACGATATTCTTTGTTTTTCAGGGAAACAACTGATACCTACACGATTGCTGCATCCCCGAGCTTCGGTTACTTGGGCCCGTCTACAAGCAAATACTCCCTCCTCGATCTTGGTCGTAGCGGTCTGGGCTCTGACCTGAAGTTGCCTTTAGTATCCGACAATGCTGATGGAAAGCAAGACTTTGTCAAGACCTTGCCTAAAACACTTGGTTCAATAAGAGATGAGAGAGTCTCATTTCATTTGCAACACACTGGAGAAGTCTACATTAGTCAAGGGTGCAATGTGACACAAACAGTCTTCAATGGTACTATCATTTGAATACAAATGTGCTCAAATTACCTACATACTGATGAACATGTTTGATATTTATTTTGTTATTTGGCAGGGATTAATGTACTTGCTGGTGTTGGCCTTCTTTCCACTCCGTTTACAATTCACGAAGCTGGATGGACAGGCCTTGCAGTTCTAGTATGTTTTGCAACTGTTTGCTGTTATACTGGAATTCTTCTGAAACATTGTTTTGAGAGCAAAGATGGTATTTCAAGTTATCCAGACATCGGAGAGGCTGCATTTGGAAGAATTGGTCGCCTGTTCATATCTGTAAGTTCTGGTATCTTTAGATGAAAGAAATAGGACTATCTTTCAAGAGTATGTAGAAATGCATGTGCACCAACTAAAGTTACATGTCACAATACCTACAAGCAACTATTGATCTTTTTTCCCCACCGACACACTTTCTTTGCATGGGCTTACTGTCATATTGATTGTCAACTATCAGCGCCCACCTTAATAACTTTCGTATATGAATGTTTGTAGTTAGGCAAAAGCATGAAGCATCTATCTGCTCAGACTCTTAGTCTATTTTTTTTAAAAAAATGTCGCAGCCTTTTCATAGTGCATATCACACAGATGAATCTGAGAAGATATTACATTCAACCATTGATACCTCAAGGCTAGGAAAATTCACGCCCCCCTTTTATTTTTTTTCCATTCTTGTGATGTTTTCTAAAACTTTTTTGTTTCCAGGGAAGAAAAACTAACTGGTGATTATTTTTCATGCAGATTATTTTGTATACCGAGCTATACGTAAGTATATCATTTTCCATAGTCTGTCGTCTAGTTGTTTGTCGCACGAATCACAGGACTAAATTTTCCCTTTGTCGTGTTATTTACTGGCTGCAGTCATATTGTGTGGAATTCATTATTCTGGAGGGTGATAACCTCACATCAATTTTTCCTAAAGCTAGTTTTGATTGGCTTGGGTTTCATGTCGACGGGAAGCATTTTTTCGGAGTGTTAACTGCTATTTTGGTCTTACCAACAGTATGGCTGCGAGATCTTCGAGTGCTCTCGTACCTTTCAGGTCTCGCTTATCACAGTTTGCTCTATTTTTGCACAGTATTATTAGTAATATCAGGGAAAGAAGTATCAAGATGGCTTTGTACGGTTTTAACTAATTATTATTATACTATATGTGCAGCGGGTGGTGTGATTGCAACTCTTTTGGTATTCGTGTCTGTTGGTTTAGTCAGTGTAACTGATAATATAGGATTCCATTCGACGGGGAAGGTAGTAAACTGGACCGGCATGCCCTTTGCTATTGGTGTTTATGGATTTTGCTACTCTGGGCATTCAGTGTTTCCAAATATCTACCAATCGATGTCTGATCGCTCTAAGTTCCCTAAGGCACTGTTTATATGGTATGTTTGAAGTGATTACTGATTTGGTTTATCTTCTTGTTGATAATAATTGGTCTCATGGTTGTAATGGTGCTCTGCAGTTTTGCAATTTGCACAGCAATATACGGCTCTTTTGCTATCATTGGCTTTCTCATGTTTGGGGAGAATACTTTGTCACAAATCACTTTAAATCTTCCAGAGCATTCGGTTGCCTCAAAAGTTGCCCTATGGACAACGGTAACAACTCCTCTTGACCTAACTTTACTTTCTCAAATTCCAAAGTTATTTTCTTTATTATTGCTCAGTAATTTTTTGTATGTTTTCAGGTGATCAACCCTTTCACCAAGTATCCTTATCATCAAAACCTCGAAATTTTAGTTTTCTAGGATAACATTTTGATTTCAATTGTTCTGATTCTCTGTGGAGTTGCTTCATCCTTAATGACAACCAGATATGCCTTGTTGTTAAACCCAATAGCTCGAGGTTTAGAAGAGTTGCGTCCTGAAGGTTTTATGAATGAAACGTCCTGTTCTATTATACTGAGGACTGCACTTGTTGCATCAACTGTATGCATTGCCTTTCTTATGCCATTCTTTGGTAAGCATAAGCACGCATCCGTTTCCATACTTCATATCTCTGCTTCTGTTTATCCTGAAAGTTTTCAGTATCTTCTATCGTGTTAATGTACACAGACTTTTTACCAGTATTGTCAAGCCAAGTTTTGCCTTCTTTCGGAATATTTTAATCTTTTTTCAACTTAAGGAACTTCAAGCGCTATACTTCAAGAGGCATCTCGCTTTACTGTCTTGACTGGACCCTGCAATTCTGAATTCTGAACTGTGTTGCACATTTCAGGTCTTGTGATGGCTCTCATTGGATCACTTCTCAGTATACTTGTGGTAAGTCACAGCTTTTGATTTAACTGGCTATAACTATATTGAGCTGTATTGCGAGACTGAAGTGGCGAATTTGTTGAGATAAAAGGTTGTTATGCTGGAACGATAAGACCAATTTTGGCACTTGTTATTCATGTCTAAAAAACATTTCCTAACTACATGTACTATACATCGCACTTTTCAACTGTTTCCCTAGAACAGCAGTCCTGTTTAGTTTTTTCCCTCTGATATACTCTGCGTTTCCTTACAGCTAACAGACTTATATAAAGTAATCAGACAATCTTTTTCTGATATACCATGCATTGTTCTTTGTTTATTCGCCTAAGCAGTAGTGAGAAGCATAGATGATAGAATAACAAACGTGTACTTTCCACGATTGCAGGCAGTCATAATGCCGGCCCTGTGCTTCCTGAAGATCGTACAGAACAAAGCGACTCGTTCACAGGTAAATGACCACGAAATAGGAGTTATCACCAAATAAATATTCTTTCCTGCACATCAAGGTCTCAACTGGTGGAAATTTTCTTTACGGAGGCAATGTGCAAGCTTGATGGCTGATATGATTATATGGTTGCTTCTTATTCCCCAATTTCAGGTAATCGCAAGCGTTGGCATCATAATATTGGGCATTATCAGTGCTATCGTGGGGACGTACTCCTCCATAGAAAGGATTGCAGAAAACTACTAAGCTCTACTACTAATCTTGAGCAGCGGCAACCCAATACGTGCAGATCATTACCTGACTCCGCTTGTGGGACCTGAAAATGGTCAGATATGTTGCGTACGATCAAAATTTTTGCTAGAATTTCTGAGGTTTCTGTAGATTATTATTCGGACCACAATATATATTCGACTAAAAACTGTGTCGTCACTTGCAATAATGTAACCATGTGCCTTTTCTAGCTGCTTCTCTATCATTTCGCTGTAGCATGTTTCTGTTCTGTCGATTTTTTTTTCTTTTGAAATAACTGTCGATTATTGCGGTTAGATACTGTTTGTTGTTAAGGCATCTATCAGCTTATCTCCAGTTGATTGATCACAGCTCTTCAAGATTCCATATCCCCATTCCTCCTGTTGCTCATAGCTTCGCTGTTTCCAATGGAAGAAAGCTACACGTGGGGAAATGGCGGATAGCGAAACCGGTCCGAAAAGGCCTAGTTGGTGCCTTGGTGGGAATTAGTAGATGGGCCGGGCCGGTCCTGTTATGATCCTGCTGCCTGCTGGCGAAGGCCTCTCTCTCTCTGGTCTTGCCCTTTTTTTTTTTGTGGCTTGGGGATGGGAAGGAGGAAGGGGATAGCGGGAGTGGGCCCTTGTAAGACATAGAAATAACAGGATAGCACATTTTGCATACGCATATCTACTTGGCAGCCTCTTTATATGGGTGTTGGAGAGAATCTCTTGGGTTATCATTCGCTGCATGCAAGCACTTGAATGATTAAAAAGGCACCTCATGCTTTTATGCGCAACATAGAAAAGTAGTACTACTACCATAGTCTAAAGAGGCTGTAGCTCGAACTTGAAACACTGCCAATATTCGTACACGCATCGCAGCAGGAATAAGCGAATGTGTTGTGGCACACTGGAAAAAAGGCAGGGAATTGTTAAGCTTGACAATTCCCGCACGCACAAAAGAAGCCGAGTGGAGGGGGTTTGCTTTGCGGAACTTTTCACACAAAGCCGGAGTTTGCCGCTTTATGGGGCTCCAACTTTCCATTGGCACCTCACATTTGTTTTTAAGGAATCCAAAGTGACCAAAAGGCCCCTCATCTCCTTCTCTCTCTCCTCCCCTAGTAGCAGAAAGAAAGAGAGAGAGTGAGGGACGGACGAGCAATTGCAAACAGAAAGAAGAGTTCGTGTGTGTGCTGCTGTGCTGCCTTTATGCAAAGACGGGCATCTTTGCAGAGTGCATCCCACTTCGCATTCCGGTAGGCAGGCAGCCCATCTCAAAAGACAAGCGCTCTTTTCCTCATGACTTTTAGTAGTGCAATCTTTCTGCCCTCAAAAGTGGCTAATCCTTTCTCTTCCTTTCATTGGTGTCTCAAACTCCCTGGCCTTTTCTCCTTTTTCACCCGAAAAGGGCATGGCCATGCCGTCTTTTTTGCCACACCCTTCACCATCCATGCTGTGGGCCCGCTGGAGCATGATGCTCTGCTCTGCTCTTTCAGTTTGTCAAGACCTCCCTCCTCAGGTGCCTTCCTTCACATTTCATCTTAGGGAGAGAGAAAGAGAGAGAGATGAGGCTCTCAATGGGCAATCAATTATAAAGCTTGCCAGCTTTACTGGTGGCCATGCAATTTTCCAATCCAGCTGCCTGAGCTGGAGTGTTTCCCTCATGCCATGCATCCATCCCATGGTTAAAACGTAACCCTACTACCTGCATCACTAGCTACACACTAGAATAAAAAAAATGAGAGAGAAAGTTAGCGCTGCCACTGTGCCTGATTAAAGGCTTGATAGAGCTAATCATGGTGGTTAAAAGGTGCAACCTTTATTTAGGTGCTGTGGGTGGGTGCGTGGACTATGATGGCCCGGATGCGATTCACGCTTTTACTTTGCACCAACTTTGTTTCTTCAAGCTAAGGATTGACACACGGGCGGGCAGGCAGCAGGCAGGCCATTATTCCTCATCATGCTCTACTTTGAGTTGCGCAGCGGAGATGCACGGTAACTTAAGCAACCGGAAAAGCGGGCACACAACGCAGGATGGAATGGATGGCTATCTTTCTTCTCACATCCTCGGCTCAAGATATGAGAAGGGAGAGAAGAAGGGGAAGGAGATAAAAAAAAAAAGCAGCTAGCGAGCAGCAACTTTGCTTGCATCTCATGGCATGAAATGAATCGGCATGATTTCACCACCAAAGTGCCGTCCACTGAAAGACTGAGGAAAAGGCCACTTCTTAAAAAGACATGAACCAAGGAAAAAAAGGGCCTAGCCAAGTGAAATTATGCGTGTATAAACCACGCTACTAGCCCGCTTTATATTATTGGTGCTCACAGGAATCATGCACGCTCGATTGGGTTCACTTTTCACCTTTCCTCAATAATTACGCACGCACAGGGACACACACACACACACCACCGTATAGCTTGTCGAAAAGGGTAGAAAAGGAAGAGGGAAAAAAATGAATTATGTGACAAGATAGCTCGCATCATTCCTACCTGAAAGACGCAGTATTGTCGAGCTCCATTGGACTTGGGCTGAGGCCTGACGATATTTTAACTTTTTTTAAGAAAGACCACGGCTCCTGTAGTCCTGTCGATTTGAACTCCCATCCAGCCTCACTCATGTCCAACTAACCCTTTGCCCAAATCCACGCCCAGCCCAGTCCATTCATTTGCGAAGCTTGGAGAGTGGAGACCCCATTCGTATACATTGCAAATTTCAGTTTCCCCATCGAGCAGCAGATATCCGGAGATCCTATCCATCTTCCGGAAGGTGGACATGGTTGGTAACTTCTAATATTTAAGATCTGTGTAAGAAATGAGGTCCATTAGATTTGCATCAAACCCTAGGTCCCCACCTTGCACTACCCCTACTACACCGCCACCTCCGAGCGGGGCCCACACTACCTCCGCCCGCCGCCGCCGCCGCCGCCGCCGTCGCGGCCCACCACGACCAGCCGCGCATGCCACTCCGCGCTGCCACCCTCATCAGCCCCCGCACCACCGCGGCCCCCCGCATGGGCTTGCTGGCGCGCCGCTGCCGGTCGCCAGAGCCGGAGAAGAAGGTTGCGGGAAAAAATGATGAAACTTTTTTTCTTTAAAAATGTTGAAACAAATTTTTCAAAAAATGTTGGATCAAATTTTCTTAAAAAGAAATTGGTTCAACTTTTTTTGAGATTTCTTGAAGAAAATTTGCTCAACATTTTTGGGTTCAATATTTCTACAAAAAATATAGTTTAACTTTTTCGAAAAAATGTTGGTCAACATTTTTTATCCGTGAAAATGTTGAATGGACTATCATCAGTTGGACCTCGGTGATTTTGAAACGGAAATATAAAGCTGGATCTTACTGAAAATTATAATTCAATTGCTTAACCATCTTCCCGTACATATATAGGAGGCCCGCATATATCGATCAGTTTCTTTTTATCTAGAAAAACAAGACAGACATCTCTCAACTGTTCCCAACAACAAACAAACACATCCATGTATCTGCTGATGCTACAGGAACAGTAAACGCTTAGCCCGCCGGCGATCCTCCATCCTTTGCCGAAAAAAGGAGGCGGATCGAGAAAGGAGCTACAAAAAGCCAAGCGCCACGATCCTATTTTACCACCGCTTGCTGCATGCATATCATCAGCACATGCCTTTCTTCTCAGCTGTGTGTATGTGTGGGGAAGAAGGCCAGAAGGGTCACCGCACTCATTATACTATGATGCGGTGATGCCGCGGGCCGGGGCGAGCACGCACGCATATGATTCGGCGCAGAGCAGACGGACAAGGAGATAGGGGCTGGATCTCGGCCAGCCGGCCGGCCACCCGGGCCGGATCGGAGGAGCAGGGGCAGGCCGCGCGGTGTGGGGATCATCCGGGATCGTACGTCGTGGGCAGGGGGGCAAAGCGATGGAGCAAATAAAAGCTACCCGGCCCTGGACTCGCGCGGCCGCAACGCACCTGCTCCGCCGTGTGCGCGTAGGCACACGGCCACTTTTCCACGGTGGGGGGCACTACGGCGACGGCTACAATGCAAGTGGGGTGGTGGTGCACGCTGGACCCGGGCGCCCGGGGGGGGGGGGGGGGGGGGGGGGGGGGGGGGGGGGGGGGGGGACGCTCCCCTTTTGCGGCTTGTTGCGTTGCGGCTTGGGCGGGTAGCGGCAGCCCTTATGCTTCGCTGCTGCTCCCTCAGCTCGATCGATCGATCTCGCCGTGCCCGGGCGAAAGCGAAACGAGGTGTGGTTTGGTTGGTTGGTTTGTGTAGCGAAACATGCATATGTACCAGCCGGGTGACGAGGCGTCGTCGTTTGGTTCGTTGGTTTGTTTGCGTCAACCAGGTACGGATGGATACGATCGGTGCGTGCGTGCCTGCATGCATGACAGGGAAACTTCAAACATGCATACCGGGCGGCTACCGCAGGGTTGTGCCCATGCATATGCATGGTTGTTTGTTGGTGGCTGTCCTGATCTCTATCGATCGAGCAGCACACGTACGTCGATCAGCATCGTTCCATGCATCTCAGTGATTTTGAACTAGACTATATACTGGAAAGATACTCGATGTAGCGGTGAATTTTACATGTATGTTGCCTATATTTCCGCACCATAAAAAATCATACTTTATCGTATATTTCATAATTTATGCAACATATGATTAGCTGTTATTCCATCTGTTGAACTACTTCATATCTACCCTCCTCCTCATCCTTCCTCAAATGAGAGTACAAACATTACTACACTCACCTACCATTTATACTTATTCTTAGTATCGTATTTCATTCATCCTTTGCATCGTGTTTCTATTCTTTACCTACTACATGCCATAACCTATCTACGGATGATGTTGTGATATCTTACGTAAAAAGGAACTTTGTCGTTAATGGAGATGGGTACTTGGTTTGAAAGTCAGTGGCAGACTCAACGCAGCAACAAGGGGGCTTGAGGCCCCCCCACCCCACCCCACCACACACAAGCCATGGAAGAGAATAAGTATGTTGAGCCGCATTGAAGGTTAAAATTTACCGGAGCGTGTAGTGTTGAGCTCGACTTAAGCTTTAGGTTTGCATCTATCGTAGTTGAAATGGATGTCTTGGTGAAACTCCTAAAATGGAACCGATGTAAATTTTAATATTTTATTTTAATTTCAAAGTTCCATCTATTAGTCGAAGCATAAGGCTTCATTTTTTTAATTTTATAAAAATCTAATTAGTATACATTTCAATTCAAATCTCTCTTCTCAAACGGAAAGACTCATGTACAATAGCAGTTTTTTAAATCTTACGCCAACTCAACTAGATTAGCTAGTGACGATAATAGTTTGTTTCAAGAAAAACCAACCTTGGGTGATAGGGGGAGTTCTATTCAGGATGCCCAAGTCAATTCGGAGGAGAAAACCATTTCAATTAATATATGACATTTGCTGTCTCCACATTTCTTCGCCAAAAGGCTTTGTCAATTAAGATAAATAGAATGTGCTTTGCCCGAGGAAACGTGGTACAGGAGTTATGTGGTCAGTAACCCTCATCCTAATACCTGGGTGGAGCTTGCGAGGACTGTAATTTCAAGGACGCCCGAAGCGACACTTTGTTTCACTCCTTTCATTTATACTCTAAGTGCGATTGCGCTAGTTGCTCAATCCGTTGCTTGTTTGGTAAGATTACCTTGAGAAGTCTCAGGGACTGTGGTGAAAGCACCTTTTTTCAAAGCAAAGGCGCATCCCTTGCTTCAAAACTAAAGGTTTTAGCCCTCCGTTTGCTGGTCGCCTATTACTCGCTAAACACACTCCTTTCTTTCCTATGCAAGTATCACCCGATCACGGCAAATTGGGTAATAAAAACAGTCAAGAGGACTAACTTCCTTGAAAAGAGGAAGACATTGGTTCCATGGAGGCGGTTTACTTATAGTATCCAAAGTGAATAACCAATATAATTCCATCGTTCATACTCCCTCCATTTTTATTTATAAGATATATAGTATGACTTGGTACGGTCTTCCAAATTATAAATTTTTTTGACCGAAGTCAGCAGGGGAAGCCCCTAACTAATTTTTTTATATTTTTTTATTCTAGATCCGTTTAATTCGCTCCCACGGGGAGTCGAACTCAAGACTGCTGGGTGCTACTCAGGTGCTCTAACCTCTAGGCTAGAGGCTCTTTCGCTTCCAAATTACACTTTGACTATTTATTTATCTTATATTATATTGTTTATGGTTATAAACTTATGATCATTGTAGAGTATATTTGATTACAAATCCAACCATATAAAATTTATATTATAAAAATAAAAAAATTTGATAACTCATCAAGAACCCAACATATTTTTTATAATTTTTTTTATTCTAGATCCATTTAAATTATTGGTTAAAAAAATCTTTATAAACAAAAACAGTAGCAATTATAATACATTCTTATAGAAATATTTATTGATGAATTTAAACCACATAACACGAAATATGTGTCATAATGTTGAAATATTTTCATTTATACAACTAAGGTGAACTTTTTTATCGATACTACTAGCCTATGTCAATGACACGTAGGACATCTCACAAGTCGTAATTGACTAGCCCAGTGGTATCGATGAAAAGCGACCTCAAAGTGATAGCATGGATGAAAATATCAAGTAAAATGGCAGTGATCATCCTTTGCACGACATCCGAATTTGCACGTTTGGAAGGGCCCAATCTGAATAGTTCTCTTGCTTGCTTGATGCGTCGGGCCCACTCTGCCAGAAGCACATACACATGCTTGCACGTTAAATAATCTCCTTCCTGTCCCCCGCCTCTTTTTCAGCTGCACGCACGCTTCGCCTGTTTACCACACTTACCACCACTCCAAGTCTTGGAGCTCCATCACATCGCCAAACCAAACTAACCCACAGCAACACCACGTACGCCTCCCGCCCGCAGCTAAAACCTATAACACCACCGCAACCGCAACCGCCCGCCGGTGACTGACCGCAGCAGCGCCGGACGACGAGCACAGGCATGAGAGCCTACGCGGCGGCGGCACCCGCCGTCGCCACGCTGCCGTCGGCCGCGCCGCCGCTGACACCCGACGCCGCGGCCGTGCTGTCCCGCGCCGCGGCGGACGCGTCCAGGCGACGCCACGCGCACACCACGCCGCTCCACGCGGCGGCCGCGCTGCTCTCCGGCCCGGCGCCGCTGCTTCGAGATGCCTGCGTGGCGGGGCTCGCGTCCCCGCACCCGCTCCGGTGCCGCGCGCTCGACCTCTGCTTCTCCGTCGCCCTCGACCGCCTCCCCACCTCCACGGAGCTCCAGCACCACCACGACGGCGGCGGCGGTACCTTCCATGCGGCCGCGCCGCCGCTCTCTAACGCGCTCGCGGCCGCGCTCAAGCGCGCCTACGCGCACCACCGGCGCATCGGGAGCGGCGGCGTCGAGGCCGACGACCACCGCGTCGGCGTGCCGCACCTCGTGCTCGCCATCCTCGACGATCCGTCCGTGGCGCGCGTCATGCGCGAGGCCTCCTTCTCCAGCACGGCAGTCAAGGCCGCCATGCTCAGGTCCCTCTCCGATCCGGCGGCCCCCGATTCCGGCGTCTACGTCAACGCTCGGGTGATGCAGCGGCAGGCTTCCCACCGGGAGGAGGAGGTGGCGAAAGTTGTGGAGGTGCTCAAGAGGGGCAAGAAGCGCAACCCGGTGCTCGTCGGCGACACGGCGGACGTGGACGCCGTCTTGCAAGAGGTCATCGCGCTCATACAGAGGCAGCGACTCGGCAACGCGCGGGTCATCTCCTTCCCGAAAGAGCTCGGCGACTTGGTGGACATGGACAGGGCGGAGCTCGTCGCCAAGATCAAGGACCTCGGCGAGGTGGTGAAGTCGGCATTGACCAGCGCCGGCGTCGTGGTCAACCTCGGCAACCTGCAGTGGCTCGTCGAGGAGAGGTGCGCGGCTCGTCAGGGAGAGCAACACAACAGGAGGGACGTGGTGCTCGACACGGCGCGAGCCGCCGTGGCGGAGATGGCGCGCGTTCTGAGCCAGTCCGGCGAAGGCGAGCACCGCGTCTGGGTGATCGGCACGGCGACCTGCGCCACGTACCTGAAATGCCAGGTGTACCACCCGGCGCTGGAGAGCGAGTGGGACCTCCAGGCCGTGCCCATCACGCCGAGGCCTCCGCCGCCGCCGCCGCCGCTCGGGATGTCGCCGAGGTTCGAATCTGTCGCGATCACTGCACCATCTGTCTCATTGCATCTTTCCCATGAGAAATCTGACAGAACAGTTGATCATCATTGAAATCCTAAGTTTGTTTGTTTGCCGGATGTGACAGTGTCGGAGCCAACAGGGGCATCCTGAGCAGCTCGGTGGAGGTGTTGTCAACGGCGATGACGGCCACAATGCAACGGGCGCCGAGCCTTTGCAACGCCTGCGTCGATGGCTACGAGCGTGAGCGCTCCGAGATGGCTTCCGCCGACCGTGCTCCCTGTCACGCCGAGCAGCCGATGTCGCAGTGGCTGCAGATCGGGACGCCGAGCAGCGCACGCCCGGTAGACCGCGCGCAGGTCAGTAAATTTTGTCAGCCACATCACGTCGCGTCCACGTCATGCACGTACGCCTCAACTCCTGTGTCGTAGGAAACGGTCTGACACGTGGAACCTGTCGCTTTGCAGGAGAAGGCACGGGAGGCTGACGAGCTGCGACGCCGGTGGCTTGACCGGTGCGCGCAGCTGCACTCGCATGGCCGGCCACCACCGTTGGTCACTTGCTCGGAGTGGAACGGGGCTAGTATTCTTGGCAACATGCAGGCGCCGCCGCCGCCGCCGCCGGTACGGCTACCGGTGCAGCCTAAGGCTACGGTGGACACGGATCTTGCGCTTGGCCTGGCGGCGGCGGGGCCGGCGTGCGAGACGGACGACAAGCTGCTCGCAAGACGGCTAACGGAGGCGGTGAGATGGCAGCCCGAGGCCGCCGCCGCTGTTGCCAGCACGATCGCCAAGGCCAGGTCCGGAGGCAAGCGACGCGGCGCGGGGGCCAACAAGGCCGACGCGTGGGTCGTCTTCGCCGGGCCGGACGTGGTCGGGAAGAGGAACATGGCCGAGGCGCTCTCCAAGTCCGTCTTCGGCACGGGCGCCGTCACCGTGCGCCTCGGCTGCCCGCCGGCCCGCGACGATGGCGGCGAGTCCGTCGTGTCGTGCCGCGGCCGGACGGCGCTGGATCGCGTGGCGGAGGCGATACGGGCGAACCCGTTCCGCGTCGTCGTGCTCGAGGGCATCGACCACGCTGACGGCGTCGTGCACGGGTCTATCGTACGTGGGATCGAGTCCGGCCGGCTCGCGGACTCGCACGGCCGCGACGTCGCTCTGGGCAGCAACATCTTCGTGGTGATGTCGCAATGGTCGTCGGATCACTTGAGGAACTCTCTAGAAGCTGCACCACTTCCAGACCTGCCATGGTGCAACCTGGAGCACGGGACCGGAAAGCGCAGGGCGGAGCAGGAGCTAGAAGGAGATCGGCGCACGAGGGCACGTAAAGATCACTCCGCGCGCGAGCCGCTCCCCCTGGACTTGAATTTGTCCATGTCCGACGACCATATCGACGCCATAGACGACAGCGGCGGCGAGGGATCACGGAACTCGTCAAGCGACCTCACCGTGGATCACGAACAGGACTACGGCCAGCCCGCTCCGGCGAGGTGCTCGGCGCCATCGAACGTGACCGAGCTCATCAAAGCCGTGGACGGGGTGGTCGTGTTCAAGCCAGTCAACTCGGAGCCTCTGAAGCGGAGCTTCTCCGACCTGGTGCCGGCGAAGTTGGGAGACATCACGGGCGGCGGCGGGTGGCCGTCCGTTCACGTCGATGACGGCTTGCTGGACAGGCTAGCCGCCGGCGCCGTGCGGACGACGGCCACGCCGGCCCTGGATGCGTGGGCGGGCGAGGTGCTGTGCCCTAGCCTACGGCAGTTCAAGCGAAGCTTGAGCACCAACGACGTGGACGGAGCGACGGTGGAAGGCAGCGGCCGGAGGAAGGGCGGCGAGGTGTTCCCTATGCCGGTGACCGTCGACGGCAACTGATTTTTTTTTCCTTTTTTTGCTGGTCATCAAAAAGCATGATCAAGCATGAACGGTGTACATTAGTACATTCATGTAAATTTTCAGCCATCAGTTTTTTGTTTCGTCGGAAAAACTAGCAGTCATGCATAATGAAGTTGGAGACGGGATCTAGAAGCTAGCCAGTAGCTCTTTTTTTCCCCTCATGTTGCTTCTGTTTCACTGAAGTCATGGATTCACTTGGCAACCATCTATGATTCGCATCTGCTGAACAATCGTGTTAATCGGTAGAGTATGATCTAGAAACCAGCAGCCTGCCTTGCTTGCTGCTGATGCATGCATCTGAACTTGAAACTATAAGTGCTCTAAAAAGATAGCATTTCCAGTATACTACTCGTGTTGCATCCAACGCTGCTCATACAGTACATTTTCTAGGTAATGAAAGAAGGCCGACTTTCATCAATTATCAACTACTATAGTGCACTGTGATTAATTGACAGTCATCATTACTTGATCATGATACACCTCGACTCCGTTACACGACATTCATTAATGGGTAAACACTTTGGGTATGCATGCATGATGGCGCTACCAATATAATGCATCCCATGCAGTACTGTCTCCACTGCACATCATGTTCCTAGTACCAAGTACAGATACACAGCTGCAGCAGTGTTTAACAGGCTAACGGCAATACAGCTTCTTGAATCGTAGGCTTCGTAGCCCAATCTGATCCGGATCGAGCTACGCGCGCGGCCGACGAAAGCAAGTCTCGGTCAAAAAAGGGCAGGCTCCACGGCGTACGCGACGCGCCTCGATCGGGAGGCCGGCCGGCAACCACCCGGAAGAAGGCATGCCGTTGCAGGCTTGCAGCTGCAGTGCCAAAGCCACCACCACCGCACGCCGCAGCGCATCGCACGCGGGTCGCCGGCCGAGCGGCCGAGCCGATCAGCCGAGCCACCGCTTTATCCATCGATCCGTTCGCCAGACAAAAGGCAAAGGGGGATGACGCGAGGGTTGATGAAAAGCAAAAGTTACCGCAGGGGCGCAGGCGCACGCCGTAACTAATTCCCGCGCTAATCTAATCGAATTAACCCTACGCGGTTGTACGTACGCACGGATCCGATTGGCTGGGAGCGAGTGGCCTCCAAAGATTCACCCCACCTCCTCCGGCCGGGCTGGCTACCCCCCCTCCCCCATCACCGTACGGACCATGGCCATCGCGTCCCTATATTTTTTTTTTACTATGCATGATCTACCGCCTTTTCATGGGGGATTTCTGATGCGTCCGTGTATTTTACTTGATCTCGGCTTTGGAGGCGGCGATACTACTGCATGGATCGGCCTAGTTGTACGTATAGTGTGCTAATCTTCCTATTTCTCGGATAACTCGGTAGTAAGCATTCAAATTGTGTGATTAGATATCATCACATAATGATGAACCATGCATTACTGCTGCTAACACTGATGAGAAAATCACACATAGCTAGAGTTCCCGACACCCTAGGACAACTATTGCCTGTAGGCATTTAGGAATTTTGGGAGTTCTATTCGTAACAGCTGATGGTAACTTTATTGAACCCGGCCTGCCCCTGTCATCCCAACAAAAAAACAAAGGAAAAGATTTACTGAACCTCGCCAATAATGCAGTTCCACCCTTTATTGGCTGTATCTTTTCGGCGGCTGCATATTGTTTTCTCAATGCCCTTTTGGTCTGATAGACAGAGAGAAAGAGAGAGGATGCAAGATCCAAACTACCACTCTGTTCCAAATTGTAGGTTGTTTTGACTTTTCTAAATTCATAAATATTATTATTTATATAGACATAAACTATATCTAGATGCATAATAATACCTATGCACCTAAAAAAGCTAAAACTATCTACAATTTGGAACGAAGGGAGTATTTCTGCTGCTGCTGAGGCCATTTGAATAATCCAGCTTGAACACAAGCACCAATGTTATCCCCTAGAAATGCGCAAAATGCTACACCATCCCATCATGCATGCAGCATTCAGCAGCAGGACGTAGGTACATCTCGTGTGTTGAAATGGAAGGGAATAGAGGGAATGATGGTTTGTCGCCGCGCTGAATTCCCTTTTGCAGGTAGCAAAGCACTACAGAGTGGTTAAGCGGCGGTAGCTGACAGAGACAAAACGGCTGCATGTTTAGGGATAAGGGCCAGAGGACAAACGCTCACTGTAAGTTTCGTTATAACAACTACTCTGCTACGTACAGCCTCTGAAAGGACTCGCATTAATATACAAAAGTTCTCAGCTGGCCCATGTGGTATGGTATACCAACAACATTGCTGCACACATATCCATTAGATCAGATTATCAGTAATCAATCTGCTGGATCTCTAAAAAAATTAATTTGTAGATGAAAATATAATACGGCCTGCATGGATGGTCCTGCGAATAGTCTACTGATGCTACATATCCTGTTTGGAACTAGAGAAGAATAATGAACAAGCTTATCTTTCAGCAGTTTAGATAGATGAACTAAGATGGTAATGGCAGTAGTAGCGTAATTTATGACTAATCTAGTAAATAAAACCCGGCCGGAAGCTTATCTAGTTATCTTTCTGCAGTAGGTGCAGCCTGCTTGCGACAAGGAGATGGATAAAAGAAGAGGGCACCTAGCTAGGTCGACAAAGGCCACAGATGGTAGCCGCAACAAAGCGGATCGAGAGGTAGACGCCAAGGACAAAACTGCTGCATGTTTAGGGATAAGGGCCAGAGGACAAACGAGGTGCACGTTAAGCACGTAACTACCTCACCTTTGTTGCCCACACCTTCAGATAAAGCGCTAAACCATCCCGGCAGCTTTAGCAGTAGCAGAGCTACAACTCGTTGGAATCGACGACGACGAGGGGGAAAGAAGCTGCTGGCTGGCTGCTGCTGCCGCCTGAATGCGCTCCCATTCTTTCAGACTTTGAGTGGCGCTGGCCGTGAAAGTCCGCGCCCACGCCAGCTTTCTGAATTTACCACTCCACGGTCGCCCCCGCTTTCAGTGCCATGCCAATGCCCATCGGTAAGCAAAACAACAACTCCACCTGCAAGCCCCATGCCGCCCGTAGACTGTGTTGGTGGCAGCAAGAGAGGTGCCTACGGCGACAGCGCCAAGAAGCGGCCCACCGCACCACAGGAGCAGCTACAGCAGTGCTTACTGTTCAGAGGTTATTAGTGTCTTGCAAGCTGCCAAGCTGGGGCTTGCAACTTCGTCACTGGTCTGTGGTCACACACCCACACCACAGCTTCTTCAAGATACTGATTTGGTTTTCATGCAAAAGAAAATAAATGGACGGGACGCATAGGGCGTGTTTGGTTGGGTGGCTATCCCCCAACCAGGCCAGCCCAATGCAAGATGCACTAGTTTGGTTGTCTGGCTAAAGGACTTAGCCAGCCCAGCCCAAACCACTCGAGGGGGATAGCTAGGCCCAACTAATACGGCCGAATCGGTTGTTTTCAGCCGGCCAGGCCCGACTTGTGCAGGTTCGTGGTCAGCTCCTTGACGCGGGTGGCCCGACTTGTGCATGCTTGACCTCCTAACCCCGCTAGGGTTACCGCTTGCCCTCCCCATTTGCGCTGCAACTGGGGTCCTGTGCTCATCCCCTCTCATATCGTCGTCACCTCCTCCCGTTCGTCTTCCTCCTCCAGTAGCAAGGTTGAAAGCTTCTTCGATCCGGTAAGATCGCTTGCCTAGCGGCTCCTTGGACGGGTTTGTGAGCGAGTTCAACTCTCAAGACTTGTCACTTCCGCATGATTTCCCTTCTGCGTGTGATGCTTTCCTATGAGATGCGTTTGATTTGCTTATTCTTGCGAGCAAGTTCAGCTTACTGGTGTCTTGATTTGTGAATTTGTGCGCTCATCTTCTTGAGAAATACTAGATCTACTTGATGAAATGGTACAATACTAGACGGATTTTGTAGATCTGGCAGTAATGCTTAAATTGTTACCTTGTTACCTACATATGAGCGGTGCAGCAAGGTCAATGATGACAAATTTCTAATTTTTCATGTCTAGCCGATTGTTTTACTTAAACTGTGAGTAGCAGTGCACGGTTCTTGATGCTTGTCACTGGGAGGCGCATCTCTCTGGGTGTCGCAGCCATGACTTGCATCCATTTCTTTTCAAATGTTATAGCACAATTGATGAAATAGTAGTACATGATTCTGATATATGTGATGCTTTGTTCTAGAGGATGGATGGTGCTGAAAAACGCCGATGGCTGATTCTGAGGGGTGCATCACTTGTTGCTGCAGTTGCAGCTTGGATGTTTGTTAGGTTCAGGCGCTGTTGTCTCACCAGACCACCCATCACATATGCCCCCATGAGTGCTAGAGAGGAACAGAGGCAGAACAATCTCAGTTACATGTATCAAGCTGATGACACTAGGTGTGATGACGTCCTTAGAATGAAAAGAGCACCCTTCTTCCAATTGTGTGACCTTCTCCGCACAAGAGAGCCGCTTAAGGACACAGTGCACTGCAATGTGGGGAAGAGCAGGTGGCAATGTTCTTGCATGTAGTTGGTCACAACCAAAGGTTTAGGGTAATCAATTTATCCTTTAGAAGGTCATTTGAAACCATTAGCAGGCACTTTCAGGAGACCCTTTATGCTGTTGGTGAGCTTAGACAGGAGATGATCCAACCTTCCTCAACTGCTGTTCATCCCAAGATTGGGGGTAGCCGTCGGTGGAACCCATATTTTAAGGTTAGCATACACAAACCAGTGCATAGGTGCAATTGATGGGAAGTAGTAACCATCTGTTTTGTTTCACATTGTAGAATTGCATAGGTGCAATTGATGGGACTCATGTTCTTGCAAGAGTTCCAAGGTCAATTAGGGCTGCCTTTCTAGGAAGGAAGCACACAACCACCCAAAATGTGCTTGCTGCAGTAGACTTTGACCTAAGATTTACATATATTTTGGCTGGTTGGGAGGGCTCCGCTCATGATGCACTAACCTTGAATGATGCTCTTGAAAGGGAAGACAGTTTAAGGGTGCCACCAGGTAACTAAAACACAATAGGATGCTCCTATTTATACCACACACAATTAGAAACACCATCTCATTGGCTGTGTTTGTCACATGGTAGGTAAATTTTACTTGGTAGATGCTGGATATGCAGTGAGACCAGGCTTCCTGCCTCCATACAGAGCCACAAGATATCATTTGAGAGAGTTTGGTGCAAGGGTTCCATGGAATCCTAAAGAGCTCTTCAACCTCAGGCATTCCTCCCTTAGGACCACAGTGGAGAGGGCTTTCGGTGCTCTCAAGAATAGGTTCAGAATCTTGGACAACAAGCCTTTCTACCCATACAAGACACAAGTCAAATTGGTCCTAGCTTATTGCATCTTGCACAATTGGATCCTTAGGTTTGGAGTAGATGATCATGTACCTAATGAGTCCACATGGAATGAGAATGTGAATGGTGGGCAGGTAAATGCTGGACAGGGAGGTGTTGGGTAGGTAAATGCTAGTAAGGGAGGTGGTGGACAGGGAAATGGTGGGCAGGCTAGGTAAATTCTAGTAAGGGAGGTGGTGGGTAGGGAAATGGTGGGCAGGGACTTGCAAGACTGGTGTGGACAGAAGTAATGTCTGCATTTGTCCTTAGGAGGTTCACTAAGCTTTTTGGGGAGGGATTGAAGACCGACAAAGGTTTTAAAGATGTACATCTAAATAGTGTGGCTAGTGATCTGCGTGAGTTTACAGGGTTGGAGGTCAGCAGAACTCAGGTGTACAATCACCTTCGCAAATGGCGGGCCAAATGGGTGAAAATCAGCAAACTGAAGGAGCTTAGTGGGTCAAATTAGGATGAAGAGAACTACATGATCACACTAGCACCAGAGCACTACAAAGGGCACCTCAAGGTGAGTTGCTCAATATCTGTGATTTTGCTCAATATCTATATTCCAACTTCCACATATCTTGTGTGATTTAGCTTACTGTATAGAACTACATTTGCAGGACCACCCTAAGGATGCAGAGTTCCTCAACGTCCCAATCAAGAACTTTGTTCAGATGCAGATGATCTTTGGAAGTGGTGTTGCTATAGGAAGGTATGCAATAGGATCAAATGAAACCCTTGGACAACCATTTATTGAGCCTGAGACAATGGATGTGGAGGTAGATGCTCCAGTAACAGCGGCAGCAATTGAAGGAACAAAGGATGTTGAAAGCTCTGGAGGCAAGGTTGGCGGGGGGGGGGGGGGGGGGGGGGGGGGGAAGAGGATGGTAAGCGAAGACGATGCTTCACTGATGCATGTAATGAATGATGCTATCTGGGGTTTTGCAGCTGCTGTGCAAGATGCTGCTCATGGTGAAGTGTACCCTGGGACATATAAAGCATGCATGAACACTCCAAGTTTCCCAAGATCTCTGCTGATGAAAGCTTTGAACCACATGACCACAAACAAAGCAACTGCTATTTAGTTTGTGAAGATGTCACCAGAAGATAGAGACCTGTGAATGAGAACCTACCTGGAAGACAATAACCTTTTGTGATCATAAGGAAAGCTACCTGGAAGATGTCTATGAATGTCATGTGGACATAAGGAAAGCTACCTAGAAGATGTGATTATCAATTTTACATGCTTAAGTAGGAATTGCAGACTATCCTAGCTTAAGCAGAAAAATTGTAGGAGATGAACTTCTTTGATAACACATGTTTTGCAGCTTAAGTAGAAAAATTGTGTTGTGTTGAATCTGTTACTTGTGAGATGAATCTGTTACTTTTGTGAGGTACTAGAAATCTTGCTCATATATCTTTGTTACCTCTGAACTTTTGAATTATGGATATCTCTAAACAATTTGTTACCTTTGAACTTCTGAATTATGGATATCTTTGAACATTTTGATACCACTGAACTTCTAAATTATGGATATCTTTGTTATTCACAAATAATGTGTAATTGCGTATTGAGCAATGGTCAGTAAACAGTGCACTCCAAACTGTTAGTTAAGACAACAGCGTGTAACTCTTTATTTTTTGTTTCAGTGCTAGGAAGTGCTTAGATCACAGGTGACAAGATAATTAGATATAACACTGATGCATGGTATTGTTGTTATATGAAAATTGGCATGACACTGCATGTGGAACCGGTCATTGTCCACCAACCACAGACTGCCTCAGATAGATCAAGGACTGAAAAACAGAGGTGAACAATAACGGCGATTGGTCACTGGTCACTTGACTGGGCTTGGGCAGTCCAACCAAACATGATGCAAAGCCCGTTATTATGCAGGCCAAACTGTTGGCCAATCAACCAAACACGAATTCATCTTGGCCTGACCCAGATTAGCCACCCAACCAAACAGATGGGCTCTAGCTATACTAACACAAGTTACATTGGGCCATGCATAACTATTAGCCTGGCTGCAACTAACCCAAGCAACCAAACACACCCATACTAATTTGGTTTTCATTGTTGAGGGTTTTATTTTTATTAGGGTATTACGCTATCAAAAAGCTGAAGCTAAAATTCCCTTGTTTTCATGTTGCTATAGTGCTGACTGATTTTTTTAGAAAGGAAATTGTTGACGGATATTTGATCGAATGGGTTGTGAAGAGTAAGTAGGTGGGCCTCTTCCGTGTGATTTTCTTCCTCAACTTTTTGGGTCGTTCGTCTTGACGTGGGCGCGAGCAGCAATGATGC
The DNA here is from genome assembly GCF_005286985.2 of Setaria viridis. Taxonomy (NCBI): domain Eukaryota; kingdom Viridiplantae; phylum Streptophyta; class Magnoliopsida; order Poales; family Poaceae; genus Setaria; species Setaria viridis. The sequence continues at coordinate 39,462,141 of NC_048263.2, read as the reverse complement.
GGCGGTGGAGAAGGACACCGACTCCTCTGAATATAGCTCTCCAGTTCGGCGGCCCAAGTCTCTATTGGTAAAGAAGACAACCAGTAGTGGAGATGTGGTGCACGTGTACAACTCGGATCCGGAGGCCGTCGACGCCTACCACAAAGATTATGCAAAGTGCCAGAAGAAATTAGGTTGGTTTGCTTGGCTTCCTTCCCTTATACCAGGGGAGCACTAAAGATAAAGAGAAATGTTTCACACTGAAAGCACTCATTCAGATTAACTTTACTGTTCTAATGCATTTATGCATGCATCTTGCAATCTGTATAGCTCATCTACAAGAGCTACCAACGCTCAAGCAGTGCAAGAATGCCGCGAACATCACTGATTGGCATGACCTTAAGAAGAAGAATGCAGTTCTAGATGTAGCCGAATCAGTGCTGAGCCTTTCTTCCTCCCATGGTATTACCTGTGTCCCTCTAATGTAGCATGCATATCCATATGCCGTTATGTTAAGTTTTCAGTTGATGTACAAATGGCAAAGGGATAAGCCGCTGCAGTGGTGTTATCATTGAGTGGGTTGAAGTCAATAGATCTGCAATTGTTGTCACCTCTTCTCAAATCATATGCACAAATACATCATTGGATGATTGGGAGGATAACAATGTCTATGCTCCTAACGTCAAGGTAATTACCTTATCAGTTCTAGTTCTCAGACATTTGTTCGAAATTATGTTGTTCCTTTATACTTATGTTATGCTCTTCTTTATGCTGAAAACTACACATAGTTCTTGGTTGTTGCCATTCCGTTGAGGTTGGACCTCCACCATACTCTAGATAGCTACCTTCATCATTGTTATGTTACAGGACGAGTAAAGTGAGGTAAGGGCTGATCGCCATCTAATCGTCGTGCTTTTGTTGTTGAGAGGAGGCTATGGTCATAGCCGAGTTTGGTGGGGGCAAAACCTTTTACTAGATTTTTTTTTCAATGACACTCAGAGTGACTCTGTTAAGATATATAGCAAGAGATGACATACTAATAATAACAAATCCAACTGACTAGGACTGTTAGAAATTTCCATAATACAGTTACCCATGAGCTAAATAAAATTTTCACTTTCACCTGGAGCACAATATGCCTTGAGCCTTTTCTTGTCACCTGTAGCAATTTTCGAATCAAGTAGTCTCTTTTGGCATGAGTAAATTGAAGAGTTTGGTAGTCCGGTAGTCCCCTCTTTTAAGAGAAAGCCAGGAGATGCCTTCTCGTGGTCGAGTTTTTTTACTCACTGATTGCCCAAGCTAGCAAGTCAGGGGAATGCCTTCTTGTGGTCGATTTATTTTTTACTCTTTGATTGCCCAAGCTTTTGGCCCGCTTGATATTTTCATATAAACATTTTGCAAATACATGAATCATTTGTTGGAAAGTTTACTTACCTGACATTTCGAGCTATGAGTGTATGCATATTTTACTAGACATTATTTATAAGTACTTATCTTGGTTGCTTGTAGTACTTATCTTGGATGCTTGTATCCACATTTTGCTATTGATTGTAGATGTTCACTTCATAGTTTGTTCTTTGTTTCGCTGTTGTTCCAAAGACCTTGATTTTATTATAAAACTTTGTATTCCTGCATAGTCTAATATTTGGTAATTGTTGTTTGCTTTCAATTACATCTTTTCTTTTCAGGTGACTACTCACCTATTGGATGGGACCACTTCTGAGTTGACATTATTATTCTTCAGCAAACACTACAACATAGCCTTCTTTGAGCTCATGGGAGGGTCAAACTTACATGTTGCATCGTTAGAGCCTGAGTTGGAGTTTGGTAGTGAAGCTTGTGTGTTAGCTACGGATAAAGATCTTGATTTGATTTGTAGATGAACAACAGTGAAAGCATTGGATCCTATGGATCACCAAAAGAATCACTATCTGTTCATTGGTGGTTCAATTCCTGAGGTGATAATAAACTCAATCTATTTGATTCATGTATTGTTAGCTATACTTTATTGCTATAAAAAGATTGTTTCCTGCAACTTAATTCATATTGTTCTATGTAGTCGTGCACTGGAGGAGCACTGGCAGATCGTAATCGAAATGTTGTGGGGATGGTGGTGAATGCTTTGCCGAACATTGCTTTTATTCCTAGCTACCTTATACTGAGGTGTTTGAGATTGTGGCAAAAGTTCAAGTTCGTATTCTGTTGCTTACGTTGATTCTTGACTTATTTGTGTTCAGTTTAAATTTTAATGATTGATTGTAAGAATAAGCCAAAATATAGCTAGATGCTTGCTCAACTGAATATTTTAAATATAAAACAAGGACTTCAAGATGAAGCCCTTGTTTTAAATTGATGCAGAAAGTTACAATGTAATTTTTTAATTATTTTTCTCGAACACGCAGGAGAGCTGCGTATCTTTGATTAAGAGAGAATAAAGGTCCAAATTACAGGGTATCACCCTACCTTGGACCAGGATGATGGATGTAAACCATAGGCACTAATTTTTTTATTATCAATTAACCACTTGGTGGAATTAAATCAACAAGGCCGCAAAAGATGCGAAAGGGTTTTATTTTTTTAAGTTCATGTCTGGTCCTTTACTACATAAATGCTCCTGACCATTATGGCGGAACACCTCGTATTAACTTAGCTAAAGCACGGTTAAGTCGCCTAACACGCGAATCTCATGCTTTAATCAAGTTAACTTGACGATCCGTCGGATTTCATCCGATTAAACCACTTAAACAGGACCAGGTTAGCAATCGGTTCGAAATCAGATTTTTACAAGGTTCAAAAGCAGTGGAAAAAGGTAAATATAGCGGAAGCTAGCGCCGAGGTCGGATGTTCCTGGTGAGGCCAAACAGGACATCAGTGATCCCGCTCCTCGCCGTCCGAGGAGGGATCCCACTCGACCGTCCACCCAGGAGGAAGCTGGGGCGGCCAAGTGCCAACAACAGTGAACTCAGAAGCTTCAACCTCACCTGAAAAGAGATGCCACAAACAAGGCTGAGCTTCTAAGCTCAACAAGACTTAACCGACCGGCGGGAAAACTACTCCACCACTTCTAGACATGCAAGGCTCTTTGGCTGAGGGGTTTGTTTTGCCAAAAGCGACTACAGTAGGTCCTCACTCTTAATATTTTAGCTCAGATTCTAAGTTCCTTAACTAGTCTACATTGACAACTTATACTAAACAAACATAGTTTCCAACCACAATGTGTAGAACAAGCAGCGAGTTCATAGCACCATCATGTTCCATCTTTACTCAGTGTAGCATAGCGATCAAGCAGTCTCAAACTGTGAGAGGCAGACGAATCGATTCAAGTTCCTTAACCATGCATGGCGAACCTAACCTCACGACATCCGCGCACCACCGAGGGTCGCTTCCTGTGTCGGCCGTCCCCATCAATCCCCTGACCCGTGTCAGGCCCACTTCTCTTGGTGCAAGGTTCCACAGACCCGGCCTCTGCCATTCCGTGACCACACTTGCCACCACATGCGGCCGCAGGGGAACTCTGTTCCAGAGACAGTGGATCGAACCACTCACGTCCAGGTTCAATCAGGTACTAGGCTTCCCCATCCCATAATGGGTATGAGATTAGTACTTTCAAATACTTGATCACGAACACCACCACTGTCGAACCTTAAACAGATTCAAGTAAACAGACGGGGCGATCAACCGACCACCAAAAGAGGTCACCAAACCCTGCCCCGTCCATCGTTCTTATAGTTGTAACCAGAAGAAGAACAATCAGCTCCTATAACTCGCGAGTGACAGGAAATCACTCGACTTCTGCCGAGCCCTATTAAGCATTGCAACTACTCGGACTCAGCATACTAGTGTTTAGATCAAGGGAACTAAGTCATGCATCTATGGTTTCAAACAACTCCTATAACATAAATGCACATACATATGAAGGAAGGCATATGCAAGTTTAGAAAGTTGGGTTCATGCTCCGGGGCTTGCCTTCGAGCGGGGTGGAGGCAAACTGGTCCTCGGCGGGTTCTGCTTTAGCTTCTGCGATCGGCGGCTCAGCTACTGCTCCGTCTTCTGGCGCCGGATGCAGTTCGTATGTGCCGTCGGCGAGATTTAGCTCTACACGGAAGTGCAATGCAGGGTTAAACATTTAGACGGTTATTTCAACAACACTTGCACGTTTTAGCTCAGACACTTGTAGCAAAGCTGCAGGAAAGGTGTGGAGGAGTCCAACTTCAGTTGGTGGAGAACAAGATAAAAGGATCGGATTGGGAGAAACTTATGACCTAACCGTTAGACTTAAGGAATAACTATACCGGGGTCCTCAGACTTAACACAGAGAAGTCCCCGAAATTTTACACAGATATCCTCGGGTCAAAGAAAAAGATTCAGCTGAGCCCTCGGGCAAGGCGGATAAGGGTCAGTGAAACAGACAGGGTCGGGCGAGACGGAAAAAGGGGTCGGGCGAACCGGGAAGGAGGCCAGCAGCTTACCTTCAGGCCTACTGGTGAAGTCTTGGGGTCGGGAAGTAACAGACTTAGGCGAAAGGACTAAGGTGCTAAGGCTTGGATGGCGGCGAGGTTCGACGGTGCTCCGGCGGCGGCGGTGCTTCTTGTGGACAACAAGCAAGCTCTAGCACCGTGCGGAGGAACAGGCGGCTGGTGGGTTGGGGAGGGTTTGAGCGGAGAGGGAAACTTCCTCAAGAGCTTAAGCGGCAGTGCTCAAGTGCGAGCAGAGTATGGTGCGGCGGGGCAGCGATGGCGAAGGAAACTCCAGTAGGGGCTCTGGTACTCCCTTTTATAGCTGCGCGGAAGAGAGAGAGTTTGAGCAGCGCGAAGATCGGGAAGAAAAGGATGGACTACTCTGCCTTGGTGGCGATTGGGCGGCGCCTCTATTGGCCGGCAAAGCAGAGCTTCGGGGACAGGGTCTTTGGTCATTGGGCACCGGAGACAAAGCCGGCGCATGTGCGGTTTTGCCGGGATTAAGAGTTGGCGAGGGCGAGCAGGGTCTGGTCGCGTCAAGCGGCGGATTGTGGGCGGCGACTTGACTGGCGTGTGACAGGAAGGAAGGCACTGCAAGCGAGGTCGCAACAGGCGAGGTGACAGGGCGAGCGGCGGCACGAGCGAGCGCAAAACAGCAGCTTGCCAGGGCGCGTTACCGGCAAGGCGGAAAAAGGAGCTGTCTCTGCCGGAGCCGTGGTTGGCGAGGGCGGTATCGTCGTGGAGCGCGCACGTGGGCGGCGCGACTGTGGAGAGACGGAAAAGCTGGAAGGCATCGGGGCACGCGGCCGGGGATCCGGGCGAGGTGATGGGTGCGGGATGCGAGGCGGTCTGACGCGGCAGCGGCAAAACCTCTGCCACGGCGGCGACAGGGCGCCTTGGCGCGGCCGGTGAGGGTGCGAGCGAGATGAGGTGAGGCAGAAAGGGCTGCAGGGGCTTCTGCGCGCGATTGGGAGGGAGGCGCGCTGATCTATCTTGTCGCGGCCGGCGGCTGGGCAAGGCGGCGCGCGTCGGAGAGGTTGAGCCACGCGGCGGGGAAGCTCTGAAGCGGGGCGCACGCTGCTCAGGCGCGTTTGACTTAAGAGATCCGTGGGATCTGGTTTTGGATCCACCATCCAGTCTCTGGCTCTCCCACAGCTCTAAGATTTTGGAGGAACACTGTTTCGGGACTTAGAGAAGAGCTGCCGTTTGCCGGGTTGGTGCGATTTTGCTGGGTCTTTTAGGGGTCGGCTGATGGAGACGGCAGATTTGGGGTTTGCCTCGGGATTAACTCGGCGGATTAAACTAAGATCGTTACAACCATTTAATTTAATAATGTGGTATAGAAAACTTGCTCCTCCGCATCTTGGTTTAAAGCTTAGAACTGTTGAATTTTTGGACATATCACATCTCGATCAGCTATCTCGCAATTTCAAAATCAGGTCTGGTCTTATTGTAGGAAAGGTATGCCTCTTTGTTCTAGTTTTTCTGATGATTAATTTTACAAATTGTTCCACAAAACCTCAATATACATCTCCTAAAACTGTCATAAAACCATTCTAATTCTTATAAATTGCTTCTAGGTTTCTGGCGGATCTCATGCTGAGGGAAATGGTATTAGAGTTGGTGATATCATCTTCAGCTGTCAGGGAGAGATTGTTTCAACTATAAGTCAGGTAGAATTACTTGCTTCTTATAACTGAGTGATTTATAGTGATTTGTTTTTCATGAATTGATTTGGTCCTTTCAGTTTGAAGGTACATTGTTGGATGTTTGTGTGAAACAATTTGAGGAGGGTAACGATTTAAATTCTAAAGTGGATGTTGAGATAAGTTTCTGTTGTAGTTGCATTGTGGTTTGTAGTTCAGTTTCATTTATTTTTTACAATTATACTGTCCCAAATTGGCACATTAAGATATTTACTACACCTTCCATTTTCCAATGTATAGCCTAGGGAGTACGTTTCGCAATGTATACCCATGTGATAATTGATTTATTGTTTCCAAGAGAATTTAAATGCAAAGTGTGCCTTTTAAAGGGAAATGATCAACCCTGGTCTCAAAAAAAGGGGGGAAATGATCAACCCATGCAGTGCATATAATGTAGATTTAAGTGTTTCAATAGGTGTCCATGAGGACATCTAAGTGGTTGGTTTATTGCTTATTTTTCATCAATGTTAGGTTTCCTTAGTTTCTGCGCAATGGTAGGTGTGGGCTTACATTGCGAAACGGAGGGAGTAGCCATTTCCTTGACTGTATTTTTTCCCTAGCATGATGTAGGTTGCCTTTTTAGTTTTTTGTGGCATGCATACTAAGTCTTCGAGACAGTTCGCTATTGTAAGTTATTCTTTTTCTTTGTGCAATGAAATGGTTTGCATCTCTTCTGCTTGTTTCAAGAAAAATAGAACTTGCATAGCTGGTAGCCTGGTAACTACACTTGTGATTCTAGGAAAAAGGATGTTGTTAACACAAGTTTCCCTTACAGGTGAGCTTTCACTGAAGATTTATTGAATTGTATGATTTAAGATGTTTCCCAGTGCCTTTCTTAGACATGCACAACTATTTTCCCATTATTTCTACTCTGTAACCATACAAGAAAGGTTGACCTGAATATTCTTTGCAAAACACACCCAGTTTTGTTTCTACTATCTTTTCTTTAGATTTCCTTCTCCCAGCAAGGAATATGATATTTCAACAAGCTTGTAAACATATAGAATAATGTTAATATGCTATCTTTCTCAAGTATTCCCTTTCGGAAAAATGTTTCTTCTGCTTTACAGCTTGGTGTCTATAAATTGTGGAAGCCTGCTAGGAGGAGAATGGTCACTTTGTCTGTAGAACTATCGGATTGTATGGAGGCATTTGATTAAGGTAGTAATTACCTTCAAAAGGTTACACCTTGTCTTATCCCAGAATTAGGTCATAACATTTCTTGCCGAAGTGTTTTTATTTCCTCCCCCCCAAAAAAAGACCGTTTTAGTTCTCCAATAACCTGCAGGGTTCTCATTGCACAAGAACTAACGAGTTGCTGTGAAGGAACCGCCGTGGTGCAAGAACTGATGAGCAAAATTTTGAGTTTGGTTTCATATTTGCACTCTCCACGCAAGCGCTATAATTAACTTGCTGTATAGCTTAACGTTTCAGCATGCTGATTGCAAGCACTTTTTTTAAGTAGGGTCAAGTGGCAACCTGAATAAAGCTGTTGTATTGTGGACTTCGGCACATTGTCATAGAAATTGTTAGTACACTGGGATTTGAAAGTTGAAGCCACACAGACAAAAAAAAAATGACTGCCTATTTCTAGTTTTTCTCTAAAAATGTAAGAAACATGGTACAGGTAAACCATTGGGGTTTTTTTATACTTAATGAACTAATATCATGTTTTAACAACTCTGGCGCAAGAACTATGGACGGTTGGGCGCCAGACGTACCCACGGCAAGAACACCACTGTAGTGCATCAGGCTGTAGCTCGGGTGTGAGTGATGCACAGATAATTAATGAACATCAAAGGAAAAGAAGGAAGAAGCCGAAACACCAGCAACCTTCTGGACCAGCGCAGGACGACGCATCTGGGAGGCAGGCAGGTAATGTCAGGGTGAGATTGAGCATGGCTTGGAGCTCCTGAGGATATGGTCAGAGCCATTTTCTTTGATCATGATGCAGAGCAAAATCCTGAGAATTCGCATTCCTAGTAGACATATACGTGGAAGATGAACTTGCCCTGGCATTATGAGAAGAACGGGATGTTCACTGTTGAATATCCGGCACGGGATAAAGGAAGATGGATGCTGTGGGTACTGGACCATTAGTGACAGTTCGAGCCGAGCTGTTCGGCCCAAGCCCAACTATTAGCTGCCCGAAAGGCCCAAGGAAAGAAGAGGTAGGCATAGTGGCAAACAAAGGAAAACCTTACCCGTTCAGCAACGGGCACGGACCATATCCTTCCACTGCTATGGCGGCGACGGCGGCGGCCTCTCCGGCGAGGGCTTCGTGGCGGTCCGCGATTCCGGCGACCTCTGCATCCGCAGCCGGAAGCTGCTTCCGCGTCGGAGCTAGGCGCTTGTGAGAATACCTTCTCTAAGCTTCTTTTCGCGTTGATCTGTAGCGAGTCGAGCGCTCGTGCAGTAATCTTGCTATTTTGGGTTTTGCTAGCTTTCAGCATCTCTGAATCAGGGGGTTTAGGGGAAAATCAAGGACATGGGGCTTGCTAAATTTAATCTCTGGCGCTTGGCTCAACATTCCTATGCTTGGCTTCAGGGTTCAAGTTCATAATCACCAAATGCTAGACATGCATGCCTTTCTTCACCTGAATTACTGTTTTAAGTTTGTTCAGTGAATCTGAAGTCTATGTCAGGCTTGCCCTTCTGAGGTCGGCATGAGAAGTGAGAACTATGAATCCAGCTATTGACGGTCAAAGTTGGCAGACTGGACGACGGGTCTCTAAACCGGTCTCCTAACCGGTCAGACTGGTTTGACTAAAGTCCTCAAAAAGCAAATTGAACTTCATCATTGTGTATCTCTCGTCGAGTAGATCAGAATGCATATGTAGAACGTCCGATTTAGAGTTCAGATAAGAGAGTTATGACCTCAGAAAAATTTGCAGTAAAACCGATCAGACCGGTTTGCCAAGGCGGTCAGACTGGTTTGGTGTGCATAGTCCGAGTTAGGAATTTTATTTTGACACGGGATTTATTAGGATTTTGATTAGTAATGGGGCAAGACCTCCCCACCCTACAAATGTAACTACAAATATAAAGAGCCACGGCCGGTTGAGGGTATCCAATCGATCAAAAATCAATCTATCTTTTATTGTTTACCTTTCTTCATCGTTACCCTACTTTTCCCGTTGTTCTTCTTCTGTCTCCATGTTATGAGAAGGCGCCCTAGCTGACCTGCCGAGCCTAGAGCAACCCATGATGCGCCTGCCCTGACGGGGTCCTTCCTGGACGGGCGTTCGTTGGTCTCTTGCCGGGAAACCCGGCGAGATCGGTCTAACCGGCCTGCCATACTGGTCTAACCGGTCTCTGCATCGACGCAGCAAGGAGCGTCTTTGCGGATTGCACGTTCGAGTACTTTCGTTTGACCCAAATTTGAGTCAACACCAGCTAAAATCGTGCCTATTTCTCCTCTTTATAGTCTTGTGTGTGCCTTTATTCCTCTCTGTCTAGTCCTCAGGTCTAAATGTCAAATCTTGCTGGCATATACAGTCACACATCACCCTTTTCATAAAATTCTGCTATTTTTACATTAGATTGTTTCCTTTACGATTGTGCAACGCCATGGTTACTCGTTAATGTACTGCTGAGCTGAGCTTGCTGTGACATTTCCCCGGTCATGTCAACAGCGCAGGGCTCCAAACGACGAGCACATGTCCGCACCAAGCCACAAGGCTCCCAGCTGCTCACGTCAAGAGCGGGGAAGCCGAAGGGCGTCCGAGCACGGAGAGCGCCGCCGCCGGCACCCCGGACGAAGAGTCCCTGCGACGTGAGCTCGAGACGGCGATCCAGGAGGAGGACTACGCCCGCGCCGCGGCGCTGCGGGACGAGCTCCGCGTGCTCCAGCAGGACGGCAGGTCGGCGGTCCTGGCGGCGAACACCCGGTTCTACACGGCGTTCAAGAACGGCGACCTCGTGGCGATGCACCAGGCCTGGGCCAAGGGCGACCACGTCTACGTGGTGCACCCGTCGGCGGGGAGGATCTCCGGGTACGAGATGGTGATGCAGAGCTGGGAGATGGTCTGCGACGCCGACTACGAGTTCCCGCTGCAGATCGACCTGCAGGACGTGGAGGTCCATGTCAGAGGCGACGTCGGTTATGTCACCTGCCTGGAGCTGGTCAGGACCAAGGGGAGCAGCAGCTGGGGGAAGCAGGTGGCAACCAATGTGTTTGAGAAGGTTGATGGCAAATGGTTCATGTGCATCCATCATGCTTCGCACTTCGATGAGTGAAATTGAGTCTTGCACTTCGATGAATGAAATTGATTGTCGTTGGGTAAGGTATTGGAGTACAGGCGTGAAACATATGAATTCATATTTGAGAGTTTAGTTGCATTCTGTTCTGTCGTTCTGCTTGGGGGGCAAAATTCAGTGGTTTGCCAGTATGAGCAGCTGACAGATCAACTGCTACTCTGATACTATGTTGCCGTAGTTCAGATAATTGTTACAGGCTTCATGTCGTCAAAGTTGATGTGGTCAGAGACTCAAACTGGAACGTCTTGTGTTCAGAACTGGCTGATAACACGTTTGATCGTGGCTAAACGGCTGCAGCATTAACATGGAACAGTGGAACACCGTTGCCGATCCATAGCATCAAAATTCAGAACAGGGCATCGCATCTTACGCTGATGCTAAGTGACAAGCAGAATGCACACTGTATAGACTGGATGGAAAAGCTATACAAAGACAGACGACATTGAGAAGTGAAACAATACTCCTAAATTCACATTTGCAAGATTCTCGACACAGCAAAAACATCAGCGAGTTCAAGTATTGTCGTCCAAACAAAATAACATAAAGCAGCATCGCGACAAAGTGGTATGTTCATAACAAGGCTGCTACTTTAAACCATCATACTGATAGTATAACACGAGTATAAAAATATAAATATATGAAGCACTAGTAGCAAAAACTAGTTGGGCCTTGGTGCTGCCCAATCGACGCATAGGATAAGGTTATCGTAACCGTAACCATTGAGCTTCTTGATAGCCTTCTCGCCATCCTCCCTGTGAACAAAGTTGACGAAGCCAAACCCCCTGCTTTCTCCAGTCGCGCGATCTAATGCCACATATACACGGTTAAGAGGGCCAAACTGGCCGAACAGCTCTGCGAGATCCGGATCGCGTGCATCCTCTGAGAGGTTGGTCACGCGGATCGAGTTCTCATCGTTCCTCCGCCTCATCACATCTACTCCACTCCTATCAGCACCTGACCTCCTGAAAACAGGAACATATGCTCCACCCTTCCCAGGAGTTGCAGAGCCGTCCGCACTAGGAGGCCTGTCGGTAGAACTTTCACCCTGTTGTGGAGCAAGGTCCTTATAGGGGCACTTTGAGGTCCAGTGGTCACCCTTCTTCCCACAGGTTCTGCAAACCATGAGAAGACCTCCCACCTTTTCATCTGTCTTGACCAGTGAATCAACTTTAGTCTCCTCAGCTTTGCTCCCTGCAAAGCAGAGAACTGTTAGCAGATAAGCACAAAGACATGATGATAACAATACTTTGCAAAACTGGCAAAATTAAGAGACTTCAGAACCAAAGATGTCGAAATCTTGGAGCTGCAGGATCTCTGCATGGCAAGGATATATGGACTTATATATGGGGAAATCCCCTTTTCTCGATCTCCAAAGCATACAAAGCCCTTACAGGATCAAGACAAACACACCCAATACATAGATGGTTATGGGCTTCCAAATGTCAAAAGAAACATAAGGTATTCTTCTGGTTGTTAGTGAAGGACAAACTCAGCACCAAAGACATCCTGGCCAGGAAAACAATGCTACTTGACTCATACACCTATGAGCTCTGCATTTTACAAAAAAGAGAGACAGTGGCACACTTATTTCTAAGATGCAATTTTGCTAAAGCCTGTTGGGCTTCCATTGGCATTGTGGTGAACACAGCCAGACAGCCACTGAATATCCTAAACTCTATCAAACGAAAGCTCAATGTCCCTTCCTTTATGGAGATCATCATTCTCATGGCATGAGCTATTTGGTCGGTAAGGAATGATTGGACCTTCAATAACATTACACCTGAGGTGGATACATGTCGCAGAGGATTCAAAGATGAAGTGACTACTGTGGCGTTACACATAGCAAAGAAAGCCCACAAAGCTCCTATCTTGGAATGGCTCCACAACCTGTAGTCCTTTTGCCTTTTTTTTATGTATGTTCTTAATGTTCCGTGTAATCTTTCCAGCTCTTTGTTGTCTTCTCGCTCTGTGAATCAGTCTTCTTTTCTCAATAAAACACGGGCTTGCCCCTCCTATTTCCTTCAAAAAAAATGTCGAAATCATGACCAAAAATTTATATATATTTTTTATTAAAGTGTGGTTGTTTTTTACAACCATCATGATTGTTTTGCGAAAAAATCCTTCAAATTTTTCGTAATCAATTCGCACTCCTTGGAGCTCTCGACCTGAGAAAGGAGGGGGCGGACAGGCTGCGGCAGGCCGCACCGCCGCGATGCAAGTGACAACGGCGATGGTTGAAGCATAAGTTCTGGCATTAATTCAGCACAAGCAGCAGCAGCCAAAAGCAATTCTTGGCAGTAAAGGAAATAAACGGCAAATTTGTGAGCTCAGTTCCCACGGCAAGAACTAAATCTTATTGGACTGAGTCAAGAACTAAGGAATATCATTCCGATTAAAAAACAAAGGAAACACAAGAGAGAGCGCGGCGGCTCAACCTCATGCGCCATGGTCGCCTTGTCCTCCAAGATCGAGTACTCGCGCAGCGACCAACAATGGAGAGAACGGATCGGATTTGCAGGATGTTTTGCTATGGACTACGGTGGCTGAAGATTGAGTCGTTCTTGCATCCGAGGGAGGAACGGAGGGAGTGGAGCGGTGCGGGCGCGGCTACTGGCAGGGAGACGGCGGCGAGCAGAGAGAGTTGGGGGAACTTCCGAAGGGATGGGTGGGGAGGGCCGGAGATTATAGTGTTTCCTAGGCCAGTTGGGCTTTCTTGAGCTGCTCCGGGTGGACTTCCTGGTGCTAAATTGTCCGCTCGGCTCGGTAGAAAAATAAAACAAGCTGAGCCGAATCGAGCAGCGAGCTAACAGGTCACGAGCATTTCGTCCAGCCCGACGCGGTCCTATGAGTTGAATAGGCTGTAGTTCCTTCTTCCTCGCTCGTTCGTATTCGAGGCCGGCAACATGTCCATAGCGCGCTCCCTCCGCCATCCCCACGAACCAGCCTGTCGTCGCGGAGCACGTCTCACCGCGCTCCCGTCCTTTCTTCGACGCTCAGCCGGCGGAGTTCCGCACGCCACTCTTCTCACCGGCAAAAAGATTCCCAAACTTTCCTACAATTGACCCGAGGTCCAACCTTTGCTCCTATTGCGGCACGGGACGCGCGCTACCGCTCCGGCACTCGCGTGGTCAACCCTCCCCGCGCTCACCACGCACTACTGCCGCTCGTCTTGGCAGGTAGCTGCTCCCTCGGGCTGCATGCCCTACCCGCTACTGGACCTAAGAGGTGAGGAGAGAGGAGGAAGGGGAAAGGAACGCCCTACTCGCCACCTGGACCTAAGGGGTAAAGGAGAGAGGAGGAAGGGGAAAGAAAACAAGGAGCCGAGTGCTTCCTTGCAGTGAATGAAGTAGAGCCATGTGCCAGCGAGGGCATGGCGCTAGGTGGGGGGGCGCAGCAGCAGTCAGCAGGCAACGCAAACAGGGGCGGAGGCCGAGGTCGAGACCTCACACCCCCTCTCAATGACGTCCATACCCTCCAAATCCGGAACTAAGACCTCCACATCTAGCAACTGCGAGCTCGATTTTGCACTTGATTGGAACTGATTGGAACGGTTTGTAGTGGATTATAGAATAGAGGTGGATGGAAACGAGAAGAGGAGGACACACTCCTGCTCATGGCGGCCAGAGGCACTGTGGCCTAGTGCTCGAAGTGGGAACGAGACTAGGCACAGGGAAGACGAGCGCTTGCCTGGATGACGAGGAGGATTGCAAGATGCGCAGCGCCTAGGCGACGGTGAGGATGGGGCAAGATGCGGGTGGCACCGATGGACAAAGAGGCAGCGACTGGCTGGATGACGATGAGTACGGGAGAAATCAAATGGATGAATAGAGTGGAGGTTAAGCGGTGAATTTTTTTATTTCCATGTGTGGGTCCCACGTAATAAACAGATGGCATCAAATCACCCACAAATACCTTCTACTACTGTACCAAAGACTACTAGGGACAATGCACAAACATATTGTGAAGCGAAGCCAACACATTAGAAATAAGCGAATAATAACGTGAGAGCACAGTAACAACATGTAGCAACGTACGGGCATTATACATACAAAATCAGATGTTATGAGAAGATTAGTGTTACCGGCACTGCTACGTAGGAAATTAGCAATGGCTAATGAGAGGGTCTATTTTCATAAGATGTGCAGTATTGATATACTTTTGTCAGGTGGTAATCAAAAGTAACTAAGTCCTAATAACATGCTGACACCCGGCTTTTTTAAAGTGCAAGTGTAACAGCACCACATATTCATTTAGGAAATCCAATTCTAATGAACTTACAGTTTACATGATCAGCAAATACATCTATAGGTTTCTTTAATTAATACAATACAATGCAAATTCAGAGTTGTAGATTCTCTGAAGCTAAAAGGATTTTGCAGTCAAACAAAAGAATAACTTTGTTATCTGATTCGACCCTACCACTGCTTACAATTTAAACTACAAACCTGCTATGGTCTTTCTCCTTGCAGTATCTAGCGATTATTGCTCCTACTCAGCAGACAAACTAGAACATTGTTACAATGCCTATGGTATATGAAGATTAGGTTAGCAATGACAACCAACTAATCACGTTCAGGGGAAAAAAATCGAAAATCTAGATCTGACTCTGACTGTGTAGGATCACCTGCTATACAGTGCTTATTGCCTATCATGAAAGATGTCAAAACTATCATGTAGAATCTAAAAGCATCAAAAACAGAAATGTACCTACAGCAATCTCGATTCTATCCCCAAAATTTGACGTGCATATCATGTAGCTACAGAACTCATGAATCGAACCATACCTACCCAATTCTAACCCAGATCGATTGCGTCTAGAACAGAACATATGAACATCAATTGCGTCTAGAACAGAACGTATGAACATCAACCAACAATGCAGATTCATCAGATGAAACAAAAAGAAAATTATAAAACGGCGACGACCTGAGGCACTCGTGCGATCGAAGAGGATCTCTTCCGTGGATACCATGGTGAGCCGCGATTCGGCGTCCTCCTTGGCGGCATCGCCGAACTTGGACCAGGAGCGGCGCTCGATGGCGTTCTTGGAGCGGCGCACCGTGCGGACGCGCTTGGTGGTGGTGACCTTGACCTTGTTGCCCTCGGCGTCGATCCGGTACTCGATCACCTTCTTGATGCCCTTGGCGTCGGGCCCGGCGACGACCGGCGGCGGGAGGAGCACGCCGAGGTCGAGGTCGCAGCCGTCGTCGTCCAGGAGATCGCCCCACCGTTCCGTGTGGTGCTGCTGCTTCTGCATCACCGCTACCATGGCCTCTTCTTCTCGGCTCTCGATCCGCTGCGGGCGAGGTGCGTTAGGGCTTCGGAGCGCGACCGCGATCGCGGATCGGGACGTGGGGTCCTTGGTTGCCTGGTTAGTTTGGTTTCGTCTTGATCGTGCGTGCCGGGTTCCGGAAGCTTTTATAGTGGGGCCAATCTGTCGAGGCGGTATTGATGGAAACGGGCCGTAGCCAATCTCCGGGGAAAATCGAATAACTGGGCCGGATCAGGCAGGCCTAACAAAAATCCAGAAGGCCTACGATGGGCTTTCTCGGGTAGGCAAGCTTTCGAGGCAGCCTGCGGAGAAGGTGTTTGGACCGTGCGTGGTGTAAGATTTATTTTTTCTTTTCCATTTTCGTTATTTACACAAGAAGCCGGTCTGAACATTTGTATTAATAAGCGAAGTTAGTGCTCACAAGATCTGTGAAAGAGGGGCGGAAAGAGTATAGAAGTTTTTGATAGGCGCACATGCAAAATTTCAATTCTAGTGTCGTGGTCGTTCTGGCGGCTAGTACCTGGCTTTATAATTAGGAGACGACGTATAGTTAGTTCTTCGACTGTGTGTCCACAGCTTCTCATCGTTTGCTTCCTTGGAGAATTGATGGGATAGCGAGAGGAGAGATTATAGGCCCGACAGGCGGCAAAAGCGTACGACTAATACGTGCCACAGTACTGTCGTTCTAGAGGTAATAATGGAGGCTTCAGCGTCAATGTTCTAGAAAACGGACTATTAGTCTTGTTGCTCCAGTTCCGAAGGAGAAAAGGACGTGGTAAACCCCGCCTGTCTGTGTCTGATGAATACCACTCGGTTCTGGTCTTCTGGAGCGGGGCTTCGCGTTCTCCGCCCGCCTGTCCAACGGTCCAATTCGTGAAATGAAGCCAGGCAACCATCCTGCCCACTCGTCATCAATTCAAACAGCAGTACAGCAGGCGATCCGCGATCCCTTCCTTTCCTCCTTCCCATCGATGCTGCCGGCAGCCGGCCCCGGCGGCAGCGTGCCAGGTTGGCCCACGCCACCGCAGCGTGCACGTGGCCGCTGCCGTCTCCTCCGGGCGAGGTCACATTGATACGCCGACAGCGCCGCTCGCTTGCATGACAGGTGGGACCCGGAGCCGACCCGGGTCGTTGGTGGCTGGAGGCCTGGAGTGCTGCCACCAACCCTGCGCTTGACGCCACTGGGTGGACTGAATAAAGAAGCGAGGGAGCACTTCATTGTTGCGAACGCCACCCGGCACCAAGTTGACAACCAGCGGGGTAAGCTTGCCTGGCAATGGAAAGCATCGTTTGGTGCATCTGCGTTGCATTGCATGGGAGCAACACGAACGTGTAGGACGTACAGAATTGCAGGTCGCTGCAGTTTCCAGTTTGGGTTATCAGAAGGCCAGGGAACGGAGGGGCAGTTTGGTTCCTACGCTAGCATCGCCTTGCCTCGCTGGCTCAAATAGGGGGTTGCCTCGCTGGCTCAAATAGGGGGTGTTTGGTTCCTTTTACTTATTTTTATCACCTGTCACATCGAATGTTTAGATACTAATTAGAGTATTAAACGTAGACTATTTACAAAATCCATTACATAGATGGAGGCTAAACGACGAGACGAATCTATTAAGCCTAATTAGTCCATCATTAGTAAATGGTTACTGTAGCAACATATTGTCAAATCCTGGACTAATTAGGCTTAATAGATTCGTCTCGTCGTTTAGCCTCCATCTGTGTAATGGGTTTTGTAAATAGTCTACGTTTAATACTCCTAATTAGTATCTAAACATTTGATGTGACAGGTGCTAAAAATGAGCAAAGGGAACCAAACACCCCCATAATGAGCTTGCTAGCCCGACGAGCCAATTCAGCTTGTTAAACGTGTAATCTGAATTCAACACGTATCGTAGCAATCCAGTGCTAGTTAGTCGTAGAATATATCTCTTGTAATCTTGTAGATAGAGCTGCCAGCCAAGTTGTTATGGTCGTGACTTGATGAAGGTTCTTTCCACCCTATATTAACACGCAAAGCGGTCTCTAATAGGGTGACAACGCTTCCACCATATCTCGCATGGTACCAAGAGCCAACACTAGATACATCTAGATAGTGAACCCCAGCTCTTCCACCTCCGGCGGGCAGCCCATGGCGTCGCCCCTCGGGCTTCCAATCTCGGAGAAGTTGAACAAGAGCAACCTTACTCTATGGAAACTCCAGGTCCTTCCGGCCATTTGTGGTGCCCAGCTTGAGGAGCATCTCGATGGCACGGACATTCCGTCGCGTCAAGGCCGGTGAGAAGACCGTCAAAGCTGCCAATCCCGAGTATGCAACTTGGGTTGCGCTTGACCAGCAGGTGCTAAGTTACTTGCTCACCACCATGACTCGTGACATCATGCTGCAAGTCGCGCAGGCAAAGACAGCCGCGGAGGTGTGGGCTGCTGTTGAGGAAATCTTCTCGGCACAGACTCGTGCCCGGGCAATGAACACTCACGTCACGCTGACCACCCTCAAGAAAGGCAACATGTCCACTACAGAGTACGTGAGCAAGATGAAGGCGCTGGCGAACGAGATGGCGGCGGTCGGGAAACCTCTCGGTGATGAGGAGCTCTCGGCATACATCATGACTGGGCTTGATGTGGAGTACAATCCCCTGGTGACTTCTCTGATGACCAGGGTCGAACCCATCAGCTATAGTGAGCTCTTGGCACAATTCTCAGCTTTGAGAGTAGTCTGGATCTCCTTCATGGCGGAGGATCTCAGTCCTTTGTCAACATCGCATCACGAGGAGGATGCGATCTGGAGGTCAAGGATGGCATGGCCGCAGCAACCCTGAGTCACAGGGAGGTTGCGGATGTGCTCCCAACAACTACAATAGGCGTGGACGATGCAACTCCAACTCCAGCTCCCCCAACAATTCTGGAGGCAAGAAGCCACGCTTCAAGGGTAAGTGCCACGTTTGCTTCAAAGAAGGTCACAACGCAGCAGCGTGTTGGCACTGTTTTGATGCAGATTATGCTTCGGATGAGAGGAACATCAATGCGGCAATGCACGCCTATGGTGTTGACACCAACTGGTACACTGATATTGGCGCTACTTATCACGTCACAAGCAACCTCAACGGGCTGACCATCCATGAGAAGTACAACGGGAACGAGCGGATCCATACTGCAAGTGGTGAAGGTATGAACATTAATCATGTTGGTCATGCTATTGTTCGTACCCCTAGTCGCAATTTACATCTAAACAATATTCTTCATGTTCCCAAAGCTAGCAAAAATCTTGTCTCTGTTCATAAACTTACTACTGATAATAATGCCTTCGTTGAATCTCACCCTAACTTCTTCTTGTAAAAGGATCAGGCAACGAGGAAAACACTTTTGGAAGGCAAGTGTAGAGGAGGCCTCTACCCCCTTCCTTCACCTAACAAGGAGGCTCTGAGCATGTTCAAACCTTCCACCTCTAGATGGCATGGTAGATTGGGTTACCCATCCTTTCCCATTGTTCAGAAAGTTGTTACTGAGAATAAAATGCTTTGTGATAGAGAAGATCTATCCGATTCGGTGTGTAATGCTTGTCAACATGCCAAAAGTCACCAACTTCCCTATCCCAAGCCATCTAGTATTTAAAAGTTTCCTTTAGATTTAGTGTTTTCAAATGTACGGGGACTTGTTCCTAATTCTTTCGGGAGAAATAATATTATGTGAGTTTTATTGATGATCATAGCAAGTTTGTTTGGGTATATCTTCTCAAATATAAATTTGAAGTTTTTCAGCATTTCCATGATTTTCAGCATCTTGTTGAAAGACTCTTTAATTAAAAAATTGATGCTATGCAAACTGATTGGGGTGGGGAGTATGAAAAGCTCAATTCTTTCTTCCAGAAGGTCAGCATCTCCCATCTCATGTCATGTCCCCATGCACATCAGCAGAATGGCGCTGCAGAGCGTAAACATAGACACATTGTTGAGGTGGGTCTCTCCCTTTTGTCCCATGCATACATGCCTCTCAAGTACTGTGATGAAGCTTTTATTTCTGCCACCTATCTGATTAATCGCACACCAAAATTTTTTTTGCAATACTCCACGTCATTAGAAACTTTGTTTCATGAGAAACCCGACTACTCCATGTTGAGAGTCTTTGGTTGTGCCTATTGACCAAACCTTCACCCATATAATACCCGCAAACTTGCCTCCCGCTCTAAATAATGTGCCTTTCTTGGATATAGGGGCTGTTTGGTTCCTCTGACTTATTTTTAGCACATGTCACATCGAATGTTTAGATATTAATTAGGAGTATTAAATGTAGACTATTTATAAAATTCATTACACGGCTGGAGGCTAAACGGCGAGACAAATCTATTAAGCCTAATTAGTCCATGATTTGACAATGTGCTGCTACAGTAAACATTTGCTAATGATGGATTAATTAGGCTTAATAGATTCATCTCGTCGTTTAGCCTCCATCTGTGCAATTAGTTTTATAATTAACTCATATTTAGTCCTCCTAATTAGCCTCCGAATATTCGATGTGACACGGACTAAACTTTAGCTCTAGGAACCAAACGCCCCCATAGTAATATGCATAAAGGTTTTAAGTGCTTGGACATTACCACTAGATGCATCTACATCTCTAGGGATGTAGTGTTTGATGAAAACATCTTCCCCTTCACTGAGCTCCATGACAATGCCGGCGCCCGGCTACGTGCTGAGATTGATCTTCTCCCTCCGTATCTTCTATCATCTATACCTTTTAGGGTATTGTACTCAAGCATACTAATGTGGCTAATGTTTCTGATGATTTCCCTATTGAAACTAATCAAAATCCTGCTGTTTTGGAGGAGCTATCGCATGTGCATACACAGGAGGAGACCGGCGCAGAGCACAAGGCTGATCCCCCTGCAACCAGCACCGCAGTCCCAGGTGCATCAGCCGCGAGATCTGTGATCCTCCCCAACGCGGCTCCGGCGGACCAATCCGAGGCAGCTACGCCATGTCCCGTGGGTCCCAGGTCTGTCACACTTGCACCAGGGGGCGAGTCTGCAGCTGCCACGCAGCAGCCGGTCAACCAGGTGCGCCCCCTACCACATGGTGCTTCTCCACTGGATCCGGCATAGATTCGGTGGGGGCTTCGAGATCAGCGCCGCCGTCTAGACCTGCAGCGCTGATCCAACGGCTCCGGCGGGATCTTCTGCACCGCAGTCCTTTACACCACCATCTATTGCTCCAACTCCTAGTCATCCCAGAACACGGGCGCAAGGGGGCATTCGCAAGCCCAAACAATATAGTGATGGCACAATGTTTTGTCTGTAATATCTGATGAACCTAAAGATTTGCATACATCATTAGAAGATTCAAATTGGAAACAAGCCATGGATGTCGAATATTCAACCCTCATGAAGAACAAGACGTGGCACCTTGTTCCACCAATGGCAGGGAGGAATATCATCGACTACAAATGGGTTTATAAAATCAAAAGGAAACCAGACGGGTCGATTGATAGGTACAAAGCACGTCTAGTTACTATCAGACTTGTGCTCTCTGTTGCTGTCTCGAATGGATGGTGTCTTCGCCAACTAGATGTTCAGAACGCATTTCTTCATGGTCTCCTTGAAGAAGAAGTGTTCATGAGGCAACCACCTAGGTATGAAAATCAACACTAACCAAATTATATTTGCAAATTGGATAAAGCTCTTTATGGATTGAAACAAGCTCCACGGACTTGGTATGCACGGCTCAGTACAAAGCTGCAAAGTCTTGGGTTTAAGCCTTCTAAAGTTGATGTGTCTCTTTTCTTTTTCAACAAAGGAGGAGTAACTATCTTTCTATTAATCTATGTTGATGATATTATTGTTGCAAGTTCCTCACAGCAAGCTACAACAGCACTACTGCAAGACCTCAAGATGGAGTTCGCGTTGAAAGATCTTGGAGAACTTCATTATTTCCTAGGGATTAAGGT
This sequence comes from Setaria viridis, assembly GCF_005286985.2. NCBI lineage: Eukaryota > Viridiplantae > Streptophyta > Magnoliopsida > Poales > Poaceae > Setaria > Setaria viridis. The sequence continues at coordinate 39,440,533 of NC_048263.2, read as the reverse complement.
CCAGAAGAGTGGTGCAGGGATTTTGTTGACACAATAAAAGTAGACATCTGATCTCCTAAATCGAGTAGGGATGATTAATTGCAAACCTACGAACACACCAATGTCGGCCACTGAGAAACTTTCAACATATGAAGGAGAGCCCCTTGGTCCAATGCATCTCAATACAGGAGTATAGTAGGAGCCCTTTAGTACTTGACATTGACACGGACAGATATATCCTTTGCAGTGAACAAGGTGTGTCAGTTCCTTCATGCGCCCACCATTGTTCATTGGAGTGCGGTTAAAAGTATTCTAAGGTATCTAAAGTTTACATCGTCTATAGGACTCAAGATACACAGATCATTATGTACACTTGTGAGCTCCTTTTTTTATGCAGACTGGGCAGGATGTGTTGATGATTGCCGGTCTATTAGAGGCTTTGCAGTTTTCTTAGGGTCTAACCTCATATCATGGATTGCCTGAAAACAAGCCATAGTATCCAGGTCAAGTGCCGAAGCTGAGTACAAATCGATGACCAATGTAATAGCTGAAGTAATGTGGGTGCAAACTCTGTTAACTGAACTTGGTGTCAAGGCTCCAAGGGCAGCTCAGCTGTGGTGTGATAACATTGGTGCAACATATCTTTCGGCTAATCCCGTGTTCCATACAGGGATAAAACATATAGAAGTTGACTTCCATTTTGTCAGAGAATGAGTATCTCAAGGACTCCTGCATATTCGGTTGGTATCTACACATGATCAAGTCGTCGACAAAACCTCTTCTAGTTCGGTAGCTAGAGAAATTTAGATACAATCTCAACTTAGATAAGTTGTGATTGAGGAGGAGTGTTAAACATGTAATCTAAGTTCAACACGTATCGTAACAACCAGTGTTGGTTAGTTGTAGCATCTCTTGTAATCTTGTAGATAGAGCCACCGGCTAGGTTGTTACGATCGTGACTTGTAAATCACGGTGGAGGTTCTTTCCACCCTATATTAACACGCAAAACGGCCTCTAACGGGGTGACAACGCTTCCACCAAATCTCACACAGCTCTTCTCCGATAGCAAGGCCAGCAGCCTATGAACCTTGCCCATACAAGCTCCTAGAAAATCTTGCTTGACATCCAAACTACTAACCTTGCTCCGTATCCTAGCCTGGCAAGGCCACTGTGTGGCCAGCAAAGAAACCAAGCAGACCCGGAGAAGCGTCGTCTGTGCTTCTGCTGTTTCTGCATGAAAGATGAAAATACATGACTAAAATTACGATAGTTTGTTTTGCCACTCTTGAGCTTGAGTTTATATAGGTTTGGATGATATTTCTTGATCGATTTACTCCCTATGCTGCGAGCTAGAAAAGAGAAAGGACACACAATAAAAAAAAATCTTACAAAACTGCATTCAGCCCCGGCTCGCGGAGTGGCCGGCTGCACGGGCCCAGGCTCAAGGCGCGGCTGCACGAGCTCGTCAGCAGCAGCCAGAGCGAGCAGCAGATAGAGATGATGACGCGCGACTCGTGCAACTCTCTGCTCCACGAATTTGCATTCGTGAGTTCCTTTGGAAGGACCAGCCCGAAACCTCCGCCCGGGCCCCTTTTTTCGTGGCCCAGGAATGGACTCCGCCGGTGAGACGGTGACGCCCCGCGCCGCGCGGCCATGTCGTCACCCGTTGCTTTTCCGAGCCCTCTCATCGTGACGCGCTTACATGACGGGTGGGCCCGACTGAGCCCGGTCGCGTACGGGCCCACATGGCATCTAGCGTGGTAGATGGCTGCTGGCGGATGGAGGGCTGCGATTACTGCCTGCGTTCTACTAGCAACCAACTGTGCACTTGACGGCAGTACTGGTCAGACACTGGAATAAAGTGGGCGAAAGCGTGTAGCTGCGTTGCTTGGGTACCAACCACATTCTGCCGCCCGTTACACATGACAAACAGCTAGGAAAAGCTAGTCTGCCAAAGCAGCGCATATGGTTAGGTGCACACGCGAGATGGAGACGTAAACATATGGAGTATTTTTTTAAAAAACATATACGGAGTATCATTTGGTTCCAACTGTAGGATCGGACGATTCCAAATGGAAAGGCATTTATTCTGCTATATGAAAGCAGATAGCCAGAGGATCTAAATGAAGTAGAAGAGGTATGCATCCTCTCAAGAGAAAAAAGGGGTTTAAACGCAAAAAGATACACCAACATAGAATTTAGTATTGAAGTTCAAATGTCACATCTTGAATAAAATTTCTTTTAGCCATGCCTTATGAACATGTGATCTAGATTCAAAATTCTTCATTATCTTAAAAAAAGTTTCAAAATACCTTTTTTTATAAAACAGGAGGGGAAATCCCGTGCTGATTAATATTGTATTAAGAAAGGAGCAAAGTTACGAGGTCTCGGTTCAAGAAAAAAAAAGAAAAAAAGAAAAATTACAATGTTTGGTCTAGCCATTGGCATCTTCCATTCCTCTTTTAGTTTCAAAATTCTTTGATCATTGACACAACACCCTAGTATTAATAAACTAATAAGCTAGTCCTTTACAGGGCTGTTAAAAGTAAATGTATTTGGTGATGGAAGTGGAAATGGAGTTTGTTGTTTCAACTAGCGAATGGAGAATGCACAGGTTGTTTTTGGTTAAAGGCGTGACCATCCCTAGCAATGGATCAACGAGGAAGGAAATCTATACTATTCCGACCAAATTGAAATTCTAGAACGCGCATTTCCTGAATCCAATCCCTGCCATATCTTGGGGCCGTCCTGCCGGAGACAATCCAACGCAGGCACCACGACAGGCGACGCCGGCAGAACGGGACCACGCGGTTGCCGCTGCCAAGAGCGGAAGGGAAGAACCGAAGAAGAGTCCGAGAGAAGAGAGCGCAGGCATCAGCAACAGTCAAAAGCCTCACGGCCTCACCACCTGACTACCCTTCCGTTAGTAAAACCTCGCCCGCCCACCAATAAAGTCCGCATCAATTTCTTCCTTTCCCCAATTCCATCAGCTCACACAGACCAAGCCAGCACGAGGGAGGGAGGGGGAAAAAAAATCGGTGCTCTGCTGAGCTGTTGTGCTTGTCCTCGGAGCGGAGCGGAGAGCGGCAGCCATGGAGGGAGCGGGGGAGGTGTCGGCCGCCGCCGGCAACGGCAACGGAAACGGCTCCGCGCGGAGGCCGTCGACGGCGCCGTCGGCGCGGGTGTCGATCTGGGAGTCGGTGCGCGCGTGCGGGGTATGGGGGAAGGAGGTGGACAAGGCCGAGCTCCGGAGCCAGGTCGTCATGCCGCTCCACCTGCGCCGCGCGGTCGCCAAGGCCGTCACGACCAAGGACGAGGCCGCCGGCGTGGCGGCGGCGGCGGCGGAGGAGGAGGAGGAGGGGGAGAAGGAGGAGGGGCCTACGGTGGCGCCCGTGGTCGTGTTCGTGAACTCGCGGAGCGGCGGGCGCCACGGGCCCGAGCTCAAGGTGCGGCTGCACGAGCTCATCACCGAGGAGCAGGTGGGTGACGGCATCGCGATTCGCTCTCCACGCTCGTGCAACTCTGCTTCCCAAAATTTTGTCGCCAGTTTGCTTTCGTATGGGGGTGTTGCTTTGTCGGTCGCTCTGGTTTGATTATGCAGCTTGCAAGTGATTGCTTACGAGCTTTACGTTGGATTTAGCAGCGAAATTTGGACCCCGTAGACATATTTAGCGGAATCTGCTTCGCTGGGTAACGTTCGTCGTTCGGTTTTACTGTCGAGGAGAGAATGAACGCCCTGCGTCATGCGATCTGCGTGACGTTACCGGTGGCTCGCTCACTGCAGACTAAATTTTGATGTTACATAGTACAGAATCGACTAACTTTTTGCGGATTACCGATTGACTCCGAAGGCAGAAACGTGAAGCGGGGTCGGTAGGCATAATATCGGCGCGTGTTTTTTGGACGTCTCGAGGGAAAATGTTGTTCTCCGCTGAAAGTTAGCTGTGGAGACAGAACATTATATGCGTAATAAATGCTTGCACCGCTGGGTGTTGGGAACGCTCTAGCGAATCTGTGTCTCGCTTAGGCCCAGTTTCATCACACTGTTACTGCAAACTAGGTAACTGTTCATGTTGGGTTTCATGGGGATGAAACTTCTTTCTCATTTCATGAAACTTCATCCTCTCTCTCCTCATAAAGATCTTGCCAAGTCAACAAAATTGCTGATGTGGCATGCAAATTAACGCTGATGAAACTCTCTATGAAACTCCCACTGAGACTAGCCTTAATCACTTCTTCATATCGGAGTTGACGGACATATTCAATTTGGTTGGTAGCAGTTAGGGGAGGGATGGGGTATCTAAAATAGAGATCATGTATCATCATTTCCGAGTTTTCTTCTTTTTGGAAAAGAAAATGAAATGAAATCCTTTCAAAGTGGCCGGTGTGGGACTGCTTTTCATTTTTTTTTACCTTGACATTTCCCTGTGACAAAACCTTAACCATTAGTCGATACTGATTTCAGCACTGCTTGAGGAGTTTCTTATGCATCAAATGTTGTCAACTATGTCAAGTCTTATGCATCAAATGTTGTGGAACTTGACATTAACTTGTTGGGTTGCTGACGTAACTATGCACTATAAGAGGGCTAGAACTGGTGAAAAACTTAGGGTAGAAAATGTATATAAGTCTACGGAATTGGATATTCTTGTGCACACACCTGAGATGTTGGACAACTTATGTAACATGTTAGTGTGGTTGCGAAGATAAGCTAAATTCAAGACTTTACTCCAAAATTGTTTGTAGCTATCAATTGTGTGATCATGTTATGCACTCACAACACATTCTTTTAAGATTTTTTCTTTTCCATTTGTGAGAAGACAATCTACTGACACAACATTTTTTTCAGGTCTTCGATCTTTCTGTTGTGAAGCCTTCAGATTTTGTTCACTATGGCTTGAGTTGTTTGGAGAGGTTAGCTGATCAAGGTGATAACTGCGCGAAAGCCGCTCGTGAAAAAATGAGGATTGTGGTATGTGCTTGATGCCTTTAGTAAGGATATTGCATTGTTTTAGTATTAAGAGTTATCAGATTCAAGAACGATAAAAGAGCCCCTTTCCTAGCTTGCATACATGCCTTTTTTTAGATAAAGGAATTTCTTTGGATAGAGGCCTCTCTCATTTGTTTTCGCTTTCTCTTTTAGGCCCCTTTGTACCTTTTTTCCCTTTTCTTTACCTATATTAATATATTTACCACAGTAGGAGTCTCCCCTACTATATTTAACTTACTGCACATCCAATTTATTTCCTGTCTGGTACCTTGTGTTTAGGCCCTTCCTGTGTTTTCCTCTTTACTAACTGAATTTTGTGATTTTAGTTATTCTCCATCTTCCAACTACTTTGTGTAACATCCTTGCACTAGTTTTTTCCTGGCAGGTTGCTGGAGGTGATGGCACAGTTGGTTGGATGCTTGGTTGTCTGTCAGATCTTTATAAGATGAAAAGGGAACCGGTTCCACCCACAGGAATTATTCCACTCGGTACAGGAAATGATCTTGCTAGATCATTTGGATGGGTAATGACCTTTATGTGTGATACTTGTTCCATTTAAATCCTTTTGTTTTTTTCAAGCCAAACAACTAATTAGCTCATGCACAGGGTGGCTCTTTTCCCTTTGGTTGGCGCTCAGCTGTAAAGCGTTATCTCAGCAAGGCTGCCACGGGTCCCATTTGCCGTCTTGACAGGTGCTTTTGTTTTTAATATCTTGACATCACTGTTAATTGCTTTTGACATCCTAATTCATTTGTACAGTCATTCAAGTTCATTCTGTTATTAGTTGCTTATCTAGGAGGAAAAAAAATATTTTAACAGTGGGGAGTAGCTTGGCTTTTATTCCACCTAAATAAAACTTCTGATCTGCATATCTGCTATAAGTTTGGTGATAGTGCAAACCAAATTATATTTCAATGCAACTAGTGCAAATCTTTGTCATACTTATCTGTTAGTACATGAGATGACTACTTAACCAAGATAGGTAGAATAAAGTATCAATATATTAATGGGTTAGCATCCATGTTTGCATGTCTATTTTGTAGCATCAAATTATGGTATCTGCTCTAGATATTATGTTCCTTATTTAGGCATTTCATCTGTTTCTGCACTGATAACCTCTATTATTGTCCATACAGTTGGCAAACTGTAATTCAGATGCCAGAAGGAGAAATAAAGGAGTTGCCATATGCACTTAAGAAAGTGGAACCTGCAGATCGGCTGGAGATCAGCCAGGTTCTGACTATGATCTCACCTGAATTTATATGCTCGACTTAAGCATAAATTATCTCTATGCATTAGTTTCTCATTAGTCATTATAAACTCTAAATCCCTTTGCTCTTGTGAATTTATTTATATCATACACGCTAATAAGATCGCAAATGATAACAGAAAAGTATTATTAAGAATTTATGGTAGCATGTGAGAACAGAAAAACTGAAAAATAATGTTACAACAAGACGGTAACAGAAAAACAGTCTGGTTGCTTGTTGAAAAGGCATTGGAGATTGTATTTTGTGATGTATGCTACAAATACAATGCATTTGGTTGGATTTATTAAAAGGCTAATCTAATATGGTGCAGGAGAACGGCAGTGAGTTACCCGAAAAGGCTTCTTGCTATAAAGGAGTATTCTACAACTACCTTAGCATTGGTATTTCGTTCATTTCTTATTTAAAAGTTTTCTCTTTGTTAAGATTGTTATTTATCATGCACTGAGATTGATGACTATAATTCAATAGAGACGATTACTGCTCAAAGATGAATCCTTCAGTAGTTTGAAGTGCAATAGATAAAGTTAAACTTAGGTTGTTTAACTTGTGTGACTATAAATGGAATTAGAACAGATGTACCATTTTCTTATGTTTCATGAAAATTTGAAATTTGATTGATATTTTTTAATTATTATAGTTTATGGTCATTGTTAAGCTTGCGGTTTACTTTGAACAGGGATGGATGCTCAGGTCGCATATGGCTTCCACCATCTTCGTGATGAAAAGCCGTATCTTGCGCAAGGACCAGTTGCAAATAAGGTGCCAAACTGCCAATAAAAACCCTCCAATTTTCTAATACGTAGCATTGACTAGCTTAAAATATTCTGCTATGTGTTTCATCATTATGAAGTGTGAATTGTGGTTATTAGGAATCTCATTTCTTTGGAAACATGCAGTTGCGAATTTTCTTTTAATAAGTGAACAGTATATACCTTCCATTCAGACTGCCAGTGAGCAATATCTATCATTAATTATGGTGATTATTGTTCCCTAAAAAATATGATGATTGTTATATCTTGTAATATCACAAAAAAGAAAGGAAATTGTGAATGTCCACTTCACAGTATGTTCTGGGCAAGTATATATCTGTTGGATGAGCTGGATGTGGCAATGCAAGTTCTTCAAGATTACATTACTTTTTTGAAGAAGGAAATAAGCTTCAAAGGCTTATTTGTATGCATGTGTAGTTTTTTTATTTCATTTTCAGTAGCATAGTCATTTGGTATCTCAGAATCACGTCTCGTGTTCTGATGATGAAATTTTTTCCCCAACCCTATGCAGTTGATTTATGCTGGATATAGCTGCACTCAGGGGTGGTTCTGTACACCTTGTACTGCAAGTCCTCAGCTAAGGTACATGATATGCTTTTAAACATATTCTTAAGTTTGTTTCCGAATGTTTAGATGTGTAAAATATTTAATTTACTTTGACCCATTCCAGTCATTATCATGATGTGAAGCTATCCTTTTAGATGCCCCTGAATTTCTACCTAATATATATGATGGTCATGCAGAGTAGAATAATTTCTTAGTTGACATCTGAGTATTCTGTACAAGGTTGATGCCCGTGGTATACTAAATATGATGCAATGGAATAAAAATGAACCTCTTGTTTTGCATTTTGTCTTCGCTTTGATTGTTCATGTGTTAAGTTGCAGACTTGCAGTCAGACTGATAATCTTTTTCTTCCTTTGCTAAGATGACAAAAATTATCTTCCTCACATAATACTTTGTTGACGCAGGGGGCTTAAGAACATTTTGCGACTTTACATTAAAAAGGTCAATTGCTCTGAGTGGGAGCAAGTTCAAATGCCTTCAAGGCAAGTTGTTGATTTCTTTTACATTAGACAGGCTACAGCTAAGAGATTTAAGAACCACTAAGAAATTCTTGTGATATGCTGACACTTTATACATGAATTTCTCTCATAGTTTAGCAATTAGTTTCTGCCACTTGAACCTATGCTTATACATAACAGTGACTATGGTTTGCTGGTGTACAATGCTTTTTTCACAGAAACTTGCATCCATATGGCTCACCTTTTTTTTAGTTTCAAGAGTCCTATATATAATTGGTTTACTAGGCACACAAGTTCTACATGTCAGTTTATAACTTTAATGAATAGACACGGCTATACTCTTCAAAGATGATTAATTGGGACCTTTTTTTACTTAAAGTGCACATCATTTTGAAGACATGTATTTTGTTAGAATATTGTAGTTAATTAATTGATATTTGAATGCCTTAGAAACTCATCCTGTTCTTTGACCCTTACCTTTTAGAAACACAAACATATTGGATGTCCTTGTGGGATCATAAAGCATGCGGTGCTTATCCTGTACATATCATTTATTGACTGTGTCAAACACATACCATTTCCAATGGAACTATTCTGAACATGTATTTGGATACCATTGTGAAGCCTTGAAAGCATATCTGCTCAGATGCTAGATGAGCACACCTCATAGAGCTGTCTAAACTATTTACTGTTGTGCTGTTGATTCCGGAACTGTGCTCACATCTTTTTCCCTGATACTGCAGTGTTAGATCCCTAGTTGTCTTAAATTTATACAACTATGGCAGTGGAAGGCATCCATGGGGTGATCTTAAACCTGAATATCTTGAAAAGGTTAGTTGTTGAATGCTCATATGACTCGCATATGATTTTGCATTTCTGCCTTCTATTCCTGAATACACATTGTGAGGACTGGGATAAATGCCTTTGATGTTCCAATAAAAATGGATCAACTTAGCATTAGTTATAAGTGCATTTGAGAACTATTGTTGTTTCTTTTGAGAACAAGTAGCAGCTAGAATGAAGAAGCATATGGTGGTGCAACTGTGCAAGGTTTTGTTTCTTACATGCACTTGAGAACATGATGTTGGCATTCTATACCGATTTGCAGAGGGGTTTTGTAGAAGCTCATTCAGATGATGGCTTGCTTGAAATATTTGGACTGAAAGAAGGTTGGCATGCTTCATTTGTTATGGCTGAGCTTATAAAGGCAAAGCACATTGCCCAGGTACTTTTTTTTTTGCCTTAGTTTTTGCATTACCTGTCTGCAAAAGATAATCTGAGTTATAAGCATCAGGCTTTGTTGTGATCAATAGTTTTTCTATGAGACTCTTGATATTGGGATATTTTGCGAGCCATAAGATTTTTTGGATGGCATAGGTTTTATTGAATCAAGAAGCTTGTGGTAGACTGGTCTTGGTCAATGTTCTGAATGTTTTCTTATGCTTCTTTTGCTACGTACACTTTTTAATGAACTATGACCAAATCCATCTCCTGTTATCAGGCTGCGGCTATAAAGTTCGAAATGAGGGGAGGCGAGTGGAATCGAGCATATGTTCAAATGGATGGAGAGCCATGGAAACAACCACTTATTCAGGAACTGTCAACGATTCTGGAAATAAACAAAGTTCCGTATCACTCTCTCATGATCAATGGGGATCAATGATTTTTTTTTCCTTTGCCAATCAGGTAAGATCCCAGAAAGTCCATTTCCTTAATGTTTGCTGGCATGTTTTTCTGATTTATACACCACAGCGTTTTCTCATACAACCTCTGACCAAGCACTTACCATTTTGTACCAGGGTTGCATTCTTAGATCGTTAGAATTGTGTACAGTTCAGGAGCAGCGAGTACTAGATTCTTAGAACTGGGTTCGCTGCAGCAGGGGAATGCATGATCGTTGGCCTTTATCATGCCATGGTCAAGTCATGGCAAGAGCATGATATGGCACCATGCATTGTTGTATTGTATCATATGTGTTGTTGTATCCTAATTTCTTTTGAATGGAAAGAAACAGAGCTTAATTTATTTTGCATTGTAACGTTTTGTGTCAAAATGCGGAAGAATAACCTGATAAAGAACATTTTGACTGTAAAATCAGACAGTTTGCCGTTTGCGCTGTCCTAGAGCACGTTCATTTGCATACAGCTTGATTTGCTCTCCAAACTTTCGTTCACATCACTACTACATCATGGTAAAAAGTAAAAAATAAATAGTTTTAATGGTTGACGTCAATTGTTGCTGTTGAGTTGGTTCCTGCATACATGTATAGATTAGATTGGAAAGTAGCATCCAGTGAGAATGGCTCACTTATCATGTCACATGTACTATGTGTCATTTGTCGATCTGAACAAAGTTTTATCATCGATTCGCATTCCAACACAAACATTCTCCTGATGAATGCACACAGGTCAGATACTGTTCCATAATTACAGGTAGCGTCATTCAGCACTTCGCTAAGCTGATGTACCTACTGCTACCTCCGTCTGTCATACCTTAAATATATGACGTATGACGTAGCATCCTTAAATATATGACGTACGACGGACAAGTTAGTTCAACAATGAACTAATTTGCATGACATTTAGGATAATCTAGTTGGTTCAAAAATGAACTAATTTGCTTATCCTAAACGTTCATATATTTAACAACCGAGGGAGGGAGTACTATTTATGGACATACTGACTGACTGGTCAGAGTTTTCTACCAGACGTGCCATGCCATTTAGGGAGCAATTGCCCTGCATCCACATCTAGAAATTTACAGTTACGAGGCCGTTGATCTAGGCATCATCTCCACAGAGTGTGTCATCTCCGCAGAGTGTGGCGCCTCCTGCATCCTCTGCTCGAACGAGGTCCCGAGCTCCGACGCCGGCGACGAGCCGGCGTTGATCATCTCCGAGGCGGCGGAGATGCTGAAGGGGCTCATGCCGATGGCTTCCTCCTCGCCCGCCGCCGGCACCGCGCTGTCGGCGCCGCCGCGGCCGTTCCGCACGGTGTCATCGACCCATCTCTGCATCTGGCTTCCGTCCCGGACGGACACCTCGTTCCACGTCTTGAACGTGGGGCACTTGAGGTCCTTCTGGTCGAAGTGGCGCAGCCACGCGCGGAGCCGCCGCACCGACGAGCTCCCGGATCCCTCGTCCTCCGCCGCCCGGACCTCGCCGCGCTCGTGGTAGACGAAGGTGGCGAGGTAGATGAGGAGCGTGAGGCCGGACACCACGCCGGTGATGAGGAACAGCCCGCCGAAGCTCCGGAAGCTGAGGTTCGACGAGCCGACGGCGGCGGCGCCGCTGCCCTGGCTCGGGCACGCGCCGGGCTCGCCGAACCACTTTTTCTCGATCTGCGCCATCTCCTCCCCCTCCGCCAGCGTCAGCACCACCCGCGACACGTCCGGCGTCAGCGGGCTCCCCAGCGGGAACACGAACCCGAAGCCGTCGGTCTTGTAGACCGGGCCGACCATGGCGTAGCCGTCGCAGTACTGGGACAGGAAGAGCTTCAGGTAGGGGATCTCGTCGAACACGGCGGCGACGCCGCCGTTGGCCGGGCCCCTGGACAGCGCGTCGGCGTACTCCTCCGCGGTGCTGTAGCTCTTCATCCTGGCCTTGTCGAAGCCGAGCTTTTGGAGAGAGGCCACGATGAAGGTACCCTCCTGGTGCCCAATGTGATAGCCGCTCCGCTGGAGCTCCCTGACGTCGGTCACCGTCGGCTGGAGCTTCTGGATCGTCAGCATCGACGTCAGGCTCGCCGTGTAGCTCGACGTCAGGATCAGGACGACGAAAACCCATATGATCACCACGAACCTGGACAGGTTGCTCTCCAGCTTCTCCTCTGCAAATGACAGAGCCATCGTTCAACAAATTGGTAAGGTGTTCCAGATTTGTGAACTGAATAAAAAGGTGCACGCTTACTGTGCGCGAAGACGAGGGTGGAGAAGGAGAAGTAGAAGATGAGGCCGAACTGCTGCCATGGCGTGCCTCGGAACTCGGGGTTGATCCGGTGCTCGATAGCCCAGACGACGAAGCCGGTGAAGCAGAAGAAAGCGAAGCTGGCGAGCCAGAGGCTGGTGGTGAGCGGCTGCAGGAAGATCCACATGCTCGTGCTCGTCTCCGCGCGCACCGCCACCACCATCGACCACCCCGAGTCCGTGAACGGCATGCTGAAGTCCACCTTCGCCATCCGGCTCGCCGTGATCGTCACGTCGCCGACGATGATGTCCGCTCTCTGCAGTCACATCGCCATAGCTCAATTCAACTTTTTACTCAGTCAGTCAGTTGATGACAGACCCAACTCACCGATTCAATCTCTCTGCAATACCCACCTGTTCTGGAAGCAGGGACACGAATTTGTCGTACGATTCCGAGCTGTTGGGGATCGGAACGTACTCGTAGCCCACCGGATATGGCATCTTGCGCATGACGGCGTCGAACACCTCGATGCAGTAGCCTGTGACGTTTGCCTGGTGTCCGGTGGTCGACTCATTGCCGACGTCGACGAACTGCTTGAACCCTCGCTTCACCGGCACGGCGACGCGAAGCTTCTGTCCGTTCGGCGACACGACCCATCCTTTGGGCGGCGACGTCGCATCACCAGGCCAAACAGTACTAAGCTTCAGACCTTTGGCGGCGTTGGGGTGGAGAGCCTGCGAGATCCCGGCCTCCGGCGTCCAGAACCCCACCGACCTCGCGCCTTTCCCGATGATGTTGATGACCTCATAGGCCGGGGGCTGCAGCTGCCCGTCGACGAGCTTGAAGTTGCCTGCGAGCCCGTGGAACGTCGTCTCGTGCACCGCCTTGAGAAGCGCTGCTCCGGTGGCCGACACGCCGAGCCGGTCCAGGTCCGTCACCGTGCTCCTATGCGGTGACTGGAACGCCGGGCTGGAGACACCGGCGGCCTCCGCCGCCGCCGCGACCGCCCACGCCGTGTCGTACGACCAGAGCATCGAAATGGTCGGGTCGTGGGCGTAGATGTCGGCGCTCGGGCTCTCCCACCGGAGCCTCGCCCTGAACCTCGCCGAGAAGTTCCTTACCTGTTCCGTCATCTGCACGTACGGCCTGAGGCTGACAACCCCCTCCATGGCGTCGATGTCGTCGGCGCCCAGCGCGTCCACGGCGCTGCCGACGCCGTCCGTGGCGATCCAGGCGTAGTCATTCGTCATCATGCCGGCTTTCCTGGCCCGTCGGAACAGCCGCGCGGCGGGAAAGAGTTTCATGTGCACGACGAACATGCGCGTCGGCATCGCCATGAAGCGGTAGAGCACCGCGTCGATGTGGCCGTCGTCGGCGTCGACCGGCACGGCGGCGCGCTCCATGATCCTGGCGCCGACGCCCTGTAGCGCGTCGGCGAGGGCAGGGAGGATGCCGGACCCGTAGGGCGAGTCCTCGTAGACGACGACCGCCGCGTGCCACCGGAACGCGGCGAGGACGGCGGCGACCGGCGCGGCCTGGAAGGAGTCGTTGGCCGCGGTGCGCACAAAGAAGGGTGTCTGCGCCGGGGAGAGCTCCGGGGAGGTGGCGGAGGAGGAGAGGATGGGGACGTGCGTGCTGGTGCCGAGGTTGGCCACGAACGCGGTCTCCGCCGACGACGGCGGCCCGATGATCGCCTGCACCTGCTGGTTCTTGATCAGGTCCACCGCTGAAACAAAAGCAAATTGAAACACCACCGTTCAGAAATATGGACCACAAAGCCCATAAACATCTCGGCCCAAAGGAGAATTTGGCTGCTGGGCCACAGACTGTACTGCTTGTCAACAAACGTTTTTTTTTTCGTTGCTGCCAAAGGTACGTTGACATCAAAATAGCGACAGATGGCAGGCCTAGTTTACCTGGTCAAGAATTCCTTTTCTATTGACCTAAAAAAAGAATTCCTTTTATATTTAACTAGTTTGGAATTTTCTCATCTCAGTTGCTAAAGTAGTTTGATGCTTTGCTTGTATGGCACAAGAAGCCGTCGCGAGAATAGTTCCATACAGACATGCACAGTACAGACATACGAAAAAAAGATGGCTTTATTCGCTGATTATCTTTCGGTTAGAGAACTCTAGAAAGCCGGATTCCTGTACAACCATTTCGTTGACCACCAGACCTCGAAGTGCTTGGCTGCCAAGCAGTAATCTGGTTCACTGACTGCAACTAAGGGCTGTCCTCTGTCGTCTGCTATACTAACCATCTCATCTTTCATAATAATCCTACAGAAACTAGTTCTGATTCTTCTGTCGTAAGACATGCTAGTACTGTTAAAAATTGACTGACCAAAGCTCCTTGTACAAGTGATGGATGGATTGACGACAAATGATGGACTAATGGCTGCTACTGACACTAGTGGCCTACACGCAGGTAGTTAATCCTTCTCAGCAGCTAGGCGATTTAAAGTTGACCCGACAATTACAGGCCTAAGGCTACTTGTCACATCGAATGTTTAGATTAAATATAAATTAATTATAAAACCAATTGCATAAATGAAGTCTAATTCCCAAGATGAATCTGTTAGTTCTAATTAATAAATATGTGCTAATTATAGATTAATTAAGTTTAATAGATTCATCTCGTGAATTAGCCACGACTTATGCAATTAGTTTTATAATTAGTTCACATCTAATATAATTATCGAACTAATTTACGGATCCAAACAAGTTTACGCCGCAGGTCGATCAGTCCCGGGTCCGATCGCGCCTATTTTTCCACGCGGAAAGACCAGGGATTTTCGTATAGCAAGGCTGCGGCCAATACGAAAAGAGTGCTCAGTCTTCAGTCGCCACTTGCCACTGGTGTCTGACGGGGACATGTCTGAACCCTATTTGCAACTGCTCACGTCCACTTCACGCGCGCTGTAGTTTGTGTACCCCAAAAGGTAAAAACTATCCGACCCTGTCGTGCAAAGTGGGCGCTGTAACTCTACTACCAAGGATGTTTGATACCGGATATTAAACTTTAACCGCATCACATCGGATGCTAATTAGAAGTACTAAACATAGGCTAATTATAAAACTAATTGCAGAATCCCTAGGCTGATTCGTGAGATGAATCTATTAAGGCTAATTAATTCATCATTAGTAAATGGTTACTGTAGCACCACATTGTCAAATCATGGACTAATTAGGCTTAATAGATTCGTCTCGCAAATTAGACTCCATCTGTGCAATTAGTTTTGTAATTAGCCTATGTTTAATACTTCTAATTAGTATCCAAACATCCGATATGATAGGTGCTAAACTTTAGCACGTGGGAGCCAAACAGACCCTAATTGTGGTAAAATTAGCTAAGCCAACCTGAATCTTGTAGGCACTAGCACAGTAGCACGCAGCATCCTGTAATTGTGTGTGGAAATAAACTGGACAAGGATTAACGGCAGATAGATGCCATCTACATCTCTGTCAGCTGCTTTCGTGCTTGGACGACTGAAGTCTAGCATGATTGAAGATTTCGGCACCGGCCGCGAGCTCAACTGGACCATCATCTCATCTCGCTCCCAACGCACGTGCCTCGCGGTGAAGGAACACCGTACCCAAGACTGGTCCAAGCATGACTCTGAAGGCAAGGATCGAAGGCGACAGACATGGCATGCATGATGCTGTAGCCTGTTGTGGTCTCTAAAAACAAGCTTATCTCATCCACAGACAGGCAGACACGTATGAGATGAGTGATGTGATGTAACAGCACCAGATCCTTATAGAAATCTAATGCTGTTTCGTCCTCTCGAGGAGACCCTGGCTACGTACTGATCGACTACTAGTAGTGCAAATGGCAGTTTATAATCGGTTTCAGCGAGATTCAATTTATTTTGGGATTAAAATTCAAATAATTTTGTGCTGTGTGTCTTCGTTATACCTTGATGCATGGGGAGACAGCATGGCGGGTCGTCGTCGTCGTGGATGTGGTAGCTAGACGAGAACGCGACCCCTCACGTTACTGGTACACTAATAAGCTTGAAAGCAACTCGACAGTTGAAGGAAAACTTCGATCGCGAACTCCGGCGACCATTTCAAACCGGAGGAGAAGATAGAGACGCGAAGGAACATGCCAAACTAAGCTAGAGGCGGCCATGGCCCGCCGGCCTTGTGGTCGGTTGGACCTGGCAGAGCCACAGCAACTAGCCAACTACTGGTACGTTCATGGCTCATACCATCAAAGACGACGATGCATCTGGCCATCTGGGTAGACGAACGCGAGAAAGATGCTACGCTAGGTCCTGTCCTTGCACTGCTATTTCACCGCAAATCAGCGATCGATTCTGCTGAAGAACAGCCCAGCTACTAACAGTGCAGTACGTTGCTAACCAGATTAATAGAAACCGGTGAATGAACATGGACCAAGCAAAGCAGATCAGACTGAGCATGCATGCTAGTAGGAGTTGTATAGATTTGCTACGAGCTTCAAGTATGCTTGGATATATAGATGCATCTGATACTGAAACGGCGAAGGGCGAAGTGTGTGGTGTGTGCGGAGCTTACCGGCAGACGCGGCGCCGACGACCTCCCCGCCGGAGTCCCGGAAGCTCGGCACGACCCTGGTCCTGGATCCCTGGTGCGCGGCGTAGTAGTCCTCCAGGGCCATCTTAATGCCGACCTTCCGCCGCTGCGCGACCGGCAACGCCAGGTTCAGGATCACGCCCACGCGCACCTGCCGCGCCGTGGCCGCCTGCAAACTCGCCGCCACGACGCACCAGGCCAGAACGAGGCGGCGGAAGTGGAGGGAGGAGGAGGAGGAGACGGAGCGAAAAGAAGAGCAGCGTAGTAGTCTCCCCATCTACCCTACCTACCAGTTTACCACTACCACTGCAGCTCCAGCAGGCCAAGTTTATGGGAGGAGGAAGACGACTGCAGTGAAGAAGACACACGATCGACTCTCTCTGCTGGTGTCCAGCGCCGCAACGGGGCCGGCGCTCTCGCTTTATACCCGCGGCGCGGGCCGGCGAGAAGCAAGGAGAGGCCGCGCGCGCCGCGTGACTCGGAGAGCGACGCTTCTTGCAGGAAAATTATAAACGGCATGCGCGCTTGACTTGACTGGTTAGATGATGCGACGTGGGGTGGCGTGGGGCAGGGGCACGCAGACAAGAACGTGGCAGCGAGCGGAGGAAGGAAGCGGTCGAGGAGAGGGTCGGTGGCGGAGCCCAAGACTTACTTGGGGTCGCGGCATCGCGGATCGGCATGGGATCCAGTTCTAGTGGGGACGGCGAAAACTCCGCGACGAATGCCATGGCGGCCTCGTGCTCCTCCGACCTCCGGGTCCTGGTCTCGGTTTCTTGTTTGCATTGGCGAGGCAAAGAATGGAAGAATGGAAGAACTGACTGGGTTACGTTACTGCCTGCACCAGATGCAGAGTTTTGCAGGCCCGACAATGAGCTTGTAAACATTGACCTCGCTAGACTTTTGCGACGACAAAGCTGTTCTCAGCGTACCCGCTACGCGCTTGATGAAGAACATGGTTGCGTTTGGAAATGTTAATCTGCATGCATCCCACAAAAGTGATGTGTACTGTAGTAAAAATTGACCGCAGCGGACCTTTACGGCGACAAACCGAGGGATTCTCTTACCTACTCCTGCTGCTGAAAAGATAAAATAGAAACTGTGTTCCAGATCTGTATCCCGTAAGATGCATGATGACAGACAAGAACACTTGAGCTACAGTTTTGTCGCAACTCTGCAGTGTCTTGTACATGTGTCTCTTCTGAACTACAGAGGATTTGTGACACCAAACATGGACTGACAGACAACGTTTGAACCGAATTCTTGTCCTCAAGAGGACTACTGGACAACGTTTGTCCTCGGAATGCAGAAAGGCCAAAAGAGCAGAGAGGATCTTTTGCTGAGCACGGTAGGGATACGTACTGAAGAACTGTTGTTAGTAGTTCGCTATGCTAGTTTATGCTTCTACCAGAATTGGATATTGTGAAGTATAGCATACCTGCTCGCTGGAAGATCTAAGAGTATCATAAGTTCATAACAGTTCATTAGATTTGTAAGCTGCCTTTTAAAACCTAGACTATTAAAGTTGTTGAAAAGCTAAAGGCACAGCAGTATCCAACTAGAACACAAATTATCCTATTTTTACTTTAAAAACGGGTCAATACTATTTTAAATCAGAGGTATAAATAGTGTTGTGTTATTAACTGAAAGATACCAAGCAACATGACGCATGCATAGTTTTATTATTTATACACTTTGTCAAAGGATGGAAACGGAGCTGAAATTTCCTGGGGTTGTCAAACTTCAGCTTGACACACAGGAAAGTCAGAATTTTGTCATCTGGTTTTCCGGTTGAACACTTGCTTCTCTACATATTATTTTAATTTGGCACTATGATTTGGTGTCACTCAATGGCTGCCATTCTATTTGCAGATCTTTAAAGGTAGAAATATAGTGTCGACGTCATGGATGTTGGTGCTACTGGGAAAAATATCGTAGAGTTACAATGTCAAAGCGCTTGGCACGGATATTAGCTAGGGAAATCTATTGTGAAAAAAAAACGGACACAAAAACTTGAATGCAAGGTCAGCTTATGTATGATGATATATATTTTTGGGTTGGTTTTTCCATGCATGTGATACCTTTTGCTTTCAAGGCAGATGCTGCACGTAATAAGACGTTGAAACTTGAAACCAAATTCATTTTTTTTTCGAAATGGGGATTGCCCCGACCTATGCATCAATTGATGCACACAACCTTTTATTGCATAGTGCAGAAAATTTCAAATATTACAATCATGGATCAGTCAAGGTTGAGACATGTGTTGCCACCCAGTAGCCTGGAAATAGAAGTCCTATGCAACCGTGAGCAACTGGTTGCATCCAGTAACCATAGGCTCCTGCTGATCCGCCGGGAGGAGGTGTGACCATAATTGTATCCAGTGCACCGCCATATAAATAACCTATACCCGTTTGTTTGTTAAAGATAAAGTCATTCCTGCGTTTCCAAATGGATCAACATAAAGCTGACACTCCAATGCGTATCCTAGCCTTATTTTTCTTATCTACCCCATTAAGCCAATTTCCGAAAAAAATCTTAATATTGGAAGGGGGTGGTATATTATAAGTGAAGTAAACTATACGCTAAATAATACGCGCAAAAGGACATGATAAGAACAAGTGTTCAACGGACTCCATTGAGTCACAAAAGCAACACTTTGGACAACCGTTCCAATTCCGTTTAGCCAAATTATCTTTTGTTAACATGACTTTATTTTTAGGAACCACATAAAAATCTTAACTTTCAGGGGCACTTTTAACTTCCATAAGTATTTATGCAAATATGTCGTATTATCATTCATGAGTTGGAGATACAGAGACTTCACAGTGAATTTACCAGTAATAGTTAGTTTCCAAACAAACTGGTCCGGATGAACAAACAAGTTAACCCTCATTAGACGCTGATATAAACGCAACCATTCGTTCCTTTTATTACCCATCAAACCTCTTCTAAAAGCAATATTTAGGAGTGTTTGAGCAAGTACATTTGCAACAGCCCTTTCCAAAAGGGTGAATCAGTGGGTTTTGCCTCTACTTGAGAAAGAGTTTTATCCTTCAAATATTTGTTATGTAACAAATCTTGCCACATACCTTGCTCGGTAAGAAATTTAAAAAGCCATTTGCTAAGTAAACATTGATTCTTAAGATCTAGTACTTCAATACTCAATCCACCTTGGTCTTTTGGGCGACACACAATGTTTCATTTTGTTAGCCTGTATTTTTTCTTAGTATCATTACTTTGACAAAAGAAATGAGATCTGAAAAAATCTAAACGTTTTCGAACTCCCTTAGGTATCTCCAAAAAGGATAGCATAAACATCGGTAGGCTCGTCAAAACCGCATTAATGAGCACCAAACGATCTCCATAGGATAGCATTTTGCTTTGGCAACATCCAAGTTTTGAAACAAAATAACTTTCCACTCGGTGCCACTCAAAATTGTGCAATTTTCTGTAATGAATAGGTATTCCAAGATACCGAAAGGGAAGGGAACCGACTCACAATCAAATTTATAACAATTATCCTCGTAAACTAGGATGATGATAGCACGGATTGAATTTAGTCACTTTCGTGAACGAGATCAAATACAAAGAGGACGCTTAGTTCAGCAATTTCCGTAGAACTTCCTTGTCATGAAAACCTTGATGACGTTGGATAATCTCACTGAGTCATTTCCCATGAAAGCAACAGCCTCGTCGCTAGTGCCTGAAAACAAGACTGGTGAGTCATTTATCCGCTGGGCAAGAGTAAGACTGGTGAATTGTACCGATTGAATCGGTGATGACAATGAAAGCCTTCGAATTTGCATAGTAATTTCCATTGCTGTTAATGTTCTAGTAATACATGGAAATCCTAACACTTTCTTGACGAGGCACTGATCAGAAATCAACACATGCTGCTTTCAGCTTAACCTTCTAGATCAAACCCAAGTAACGAGCACCATACTACGAGGTGACTATTATACTGCACACCTCAGTCCTTTCGTCATCCCATAACCTGAATAAGACTGGCGAAGTGACTATTATCCTACTGAAAACGCGTTGCGGTTTCCATGGCAGTAATTTTCTAACCGGAGAATGACAGATGGTGATCAGACTGAACATGGCGACTAAGAAAAGAATGAAATGAGGACAATATGCTGTTTTAACGTAGGAGAAGTTTTGGTGGACCGGCGGTCAGAGTTTCAGGACAACGTTGTTTAGTCCGAACAGAGCTTTGGCTCTGACTTGTGAGACTAGTCTGGTGAGATTTACCAGCATAACTGCAAAAGATTAAGTCCTAGTGCATCACCTCCATTTGGTAAGTAGTATTGTTTTCTGTAGCCTGGTAGAGGAACGGATGATTGAGCAGCGAGTGGTACAAAGAGCTTCCAGAGCATTAAGAGCTGACGGGCCCAAGAAATACCTCTCCGCAACAACGGCTGACGGGCTGAGAAAGCACAGGCTCCTGGCCTCCCCACAATTGGTGGACTTCCTTGGGCCGCCTTGTTGAACGACCCGTGCACCCTTTCTTTCCCAAATAATATGCTATACTGCTGTGCGTGGTTTTCAGTGGGTATGCTATACTGAACTCTGCTTGAAGAGCTGAAGCAGGCAGCCGTAGAAACGACCCGCCATGTGGAGTGACGGAGTGAGCGTCCAGCCGTCTAGGAGACGTCAGCCGGTGTGTCCGGTGTGAGCTGCACATGAAGTACATTCCAAAGAGAGAGGAGTTCTTGTATGATCAATATTATCATGCAGCCATGTGTCGTGTTGGAGTGCAGGGGAGCACCCGCTCTCTTTCTTTGATATCACTCACCAGCTGGTCGTGTTGGACACAGCTCTTTTTTAACAGGTAAGGCCTTGTTTAGCTGCCCAAAGTTTGGAGATGCAAAATTACTGTTGTAGCACTGTAGTACACTGTAGCGTTTCGTTTGTATTTGTGAATTATTGTCCAAATATTGACTAATTAGGCTCAAAAGATTCGTCTCGCAAAGTACAACAACACTGTGCAATTAGTTTTTGATTTCGTCTACATTTAGTACTCCATGCATGTACCGTAAGTTTGATGTGATGGGAAATCTTCTTTTTGCATAGTGTCAAAGTTGGGAGTTTTTGGGGAGGGCCTAGAACCAAGCAAACAGCTTCGTCTATGCTGGATGGTGATGTCTAGCCGGGAGACGAGACACCAGTCCCAACTCCTCCTAGGTTCTCTGACAAATTCACACAACATCTGAGAGAACTAGGCGTCCCCTCCGGCCTCTGCTCAGCATATCTCACCCAGCTAGCCACTGCTAAATCTCCGTTCAAAGAAGGAGCATTCAAAAAGGCAAGGATGGGCGCGATGCGATGCCCTGTATAAAAATTTCCGGCCGGTCCCTTGGGCCGAAGCGGGGCATCGTAGCAGCAATCGATCGCCGTGGAGATGGGGACGCGTTTCCCCTCCGCCGCCGCTTCCCTCGTCGCGCTGTGGGTTTTGGGCGCGCTGGTCGGCCACCGGGCCGCAGCGGCGGAGCCCGTCCGCGTCGGCGTCATACTCGACCTGGCGTCCGTCGCCGGCAGGAGGTGGCGGACCAGCATCCGGATGGCGGTGGAGGACTACTACGCCGTGCACGCCAACTCCACCACGAGGGTCGAGCTCCGTTTCAGGGACTCCTCCGGCGATGCCGTTGCCGCCGTTTCCGCCGGTGAGCTCGTCGTCATCCTGTCATTCTCTGCCTGCCTGACACCTGATGATGACCATGGCTGAACTGTGCGCTTGTCGCGTGCAGCGGTGGACCTGATCAAGAACGCGCAGGTGCAGGCCATCATCCACGGGGCGCAGACGGCCGCGGAGGCCGAGTTCGTGGCCCACATTGGCGGCCGCGCCCACGTCCCCGTCCTCTCCTTCTCCGCCGTCCCCGCGGCGCCGACGCCGTTCTCCGTGCGCGCCTCGGCCGACGACGACTCCTCGCAGGCCGCTCCCGTCGCCGGCGTCCTGGGAAACTTCCGGTGGCGCGCGGCGGTCCTGCTGCACGAGGACTCGCCCTCCGGCGCCGCCATCGCCCCCGCTCTCGCGGACGCGCTCCGGGGCGTCGGCGCCAGCGTGGCGCACCGCGCCGCGGTGCCGGCCGACGCGTCCGACGACCGTCTCGACGCCGTGCTCTACCGCGTGTCGGCGGCGACGACGACGCGCGTGTTCGTCGTGCACATGCCCCTTACCCTGGCCCTGAGGCTGTTCCGCAGGGCCGTGACCGCCGGCATGATGTCCGAAGGCTACGTCTGGATCGCCACGGCCGCCGTGGGCGAAGCGGACGCGCTGAGCCCCGAGGACATCGACGCGATGCGGGGCGTTGTCGCCGTCCGGCGTTACGCGCCGCCGACGAGGCAGGCCGCTGACTTCGCCAAACGGTTCACGGCGAGGCTGCAGCGGGACAACGATGGCGCTCGAGACATCCCGGTCCCGACCGTGTCGACGCTCCGGGCCTACGACGCGGCATGGGCAGCCGCTGCCGCTGCCGCCGTCGAGGAGGCCGGGATCTCCGGCTCGGCTTTCGAACCGCCGGAAGGGAGCACGGGTCCGACGGAACTGGACCAGCTCGGCGTGTCGGCCACCGGCGAAAAATTGCTCAAGGCTCTGCGTGACACGGCGTTCGACGGGCTGGCCGGGAAGTTCAGGGTGTTGGACGGGCAGCTGCAAGCGCCGGCTTACGAGATCGTCAACTTCGCCGCAGAAGGCCCCAGGACGGTGGGGTTGTGGACAAGGAAATCTGGGATCTCACCGGAGCTCGACAACGACGGCAGCGGCGAAGGTTTGAAGGATGTCGTTTTCCCGGGCTTGGAACAGTCAGACATTCGAGTTCCGAAAGGGTGGGCATTCTCGCCGGCCGGGCAAGAGCTCGTCATCGCCGTGCCGGTGAAGCATGGGTTCTGGGAGTTCGTGCAGGTGTACAACGACACGACGACCAATAGGACGGTGATCTCAGGCTACTGCATCGATGTGTTCGACGCGGCCATCAAGGCACTGCCGTATCCGGTCTACTACCGGTACGAGCCATTCTACGGCATTGGCGGTGGCAACTCGGGTTCTTACGAGCAACTGGTTGACCTTGTTCCCGGACAGGTGAGCTCGGGCAAATTGCTGACGATTTCTTCAGTAGTTGGCCACTTGGCCAGTCATCAGTAGCCATGACAATATGGTCCCTCGTCTGTACCTGTGCTCTGTACTCTACTCACCATGAATTGTCTACTAATCTTGCCGCTGCAGAAAGCTGATGCCGTCGTCGGCGACGTGGCCATCACCGGGAGCAGGATGGCCGAGGTGGACTTCACGATGCCGTTCACCGAGTCCGGGTGGTCGATGGTGGTGGCGGTGCAGTCGCAGACGGCCACGGGCATGTTCTTCTTCCTGAAGCCTCTCACCCCCGCCCTCTGGCTCGCCAGCCTCGCCGCCTTCATCTTCACCGGCTTCGTCATCTGGGTGATAGAGCACCGGATCAACCCCGAGTTCCGCGGCACGCCGCTGCAGCAGTTCGGCATCATCTTCCACTTCGCCTTCTCCACCCTCGTCTTCGCACACAGTGAGCTCATGCTCACCTCTGCTCTGGACAGCTTCTTAAGAAAACTAAGAGCGGCTACTTAAACGGCCAATTTCTCATGGTGTGCAGGGGAGAATGTGGAGAGCAACCTGTCAAAGTTCTTGATGGTGATATGGGTGTTCGCCGTCCTGATCCTGACGTCGAGCTACACGGCCAGCTTGACATCGATGCTGACGGTCCAGAAGCTCAATCCATCGGTGACGGACGTCAACTATCTCATCAACAACGGCGACTACGTCGGCTACCAGGAGGGTTCCTTCGTCGCCGGCGAGCTCCTGAAGATGAACTTCGACCAGAGCAAGCTGAGGAGCTACAGGACGCCGGCCGAGTACGCCGACGCGCTGTCCAGAGGCTCCGACAATGGCGGGGTCGCCGCGGTGTTCGACGAGGTCCCCTACCTCAAGATCTTCCTGTCGCAGTACTGCGACGGCTACACCATGGCGGGACCCGTCTACAAGGGCACCGGCTTCGGCTTCGTGTTCCCGAAAGGATCCCCCATGGCGCCGGAGGTGTCGCGCGCCATCGTGGGGCTGACGGAAGGGTACGACATGGGGCTGATCGAGAGGAAATGGTTCGGCGCGCCGGGGGCCTGCGGCGGCGACGGCGTGGACGCGTCCACCGCCAGCCTCACCCTGTGGAACTTCAGCGGGCTGTTCCTCATCACCGCGGTGGCGTCGTCGATAGTGCTCATCGTCTACCTCGCCACCTTCGTCTACCGGGAGCGGCACGAGCTCCGGGCGGCGGAGCCCGGCTCCGGGAGCGTGTCGCTGAAGCGGTTCCGCGCGTGGCTGCAGCACTACGACCGCAAGGACATGACGGCGCCCCACTTCAAGCAGCAGTTCTGGAGCGACTCGTCGCCGTCGACGAACGGGAGCAGCCATGGGAAGAAGAGGGAGAGAGCAGAGCAGGAGGAAGCCACGGCCATGCGCGATTTCGGCGGCCCGGGAGCGTCTTCCCTCAGCGACCACTCACGCATGGACTCGGCTTCGCCGCTGGAGCGGAAGGGGTCGGGTGAGTTGAGGACACCGTTCGAGCAGAGGATTGGGGAGGGAGCCACGGAGAAACGCGCGTCTACACCGGAGCGCAAGCCGTCGCTCAAGGTCCCGCAGAACACCGAGGGAAGGAAGAAGCTGCCGTTATCCCCGTGAAGGTGAAGCAATGGTATAAAGCTCAGATAAGCCGCAAGCGAGCACTCACACGCCGATCGACGTAATTAGTAGTATGTGTTGATTACGGTAAATCGTAAGTTCATAACATGGAGGTCTTGAGGAATTACGGCAAGCCAAAATTGCATTCCCACCCCCAAATTATTAGCCATTTTGACTTAATTATTAGCCATTTTAACTTTTCTAGATATATAACCGAAATAAATAGGCACCAGCCCATACAAACTAATCTCCAAAAAGCTTTCGATCTATTCAAACATTGATTAAATGCTAATTTCACAAGTGCTCAGGGTGAGCGTATGCGTAAACTTGAGTACCAGCATAAGCACCTAAAGAGCTGATTCAACCACAGTTTCATAACATTACCCTGCAGGACTACAAAACCAAGAAAGTCTTGGTATTCGTTCATAAATTCGCATGAGTGACGCATAAAACAGAGATGGACATATCCGAAACAAGACTTTATCCATTAGTCAGAAAGTTCACGCCTCCTATCAAGTGGAACAGGTTTTTACCAGATTTTTGTAGTCACCAACTGAATATCTTTCATGAATGAAAAATACAGCGAAGTTGACTAGGATCACGCAAGTTAACGGATCATGTATGTACCTGGACCTGGCCCACCTCTTTTGCACTAGAAACTACAAAGTAGACATCCAGTGCCTTCCAAAACAGAACACAAGGTGAAATCCACACTGATGGAAACCTGGGTAGCATTGGCTTGGCATTGTTGGGTGACAGCGAGAAGAGCTGTAACATCTCCAAGATAACAATGATAAAAGGAACCCTAGGCGTCACTACAATCCATACATCAATCTCCAACTTTATACATGAAGGCAGGGAACCCCACGCAGCGGTATGCTTATGTGATAAGGAGGGAGCGCGGACCAACCTAATGCATTTCAATCTCCTGCACTGGAATAGCATTCTGCTCTGATTGACGTGTATCAGAAGTGCTAGATGAGCTTGCTATCTCAGATTTGCACAAAGGGCAAAGTGCGTTTATCTTGAGCCATTTATCAACACAATCCTTGTGGAAACAATGTGAGCATGGAAGTTCACGAAGCTCATCATTGTGTGCATACTTGGCAAGACAGATGCAGCATACCTGCAATACCAAAGGGTACAAGAAAAGACATAAGTGATGATGATAAAAAAAAAAACTTAATTCTTTGAAAAAAAATGAGTCCAGTTAGAAATAAATGGATAAGCATACAGCATCTTCAGCAGAAAGTGATCGCTCCTTCTCAGTCCCTGCAGCCACTATCCCACCTTCTTGGCCTTCAGCTTCACTTCCTGAACCATGGCGGCGTTTCTTGGTTTTGAATTTATATGTAGGCAAAGCATTGATAGATTCCGATGTAGCCCCTCTTGTGTTGTTTGTATCTTCTCTAAAACCCATAACAGATATAATGCATGGAAGGCAGCAGCATATCATTGCGCAGAGGATGAACGGCATGGCATACCCAATGCAACTAAAAGTGAGGAACACAATACATAACCTGGTGGGAAGCAAAAGTCAGCAACAGGATAAAGGAGATAACATCTCATTCATGGAAGGACAGTTTGCGTTTACCTGTACAAGTTTGGAGCATCAGCAGCAGAAGAACGCCCACCAAATATCCACACATTTCCAACAACAAACCATACAGCAAAGAAACAATCCAGGGCCATCTTGAAGTGGTCAAACAGTGCATTAATCCTGCAGATGGCACAATGCATTCATCATTAATGTATAGTCACAGTGCTGATGCAGCATGCATACATGAACAAAAAACGCACAGTTCACTGCATTCATTGTAAATATCCATTACAATTTAAGAAATGAAGGCAAACCAAGTAAAACCATAAAGATGACATGAGTCTGTACCTGGGATTAGCAAGCACCGCATTTCGTGCAGCATTCCTACGACGCTCCGATGCACTTGCTGCATGAGTGGCTTCAGTTGAGTTGTTATGAGAAGACCCTTGAGGCGCGTGTGCTGGCTCATGCTCACCATTTACAATATTACGGTGTATATAGCGCCAATAGAGATGGGGTAATGTTGCAAAACAACCAACCGTATAACCTATGACCCACTCAAGTAATGGAGCTTGTGGATGCTCCTTTCTTGACAGACAAAGAACAACAATGGCAGCTACAATCTGGCTCACATTGACAATAACTTCAATTGAAATCCACAGTCCAGAATTCAAAGGGCTTCTGTGGCGACGAACATAGTTATCACTTCTCCTAGTGCCTGAAGTCTGCCCTGCACTAGGTACAGCACCTATTGCTGATGGTGCCTGCAAGGCAGGTACTAGAGCTCTAGTTGAAGGCCTGTCCACAGGATTTAATTCTTCATGGTTCTCTCTATCCGCACTGCGAGAAACTGAAGCAGAAGAACCAGTGTCCCTTGGAATATCAATTATGTGTTCAGGACCACTTACACCTGTTGCTTGTTCCATTCTTGAAGTGTTCATATCAGTTCGACCTTGAGCTTCAAGTAACGTGAGAGGATGAGTTCAACAGCATCCAGGAGTGACCAATAAAAAGAAGTTTCACATTTAGAAGCTCCGCAGTCTTCCTCAAAAGTCAGGAGATATTTCTATGTACTCTTCAACAGAAACTTCCAGACTTCAAATGACTCTTTAGGTTTAGACCCCCAAGATAGTTGTTCTGCAATGCCACGTGTAAAAGAAACATGAAGTTGTTGTCATATGCACTGACAAAACACAAACATGTTTATGGTGCGTACTGAACCAATCCAGCAATATCATTTATAATCTTAACATCTTGAGCACTATGAATAGTTTCACCTAGAAAATACCACATCAATCAGGCTGAAGATGAAATGGTTACTAACCAAAATATTGCCAGGTGATAAAAAAAATATGGGCTGAAATTGAAAATATTGTCAAAATAAGCACTCTATATGGTTTTTTTTTGGGTAAGCACTCTATACGGTTAAATGTTCAATTTAGCATGAGAGTAATCATGAGTAAATATGACTAGCAGCAACAGAAAATTACAAATTCTGCATCATAGCATAATGTCTCTTCAATCCATGGAGCGGCATAAAATTTTCAATACAGCAAGAACCAGTTGCGTAGCTAGGCTTTCACAAGTTCACGACAATGAAATACAAGTCACAAGTAGGGCTCAGTACAGTTGAATACTAGAATTCTCAAGGAAAGGTTGATGCGCAAAACACTAGAAGAAAGGCAAGCAGACAGTGAGCTGGGCAAATAGTGGAACATCGTATGGTTTTATTGGTGCCCACACCAGTGAAGGGGACATCCAGCAGTCATAAATAACAAAATGGGCAAGTTCGTGGGGTAGGGAAGATTTGTTTCGATTCCACCATAGCACACCATGGTTTTAAAGAGTGCTACGTTTTGGAATATAGCCATCAAGTATATCGAATGAGTTGGATTGGGAATTTTCATGCGACGCTAGCTAACGGTTGGCCTAGTTTACAGGCTCAGGTTCCCTATTCCCCGTTACATCATGAACATTGTCTTAGTCTCTGGCTATCAAATCCTAGATAAACCATTCTATGCCAAACACAACCTTCTTCCTTTAGCATCCATACAAACTTCAACACTCTGCTGTCCATAGCTCCATGCTCTAAACTACACCAGATCACTAACGACACTCACACCCTCACAATTTCGGAGGTCTAGTTTTTCCCCCCAATCTACATAGGGAAAACTGGTAGGTTTACAGTCGACAAGCTAACCACATTAGCTGCAGCCTCTGTCCAACTGCATCAGCACGAAGTCCAATTTTCTCTGTAGAGATGCATCCACTAGAACAACGATATAAATCTGAACATAACTAAAATTGGCCCACAGCAGACAAATGAATTGGTACTACACATGAGAGCTCATGAGATAAACCACATCCAGGCAATTGAGTATCCTCGAGGGAGTAAGGAAACACGCGAACGAATTCAATTTTGCTATCAAGCGGCCAGATCTGGGGAAAGGCAGGACCGAAGAGGGCGGGGGTTTGATGGGGCCCGTACCTCTAGGTAATTCGCCGGTGGACGGAGCGGCGGTGGCGGCCCTCCCGTGGCGCGAGAAAGCTCCCGAGGACGGCACGCGGTCGCAACCGGAGAGAGCGAGGGACGATGACGCGCGCCCGGAGCCTGCTCGCGCGAGACGAAGGTAGAAGAGGGCCACCCAACCCTAGCCTGGCGAGGTAGCCACCAGATGCGCCCCCACAGAGAGGCCGGCCGGGTCGGTGGACACTGCGCGCGCGCCGCGGCAGCGCGGGGGCGAGGCGATCGGGGTTGGGGCGGGCGGCTGCGAGGAAGGAAGGAGTCGCCCTCGCCTGTGGTGGGGTGGAGGCGTGGAGCGGAGGAGGGGGGGTTGGGGTGTGGGTTGGTGTGGTGACGAGACCGGCAGCAAGGGTGGTGCCGTCTCCGGAACGGGGAATCGGGAGGATGCATGCCTTCGGGTCACCGCAAAGCGAGATAGATGGGCCCGGGCCTGCGCGGCAGCTGATGAGCTGAATGAAGCCTGCCTGCAAGATTCCAGCTCCTGCGCGCGGCCCGTATACGGCCGAAGACACAACAAATCCTACACTGACCTGGTTCGACTATGATCCATCCAAAGCTCTGAACATTCAGGTTTCAGCAGACACAGCTACTGCTCATGCTGAATATGACCACGAATAAAATCCTCCTGACCGCTCTCTCGGATCTGCATTTTTGTTCACACCAGTTTGATCATAGAGCATAATCACAGGAGAATCTTCTTTTCAGATGGCAACTGCTGCACTCACGATGGCAAGAAATTCAGTGGAGTTTTTGCAGAAAATCTACGTCAGTTATCGGTGCCTTATGTTTGGGGCAGCCAGGTTTGCAGTAGCACAAGAAATCGGCCAGGTGATTATTAACAAAGAAATCAGAAACATGATAATTAAACATGGATACTGATAGATTTGGCCTGCAATCTGATTATCAACACAGGAAATCTGACAGATGATAATTAAACATGCATGCTGATTGATTTGACCTAGAATCTGATTAGTCTGACCATACAGTGAGACACGGGTGGATTATTCTCGCCCACAACACGCGTTACAAATTGGGGGATCGAACAGGAATTCACGATCATTCTCTCACATCAGTCGCGACATCGTGTAGCCAATGCTGCAACTGTAACGCCTAGACCTATGCTTGCTCCTGAGCGCCCCTCTGCCACCGCGCACAACCTCCATCCAACTGATCCAAGCTATGAACTTTCATGTTGGATACGCCCACGAACGAAATCCTCCTGATAGGGCTCTCAAATCTGCAAGCTTTAATCATAGAATTCTTTCTTTTTTTAGATGGCAACTGCTGCGCTCACGATGGCAAGAAATTCAGGGTAACTTTTGCAGAAAAACTCCATCAGTTATCGTCGAGTCATGTTTGGGCAGTCACTCAATCAGGTTTGCACTTTGCAATAGCACAAGAAATCAGACCGGTGATTATCAACGCAAGAAATCTGGCAGATGATAATTAGACATGTATGCTTATTGATTTGACCTGCAATCTTATTGATTTGACCATACAATGATACAGGAGTGGATTATTCTCGCCTGCAACACGAGTTACAGAGCGGGGGATCAGGAATTCAGGATCCCTCGTTCAGCGCAGTCGAGCCATCGAGCAGCCGACGCTGTAACGCCTGGACTTGTGCCTGATCATCCTGAGCGCCCCTCTGCTGCCGCGCACAACCTCCACGCCGGTGAGCACCGCGAAGGTCTCCACGTCAAGGTAGTCATTGCCGCTCTTCCCCCGGCACCAGCCTTCCTGTGCCAGGTCGACCATCCGGCCGACGCAAAAACTTGCCCGCGCCCAGAGGCAGGAGGAACGACATCACCGGGACCCACCGTGGCGGCAGCGGTGGTGCGAACTCGTCCCACACCTCCTGCAGCACCGGTGAGCTCGTCGGCGATGCCGCGCCAAGGTCACAGGTAGCGAGCTGCCTGCCTTCGGACGTGAAGCCGAACCAGAGCGCGAGCTCGGGGGCGTACTCGATGCGGCCGTAGAACGGCAGCGCCCAGTCGCCGGCCTCGCTCCACACGCCGCTTGTCGTGTCGAAGGAGAAGGTGCCACCCCCCCTTCGTGGATATCCATATCTGCGAGTCGCTGACCACAGTGTAGGCGCTGATGACATAGGGGTCCTTCCCGTTCCTCTCGTAGCATCGCCGGCGGTATTCTTCGTAATCCCCAACCTTCCGGTACTCGTTGTCATCGTAGGCGTAGGGAGGCGGCGGGAGACAGCGCCAGAACTATTTCTCGTCGGAGATATCGGTGACAATTTCGTCGCTCGGGCCGCGGTGGATGAGAGCCTCGAAGGAATGATCTTCTTCCTCGGTTCCAGGGTTCCTCTCGAGGATGTAGAGGTCCTCACCGACGGTCAGGGAGACCGAAGCGTGCTTGGGCGCGTGCGGCGCGGGCATCACGCGGAGGCCGTGGGAGGCGCCGTCGTAGAGGAAAGTGTTTACGTCGGGATCCATGGAGATGATGCCGTTGCTGCTGCTGCCAATGGAGGCGAAGTCCATCTCGCCGGGGTTTTCCGGGTGGAGGGCTTTTCCGGCTGCATATGCAAGGGAGTTCCTTATGGTTATGAAGCCATTTTGCGATGTGACGGTAAGACTCTCTAGTTCGCAATATATGATATCTGAGTATCTTTTTCCATAATTTTATCTCCATACATGATAAGCTAGACAAACTATATAGAATAAATGACCATGCTTGAAGAATGATGGCTGTACAGATGAAAAACAAATTTGATAAATATTGGGGAAATTTTGCCATCATGAATCCATTGTTATTTATGGCGGTTGCTTTGGACCCAAGGTTCAAGCTGAAATTTATAGAGTTTTCCTCTAAAATTCTACATGACAAAGTGAAGGAAAAGAAATTTTGTAACACAATTGAAGTAGGTCTCAGTCGCTTATATAATTTTTATGTTTGAGGCTGCTGCTAATACTTCATCATATGGTGCTAGCATCAGCTTTCAATCGATATTGAAGAGCATGTCGATGACATTTCTCACAGCTTAGTGTCATAGTTTGCTCTTTACCTCAAAGAGATCGAAACCAAGGAAATCAATTCAGAGTTATCAAGATATCTGAAAGATAATTGTGAGAAGAACACAGAACAGTTTGACATCTTGAATTGGTGGAAAGTTAACTCCAGTAAATATCCTGTATTGTCAAAAGTAGCCAAAGATGTTTTGGCAGTACAAGTGTCTACGGTAGCTTCAGAGTCTGCTTTTAGCACCAGTGGTTGAGTGGTTTCTCCCTTTCGAAGCTCTTTGTCACCCAAGATGGTTGAGGCACTGATATGTGCATATAGCTGGCTACGTTCATCGTCCAGAAATGTGGATCTAAAAGAAATCATAAGAGATTTAAAAAATTGTGAAGCACTTGAAGAAAGTATCAATCATATTCATTTATTATCAAGATTTCTGATTATAACTTGTTAGCTTATATTAATCATCTCACTGTTAGCTTACATTAATCATCTAACTGTAGAGCTTGCATAGTTGAATTGTGGAGATTAAAGTTCCTTCCTGTCATTTGAAGCAAGAGGTATGTCACCAATCCTTTGGATGTGAGTCTGACATGTTAGGAACAGGCTCCTAGTTACATGCTTTGTTACATGAACCATCTTGGTCTATTTGAAATTCTTGTATTTAATCCTTACATAAGTATCCAATTGTCTCTTCTATGTTGCTTGTGTAACTGATAAAATGTTGATTTTACATATGGCTTATATAATACCATTGCCTGGTTCCACTATAAATGTCTCTTTACCAATGCTTGCTCAACACTGTTGTTCTATTGTGTTTATTTGAACTGCTTCATTTTGCTTTATTTTGATGAGTGATTGTCTTCTCTATTTTCATTGTCTTATAGGCTGATTGAAGATGCATTCTTGTTCCCATCACTCACCAAGCAAGTGAATATGTTAAAATGGAAGTCTCTCAAGCAACACTGGAAGTCTGTCATTTAGCATGATGATGGATAATTAGTGACATAAACTGTGTTTACTGTAATTTTATTTTGTAGCACATAATGTTACTACTAGATGCCCGCTACAGATTTGGACTAAGGCCTTAATGACGAATGGCCTGGGTATTATATTAGTGGCATTAGCTTAAGTAAACGTTGTTTATTCTCTAAAAAAAGAGGAAATATTAACTGGAGCAGCTCTGCATTTAACTGATGAAGCTATCAGTGAAGCAATCTTCGGTCAAAGGGTAAGGCAACAGCAGCTTGCGAACTGATTCCAAACCAATTAAACCGTTGAACCAGCCAGTTCAACCCGCTTAACCATCACATGCTTATGTATTACAGATCAGATTAACCCAAGCAAACTGTCCACTGTCGGGCTGGTCTCAAAAACCAGCGGAAACCGGTGTAACCCGCGAGTGAACAGGCCTAGTAGAAGGACATGGCGGTGAGATGTGGCCGACGGAAGAAGGAAAGGCGGGCCCGCCAGCCGTGTCGTGTCGTCCCTGACCCGTACGGCCCATAAGAAAAATTAGGCCCAATTGGAACGAGATAGATGGGGCCGTGTTTTCTGTTCTTCTTCTTTTTTTTTTTAACGCGCGGCCTGCACCAGATCACGAACTCCCTGATTGCTCTCTCCAACACGAGTTTCCGTGCGCTTAAATCACAGGAGAATCCTTTTGAGCTGGCAAGTGGCAATTGCTGGTTTGCTGCACTGACCACCGAGCATGGCTTTTGCATAAAAGCTCGTCAGTCACTGATGGCTCATGGTTGGGCAAGTCAGGTCAGGTTGCAGCATACCGGGGGAAATCCGACAGGTGATGGTCACGGCGTCGATTGATTGAACGGTTTACCTAGTATCCGCCCATTTGAGGGCACCACGAGCACGAGCTTCTCTGCCGGGACCATTTCCTTGCTGCGTGCCGCCCAAATGCGGGGCACCAACAGCGTACAACATTCAGGCCAGATGACAGATGCCTCGCTAGAAGGCAAGTGGATTTGTAGACGGCCAGTCAGTCATAATCTGAGGCTGGCATGGCGTCTGTTTGAAGGTTTGCGTCCGCAGTAAAAATTCTATCAGGAGTGTTCTCGAGATGATGCCTCCCCGGAGTAACCTGATCCATTTACCGTCCCCTGGCCTGATGCAGCAGCCTAGAGTAGCTCTACGTTACCTTGCTCGCATCAGCAGCAACCAGGGTTCAATTCTCAGGTTCCTTTCTCGCACTATCCCATTCTACTATCAGGCAGGACAAACGCCGGAGCAAGCACAAAGTTGCCATTGATGGCGTCCAAAATGGCACACCCTGACATGCCCTTCTCAATGTGTAATTAGTTTGCAAGAATAATCTCTCTGTAGCAGGGGTCAAATCCAAGAAAACGAATAGACCTTTTTGTAGGGAATAACAATAAAAGGAAAGGACAACCCGATAATTTTGTTTACACCGCAATAGGAATATCTCTATATAGATTTCTAAATCAAACATTTTGAGGGAAGTCTCTCATCCAGCAAGGCGTGTACGGAAACGAGCGCTCTACCCATACACGGTCATTGCCAAGGCTGTAAACATCCTCTTCTGGATATATGTAGCCAATGTCTTGGATCTTCGAGCTGTTCAAATGATAGGCTAGCACTCTCACGGATGAGTCATTTAGAAAGATGACCTCCTTGTAGGGATGAAACCCAAGGAAGGTTATATGATGTTTATATCCCGTTCCATTGCCATTGTCTGGGAGAAGATTATCATTATCGGAGTCCCATTCAAACTGCTCTGTCGCTGGATTTCCAAATCCACGAGCTTTGTCAATTCGAAAGTTGATACCCTGCAACACCCAAGGACCGTGACTTTGGGACTTACAGCAGATTTTGTCTTGTAGCTTAGGCAAGTCGACAACCAGCTGCTTTGACACCCACTTGATTTGACCATCAGAGTCATCAAGGATCCAAACCTTAATTTGATTCTCATCTACTAATACACTGTACACCCCCTTCTCAGATTTTCCTATGGAAAGCCTTCTTGCATAAGCTTCATCGCTGCAACCGTCCGGTTCGAAAGTTACGGGTAGTTGAATTAGCTGGTACTTTTCACTTGACAGTGATAACCTACAAAGAACAAATTCATTGGAAAAGTTAGTAGTAATTCATAATGTAACTGAATAATCATTATAATGGCTAAGATACTAAAGTAAGTACATATTAATAAGTGTGGCTACCTCATAATAAAATCAGTTTGGCATTGCACGTAGAGTGCTCCTCGCCAGTAGACAGCATAGCGATGCTCAACATACGGATCGATCCGCATGTGGGCGATAGTCCCCGCGGCCACCCCTTCTCGAACAAAGGACCTCCTCTCCCATCGCCCCGTCCTAGAAGAGAAGACATGGAGGACGCAAGGTGACGGCGGCCATTCTAGCTCCTCCAATGCGGGGTCCAGTTTTTTAAAGGTGAACGGTGATCCCTCCAGCGACGGGGTTTGATGGCGAGGGCTAAGCTCAAACTTACGTCGAACACGGAGGATAGAGAACACCTCATAGTATGGCGAATCGGTCGGATCGTAGACGAGGTACTCATCGGCGTAGAAGTAGTCAGGCCCCACGCACGGAAGCGGCGGCCGCGGGGGCAGGTGCGCCCACTGCTGCGTGGCTGGGTTCACCACGCAGTTCTGGAGCAAGAGAAGGCCGTTGCAGTGGTCCCTGACCTCAAAGGAGTCGTAAATCTTGTCACCGTCGCCGGAGAAGGTGTAGTCGAGGTCGGCGGAGACCATGGGCCCCACGGAGGGACGGGCGAGGAATGACGACATCCAGGTGCTGCTGTGTTGGAGGAAGATTCCAGCGACGGTGCGCGGGAGGAGGTCCGCGACGGCGCTCAGCAGCCCGCGATTGTCGACGGTGGCGCGCCACGACCGGCAGACGCAGCGGGAGGTGGCTAGCCAGCGCGGCGCGAGGCGGCGGAGGACGTCAGCAAGCACGTCCTCTGGAAGGAGCTCCGACAAGCCCATCTTCTTGCTCTGATTAATCTTTTGTCGATCACGAATTGCAGCAGAACCAGCTGGCGATCGGATCGATCCAAGTGGTTCGATTGTTCGTTCTTTTCCCTCGGCGGGTGGGCGCGCTTATTATAGGCGGCTTGTGGTGGGTTTGAATAGCGATCACGTTCCGGATTGCCGTTACCGATTCGAGTTGCTTACGGATTCGCGACTCCGACCGTTCGTACGTCGCCTCGCTTCGTCCCGCCTCTCCCACGTCGCGCTCGGATACCGTGTATCCCGATGGAATACCGCATTTTCCGGAAAAATCGGAATCGGGAAAAAAAATCCAACTGCATCAGCACGAGGTCCAATTTTCTCTGTAGAGATGCATCCACTAGAACAACGATATAAATCTGAACATAACTAAAATTGGCCCACAGCATACATATGAATTTGTCCTACACTTGAGAACTCATGAGATAAACCACATCCAAGCAATTGAGTGTCCTCGAGGGAGTAAGGACACGCGAACGAATTGGGGGATCGAACAGGAATTCACGATCATTCTCTCACATCAGTCGGGACATCGTGTAGCCAATGCTCTAACTGTAACGCCTAGACCTGTGCTTGATCATCCTGAGCGCCCCCCTGCCACCGCGCACAACCTCCATCCAACTGATCCAAGCTATGAACTTTCATGTTGGATATGCTCACGAACGAAATCCTCCTGATAGGGCTCTCAAATCTGCAAGCTTTAATCACAGAATTCTTTGTTTTTTTCAGATGGCTAACTGCTGCGCTCACGATGGCAAGAAATTCAGGGTAACTTTTGCAGAAAAACTCCGTCAGTTATCGTCGAGTCATGTTTGGGCAGTCACTCAATCAGGTTTGCACTTTGCAGTAGCACAAGAAATCAGACCGGTGATTATCAACGCAAGAAATCTGGCAGATGATAATTAGACATGTATGCTTATTGATTTTTCCTGCAATCTTATTGATTTGACCATACAATGATACAGGAGTGGATTATTCTCGCCTACAACACGCGTTACAGAGCGGGGGATCAGGAATTCAGGATCATTCGTTCAGCGCAGTCGAGCCATCGAGCAGCCGACGCTGTAACGCCTGGACTTGTGCCTGATCATCCTGAGCGCCCCTCTGCTGCCGTGCACAACCTCCTCGCCGGTGAGCACCGCGATGGTCTCCACGCCGGTGCCAGGTCGACCATCCGGCCGACGCAAAACTTGCCCGCGCCCAGAGGCAGGAGGAACGACATCACCGGGACCCACCGTGGCGGCAGCGGCGGTGCGAGCTCGTCCCACACCTCCTGCAGCACCGGTGAGCTCGTCGGCGATGCCACGCCAAGGTCACAGGTAGCGAGCTGCCTGCCTTCGGACGTGAAGCCGAACCCGAGCGCGAGCTCGGGGGCGTACTCGACGCGGCCGTAGAACGGCAGCGCCCAGTCGCCGGCCTCGCTCCACACGCCGCTTGTCGTGTCGAAGGAGAAGGTGCCACCCCCCTTCGTGGATATCCATATCTGCGAGTCGCCGACCACCGTGCAGGCGCTGATGACATAGGGTCCTTCCCGTTCCTCTTGTAGCATTTGTAATATAAAATTTATTCTAAAAAACCTCGTTCACCTCGCTCTAAAAAACTATTCATTTTTCTCGTTCTAAAAGATAAATAAGTATTCCATTTGTAATGTAAAACTCATTCAAAAAACTCTCAATTCCCCTAAAAGCAACAAGTACTCCATTTGTATACATAAAACTAGGTCATTAAAAAATCTAAAATACTATGACCAGAGGAAGGAGAATGAAGTTGCTAACCGATCTAGTGAAGAAACTGATCGAGCGAAGAAAAACAAAGCCCGGTCAAATGGTGAGCTTGCTCGGGGAGGAAGATAAGGAAGCAGCTCATTTATATATAGAGCAAATGATTGACATTAGTACTGGCTGTTAACTTCAACCGGTACCTAAATGGTTTCCTTTAGAGAAGTTGAAGCTACGAGCCGGTACTAAATGACATTCTCACAATTTAATACCGGTTGAAGCCACCAGCCGGTACTAAATGGCTTTCTCGCGAATCTAGCTGTCGGTCACGCTGTCCACGTGCCGCCATTTAGTACCGGTTGAGGCTCCAAACTCGTACTACAGGAGCTCCGGTGCCACTGTACATGACGACTATCACGGTGCATTAGTACCGGACGAAAAGACGTCCGGTACTAATGTGTTGGACAAATGATCAGTTGTTCGGTGCGTGTCTGCCGCCACCTCCTGTGCCCCCAATGTCCTTGCTTCCGCCTCCACATCTAAATCTACTTGCTCCTCACCAAAGACTAGCTGCAGAAGGATCTGCATCCGCAGCTCGCACCAGCCTGCTAAAGCTTGACCATGCCCGCGGCCGGCCAACGTGCTTCATCCGGAGCTCGGCCCGATGCCGCTCAGGCTCGCTACGAGAGAGCACCCGGCCGTTGGCTGGTCACCGAACCTACGTGCTCCCTGGTCCCTCCGCTGCATCTCACCCACACGCGCGTACCTCAGCCCCGCTGGCCGCCGCACCATGCCGTGACTCGTGAGTATGGCCGTCGGGCGCAATGGAGAGGATAATGGCTACAGAGTACGGAGCAACAGACGA
This sequence comes from Setaria viridis, assembly GCF_005286985.2. NCBI lineage: Eukaryota > Viridiplantae > Streptophyta > Magnoliopsida > Poales > Poaceae > Setaria > Setaria viridis. The sequence goes on along the minus strand of NC_048263.2, from coordinate 39,401,717 downwards.
GCTTGCCTTCTTTCTTATTCGGGCTTGTATAGATTGAAGTGAGGATGGCTTGTATAGATTGAAGTGAGGATGATGGGCCACAAAGTAAAGAACATGAGCAGGCCCATAGGATATCTTTACTTAGTAGCTCTATCATCGTTCTTTCTTTCCTATTTTATTTTCCAGTTGTTTTTCTCTACTTTCCTTAAGTATTTTTTTGCTAATATTAGAGTTGGCTAATTATTAATTGATAATTTATAATCATTTGCTAGCCGGACATCTAAAACCTAATGGACTTATTTACGTATGTGGATGGATGATGTATCCACCTCTCATATATGGCTTGTAGAGTTTGTGTGTGAACATTATATCTCATATAATTTAAATGTACGCATGCGCCTAGGCAAACATTTTTATAGTTGTGATCATGGTGTTGTCGTGTAGTATTCTGTAACACCTGGGGTTAAAAAGAACCTAAGAAGGTTACTAAGATCATAAGGAAGAATTTGGCTTAAGAAAGGTTTAATGGAGTTGAGATCAAATTTTAGTTAAGTTTGACCAAAAATTCAAATAAGTGATCCAAATTTGGAAAAAATTAACCAAAATTTGGAATCATGAGTTGAAGGTATTTAGAACTCAATGGAATCAAATTTGAGATCCAATTCAAGTCAGAAGCACTTCAAATTCCAGGTCAAAGTTGTTGAACTGAGTCAACTCTATCAAATTCTGAAAATTAAAGTCGGAAAACAGAGTCAAGTGACCAACTTTGAGTTTGATTTCTGAAGAAATTTACATACAAACTTTGGATCTTTTTGGATAGTAAATGATCTTGGATGTCCAGTGAACATTTTGGACAAGTTTTTGATCAGAGAAAACAAATAATTCAAATTTTAGTTGGAGCTCAAAATTTGAAAGTTGTGCTGTTCTTTCAACGAAACTGAATGGCTCATTTTAGTTGGAGCTCAAAATTTGAAAGTTGTGTTGTTCTTTCACCGGCCTAACGAAACTGAATGGCATGAGCCATTGAACACTAAAATCAGTGTTTTTGACCGATCTTCGGAGCTTCGATTTGAGAGATGGGTTGATCCTTCGACAAAAGTGCAAATCAATAGATTGGAGTTCAATGATCTATCTACAATTGTTGTTAAAGTGCAAATCAATATGGCACATCGGCGTCCGCATCCATCTGTCGATCAGGAACCTCCCAACCCGGCAAGCTGTGGCCTGGACCTGACCAGGGTTAGCTTGTAAGAGTGGAGGTGCAGGCAGAGGAAGGAGAGGAGGGAGGGGGTCAAGGATGACGAGCCGGCAAGGACGTCGCCACCGCTCCACCTATCTTTGCAGTGTTGGGCTGCATTGCATGATTTGAGCTCTACTTTTCGTTGGCTGGCAAGTGGGTCCCATCTCCCACCCTACCACTTGAAAGGGGATTCAAATCCAGAAGTAAAGAAAACGAATGAAAAGTCAAGCTTTACTGGGGATCGCAGGAGTATACTGTATATATCTCATTTCAAGTGACGTCAATGTTTCGAACATCAACCATTGGCTACCACCAGTTACACAAAAAGAACTTAAATCTGTAGCATTGAACAGTTTTGAGTGCACCGGTATTTTGAAGTCGCAATATGATGATGATGCTCGACGTGTTCACACTCCTACTCCGTACCTAACTTCCCCCAACCACAACTCACCTAGCACAAAAGTTTAAAGATCATACGCCCAACATTGATGAACGGACACCTAAACATGCATGTAGTCAATTCGTATCTACCAGTGACCTGCTGTTAAAACTCACGTCGAGGCAGAAACTATACATAGCGACCAACAACCAGAGTCCCATCATTTTGTGCATGCGCTACAAACAAGGTTTCGTGAGTTTGTTCTTGGGTTCTTGTTTGAATCGCTTAACTAAGTAATATTTCTCATCTACGTAAGCTTTGCAGGACCTACAAATCAAGGAAGCTGCTTTGCTCGTCATATCATGGTAATTTACTATCATCGATCAATGCGCCTGTCTATTGAATGAAAAATGTTAATTTACTACCTTCCTTTTCCTTTGATCTTTGCTGTAATAGTATTTTCCTTTCTTTTGTTCTGAAAGGAAACATTAGTATGTACTGCATGTAGTTGATCTTAGAAATGACGACAAAGGAAATGTAAATCAAACAAACAGTGTTTATTGTTAGAGAAAGATCCATTATGGGCTCTATTGTCGCTGACACCGAATCATTAGTGAGCTATTATATTTCTATTGCTTTTGTTCATGTAAGCCGTAGTGCTAACGAGGTGACTCGTGACCTTGCTAGTGTTCATGACATTGTAACTGAAACATTGCTAGTGTTCGTGACATCACTTCTTTTGTAGATCTTATGCCCATACTACTTTAAGGAGACCTTCACACCGACACCAATGCGGGAGACCAACTGTCTACAAGGAAACTCAAACCTTTATTCACTACTCAATTTGATACAAGACTCGCTTGCACACTCTTTGTGTGGCTATCCTATCATAACACCACTACACCACATGGCTACCTTGCAATCTCCTAGACCTCTTATGCTATGGTATGGGTAGGAGTGAGGGGAACACCTCTATTTATAGGTGCTCATGATCCTTGTGGGGTTGCCATGTGGCAACTTGCACACTTTTCTTTACAAATATCTAACTCTATAACTTTCTCTCATCCTTATCCTACCATATAAATATCTTGTTCTAGAGTATTCATAAGTTACCATGAAGCATGGCAACTCTAAGCTCTTGACATCTCCAAAGTCTTGTAGAACCTTCATACTTTGCTATGATCTTATTCTTATGTATGTCAAAGTCTCTTGTGATTTCTAAAATCTTCTAGAATGTTCCAAGTATTCATTGTATATTTCAACAGTTTTCTTTTACCATTGTGTAGTGGGTGCTTTGGAAAGTGAGAAACAAGATGAGAATGGAGAAAAAATTCCCAAGATCTCCACCTGATGTAATATTTGCTATATCAGGTAGAAGAATACATGAAGAAGGCGAGGACAACTGAGCAGTTGGAGGACTTCCTATGATTTTGTTATCTGTAGTTTTGAGGCCGTGTCCCTCAGTAGCTATTTTTTCTGTTCGTCATGGTAAACTGGTGTACCCCAGTCAGAACGCTGTAACCCCCAAACTATTTGCTTTCTATAAAAGCAGGATGGTTTCTTTGTCAAAAAAAAAAAGATGTTGAAATTCTGTTTCCTTTCACTTCCCCAATTCCATATGTGACAGAATGGAGCGTTGATGGAATAATCAATCACATGAAATTGGAAAGGACACAACTAGAGGTATGCCACTGAACCAAATCTTTTTGTTCATCCACATGGCTGTGCAGCTTTAGTAATATTGAAGTGTCAGGACTGAAACAAGAAATCAAGAGTACCTTGTGCTTGCCCCTTTTCTCTTTATGCACCCCCCGAAATGCCAAATGCCAGTGTTCTTGCACATTTGTATAGCTGCCAAGGTCTCTGTCTAGATTTCTTCTAGGGAACTTGTTTAATTTAAGTGGTTTCTTGAATAGCTTGTGTTGTTGGAATGTTCGCTCATTTAAGTTTAGTTCTATTAAAGAAAACATGCAACCGATTCATTTTTCCCTGGAGAAAATAAAATTTATAAGTAGTATATATATTCCAGTGAACCACTAATTTCCATATTTAGTTGCCATGTACCTGCCATTAACTCTTTTGTTATTTTTCGTTAAGATTATTGAAACTGGTTGTGCAAATAATGTTAGTCCTGGTTTGGTACCAGTTGTCCGTTTCCCAAGAAAAACTGGGAAATATCTGGTGATTGCCAGTTCAGACTTTTTGACAAATAAAAAGGTCCCTGGCAGTTTAATCACTGTTCCTGTATGGATGAGCGAATTTCAGGGGATCAATAATATATGCCTAGTTTTTATACTCGTGATATCTACAAGGGCTTCTGGGATTCCTTGGAATCTTTTTGAAGTTACTGTTGCACTTTTCATACCATTGGATCTATATCTGACTCAAAAGTTGTTTAGGGTGACGATCTTATTGAAGCAAAAAAAATTGGAGCTCAAAATTCAGGGTGATATGCATTTAGGAAGCAAGATTATATAAATGCATCAGAATTCTACACCCAGGTATATTGTACTAAAATTATATTAACATCAACAGTGTGAAAATTGTTTAAAATGTTTAGTGATTAGTACCAGCATCTCCTTGTGTGCAGCTTGTCGTGTTGGCTGCAAAGTTTAGTTGCCTAGAGCTGTCTGTCTGTAAGAAGTGAATAATAAACCATTGACTTCGTATAATTCTTGGATAGAGAACCAAGCAATAGCTCGATTGGCAGAATCTCCATTTGAGAATCTCTTTCTCTCTTTTTGGGAGCTAGTTTAATGGCTGCTCGACCAAGCCAGCCCCTTTTAAGGAGAACGATTTTTCGGTGAACGAACCAGCCACCCAAGCTCAAGCCTAGTGCTCGCGGGTCGTTCCCTGAAGGCTAAAGGGTTCAGTACTCCCATCTCTTAAGACAAAGCTATGGGTGTTTTCTCCCCTTGGTCAAGTTTATACCGCTAGGAAGTAATGGCGTCCATTCATTAACTTTGTTTTGATGGTATTGAGATAGTGGCTATCTGCAAGGTTCCTAAATTATGACATATACTAGTTCAAGCTTATAAATCGTAAGTCTATATAGGCACTTATTAGTGTAAAACGAGTTATCCATTTACTTGTCTATTCTGATGGTGTTGAGATATTGGTATTTATCTGACGTTAACTAAATTATATGGTAGATACCAATTTGCATTAATATATTGAGCTAGATTGGTAATTTTCTTATCCATCTAATATGGAGTGTAAAACTAATTAAGTACCTGACTAAACTGAGTCGATTTGCAATTCTGTTTTGGATTTCATAATATGTGTTGCCTCCTCGTTGTAAGACCTTGAACAGATATCAGCTTCATTTGCATTTAAATCATCCTCGTTGAAGGCTTTTCTGCAGCATAATGTTAGAACAAGATGGGCGTCGAATGTTCTGTAGTGAATACCCGTTAAGTTATATTTTTTGTGAATTGATTTTTTAATTGTATTCATTTCTCTGTTTATGAAAGCCAATCCTGAAAATACACTTCGTTATGGTTCGTCAACAGCTTATATTTTCTGAGTAACATGTATTCCGATGCATAACAAGCAGCAAAGCATGTCTCTAGGAGAAAAACAATGGCATGCCCACTATTGTATTCACAAAACTTAGTCCAACTGATGGCACTGTTTTTCGGGTCTCGTAATATTCACAACTAAAATCTTCTGAGAAGCAAACCAGCAATTAACTAGCTTGGATAGGCCTCCTCCTTTGACCAAGTTCAGGAGGAAGTTGAGTGATGATGATATACTGGATGATCTATTGTGTCTGGTTTTAGGGAGGAATTCTGCAAGGGAATTACGCTTTGCCCCACAGTTATTTTAAAAAAATTTCATCCCAGTTCACGTGCACAAGAGCATTGGCGGGAACAGCAGCAATATATTGAGGCAGTTAATTTATTTTACTGCAGGCGCTGAGGGTTGGCCGTTATGATGCAGTACTGTTCTCAAACAGGAGTCTTTGCTGGCTTCAGAGAGGTGATGGGACAAGGGCTTTGCAAAATGCAATCAGATTCAAGATACTCCGGACAAATGGCTAAAGGCGTACTTCCTGGAAGCCCAAGCTTTGATGCTTCTGAAGGTGCGAGGCCTGGTTAACTAATAGGTACGGGAGTGTGCCTATTTCATTGACAAAGGAGATGTACAAGCTGGCTAACCAGCATTACAAAAGGATTACTCACGCCTGACTAGCTCTGCTATGCATTTTGCCCTGCTGCTATCCACATTCCCCCCTCTTCCTTAATTTTGGCTAAAATGGTTTGATGCAGCAGCCTAGATGAGCAACTCTACGTTACCCTGCTAGCATCAGCAGCCAGGTTGTGAGTGTGAGCACAGGACGTCATGGGCACTTAGCACAGCAAGCCTCGTGCTTATTTCAGGTTCCCTTTCTCGCGGTTCCAGCGTGAAGCTCACTGAGCCCCCCTCTTCGGATTCGGGCCGTTCCTTTCTTTCTGGCCACCTTGCGATCCCGCGCGCGTGAAAAGGGCCGTGAGAACATACGGGTTCCCACGTGATGATGTTGGAGACGCTGTGGCCTCTGCCGCCGATCAGGCGTTGCACAACGTCCACTGAGCCTTTGCCGACCGACGATACCTGTCAGCCGCAGCCGGGCTCCTCCGCCGCGACTCCATCATCCTATACCCATCCGCACTGGCAAATGTGACAAAAACGCAAGACTCGGCTGCATGTCAGCGTCGCTCTGGCCAGGTTCTCGGCACGATGCATCATACATGTACGTGTCCCGTGTCGGCATTCCGCGCCACAGCCCGCGAACGATTCCAAGTAGCACGCACAGGTGTAGGCGTCGCGATCGCAGGTGCAGTAACTTGGCCGCCAGAGCCGTGCGCCGCGGGCAACCGGCGCCATCGACGCATTGAAGCCGAAAAGGCGCCCCGGTGCCGTCTCGTCGGCCGACGCCGACGCGACATGCAAGCTACCAGCAGCTCGTCGCCTCATCGTTATCGGCTCGTCGTCGCATGGTTGGGTATGTACGATAAGGTGTCGTCGCTCGTTGACATTGCCTCGCCGAGCGCGACGGGTGCGTGCACCGCAAGCGCGACGTGCGCCGTCTCCGGACGGACGCCCCGGCCGGGGACCCTTGGCGACGATGGGTGCCGTGGGAGCGCCCGTCCCCATCCCTCGCCGGCCCGGACGCGCCGTCCAACAGCAGCGGCTGTGGCCGGGCGCGCCGTGCACGTAGGTCTCCCCCACCCCTCCTGGCAGGTGCCCGCGGTCGGCATCTGCGCGGCCACCATCTCAATCCTCATCTCATCTCCTCGGGCGTCGTCTCCCTTGCCTTCGCTGGAGGTCGCCGCGGACGTCTCCTGCTGACGTTACCTTGCCGTCGTCGGAGGAGAGCAGCTTGCCCGACTTGCCGTCCTTCCTCCGGCTTCACTGGAGCTGGAACACTCAATGCTCAGCAAAAAATCGATGGGGCCAATTCCTGAGCGTGTTGTCGAGGTGACGCACCGGTGATGGCAGCCATCCACCCCGGCCGGGCCCTTCATCACCCGTCCACGTCGGCGCGAAAACTTTTCAACCCCACTGGAATTCTGATCGGGACAGTTACATGGACGCGTTGCTTTCTTGTTGTTTTCTCCAATGTCAAATGTGAAGCTGCAACGAAAAGGAGGGCAGAGGGAAGAAAAAAAGAAAAGAAAAGGCGATATTCCCTTTTTCTTTCATATATTCGGGGTCGAGGGAAAGCGAGAGCTTTTTATTTGCAATCATCATCAAGAGGATGCATGGGAGGGAGGGGGATTTTCAGCGTGCACTATAGAACTAGTAGTAGCAGGACCATCTGCTTATACAAATTTTCAACTGTGGTGGGGACTTTAAGAATTGCCAACCTAATCCCAGAAAGAATAACCGGTGAAGTGAACCAGGAAGGGAGTTCATTGACATGGAAAGATACACACATATAAAACATTTGCATATGCCGAAAGCAACCCCCATTCCCCTGCCACTAACCAATAGGATTGATGGATCTTATCGGCACTTTGAAAAGCAAGTGACAGATCTCTGTCACCCCATTTATCCACGGGCTCTTATCCAGCAGCTAGCTAGCATCAAAATTTTATGACATGCCATCTTTGTTACTACTCCTACTATGTGGTATGTGTACTAGTAGTAAGTAGCTGAAAACGAAATGACCCCACAGAAAGCACCGTTTGGGTTTGGAGATACCATTGTTTATTCAACCTGTTCTTTGATTTCCGTTATTTTTACCTCTGAGGGTAGATCACGACGATATGGTCTAAGTAGATTGCTGTGTTTTATACCCCAAACCGCCAAACGATGTTAGGAAGTGGATGTGGTGTTAAACAGCTTGCTTCTGCGTTCTCGTGAAACATCTTCCGTCCTCTTCTTTGGATCGACATAACGCAATTCTGGACGAGGATGGCAGTTTTTTATATATAAAAAAAGACGTAATATCGAAAAAGATGTGTCTCAAATCTTCCCTGCTTAGTCAAATTTCTAGTAAATATTTTAGGAAATTTGGTAAAACATTTAATTGAGCGATATCGATGTGAAGGTACGCCTAGAAGGATCCCTCTAATTATGCACGCCAGACATTTTAGTGTTTGTTTTTGTTTTTCACGAGACGTTGGTATATCTTGAGGATCGGATGATGAAATCACCGTAATTCTATGGGCATGTTTGGATACGCTTCTCCTAGCCACGCTTAATTATATTCTAAGCGAAGATTTTCTCGCTTTTCGCTTCTTGTAATTTAAATCTCTGAAACGGCTTACCACATAAGCAAGAATAGGTGGAAATAAGCAAAGCGTTTGATGGAATTCTCGCTTATTTTTACCGATAAGCCGCTTATAAGCGGAAACAAACGGACCTAGTGCTATTCATGCTGAACTTAGGACTCCAACCCTGTTGGATATGTTCCATATGGCTCAGCATTTTAGTATTTGTTAGCTTCATTTATATATAGCCTAGTACAATGGTTATTAGAGACGTGTAATGACGTCCAGGTTACGCTAGGTCCCCGTGGTTGTTTTATCACACAAGCATTTCTTATAAATCTTCTGGTGCAGACATTACCGGTGCCGCAGTCTGAATGCAAGTTCACTTTGTTACAAAGTGGCGAAAATAAGTGTTTTCTTAAGAGACTTTTTATGTTGGTGTGTGCAAAGCTGATCACCTTTAATTTGGCCTACATGCATGCCTCTGGTCATGATAAAAGTAATACAGTAATGATTCTTTCCGGGTGAGTAATACATTATCAGTAATCGGTTAACTAGCCCAACATCAACATCAAGAGCTTTACCGCAAATACAATAGTTTGCAAGGAGATCAGCAGACGGATGAATAATGAAAGAACAATGAACTGTGGTATTGGATTTACATATGACTGCAGGTGCAACAACTTTCGGCAAGAATAAGAAATTTCTCATATTCTTTATTTTTCAACCAATCTTGCGATGATTTGAAAAGGTCGGGAAAGCTATACATGCATATACCAGCTAATGATTGGCTGCAATACATTGGAGAATCTGTACTGCTGGCAATCAATTTGCAGCATCCTCTCTTCTCTTGTGGGGCAGAGATAAGTGCAGGCTTGATCATCAGTTGGCACTCCAGTCGGTGCCACAACATGAAGTCATGATCGTCAGGGATCTCCCTTGTTGAAGCCCCCACATGCTTTCCTATCGCTTTCAGCCGTGGGTCACCCGGAGGCTCTCTTTCGGCTGTGGTTATAGCGATGTGCTCCAAACATCTAATCCGTGTCAACGTCCCATCTCCTCTGCGTTGCACTTGCACTGCATTGCACCCGCCCAGCGGCTGGCTCATGGCGCTCGGCCAGAGCCACGCACTTGTCCGTCCCGGCCGGCAACCTTTTTTCCGAGCAATTTCACCACGGCCTCGGGCATCAGCTGCGCTGACGTGTCGCCGTGACACATACGTGGCCCCACATTCCTTCGCGGGGCTGGGGCCCGCGAGAAAGGAAAAGGAGCACCCGCGGCGGTGGCAGAATGGCGAATGGGCGAGAGGGACGAGACAAGACAAACCCGACGCTCGGCCCATCCCCCTCCGTCCCGTCCAATCCGTGGAGATGGAGCCCGGTTTCGTCCGGCCCCGAGGCCACTTGATCGTTGCCCGGGGTTACCAGGTTGGTGGCCGTGATCCACCGCAACTTCACTGGTGGTTCCGCGCGACCTCGCGCGCATGGCACGAACACGACCCCGTCCGCCACCACCGGCCCGACCGGCGTTGAAGCGGTCTTTGCGTCGCGTCGCGTTCCGTCCCGGCCGAGCGAGCGGCGTACGCGCGCAGCTAGCGAGACGAGACTGCCTGCCCCTGCCGGACCCGGTCGCCGCTGCTCCAGTTCCTGCCTCCTTCCGCGCGGCCAACCAACCCAAACCCCCGGCTCCCCTTCGGCGAAGCGCCGACGAAGCCGCCGCGCAGCCGCGGGCGCGAGAGGGACGCCACGGCCACGCCAGGCCCCCGGGAACAGGTCGTGCTGGTCCGTCCGAGACGGCCGCGGCGACGTGGCGGGCAGGCCAATGTTGACTCCGTGCGCCGCGGCGGAGGCTGGCGTGGCAGGTCCGGACGACACGGTGGCCGGCGGGGCGTCCTTTTTTTCTGGTTGGCTCAGGGAAGCGTTGACAAATGACAGTGGCGGCCTGTCCTTTTTCGGGGAGTTAAGTCAGGGAATCGTTGACATTGACAGCCCCCCTGCTATCAGTGCGATTGTGTAGTACGAACCCTGTACTGTGGGCCAATGTGGATTTCAGAATTTCTTTTCCCTTCTCGAAAAAAAAAAACACATATGATGTCATGTTTTTTTTTCCAGTTTGCGCAGTGTTAAACAAGATGACTGGGTCTTTTCTGCGTTAGGAAACCTGAAACCATTGTTCTTGACCAGCTTCGTCCAAAATCTGGTGAATGCAGTACAGTCTGCCTATGACATGAATCAATTTGGTTTTCCTGTGGGTGACCGATCGATCAGGTAATCTGAACACGAAATACCCTATATCCACTTGCAGGAATGGAATTGACGCCCTTGATATGGATTCCGTAGTAGCTCGAGTGAACATCAAGCCATACTACTGCAACTACAAAAAGATTAGGACGCTGACCTGATCCAAGTGGAAGAGATGGAAGGGGTCAGCGGTTTGATCGCTTCCAATCTCGGCAGCAAAGGCAGGAATCAGGAACGGAACGACTTCGGTCAGTTGATTCTGGTTCACGGGAAACGCCTTTTCCGAGATTAAAAATTCTCCAACTTCATTCCTAAAACCATCGTCAGAACCCTGCAACGATAAAGTCAATCACGTCCAATCCGTGAACAAAAGGAGGGAATAAACTGAACCAACTGAATTTGAAGCACTGGTTCAGTGAAAATGTTACTACTCTCAACTATGGTTTGCGTGCCAGTTAAAGTGCTTCTCGTTTGATCAGGTTTGTAGTAAATAGTATTCACATTTATGGCTCCAAATTAATTTATTATGAAAATACATTTCGTAATTAATCTAATGATGTTTATTTGATATTATATATATTTATACTTTTTCATCTATAATAGGTTAAATTTGACACGGTAAATCATGACACTATTCCAGAATTGCATTCTTTTGGGGACGGAGGAAGCATTCTTTTGGGACGGGGACGGAGGGAGTACTTGTATCCTGGTAATTCCGTGGGGGCTCGAACCCCGATGCAAGATGAACAAACGGAAGAAACAAAGCAACGCATGTCAGCCTTTGTGGGCCCAGTGGAAGGAGTAGAAGCAAGTAGGTTGTGGCAGCATGCGTTTGGCTGTGCCGTCGCCTAGCTGGCCATTTTCCCATCGCCACGTCCCGTCACCACCACCCCGCCTCTCTCCCTCTTTTTCCACGCCCGGGAATCCGAGTACGAAAGGGCCGCACTGCTCGCGCTTGTAGCCTGTACCCTCAACCAATCGGTTCCCTGTCCCCACGCTACCACGCCCTGCTTCATTTCGGACATTTTTGCAAGCAAGCGTGATTGATTTTTAAGAAAAAAGAATTCACAACCGTATCGGCCGGCCACCGGCACCGCCGCCCGGTCTGTGTCCGGTACGCGTACACGGCGTTGGCAGGTAGAGCATCGCCGGAAGCCGGATCGGGTGGCGGTGGGCGCCGGCACCGGGGGTAGGCGGCAGGCATTGGGGATCCCGTAGCGGTAGCGCCGGGTGAGAGGGAGAGGGACAGCGCGCAGGCGCGTGCGAATCCCGAGGAGGCGGCGGCCGAAATCCACGTGCCGCGTGAGGCCATAGTTATTGCCCTGTGAATCTCGATGCGCCGACTGCATGGCGAAGCCCAGCCGCGTTGGTAAACTGTCGCGGTAATTTTTGTTTTGTTTTTGCTTTTGCCGTCGCCGTCAGTCTGCGAGACGATCGGCCGCCGATCCCTACTGCGGTTGCGATTCCGGCGCGCTGAATCCCGAGCACCGAAATGCCAAGTCGTCGCACCCTCCCCTCGCCTCGGCTGCCGGAAACTACCCCACCCGCCGCCGTACATTCGCTGAGACCTCAGAATATTTCCTTGTGCCTGCCGTCACTGCGACGTGGGCCCAACCCAATGGACGCGTGGATCGATTGAAAAACTGAAGCGGCAAATGTTGCAAATCTCCTGCGCGCGTCTGATTTATAAACCGTCTCAGCGGCTTAGCGGATCTTAATCAGTTGATCATCGAAGCACATGTGCCGTTCGTTAACGATACTTTGTGGCATCGTCGTGTTCTTTACTCCGATCTAGAGGAGCCTGTTCCGTGTGGTACTATGTGGTAATTAGATTATCAGCCTGTTCGCTTCAGCTTATCAGCCACCGAACAATATTTTTCTCTCACAACAAATTAGCCGTTTCAGTTTTTCAGCCAGCTTATAAGTTCAGCCGAACAGACCCCATGTGCGGTGCTGTGACTGTGAATAAGGTACAATTTTTTATGGGCAGTTGAAGTGTGCTCGTAGAAAAAGAAAAATCAACGTCGATATGCTTGTGTGTTAAAATCGTGCTCCGGTTTGTGTATGCTGATAGGACTCGTCAAAGAAAATGTACGTTCCGCTACACTGATACTAGCAACAAGACATTGTATTTAATTTTAAAATCAACCACAGACACCACATTGATGGTTTTGGGCTACCAAGTGACGAATTCCCAGCCTCCATATTGAAATAAAGTGTCTACAACTCCAAAGTTGATAGAGCAATAATGCACTAGCGTGGTCGATTCTGCAAATTTTCTCCAACCAGGAATCAAACAGCAGGGAATCATATGTTAATGATAGTGGGTTTAGTTAACCCCCTCCTCCTCCTACTCGATTATTTGCTCACCTTTTTTTAATCCGCGCGTAACCTGTTTGGTGGATTCCCATTTTCAAATATGTTCCCTCTGATTCGAGTGGGTCTTCCTGTGTGGACCATTTCTTTCTCTCCTTGTCAAAGATCTGGAATTTAGAAATAAATTGACCATTTGAACTAGTATCCAGCTTAGTAGAAACCGTTAAGTATACCGAACGCAACTATAGGATAGTTTATTCTCGGTGACTATTACGAAATGTTCCTTTCTCTCCGATCATACTACATGGCTGTTTGGATACGAGGTGCTAAACTGTTACACATCGGATGTTCGGATGCTAATTAGGAGGACTAAACATGAGCTAATTATAAAACTAATTGCAGAACCTTGTGCTAATTCGCGAGACGAATCTATTAAGCCTAATTAATCCATCATTAGCAAATGGTTACTGTAGCACCACATTGTCAAATCATGAACTAATTAGGCTTAATAGATTCATCTCGCGAATTATGCTCCATCTGTGCAATTAATTTTTAGTACTCCTAATTAGCATCCAAACATCCGATGAGACAGGTGTTAAATTTTAATAGGGTGTTCACCCCTACGTATCATCTTCTCCTAATCTGAACCTAGCTAACCAAAGAGTAACGAGGGAGTATTATATTTTTATTAAGCGAAGACAGACTGAGAGGAGCCAATGAACTATTGCATCTAGATGTACGGGCGTAAGTGATTTTTTTTTGAAAGGGTATAAGTGAATTTATATTTTAACCGCCGTATGATGCATGGCGGTACATCAAAATGACGTGCGAGTGGTTGCAAATATCTGTACTACTCCTAATTGGATCTTGTCACGCACTACTACGAAAATCTTTTCTTACTTCTAAACAATAATTGATTACTATATGTATTCGTGACCACGTGAATTGTACTCCTGCATCTATTAGATTGTTTTAATTTTTTTAAAATTATAATTTTTACTATGCACCTAGACATAACGTATATCAATATATATAACAAAATCTATAAATTTAGAAAACCAAAATGATATATAATTTGGGATGAAAGTTTTAATTTTTTTTAAATTCATAATTTTTACTATGCATCTAGACATAACGTATATCAATATATATAGCAAAATCTATAAATTTAGAAAACCAAAATAATATATAATTTAGGATGGAGGGAGCACGCTAACTCTACGAAACACACCCTGTGTTATGCTTGATTTGATTTAGCTGTTTTAGAAGGTTTAATGAGCAAGTGGGACCTAATTAGTAGCCACCTTACGTAATTTGTTATAATTACCCTATTGGCACTAGTGTAACCTCTAGCAAGGCGCGTCCTCCACCTCCTACATTCTAGCAACTATGATGAGTAGGTGACGTTGCCAATATATAGCTTTCTCTCCATCATGAGATGATCTAGGCGGGAATATGAGAAGGGTGTTGAGAGAGAAAGGTGTAACGGACAAACATAGTAGAATCTAGAAAGAACGACGATTTTCTAGGGGTAAAGGAGTATGTTCCGATCATAATATTAAAATAATAATGTTTTGGTGCACATTTGTGGAATATTTACATGTAACTTAGAAACGCAAATACATTAGTCAGTTATGCATCCATTCGAATATGGAGCAATGGATTGCACCCTATTTCTTGGTCACCTTGTTTTTGGATTTAGCCACACTCTAGGAAGTTTTGACGAGTCATCATATCAAAGCTAAGAAATAGGATTTTGCATGTCGCCAAGACCGTCTCCAACATAGCTTGTCCTATGTTTTATCTTTTCATTCAGTAGCTACAAAAGAGATCTTAGTGCCTTTCATTGTAACTTAATAGCTCATATAGCAACATGAGGAAACTAATAATGGGAAAATATGTTATGACGAAGATGGTTGAATCTGGATAGGAGTTGTGGTTTATAGGAAGGAAGCAACGAACCTTCCTACAATGCCGTATATGTAAAAAAATGTAGAATACAGTATATGTGGAAACGGCTTACTAGCGGTAACTTAGAAATGCTAAATACAGTTACTCTGAAAGACCGGACCAGTTAAACCGCATCTCCATCGGCGGAAAACCGGCAAAATCCTTTTGCAACTTCTCCTGCACGTCCACTCGTCCCGTCTCGTTCTGTTCTTTCTCTGGGCCCGTCGTCTATAAAAAACACTCGTCCCTCTCGAATCTGCCTTCCCTGCCCCGACCTCCCACTCCGCAAGCCCAAACAAAACGTAACTCCAACGTGACGAGAGCCACACCAATCCATCAGCGCACGCGCCCCGTCCCGCGAGGCGCTCCTCCCCTCTTCCTCCTCCCGTTCGCGTCTCCGACGCGCGACCGGCACCGC
Organism: Setaria viridis; assembly: GCF_005286985.2. NCBI lineage: Eukaryota > Viridiplantae > Streptophyta > Magnoliopsida > Poales > Poaceae > Setaria > Setaria viridis. The sequence continues at coordinate 39,386,494 of NC_048263.2, read as the reverse complement.
GCACGAGAGACAGAGCGAGAGAGAGCGGGCGCGATGAGGCCGGGCGGGCCGCCGAACTCCCGGGCGCTGCAGCCGCCGCAGCAGCCGGGCACGCCGGGGCGGTCGCGCCGGCGCCCGGATCTCACGCTGCCGCTGCCGCAGCGGGACCTGACCTCGCTCGCGGTGCCGCTGCCCCTGCCGCTCCCTCCGTCCTCCGCGCCGTCGTCCACGTCGTCGTCGGGGGCGTTGTCGGGCCCGGCGTCGCTCGGCGCGCCCACCCCGCCGACCTCGGCCGGCTCCGCGCCGCCGAACCCACCGCCGCTGTGCGAGCTGGAGCGCGTGCGCCGCATCGGGAGCGGCGCCGGCGGGACGGTGTGGATGGTGCGCCACCGCCCCACGGGCCGCGCCTACGCGCTCAAGGTGCTCTACGGCAACCACGACGACGCCGTGCGGCGGCAGATCACGCGCGAGATCGCCATCCTCCGCACCGCCGAGCACCCGGCCGTGGTGCGCTGCCACGGCATGTACGAGCAGGCCGGCGAGCTCCAGATCCTGCTCGAGTACATGGACGGGGGATCCCTCGAGGGTCGCCGCATCGCCGACGAGGGCTTCCTCGCGCACGTGGCGCGCCAGGTGCTCTCCGGCATCGCCTACCTTCACCGGCGCCACATCGTGCACCGCGACATCAAGCCCTCCAACCTCCTGATCGACTCGGGGCGGCGCGTCAAGATCGCCGACTTCGGCGTGGGCCGCATCCTCAACCAGACCATGGACCCCTGCAACTCCTCCGTCGGCACCATCGCCTACATGAGCCCCGAGCGCATCAACACCGACCTCAACGACGGCGCCTACGATGGCTACGCCGGCGACATCTGGAGCTTCGGCCTCAGCATCCTCGAGTTCTACATGGGCCGCTTCCCCCTCGGCGAGAACCTCGGCAAGCAGGGCGACTGGGCCGCGCTCATGTGCGCCATCTGCTACTCCGACTCGCCGCAGGCGCCGCGCACCGCCTCGCCGGACTTCAAGAACTTCATCAGTCTCTGCCTCCAGAAGAACCCGGCGAACCGGCCGTCCGCGATGCGCCTGCTGCAGCACCCGTTCGTGGCCCAGCCGCAGCCGCAGCCGCAGCCCCTCGCCGCCCCGCCGCCGTCATGATGACCCGCCACCAAATCCACAATTCCGACCGATTGATTGGTTCCCGTCCTGATCCGACCGGGTGGATTGATCATGGATGGAAAGGTTGGTTGCCTGATTGGTTGGCAGGCAATGAGATGTGGGATCTAGGGACGTTCTCCCTAGCCATTTTGGGAATTCACAAGCCACCGCCACAGCAACCGTCACACCGCATCCATTGTTGTTGCTGTTGCTCCAGGAATTAAATTCGCGTCTTAGCACTTTTTTTTTTCTTTTCCTCTCCCCTCTCTCTCTCATCTCCAATGTTGTTCATGTTCTTCCAAATGATAATCATATAATATGGGTTGTTAAGAAAGCAATCGCGTTCCATTTCTAAATTCTAATATCGGCCACTCACTGGATTAATTGGAAATGGAGCAGCTGGTGGTGGTGATCCATCAAACTCCTGGTGGAGAAGATGATGACGGTATCAACATGGCAGTCTTGATGCCGGCTTCTTGGATTCTGTAATCCTGGATGGATTGGCCGGAATGATGGCCGGATCAAATCTTCTTCTATTATTTTTTATAAAAAAGAAAACTGGATCAAATCTTGCAAACGAGAACCAAATCGGCTTTATTCACCCCCCCCCCCCCCCCCCCTCTCATTTCTCGGGTGGTTCGGGGAATTGCCTGCTCTGTTCCTTTATTCTTCCTCCTCGCCGTGTTGCAAGAACGGATGGCTCCGCCGAGTCCGGCAGGCAAAGCTCACTCCTGCAACAATGGGTGGCTTTTCTTTTTTCTCGTTTTGCTCTCCCGTTTGCTTCTTTTGGGCCTGTGGCGGGCGCCACTTTGCATGCAGGGAGTTTTGGTCATTTCTAGGCGTCGCTTGGCGTGTCATCCTAATTTTTACGCAGTGAAAGGAAGCATACGAGAGAAGGAGAGGGCGAGCAGGGGGGACAGCCAAAAGCAGGGGAAGGGAAGGGGAAGCGAAGCGAAGGTCAGGTCCTCTGCTCTGCACTGCTCAGCTCGGAGAGAGAGAGAGAGAGAGAGTTGCTTGGAAATGGATAGATTTGTAGGCCTGCGAAAGGGGCGGCACATAGGAAACGTATTAATGGAGGGAGAGGGCAAAAGTGGGAATGGCGTGAGCCTGCACTGCCAGGTGGGGCCCGGAGGATAGTCCGTGCTCGTTGTGCTGTGGAGAGGGGAAGTAGAGTAGTAGCATGAATAGCATGAGCAGTGTGGACTCTGTCTTTCTTGGCAGTGAAATAAATGGAGGCACACCCTTCTCATGCAGTGTCTCGTGTCATGTGTGTGTGTATCGGCTGCCTGACTCGTGATGAACGGCACCGCGCCCCGAACCCAGCGAATTCCAGCACGGCATGAAGAAATTCCCTTGCCCTTCACCCCGGATTCTTTTTTTTTTTGAAAAGTATTCACCCCGGATTCATGATGCAGCTCAGCGTTCAGTTCACTGCTGCGTCCAGAGTTGTTGCATGGGAGGAAAACTCCTTGCGAATCTGTTGCGGGTCACGGCGACTGCGATGAGGATCTTGGATACAAACCTTTTTTTTTTACTCCACTGACGAAACAAAAGCGAGCAACTCTCTGAATTTTTTTTGCTTCCCGCCTGCTAGCGTCACGACCACGCTAGGATGAGTGTGTGGTGTGGTGTGTTTCTCGCCGTGCTATCGTCATTCGATTTTAATAAGTACGGCGAGGCGGCGGCGCAGGAAAAGTCAATGCTGTGTTGCTCGCATAATCAAGTCAGATGACAGCGCAGTTATGCCCGGATAACAGTGCCAGTGACATGGAACCAGACGTTGCTTAACGAACGGAACGGCGTCGGATTGGACGATGCTGCACTGCACACGCCACAAGCAGAGAGAGAAGGCCAGGGAGATCCTGACTCCTGAGCTGGGCGCGTGCTGATCGGAGAGAGAGAAGGGGAGGAGAGGAGAGAAAAGAGAAGGAAGAGAGTGAGATGAGGAGGCAGGAGGAGGATTCTTCAGACCTTGTTTAGTGCATAACTTTGGACAACTAAAATTATAGCATTTCGTTTGTATTTGTGAATTATTATTCAAATATTGACTAATTAGGCTTAAAAGATTCGTCTCGCAAAGTACAACAAAACTGTGCAATTAGTTTTTGATTTCGTCTACATTCGGTACTCCATGCATGTACCGCAAATTTGATACGATGGAGAATCTTCTTTTTTATAGTGCTAAAGTTGGGATTTTGGGAGAAATAGGGCCTTCGAAAGGAAAAGTCTCTCTGACACGGGCGCATCGATGGGGTGGGGGAGCAGGAGAGGTGCAGGCCAGTGGAAGGAAGGAGCGTAGGCTGTCGCGTAGCCGCTGCCACTGTTTGGAAGTTTCGCCTCGGCGAGGATCCGAGCGAGGCGACGGATCATCATCGGCGTCACCGTATCTACAGTAGGATAGGATCTCATCTACCTACCCATCTAGCAGCAGACGTCGCAGTCGGTGGCGCAGCCTGCTCCTGCTCCTGCTCTGCTCGTCTCTGACACGAGCGCCATACTGGCTGCCATTGGTGCGTGCTGGCTGCGTCATGGGAATTGCGAGGAGGGCTGCGTCAGAGCCTCAGAGGGGCCGCAGCGCAGGACTGAAATAGGATGCGGCGTGCACTTTTGCAGGAACGCTCAGAGGTCTTTGGCGCTTTGGGAGTTTGGGTGTATGAGCTTTGAGGAACACCACTCCGCTCATTGTCTCATCTCACGAATACTGTATAATTTTTTTAAAAAATGTGAGATCTCATCAGCCTGAACAAAGCATTTTTCAACTTTGATCCAGTGGCCAGCGGCCCTGCCATCTTCGTTCGGTGATGTCTCCCGTGCTGTAGCGGTACTATACTGGTAGCATACTGCACCACCAATGGGCGTTCGGGATCTGGAGCCGCGGCTTCGGCCTCGGATCGGATCCCTAGGCACATGAAAGCAACGTCCATGTCCGATGGCCAGTGGCCTCCCGCAGCGCCGCAGCGGCCGGGTTGCACGGCCCAAGGAGTAGTCCGATCGATCACCACCGTGTCAGGCACGAAGGGTGCAGGATGTTTGGCCCGCGCCACACCATGATGGTGTCTCCCTTCTCCCAGCACGCGGAGTTACCAAAGCAATCCGTGTGTGTGTCACTTCCGCAATCCGTAGCATAGATTCTCGGCAACCGGCCGGCAGGGGTCGCGTCCGCGTCCCGGCTTCTGCAAACTTCCGAGGTGCGTCGAACCTGCACCCTCCCGGCGTCAGATGAACGCCGAGTCGTCGATGCATGCGCCGTGCCTAGAGCTGCAAATTACAGAAGCAATTTCATATTTGAGCTGCTAGCAAGGCTGCGTCAGTTGACAGCTCCCAATCGCTGCCTATTCAGTTCACTACGCCGCAGCTTCAGAGTTCAGAGTTTCAGACAAGGCCGGCGGTTCTGACGAGGACAGGGCATACGCCTGTCGGTGTACAGCACGTCAAACCATGTACCGCCAGTGTGTGGACAAAGCGTGGAAACGGCCGCGGCGACACGAGCACGACGCCAACTTTTCCTTGGCCATCTCGAGAACCGACAGGTTCCAGGATGCGTCACGTTGCGCGAAACGTGTTGCCGGTTCAGCGCCAGGCAAAGGCAGAGAGAATGTCCTCGTTCCGTGCTGTGACTTCGACTAGACGAACGAAACAGAAATCAAGTTCGGAAGTTCCTCGTTCGGTCGTTCCAGTGCCCAGCTTCACCGGTCAGCCTTATACATAACGTGATGCAATTTCAATGACTTTTTGGGAGAAAGTGTCGGCACCCAATTTCAATTTGTCTTTGCAATATCAGGTCGCTTACAAATAAAACAGAAATTTTGAGACTATGTACTGCACAATTACATCTTAACTATTGACTATACCCAAGTGCGCACCATTGGCATATTGTCATGTTACTTCTGGTCCTGCTTCAGTTAGCAATAGTAGCTATCTACTCAGATCAGGAGACGATTTCAGTTCAGTTAGGCATCAGTGGGCAGTCTAGCAGTGATTCATGGCGATTGATTGGTTGGTTATGGTCACTCCACTCGAATGCTGTCGCGATATCTCAGTTGTAGTTGGACCTCCTTGTAGGCATGCCGGACTGGCTCCCGTGGGAGCTGTGGTGCAACCTCCCTAGCGTCGGATCACTCGCCGGATCCTGCACATCAGATGTCAGATTACCAGTGTCAACGATATGCATCAGATTCAGCAAAGAAGTGTCAGCAAAGAGGAGGGAGGGCGCTACGTGTCGTGGCTGGGAGTAGTGGCCGCTGTGGAAGCCGGAGGAGCTGTGCATGCCGCTGCCGCGTCCGGTCATTGGGTTGCAGTACTCCATGTTGTCCTCGCCGAGCGCGCGGAGGCGGTTCAGCTCTGGGAGCACGACGGTGGCGAGGTCTGGCCGGTCCTTGCGGCGGAGCTCGCAGCAGCGGAGCGAGATCTCGGCGAAGCGGTGCGCCTCCTCCATGGGCCAGTCATGGACGGCCGGGTCGAGGAGGTCGGCGAAGGTGCCGCGCTCCAGGGCGCGCCCCACGTGGTGCGTGAGCCCCATGGGTGGCCGCGCCGTGACGATCTGCAGCAGCATCACCCCCAGCGAGTAGACGTCGGACTTGACCCCCAGCATCCCCGTCTGCTGGTACTCCGGGTCGATGTAGCAGAAGGTGCCGGCGGCGGAGGTCATGTGGCACTGCGTCACGTTGTCGGCCACGGAAGGGGGGACAAGCCGCGCCAGCCCGACGTCGCTGATCTTGCTCACGTAGTTGCGGTCCAGGAGGATGTTTCCGGGCTTGAGGTCCCGGTGCACCAGGGGCTCCGGCTTGGTCTGGTGCAGGAACAGCAGGCCCGTCGCGATCTCCGCCGCGATGCGGAACCGGTGCTGCCACGGGATCACCGGCCCGCAGGCGCCGCCGCCGCCGCCGCGGTGGAAGAGGCAGTCGTCCAGGCTGCCGTTGGCCATGTACTCGTAGACGAGGCAGCCGTACTCGGGGCAGGCGCCGAGGAGGAGCACCATGTTGGGGTGGCGGATGCAGCTGAGCACCTCCACCTCCTGCTGGAACTGGGACCGGCCCTGCGCCGCGTCGGGGCGGAGCACCTTGATGGCGACGGGGGTGTGGTCGAGGTGGCCCTTGTACACGGGGCCGTACCCGCCCTCGCCGACCTTGCGGGCCTCGTTGAAGTGGTCGGTCCCGAGCTCGATTTCCTCGATGGTGTACCTGCGGTAGCGGACGGACTCGCGGGCCCCGGCGCCGGAGCCCATGGAACGGAGCCGCTCCTCGGCCTCCTTCAGCGCCTTCATCTCCGCGCCGATCCTCTTCTGGGCCTCGAGGTCCGCCAGCCGCTGCGCCGCCTCGGCCGCCTCGATGGCCGCCCTCGCCTTGGCCTTCTCCTGCTCGATCAGCGCCATGGCCGATTCCTCCGTCAGCCGCGTCTCCTGCGACCGCTGCTCCTCCTCCACCTTCCACCGCTGCAGCTCCATCGCCTTCTGCTTCGCGCTCAGCGCCTCCTTGCACGCCGTGCTGTACATGTCCATGGTCTGCTTCAGCTCCAGCCGAAGCCGCTTCATCTCCGCCTCCATGTCGTCATTGGGCTGGGAGCACCATGAGGAGGTGCTGGTCTGGGAGTGCGCCGTGCTGTCGTTGCCGAAGGAGTCGCCCCACCGGCTGGGCGTGCGCGCCTCGAAGCTGTGCTGGTCGAGGCCGTCCGACCCGTTCGACAGCCGTGGCGGGTACCGCTCCGTGCTCCGGCGCGGGGCGGAGCCGATGAACGAGATGTCCGACGACTCCGGCAGCGAGAACTCCGGGAAAGGCTTCCGCGCTGACCCCGCGCTCAGTCCTGTCGTCCTCGCGAACGGCGACCTGCCCGTGCACAAAAACCCATCGAGGTCACCATGCGTTCGCTTCGTGGCACATTCGTCGTCGGAGATCGCGCAAGAGTGAACACCGAAACTTACATGATGGGATTGTCTTGCATCATTGGCGTCCCGGCTACATCACCTGCCAGAATTTGGATTTTGAAATTTGGTTGATTCATTGTATGTACTCTGCGATCATGTTATATACGCAGGGTGAGTTGTGATGCTACGAACAAACAAACCTCTTGAGGATGGAGGCGGCGGCGCCCATTTCTGCGCGGCCGCGTGCGCGTGTTCGGGCTTGGGCCCCTGGATCATGGTGCGCAGCGGCGAGACGGCCGGCGCCTGGCGGATGGCCTGCCTCACCGAGGTCACCTTGCCGCCCTTGGTGACGACGTACACGGTGCAGAAGTCCGGCGCCGTCTTTGAGATAGTGCTGCAGATTTCCGCCTTGAACCTTCACAAGACCAAACCAGAAGGGATTTCTTTCACTTGACTTGTTGTTCGGAGACCTCAATGCCAGCCTGAGGAATGTAATGCGCGCTGGACTAGAAATCAACGGAGAAGGGCCGTTGCATTGCTCACCTGACGAAGCCGCCCCTGGCGGTGGCGCCGACGACGAGCTTCTCGATGGCGGCGTGCGCGGCGAACTCGACGATCGACTTGGCCACGTCGTGGTCGTCCAGCACCACGTCCTTGCAGTGGATCTGCGTGCAAGAAAGCACACGTACATTATTACACAGCAGGCTTCATGAACGCTGTCGTCGCGTTCGATGTGGGCGCGTACGTACGTCTTTCCGGGTGCAGAAGCAGCGGAACGGGAGGAAGAGGTCCTTCATCTGCGGGTCCGTCGGCTGCTTGTACCCGGCGGCGTCCTCCACCCCTCCTGCACGCAGCCACGCCGCCGTCAGAAACACGAAGGTCATCGTCGACGGCGACAAGAAATTGCTCGTGATGGGAGGCGGCCATGGACACTTGCCTGAGGTGCCCTTGGTGTTGACATGGACGAGGACGATGGTCTGGCCCTTGTGGGCGAGCGTCTCAGTCGCGTACTTGAGCGCGTTCTGGCTGTTCTTGTCCTTGTCGATGCACACCGCCACCAACGGGTAGCTGCCGCCGGTCTCGCCGTCCTTGCCGTCGCTGTACTTGCCCATCCCCCGAACGAGCTTCTATTGCTTCTCCTCCTCTGATGCACGTTGTGCGCTATTTGGATTGGTATAGATACTTGATCTGCTATATTTTTCTAGGCTAACTCTCTACAATTCTGATGTCGGCTATTGATCATCCCCTCGAAGGTCTTGGGGAGGGGGTGGTGTACAGAAGATTATTTTGGGGCATCTCTTTTATACTTCCTCTCCTGTTTACTAACCTCCGCTGACTATAATTAGAGCTGCATCGGAATGTTTAACGGGCAACCACCAGTTCTCCCCTTCCCATTTTCTGCTAAGTAGGTGGTGCTAATGCTAAATAGGAAAACGATAGGTATCTAAAATTAAGTCACTTTGTCAGTACAGAAAGACCTCAGGACAAAGCTTGTCACCTTGATGATGGATTGATGGCAAAACTTCAAGAGCAGGTATTTTGATGCAGAATAAGTGAATAACTATAAAGCAGACAGGCACAAAAAGGTCATATTCATTTTGGATAGCAACCGGAAAATTTACATCGTCGCAACTTCCAAATTTGATCAACGTTTTATAATGCATAAGAATTTTGAAATATCAAGCTAACATTTACATTACTAACACTTTACATTGTCAGCAATCAGCAACAAAATCAGGTCACATGCTCTAATCACCTGGCAGTATGCCTGAGTACATGTTGATACACTGATACCAGTCAACTATCTAGATTGAGTTGCTCATTGGTCACGTCATAAAAGATTAGGACCCTCTCGTGAGGAACTCATTGGAAAGAGTTGTTGAGTAAAGCTAGTCTAGCTGTCTAGACTAGAAAATTATCTATCATATGGTATATGACATCTTCCCCATCCGAATTAACTGGATGAATCCTAACCTGCACGAATTATAAATCAACAGCGAATGCTTAAACTTCCCTGGAACACCTGTCTTACAGTATTATCAGGAAAAGCATGCACACTCAATCATGTAGCTTTCCTAGGGAAGTTATGTCTATTACTACCAAAGAGGAAATATCACATATGCCAGCAGGAAGGCCCGCATCTACTGACTAGGTACTAGAATAATAAGAATGACCCATACGATTCTTCCTCAGCTATCCAACAGGTGCAATGCCATACGCTTAGCAGTTCAACTCCCAATTGGTGAGTTAGTTGTAATACAAATCCACAATTCGTTAAAAACACAAATGCAAGTCCAACTGTACTAGAATAATTGAGAATAGTCTTCCAATAATGGCCAAATCTTACCTGGATGTTATGATGGGCGTTGTATTTTAGCCAGCTTTTATGAAAGCATACATCCACGCGTTCCCAGCTAACTTGTGTAAGGCCACGGATCATCCTCTCTGTAAAAATACCTCCCTTAATGCACAGCTAGCAGAAAAAACCACTGAATCATAATTTCTAGTTTGAAAACATGAGCACTGCATCCTACTTGCATCAGTAATTTCAAATTAGATAAGCTTATCAATTAATGGCTAGCACTTAGCAGGATTTCAGTTTGCAACTTCCCTAGTTTTCCTTCAATTCTTAACAGTCACCTCTACCCAGTCTACAGAAAAAAGAGCAAAAGCCCTCGCGCAAGTGTGGAAATGTATCGCATATATATCACAATGATTATTACCTTCTAAGCTATCTGCCAGCGAACCTTCTACAGACTCCTCTTGCTGATGATCCTCTGAATTTCCGTTGTCGACATTAATAACATGAGGATACTTTTCATCCTTTGCTGTTAACTTAAGCTGGGAAACAAAAGGCCACATTATAAAAATATTAGTGGTAAAGCATGAGGATACCCTCTTGCTGGGAAACAAAACCTCCATTGCCTCTTAATAAATAGGAGTGTAGGTTTACTTTTGGTAATTCATGCTGACGCCGAATTCACGATGTTCTCCAACCAACTATATCTTTTTTCCATAAGTCAAGGGCACAGACAAACAGATATCTTTGACATTGAACTTATAATTTTACACAGAAAATAGAAAATTTGAGCATCAGTAGGATACGATCATATGTTACATTAGCATAGGCAACACGACGCTTAAAAGAGCGCAAAGCAGACCTGCATCAGGTAAAAAGCGTAATAAGGATGTTTGAAGGCAGCATATGAAGTATAGATATCAATACCACTTGGTGCAGTTACTGGATCAATACATGAATTTCCCATCATCACAGTCTTCAACCATACGGACCAGAAGTGGAGGCTTCCCATCATCCCTGTCTGTAAGGAATAAATGTGTACCTGTTCTCCCAACTATAAAATGTGCAGTTCCTGCAGCAGTTCTCTCCAAAACTGGGACACCGAAAAGAAAGGGAAGCTGAAGAAAAACACAAATATAAAAAGGAATCAGGTCTTAGTTACTGGCTTACTGATACTGTTTTATTATTGAACTGAGACACGACCGCAATGAAAAAATAACTAGAGAAGGAAAGTTAAGCTATTCAGGAATAAGAATGCAACACGCAACAAATGGCTGGGTTTCTGACCTGTTTGTCCATGTCGATAGAAGGACTAAGAGTTATAAAGTTCAGAATATCTGGAGGCTCATGAGACTTGGGCAATAAAAATGCTAATAATAAGATAGGAGAAGAATGTACCAGGCGTTCACAACTTCACATAAGTAAATAACCATGAAACTTACTTGTTTATTCCATCTTGAGCCCAAGTGTGGTGTAGCAGACGTAATAAAATTGATTGGTTCTAAACCAGCTATTTTACCAGCACCAGGTGTTTCTTGTTCATCAGAGAGCTTATCAGTATCAAGAGAAGAGGTTTCATTCGTGGCAGGTTCATAAAGTTTTCCGATTGCATATCTTGTTACTAAACCGCCAAGCGAATGAGCAACAAAAGATATCTTCTTCAAGTTTCTTCTTCTCTGAACAACTTGTCGAACCTGCACGATAGATATTCGTTTCATCATCTACCCTTCTAATAAATTCTATAATTTCCTGTCAACTTTACTAAACGAAAACACAATACTCAGCTATGAATTTGCAAAACTCAAGGTACACGAAAATGAAAGTTAGTTGTTGGTTGTACCTCCTCAGCTAGCCTTTCGCCCATCAAATCAACTCCATCATATGTTAATTTTGAATGATTGCTCTGACTACCTGCCATACAGAAATATTTAATACAAGTACTCTTACAGTAGCACACATTATATTATGTTCAACCAATCAGGTCAATGGTCACTTAAATGTGAAGTGGAAGTTGAAACATACTTGCCATGGCAAACTAGCTGGGTAGCATGATATACCCGTAAGAATAGACATATCAGAATTATAGCTAGTAAACTAGATTGCGCTGAACATCACTCCCATTTGGCCATTTTCATCATGTCAGTGTACTGCTTCCATTGATTTCAAGCTATGATTCTCAATAGCTATATCGTGTTTCAATTAACGTTGCAAAATTTACCCAGCGATTGCACTAACAGGCACCTGCAAGGTGTATACTGACCCCCACATTTCTATGTCTGAACTTTGTGATAACACGTTCCATTTTAATTCGAAGTGCAAAACGAGTACAGACTACACAATATAAGCACTCACGATGCACAAAGACTTTCCCAGGCAACCTCTTCACGAACTGCTCCGCTGCAAATTTCCAGTCCGCCGAACTGTTCGAACCACCAAAATTAGAATACACAAGAGCACCAAACTGAGAACAACAAGCAGCCAAGTGGAACCATCGAGTGCCCACCTCCCGTAGAGCCCGTTTACCATGACGACGAGGTGGTCCGCCTCCTCGCCACCGATCTCGTCTTCCTCGCGGCTCCCAGCGGCTTTCCCCTCGGCGTCGGCCTCCGCCTCCGCTGTCGGAGGCGGTAGACGCTGCGACAGGAAGCATCGCATCCAGTTCGCGAGGTCCAGCCTCTCGTCCCCCGGCCGCGGCTTGCGCCCGAGAAAGACTCCTAGGTCGAGCCCGAGCCCGGGCTGCGGCCACCGCGAGCTGCTCCGGCTCCGGTTGCGCCCCGGGGGCGCGCTCGGAGACTGGCCCATGAGGGAGGCGTAGCGGCGGCGGTGAGGAGGGGAACGGGAGGAGGCGGAGACCGGGGAGCACGTGGCGGAAGTGTAGAATCTGGAAGACGCGGGCATTTCCCGGTTGGTTGCGGGTCCACGTCGGACGGTTCTGGAATTGCTGGAGAGGTGAGCCGTTGCTTCAAGGGAAATCGACGATAGCGATTGGCGTGCGGATTCGTATGCCTGACACATCGAGCGGTCCTAATTAAACCGTGGGATGTCGGCCTTTTATATTGCCATAAAGAGACTGGGAGGCCCAATAAGACTAGCTTTGCCATTGGGCCTTGAACTTCCTATTGACGGGCCAAATGTATCGACTGACCCCCAAACAAATTGCAAACGGTCCATTTCTTCCTATTTTAGACAGTTTTTCTATGCTCGTTAGGAGATGAGCGACCGTACTACGCAGATTGCAGAAGTTTGTTTAATCCGTCGATCACCCAGTGGCATGAGAGAACTGCAGCAAACGAAGCTTCCACGCACACAGGGGACGCACCCACCGACTGATGAGTCAGTCCCTCGATCCTAGATGCGCGCGGTCGATCGAGCTTGTCAGGCCGCAGCTTGAGCCACATGAAACCATGTGTTCCCATGTCAATGCTTCTATTTGCGAGAAATCCCTGCAGAGAAACCATTAAACTACACTGAAGACACTGAACAAATCGCCCCAAACCCCTTTTGGCCTTTTCAAAGCGTTTACTTCACCTGCAAACTGACGAGCTGAGACTCCATCGTCCTAGGCCGGCATCCTCTGACCCCGACTCCATAGATTTGCCCAAGGTGTCAAACCGACCAATGGAGGAGAGAGAAACATTTAAGAACGTTCGTACACTGCGCAGCTCAATAATGAAATCGCAGGTCAAACGAGGACACACGACGGCCTGCCTCGATCGATCGCGAGAGTTGCAGGACGCCTTCTTCTCAATGGACGTGCCCCGATCACATGACATGATTCTTCTTCATCGATCAGCGGATCCATCGATCTACCACTACTGCACTGGATGCATATGCTAATGATAATTCGTAAACTAATAAAGATCATAAATATCGGTGGTGAATTTCTTATTTGTCGGCAATGCTCGCGTATATAACAGCCAGCAGGAAGAAGCCATTGGCATCGTCATTTCTTACGCTGCTAGAGTACTATAGCTACCTAGCTCTAGCTCATTAGTGCCGGGGAACACTGGTCGTCGCCATGGAGTGCAGCTCAAGAACCAGCAGCAGGCTCTCGTGGTGCCTCGTCCTGGTCGGCGTCGTCCTGCTGGCCTCCTCCCCGGGCTCGGCGGCGGCGCCTCGCCGGCTGCTCCAGACCTGCGTCGGGCAGGACTTCGACGTGCCCCACGCGCACCTCCGCGCCAAGAACAACGTGCGGCCGCTCAAGTACACGCAGGAGCTCTCGGACCGGGCGGCGGCGTGGGTGGCCCAGTTCAAGGACAACTGCGCGGCGGCGGCGCCGGCGGCCGGCATCAACGTGTTCCTGGGCCCCGCGGGTGCCACCTGGCTGCCGAGCGACGCGGTGGCGGCGTGGGCGGAGGAGGAGCAGCACTTCGACTACGGCTCCAACACCTGCGCCGACGGCAAGGGATGCGGCCGCTACACGCAGATGGTGTGGCGGAACAGCAAGGAATTCGGCTGCGCCACCGTCGACTGCGCCTCCGGGGAGACGCTCATGGCATGCCACTACGAGCCGCAGGGCAACGTCATGGGGCAGAAGCCCTTCTGATCCCGTCCCTCCGCCAGTGGGTGCCGCTATACCACCGTTCCTAATCATGCTTTGTGCTCCTGTTTTACATTAATTTCCTCTTATACCTAGCTAATTACATATTTGTTGGGAGTTCAGTTGTTAGGTGATATATGCCATGCATGAGAGTGACGAGCTTGTGGGTTTGTCCTCGTTTGTTTTGTTCATGGCATGAACTCATGATGAGAACCACATCTTTCTCCTCGTATCTCAACTTACATTATCTTTATTAGAATACTGTATTGACTTTCAGTTATTGTTGATTTTCCATCTGTGTTAAAAAGGCGTAATGTTATACGCTGACTCGAAACTACTTAATGCCACACGCACATGAATGCATATAATAAGTCTGCTGGCGTTTCAATATACTCCATCCGTTCCAAATTACTTTTCTAGATACATAACTTTTGATATGACATAAGTATATCAAAAAGTATGTATCTAGAAAGTCAAAACGAATAGTAATTTGGGACAGATGGAGTAGCAAGCTATCTTTTAACAAGAGAGGTCACAAACGTAGCAAGCGTTATGGTGAAAAATGTTCGCATAGCTTAGCCATAGCATGAATACTCGTATTTTAAATTATTTTAGGAATCGACAATGTTATAGTTTTACTGGTAGGTGATGTGTTTGTGGCGACTTTATCAATTATAAGATCCATTGACCTACAAAGTTCACCTAAACGACTGTTTAAATGGCGTCCAAATGGTAAACAGATGTTACTATGTTGTTTAGGCTGTAAACGATCTATCAAACAGTTGACCATTCAAATGTTCAAAAGTACGGGAGTAAACGATCTAAACTGAATGGAATTAAACGTTACTAGGCGAACTAAACAACGTGCTACCAGCGATTGCACTTGAATTCTAACATTCATACATATGAATACTTAGTGTTCCCATGGATAAATATATATACTTGATTTGTTACATGGCCGACTATTTACTGTTTAGCATTTAAGACTGATTGAAGGTGTTCATAGGGTATAATATGCCTATGTGTGTTTGTAGATGTGAGTGCGTGCGTGCATACAAGCATTTTCATCAGTGTATAAAGCGGGAATAATCCACTGAAATTTGCATGAGCAACAGAAATTTTATTATCTCCACGAGCAACAGAATTAGCTCAAAATTCATGAAGTTTCTTCAGAAAGCCCTGAATCGATAAACTGGGCCAGAAGCCCAGGAGGCATAAAACGGGCCTTAGAACCGAGCCCAGCTGCAGCCCAGAACTTTGCAATCAATCGTCTTCTACCCCGTTGTGTGCACTTGTGTTCAATGTCGCCAGAGCTACGAAGAACCTAGTCACAAAATTCACCAATTTACTCGCCACAACGAAGGGACGAGCAGCAGTAAATCACAGGGAATGCAACTCTCACATTTTATTCGGATAAAAAAAACATCATGCAAAGAAAGTCCTGAATTACGGAGACAAATACTAGTGAAATACTCCACTGATTTGCATCATTTCACCGCCGAGAACGACCGCGAGCTGAATATTTACACACGATCGAGTTCGAATCCGACTCTGACACTCCGTCACATGAACCTGCACAGATGATTCCTGAGGACGCTCCTAGTAGGGCCTCTGGCCGACGACGTTGCCCGGCGGGTAGTAGTTGCAGGTCATGAACACCCCGCCGTCGTCGCACACGACCCTGGCGCAGCCGACGGAGGTGGTGTCGCGCCACACGATCTGCGTGTAGTGGCCGCACTCCCTGCCCGGCGCGCAGGCGTTGGCGGCGTAGGAGTAGTCGACGCCCTCGGCGGCCCAGTCCTGGACGGCGTCCCCGGGTCGCCACGCCCCGCCGCCGGCGCCGCCCCAGAAGATGTTCTCCCCGAGCGCGAACTGGCCCTCCGGGAACGAGTGGCGCAGCGCGCAGTCCCCGCGCCGCTGCGCCGCCCACCACCGCGCGTACGACGCCATCCGCGGCGACCATGCCAGCGGCACCTCCCACCGCGCCAGCCGCACCAGGTTGTGGTAGTACAGGAACTCCAGCGACTCCGCCCACGCGCCGCACCCCGGGCACAGCGCCGCCGAGGCCTCGTACACCGTCGCATTGCGCGCGTACGGCGGCGGCTGCGGCTCGCCCTGGCGGCCGGTGGCGGCGGCGTACGACGCCGGAGCCGCCTTGGAGGAGCTCGCTGGAGGGATGGTGGCGAGTAGTGGATGCAGGCAGAGGAGGGAGCAGAGCAGCAGGGGCGCGGGTGGCCTCATGGTTTCTTTTCTTGGTCGCTAGCTGCGTGCGTGGCGTCGTGGTGTAACGGACGGGAGCTGTGGCCTGTGGGGCTCGGGATTTAAGCGACGTACGCGATGGCCAATGGGGGATCACTCATTCGCTTGTCGCTGCCACCCGTGAGCCGGCCAGTGGCTCGATACTCGCGTGGCTTTTGTCGTCTTGGGTTGACAAAAGGACGACCTGGTTTGGTTTTTGATTGTTGGTGATTTTGTTTATGGCGCTAATGCAGGTTTTGGTACGAAGGCAGCTGCATAATGCCTTGGTACCATAATGATTAATGAGTGCACTAGATTTGTTAGAAATTAAGTTGAAAGAAACCGTCCGTGCGCTGCACATTGTAGGCACGGTGAGGAACGTGACACAAGCAGCGGTCACCACCCAGTACTCGATGGCGACTGTCATCTGGCTCCTTTTACCCATTTACTGGTATCTTATCAGGTTTCTTAGATTAGATGTGCCATTTGCCATTTGATTCCTTGAGTACAGGACGGATGGGCACCCGTGACCGATGCACGGCGGTTCCAGATGCTTCCGCCGTGGTCACGAGCGAGCCCGCAATGCAAAGTTGCCTGGATTGTGTGGCTTTGCTGATTGCTCCTCCGATCCTCATGTGGCTGCTGCAACCAACAACCGCTGCCACGCACCGAGAAGGGATTGGCCCGATGCCCACGCGTGTCCCAAAATGTTTCAGTCGCCTTTTTCCGTTCGATGATGAACGCTAACGGCTCCCGCGTCGCGGCGCAGCGTTGGTTATGTGCATGCAGCAGCATGCGCATCAACTCGATTAGCAATTTCAACTACTACCTGGGCTGCCGTCGCGTCTAAGCTGGCCCAGTGTTAGGCCTACGTAGATCGTATGCTAACTGGGCCGAGCAAGCAAGAACGTAATTAGTCGCACCGGGCCAAGAAAAACTCTGTTGATTTAACATTGACATACTAGTGAGCATACAGCGCTGTGCTCCCCGGAACATCCCACCTTCGCCATCAGACTTTTGTATAGATGCAACATTAATTTTGAGTCCATTCGCTTCAGCTTATAATCCGACTGAAAAGCTGAAATAGCTGATTTGTTGTGAGAAAAAAATACTGTTTGATAGCTGATAAACCAGCTCAATAAGCTAAAGCGAGCAGACCTCTGGTCGCTCAGTTCCCGTCCAGCCATTGCCGGAACAGATGGCATCGCAGAGGTTCCTCGTCGTGTTATGCTTACGCAACCACGCCTTCTGTCAAATCCACTGCCGCTGCAGACGTGAAGAACCAAAAACAAACGAGCTCGTTCAAAGCAAGTGACTGACGACGCAGTCCCGTCTCTCGGCAACAAGTGGTTTGCCAGGGCACATGGGGAGAACATATTGTTCCGTAGCACACAGCAGGAATTGGAGTTGGCCATGTTTAATGCGAGGGGCGTCATTTGCGCTGGAAATGGCGCGGCGGGGTATTTTTATGGTTCTCCGCTGGGTCCGTATGTCGCGTAGCCCAGCCCAGGCACTAGTATTTTCTAATCGAGTCTGACTCTGACCTGATCGTGCAGGCGTATATGCCTATGTCAGCACTCGAGTACAAAAATATACTCCCAACTGAAAAGTGGGGAGCTTGTCCGATGCAACAATCTCCTGCCTAGTATGTCTTGCTTGGCATTTTAAGTTTACATGGGTGAGGTTATAGTTGCATGAACCGCATTGCTGATATGGTGATGCTGGTATGGGTACATGAACTGGTTAATCATCGAGCTCAGAACTTTTTAGCACACAAACAATGCAGAGAGACGTACCAGTGGGGCGTTGAGCTCCGAATCGAATTGCATCTTGATATTCTGAGACCAATTTGCTCCTTCGATGGCACATGTTGCAACATGTGGCGCCGCGTGCGGTGATCGAACTGAACACCGCCGCCGCGGCGATGCCAAGTTTCCGGCGGCAGTATAATTGTTGGAGCAGCTGTCGCGTTACGTATACAGGCAGCTCTGTGCCTCTGTCCAAGTGCACGGCCGGGGGGGGGGGGTGTTGTTTACTCCTGTTTACTGGCGCGCGGCGATGGGCCACTTGCTCGCTCCTGACGGATCCGGGCGGCGCTCCGCTGCCAATCGGCCATGGCGTCGGGTGGATCACGAGGACGCCGCAGAGTTAGGGGAGATCTCATTAAAGGCGAGTCCGGTGGCGTCGCGTCGCATCGCATCGGATTCCAACTGCCTGCCCATAACGCACACACGTTCAGACTTGACTTGAGAGAGAGCGCCAGAGGACCAGAGGAGGAGGCCCAGCACCAGCAGGCTCGGAGAGAGGGGCGTCTTCCCCGTGCAGTGCAGTCTCCTCCGTCCAGCCACATGCTGACGTGCACGCTCATTTAACAGCTCATTCGCTAGTCGTTTCCCCCAGTCTCCAAAGCTCGATCTGCAGTTGCTACGCCAACCAACCCAACCAACCACCAATCAGGAGCTGCGTGCAGCTGCGACAGCGACACGGAATGGAATCGAATCGCCTAAAAGCCACGCGAGAAAGCGATCTTTATCGTTGGTTCAACCAAAGCAAGGAGCATCATTTTTTTTTTGCAAATGCTGCCATTCTTGCAGCAGCATCACAATATCACTTTTTAGTTTAGTTTTTACAAATTGCACGCAAAGGCGCGAGTTCAACAGCAGAGCCGAACAAACTGCAGCGTCCAAGAAGGGGAAAAAGAGGTTCTCATTCTGTTAGCTCAAATTTCGTTGCAGTTTCCCGGGTCCTACGAATAACCTCGCGGTATATATAGATATATCTTGGCAGGGAAAAAGAAGAAGAAAGTAAATAGTAATGGTAGTACCGTAACAAATAATGATGCATTTTTGTACACTTGTAGCATCTCGACCAATGTCGTGACAACGAATTAATGGTGGGCAGCGAGAGCCAGGCTGCAGCAGCATGCCGGCCAGCTAGCTCGCTAGCAGCCGTGCGGAGGGTGGCCCCGCGGATCAAGGCGATAGTGGCATGGAAGAAGAGGTAGTAGGTGATCGTTCACCGGCGCCCGGCCACCGGTTAACCAGTAGCCGCCGCTCAGTACGGGCGCACGCCGACGTAGTTCCCCGGCGGGTCGTAGTTGCAGGTGATGAAGGTTCCCCGGCCGTTGTAGCAGGTGACCATGGCGCAGCCCACCCGCCGCGTGCTCCGCCACATGATCTGCGTGTAGTGGCCGCACATGCCGCCGTAGCAGCTGTTGCTCCAGTAGTCGTAGCGGGGGCGCTCGGAGAGCCAGGCGCCGACCGCCTGCGCGGGCGCCCACCCGGTGCCGCTGCCCCAGAAGAGGTTCTCGCCGTAGGGCCCCGACGAGTGCACCAGCGCGCAGTCGCCGCGCCGGGACTGCGCGTACCACCGCGCGTACGACGCCACGCGCTCGTCCCACACCAGCGGCGGCAGGCCCATCGACGCCCGCGCCGCGTTCTGCTGCGACAGGAACTGGTACCTCAGGTCACCGCCGCCGCCGGGGTAGGCGGCGGCATTGCCGGCGAGGAGGAGGAGGAGGAGCGCAATGCCGGCGGCAAGGCGGCGGCCTTTGTGACAACTGGAGGAGGAGGAGGCCATGGGAGGCGATGCTGAGCTGGGGATTGTACTGCCACTACCGCCAGTGGGTCGTGGCCGGGCGATTGCATATAAATACATGGAGGGAGGAGGAGGAGATGTTGTTGGGGGGACACGAGCCATGTTCGATAATGATTGTGACACATAATACGGCTCTGGAAGGTCTACCTAAATGTGCCACCGGCGGAATTGAATTAGCACCTAGCACTAGCGGCTGCTGAATTATGGGTGAGGCGGTGGTCGATCGATCGAGGAAGAACCGTTTGGCCTTCAATTGATGCTTCTTCAAACTAGAATTGATTTGTTGGTAGGTAGTAGCTCTTGGCGTTGGCAGCATCTGAATTCCGTTGATTGCCTCGTCACTGCTCATGCAAACAGAAAGTAAAAATGTGCTGCTTCTCTAATGGATTCAGGGAAATTTCAGGAACTCTACCGTTGCAGTGCATTCTGCTGGAATTAGGATTTGTGAATGGTAAGATCAAACTGCAGCCACAAATTCAGAATGCCAGTCTCTGGTCCTTCCTAAAAAGGAGCAGCCCAGTCATATTTTGGAGCCGTTTCAGATGTAAAGGAAGGAACAACTGGAATTGTTGAAAATTTGAAGCGCTTAATCCGCGGCGGGAACCATGATGAGCCGATGGCATATTATATAGCTCGATCGAGACCTGTAATACTGACGCCTGCCTCATCGTTTTGTTCATCAAAAGAGTCCCTCTTTACAACTCAGCTTTGCTGTCAAAACAGTGATACGGCGCTCCTCGATCCACAGCGTCTCCACAAATAAAGGCACCTTTCCTGCTTGCCCACAAACAATTGCAACGTAGCTCCAGTGATCTAGCAGAGCTACTACTCGTACGCAGATTTAATCTACCCTGGTTTGTCTATTGTGCTCTGCCATTTGACTTGCCTGAACTTTTCTTTTTCCCCCCGTCTCATGCTCAGTTTGAATTCCCAGCAGAAACTTTGACATAATCAGAGGACAAGAAGCTAGCTATGGTACAAGGCCATGTGCGTCTGACTCTGTTTTTCAAGTAATCACAACGTTCCATTTGCATCAAAACATGCCATTTCTTTAAGAGCTAAACAGGCACTACATTATTCAGAAACAGACCTACCGAATAGCCCAGAAGTATCAAGGTTACAGCGATCATGGCTGCTGGAAGGGTTCTGTTTGGTGTGTACCTACTGAACACAAACGTGCCAATCACTGTCTGTCAAGAGACGCCGCCGCCCAATATGCGCCGAAACAAGGGGAGTTGATGAAGACTTTATTTGGCGCCGACGACCCCTGCCCTAGCTGCACCTGCACAGGGCACGAGCATGACAAATTTGACATCCTTCTGCAGCTGGTGCTGCTTGCTTGTGTACGAGTGCTTGCCATATATTGATAGAATAGAATTAGGAGTACAGATCATTTGGAAGATATGGATGCAGGGTTAGGAGAAGACAGCTCAATGCCTGCTGGGTGCCTAGAATTTAAATTGGTCAGGTTTTAGCAGGGAAGGAGTTGCTGAGTGTGAGCACTACTATCACATCATTATCCTACTAGGAGTATATGATTAGCACATAATTAAACTATGTTCCCTGAAAGAGTGCGCCGGTTAACAGAAGAAAACAGGGTCTAATTGATGTCTCAAATGCTCCAAGTTGTATAAAAAATGTCCCTCAAAGAGTGCGCCGGTTAACAGAAGGATCAATTTTGAAACTATGGTCCCTGAAAGAGTGCTCCTAGGAGTGCTTTGAATTTTGAAAAGGAAGCGATTGAGCACATTAATTTTCCTACAGATTTAATGGTAAGGTTAGAAATAGACAGCTTAGAAATTCTGACTAGGAGTGCTGAGTGCAGAGTGAAAACTTTGAGTTTTGAAAAGAAAGTGAACGAAAAGGAAAAACGGGGAAGAATATGTGCCAGGCATGCGGCATTGCATCGACAGCTTAGAAATTCTGGCAAGCAAGCTAGCTGGGCTTGCTTGATTTGCGTTGCTCGAGTGCGAGCGACTTGTGCAGCACAAACACCGGAATTGAATGGAACATGAACGTATGGTTGGTCGGTACAGATTGGTTGGGCCGGTCGAGCTTTAAACGGCGGCGATCGGCGAACGGAGCAATTGAGATGGCATGTCATGCACACCGGCCGCCGTCCTGCAGGCTAAATTTGTTGATGGGGTGGGCACGTTTGTCTGTCTGTCGTCTGCCTGGCTGCCTGTAGATTTCCATCATCTCTCATTATCTAAAGAAAAAGAGATTTCCATAATCTCTACCATGAACTAGAGGAGGAATGCCATTGGATTGTCGATTCAAAGCAATGATCAGTGTCTCACTTCACACGCATATCAAGATTCAACCATTGCAATCTTTGACCAATAATTTTAACTATTTATTTTTTATTTTTATAATGTAAATTTTATATGGTTGGATTCATAATCAAATATACTCTATAATGATCGTAAGTTTATAACCATAAACAATATAATATAAGATAAATGAATGGTCAAAGAGTTATTTGGAAGATTGTGCCAAGCCATAGCATGCCTTATAAACATAGATGGAGGGAGTACCACTCGAATGTGAAATCGTCTTTTATTTTATTTATTATCCATTTATATATATCACCGAACCAATGCAAAAGAATGATGAACAGTAAAAATGAGGGGATCCACTTTAACCGCGGGATCGCCGTAAAAAAAATTGACACAAAATAACCTCTCTCCGGCCCGGCCGTATGATATGATCAAGATCAACAACTCTGCAGCACACGCGCGCCCTCCCGTTCAGAGTTGAGAGCTTGAGACATGGCACTGAACGTGGAGCAGCACGTACGTGTCGCGCACTCCTCCTCCTCCATGGATCGGTCACGATCATCAGTAGGGCCTGACGTCCACGTAGTTGCCCGGCGGGTTGTAGCTGCAGACGGCGAACGTGGCGCGGCCGCCGCCGCATGGCACGATCGCGCACCCGACGGCCGTGGTGGCGCGCCACACGATCTGCGTGTAGTGCCCGCACGCGCCGCGTCCACCGCCGCCGCGGCAGGCGTTGGCGCGCGCGTCGTAGAGCGCCCGCTCCCGGACCCAGGCGCCGACCACGGCCGCGGGGGTCCACCCGGCGCCGCCGCTCCCGCGGAAGAGGTTCTCGCCGTAGGGCCCGTGCGAGTGCTCCAGCGCGCAGTTGCCGCTCCGCGCCGCCGCGTACCGCCGCGCGTAGCCCGCCAGCCGCTCGTCCCACTTGAGCGGGCGCAGCCCCACGGCGCGGCGCGCGGCGTTGTGCGGGTCCAGGAAGGCGGACTCCAGGCTCTTCCTCTTGCCGCGCGCCGCGGCGTCGGCCGCGGTCGCGCCGGCCTGCAGGACGATGGCGACCAGGAGGAGCACCGCGGTGGTGGCCGCGGCCACGGAGGGGAGGCGGCGTGGCGGCATTGCGAGGTGGCTTTTTGATGAGTTCAGGTGGTGTGTGTAGTTGACCTTGCTGCGATGTACTCCGTGTTGATGGGGACGTATTTATACGTGCCTTTTGCGTTCGGGAGCTGCTTGGTCGGGTGGATGCGATTGGATGAGTGGTGCTCATGTTCGGTGATGTGGTTGGCAAAAGAATTGATCGGGGGAGATAAGGTCCACGCGGTACGTTCGTATGTGCGTCCATGTTTGTTCAGTGTGAGTTTGTTGTTCGCGCCATCTGGGTAGCTGGATTCCATTCCAGTTCAGGACTTCAGGGGCGGCGATGTCGAATTTAAAAGTATGATAACAAGTGACGGCGTAGAAGGTTTGAGGCCTCACCTCACCTGGGACTTGATTTTTCGACCATCAGAGAGAGAGAGAGAGCGCACAGAGTAGCGCGACTCAAAAAAAAATATAAAATCGAGAGCAACGGACGAACGGTGAGCCAACGACGACGACCACCGCCGTGTCCGTCCGGTTTCAGAGACTGGCCCAGCGATCAAATGGGCTTTTTGTAAACTTAGATACTTGGGCTCTCTCTCTCTCTCTCGTCGATCGAGCAACAGGGTGGGCCGGCCCGTAGACGTAACGACGAATCCCAGTTTTTCCAGTTGATCGAGAGCAACAGGATCGGACATCGGTGCTTTGCCGTGTGCGGCGGGTCCAAGCGGATTGGCATCTAGCGTCGAACCAAACCCGCGGTGACCGCGCGGCCTCCTCCCGTCAGACACGCCGAGACCCGCGCACCCGCGCCGTGCGATGCGCACCCACATGACATCCCCAGCAGGGCAGCAGGAGCAGGCCAGCACCCATCCATTCCAGCAGGCAACGCATATCCCACCATGCCCGCGCGTCGTGCGCCGGAACTTCCCCGGCCAGCGCCGAACAAACGAGCCGCGCGCCGCCGAAACGACCCATCGGTCACGTATAGCAACGAGCGCTCCGATCCGATAGATGCGAGCTAGCTTTGGCCTCGTCGTTTTATTTGTTTCGAGCACCGCCGCCGATCGGGATTGCTCCGTGTACTCCCAACCACGATCAACCGCACCGGCCGGGTGTGATGGAGCTGCTCTGGGAAGCTCCGACACCACACGGATCCGAGGCCACTGCCAAGAGGTTCTCAAGCGTCAAGAATGAACAAGCAGCTTGGTCTCAATTACACAACGGAAAATCTGCTCCTTCACAAGTACTCTATGAGTGTACGGCGATCAAACCAGTAGTATATATATATTCTCAACATTTGATTCACATTCACGTATATATATTAACAGCAATTTTAAGATCAAATTACCAAACATACATGTACCAAATTACCAACTATCAATTGGATCGGATGTACTATGTATAGCACACGACAAATATACGCCAAAACTCTATCACTATTGACCATACTCGCCTAGCACGTAATCCTGCAGGCTACCACCAATGGAGTTCCCTTGGAGCTGATGATGGCCGGCCGCGCCGTAATCGCAGGACGCCGTGGTCCACGTCGAGAACTTCTCGTCGGCGGCCGCGCCGTCCGGGCACTGATGCAGCTCCGGCAGCGGCGGGATGTGCCCGCCCTGCGCCGCCACGCCGCCGCCCAACGATCCGTACTTGCTGTACAGGAACTCGTAGAGCTCGTCGTGATGGGAACCGAAGCTGCCGGCGCCGCCGTAGCCGCCCATCATCTCCGCACTGGCGGCTTCGGCCTCGGCGGACGGGGAGTAAAACCCTAGCTTGCTGGGCCGCTCGAAACTCCCCGCCGCCGCCATGTAGTTTGCACCGGCCGCGGAGCTGAGCTGTTGCTCGGCGGCTTCGACGACTGCCGTACCGGCGCCGACGCCGGCGAGGCTCTGTTCGACCAGATGCTGCTGGGGCGGATGCTGCACGCTGACTGTCGTCGCGACGGCGTCCGTCGGCAGCGACCCCGGGAGCAGCTTGTTCGCCTGCAGCAGCGTCTCCAGCTTCGGCCACTGCGGCGCCGCGGCGGCGGCGGCGTTGTTGTCGTTGTTGCTGCAGCCGCCGAACGCGCCGTAGAGGCCTTGGAGGCGCATGTGGAGCTGGATGCGCTCGAGGGCCGACGCGCTTAGGGCTTGCGGCGTGGCCGCCGCCGTGGCGCTGCCGCCGTTGTTGACGCCGCCGCCGCCGCTGGTGCTGCACATGTTGCCGCCCGCCGCGGCGAGGTAGGGATCCTGGTGGTTCGCCCTCGCGCGGCGCGACGGCGCGCGCTTGCCGAGGAGCTTCTTCTTCAGCTTGGTGTTCCAGTAGTTCTTGATGTCGTTGTCCGTCCGCCCGGGCAGCTGAGCTGCAATGATGGACCACCTGAACATGCATGAACGTAACGATTAGTTAGTTTAGTTATAGGCTTATAGTTGATGGTGTATGCCATGCTTCTGCCGATATGATCTGTGGAGTAGTGTTTTTTTTAATTTGAAAATAAGGGTCTCCGATCAAATTTATTCAGGGGGAAAAAAAGGAAAATTATCTGCAGAGGTGTATAGACATGTGATGTAGTTTGCGAACAGTGTGTGCTGATTGTTACCTGCTTCCAATGCTAATGTAGAGGCTGCAAATGATATGCTCCTCTTCTTCTGTGAAGTCACCGTGCTTAATGTTTGGCCTCAGATAGTTGAGCCATCTCAGCCTGCAGCTTTTCCCGCATCTCTTCAGCCCTGCAAATCATATTCATATGTACATATAATTAAGTATATAACTCGATTAATCCAAATTAGCAAGCAACCAATTCACAATCAGGAAGCAAAAGAAACAAGAGAGAAATGATTGGCATGCTACACACTACCTGCAGTATATATATAGCTACTCTACCAGTACAGGGACAAAACCTCACGGAAGAATATATGTACCAGTACTACCGGTAACCTATGCATACAGAAAACAAATTCTAGCTTCTAGGAAAGTAACTGGCGAGATCGAAGGATGTTGAGATCTAGCTACTCTCTTGTTTTGATTTCATGTAATTATCATGTTTCACCGGACGAATATTTCTTAGTTCAGAAAGGGAAATGGCTTTCTTCTCTTTACCAAGTTGATTGGTACGTACTCTCTTTAGCTAGATCTCTCGCACCACGAAAAACATACAGATCAATCTATGCACGATGGAACATCGTCACACATCTCCTTTCATCAAAATTACTAATCAAAATTGCGCGTACTATTTTAATCGGAAATTAAACTACATCTTGATGATGAAGGAAAACCAATCAAAACATACATATGATATTACGAAAAGTCCTTAATTTTAATTTGGATCTGGCCGGTTTAAGGGAGGAGAGGGGAAATTGAAGGGGCATGGGGAACATGCATAGGATCAATCGCTATACAAAGGCAGATATCCATCTTTTGAAAAAAGTTTGCCTCTAAATCGAATGGATACAAAGGGCAGCTAACCTAGCTAATAGCTATACCGCATCCATATTCATGTTGCACCATGCATGACAGGACCAGTCAGTCCATGGAGATAGGCACAGTAGCACACGGATCGGAAGCAACCAAAGAGATAACGCGAGCTGGTATGAATAAGCAACCAAAACACCAAATGGATCGATCGACGAGACGGCGCACAAGAGGCATACCAATCTTCTGCGGCAGCGCGATCCAGTTGCCGCCGGTGCCGTTCTCCTCGATGTAGGCCTTGAGCTTGGCGTCCTCCTCCGGCGACCACGGCCCCTTCTTCACGCTCGCCTTGTCGCAGCACGGCGCCCTCCCCATGGCCGCTACCTCTCGATCGAACTCTTAATCTCAAGCCTGCTTCTTGCTCGCCAATCGCTCTCGCTCGCCTGAGAAATTACACGGGAGATCGATCGGAGAGAGGAGAGCTGATGAGTCAGGCGGGCGGGCAGGCAGGCGGATATGGAGGTGTAGCTAGGCAGGCAGGTGGTGAATGGTGATGTGAGTGCCCGAGCCGGGGGTGCGAGTCCGGAAGAGGCCAGGAAGGTGGTGCCGAGCTTTATAGCCGCGGGGGAAGGGAGGACACCGGGAGAAAAACACGGGAGTGATGCTGCGATCGATGAGACGGCTGGCTCCACAGCACACCCCAACCCCAAAGCATATCATTGGTCGATCGGTCTAAGCAAAGGGATTAACGGTCCTCCCTCCCATGCACTCGCCAGGATCTAATGTTTACAACCAGAGCGTGTGCTACCTTGCTGCCGAGCAGAGCGATAAGAACCGGTATAAAAACATCCGTGATCAAGATTAATTGTATACTACTAAAAATTTCACCTCTGGTATGCTGAGTAGTATAAAGGTATCATGATAAAACACACACAAATGTTATCACTATAAGACCTTTTTTACGCCATCATAGAGTCTACAAGATCATTCCATTTGAAACCTCA
This sequence comes from Setaria viridis, assembly GCF_005286985.2. Lineage (NCBI taxonomy): Eukaryota > Viridiplantae > Streptophyta > Magnoliopsida > Poales > Poaceae > Setaria > Setaria viridis. Next base: position 39,359,079 of record NC_048263.2, on the reverse strand, counting down.
CTTTTTACGATGTATAATAATTACTAAATCATCCATAATAATGGATGGTTAGATCTTCCCTATACTATATACCACTAAGTGGTAGTATTGTGTAACGTAAAAGAGCTCTTTCTTTCTTGAAACGTAACCTACGTATTTTACAAGCTGATGATGAAATTATGCCTTTGAACCTCAATTGAGTGAGATATGCGCACGAGTAGTCAAGTACAAACCAATGCAAAGGCGTACACAGAGCCTGCATCCGCAGCCGATCCTCGGCTTGTTTGGCGTGAGACAGAACTCTTTGAACGGCGCCTACTGCTTTCCCCCTCTCGCTGCCTCGCCTACCTTTCCCCCCCGCATTTGTTTATCGCCGAGAGATCAAATCCGCCATTGACAACGTCGGCTGAACAGCGAACACACCATGTTTTCACTGTGTGCGCGCGTCCAACAAGCTATGCCGGGATCATATGAGCCTTCAGAAGTTCAGACTTTCAGGCCTAACATCCCTGACGACCCTGCAGGTCCCGGCTGGGAAAAAGGAAAAGCCACCCTTTTCGGTTATTCTAAGCGCGGCCACAGATGTCGTATGGGCTGGACTGCCCACGCAGCAACGACTTTCAGGGCTCCAGGTTTGAAATTGGGTTGCCTCACCACTTACTGTTTCAAACAGCGCATTGACCATAGCAGAGTCAAGTAGCCGGACTAAAGCTACTGGATGTTTTTTTTTGGTTTACTATAAGCACTGTACTAAAGGTACCAAACACGTACGTACGCTATGCAATGAGCTCATCACCAGCTATGTCCATCCATATGCTTACATGCTGTGTCTGAATTCTGAAACCGTGTCTACGTGTTGCTACAGGGAAACACTACGGCTGTCTATTACACAGGATTTGCAGTAAAAAAGCTATCGTGATCTGGTCGTAGAAGCCTGCTTGATGTACATCTCGATTGTTCGCGTCACTGAGCGCGTGTGGATCGTAAGGAAACATCAGCCCGACCCGTATGTTCTACGCTTCAGACATTCACACAGATTGAAGCGAAGTAAAGGTTCAGAGAATGTACCATGGAAAAAAGCAGAGATCGAGGAAACAGTAAACAAGAAACGGTGAGCCTACAAATTCAAAGGAAGAGAGTCACGTGTTGAAAGTGGCATCCAACGTAACTGAAAGACCAAAGGAAACGTGGACGACTGGGTCACCTGATGCTATATCTGTGTGTGTAACTGTAACCGAAGGCATGGCCATCATCGATCACCAGATGTATATGTAGTATATACTGCCATCATCTTCAGTTTTCAGCTACAGATTATTGTTTGGTTCTTGCATGCATGTACTCTTTTGTTTTTGTTTTGACCATCTCCTCCCAGTCCTTCCATGCCTCCACCTGCTTGTTTTCTTCTTGTACCACCTAACTGCCTCGGAAATTTTGTTCAGCTATTAAATGCTACACGTATTTGTCTATTTGGAATTCCAGCATACTACTAGCTATGTATTAAAAACTAAATAATTAACAATTTCAACGCCTTCTCACCAGTTCCAAGGTTGGCTGCAAGTAACCATCCAAGATTTACAGTGATATCCAACAACTCTAACTACCTATGATCATTGGACAGTGATACACACAAAACCATCACCAACAACCATCCAAGTGACTGGAATATGAGGAACACCAGGGATTAACTACACTAATTTACAATGCCAAGCTAGGCATAAGCAGCTGACTAGTCCTCCATCCCTCTAGCTACCTGTGTTTGAATTAGCAGCTCTGGTCACTCACTGCCACGCAGACAAGTGGCCAATGTGTCCCCTCCTAATTTATGCACCAGGAGATAGCTCCAAACAGGAAGATGTTAAGTTGGGGAATTAATGGCAAAGGCACTTTACATTGAGGATAACCACATTGGCGCCAAAACTCCAATAATCCATTGACCTTAATTATAATTTGCCGGGTTAACCAACCAACCAGTAACAAAGAAGTGGTGATTACCCGCCGACAGTGGGGCACACACCATCCAATCAGAGGTCACTGGCCCCACTGCCAGTGACCGAGGAGCAAGGCACGATAGAGTACGTGAAGCAAGTGAGCCATCACCTTTTTCAAAAAGGCAAATCCAAGTTAATCCTCCTCAAGTCCACAGGATAGACTTAATTAACCCAAAGCAGGGTGGCTTAAATTAAATATGCACACCCCTTAGGGTAGCAAGGAGAAAGGATTGAGGAGTCATTTGGTATTTTCCTGATTGTCATTTCCTGCAGGGTCATATTCCCATGTCCCCTTGCACTCCTTGCCTGGCATGCATCAGCAACATGAAACGAGTTAAAGTGGTCTTAAATCTTGGAGGGGGAAATGGAAAGGAGATGAGCACAAGGGAAAAAGGTTGCAAAAGGCAGTGGGAATAACTGGATATCCCTTTGGTGAGCCTCATTGGATTCTAGCATTTGAATGCATATGCATAGTACTTGACCTAAGAGGCTGTACCCCAAAGCAAAGTACATGAACCATGCATGCTGCTCTTCTCTATAATAACTTAATCATAAGGTAGGTAAAATCAATCAAAGGGGCGGCCTAATTCTTTTTTTTTTTTTGCCACATTGACACATAATTTTCTACTCCTATCCGATCCGGTGACGCAACTAAAGTTATGAATTCCGTAAATCTAACGGAGCGTTCTTCCGACGGCACTAGCACATCACAACATTCACGAACTAGTCCTAGTTCATGTGGTCACTTGCGGTCAGGAGGCGGATGAACGGCCAAGATAGCCCCTGCAACCGCGTCACACAAACATAAAAATGGAGGGTCATGATAAAAAGGCTACACGTATGCTAGCCCTTGATCGGACAGCCTTCGGCCAAGTTTTGTTCCGTGCCGTCTGCGTTGAACGTCAGGCAGGCCAGGCATGCAGGCGACCAAAATCCACTCATCCGATCAGATCAACAAAGGCCTGACGCCTTTGCCATCCATCACCTGTCAATCCGTTTCCCCAGCCGATCTCCTCAAAATTTCCGCCCCGACAAACAGCAGGGCGCGCGACTGGACGTACCGGGCGTCAAGCCGGGAACCCTACCTGCCGTTAGGGTTCTTCCATTCATGTGATATCGCTGGCAAATGGTCATGGCGAGATAATAAAGCTAGAGCTAGCTTAGCTTCCCCATGTCACTGTCCGCGCACAGTGCCGGATTTAACCGGCAGGATATTTCTTAGCGCTGGAAAAGCAAGAGTTAGTTAGTGACGCTAATTGCTTCAGCCTGAAGCTCATCTTTTTGATTTGACCGGCCGGTTGCTAGCACGCACGGCGAGAACGAATCGAAAGGAGCCGGGGGCACTGCGACACCGTTACCTCACCATCATACCAATCTCGATCGCGATCGGTCCTGCATGCTAGAACAGCGCGTTATCTCGCGTTCCACCCCTGAATTGCCGCTGCAATTCTTGCCCGGTTTCGTGTCAGCAGCTGCGCCTGCGTGCGTGGTGTAACCGTGTAAGCCGCTTGACGTCAGGGCCGGCTTTGCAGGCAGCAGGCCTGATGAACCCGCCCTGTGACGACGCGAGTGGCAAAGGACAGGAGAGATCAGGCGATCGATGGCGAGGCGTGGCCGCCGCTGCCACCCTAGAAAGGGGTGGTTGGTTGGTGGCATGTGTCGCGCGCGACGGAGGCGCCGTGCTCCGGCCGGAGAAATCTCAGTTGGGGCTGGAGATTCCTCTGGTTGCATTAACATGGCACGGAGGAGAAAAGCCTGGGGCTCTCTAGCTTGCCGCCGTGTCGAATTCTGTCTTTTCAGATGCGACCAAGGGAGCAGATCCAACATATGCCTCACTATTCAATTCCGGGTTTTCTGAATCTCGAGTCTGAACCGGGAGCAGACAAGGGGAAGTGAGGAAATCTGCAGGATCAGAATTTTCAAATCCCAGTTGTGGATTTGTAACGTACATACTAAACATTGTGAGTTACATCGGATCGGAGAACCAGAAATCTTGGAGTAGATAACACAGTAGCATAGCATGTTTTTGAACAGTTTAAACTGAAGTGCAAATATCAGCATTATGTAGACAAATAAGAGAGTGGTAATGAAGATGAATATTTTGCTATTTTGCCAATGCCTGCTGGAAACTGGCTAGGAGCTACAACTTTACCAAACTCCCGGAACTAGTCCGGTTCCGGTATCTAAAACCCTAGCCATGACTCATGATCCGTGAAGTCATGCATGATTACGAGATCGGAGAACCGTGTTGCGATTTGTAAGCAAGCTTGGCCACCTCTGGAGCTGTCATTCCTATCAAGTTTCATATCCAGCATCCAGAGGGCTCCCACACGGCCACACCTAAGCTGATCCATCCTTCACATTTTAATTTTATTTGCAAGCATGAGATCACTTTGCTTTATACCTGTCAACGCAGGCGTGCGTGCGAAACATCACCGCAACGATCAAATGGACACGAACAAGAACCAAATAATCACTGAATTTCAATCAATCAAATGGCCAATCAGTTATCCATTTATATATACACTCCTGCACGAACCCTAACTAGCCTAGCTGGTGTGTTCCCTGAACTCCGAAGAAGATGCCAAGCCGTGTCGCACCTACTGTGTGCCGTCTCTCAATGATTCGCCACACAATGACACAATCCCCTCTTCTGTCCGGTGGAGCTTTTGACTTGTCACCTAAGCGCACAAACCATGGCAGGAATACCTCGAGGAACAAAGCACTCAGTTCATCAATCCGTCCATGAGTTGTTCATATTGATTCATCAGCGCAACGCAACACGGAGAAGAGAACGAAGGAGGAAGGCGAGTGGCGGCCCGCGTCATTTGTTAATGTGTTTGACTTTGAGTGCAACTTAATTAGGCGCTGCAATAGTTTAGTGTTAGTAGTAGCTAATTGTGCGGTTTGGTGAGCAAGTTGGAGTTTATCTTGTTCTTTGTTAGACAGGTCGTCCTCTGCAAGGCTAGGCTAATCAGTGAAGTGTTGATGAACTGACAGGAGAAAAACACGCCTACCCTAAAGTGCCCCATATGAACCATGCTTGGCCTAAAATAGCCCAGATGCTGGTATATTATATGTAGTTGATAAAGATCATGAGGAACAGTGAGTTCCAAATTGATGTCAACGTGTGCCTGCAAGGTCATGTAAAGCTCAAAGTAAGACTGGGAAGAAGAGAGGTGCAAGGAACTCTTGAACAATATTGTAGATCAAAACAGGTTACCTACTGATAATAGGTTAAGCTATAGCTTTGGCCTGGATATAATTATATAGTCAAGGCGGTGAAATTATCCTTTTCAATCAAACTGTAATCAGGTGCCCTACAGAAAAGAGGAGAACAAAAAACTGGGCAGGTACGTGAAGACTAGCAAATGAGAATCTCAGAATGTTCGAAGAGACAGGCATCACACTGCCTAGAGACCTAGACATTCATGGAGTAGAGCTACCTAAACATCCTCCTCCATTATGTCTGGGACCATGAGCACAAGGGGAAAATATGGGAGATATGTCTATCCCAAGAAGGGCATCTCGTTATTTGCATGACAGCTCTTAATCACAGTCAAGTTGCCTCCTAAATTGCAGCAAACAGAACAATGGAGATAATCACTCACCAGCACAGAAGTGGCATGCAAGCAACATCGTGGATACAAGACCAAATAGAAAGAATGTGACCTGATCAATTAGGATTGACATGAAAATTAGCTCATTTTCCCTTGCATTAATTGGGGATTGGGCCAAGTACTTTTCCATCCACAACAAAACTTTCAAACAATAACAGGTGAAATGCGACATCCGGGCGATCTAAATAACCATGCGATTTCAAATTGGAAAAGATGATATATACAGGAAAAACAATATAGAACTCTTATTCGTAAACTATGTACAATCTGAACAAGGCTATCTATTCGAGTTCGTTCCATCTCTCCAAGGACACAATCTGTAGGGAAAAAAGGATAGCTGTGTCCAGCTCTGAACCGTGCCTATTTTACTGTGCACATCTAACATGTGCCAGCCGGATGAAGCGAGTCAAAACTTATTTACATTACAGTCCAACAGTTCCCATCAAGATGATACCCTATATAGCAAACTGTTTAGAGCAGAAGGCAAAATGAAAGCTGGTTACTCCAGGATAAAAAGTTCCTGAAATAGGAAAGGGAAATGTCAGTTTCTACTAATCATTATACAAGGAATACAGAAACCCAAGAAACTGCTGACTCACATTAAGCATGCTTTGGAATCTCCATGACAAAAACTTTTCTTCCATGAAGCACTTAATAAAACTATCACTTAGAGTAGGGTAAATTGAGATGCTGCCAAGACATTTGAAAAATATTTACTCCATATAATCCAGTTTGAACTTTGCCTTCCTCTTGTAATCATATATTGGATGCGGGAAAACTCACATGATCCCTTTAGAGCTTCTGAGCCTTTACTTCACATTCATTGCGGCAGCCATTTTCCTCAACCGTTGAGATATATCAGTGAATGATGGTCTCTCAGTTGGATCACTGGACCAACAGCTTTCCATCAACGCCTTCCACTCAGGATCACACCATGCGGGGATTTGAGGGCGTAACGAATCGTTCACAATACCCCCTAGAAAATGGCATGGCAATTAAATCACTTCAGTGACATGGTGGAATGAGCCATATGAGATCAAGGCGTAGCATTCTAAGTTATTATAGGGAATTTTGGACATTACCAATAATTTCAGCAGCACGCATGTCAGAGTAGGGCTCTTCCCCAGTAAGCAGCTCCCACATGACAATACCAAATGAATAGACATCAATCTACAAGATGCATAAAAATAGTTTTTCGTCAAAACACAAAAAAGTGGAATATTGTTTACTACGAGTATGCTCTATCAAATATGCTTACAAGAAAAAGCAGTTTTACCTTCTCTGACACCATATTACTTTTCCCACTCAGAAGCTCTGGTGCCATCCATGGTAAGGTTCCTCTAACACCACCAGATACCAAAGTATGTTGTTTAACCTTTGATAGTCCGAGATCACCAATCTGATCAGAAAGTACCGAGTTGGGGAAAAGTCAGGAGACAATATCCACCATGGCAACATGAGTTTTCCCAAAAAGATAAGATAGCAAGGGGCAAGGCTTGGGATTAAACCTTGCAGATCGGACGCTGTGGATCCCTCATGTTCACGAGCAGATTCTCACACTTCAGGTCAAAATGGACTATATTCTTCCCATGCAAATACTCCATGCCAAATGCAGCATCCATGGCTAATATAACTCTCTTCCGGCGATCAATTGTCCTGCACAATTGCTGTATTTTAGAGTTTGATACAGGAGAAATAAATGAACAAACTATTCTTATATTAAACAACAATACCTGTCTTTTTTCCTCAGGAACTGTTTGAGAGAACCATTGACCATAAACTCAGTAACTGTTGCTAAGCTTCCATCCGGACCATCACGAACTACACCATAAAATGAAACCACATTTGGATGATGAACTGAGCTTAGGATCAGAGCTTCTTTCCAGAAATCCGCAATCTGCAAAATCAGATAAAGCTCAACTAGAATCATTTTGCACAGAAGAATACGTACAAATTCACTTTATCCTTAGTGCAGCTGGATAGACCAAAATATTGTTCAGAAAATACTACAAAGGACTGTGAGGAAGCTATTCGTACTGTACAAGGTGAGTGCAAACATCCTGAAGTTTCTAGAGTAGAAGGAACTAGCAAGAAAATTAAACATACCAAACGCTCTCTCTCAGATGGTCTTCCAGCAAAGCAACTTGCTTTTATTCTTTTAATGGCAACATCACATCCCCTCCATTTACCATGATAGACCGCCCCATAAGTACCTGAACCCAGCTCTCTAATTTCCTCCAAATCATCATTGTTTATAGTCTGCATGATCCATACACAGTATAAATGGAATATAAGGTAAAATTATAAATGGAATATAAGGTAAAATTATAAATGGAATATAAGGTAAAATTATAAATGGAATATAAGGTAAAATTCAAACAGTGCTACACACAGAGAGATCAGCAAACACACCTGTAGTCCTTTAGACAAAGCTTCAGCTTCAGCAGTTGTAGACTCAATCTTGGAGCTCTTCTGCTGATCACTGCTTCCATGCAAATCAGAGTCCTGAATTGCGTCTGTATTCTGCAGGACAAAATAATTTCAGTGGAGAGTTATAGATAGTTTAGTAATTAATGCGCACAACTTTGAAGCACTACTTACACCAGCAGTTGCCACATCCAACTTCTTTCCATTATCGTCATCATCAGGAACAGGTGAAACAGCAGCATTAGCATCTGATTGGGCCATCTGTGTCTCAGTCGCATCTTCCAGTGCAGCCTTTTTAAGAGAGGCAATCAACTCAGGAACAAAATTCAACCTATCCTCTGAAATGTCCCCACATTCCTGCAGTGCTGTCACCCCAGCTTCAAGTTGCTTTGTTCTGATTTCATGTTCGGTTGGTTTCTGCTTAGGATCAACTTCATGTACAGCTCCAACATGGCGGGGTAGGGTATTTGTTTCATCCACAGCATGCAAAGGAGTTCCTTCATTCACATTTCGAGTAGAGTTATCATACTCTGGACCTTCAGGTTTCTTCATTGTGTTAGTATCCAACCTCGATAATTGATCAGTGAGGGGCAATGCAGAAACAGCTACTCTGCCATCAACATATGGTGGTGGTATGTGGTCAGCATACGCTCTTTCAGGGTTAACCTCCCTTGATGGGGCTCCGTGTTGATGCTGGACTGACTCGGGGGCAATGAAAGGCTGAACATATTGAGCAGTAATTGGATTAGACCTAGGACCAAGAGCACTAGTGCTTTCCATGGCAGCAGGAACATCATGCCCAACAACTCTATATGGTATGCTGCCATTAGGAGGAGCCCATGGGTTTGGCATTCGCTCATATGCAGGTAGACCTGGTATCCTTGGACTAACATCACCTGTATTTCTAACAAAGTTGGTGTTAATGCTCCCATTTGGCATTGGAATGCTCCCATTTGGCATTGGCAGGTGTGGAGAATCATATGGCGAGCCAGCGTGGACAGGACTGTTCGCTCTCCTCCTGAGAGATTGAATGGGTGGCAAATTCTGCTGCATTTGGTAAAAGGAATCTGCACCATATGTCGAAGAGTGGTTGTAATGCTGACCAGGGGATTCTTCAAACCCTGCTGGCTGCACATATGATCCACTGCCTCCAACTTGTTGGTTGTGATATGTGTCATTTATGAGCTCACAACTACCATGGAAGTAGTGGGGACTTTCATGGCTAGAACGACCAAGAGTTGCTGAATGCATTTCATATACTTTGTTTGGTGCAAATACAGAATTGACAGGGTTGGTATCTACAATGTATGGCTCAATCACTCTACCATTGCCAGGAAGATGCAGCCTTGGATCCTCATACCTTTGATGACTTTGGCTAGTATGCGCATGCCAAACTCTATCGTGCAAATGTGACTCGTTATAAAACATGGGAGGATGACCACCATTTTGCTCTTTGACATAGACACCATTTTCCATTCTAATATCTTGACCTCCCATATAATGCTCACCAGAGCGGTAGCAATTTGAACAAGAATTAGAAGGGTGACCAGGGTATTCATTAGTCATGCTTGCTTGGTCAAAATGTTGTTGGGCAGGGCGAGTCCAACGAGGATCCATATAGCGAGGATCAGTCATTGAACCTTGACCCTGCTGGAATGGCAAACGGCCATGTTCACCTACACTGTTTCCATCCAAAAAGTTGTTGGAGCGACTTAAATTACCAGGAAATCCTGCATTTTGCTGAATTACAGCACCAGGTGGAAGCCATACTAAATTGTCCATGTGCGGTGGTGACTGAGCCTCATAATGACGATATTTTGGTGACTGCCTTACAAAGTCATCAGGAGTCCTCTCATCAAAATCCTCCGCTCCGACTTGAAACCTTGCAGATGATGGTGAAACGGGAAAATCCCTAGGATCATGCACTGCGTACTGGCCTGGTGAGACATACGCAGGGCTCCAAGGAGAATCCATCTCTCCGTACCTCTGACTCTGTGATGGACGCGGAACATTCAAATGCCTCAAGCCAGCAAAATCAGGAATTCCAGAGTCATTGCCTACAATTCCAAAAAGCTGCTCCACTGATACAGGAGACGAAGGTGTGTTAACATCACCAAGGTTATTGAGTGCGTCAACATATCTTCTCTCAGTTTCCCGCTCATCTACATTGTAATGCACAACCGCTGATGCAGCATCATCATCCAAATTCTGAGAAAATAAGAAGATCCTGAGCCGGGTGAAAACCTCCCCTGAGGCAATGACTTTGTCATACTCCTCCATCATGTTCACCACATCATCATCGTTCACAACTGAGACCAGCGCGTCTAGATCCTCATCAGGTTGCTGATATTTGATGATATCAGCGTCCTTGTAGAGCTCTCTCATCCGTGCTGCTAGGTCAGCATATGATATATCACGTGGCAACATGACGATCCTAGTATCACCGCCAACATATCGAAGACAGCCATCGACAGGACGGGGAAGGATACTGCCTCCAAAGCTGCAGAGGAACTTGGCCATGCGTGGTGCACCCTCAGCCTCAGAGCCGCCTGCTGCAGCAGCAGGGGGTGCCATACTCAGTGTGAGACTTTGATCAAGCTGGTGGGGTTAGGATCACTGGATCAGCAGTGAGTCTGAGTATATGACACGACTCAAATCCAGCAAGTTCTATTCACAGCACCAATGAGCCCCTTCCTGTTGAAAAAAAGGAGAGATAAGAACACAATTATGAAGGCATTAAAGGAAGGCAGCAAAAAAGGACTCATATCCCATCACAGATAACTGAATAACTGATCTACATGAAACTTCAATACCAAATTGCGCAATTCCCAGATTTGGCATGTCCATCCAAATCCGTTAGTACCTTCGATAATCCTACAACTACGAGAGACCCAGTTCTCCAACGTTTTTCCAAAAAAAAAGGGCAACCGATGGAGGACTCTAAAAATGCAGAAGTCATCTGCTGTTGAAAAGGGAAAGCCCGCACCTCCGATCCACAGAGGGTGAACCTTCACTCACGACCTAATTTCCTATTTCAGATACAAAAGAAACAAAGTCGACGCATGCTGAACCTTTCATAGGAAAACACAAGCCTGACGCATGCTGAAAATCAAAGGCCTGAGGTTAGGTTCCAAAATCATCGAAAGAGCTCCAGCAATTTCGCTTGAGCCCCTCGGGCGGAGCTGCGAAACTGCATGCTTCGAGAAGGCGTCACGATTCGCCCGCGAATCTCTCGCCCCTCCCGCAAAATCTCAAACCACCACCACCGTACCAAAACAACCCCTCCTGGCCTCCTTATTTTCCTCCGAAGTAAAGGGACGGGTAAGACGAGCAAACGCGCAAGCAAAGCAAAGCAAAACAATCAAACAGAAAAAACAATCCAGAGAAACCACGAAGAGAGTGAAGAGCGCGGGGGTACAACACCTGTCCAGCGATCCGGGGCTACGGGAGCTCGAGCAACCAACTGCGGCCGCCGGGCGCCTGGAGGCGGTGGTGGAGAAGGAGAGAGACGGAGGAAGGATTTGCGGTGGGGAGGCGAGGATTGGGGTGGGCTGGCTGGAGGGGGTGGTGTGCGATTCGGGCGCGCGCGGATATTCCCAACCCACGGGGGCTAGGGATCATGTCACGCGGACGCCAGGGCGAGGAAGGCCGCCGCCATTGGGTGCCGCGGCTCGTCGGCGCCGGTTTGGTTCGTGGGGGTGGTGGTGCGGCTGGGCGCGGAGGGAGGGAGGAGAGGGAGGCGGAGGCGGGCGGGCGGGGGTGTGCGGCGCCGTGCGCGTGCGGGTGTGCGGCTGGGCCGCGCCGGGTCGGGTGGGGTCGAGAGGTGGGGGTGAGGCTGGCAGTGGCAAGGGAGGACACGCGGCTGCGGGCGGGAGGGCCGGGGGCGGCTTCTCTCTTCTCGATTTATCTCGCGATGCGCGGTGGCAGGCCGCGGTGGTTTCGCATTCACGGCACAGCCTGGCGACGGGGCCTCGTCGTTGCCCGGGCGGCTGGGTAGTATCGCACGCACACACACGTATGGAACGAGTCATCGAATAGCGATGTGTTGTTGGTGTTAGTGAGTCTAACTGTAGTCGTTAACTTGTGACTCAGTCTATCTTAATCTTAATTTCCAGCTAAAACGTATGACAGGGAAATGATTAGGCTCTAAATATGCAACGATGTGTTATTAGTGAAAGTCGTCGTTAGCCATATGACTCAGCCTATCTAATTCTGGTTTCTAGCCAAAATATATGACTACTTGGAAAGCAAACGGATTGTGAACATACAACGTTACGTTGTGTCATTAGTGAGAAGTGAGAACCTAACTCTTGTCGTTAGCTACATGACTCAGCCTATCTAATCCTGGTTTCCAGCTAAAGTATATGACTCGGGGAAAATAAAATGGACTTTGAAACGGAAAGTTCAGCCGGACTACTTGCATCCGTTGGTTCAAAAAAACAGTCAACTTTTCATTTATTTTTCATTTGACTTTTTAAGCTAATACCTGAACGGCGGGTAATATAATTAGAGTTGGTGTTATTCTCAACCTTCGCGTGCGAACATTACATTGAAGAATTAAGTTTGGAGACATATGTCACCTAAAATATTTTTGAAAATTATATGACCGACCACAAGTCACTATAGGTCAGCGCTTGATATACCATATGCTCGCCATATTCCATATGAAAAGACATATTCCTACAAGAAAAACAGTGAAAGATCAAACCAAAGTCTTCCCAATAATGCAAAAGGAGCTGACAAGCGTCGCCAAGATGCTCCAAAGAGGGAATCGCAACCATAGGTACCTCTCAGTTTGTAGAGTGACCGGTGCCATGGAAACCAAGCTTAGCGACAGGGAATATATTCCTCACGATTGTTTGGAGCAGGCTCACTAGCTATCGCTTACACTTCGGTTTCGGTCTGTGCGAAAAAGGGCAAAAAAAGAATCACTTTATTTTGCACTAATGACGATAATAAGACGCGTTCTAATCCTACTGCTAGTTGTTCGTACATTCCGTGCCGCCAGGGTATATGTCATTGAATGAAAGTCTGTCCTTATTAAAGGAAATGGATGACGAAATTAACAAGTTTCAGTGGAGCTTGCATGCATCTGCATGACAGCATGAGTCACCAGTGACATGGTCCTTATCAGACCGGATAAGAAGAGATGCCTTTCTGATTCGCACTTGCCTGTTTGTTTATATCGGTTCGTAAATTTTTCCAGGATATCGTAGTGGAACAGGACAAGATGTGCTAGAAGATCAGAATGATCCTCTCGGAAAGGAACTACTACTTTATCTTTTAAAATGTGACTTTTCTTGATATATAGACTTTACCATGTATCTAAATTATTATGTACGTATCTAAATATGACTCCATATTTAGATGCATATTAAAATCTATATCTCTAGAAAAATCAGAATGACCTACTCCTTATATTTCAGAAGAGAGAGAGCACAAAAGAGCATTTTCCCCCCTGCAAAGCGGTCCTTCTCCTCGATCTAGTTTTGGTCTCGCAAGAGCCATGGAGTATAATCCTAAACTCTACAAACCATGCAGCAGTAGACTCCAGTTGTACGCCTTTTTTTTTTTCGATGTCGCGGATCATCGACGCGTACTCCTCCTACACTACACCCCCCAATCATTCCGTGTATGTTCACCGGTCCTCATCACTCGGTACAAGGATTTATGGCACGTACATCAAGGACCCCAGCCCTGATTGCTGCATCCGCCGTCCAAAAGGATAAAAATCAGAAGGCGATCGCCACGCAGCCGTTGCCGCCGGCGCCGCCCCCCCCCCCCCCCCCCCCCCCCCCCCCCCCCCCCCCCCCCCGGGGGGGTCGTGGCGTTGCTTTCTCGCCGTGGCTCCCGCACGCACAGCACCGCGACAAAGGAAAGTTGCATCTCCCAAGCAAAATCACTCCTCCCCCAACGGCCGTTCCTAGAGACCGGGCTATCCTGCCTGCCATGCCTCTCTCGGGCGCCACCCGGACCAACCGTGTGGCGCCCCCCGCGCGGCGCCTGCCTGCCTGCCTGCCCCCCGCGGCAGCTTCCGCGTGTGGCCCTGTTGCCTTCACCGAGCCGCAAGCCAGACCGAACCAACGGCGCCGCGGCGCACGAGGTCACGGACATGCGGGCTCGTTCGCACGGAGAGCACAAGAGCTGTGGAGAGCAGTCAGTACAGATGGACCGATGGGCCAGGCCCATTGGGCGGCCTGAGGGCGCCCTAAAAAGCCTGGTACTAACATGGCCCAGCTTGAGTTGAATACATCGGGCAATGCCTGAGCCGCCATCCCGGCACGTAGCGCCAGCTCAGGCCCGGCAATCCCACTGACTCGTGTAAATGTAGAAATCTTAACATTATCTTATCCTCTCTCCCTTCCCCACGAAGTAGCCGCCACTCCCTCCTGCCTCCCCTGCTCATGCCACCACCCCCTATCTCCCGTTGGGAGCCGCGTCGGCGGTCGGGAGGGGCGCCACCCGCCACTGCTGCAGGGGACGTGGCCATGGCCACCGCCGGTTGCCTCGCCCGCAGCCGGGAGGTGCGCCACCAGCCGCTGCCGCGGGGGCGTGCGCTGGCCGCTCCATCCACGGGAGTGTGCCCCGTGGCCGGGAGGCATGGTCGGGAGCCACATCACTCGTCGCCATCGTGGGCCACCGCCGGTAGTCACGCCCGCTACTCCATTGACGAACGACGGGGATTTATTTTTGATGGATTCGTGTGATGGATTCATGGGCTTTGGTGATTCCTGTGATGAATCTTTCGATTTTTTGCATCTTGATGCGATTTCCACTTGGATTTCCTCATGCTTGTAGTGTCTGGCCAAGCACTAGCACGGTAGTGCCAAACGGGCCATCGTGTCGGCGCGACACGATAAAAAGGTCTTAAGGCCAGGCCTGGGCCAGCTTGACACGCAATGCCAACCCGGCCCGACCCTAGCTAAGCCATCGTGCCCAATAGTACCAGGTCTTATCAGGTCGGGCCAAATCGGACTAGGGCTGGGTTAGTGTCATTTGGCCATCTATAGCAGGCACCAGCCACGGGGGCGTTGCCGCGACCGGGCACCGCACCACCACATGCGACCTGCGGGCAGCAGCCTCCGGATGCTCGGGACCGGCTGATCCAGCGTGCCCAGGTGGCAGTGGCGTGGCGTGGGGAACGTTGGGGGGGCGGGGGGGCGCATGTGGCGGCACGTGAAGGCGGGCCACGGTCGCCGTTCCAGTTCGGGCTACCGGCCGCGTCGCGTCGTGCATCTCGTTGTCCAGGAATAGCCAGACGTGGGGGCGTCGCGTCGCGGATTGGGCGGCGGCTTGGCCGGGGGTCTGTGCTTTCGGCTCCGCGGTGGCGTTGCGATCACCTGTCACACGCACTGACGCACGCATCCCCCTCCCAACCGGTCCCTCCTCAGGTCTGGGCTCTCGGCCTCTCCCTCTCCTCGCCTCAGCCTTCAGGCGCCCACCACTAGCTGCGGTTCGTCCAAGTTTTGACGGCTCCATCGACCGTGCCAGTCCATAGGGGAGGATAGCGACGGCTTGGATGGGCGTGTGGCCGGGACGAAAGATGCTCCAATCGACGGCTGGAATAGGCTCACACGTCATGGACAAAACGCCTGCTAGCAAGAATGGGAACGGCCAGTTGCGTTCTTGCGTCTTCGCTGTGCTTTTTTCAAAAAAATTGCGTCTTCGCTGTGGCCTGACGCTCCCTGCCAGCACCACCACTTTACAGCAGATCGGTCCGTAGTATATGTTGTCATCAGTCTGCCTATTCCATGGGAATTACTACTACCCGTTACTGGTAGTCTCAGGAAACATACCCAAAACAGATGCCGTTCACGAGTCCAGGGCAGGAAAGCGGCAACTGGCTAAAGCCCAGCTGCAAGGTCTGCGAGCCAGGCAAATTGCGCGCAGCCAACGCGGCGATCACTCGGAGCCCTGACGGCGTGGCCATCGTGACAGGAGAGAGCCACCAAACTACTCGTAAAGGGTAGTTGTTCAGGCTTCAGGGCGACGTGCACAACCCGAATTCACCCTTCCCGGTATCAGCGGCCCCACATGGCCACATCAGTGTGTGCTGCCCATGTTGGCGACTATTCATACAACGCAGGACAGGATGATCCTGGACCATGACGCATCAGTGAACAGTGAACTATATATTGTGACAACAGTAAATATGATAGTGATAGGCAACGTGAATGTATACCTTGACACGACCTAACATTTCCAGTTTGCTACACACTGGAGCATTCTTTAGATTTTTATAGAGTACTCATTTAAGTCTACTTGGACGGGCTTGCAATGAAGCTAAATGTGCACGCGCTGTAGATAAACGTACAGGATGCTGCCAAAAAGTAAAGATACATCGCTGCCTATGTACCTATTGTAATTGTATAAGAAAAATACATTTCCTATCACTATAGAAATACTTCAAATGATGGCTTCCCTCCAGGTTACAGTTTACTAACCTGCCAAAGGACAAGGGAGCGTATCATTGTATGAATACCCCATCCAATGTATGAATTCCTCCTGCAGGTTAAATTGGCCAACACATGTATCAGTATGGCATGTCAAAGTGCAATTAAAATAACCAGATAGTGACAGTTTTAATGATATCTCCTGTATCGACATCAGAGCTATCTACACGTAATAAGCTTCAAACAGATTCAACACGATAAAAAGGAAAAAAAACTCATTGCTCATAATTGGTATATGCTTTACAATGTTAAGAGTGCAGCACATACTTACAGTAAGGCGACGAATGCACACTCAACTTTGCTTCAACAAACTAATGATACAACAATATGGTGCTCAGCAGATCACTGCACAAAAAGCTGCCATAGCCTCTAGGTGTTGTTCAAAGGGAAAACCCCTGAATAATTCTATTTACATCAGATTTCCCGCGCTGTTCTCATCTAACTGTATGTGTTAAATTAGCACAAGGCTAAATGCCACATTCAATGGGTTTTTTCAAACAGTCTCATTCAGCATTCATGACAATGGTCCATTTTGCAATGTAAGACCAGATACGGACGAAAGCTGCTCCTCCAACATATTAAGAAGATCAAGATATTCTCTGAATACATCATGTGACTGCAAAAATGTTTGCAAGCATGTTGGTGACACTCAAAAAAGTTCAAAATCCAATAACAAAAAAAAAAAAAAAACAGAGAGAGACATTGGCTGCTAACCTGTAGAGTAATGCTATATGCTTTCCACAATCGCAAATCATGCCGAAAGAGATCCACCAAAACCTAAGGAAACAAAAATATCACAGCAGCAAGGGTGAGTATTTTTTGCTCAGCTTCACATCAAAAGAAACCCCCTCTAAATAGTTGTATGTTCAAAAACTGAATAAAAAACATGAATTGCTACACAGATTGGTATAGCATCAAGACTTATCCGATCCCGATGACAACATCAGGTACATCAGCTTCACTGTTTTAAGATCAGATAGCTACACAAAGTAGGGGAAATCGGTATCTATATTTTCCATTTTTTTCTTGAACATGCAGGAGAGCTGCACATCATTTCATTAAAGAACGGAAAGAGTACAAGGGCGAGGGCCCCACAAACCCTGAAAGAAACTAGCATGTGCATAAAATGCAAGGACCTTTTTGCAGAATCTGATATTTGTCATCTAGAAATTTACTCCGAATGCTTTCAGATGTCAGTGTCCTGCTACAAGTTCCTTTCCTTTTTCTTTTCTTGAAGTGACATGTACAGAGTCTATGATTCGATATCCTAATTTTGCCATGCAACTCCTGGTTGACTTAGATGAATTATGCAGGGGGTGCTTTGTTGGGGGGTACTTCTTTGGGAAGTTCCAGTCAAATCCAAAGTTTCCCCAACAAAATACCCCTAATCCATGCAGAACCTCAATGGTATAGGAACACCGCATCACTAAAGATTCTGCACTGATAGCATAAGATCAATTTCAAATGATTTATAACACAACATGCAACAATACTGCCTCCTGCCACTACCAAACTCCATCATTGTCATTCTTATCTCCCATTCTACAAGCACCTCAACACCTCACTATTCCACCTCAACCCCCATCCTCTCCTCCGGAGTCCGGACATCCTGTTTAGCCACCATCTGCCTATCTGCTAGTGCCACATGGAGCAAGAAGTGCAGGAAAAGCAAACTCTAATGTGGATTGTGGTGGATACCGAAATACTATTAGTATCCATCAAATTATTGGGTCTTCAGTTAAGGGGGAAAGGTAGCCCAGAGTCCAGATAAACCAAAAAATTAACATCATGTAAAATATTTCTAACTGTGTAAAATGGTAGAACTCTACAAGTTTTACCTCTGCACGTCGCAATAAAGTAGCCAGCACCACGATCCATTCCTTAAATTTGACTGAACACATATGAGCTAGAAGGAACTCAGCATCAAGCCGGCTTTGGAGTGTGTCCATTTGGAGCTGTAATCAGAATACCAATATGTGCATGAGAAACAAGTTTCAAGAAGATGGAAAAAAAACACTTCATCTAGGATACACAAAATCAACCAAAGAGGCATGCAAAATGATCAAAGTACAATGAGTTTACAATCGACACCTGCCCCCTTGAATCATGTAATATCAGTCCCTTTATCAGTTCCATGTTGGTAAGTGATTTGCTGCCGTAAGCATCTCCATATGTAATAAACAGGTTCACGGTGGCAAAACTCTCTTAGGTTCATAGAACATTATTATGTGCATTCGTTCTAGGAAAAAATCCAAATTACTCCCCTAAAGTATAATCAAAGTCTGGATAACCCCCTAAAGTATTTCTTGGTTCAATTTACCCCTTAACACAATTGGTCTTTTACGTTTCTCCATGCACAAGTGGAGTCTTAAGTTCAAATTTTGCAAGATGATAGCAGACATCATAAGACATGTTAGAAAAATTTATCATTATTTTGATAGGGAATGATATTTAATAATAAAATTTATCCTTGAGATACAAAATTATGTAAACAACAGTGATGGAAAATTCACAAAATATTTTTTAAATATAGATTATGATGTCCACTAGACCACTACCACCCTGCAAAGTTTCAAATTTCAAATTAAAATTCAACTTGTGTATGGAGATATAAAAAGGACAAATTGCATTATGGGGTAAGTAGAACCAAATAGCATAGTTTAGGGGGTTATCTGGACTTTCGCTATACTTGAAGGGAGTAGTTTGGACTTTTTCCTTCGTTCTATGGATTATGAAATCCAGACCAAGACAGTAGAAATTCTAGGAGAAAGGAACTCAATTGCAAAATCATCATAGACAAAGAACACTAATAGAACACTGGGTGTTTCAATCAGCAGTTGACATCATAAAAATCTGATTTTATTTTGAACATAGACCAGGGAGTTTCATCTTTCAGGGTACGACAAAATTTTGAGAAATACGTGTATCTATGCATACAATTGAGGCTGGATGTTTAGTTGGGAAGAAAAAATACTATCAGCACACCGGAAACCATTTATAACAATAAGCAGAAGAAATCATAATAACTTTGTGAACAATAGACTGAAACCTTTTGTCCAATCAGTTCAAGTGCAGATGCAAAATTCTCCAGCCGAGCAGACCCTAATCTTTCTCGTTGAAGATATTCCTACATGACATTACAATGTAGATCGTTACATATGGCTCTGGACAATAAGATCTGCTGCGCTGATGAATGATGAAAAACTCACCACAAGATCAAATTGTGTCCCTTTGACAAAAGCGACGAGTTTAGAAAGCTCCTTGCCAGACATCAAATAGCTAGCATGGCTCTCTAGAATGTTCATAACAGAGGCAATATGTGGACTAAGTTCTTTCATTGAGTTACTGTCAAACAAGGAAACAAATGAGTGGTTTTTTCTCAAAAATAAAAAAAATTAAGTGTCAAGTAGAAAGTGAACCTTTTCAAATCAGAAGATTGCCGCTTATATGGTGAACGGAATAGAAAGTAGCCAAGAAATCTTGGAGAGAGCTTCTCGGAGTCTGAGGTTGCATTTTCAAAGTCTCTTCCAGATCTTAGCAAGAAGCGAACCTAAGTACATGAAGGTACTCCTTTATTCCTCTGTAGTGTATTAATATTAAAAAAAAGAGAGAAAACATATAGCATAAGAAGCGTACCAACTCCCCAGCAAGCTCATACAAAGATTCATCAAGTGTAGCCTGGAAAACAACAACCATACAGAAGTAAGAGATGGAACATCAAACTAACGTCCAGACTAAACCACCTCATGGTGAAGGTAAGAGAATTACTTGTAGCAAACGAAGTGCACAGTACTGACTGACTGCAGGGCCCTCCAGCTTAGCAATGACCTATAATTGCAAACATTTTCAATGCTACTTCTAGCAGAAATTGGTGACAACGATGATCGTAATAACAAATTACAATGATCAAACTTTATACATAATTGGACCCAATTAATGCACGCAATAAAAATGACACAAAAGTGCAGTATCAAAAACAGCATCAGATAGCAATCAATACGTTCTAAAAGGGATTACCATAACAGAATGGAGCAGTTACGTACCAGTATGTAGCAAGCAGCAGTCCTGTACCATCTCCGTTGGAAGCATTCCTCAAACATCCTATCACAAAATATTGGTTGTATTAAGAGCATAAGTATTTGATTTGAAATCTTTGCAAACAAACACGGTAAAGATTGGTTGTACTAAGAGCATAAGTATTTGATTTGAAATCTTTGCAAGCAAACACTGTATAAAGATCTTGTCTTAGTAATTTCAAGCTAGCCCTATTCAAGGATACAAACCCTGCTCACACCCTGGTATATCAATAAAATGTGATAATGTTAGTTATTCTTATGCTATAAGCATAACTGAAAGTTGATGAAAACCGACAAACAGAAACCAAACGCATCCTCTGTCCTCTCAAAAATAAGAAACCAGGCAGTTCTCTAAATTTCTCAGCAGTGACTATTACAACTGCGATTCTTTTTCTGCAAGAGTAACCCATAATGACTAGCCTTAACAACCTCTCTTGTGGGTCAGTGAACAGAATCAACATAGAATCAGTGAGATGATGTGGGCAGTGTAACTACATGCAAACTACAGGCACACCTCATATGCATCAATGAAATTGGACATGTTGTAATTGCTACAGTTAGGAGGATGACTGGAGAAATCAAAGATCACTATTTGGAAATTTGAATTTTACGAATATCATTAGTTCAAATAGAAGGGCTGAAAACTTACTCCGTGGATCGTCCGGCTGCAGAGAAAAGATCAGCCCAGTGTCGACCATCTGTTTTCCTAGCAACACTGACTACAACATCCATATATTCAGGAAAATTCCGCAATAGGTCGCATGTCTTCTCAAGAAGAGACTTCTTTGGAGAATTTACTTTTTGTAAAACCTGGTTCTTTGAAGCACTTGGCCTGCAATTAAAACATGGTGCTATAAAATTTCAGCAAAAAGAGTTACCAGAGTGCAAACTAGCAAAGCCACTAAATTATAGATGGAACATTATAAAGCAATGGTGCCTTTGTTTCAGAACATAGCAAGCTAGAAACAAAATACCTTGATATATCTGCATCGAATACCGTAAACAGAAGCCACTCTAAACAGTGTGAAAAGTGAGGTTTTTCTGCTGACAAATTCGCCAAGCGCAAAGCTTCTTCAATCTTGTCCCTCTGGTTTAAACAATTCACATAGGAGTTAATTTATTGGCAACAGGAAAAAATTTAATGCCAATAGTTTAAAACAAAACTTGATGCGATTAGCTCATGATAGCACCGTCGGTTAAAGAATTCCATGATGTAATAATTTTCTTTTACCTGAAGTAGATGTCGTAATAAACAATGCAATATTGTTTGGGCTTGAGGTGAAGGCTCAAAGCATGGAAACTCAGCAGTTGAGAAGGACATTCTCTGAGAAACACCAACGACCACACCAACATTTGGAAGAAGACCAAGAGGATACACCTCACGATCAAATTCAAGCTCAGGATCCAACTACAGAATCACATGAGAAGCATGTACAACTATCTGTCAATATCATAATCAAAAGGTCTTCAACGCAAAACAAAAAGGGAGAGCAGAGAATGAAAACATTATGACTACAATAAATTCCAAAAAAGGAAGGTGGCAAAACTCAACAGATTCAGAGCTATCTCGAGACAGAAACTTATACCTGCAAGAAATCTTCTTGCTTAAAAGGATCTGCTCCATGTGATGGATACCATACCTGCAACCAGCTTTGTGTAAAAGGGTACAAAGGGACATTTGAAAAAAATATATAACTATCAACCTATGGTGGAGTAAATATGTAGAAGAAATAAGATGGAATCTAACCTGCATACCCCGATGACCATAGTCAAGCCATGAAACCTCTTTAATAAGGCTACCCTTCTCTTCGAATTGTGAACAGGTGACCCAAAAGAGTTCAACTGAATTTGTGAGTGCATGTTCGTGTCCATCATCCATGTCCAGCACAGAAAGTTCACCATTGGTCCGCAAGATCAAACATCTGATTTCATAAAAAACCCAATAAAAACCAAGGAGAAAAGGATTGAGTGACATCTAGGGTAAAAAGTACCTTGATGGTTGCTCGGATAAAAGATCAGAAGATCCACTAGCATTTTGTTTCAGCGCTCCTTTGTCATTTTGATCAGGAATGAAGCGCATTGAAACAGGGGGGCTCTTTGGACTCATGATTGAAAGTTCTCGTACTGTTGAAAGCTGTTCACAAAGAATAAAAATATCTACTTATGGAGAGAATTTGGCAACACATTCTGAATTGAGATTGAAATTTTTTCATAAAGAACATTACCTGTAAAACCGGATTGCTAGCAGGTGACAGTTCTCCCGATATCACCACATGGAAGATATGCACATCAAATGGACTGTAGGTAACTAATATGTAATTCTGGAAAACATCCATGGCAATTGGCCTTCCAAGAAGTGGTTTCCGGTAGAGTAAGGAGCTATAATCAAGATGATATCTTGGGAAAAAGAGAAGCTCATACCTGAGACGAAAGAAACAAACATGTCACGGATATAGGTAAATGTCAAATAACAATTCATAGTGAAGGAAAAATATATTGTGATTAGAAAGGAATAGGAGCACTAAGGAAATATAAAATATTGAACACAACAGTTTGACATATAAGCAGAAAAACATAGTTCATTTAGTATTTCCGGAAACAAAGTTCAATGCAAGAACCTCCCATATAAATACTCCCATATAGACATTGAGTTCCATGTTTAACTTCAAGGGAGTTACAAGATAGGAATAGCAACAAAGATGGTATGAAAGTGAACACTCACGTATTTGATGATTCAACATAGTTGCATACAATAACAATCTTTCCCAGCCACAATAGGCCTTTGCATTGGATCTTTTGCTCTTGTGTAACATCACCAAAAAAACGCCACCTTTTATTTCGCAGATCATACAGCACTAGCCCATGAGAACCAGCAACTGCTAAGTACATACCATCGTTGCTCGCCACTACATGTAGAACTGGCCAGTTCTGGGAAATGTAGGAAACCTGCTTCGAAAAATATATATTATTACAACATGCATCATCAAACAGCATATTTTACAGCTTGTTAACCTCTCAAATAAATCAAAGGAGAGGAAACTAACACTTAACTGGAACATTAAGGTGTAATAACTTCAGTTCATCAGCATCATCCGGTTGCACCAACAGGATTCGATCATCTCCATAAAGAACCTGGTGGGAATATGTTGTGCCTGAAAGTCCTCTGTTTAGGCAACATTTGGCAAATGAGAAAGCAAGAACCCTTTCTGACAAGCTTTCCTCAACAGCAAATAACTTGTATCCATTATCATCCCATTGTATGTGTGATGTCCCTCCCATTAGAGGCTCAAATTTTAGAGCACTAGGTTTCACCATTGGAGATGAGGCAGAATTTGATCCAGTTTGACGAATAGTACACATCAATCGGCATCCAGACACAGACCATACAGTAAGTCCTCTAAATTTCCACCCAACTGCAAAAGCGCAATTGTCAGGCGTCCAAGATATACAGGCAACAGGACCAGTATCTTCCACTGAATACCTACAAATATTGTACCCAAGAAAAGAAGGAAAAAAGAGCAGTTATGGCTCAACTTCAATAGAATAACCAAAAGGTAGTGCTGAGTAAATTGACATGGTTACACCTTTAACCACAGAAGGTTTATTAATGCTAAGCATTTGATAACACTAGGCAAAATGAAATGATCAATACTAAACACAGGATAACATGATGTTAAAGACTTTTATCCAAAAAAACCTGCCTGGCAGGATTTTCTAAGAAATTAGCAAGAATTTGCAATCAACTACCAGAAATTTAAGCAGTCAGCCAGAAGTATCCATGTAATGTAACAACTACTACAGGTCCTATCCTACTAGCTTATGTAAAATAAAATTTGATGTGAGACTTACCCCCAATCATATAACGAAATTGTTCGTATATGACGTGTGTTCTCAGCTAGATCATACAATTCAACAACACCTCTGCTGCATCCTACAGCAAGAATCTGTTGCTCAGAAGCCACAGAAGTACACATTGCATCATCAGTGTTCAACCATCTCTCCACTCTGATGCTGCCAGGCTGCTTTAATCCCTTCTTACCAACAGTACAGAGGGCAATGTGACAGCCTGAGTACAAAGCAACAAGCAACCTTAGCTTCACCGACAGCTCAACATGGACAATAGAAGAATTGCCTGTGCAGCAAGGAGCAGGCCTTGCATCAGAGTTTTCTCGCAAACTGGGAGGATCAAACACCAACGCATCTATGACAGCAGTAGGTTTCTCAGATGAACACACAGAGCAACCAAGCTTGAAGCTATCTGAGAACTGGCAAGCAACAACAAAGACATTGACAACACTTAGCATAGCATGTAGGACGAGAGTACAGCAGAACTGTTTCACACCTAATAATCAGTAACTTACAAGAAACAAAAGTAGCATGCATTTCCATGTACCTCAGCATTCCAGGACACGACCTGCACATGCCCATTGGATAATCCGAGGAGCATGCTTTTGCTATCACATACGAAATTGCTCCTGCAACACAACATCAAAGTCACAAGTCAGCTCCCCTGCAGGAGTTGTGCACCTCATTCTGCAGATGAAGACTTAGGAGAAGCGAACACGGTACGTTATGGCAACGCCATTGGCGAGAGGAACCTTCTCGGTGATGATTTGGGATATACTGGCCAGGCAAAGCCCCGGGAGCTGCTTGCCACCGACGATCAGTGGCTTCCCTGAGAGCTGAACCCTGTATATGTGGAGGTAGAAGGAGGAGGTCTACACAAAGCAGAGAGATACAAACACGGTAAGTTGCTGCGCCCGGAGTGCGCAAGCCGGATCAACCGAGGAGAGGGAGAGAGGTGGGCTGACCAGGACGGCGACGGTCTTGGCGTCAGGGCTCCACACGGCGTGCGCGTTCTGGCCGTGGGCGGCGAGGGAGTCCGCGGAGCGGTCGAAGCGGGCGAGGCGGACCCGGTGTTGGGCGGCGGACCAGAGGTGGAGCGAGGCGGGGCAAACGGCGAGGAGGAGGCGGCCAAGGACGCGGAGGAGGACCACGCGGTCCGAGTCGTCCGGGTCCAGAGGGATCGACTGCGGCCACCCGTACGCCAGGTACATCGCGGCGGCGGCGGCCGGCGCGCGCCCCCTCGCCGGCGGGCGGGCGAGCGAGCGAGATGCGGGGCGGGGAGATCTGGGAACGAAAGAGGGGGGACTGGTGGCCGGTGTGATGCGGGCGATACAGCAGTTTTTTTGGCTTTATTTTTTTCTTTTTTCGGCAGTTTTAAATCTTTGCTTTGGATTTCAAGATCAGACCAGATGGCGGGTTCGCGTCGTAGGCAATACACCATCGAGCAGAGACTTTCAGCTGCTCAACTGGAAACGGCTGCACGAGTTGCTGCCCGCCTTTGCGTCCGATCCGGTGCTAGCAGAAACGATCGAGATGGTTTCATCTGCGTTAGCAGATGGGTTGACATGAACACGAATTTGGCGCTGCAGTAAAGCACGCTACAAAGCATTTCAGCTCTGGTACTAGGTGACGGTTGGCACGGGCAAATCATGACGTCAGATGCCAGCTAACTAACCTACAGTCACTTGTACAAGATTACGTTGATGCACAGACCGCTGTGAATTTGTTGTGCAATCGCAAGCTGCTGCTAAAATACTATGCCGTTGACTGTTGGATTTAGAATCTGTTAACTCGGAATCACGACCGCGTCGGTTGTTGCAACGAGTCCCTAAATAATACTCCAATCGCCAAAACAAAATTGCGACACACTCATGGGTTTTTTCTTTTACATAAATCACCCAATGGTAGGGTGCGGGATCTACAGACGTACATATCAAGTCCTAGCGAGATATTTAAAAATGCCAAGCAAATTAGCATACTGGAATCAAGAAAAAAGTTTACACTTACTTCCCAGTTAAAGCAGCTTTAACGGTACAAAAATGAATTCACTAAAAATTTTCATCGTTTTACATGTCACTAGTGATCATCAAGATTAGCAGGACAGTCTTTTGCACGTTAGCGTTACATTACATCTACACTTGCAACACAAGCTACACAACACGATCAGGAAACGGGCAGCAGCTATAAATTAAGATACCATCAAAGCTCGCTCTGCAGATAGCCCAACACCATACAGCCTGCAGCTGATAGTTTCAGCCCCAAAAGTGGCAGCACATCATGGCCTCCTACCACGCTGATGCAACTTTAGAACCAGAGCATTCACTGCTTTGTCGTGAAACCGAGTGTTTCCGAGAGGCAAGTTAGTTTCCGTACATGCTGCTATCTCCCGGCTCCTGCCTCCAGCACATGAAGATCAGGAGACAATGCTATTGCATTGTTTTTCCAGCATACTAATATGGTATGATGACATTCACTGAAATGGCTGCCGGGAATTGGATAACAATCACTCCATATCAGAAACTTCATCCCCGTCCTCGTCCTCATCTTCATCAAGGATATAAACCAAGGCATGCCTCCGAGATGAAAAGACACAAGCGACTCCTCTTGATGCTGCATAAAACAATCAGAGAAGCAAGCGTCAGGAGTCACACCATAATGTAATAACAGCTAAGATTCATACATAGAAAGCTCATGCTCGACATACCACTGACTGCAAGTGGAGTAGACACGATGTGAGGTATGCTACGAACTTTCCCATAATCTGTGTCCAATTGGAGATCCAGTGCCTACAAGTGTCATGACAGGAAAGGAGCAAAGATATTACCTCTTAACAGAAAAGATAAGGTTAGGTTACATTATGAGTACCATTGTCAGTACACCGTTTCGAAGACCAGGTTGATGATTACATATAGTTGTAAGAACTAGCTGCTATGTGCCAGAAGATCAAACGTAGAATAAACATTTACAGAATTATTACCACCAATTTTTGCAGACTGTAAATATTTGTAGGGGATGTTCTTGAGAGTGGCGTAAAGGAAAAGTTCTGTGTCTGCAGCATCACCATCCAAGATCTTCCAGGGCTATCAGAATGAGACCTTTCACTCAGTAGTAAAATTACTTGGTTGTCCTGTTTTAAAAATGGGTAATCGGTATTTTTGTAAGCTATGCCAAATAATGTAGAATATCCTCTGAACACAAACAGGGAGTACCTTATAAAGAGACAGGTCAACACACTCATATTCATCAGGCATATGCAATAGAAAACCTGAAAGTGACGCCATGCTGAGGGCAGTACAACAGTTACCAGAGTCCTTTATCACACCGATGCAATTTCTTTTATTTAATGATCCATCCGGTATCTTGAAACATACATAGTCAGTCAAGTTATACGAGGATTCCTCATGCTGTGAATCTTCATCCTGCTTTTTGAAGTCATGATGAGTAAAAATTATGAAGAACGGGATCATTGAATTAATGCAAGGTGTGTACAGGAGTTACAGACAGGCATGATAGTAAATAATGAGTATGATCTACTTTATGACCATGATGCTAACACACGTATCAAAAATCACAGAGGCGAACATAAACCTTATAGGATGATATCGATGCCGGTGTACAGGTTGAAGACAAGGTATCTGATGATGTAACAGGGTATAGAGGAAGCAATCCTTGACAGTGTATTTGCGAAGAGAGAGTGGTAAACGGCATCAAGAAAGCCTCCTTCAAGCTGAAGTGGATGACAACAGAAATGGTAAGTACAGCATAAACAATTCTTAGCCAAGGCAAGGATCGGCTATGTTTAAGCAACAAGCAACATATCTGAAATTGTTTATTCTGTGGAAAGTGAAAATACAAAGATTTGACTGATAAATATTGAATGTTCAAATAACAAACAATTTTAATCAAAATAATTCAGATAGATGGAATATCAATCTCAAGCAAACGTAGAACATGTAAATGGTACAGATTTCTGACTGATAAAATGAGTCACCTATTTTCCAATTCATTGAATTGTTTTACCAAACTCCTTTCCAAAAATTGGGTGTCTGTAAATCCTCCAAAAACTACTAGTTGCTCAACATGTCTTGCAGCATCCCTGAAAAACCATGTTGAACAAAAATAAGAAATGCAGGAAAGCATCAACACAAAAGAAAAATAACTAAATAATGATGACAAAAAAATGTAAGAGCAAACAACAGCTCCATGTGATTGAGTGCGCTTTGATCACTTTCTCTGGTTTGGACAGCGGATTCATAGATCATATATTCCAAGATCTTCAATAACTCGCTCCAGAGAAAAATGCATTTTCCAACACCAAGGCACCAATTGTAAACAAGAACACTAAATTTGAGAAATTCAGAAGTAATTCCTGTGAGTTAACTAGCATTTAAAAAATTCATGGTACAACATGCCGATCATGTCATGACATAACAATGTGCATATGTACATTTAGCCCAACTGAAGGTTTTGAATTATCAAATTCAAAAATTATGGGTGAATAGTATTCCCTCCGTTCCAAAATGTGGTTGTTTTAGTTTTGTCGTAAGTCAAAAATTTCTAACATAAACATTGACTAAGTTTATAGAAAAATGCACCAATATCTACAAAATCAAGTTAGTTTAGTTAAATATGTCATCATAGTGCATTTATTTGGAATTATTGATGCTAATATTTTTTTATAAAACTTTAGTCAAAGTTAGAGAAGTTTGACTTAGGACAAAACTAAAACACCTACATTTTGGAATGGAGGAAGTACTTAATAATACTTTTTATACAGCAAACAGAAGTCAGAAAGTGGAATGCTTACATATCACAGTCAATTCTCTCGTCAGCTTCAAGTAGCTGTTTGATTGGATCCTTATCAAGGAGGAACTTCAAAAAAATCACCACAAGTTCACTACAATGGATGAGACCATGGTAATTAATAACACAATATTGATCCATGATTTATGAACCAAGGGCATAACAAGACTAACCTGTTTGCTGCTGGAACTTGATCAGTTGGTTCATTTAATAATATCTTAACACACTTTAAAACCCAGGTGAAGAAGTTTTGAAACTGGGAAAAAGATTAATAAATGGTGGTTATTATAGAATAAGCCCCCAAAACATAACATTACCACTAGCCATAAATGCATATAGGAAACTATAGACCATGGAAGCACATGGTATAGCACAAACACAATTCACATCAAACAGAATGTCACTGAGAAAAGCACATTCAATGCATAGATGCTATTGCCAAATGCCAACTATAGATTCACTTAGATGCATCAAAATCTACAGTTTGATTTGAAGATACTACATGCACAAAGATGCCACAAAATCAGCAGTATCTAGATAATAAGACAACTGTGTTTAGGAAAAATAAAATTGGAACATACTCCGTAATTGGTTGTACAAACATTCAGGAACAAATGGCAGACAACTGTAGGAATGTTTGTTCAGGCTAATACTCTAAACAGTGATAAGATGAAACTATTTAGCATACTCTAAACATCAAAAGAAATTGGTCGATTTTTAGGTAGGTTGTAGGACTTCAACCCAAATCTGAATGGATGCATGGAAATATGCAGAAGGAAAATAAAAGGTACCAGATAAAGAACAGTAGCTGCAACCCTTGAAAAGCGCTCAACTTGAACAACTAGCATCCCTATACTCTCAGTTACACCATCGATAAGCTTTTCATCCAACCCGATAATTTGAAACCGTGAACGCCATCTTGCAAGGCCTCTTAATTCTGCGAGTCTGAATGAAATAATCTCAACTGCAGGCTGTAAATAAAGAACATAAACAACAAGACGTTCAGTTTTTGTAACAGAAACTAGATAAAAGGTATAGGTATCCGGAAAGTACATGGTAGTCCAGCGAAATGAGATGACCACGAATTTAGGGAAACATGTAACTAGCTATATTTCCATGCACAAAATCTAGTTTAACATCCTTAACTAGTAAAATGCAAAGAAAACAATGTGAAGTTCAGACTAGAAAACAATAGTCTAGGTGCATG
Organism: Setaria viridis; assembly: GCF_005286985.2. Lineage (NCBI taxonomy): Eukaryota > Viridiplantae > Streptophyta > Magnoliopsida > Poales > Poaceae > Setaria > Setaria viridis. Next base: position 39,328,680 of record NC_048263.2, on the reverse strand, counting down.
TTTCTGAGGCATCGGTAGGTAGTAGCTGACCTGAAGATGCTCACTGACAACGCCACGAATTTCTCTTCCAGCACTGTCAACAGCCTTGGCTATCCTCTTGAGACCCTACCCACATACGAAATGACAATTTAGGCAGATTGTCTCAGAAAACAAGCTACAGAGTTTGCGGTAGTAGCAACAATTACCGCTTCACCAAGTGAACTCGCTAAAAATTGGTGAAGTGCTGGACTTGTTCGTGTGCCAAACAAAAGGCTCAGAAACTCATCCTCAGAACTAGATTCTGCTCCTGTAAGTAGAAAGAAATTTTCACGTTAGAAACTTCCAACTATGGAGACAGAATGAAGGTACGGATTTCCTGATGGTTATGGTTCAAGAGAAACCAATCATACCGTGTGCAGCTATCAGATTGGGCAACGCACTAAATTTTTCATGAAACAAATTCATGGCATTTGACCATTGTTTGGATATCAAAGATATGGAAGCACGGACAACTTCAACCAGATCTTGAATACTTGATGCTTGTTGGGACACCTGATGCAGCTCATTTTTTCTTTACAGCATTTATGGATGATAAAATACAAACTTTAGTAAATGAAAGTAATAAGCACAAATTTAGTAATGAAATAGTTTTGGGTTATTAGTAATGAATATTTTTGCACCTGTCTATAAAGCTGAATTGTAGTTTGTAAAGTGAGTGAATGAGCCCATTAAAAGAAAGGTAATTCTAGCACTAAATGTGGATTTTAGTATAGAAGTCGGCATACAACAACAATATATGGTTTCTGAACAAGGAAGTAAAATTCAATGAAACGATTATGTCATTACCGGTTGAAAAAGATAGATGTATCTAGGTAGAGACAATGTAACGCAGGAGTTCCACAGTTGTGAGAAAGGTTATCAGTGTCAATCAACTTTCCGTAGCACAGAAGAACCAATTTCTGGAGGTTTCTTGATAAAGAGACCTAATATAAGAAAAAATGAGTGCACAGAATCTCTTTTCTTAAACGGAAGTGACACTGCACAGAACCTCATATGTAGGAGATAAAGATCTGCATCACAAATGAAGAATTAATTACCTTGCTTATTGAAGCATCATGGAGTTGGTAATTCCTTTTTCCAGAGGAATCAACACCGATTGGAATCTTATTTATGTTCTGAAATGTCAAAAGCATTAAGCTGCTGACTCATAGGACATTGAACAGGATAAAGAATATTCACGAAAAAAGTGGGCAGCAGTGGCTGAAATGTCCATAGATTCAACCCTTGAGGTTATACAGAAATTTATGTAAAAACAAAATGAGTAAAAGATGTGAAGCTTCACTACTCTCATCATGTTACACCACCCGGTTGTGCACACATGGAAAGAAGATGAATCATACATGGTAAGAAAATGCCAGTCTACTTTGCCATCATTGACAATAATCAGGGGTACTTCTAGCATTTGCTTGAATAAGTTCAAAGTTTAAATACTTAATATTGAATAGAGCTGACACTTTTAGAAAACAGTACAGGTACTTTTTCAGGAGTGTGTAGCTACCTAAGCATTATATGATGACACCAAAAGTTTGTTGGTTTTGCAGAACACAGATGTATCGTGGGTCTGCCATTGATAACAATAGTCAAGCCTAAAAGACTTTAGAGCTGAATTTCCTTTGCTTAAAATGGACATATTAACAAATATTTCTTGATGCCAAGTTCCAACTCCAAAGCATGACAATGACACCTTATTGAGCATGGCAAATTTTTTTTTGTAACTGTCTTGCCCCATGGTATAGCATGATGGAACAGAAAGAATAGTAAGCAAAATGATGCACTAGAACTGTATTTATGCAAAGCTACAATATAAATGCAATTTTGTAGAAAAGCTTGCCAGAAGAACTGTTCTATGCTATTAGTGTCATGTTTACTGTTAGGGTACAATGGTCTCAGGGACCAACAGGAAACATTGGAATAAGGAGAAATTGTGCATAGCAACTTAATTTTTATTGAGTTCAATGGACGAGCACTGAGGAATTGCATTTACTTACTATCTTTCCAACAGGAAATATTCCAAAAATGCTGAAGCAGACACAACCATCTTTACCACCACTGCACAGAATGTTAAAACGCTGACAGGAAGCACTACTAAATTCTGGAATGGCTTCTTCATTCTCTTCCGCAAGACCAGTATCTCCAGAACTTAGGCCACCTATCCTAGGCATCACAGGAGCAGGAGGAAAGAAACGTGTGGTGCGGTCTTCATAGGATAAAAATTCATCCTTGTCTGGCTGAAAAATTAGCAGAAGACTCAGTTATGAGAACCTTCTAGTAGAGACTTCAATTAATTTTGATTAGAGCTGACTTCAAGGATGAACTGAACATTTCACAACTACATGTAACATGTGTTATTATATGACACTTAAAATGAGATGGTGCTACATATTTATATTACAATAAAATGAGAGAGACAATTGTGTACCCTTGATAGTGGATCATCTTCTGCCCAATTCAAACATACAATGGCAACATCATGGGATTTTATAGTTCTTAGCATCTTCCCGTTCTGCAATCAGCTTTCCCTTCAGTTATAAATGCACAAAGTGACAATGTAAAAGAAAAGTAACAAGTAGATCTTGATGGCATGAGAGATTTTTAGATTTCAAGAGTAACTGAAAATGGAAGCTGGGCAGAATTCCAAACATAAATAGGTCTTGTACTCAAATCAAAGATGGTAGGGAGTATAAGTGATTAAATTTCGAGAAAATTTAACGAAATCGTGAGAGATTGCCCTGTTGTGATTACATCTACCTCTGCATGTTGGCAGAGTTATAGCATCAATCAAATCATTTTCTAGTGCTTTCAGCCTTAAAAAAATAGAAAACACTAGTGATCGCCTATTACAGACTATTTGTTGAATGAGGCAGTAAATTCCTTTTAATATACGCATTGGGTGGTTAGCTGGAAACAAACCACAAGTTTCGGAGAGGATGCAATATACAGAGACAGCATCATGAAAAAAAAGGAATGTTTCATTTCAAGAGAACATAGTGAAAAGTTTATTGGAAAAAAAAAGTGAGGTCTCAAAGTATAGATGATCAAGCAGTGGCTGCTGCAAGACCCCCCAAGTGTATGTGATCAGGTGATCCTGTGTGGCAAACGCAATCAGTATAGCCAGCACACATTGTTCTTCAAGGAGTGTATTCAAATGCCTCTGTTAGAAACATAGTTGGGCAAGAATTCCTTGAAGCCTGTGCCCCCAAATTGTCTCCTAATAGTTTGCCCGTAAATGGCACTAGATGACTGGATCAGGTTTTTATGAACTATGAACGAACATCCATACAAAGACACAAAAAGCATCAAGAGTTTCTATTTATTATCAACATACGCACCTCAACATCATGCAAAAGCACAAAACCATCTTCTGTGCCAAGTGCTATTATTTTACCATCAGGGCTCCAACAAATAGATGTGATGCACTTCCCTGAAAAAGTATAAATATCTCAGTTCTCACTATCATTTGAAAACTCAGAGCAGATATAACCACTTTAACTACAAAGTAAAATGATATACAGGAACAGAATATGCACTGAGATTGTGTGTACTGATTGAAAATATAAGTAGGAGGTAAATGTAGAGAAAAAAAAAGAGTGACATGGGGTAACCTGGAGAGATTGTCCATAGCCTTTGCCAATTGAAGCGATGGAGGAGAACCTTGGAGTCATCAGTAACCATAGCAAGCAGATCCTTCTCTGGGTTCCACTCTGCCATTTTTGTCTACAAGTAGTGAAACATGGGCACATCAGTACCTAATGCCTCAATTAGCACAAATTAATGAATGGGAACAAAGAAAGAATGGAAAATTTGGTTTCGATGTGCTCAATCAATTCTGAACTACAGAAATGTACCAAGCATCACAAAATGAAATTCAGCATCAGCAACTGTCTGATATGTGCACTTGCTATTAACTTCTCTGTTACCAAAGGATTATTTGGTACTGAATAATGAACAGGATATAAGAGAAATGAGACGGATTAAGCAAATAAGCATGACAACGAAGCAAACATTGCAATCACTGAAAGTATATTTGACAACAAAAATTTAGCATTCAAAGCTGAAATCAGTGCTCCATACCAGTAAAATGGCACCTCGCGACTCACGCAGAGTTCAGACGAACTAGCTTCTACTAAATCCCAGAAGCGCCCCTTTCAACCCGCGCAGTGACAGTAAGATCCGGTCTAATCTCACAGGAATTCGAACAAACAGTTGGCACGCACGAAACGCTAGTTGCCGCAACCCAAGGACCCTGGTGATCCAGCCGCTCCTTCTCGTGAACGAGCCAAGACTGCCTGGACAAAAGCGGCGCGGCGCACTATTTTGAAGACATGGTGCAGGTTGCAACGGTTGGTTAAGCATCGCCGCGAGCTCGCACGCACAGCATTTGGCTTTGCAGAGAGGAGAGACGGGGGAGGGAGCGGAGACGAGACCTGGAACGGGATGGGCTTGTCGAACTGGAGCTGGAACGGCGTGGCCGCCGCCGCTGCCGTTGACGCCTCCTCCATCTGCTCCTCCGCCTTGCTCGGTTGATGCAGGTGGGGGGATTTTCAATTTTGGTTGGGGAACTCCTGAGCGGGCGGGCGCGAAGGAGGAACGAATGGCGACGGCGACGGCGACGAGACGGGAAGAGATGGGTGCAACATATTTTGGGCCAAAAGCAGGCCTTCGGCGATTTGTTCGGACCAATGTAAGCCCAGTGTTTACGGCCCATAGTCATGCTTCGCAGCAACATTTGCCTGTGTGCAGAGAGCAGCGCGTGGTGTTACGTTCAACCCTCCTTTCCTTCGTTTTTTTATTCTTTCTCCGCTCACGACTTCAACACCTCCCTCCTTCCCCTCTCTCTCTGCCTTGCGTCTTGCGACCACAGGGCGAGCGCCGCCGCCTTAGCCAGGTCGTCGGGCGCTTCGCCGGCGACCAGTATCCGCCAGGTATGCCCGCCGACTCCCTTCCCTTCCTGCTGTGCGAAATCGAACACCCCAAACCCTAAAATGTCACAACCAAACCCTATTATGTGGAGTATTGGTATTCGGATCTGACCATGTATTTTATAGCCACTGACTTGGATTTTTTTTGCCAAAAATTATTGGATGTGCATGTGTACACCCATGTCCTATACTGCGTCCGCCCTTGGTGCTGGGGCGTTGTGCTTAGAATATCTCTAGCAACAGGGTCATTCGAAGCCATGCTAAATTATGCAGAATCTTTCCCCTGTTCTTCAAAATGACAAAATGTGGCCCTTTATGCTATATTGCTGGGAAGATCATACGTTTGGTTGCAGATTTTGAGCTGTTTTTTGTTCCCTTCTCTTGCTATTACTTAAACTTTGTCTTTTTAGTTCCTAGACCTAGAAAGGGAGAACTTCCTGGATACAGCTGTTGCCCTGCACGAGTAACAGATGGCGAGGATAAAGCCCAAGCAATTGCTCATTCAAAGCAAGACCAAGAAGGCTCCATCTCGAATCAGTTACTCTACTATCGTCACATGGAACCTGATTGTCGTCTTGGTTGTGCTATCTCTCTATGCCACTTACAGGCATTGGCATGAAAGGTTAATGTTCTTCTCCACATTCCGCAACCTTCGTTTTTGTCTATTTTGCTGTTTGGTGTCCTGAGCAAGTGAGCATACCTAATCTAGTTAATACTGCAATATGTTGAGATTAAGTAAGCTCATGCCAATCTTTTTCGTATTTGTTCAATAAGTAGTTAAATATACCTGCTGCTAACCATTCCTGTATCGATGTGCTCAACTACAGATCAGCCCAAGACATTGAAATGGATCTTCATCAAGCTGAGGTACATTATACAATCACACAATCTTGCATATGCAACTGTGCTCTTCTTGTCTTATGTTTACTGAATCTGCAAGTAGGTATTATCTCCTTTATCTATTTTGACATACATTATCTATTTCTAAGTAGGTATAACCTTACTGAATCATCAAGTAGGTCTTATACCATCCCTTTTTCTTGCATTATCTTTTGTTTTCTTAGATTACTTCCTAACTTTGTATCTTTGTCTAGTGATATTATGGTTAGTGTCATAATTATACACCTGGGGTTCAACATATCCAAGTGGCTATGGAAATTGAGTCTTATTCATTTTTGTAATAGAAACTATAGGAAATCTTGTTTATAAGAAATACATAGTGCATCTTTTTCTTGTTTATAAGAAATACATTGGTCATATTTTTCGCTTTACTTCTTAAATGTGCTTTCTTCATGTTGTTCATTTGTGACAAAATGAAACAGCTAACTGGAGTGGTCTTAAATATTTAATAAAATTGATTTGATAAAAGTATTATTAATTTAAGGGACATTATACATCAAATAATCAAACTCATTGATTTTCTCTCTTGTGCATTTTTATGACTTCAAGCTTGCTGTGCGACCAGATGATTCAAAAATGACAAGTAGACCGGGATATGCAGTGAGTTTTTCTGCTCCTCTTCTCAACTTGGTTTATTGTCAAGTCACATATGTTGATTTAATATTTAATTAACATTTGGATATATCTTGAGGATATATGTTTCCTGTAAATGTGCATTATAACTTGCTGGGCTAAGTCAAGTTATTATTCATCTTCTTCAAGCATGACAACCCTTAAAGGCTAAAGCATATGATGCTTTGAAATTTCTGTAAACAAATATTGTTCTGCTGAGGATGTATAAATTTGTGCACGAGAAAACAACTTTGCTTGCAGCATGGCAGTTATGGCTTTGTGTGGGAAATTCAAGCAAGATAGATGGTAATGGTATAGTAATTGTTGAGGGGGCAACGAATTGTGTTATTTTCAAATGTTCTATACTTCACAGAATGTGATCAGGAAATAAAGAAAGCAGAGTTCAGACAGAACCGATCGAAGTTTGACACTAAGCAATGATTTCACTAGACTTGAGATGAATCATCCAAATGTAGTCGTTGATGGGAGCTAATACTGTGATATCTTGTATGCCGCGGCATGGCTAGCTATGAAGTGTTTCTTTTGCTATGCTAAGCTTCTGTTGTCTGTTGTTCTGGCAGCACATTTTATAGAACTTGGTAGCCACAGAACTAGCAAGAATACCAGATTCTTTGGTATTGCCTGTGAATAGGAAAAAAGATAAGCATATAACCTTACGGTGGTTACCGTACAAATTTTTAATGCAATAATGCTCTGCACATAATGAAGTCTTTTTACCACCCGAGTTACTGCAGCTGACCATCTTCGATGCAGAAAGAATCATAACATCACTGCTTACTTTCTCTGCAGGTTATGAACACTGGCAAAGGTCCAATTACTATAGAAATATACAAAGATGCTTCTGCTGATGTTGTGAATAGATTTATCAACTTGTGGTAAGCACCAGAAATTTTTTATGAACCTTTTGATTTGTTTAATAATTTTCATGACAAGACTTATATAATTGCTTGTTTTCTTATTGACTGTTAGTTTTGTAGTATAGCTGTACTGTAGTTGGTTAAAAACGACTTAGCTGTGCCATATTCACCATATATGATTATCCACAGAAGTTTGTAAGCTTCAAAGCTAAATAATTTTATCATAATGAATATTTGAGAAGTAAGAGTGGTCAAGCTATGCACTATCAATATTCAATAACTACAAATCTGCAGCGTGGACTGTAAAGCATACTTTTTTAAAGTTGGCAGATCAAGCAACACCTGCTAGCCTGCAGCAATTTGGACTAAGATCCTCATAGGATTTTATATTCAGACGTATATGAAGCATAAAATTCAACTTGGAAAGTGCTTTTATGCTCTTCTAAAGGAAAAACAAGTCTGACACTGTTAATTAATTGGCAATCAATGTGCTCATTTTGAATCTGCCGTTAACTTATGAAAGAGTTTGATTTATTATGATAAACTAGGTAATGACATGACATGCAGGTGTGCCAGTTTTTAATGCAAGTGTGAAACTATTGCTACCACAGAGTGGTTTGTGGAGAGTATGTTTAGGATATTGTAGAAATTATCTGTTACACATACTATACATCATTCATGGGAAAAGACTTTACATATGTTGCAAAAGAAATGGAGCTAATAAGTTAAGGGTTCTTCAATATAATATCAATATATTAACTTTTTATGTCATCTGACATTGATCTTGTGGCACAGCAAGAGTAATCACTTCAAAGGAATGCCATTCCGCCATATCATAAAAAATTTTGTAATTCAAGGTGGTGATTTTGATTTTGATGGAGCTGCCCAAGAATGGATAACAAAAGCGAAAGCCAGTGGGAAAAATGATCTCAGGTTTGTTTCCTTAATAGTGCATGTATTAAACTATCATGGATTTGGTTTTGTTAGACCAGATATTTTACAATAGCAATTTCCTTAACATTAACAAAAAAATCTACGGTTTTGCAGTCCAAAGCACGAAGCATTTATGATTGGGACTGCTAAGAATCCTAATAGCAAAGGATTTGATTTGTTTATCACAACTGCCCCAATTCCTGATTTGAATGACAAGCTTGTTGTATTTGGGCGAGTCATCAAGGGAGAGGATATTGTTCAGGTACTATCTGAAATTCTCTCTGGAAGCTTTCTTCAGTTGTTTGCCTTGAGTATTAGAATACAACTGTTTTCTATTCATCGTTTTGTGTTCAGTGGTTCTTTTACTTACTGAACCAGTAATAAATGATCATTTTGGCCATAATCTTTTTACTGGAAACTGCTACAAAGTATGTTTTCTAAAATGTATAGACCAGTAGGTGTCTAATATGCCAAGTTATATGGAAATATAACATGATGCGCTAATGAAATCAGCCTGAGTGTATTGAAATGGTTATCTCGTTTGGGGTATCGACATGCGCATAAGCCTGGGCTGTTTACGTGTTTTTATTTTAGTTCAGTAAAATCAGCTTAACTTGTACTTACTGTGTTTTGTTTTTGTCTGCTTGTTTACACAAACAGGAGATTGAAGAAGTCGACACCGATGAGCATTATCAGCCAAAGACCCCCATAGGCATCATGAACATCATACTAAAACAGGAGCCATGAGCAGATCCTTCCTGTCAGGCGCATGTACATGAAAAGCTTAACTACCTGCCTCACTGCTCTCTGTAGTATACTAGTATGAAAAGGTCCATACGTCTCATTGAGTTGCTGCTGTATCGATGACGTGAATGCGGATGGGATCCTTCCTTTGGACGCCCATGCGTCATTCCTTTGGACGCCCATGCGTTGCAGATTGTGATGGACTGTGCAATGAATTCGTGCGGTGTTTGTGTATAAATATTCACCCTTGCGGGTTTTGGCTGTCATTTGTGAACATAAATGTTGTAATCTCTGCAGCTACATCACTTGCCGTAGTCAGTTCCGCCGAGGATCCCGTTGGCCCATTATGATGGTCCCGCCGTATCTGGATAGCATTATATTCTCTGGTATCGGTTTCAGAAATCAATCTGGGCAATTCCATGTAATCATAATGCAGCTTTTAGTTAAAAACTGTGGAGCTACGCAGGATATGCTTTAGCTTGCTGTTTACAGGTCTTCAGAAGTTTGGTGTGCACAAAAACACTAAAGGTCCTTCATTTTGAAGAAATTGAAATCTACTTAGTCTTGGAACGTGGCATTCCACAACTTTCCAAAGTTTAGATATAATGCTATCTTAAATTCACGGGGGTGGGAGATGAAAATTGACTCTATAGATCCTCATGCTATGTTTCTAATATGCAATTTATAGCATGCTCTTTGACTCACTTCCTGTAGCAGAAGTGCAGCACATAAGTATCTCTTCCATATGGTCAATAATAATATACAAATATATTATCTCTTCCATATGGTCAATAATAATATACAAATATATTTCACGTCCAACTATATTAGCTTAATTAATTTGTGTCTAAATTATGATTATTATAATGGAATTCAATTTCAAGGATCCAAACGGGGCCGTGCTTGCTAACTAGAGAAGAAATCCAAAAGTTATATCATTCCATAATAATTTTGTCTGTGCAGGCATATCCTTTTGCATTTTGGTTCTCAAATTCAAAGTCATAATTTTGTCAGCGCAGGCATATCCTTTTTCGTCCGCAAGCCATGTAGGGTAGGGTAGGGTAGGGTAGGCTTGGGGTTAACCTATGAGTTCAGTCATGTTCATTTTTCGTCCGCAAGCTATGCAGGGTACGGTAGGTTTGGGGTTCACGTATGAGTTCAGTCAGGTTCATGGACATGGAAACACTTGGAACTCGTAACCCATGAGATTGAACCCATTTTGATCTTTAACAAACAAATATAAGATTTCATGGACAAGCCAATGGTTAAATAATCCATAGATAAAATACTAAGCCAGGAAAAGGCCTATAGAGTTTCTGTAAGGCAAATGTTGGTCGCTTGTAAATATCCAGTGGAAATGTTTTTTAGGGAGATAAGTTTGCAGTAAAGAAAAAAGCACATGAAAACAGAAGTATATCATCTCTGATTCAGAACCCAGAGAAATGATGCAATGTGGGCAACGAACAAAATATGACAAGTTACTTTTCAGTTCTAACTTCAACTCCATATAATGATTTAAGTGGTCCACAACACCAAAACCAGGGAGAACTTTCGAAGGGTTCTCAAATAGACAATTCAAGTTGCTAACTCTCAACCTGAACAGACCCCTTACAAGGAACTTTTTAGCTCAAGATAAAACCTAACAGATAAGCACGATCGTCCACACCTTGAAATTATCTGCATTGGAAGATACATGGATTAGCAGCATACAACAACAACATAGCCTTGCAGTCCCAAGCAAGTTGGATTAGCAATATACAAAAGAAGCAAATTCTGCAGCATAATTTGCACACAAAACATTTAATGATGGCAAAAGCTGATAGTCATGGAAGTAGATAAAAAGGGCCTAACTATGTTTAGCAATCAAATATCAGAATACAGAACAAAACAGGGAAATGAAAATGGGTTTAGCTGGAAAGAGCACTGCCAGAAATATATGCCTAGGAAATTTGAAATGTATGAAGGCACATAAGAATGAGCATATGATTAAAGAACTATCAAAATGCAGACCAAATAAGCCAGCTATTGCACTATTCATAGGCATCGAAATAGCTATGAGTTGTCTCTTTTAATCTTTTAATCATTTTCCGATGATGTGGCATCAATGCAACTTTATCAATAGAAAATGGAAGGCTCGCTTAAAATGAGGTTAGATAGCTTCTTAATTCAGCGGTGCACATTTGAAAATAAGCTCAAATAATCAGCAACTGATCCTTAATTGGGCAGGGTGCAACCACATAAAACAAGCCCATCGCTGCATTAATAAATATAGGATGACACCAGTTTTCTTATGATGTTCGATCACACTAATTTTCATCCTTTCCAAACTATACAAGTTGCTTAGGATACAATGGCAAGATAGGTTGGAGGTATTCAACAAGAAGCAGGGCGTTCAACTATAACAAAATTATCAATTGATGAATCTGACTACCAAAAACACACACAAATATACCATTCTAACGCATATAGGGCACAAGCTGCGTGCTCGGTAATCCATAACAGTAAGTTAAGTAAAATGCAATCGATTCTAACCTTTTAGATGCTGCTGGGGTACATGAAGACCCTGACCTTGCGCCCCTGCAACAACAAAAACAACACAACAGAATTAGCCCAGAACACAAAACGCGGAGCAGTAACACAAACATCGAATGGGCACAGCTGGAAGGGCTGCCCGGCTCACCATGGATTCCGGCGGCAGGTTGGACTTGAACTTGGCGCGGACGACGCCGGAGTTGCCGTGTGGGCGGGTGACCTTGCCCCAGATGCAGCGGTAGTGGGTGTCGTTGCTCTTGGTCTTGGCCTTGTAGATGTACGCCATGCGCTTCCCGGCGTACCACGCGACGTCCTCCTTGGTGTTCACCCCCTCGATCTGCACCAGCGACGTGGTCTCGTACTGGTTCGACTTGGACCTGCATCAACCACGCCCACCAGGAACCGTGAGTCACAATCCACAACGCGGTGGAAGAGCAAGCTGAGGGCGATCGATCGGAGATTCAGGGGAAAGAGAGCTCACCTCTTGTATCCGAGGATGGTGCCCCGGACGTAGAGCCTGACGCGCTGCCCCGTGCGCCCCTTCACCATCTCGCCGCTGCCGCTTCTGCCGCCGGAGACGATAGCTTCGGAGGTGGAGTGCGGGGTAGCGGAGGGGACGGCGCAACAACGAAGGGAAGAAACCCTAGTGGGCGGCGCTAGCAGCGCATAAGTATCCTTCGGATTCGAAGGTGAACGGCTGAGATTGGATCGTTGGTGCATCGACGTTTCTGATGGGTTCTTTTACTCTGTTGCTGATATGGTGGGCTAGGGTTTACACTTTACATCCGGTGTTGTAAATGGGCCGGATACCTAGAAGCCCATGTGGATTTAGTATGGCTGAGTACATACATACAGTAAATGGGCCAAAACATGAGATGTGCTAAGATAAGGAGAAAATCAAGTCCAGCTAACAAAAAGCACGAGAAAATCTGGCCCGTTATGCAGACTCGAGAGAAGAAGACAAACAAAGACGCTCACTCTCTGCAAGTCAGCTCTGGTGGTATAGGTCAACTAGTGCACGTTCCGTTCCTCGGATTCTGCTCGCTTCGGATCCACGCAATAAATGCAACCGAAGAGCTTCAGGGAAGACGATTGCACGGGCGGCAGAGCCACGAGCTGACCGGGCTTAGATCTAAGCTAATTATATCCACATCTTGCGGTAAGAAACGCTGCGTTTGAACAGCTCAAGGCATCGATTTGCACCCACTGCTGCAAAAATAGAAGCGCGGTTTCACTCGCGTGATCGGTGATTTAAAGATTAACCACGTTTGGATTGGATCTACCTCCCCCAGTAAGCACGGTGCTCCCGGTCATCAGTGCATCTTCTACTTAAGCAAGCTTAGCAGCTCCGCAAGCGGCTAGAGAGCACACCACACCAGTTAAAAGTTGCCAAAACCAGCCTGACTCGCAGTTCTCCATCCAGGATGGCATCTCGTCCCATCTCCCTCGTCCTCCTCACTGTCATCCTTCTCGCGGTCATCTACCTCGTCGTCTTCCCCAACGGCTTCAAGCTCGCGGAGGTGTTTGGATCGTCGTCGTGCGACAATGGCGCCGCGGCGTCGACGACGTCGTCGGCGGTCCAGCTGACCGCTGGCGCCGTGGACCTGCGCGTGTTCATCGGCATCGTGACCGTGCCTGGCGCGTACGAGCGGCGCGCGCTGCTGCGTCTGGCCTACTCCCTCCAGCCGCGGCCCGTCCGGGCGGTGGTGGACGTGCGCTTCGTCCTCTGCGCCGTCGACAAGGAGGAGGACCGCATCCTGGTGTCGCTGGAGATCATCGCGCACGGCGACATCCTGGTGCTCAACTGCACGGAGAACATGAACGACGGCAAGACCTACGCCTACTTCTCCGCCGTGCCGCGGCTCTTCGCGGCGGAGCCGTACGACTACGTGGGCAAGACCGACGACGACACCTACTACCGCCTGGCGTCGCTGGCGGACTCGCTCCGGGGCAAGGCGCGGCGCGACGCGTACCACGGGTACCTGACGCCCTGCCACTGGCGGCCGGAGAAGCAGTACATGTCCGGGATGGGGTACATCGTGTCATGGGACGTGGCGGCGTGGATCGCGGGGACGCCGGAGCTCCGGGACGACCACGACGACTGGGAGGACGTCAACTTCGGCGGGTGGCTGCGGAAGGGGGGAAGGTACAAGAACGTGTACAACGAGGAGCCGAGGATGTATGACTACTGGGACAGGGAGATGGACGCCGACGTGAACTGCTTCCGGCACGAGCACATGGCGGACACCGTGGCCGTGCACAAGCTCAAGGACCGCCTCAAGTGGGCGCGCACGCTCTTCTTCTTCAACGCCACCCAGGGGCTCAAGCCTTCCAAGATGTACAATATAGACTTGCAGAACAACATCTACCGGGTGTAGCAGTGTAGAGATCGACCTGTAAACGTTAATCCGTAGCTAGCAATTGGTACTCTCTCTCATCTTGTGTGCATGGATCTGATGTCCTTGTTGAATGTTGATGGACACTAGCTGCACGACGTAGTAGCGTAGGGCAGGTTAATTCAAGTTATGGAAAGAAAAAAAAAGTTAATGACAACCATTTACCCGCCACTGCATTAAGGGACAAACGGCACTGCATGACTTCCGAAGGACAAATGCTGAAAATGTGGTTGAATTTTGGCTCGTCCATGAGACCATGACAGTAATTCCTTGCAGATAGTTCAAAGCGTGAAGCAAGACAGCAAGGAGAAAGGACGTCGTCCAAATTCAGCAACCCAAATAAAGCAAACCATCACTAATATCGTCAGACCAAGATTCCAGTCCAGGCCAAGAAGCAAGTTCAATTCGTCGCATAATTACCGGGGCGGCTAACACAAAAATTTCTCCTACAAGCTTCCAATCCGGGTGCAAAACTCCCGATGAATCTTCATCAGCCTTCTCAATGGTCAGAACCAGTGTGACATTACAAGCCCAGCCACACAGTCAGAAAAACGTATACAGAGTCATACTCCACAGAATATGGTCCTTCCACCACGATAACTGTGTGGCGATCAGATTCCTGCAACAGATGATCACAGAAGAAGTATGGAGTTAACTGATTTCATGAGGAAACTGCCAGAGTAATCAAACTGTGCCAACATGAACTTGTACCTCTGTAGGAGGATAAACGCGTTTCCATAAGAATATTGATCCACAACATAGACGGCCATCATCAGCAAGCTCAAACTGAAAATTGAACGCAAGGTACCAACAGATATAACTTAACCCTATAAATGACTGATGGAGGAAGGCTTGAACTATTCTTAATCTTGAAATAAGCACACCACGTTGCTCAACACTTGAGAATATGCACCACTTAAACAAAGAGCACATTTAAGGACAACAGAAAGATCCAAATAAGAAGAATACACGACCAGTGCTATCTTCTAGAACACACAAGCACAGATCGATAAACTAAAATATTCTAAAATGACAGATGCCACAAGTCAGCAATCATGTACAGAATTCAAAAGACCAGCCTTCAAAGCAACACAAAGTATTCCTAATCTCAGACCTACTACACCACCATTCCTATCTCAGAGAAATTCTAACATTAAAACAACAACAACTTTTCTTTATAATTAGCTAAAGTGAAACACATTAAAGAAGTTTATCCTGCAATAAACCATTCTGCTGACAAAAGGTTGCAAACAAAATTGTCTTATAAACCCACTTTCAACAGTCAGCAAATAGATCACGTAAAAGGAATAAACATTATGTGCTCAATCAACTGAACTGTAACCGCAACCTCACGATCAAGTCTACTGCACATAATTAGAACATCGTCGGCTTAAAGAATGATGTTGTGCACAATATTAACATTAGAATTTAGAATCACTTCCAGTCTAAATGCTAAATGATAAAGAAAAGGCAGTCATACAGTAAAAGCATATTTCGTCAAAAGAAAGAATAGTGAAAAAAATTGATAACAGTAAATTTATCAGCCAGTGCCAACAATGTTCAACAAGGATGTGCACAACCCAAACGTATTTAAACTTAATTCGGCTGCATAAACAACATGGTACTAACGACAAAAGACATTACCAATGCAATTTGTTACCACGTAACAGATGACCTTACAATATAGCAGACAACAAAGAAAAGCCCGATCTACAGCAACTCAGTAAAATCACAGTTAATAACACAAGGAAGCGCACAACATTACTCAAAATTCTTGTGTATGTATTTGATTTTTGAAATTCTAGTTCAAAAGAAAGGAAATTGTAAGGTCATTAAATAATTTAAATTACAAAACCTACTAGGTTGCACACAAATGAACCAAACAGAATTCCTATGGAAACTAAACTTATATCTTAAATTGACATAATTAAAAGTTCATGATAACTACATAAAAGAACTGTTAATCTTGATTCTCCTTCGAGATGACCGCCACGTCATGAGATTGTCCTTGTAACTTTCTCATTTTTCATCCGAGTATTCTTCATCGAGTCTAAAGAAACCTCATGTACCATTCCCTAGCCTCTTTTTCACACGGTTGCCCTTTGACAGTGGTATACTTTTCGATGAAGTAAATATTTCTTTCTTGGCACTCTTCAAACAACATCCAAACCGCTTCAGACATTTGTTTGCGAATGTCCTCATCAGTTACATATATGTATACAACATCACAATGCTTGTGAATACTGTTGCGACAGAAAAGTAGTGCTATTGCATCATCAGTTAACTCCGCGGGTAAAGAATTAAACCCATAAGAAGTTAGCTGATTTTTAAAACCATCATGTAAACCATCACAGACTTGGTCATTTTGTTCTTTTAGATCACATGTGTGCTTCAGCAACTCTTCATGAGAGAATCTGTTAAGAGAATCATAGCTGCTAACTTCAGGATTTAGAACCCACCCATGCAACACAGTTAAACCCAAAATACGACATAGCAAGTATGACGCATTAGTCACAAAATCCATGTGGCTGCTCAGGCGTGGTTGCATAGAGAAATCGGTACAAATGTTAGAAAGCGCAAGTTTAACTTTCATTGCTTGAGCAGCTGAGATACCTTCTACTCCACAAATACATTGCTCTAGCATCTCATTGATGATGGACTTGAGACTTTCTTCTGTCACAGGGCCTTGCTGCCCATAAATTGAAGAATACTTGAGGGTGACCATATTGTATATTGCCACCTGGTCTATAGATCTCTGTGTACCTTGAAGCACCATTCCAATCAAATTTCCATTAGCATCGAGTGGACGTTTCTCGTACAGGGATGACATGGTGCCTAACAGAGAAACGTGTCAGTTTGGAACTCATCCAGAAAAGGGAAAAAACAGAGAAAGAGAAGAGGAAGGCGTCGGAACATACCAGTGACTACGCTAGGGACGGAAGCTACCGGTGACGACTGATACACGTCTTTGAAACCCTAAGCAGAGCTCGGGGGAGAGGAGGCGGGGTGAAAGCAGCCGCGGTGGAGGCCAGCGGTGGCGGGGGTGGATGTGGGAGTTAGGGTTAGGGATCGGTGTTTCTAGGTTTTAAGTAGGCACGGCGAGGAGGATGCAGTCAGGATGAGAGGAGGTAGACATGGTCGGAGGAGATGGGGAGGGGAAGCACCACGAGGTTAGGGTTGGGAAGATTTATACGAGGGATACGCCAGAACAACTTGTTTAGAGTTGGGCCGTTATGGCGTGGACCCTTACTTTTCTTCTGGGCCTAGCTTGAGATATAGAATTGGAAAAAGTCTTATTCAACCCCTTGGATTATGGGCTGGTCCAAATTTTCACCCTACCCTCAAAAACCGTCCGTTCACGATCCTTGTTTTCAGCCGGTCCAAATTTTCACTCTCGAAACCGGTTACTTCGCGACCACCCAACCCAAATCTGGAAAAAAATTGTGTGCAAAGGGCTGCAAAACCCTCCTGGCCTAGATGATCAGACGGCATATCTCTTTTGCGCTCGGCATACTCGCACGCTCGACTCCTCCTGGCTTCACGTATTAACTCACTCAGCTCCTCCACGCACAGCTCCGCTTCTAGGCTCCCAGGCGCGGCTCTAGTCTCTCATCCCGCGATCCCAAACCCAACGTCCGATATACTGATGGCGGCACCGCGTGCCTAGCCGCCGCACAATTGTGATGATTCTACTGCGTAGAAGCCACGGAGGTCGTCTCAGCCATCACTTATGCCTCCCGATGATACCCTGCTGCAACATACCTTGCAGCCACCATTGATTGTTCCCGATGATACCCTGCTGCAACATACCTTGCAGCCACCATTGATTGT
Organism: Setaria viridis; assembly: GCF_005286985.2. Taxonomy (NCBI): domain Eukaryota; kingdom Viridiplantae; phylum Streptophyta; class Magnoliopsida; order Poales; family Poaceae; genus Setaria; species Setaria viridis. The sequence continues at coordinate 39,310,896 of NC_048263.2, read as the reverse complement.
TCAAGTATGGGTGATCATCATCCAGATAACACTTGAAGATTCTATTTTGCAACAAATCAGAAAAATTATCATTTTTTAACGCATCCATCTCCTTTTTAACGCATCCATATCTGTACAACTGTAATTTGATGACTACAATATACAGAACCTGAACTAAATGGGCATCATTTAGAAACACGAGCAGCTACCAGCTACCTTTACTTATTCAAAGGCTTAGGAAAGGAGTCATAAAGATCCATTCATTGCAGAAATTTCTTCTTCACATGAACCTTAATTTCTGAATTTTCAACATATTCAGATAATACATCCATCACAATGCATCTGTAATCTGATCACTACACTAGCCCTGCGAGGGCCGCTGACCAATTCCAAGCAAAATCAGCATCTTCTAAATTGATTCGGCCTTTCTAATTAGCAGCCAATTTGTCAGCATGATCTGAAACTGATACAGTACATTGATTCTGAAAATTGGATTGATGCAATGTACTATAGTTTACTGCTAATGCAATGAAATGTTTGACAAGGGAAACAATATATCTGAAGCTACTTCTGCTGATAAACTACCCAAATAAAGTATTTGCATTTTGGTGGCGCAAAGTCTTAAGTCGTGTGCTGATAATAAATCATGAAATCGGAGAAATTCATGCTAACTGAATGAATGAATGGATTAGTAGAGAACTTACGCCCAGAGCACGGTAGCAGGAAGTGCGCCGATGGTGCGGCACACACACGTCGTCGCTCGTCGCGCGGCGGCGGATGACTAATATGTGCAGTGGAGTACAGGAAAAAAATGGAGCCGAGCCGTGTCCCTGTGCTCTGTCTGGAGCCACGTTCTCCCACTGATCATGAGCCGCGTCGATCGAGTCTGTCCTTGGATACGAGCGTTGTCCACGTGTCCACCATCTACCCCCCCACACACACACCAAATCCACCCTGTTTTCAGCCGACATGGCGCTACGTCATCGCTCTTGCTGGCAATCTGCTCAGTGAGTCCCAAATATTAGCCTCTATTATCTTTTTATAAGTAAAATGCATGTGCGAGTACTTAAACTTGTTTGAATGTGTCATCTATATTCCCAAACTTTTAAATTACAGATCTCCTAAACTTGCTAATTGTATCACCGAGGTCCAAAACATGGTTAGCTTACATTAAATCGCCTACGTGGCATGATTTGTACGATGACATGGACTGGACATGTGGGTCCCCATCCATCTTTTATCCTGTCCACTTGCTCCTGTCTCCCTATCTCATCTGGTCATCCCCTTCACCTCCGGTGGCCGTTATGGTGGAGGCCCAAACCTTGACGTCGCCAAGGACGAGGACTAGCGACGAAGCCAGGCTACCGCCGGAGCTGGCCCCCCACCGCCTTCGCGGCGAAGCGCGGGTGGTACAGCGCCGGAGGCAGCCGCACAGTGCCTGCCCGCCGAGAGGTAAGTCTGCCGACGAGTGGGCAGGTTCTCCGCGGAGGAGCACGGCCACGACAGGGAGCACCAGAAGCAACGCGTAGGCGCGGTTGCTGATGGGCGATGGCCATGGCCATCACGGCTTCAGACTTCAGAGAATTCTTTCTTTTCTGCAAGTTCGTCTGCGGGAGCCTGAAAATAAAATCAATCCACGATTTCGATTTCGACACGATTTATTCTTCTCATGTGCGTTTGTGTTTACAGATTTACACTGTGATTTGAATTTCAGATGATTAAATTTTCCAGAGATAATCCCGTGGCAGGATTGGCGTTTGGGGAGTTCAGGCAGAACAAATCGCCTCGGAGGAAGATAATCTAAGGACAACAAATCACCGCATCTTGCCGCCGCTACCAGGAGAGGACAAGCTAATGTTTCGATCTAGGCGAACCAGTGCCGTGTCGCGGTGTCGCCAGTGGGAACGGTGGTTGAGAACCGCCATACACATGCTCGCAGCTCCCGCAGTCTCGCGGCAGCACATGCCGTCGGCAAGCGAGGAATGCTCCCCGCGAGGTCGGCGAGGGCACGGAGCTGAACAGTTACAGGTCGATCTCTACACTGCTACACCCGGTAGATGTTGTTCTGCAACTCTATATTGTACATCTTGGAAGCTTGAGCCCCTGGGTGGCGTTGAAGAAGAAGAGGTGGCCGTGCACAAGCTCAAGGACCGCCTCAAGTGGGCGCGCACGCTCTTCTTCAACGCCAGCCAGGGGCTCAAGCCTTCCAAGATGTACGATATAGACGACTTGCAGAACAACATCTACCGGGTGTAGCAGTGTAGAGATCGACCTGTGTAAACGTTAATCCGTAGCATGGATCTGATGTCCTTGTTGATGGACGCTAGCTGCACGATGTGCTAGCATAGGGAAAGTTAACTTGGGTCGTGTGCGCTCATTAACCATGGTGTTAGGCAATAGCTAGAGAGCATCTGTTGTATTGTGAAGAGCATTGCAGAGAACAGCAAGGGAATTGAGCGTCTGTCGCCAACAGCAAGAGAAATGCAGAGAATTGAACGGTTAATTCTTGCTCTACAAAATTGCCTCAGGCTTTCTGCGCTCTGCAATCTGTAGGCAGATAGCTCGATAGCTCTCTCATCCTCGGCTCACTGATGAGCTCGATAGCATTCTGCAATTTGCAGGTCTCAACACTGAACATATTTACACAGTAAGCTCTAGCCGTCTCGTATATATAGCTAGCCGGCTAGCTGCTAGCCTGTCCCGGCCGGCCATCAGTAATCAGTTGACGTTGCGTAGGTGCACGCTCCTCACTGAAATTATATATAATCCGGTGTGTTGCGGTTATCACCGGCAAAGATGCAACATGAAAGTTCAAAATCCCCGGAAGTTCGTCGCAATCGTTTGTTCCTCACGCAAGGCTCCGTCGAGTGTTGACAAACGGAGCCATCTTACTGCTGGCTCAAGAAAAATAGAGGTGTACCACAATTCACAAATTCACTTGTTGCGACGAACGAACGAATACAATGTGGTGCAGTTCTTGTGCAGTGTCCAGCCTCTGTATACCAGCAGACACTGTGCGTGCCAACAGTGTGTTGGCGAAACCCATTTTTTCCCTCCAAAAACCGCGCAATTGCGGTGTGCTTGCAGTGCTGTGCATCCGTTGACTCCACCAGATTACGTTACGTTCCCCCCCAAGATGAGGCCTCGCATGTCGCGCCTTCTTCCCTTCCATTCCGTTGAGGCGCTGACTGATCCGCCTCGCCGCCGCCTACCTTTACGCAAAGCGTCGCCATTACCGTACTTGCCAAGCTCCCTCAGCAGCTCCCCCGATCAGACGGAATCTATCTTCACGAGCCCGCAAAAAGAACCGCTGCCTGACTGGCGCCTCTCTGCCTTCAATTGTTGAGGGCTTGAGGCATGCAAGCTCGCTCTTTTCATGCTTTACAGGCTCACAAGTTGTTGTGACAATAACTAGGTACAGTAGGAACTCCCCAAACAGGGCAAGATCAACTGCGTCGAAGCTGCTCTGCAACGACGACTCTGTTTCTTGGTTGCAATTTGCAAACCGATGCCGTCGTCTTCTCCGTCGAGAAATCTGCACAAGCCCATGGGCAACGGCAAGCTCGGAGACCACCACCAGCAGCTGAGCAATCTCCACGCCGCCATGAAGAGGCACGGCGGCTTCCCCCGTCTCTCGGCGTCCAGCACGGCGCTGGTCCTGCTGCCCCTCGTGCTCCTGGTCTTCACCTTCTTCTTCGTGTACCCCAGGGAGTTCGAGCTGCAGGCGATGATGAGCGCGTGCGCCCCTCCGGCGACGGCGGGGGTGGCGTCCTCCTCCTCGCGCCTCGCGGAGCCAGCCGTGGTCCGGAAGCCCGACTTCCGGCTGCTCATCGGCGTGCTCACCCGCGCCGACCTCTACGAGCGCCGGCACCTCCTCCGCATGGTGTACGGTCTCCAGCTGGCCTCCGGCGACCTCGCCGCCCACGTCGACGTCCGCTTTGTCTTCTGCCGGCTGTACAAGGACGACCAGCGCGTGCTGGTTCCTCTCGAGATCCTCGCCCACGGCGACGTCATCGTGCTCGACGGGTGCGAGGAGAACCTCAACGGCGGCAAGACATACACGTTCCTGTCGGCGGTGGCGGAGCTCTACGCCGACGATCCCTATGACTACGTGATGAAGGCCGACGACGACATCCTCTTCCGGCTGCCGCAGCTGGTGGAGTCGCTGGGGGCCATGCCGCGGGAGGACATGTACTACGGCGCCACCATCCCGTGCTCCAGCATGGACCCGTTCCGGGAGTACATGGCCGGCATGGGGTACGCGCTGTCGTGGGACCTGGTGGAGTGGATCGCCACCTCCGACGTGGCGCGCAACCACAGCGTGGGCACCGAGGACATGCTGACGGGGAAGTGGCTGCGGATCGGGGGCAAGGGGAAGAACCGGTTCAACGCCAAGCCGGCCATCCATGACTACCGGAACCCGGTGCCGGTGGACCAGTGCGAGCACGAGTTCATGCCCAGCACCATCGGCGTGCACCGCCTCAAGAGCAACCCGCGGTGGGCGGAGGCGCTAAAGTACTTCAACTTCACCGCGGGGCTCAAGTCCTCCAAGTTCTACAAGTTTGATTAGCGCTAGATAAAAGGATCATCGGATGCATCAGCTCTCGTTAAATTTGAGGAGCTTTTATACATTGAACCGATGTGTTCTTTTGTGATGCTCTTCCTCTTATTTTTGCCCCTCTTTTTGTACTGCTGCACACAATTGATTTACAGGTTCGCAATACGATACTCGGCTAATTTGCAGCACATTTTATGGTAATTATGGAGAAATTACTTTGCAAATGCGATGAATTGTATAGGTAAGCTCTAGCTACTTGGATATATAGGTAGAGGGCGATGGAGAAAACAATGTTAATGAAATTGCTAAAAGAATTTGTCCGGCAATTTAAGCGTTCAGAGTAGGTCGCAATTGCCTTATCACCTTTAGTTTGGATTTGCTTGAGAGTTCATTCATCTCACATACAGGTGGTGCGAATTTTGACCATCTTCTCGGAAAATTGGTAGGATTTTTCATGTTAGGGTTGAAAATTCAGCTTGTCCCGAGCGGTGGCGCGCTAAGGAGACAAGGCAATCGACCTTAACAAAGCCTCTTCATGTGTTCAAGGACCAAAGATGGGAGTTCAAAAAGATGAATGCACAAGGCCAAAAAGGGACATTTCAAATTGGGCGAAGCTGGATCAAATACGAGAGTTCAAGTATCTAAGGCTAATTTCAGTGGAAGTTTTATAGAAACTTCATGCACATTAAATACAGTGACACATCAGCATATGTGATGATATGGCAACATAATTATGAAGAGAGACAAAAAATGAGTTTCATCATGATGAAGCTGTATATGCACTGTTTCCAAGACTACGAAACCTGATGAAATTGGCATTGGGGTTAGAGAGTTTCATTTCATGTGATCATATCCAATCACATGCCTTGCAATTAAATGGTATGCGCAGCCTTTGAAATCGTAAAATGAAATTTTGTATTGGGGGATCGGTTTCATTCATCAACTCAAACCTCTTTTGGTGACATATTACTCTTGGAAACCGTGAGATGAAACTCACCACTGGGAATAGCCTAAAGGTCAGTTTGGCACAACTCCTCCTGGCTCCGGCTCCTTCTGACTCACTGTTCATCTATTGTAGCGCATTGTTCACTTAAATCGTTTTTCTCTCTCCTCTCCCTCCCTCTCGTAACTGTCGGAGGAGCTACAATTTCTGACTCCTTCAGCTCCGACTCCTCTGCCGTCCTACCATGCTACAGTGCATGAGCCGGAGCCGCAAGAAGCCCGGCCAAACTGGCCACAAATCGAAACTTCAGGCACCAAATTGAGCCTTGAGTGAAACTTCAGGGACCTAGTTCTAGTTGGCCATTTTCCATTTTTTTTCCCGGAAATATACCTAATAGGCAGGCGTCAGCTATAGCTACGATACCTACTTCCGTCCGATCAGCATCACACGGTGCAGAAGCCTCCCTTGCAGAGGAGGTAAGAAAATTTCCAATAAAACGAAGTCGAAGTACCCCAGCCGAAGCCATCTCCAAACTCCTCGCTCCCACGGACCTGAGCCACCGCCGCCGCCTCTCCTCGCCGCCGGAGAAGGCGCCGCTCGCTCGGGAGGACAGCCATGGCTCCAGAGCCTGAGGATGATATCATGAACGAGAAGAATCCCCGCCCCCTCGACGAGGACGACATCGCGCTACTCAAGACCTACGTGCGTACCGCGACCCCCGTCTGGATCTCTCGGATATCTGGATCTAGGGTTCTTCTTGCTGATTTGGTCTTGCGTTGGTGCTTCGGAGTTATCTTCGTTGGGATTTGGGCTGGAGATCGGTCTAGGGTTTTGATTTCCTCTGCTTTTCGTTAAGGACTAGTGCTATTACCAGGTTTAGGTTGGATGTGCGATTTAAGGGGAGAGAAAACGCTGACCTTTGCTAATTTTGGTTGGCGGAATGTTGTGCAGGGGCTTGGGCCGTACTCGACCAGTATTAAGAAGGTCGAGAAGGAGATCAAGGAAATGGCCAAGAAAATTAATGACCTTTGTGGTGAGTGAGAATTTTATTATGCATTTTTTTGGTTTAACAACGGAAATGTAACCCAATTTGCTTCTGAGTTAGATCCATAGGGATCAATTGGTGGAATTTTAATCATCTGCTATCTTAGTTCAGTTCATAAATTTAGAATTGGAGACCTTTACCATAGTTAACATGGCAACACTTGATTCAGCAGTTTCAGTTGGCTGCTTACTTGCAGCAAATAGGGACCCATTAATTGAGGATACTGCATATGGTTAACTGATAGTTAAGATGTAGTGATGCAATATTTCACTATGACACACAGCAATTATCTGTTTGGTTGATGCCATATGGTATCTGCATGGAACTGCTGCAATATTCAGGCTACATATAGCATACACAATGTATCAACTTTCTTTCCGCTTTAGAAATTTGACATGTTACTTAATAGGTAGTTAGAACCTCATCTCCTGTCTGGATTTTCATATTCTTCTGCAGTTCATCAGCTTCTTTGAATGTTAGGAGGGTAATACTTTTGAATTAGATTATGTGAGACATCTTCTCTTCTACTAAAAAACAATGCAGGGATAAAGGAGTCTGATACAGGGCTGGCTCCACCTAGCCAGTGGGATTTGGTGTCAGATAAACAGATGATGCAAGAAGAACAGCCATTACAAGTATATTAACTGAGCCTTCTATTACGTCACTTCATAGTTTCCAGTATGCATGATAGTTAGGAACTAAACCTTTTCTGTTTCATTTTTACGTGTGCTAGTGTACTAACAAATTATCTTTTCCTTATGCAGGTAGCAAGGTGTACAAAGATTATAAGCCCTAATACCGACGATACCAAATATGTTATAAATGTAAAACAAATTGCAAAGGTAATTCATGAGCATTTTATTTCATTGCATGCAACCTAAAAATTGCACCCCTGTTTCTTATTGTTTATTTTGGATCATGCAGTTTGTGGTTGGGTTGGGGGATAAGGTTTCTCCAACGGATATCGAGGAAGGGATGAGGGTCGGGTATGTTATCCTGCCCTTTGGTCTCTACTCTTTCAATATTTTGGTCTGTATGATATTTCATACGTTCACGTGTTCCTTGCCTGCTTTTTTCACCTTATGCATTTATGTGTTTGAATTTTAAGAAAATTATAGACTGGTTCATTCCTTCTGGTTATGTGAGTTTGTAGAGGCTTGAAAAATCACGGCCATTAATGTGGTGATTTCGGGAAAGGTGCCATGAACTTTACATGTTTGACATACATGGGGTAAACATCGGTCTGCAGTTTTAACTTGTATGTTGTCAGATGTGTGCATTTACTCCTATAGAACTTGTCAGATGTTTAGTGTTCTCTGAACAACACTCTTGAATCCGGTGTACATTCTTCATTTTGTAGTGTTCTTTGAACAACATTATTCAATAGGAAATAAATGTTGGGAACATATTGTATCTTGAAACTAGAGCTTGTCATCTGCTTGGCTTAGGTACAGGTTCCTTTAGCTTGCTTGTAGAATACTGTAATATCTAACTTGCTGCCCTACAGTCTTTACAGTTTACAAAGTTGATTAAATTGTTATAAGTGACAGTTTATTAGCCTGAAATTAATTCTATGCATTTATTTCTTGCTTGATAGAACATCATTGGGCAATATAGGCTATTTATCTGTGCTTTGTATGCTACTCCCTCCGTCCCATATTACTATTCGTTTTAGCTTTTCTAGGTGCATAGCTTTTGATATGCATCTAGATTGATGTTAATGTCTAGATACATAGCAAAAGTTATGTATCTACAAAAGCCAAAACGAATAGTATTTTGGGATGGAGGGAGTATTTCCTAAATAAATTGAACCTTCGTACATATTAATCTCACAATTTGCTCCTATTGCAGTGTTGATCGCAACAAGTACCAGATTCAAATTCCTTTGCCACCGAAAATTGACCCAAGTGTTACCATGATGACTGTGGAGGAGAAACCGGATGTGACATACAACGACGTTGGTGGATGCAAGGAACAGATCGAAAAGATGCGCGAAGTATGTGAACCTTTTCCCTTGCCTTGAGCCAGTATATATTAGCCTTGCAGTTAGTTTTGCCATTCTTTTATTTACTCTTTGCCGAACCGTTTTTGTAGGTTGTTGAACTTCCTATGCTTCACCCAGAAAAGTTTGTCAAGCTCGGTATTGACCCTCCAAAAGGTGTCCTTTGCTATGGTCCACCTGGTACTGGCAAGACACTTCTTGCAAGAGCTGTAGCCAATCGAACTGATGCTTGTTTCATCCGTGTAATTGGAAGTGAATTAGTTCAGAAGTATGTCGGAGAAGGTGCTCGGATGGTTAGGGAACTGTTTCAGGTATCTTTAGGATTGCAAGTCCACAAAGATTCATCCAGCTTTTGTGCACTTGTGTTTTGTTACATAAACAGTCTTTGTGAAATGAATTCTTATATTGTAGATGGCCCGCTCAAAGAAAGCATGCATTGTCTTCTTTGATGAAGTTGATGCTATTGGTGGCGCTCGTTTTGATGATGGGGTAGGTGGCGACAATGAGGTGCAGCGCACGATGTTGGAAATAGTAAATCAACTTGATGGGTTTGATGCCAGAGGAAACATCAAGGTTCTCATGGCAACTAACAGGTATTTTATTTTTTTTTCCATTATTGCTTTGTTGCCATCCATTGTTTGCCTTGGATTCAATAATCTGAAGCTATCTATCTGAATGAACATAGGATTCTGAAAATTCAAATATAAACTGTAATTTTTAGAAACTCCATGCCTTGATATGGTTATAAAACATCCTGGCCATATGGGTGGGACTGAGAAGCTGACCACATTTTGTTTGTTTTTCTAGGCCTGATACCTTGGACCCTGCACTTCTGCGTCCTGGTCGTCTGGACAGAAAGGTAGAATTCGGACTACCTGACCTTGAGGGCCGCACCCAAATTTTCAAGATCCATACACGCACCATGAACTGCGAGCGAGACATTCGTTTTGAGCTTCTGGCACGGCTCTGCCCCAACTCCACTGGTGAGTGCATACCTTGTAATTATTTTCTGCATGCCTTTTGCTTGATTTGATTGTTTCACTGGATGCATCTTCATTAGACAATCAGGTCCTCACATTCCTGTTTGTTATCACAGGAGCGGATATAAGGAGCGTTTGCACAGAGGCCGGGATGTACGCCATTCGTGCCCGCAGGAAAACAGTGACAGAGAAAGATTTCCTTGATGCCGTGAACAAGGTGATCAAGGGTTACCAGAAGTTTAGTGCCACACCAAAGTATATGGTGTATAACTAATCCGACTGCCATTGCACATGAAGCCTGTTGTTTTTAGAGCTTTGAAAGTTGTATCATCATGAGAATCTCTGCAAAAATTGTTGTTTGGAGATCTGGATCCGCGGTGACTACATCCTGTACCACATGCTTTTAAGACGAAACCAGGGTTCCCCGCTCAGTGATTCAGTGCATGTTTATGACTGGTGCAAATATGTCTGGAGTTTTTGCGGGGAACTTTGCTCTGACCACATATACTTAGCTCTTTAGCTAACCTTACTATCAGACGATCCAGTTAACCGCGGTGGCAGCTTACGACTGACCCTGACGAGACTCGGTGAAGGCATTGAAATGGTCAGCCCAGAGTCCCAGGCTATCGATCACAAATACCGATTGCGGCCTGGCACATTGCACCCGAGAAAGAACCAACTGATCGGCATTTTATTCGATAATACATATATAGGTGGCCCATTACATACACCAACGGTGAACCGTTGGGAATTGTTCCCTGCCCTCTCTTATTAGGCATTTTATTTGATATATATAGGTTATAGGATCCATTATATACACCGCCGACGAACTGTTGGGAGTTCTGCTCTGCCTTAGACAGAACATAGTATGTACAGAAGATATGTACTCAGCTATGAGCCTATTATCATATACTATATCTATATCTATATACTGTAACTTCGAATTTTCAAATCTCCACTCTCTCGGTCAGCTTGGTGCCTGACAACTCCAAGATCTCCAATGCTTCACACACGAATTTCAAATCTCCACCCTCTCAGTCAGCTTGATGCCTGACGACTCCAACATCTCCAATGCTTCACCACATGCAAACACACGAGTCAGCACTGCTGCACGTTACGGTGATTCCACAAAGACAGGTGAAAACACTCACCTGGAATGTAGATTTCAGGTTCCAGAGGCCTGATCACTCCTTTCGCCTGCACCCTGTTCTGGAGCAAGAGCTGCAATATGGCATGGGGCAAGGGTAAATGAATATACATGGGGGGTTTCTGCTTTCATTCTCATGCAAGTATAACTGTGGTTAAGGTTACTACCAGAGCCCCTATTCCTGCTGCTACACCAACGGTGAGGGCCATGGCAGTGGTGGATTGGCCATTTTCAACCTTTCCGAACTCCAGTAGCGTCGCTTGGTGCTTTTCGGTGGGTCGCCCGTCCGGATATTCCACCTCCACTTCGTGGTGCAGCAGTACCATGTCCTGAATTACAACAGCAATGTCTCAGCAATGGTTATCCGAGGAAGGCTATCAATTCGATTTCATCCATTTTTCGAGCATGAAGTAATGCAGTATGAAATAAGGTGGTAGAACAGAGTCTGGAAAGAAGTTCGGATTCAGATTTACCATACTGAAAACTACAAGGGATCATAAGTGTGTTTCTGTATTTGAGTTGTCCCTGGCAAATTTATATTCTTGATTAAGGCAACTACAAATAATGAAATAGTAATCTTGAGATCATTGCCTCTTTTCTGTTGTTTTTCCTGGTTTCTATTAATGACAATATAAATGTAGGTTTAATCTCATATGATTTAATACAGTGAGATCTGTAGCACAGATATTTTAACAGTTACATGCAATGCAACACATGAGACATGAGGAAGACATGTGGTAAGATAGTATGGAGCCTCACCTGCTCATTCTGGCCATAGACCATCCTCTGTTCCATCCGTTGGCAAATCACATCGAATGCACTTGAACAATCCTTAGGAATCCGAGTCTCTTCATTCAGTCCCAAGAACCTACCGTGTATGATTGTTTTGTCAGTTCTAACATACAGCTTCAGCATTCATGTTTCCTGTTTCTAATATAAATTCCTAATAATTTCTTGTCAGGGGATTTTTTGCACATACATATTAACTTGATGGCATTATTTATATTACACACTACAGCAGTTCATAAAAGAAGTGAAATTTTGTAGCGCATGATCTGGACTAACTTGATGGTTTTGACTGTCTTAACAGCTATTTCCTTCTCTTTGCAATGCCCAAGAGCCAACAGTCTGGCAATCAATTCATCATCATATCCACCAGAGGCTTCAATATTTAAGTTTCTGGTAGTTGTGGAGATATTATTAGCATTAAGTAGGCCATCAAGAAAACCCTTATATGTTGGACGATTAGTATCTTGCAGCAGTGGATGATTTGCAGTATCAAAGAACCCAAGTTTTGACAGGGTGTCCATTATCTCACTAAAACCTGCGTATGTGCAACCATAAAAAAAGTGCAACAAAATGGTGAATAGAAATCAGACTTGAAATGAAAAGGAATGTTTCACAAAACAAAAGTTACGGAAGTGCTTACCTTCGTAACGAAGAGTAGCTCTGTATACGGTAGATGCTTCTTTGGAGATACCATAATGGTCTCCATATACCAAGGAATTGCGATTTGGCAAGTGTTCCAGAGCAAAAGCTGGAAGCTCTGGTAGTCTGAGCCTCTTTGCTGATTCAAACAAGCTACTACCTGTTGAAGTGGTAAGCAAATCATTCAACAGTCATGTGGAGTAGTGCGTCGTTTCAACAGATTGTTAGATCTAGGACATGAAAACATACCCAAGGGTTTCATATCTCCAAACTTTATCTGTTTATTGATAGAAAACTAATACATGGATCGCCAAAAGTTAGGTTCTGATACATTAATGTTTCATTTAGGACAGGCCGTCATATACAGATAAAGTTAGGCTCTTGAATTGGTTCTATTCCTCTCAGTGAGTCTATATGAGACGTGTGTTATAATTTGTAGCCTCTACTTTTCGCTGAGAGAATTAGGCAGAGATCCTGCCATCCGTTTTGGAAGAAAAAAGGAACATTCCATCATGTATTTGCTCCTTCCTTTGTGCAGGCATGCCAGGAGACACGTAACTAACTTACCATCTACATGGATGGTCTCTCCAAGAAATTTGTAGACAGCAGGATTTTTCCCTGACCGGAGAGCACCAGCTGGGTTCCAACTGAAAAGGGGAAAGATAACCATTACTGTTTCTGGAAAAAACTTGCCGCATTAAGTATCATTATTAAGAAAATTAGGATGTAGAAACCTCATTATACTATACTGATAATTAAATTACTTAGAACATGGGTACATCTACCTGAATTTATAGGCCAGTGGATTGTTTGCAGCAGCTGGAGATGGCAGCCCACCACAGAAAGATGTAAATGCCTTTACTTTTCCCTTTCGAGCATGAGCTTCATCAATGATCTTCATCGACATTAAATGATCTGCATAAGATCAATATACATAAGCTTATTTCTACAGGAAAACTACTTATGATGAAAGAGCACTTTCTCCCACAATATGATGCTTACAATTTCAGTTCAATTTTAGCCCTTTAGCTAATAAATCCACAAACATATGTACTATATGATTATGTTAAACTGTACATGAGCGACCATTATATTGATGAAGTACCTATGCCGGGATCTAGGCCCATTTCACAAAGTATAGTTACACCTGCACCTTTGGCAGCTTGGCACAAGTTTGACATGGATTCATCAACATAGCTTGCCGTTACCATGTTCTTCTTGAGCTGTAATAGATGAATTTGTCAGTTGAAATCCCTATAAATATTGTATCGATAATGGGCCTCCTTTGGAATGTAGGATTCTCACACGTGGGAATAGGAAAAATGTAGGATTCAAGTTGGTTGTCAATTACAACCTATAGAAATTTTAGCATGCTGGAAACTTTCAAAGGGAGCATTTGGATACAACATAGGAAAAAACATAGGAATATGAGGAGAGAGGTAGACACAAAGGAAAATTTCCAAGAGGTTGAACCTCATGTTAGATTTCCTCCAAAATTCCTATCGATTGAGGCATTCCATAGGAATTGTGTAGGATTCTTGGATGTCCAATCGTTTGTTCCAAGGGGGTACATAGGAAAAATTTCTATAGGAACTAAATCCTACAGAATTCCTCCACCAATCCTTTATTCCAAAGGGGGCCTAAATGCCTCAACAGAGCCCCAAGGACTTCATAAATCACAGATAAATAAGAAGACTACCTCTATGCATACTCTTGCAACGGCAGCATGAAAGCTTGTTGGCAGCAAGCTAACTACAACCTCAACCTGCAAGAGGAGCTCGTGTCATTAATCTGCTGGCAAGTTAGTACAGTAATTAAAAATTTCAGAGGTACAAGTAAAATTGTTTGCCATAAAGCACAAATCAACATCTTAAACCACGGAGTTATTGTGTAAGTGTGAATGAAGTCTGTTTGAAAACTAATGGGGTTCACTCATCGTGCAAGTGACAACAGTTGGGGTACTTTTGCTTGCAATGTAATCATGCTCTCTTATCTTTACTGTAAGTTGTGAAATAGGACTTGTTCAGTAAATATCAGAATGAAATTTACCTGAGAGACAATATCAGAAAGGCTTCCAATATCAGCAACATCAAGCTGAGTAGCTGTTGCATTTTTAATACCATCAACTATCTGCACGTACAGATAGAGACATCCAATAATCAATGTCTAGCATGAATACCTTCTTCTCTCCCTTTAGAAACTACATAGCAAGTGTGCATGAAGGAATGGATATGTATTCATGAGCGGGTTTTTATTCATGACAGATTCTCTATTAGTGAAAGGTTATCTGTTCAGGAAAGGGCACCTATTAGGGATACATTAAGATTTAAGAGGACATGACAATTGATGAAAGGTGTTTGTTTAATGCAACCCTTTATCAAGTATAAATAGATGGGGAATTAGCATCAGTGGAATATACGACACCACAAGACACTTGACTACATATTCACATATACAATCAAAATCAAAGCACAACAACACATGTTTTGTACTAATAACAGTGCCTAATCTCCATTAGTGGATATAGGGATTAAAAGGTTGAATCAAAGAATATGATGAAATTGATCCTGGTTCATTGTTTCCGCATACATGTTTGTTCACTTATTGATGTCCATAGAGCATGTTAAAGCAAGTGATGCAACCAAACAAACAGTACAGAAAAAAATTCAAGAGCTAAGGAATGCATCATTGCAAGAATAACCTCTTCTGCATCTTTTTGATACAAAGATGCCACGATAACATGAATCTGATCTGTGTTATTGTCATCGACACCATTGCTACATATGTTTGGGTAAGATGTTAAAAACTCAGCTGCTGGTCGACAAACTCTTCCAGCTCCAAGAATTAAAACCTTTGGCCCTCCTTTATCCACAGTGTCACAAGTTTCACACTCATTGACTTTTCCTATCTTCAGAGCTAGTTCAGTTTCTTTTCCAGCATCATGATCTCCACCATGTGCATTAGCTAGAGTAGTCAAGGAATCCATAATTTTATCCAATGTGGCAGTATCATCTGCTCCTACCTGCCAAAAGGCGTGTATCATATGTTTCAGAAACAAATCAAATTATAGTTTTGTTGATACCTAAGAAAAAATTCCAGTATATGCTAAGTTACAGAATAGCAAAAGACTGGCTATAAGGTACAAAAGCGGAGAAGATTCAAAACACACCCTGTACCAAAATAAAGCAGATCTATGGAAGCTAATCTAAATAATAAAAAAATATCCATAACGTTTATAATCTATGTACCATGTTTTTTAAAATAATTTCAGATTGGTTGTTCAGTTAGACTTATTAGTAAATTAACAGCATGTTTTATATCATAACAGGGTGATGTTCATGGTGTTAAAAAAATGAGAGAAATGTCAAATTGCAATAAGCTGGTAAAAATAGCTGCAAAATTCGAAGGACAGAACATTTGATGGAAAACGATTATCCATACATGTGAAGATGGGAGTTTAAGAATCGATGGTAGAGTTTCTCAAAAGAAAAAAAGATGCTCTGCAGAAATAGGTCGTTTCTGTTGAGTTTGTTGGGTTGCGAAAATAAATCACAGCTGCAAAGCAAAACTCAGAAATTGCTGATCAGAGGAGTACAACTCAAAAACAAGAGGAAAGGGAGAGCACAAACTGATAGAAAGCAGTCCATGTTGCAGATCAGTCTTAGTAGAACACTGGCAGAACGTGGTATGCTGAAGAAGGGAATTGGAGATTGAATGATGGAACCTAACCAATGATTGCAGGAAGTATAACTGAAGGGCTTTCACTGTCTACTGTAGCCATGGCCATACTGATGGGTTGGTCCAAACTTTTGCAGTAGTGATAGGGGATGGGCAGGATAACGGAAGTGGGCCTGGAGCTAGTTCCAAGATCTTTCATTTGATTTTCTTGGATACGTTTCCAATTGACTGTTTTTGGGAGGAAATGCATTATATTAGTTGCTTTGAAATCATTAATTAAAAAAAAGAGCCTGCCAAGAATTACTCACTCTTTCTCTCTCCTTGTTGGATTACCATGATAACCGAAAGGGCAATGCAGAATTTTTATGGGAGAGTTAGAAATCCAGAATATCTCTCGAACGAGAAATCCTGAATATATGATCCTTTGGCAGTGAGGAGATGAAACATTTCGATTCTCAGACCAGCTAGCTTTATTGGCAACAGTAATCTCTGCATTGTATGCATGAACTAGTACCTAAAAACTAGTGACAGCAGATTATTTTGATTCTCCTATCCTAATACTTTTTCCAGGGAACGTATTCATCCTAAATAATTTGTGCTTTGATAAGAAATTAATTGCTTACTTGAAGCTCTGAGTACGACATATCATCAATACTTTGCCCAACGTCACATCTAACCAACCGAAATGAACCTCCAGCTGCTTCAATAATGTCCAAAGCTTCATTTATAAGGAATTTATCAAATAGGTGCCCACTGAGAGATACCTGTTTCATTAATCAACAATTTTGAAAACAAAAAGGTCTGAGTGATTGTGTTTCACATGCACATATGTAAGGTCCTAGTTGCAAATATATATATATATATATATATATATATATATATATATGCACAATAGTCAATTTCAAATCATAAATGTACTGGAATACTAGGCAAATACTATTTGCTAACCAGGGTGCTGTACTTCTTGTCAGGCAATGGATTAGCTTTCGCGGGTGCCAAATCTCTGCAAAGAATTAAACATAATTTTGATAAGAACTTTATGGAAATTTAAAACATGGCAACTGATAAGCACATCAGCGTCATCACGAGAAAACTATGATTATGTGATGCTAGGGAGAATGCCAAAAACAATTTACACAACATGGGCAACCACCAAAGAGAAAAGAAGTTTCTGGACAAATCTTTATGAACAAAAATTAAAGAAAGAGGAACATGATGGAGTTCAGATTATTGATACAATATTAAAGGACACATGAATATAGTCTGCTTGTCCATTCATTCAAGAGGACTAATAAAGAAAATAGTAGTTTGAACAAAGCAGAGCATTTATGACGAGTAAAAACTAGGTCACTCAATCCTCCGTACCCAACCTGATTTCTGTTTACAAGAGTAAAACTACAGAACCATACAACATGGATGGATTGGGGCTATGTATTGTTTGGTGTAAACAGATACAAGTGAAAGGGATGTATTCAACATAGCATCCTATACATTAGACTAATTGCACAGCATGAGTACATTGGAGAGATACAAGCAATGCAACACCCTAGTTTATGCCTCGGTAAAGAAGTCCGCCAACTGAAGCTTTGAAGGTACATACTTGTAGGATTATTTAACAAAATGCCACTCCCCATCTTAGAGTAACAAGCATAAGCGAACTCTAAAATAAATCACATATTTTAACAAGATTAGCTATTTAGCAGCTTTGCATCTTTGGGGATCTCATCCTCCAAGGGAACTATCTGAGAGGAGTACAACATGAAGATGAATAGAAGTACTTGAAGCTTACATCATAGTCTTTCTCATCCTAGGAATATATTCATACAAAGAAGTTAATCCGCCAGCATGTGCAATGCAAGCTCTTCTCAAGTAGGAAGGAAGTTCCACCAGTTGCTTCATTGAGGCCAAGCTAGCAACAAATTTAGACAATATGTCTCCAAAATGTTGGGATGCCTACATGGTTTAAATGCAATGAAACAACAGTAACATCAATGCAACGATCTGATGCCTACCCAAAATACCGTTTTTGTTCTATAAGAAATCTCTTACCTCTTTAGAAAACTCTGTGGGGAGAATGTCAACAGCTAAGCAGATCACACCGTCACCTTCCATATCATCATGATATGAAGTATTAGAAGGATCATACCTATGGTTGTGTATGCCGTAGTTAGTCAAAACCATAACTATTACAAGAACTACTAAACATTAACTGTGAGGAAGCAGCCACCAAGAATCTAGGGTGCTTTAAATATCAGACAATGTTATACTGATCTACTATTACTGGGCAAGGACAGAAGTTCGTAAGCAAATTGTGCATCCACAGTAAATATCCGAAAGAATTAGGGATGTAAGTAATGCCACCACATGTTAGGATATTGTGACTTCTTCTCATGGGATATTTATACCTTTTTTCCAATTTTAAATTAAAACAAACAGAAAATGAAGGAATGCATTACCGGAAGAAGGGCTTCTCTATTGATGTACTCTTGTCCACAAATTCAATGGAGCCTCCAATATCACAAGTTATATCGCAAATGCCAACCAATGGACATCCAGATTTCATCAGTTGCTGTAACTGATCGATACTCAGCAACCGTGGAAACCTCCTCTCCCAGTACATACAGTTTACTGCAGAAACCATGAAGATGTAAATTTATGGATAAATATGGCTAGTCGAGCAATTTATTGCAATAAGTAGCACATTTTTATTAACTCCCACCATGTTTATATAAATATCAACACAACCTCCTCAGATTAGCGATCTCATAAAGGACAGCACTGGTTTTTACCCTAGCACTCTATGCTATACAAAATAACAGTTATAAATGGTTTCTAGTACAGTACTCTTCTTGGACTACTAACATAAACCAAAACAAACAGAATTGTATGCCTGAGAGCTGCATTAAAGATTATGCCAAAACACGGAAATGGCCATTTATGACTGGTCTCACAGTTCAAGGTAGATAAAACCTGTTTTTAAAGAGCACAATGGAACACGATCTGATAAAAAAGCACTCGGCCAACGACATACCAATGACAGTTGCATATGGAGCAATCCTTTCATGAAAAACAGGGGTGTAGTGTTCTGGATGAGCATAATAGTCAGCCTGCAGATTACACAGATTTGAGATTTCTCAGTGAGGTACAGTGGCATGAGGCCATTGAAAAGCTGAGGAACTGCTAATGAGGTAAGTCTACAGAAAAAAGGAAGACTCTAAAATGTGGATGCAATTGACTTATTAAGGATAAATTTACTAAGAAATGTAAAATGGATATGGCCAGGTAGGCACGAACGGTTTTAATACACAACCAGTATAATTAGAAAAGACTATTTTCGGACACGGTAAAATTGAAATGTGGGTATGTGGTCTAATACATCTATGGAATATTATAACATTGTTATAAATGAGCATGTCCAAGTAGAAATTACAAATCTACTTATGGTTTTAGAGATAAACGTTACTTTGTCAAAATGTCTGGTGGGATCCTTGTGAGCGACCATGTCTTTAGAGGTCACTACACAACCATACAGTTGAAATACTCTCTTGGTTGACTGAGATTGTTTAGACAGATTCCTTGCCTGAAACATTAACAATAGAGTATAATGAGGTATGTTTCTGGAATCTGGATACAGAAAGAGGTGGTAGAAATTTGATTTATTTCAGACACGGGAAAGAGAATTTTAGAAAAGAAATTGTTAACTATTTAGCTAAACTTATGACAAGAAAATGAGTAATAGCATAATACCACAGAAATTTCAGGAAGTTTCTCAGCATCGACGAAGGTATGGGGCAATAGCTTGAATATCTCCTGCGCACCCTGAGAGACTGTGGCGTTGAAATTATACATGTGAGATGTAGAGTTTTTAAGATCAAACCACATATCTGAAACTATAAATTGAAAATGTAGTACACTAAGGTCTTTTTCCATTTACTTCAGCAAACATATGTAAATCTATATACCTTTTTGGTCAACACATTGCTACCAATATTCCTTTAGTACTAGCACCCTAGCTTCACATATCATATTTAACCACAATAATTCAAGGAATGTCAATAAGGTAACATCACTTTGACCTTCGAATGGAAAGAGTAATATGATATTTTCTTTGGGTTTGCACTAAAATGAGAGGCACGATTGTAAGCATAGTCATCAGCAAAATTTACAATATAGTATGTGTGCGATGGCCCAAAAAAAGAGATGGAACAAGAGTGATCATAACACCGTATGCACAATAGAAGAGATGTTTTGCATCCTTATTCCTGAAACCATAAATATTTGACAAAATGATAAAGGACTAGATCCCCAAGAGCACAAGACCCCTAAAAGATGCAAATGCACAAAACACATGGTTGGACAGTGCCCATATAAAAGCCTATTGTAAAATCAACAAATCGAAAAATGTTAACAGCACAATTACCATTTCCAACTCCAGTGAATACAAACACTATCGGACAAATTCCAGATGGAAGTCCAAATGTTGCTATCTCTTCGCCAACAGCAATGACTGCAGACTTGGCTGCAGCGAGTGAAGGATACATATGAGATTGCCCCAGAGAGAGAAATGGAGTCGAGTACCCAAGGCCCAAATATCCTGAAATTGCAAGGGAAAAATTGGGCCGCTTGAATAACCAGCAGTCGAATTCATTGTAAACAATTACTTGTAAGTTGCAATAAGCAAATTAACTAGTTCCAATAATAAAACCAGATAGAAAATCCAAGTATCAAAGGAATAAAATCATTGAGTGAATGCATGGACTGAGAAATATTGTTCATTGTACTTACGCTGTCCGAGACCATGTAAGAAATCTATCAGCCCGGCTCTACCAGCAAACTTCCCAAATGCAAGCGACCTTTTCCCATCATCTCCAACAATTAGCTCATAATCGAACAAGGACACCCTCTCTTCAAGGATCTGAGAACGGTAATCAACATTTTAATATTCCACAGGAATGACGGTGTATGTTGACTGAAAACATAAGTGTACAAGCTTATGTTTTATACCTTATCTAACAGTGGCATATTCTCTTTCTGGGCCTTGTGGGTGTGTGAAAAGAACGCATATGCTCTATCCGGAAGAATCATCTGCAACTGCCCAAATAAAGACATCTCCAAGCGTTTCAGAACCATGCTGCCGGTACAGACTACAGAGCACTGTCGAATAGAGCATCTAGTTTAATGAGAAATATGACCTTTGGCTGTTTGATGCCTATAATAAGACCACACTCTGACAGGTCTTCTGAAATCTCACAACCAGCATCCTCATACTGAGCATCATGATGGATCCTCTTTGGGCTTGGCTGCACAATTATCCGGTTGACTCGAGTTCTGTTCCTGCCTCCTCCGAGCAGAAGGCGAGCACAATGGGAAGGAGTTAACGGTGTCCTCCTTTCCCACATATTACAAGTCTCGGCAAGAATCCCAACAACTCCATTGCCCAGCAAGGTATCATTGCTCTGAGAGTGGAAATGTAATAAACACAATCAACCTTCATGTCATGTCAAAGGAAACAATTACGAAACACCACACAGTTTTAACAACAAAAGGGTACATACTTCAGTTGCGGCAGAACCCATATCGGAGTCCAATTAAGCGATCATTCAATCTGCAACTCCTGAAAACGAAACAAGATATGAAAATCAGAATAATCCAACCAAAGAGTTGTCACAGAGATTACAGCATCCTATGATCCTCTCTGCGGGCCAATAAATCTGTCCGAAACAACCAAAGGGTCTACATCAAGGTTGCTGCCGGACAAAGAGACGGCAGTAGTAGTGTGGTACGACTTTACTATACGATTGAACACGACCACTGATTTGTTTATTCCAGAAAATGGTCCTCGCAGTTCGCACGGCTTCAACCGCGCAGCGATCACTTTCAGTAATCACACCCCCATCAGCATAGCATAACCCAATCCTGCAGTCCAGGATCGAGTGACACGCATGTATCCAACCACTGAACCACCTAGCCAAGTCACTGACCGTAGCCACCTCGTCACGGGAACTGCCTGCCTGCCGCTGTCTCAGCCCCACACTTGTTTCAGCCGGTTGTCTAGACCCCGGCAGCAAATGCACGTGTACAGTGCCGCCACTGACGGCCCCAACGCCCACCGACTGATCGTCGGACCAAACCGCACCAAATTAACCGCACTGATCGGCGGCGCCCTCAAACTCCGGAGGCCGCGAAAATCCCGTCGCGAATCAATCCCCACGCGAGGTCGCGCACGCGCGTGCGGAACTCCCCCCAAATTGAAAACACCATCAACAAATTGAAGCTACCTATTACTAACCAGCGACGGTGGGAGCGGGACGCCGGGGAAAAAAGCAGGCAGCGCCGCCGTACCTGACAGCTCGACGCGGTTGCGGCGAAACGGAGAGAGCCGCTTGGAGGCTTAGCGGAGACGGTGCACGGCGGAGGTGAAGTCCCGGGGCGCGAGAGAGACACGGATGAGGCCTGCTGCTGGCGGAGTTTATCGGGAGGCGAGCTTTAAATAGAGGCGGGGGAGGGCACGGGTAGGAGCTGCTCGATTACGATTTGTACACGCTAGCTTTCGCCTCCTTTTTGGAGGTTTTAGGGAGGAGCCGGCCGTCAGCGAGGGGGGGGCCTTCCCGGCCGATCCAGCCCGACGACACAGTGGCGGAGCTTGAGCAAATTGGAGGAGGTGCACTTGCCCTCGTGAATGCATAGAGTTTAATCATTGGAGGGGGAGCAAGGACGGCGTGGGCCAGCGGGGAGCCGGAGATGGACAGGCCGCATTGCACTCTGTTTGTCCGGTTCGCAGCGGTGGCAACTGGCAATATTAATGGATCTTTTCTTTCTTTTCTGAGCAAACGTGGCAATGGATTTATCCGGTAAACCAAAGCGAGAAGCGACTGCGTGGCGCCGTGTTTATCCAGATCTCCGTGCATGCTCCGTTGCTCATGTCTGGCGTGGTCACGCTCCTTCACATCGCCGATGCCTTCCTGTTTTCCGGTGCATCCTATGACTTGGGAGTTCGGACGTAGCCTTTCACTTTAACATCATCGTACATGCGACAACAGAACAAACAACACGGCGAGCGAGCCAATTCAGTCCCAATCTATAGCCTTCATTCTGATGTGGTCCACTGCATTGTTATATGGGAGCAGTTATCTACTTAGGAGATAACTACGACCCTGTTTGGATGCATCCTCTACTCACGATAGGAGACACACAGCAAACGTGGGCTAAACCAGTGACTAAACAAGATAACACAGGAGAAACTTAAATGAAGAGCGAGTGTCAGCAAGAAAGAACCCCAAAAAAGAAATGATGGGCGTTTCGTCCCGATCCGCATGAGCTTTCCCCCCGTGCAGAGCATGGACTTTCTTGCACAGCTCACCAAAGACGGTGGTGACGCAGACAACGAAAGTCATTTCATTTCCTTTCATCATCATCGGAAGGGGCCGGACAGGCGGACACGCTGGTGCCGATCGACGTGGCGAGCGGAGGCTTTAGTTTAGCGCCAGATAAACACGATGGCATAGTTTAATTTGCAGTGTTTTTTTTCCTTTTTAGTTCAGTAGCCATCACGCCACGTTTTTTGCAGCTGCATCGTCGTGTATTGTGTGTGTGTGTGTGTCTACGTACCATCCAATCATTTTCTTGCGTGTCCAACTGGGAAGAGATTAACAATGGCTGCTAGCTTATCACGAGGACGACGCCACGGCGAGGAGAGAGAGGAGCCGTGCTTGGGCGCACAAAGAGATTTGCTTGTTTCATTGTTTGGACCGGCCCAACAGCCGGATCGATCGGAGCACATCACACGCAATCCTGACGAGATGCGCATGAAGCTGAGCTGCTGCTTTCATGCCTAGACTCAGGACACTTCTACTTAAAAAAAAAAGAAGAAATGACTCCGCGTAGACGTCTGCGACCCAGCATGACCCAACTCGCTCGTGTAACACAACTCCTCGCAGCTTATAAAGAAGAACAAGAAGCAAAGGCACCGCACGTCAGATGGTGGTGGTGACAGGAATGCGAGAGAAAACGATGACGGACGGCACTGTTGCCTACTGCTACTGGACGGTGACTGAATGCAGGAGACGACATAGGCAGCGCACTTGTGCCTTTCAGCAGAAGGCATCATCGATCCACAGGTGCACGAGACGCATGAGATGCAAATCATGCCCTCAAAATTCAGAACTCATAGGAAATTCAGAGGTCAGACCAGACCAGACCAGCATCATCAGAAATTCAGAGTTCAGAACTCGGAAGCAAACAGCCCTCAAATTTACGGCCCGGTTTATGAAATCAGCCCACAGCCCAGGCGGCCCGGTTGATGGATCTCGTGAACGCATTGCACCAGCTATACAATCTTAGGGCCCAGCATTGGAACCTGCTCAACTCAGCCAACATAGTGCTCCTCCCAAAGAAAGAAGGCGCAGAAACAATGACAGACTACAGACCCATCAGATTAATGCACAGTGTAGCCAAGATCATGGGTAAAGTTCTGGCTAACTGCCTAGCACCACACCTCGACACCATCGTCTCGCGCAGTCAGAGTGCCTTCATCAAGGGTCGGAGCATCAAGGACAACTTTCAGTATATTCATGGCGCCATCAACCATTTTCACAGAAGTAAAACACCTATGCTATTCCTGAAACTTGACATTACAAAAGCCTTCAACAATGTCCGATGGGAGTACTTACCGGAAGTGATGGAGCGTCTTGGGTTTGGGCAGCTATGGCGTGATATCATTTCTTTAATCTGGTCCACTACATCGTCGTGCATAATCCTCAATGGCGAAACAGGGAAGCCGATCAAACACCGCCGGGGCCTCCGTCAAGGTGACCCCTATCGCCTATGCTCTTCATCCTAACCATGGATCCTATTCAGCTGATGCTTGAGAAAGCTACAGAGCAAGGCATCCTTCAACCAATTGGAGCAGACCCCATCAAATTCAGAACAAGTCTCTATGCAGACGATGCTGCTATTTTCCTTAGACCCTCACTTCAAGACATGACCAACTTGCAACAACTCCTCAGGTGTTTCGGGAAGCTACAGGTTTATTCACCAACATGCACAAGTCTGAATTGTTCCCCGTACAATGTGATGATAGTGAACTCACACATATCCAGTCTGTTTTTCCTGGGCAAGTTAGTCAATTCCCATGTCGCTATCTGGGATTACCACTGCGGATTGGCCGTCCATGAAGGGCTGATGAGCAGATCATCATCGACAAGATTGGTGCCAGATTACCAGGTTGGAAGGGCAGATTACTAACCAAAGCGGGGCGTCTAACACTGGTTAATTCAGTTCTATCCTCAATCCCAACATATTACATGACTGTGTTCCCGCTGTCAAAGTGAGCAATCCCAACATATTCAGCATTGATCGGCTGCGACGAAGCTTCTTATGGCGGGGGGATGAACAGGTAAAAGAAGGACACTGCCAGGTTAACTGGCCAAGGGTCAGTCGCCCAAAGCGGCTAGGGGGGCTTGGCATCCCGGAAGTAAACAATTTCAGCCGTGCCCTCAGACTGTGTTGGTTATGGTTCAAGTGGACTGATGGTAACAGACCATGCTCGGCACTGCCAGTTAACTGCACCCAACTTGAACAAGAATTATTCAGGGTCTGCACACAAATCACCGTGGGTACTGGTCAGAGCACAAATTTCTGGAACGAATTTATAGATTAGCCCACAGCATTATTTTTTCTGGAACGAATTTCTGGAACAAATTTCTGGCAAAGAAATGTCCATAATACTCTTATCTTTTGATGAAAAAAAATCAAAGAATTTATAGATTAGCCCACAACATTATTTTTTCCTTTTTAAAGGAATTCTTTTCTTCCATATTATCTGGTGCGTTCTCTTCTCTCTTTTTTTTTAACGCATAGGAGCATCTATCTGACGCTCGTCGCTTTCTTTGCCACAGGTTTCATCCTTATCCGTCCTCCTTTTCTTGTCTCTTTCTTCTTGCCGCTCGTCGCTTGCCGGATTCGTGCAACGGCGCCTCAGATCGGCCCGTGGGAGCTCTTCTTCGCGCTGACTGCTCTCCCTGCCGGACCTGCACTGCTCAGCTGCTCCCCGCTAGAAGGACGGGGCGGCCACCGCCCGCCGTCAGCCCACGCCCACTAGCAGCCCAGCCAGGTGGACGCCGCCGCCACCAACACCAAAGAGGCCCAGAGGCGCGCATCATTTCGGCACGGCCCGCCACCAACACCAAAAAGGCCCAGAGGCGCGCATCATTTCGGCACGGCCCAAAAGGACCAGCCAATATATTATTGTATCTGCTGAACCGCCCTATAAAGAGTTGCCTTAATTAATTCAAAAAAAAAGTGGCCAAGCTCCCTTAAAATTGCTCCAAAACCTTATTTAGGGGGAAAAAACTTACCTCCAACAGCTCCCCCATCCTTCCCGTAAAAATGCGCGGATGCTAAAAACACCTCCGTCGCCCCATGTATATGCAGGGACCGGTCCTTCCCCAATCGCATCGTCCTCGAAACTTCCGGCGCAGCGGGCAAGCAGGAAGTAGGAGCCTGACAACTTGGACACGGCAGGTTGGATGTGCGCGAGCGGCTCGGCGACAGGGCGGAACTCGAGCGTGCCGACGCAGGTGGAGGTGAGCAGCAGCGCGAACACCATGTGGTTGCGCGGGGCGATGCAGACGATGTCATAGCCGCTGGTGTCGAGGTCCTTCATGAACCGCGACCTCGCCCACCCGGTCCCCAGCACCACCACCCGCGCCTTCTCCCCCTTCATCGTCGGCCCAGCCCAGTGAACCCCTTCCTCGTCTCATCCCACGCGCCCATCGCCGCCGTAGTGGTGGTGGAGAAGGGCGACCAAGGCAGGTGGCGGTAAGCAGGAGCGTCGCTCGCGTGCTGGGTGAGCGAGCGGAGCAGGGAGGAGGCGGCCATGGCTGGCGCGAGAGGTGCGGAGCAGGAAGGAGGCGGCAATGGTGGCTACTAGAGCTTCAATCCCCAGCACTTGGGACCATTGCGCAGGGCAAGAAGAGGTGGAGGAGGTAGCCGGGCAGGTGAGGCAGGTGTGGGCGGCGACGATTTGGAATTGGTAGAGTAAGGGCGGCGGATTTGGCCGACGAGTGGAACTCTGCTCGCTCGTTTGTTTATGGCAGAGGAAGAAGAAAGGAGAACGGGTCCACGTGCTAATGTGGCCAGTTTTAAAGTATTGGGAAGTTTATTATTAGGGATCTACTGTGGGATGACATGATTTTGAGAGAAAAAATTTTAGTAGAGCCCCTAATAAATAGTTTTGGGCAAGATTTTTTTTAGACTCAGGTGCTAAGAGCAACTCCAAAAGGTTGCTAATCTTACCCCCAATACCTTCTTTAGGGAAAAAAGAGAAAAAAAACTCCATCAGTCCACCTAAAACTCCCCCAAAAGATTTGCGACGAAAAAAAAATACCCCTCACCCCGCAAATATTCGCGACACCCAATCTTCCCCAATCCGCGCTCCCCCTCAACCCACCTGCTCGCGCGCGTTTTTTTCCGGTGACCAAGGCACCGGCCACCGCGCCGTGGCCGCCCCGCAGTGCCCGCCAGCCGTACACCCGAGTAGCCAGACCTTCCCGTGTGGCCCCTTCCTTGCGCGCGCGGCGGCCCCTTCCCTATGCGCGTAGCGGCGAGGCAAGCGGTGGCGGTGGGACGAGGGGTGGTGGCGCTGGCGGGGTGAGCAGTGGGGTAGTGGGGCGAGGGGCTGCGGCGATGGCGGGGCGTAGGTTCAGGCTGAAGTAGCACTCGGAGGAGGCGTACATGGTGTACGCCATGGGGAGGCCCCCGCTGTAGTACTCCAGGGTCGGGATGTACTGCTGCATCGCGGCGGTGATGATCACGTGCAGGTACTTGGTGTTGGGCCACACGTGGGTGATGATGCCCGCCCAGGCATCGCGGGAGCACTTGGCGTGGAGGAACCGGGCGAGCTCCGGGTCCGGGCGGAGGATGCCGACCATGGCCTCACGGACGGACGGGTCGGTGACGCACGGGGTCAGCGACCCGGCCTCGATGTCGTCGGCGAGCTGCTCCCAGTGGAGCTGCATGAAGTGGATGGCGCGGAGGAGGCCCAACGCGAAGACGGTGCCCACGCGGAGCACGTCGTGGTGCTAGCACAGCCCGCAGGCCATCTGCGCGTACATGCTATGGAGCAGATGGCGGCGGCAACAATGGCCTCGGTAGCGGGCTCGGGCAGAAAGACGGTAGCAAGAAGGTGTCGCCGGCGGCTGAGGTTGTGATGACCGAGTGCTTCAAGAGGGGAAGGAAGTAAATGGGCTCAATTATGATAACGTGGCCTTTTTTTTAAATTATTGGAGGTAGTAACGTAGCCCCTAATATCTTGTTTTGAGGAAAATTTTTTCGAAAAACTCTTGAAGTTGCTCTGATCCCTCCCTTCACCTCCTCACCCTGAACCGCCGCCCCATCTTCGACTTGTATAGTGCGTACCTGCTATTCCCTCCTCTTCTTCTCTGTTGCCGTCGATTCATATTTGGATACTTGGATTTGTCGGGTTGAGTTTTGCAACATAGGAGGATTGGGCCTGATTGATTTCGTATTCAAATCGCAGGAATCGGATCTACGAGAAGAATCCAGGAAAAAGTGAGTCTTTGTGCTCCGGTTGGTGAGTAGAGAACAAGAAGGCGACGAGCAAGAAACGAGGATGCCAAAGCGGCTGTGCAGCGATTGCAGTGAACGGCTGTGCAGCAGGAGGTGCGGTGAACGTTTCGACGGCCGTTCGACAGAGAAGCACCTTTACCTTGTTGTTGATGACTGGAACACTGGATACAGCATCCGCAAGATAAACTTGCCATCCGGCTCAGATGGAGGCGGCGGTGTCGCTTGCCTCCACCTTTCATGTGCACGGCGGCGGACCGTGGGTCGCCCGAGTACTTCACGTCCGCCTTTGGCACCAAGATGGTGGTGATGCATGCCGACGCGTGCGAGATCGCCGCCGTCCCGATCATCGACGTCGCCACGCGGATCGTCATGCTTGGTCCTGACACGAGCTGTCCGTCTAGTCCCATCTACATCCCCGTCGGCAGCGATAAGCTATTCGCTATGGACGTCAGCTCCTTCGAGATCTGCTACTCGCCGCTAAAACCTGATGGTATGTTCGCCTGTTCGGTGTTCCCACCCCTGCAGGCTCAAGGCGATTGGTCGTGGTGCGAGCTCCAAATGCAGCCATTCGATTGTCTGGAAGTCTCTTCCTATGCTGTGGACAACCAGGAACAAACCATCTTCGTCAGCACCAAAGGCGCCACTGAGGCCACCTCCATCTTCGACATAGGGGAGTCTATGTGGAAACCATACGGCCACTGGGCGATGCCCTTCAACGGTCGTGGATACTATATGCCCGTGACCTGGATGGTTTTGTTGGGATATCCAAAGACCCGGAAACCCTTGGGTACCTTTACTTCTGCGACATGACCAAAACCAGCACTGGCAGAAGACTGTGCCCTTACCCTGATGTGAAGTGCAGCAAGGTGAAGGTGTTCAACAAGAACCCAGCTGTTGAGAGACACATTTAGGTGCCACTCTCATGTACATGCGCCATTGCAAATTCTGCATTGTGGAGTGTGTCTCCATTGATGACGTCAAGGCTGATCAGGCGCTGCATGAGCTGATAGGCGCGGAAGCCTCATCTGGCAGTTTCTATATGTATCGTGTGATTACTTTCACCATCAGGTATGACAAGAGGGCAGATCTGAGGGTTAAAAACTATCGGACTCATTGCTACGAGGTGCCTCTCGTGAAGCAACTAGCGAGTTCATCAATGAGGATCCTGTGGCATATTGGCTGTGAAATGCTAAAATCGTGTCATGATAATGAGTTTTGTGTTTCGTTCAGGTGTGTGACTTGCATTTCTATGTTTTCATTTAGTGTAATCTCAAACTGTGATCATGTGGATCCTTTGCTATCTTGTCACTTGGGCGTTAATGTGTTGGTTTTCTATGTTTCAATTGAAGGTGTAATTTCAACTGCGATTATGTGCATCCGTTGTTTTCATTGTGCAGTTTGCAACAACAGAAGAGGGTTGCATGCATCAGTTATGACACTTTTTTTAGGGTATGCGGGGGAGGTGCCTTTTGCGTTCAGTCAGGCAGTCGTCTGGTGACCTTGACCATAGTATAGAAATGCCTCTCAACCTAGTGTAATCATTTTAACCTGTTTCTTACGCAATCCTTCCGAGATGCGCAATTGCACATGCTGAAGCTGAATTGCTGATTTCACCTTTCCTGCATAGACTCGGGACCCTTCTACTTAAAAAGAAATGACTCCTTCTGGCCGTCTTGGACCCAAGATCCAACTCGCTCGTGAAACACAACTCCTTGCAGTTTATAAAGATTGCTGCTTATAAAGCTTAGAAGAAAGGCACCGCACGCCAAAATAGTTGGTGGTGACAGGAATGCGAGAGAAACCGATCACGAACGGCACTATTGCCTACTGGACGGTGACTGAACGCAGAAGACGTTGTAGCCAGCGCACTTGTGCCTTTGTGGCAGATGGCATCAATCGATCCACAGGTGGTAACCGGCCAGGCACTCAAAATTCAGAACTCGTCAGAAATTTAATGTTCAGATCAAATCAATCCCCGAAATGGAAGCAAATCTTTTTTTTTTTGAGAGGAAGGTAGGAATTTATTAATTGGGATAGACAACATTAACATCCAAGAAGTCAGGAGGATACCCAAGCTTGACGGCCAGGTCCTAGAGTACAAGCATGTTTTGCAAGGAGCCTCCCTATTAGATTCCCTAAGGGCAGTCTCAACCTATGATGTCCATAAATAGTGTCTATACTGCTACATAAGCAAAACATCGCTTTAGAAATTACACTCTACAACCCATAATTTCTTAGTGTGGGTCCTTAATAAATTCATCATCTTTCCTCTCAACTAATTATATTTATTCCTCATCAATTATGAAGACACCATCTTCTCCCAATGAAAGATTTAGCACTGTCTAGTGTATAAGTTCTCGTGTTGACATTGGATCTTGCATGACACCTAGTTTCTTACTCTTCTCATTCTCTCCCTCATTTAATATAGTGCCACATAAACTAAATATTCTATGTAGCAATACAATTAATGCTATGGAAACTATCCTATTTGGAGGGTTGGGACTGCCCTAACTGCAAAACACACATAATAAGAAAATCTCGACCTCCCATTTATGCTCTGAATGATCATCATATATAAGAGCACCTAGTCATTTCTTTAATATTCTTAATGGCATTTAGACAATCTGAAGCCACCGTCATTGTTTTTTGGCCCGGTTAATGAAATCAGCTCGAACCGCGAAGCAACTTCAGCCCACGAGCCCAGGCGGCGCCGGCCTCCCTATTCGCTGAGCCCGGCTGGCAGAAAGCAGAGAACCCAACCGCGCGCATCATTTCAGCACGGCCCAAAACGTCCAGCCGCCGAAACCCACCCTCTATCCAGCCTCCACCACGCCGCCGCCTGTGCCGCTCCCGGCGCGCCGCCGCCATCAGCCATGCTTCCCCTTGCCCGCGCGCTCCGGAGCCTCGGCCCGGCGGCGGCCGCGCGCGAGGGGCCCCTCCTCGCGTGGTTCTCCTCCACCAGGTTGGCCTCCTCCTCCACGCCGCCGGAGTACGAGATGCCGTCGGTGACGTGGGGCGTGATCCAGGGGCGGAAGGAGCGCCTTGTCTCCCGCGTGCTGGCGCTCGACTTCCTCCGCTCCGCCGGTGTGTCCGACCCCGCCGGCGAACTAGAGGCCGTCGAGCTCCCCTCCTCCCTCGAGGTGCTCCAGGAGCGCCTCGACTTCCTCCTCCGCCTCGGCCTGTCCACCGACGACCTCTCCAATTACCCGCTTCTCCTCGCTTGCTCCCTTCGGAAGAACGTCATCCCCGTGCTCTCCTACCTCGAGAAGCTCGGCGTCACGCGCGCCCGCCTCCCCGCCTTCGTCCGCGCCTACCCTGCGTGCCTCCACGCCTCTGTCGCCGTCGACCTCTCCCCGGTCGTCAAGGCCCTCCGCGGCCTCGACGTCGACCGCCAGGACATTCCACGCGTCCTCGAGCGGTATCCCGACGTCCTGGGCCTCAAGCCGGACGGCACAATCAGCACCTCCGTCGCCTACCTCGTGGGCATCGTCGGCGTGGCGCCACGAGACATCGGTCCCATGGTAACGCACTACCCTTTCTTCCTCGGCATGAGGGTTGGCACTACCATCAAGCCGTTGTGCGATTACATCACTTCTCTCGGGCTGCCCATGCGGATCCTGGCCAGGATCCTCGAGAAGCGGCCGTACATTCTGGGCTATGATCTTGAGGAGACGGTCAAGCCAAACGTCGAGGCATTGCTCAGCTTCGGCATTCGGAAGGAGGCACTGCCATTGGTGATCGCACAGTATCCATCTATACTCGGGCTGCCTCTGAAAGTGAAGCTAGCGGCACAACAGTACTTCTTCAACTTGAAGCTCCAAATTGACCCTGATGGATTTGCCCGTGCGGTTGAGAATTTGCCGCAGCTTGTAAGCTTAAATCAGAATGTGATCTTGAAGCCTGTGGAGTTCCTTCGTGGACGAGGGATATCCAATGAGGATGTTGCACGGATGGTGGTCCGGTGCCCTCAGATTCTATTGCAGCGGATCGAGCTCATGAAGAACAGCTTATACTTCTTCAAGAGTGAGATAAAGAGACCAATGAGTGAATTGTTGGAATACCCAGAGTATTTTACTTACAGCTTGGAGTCAAGGATCAAGCCTAGGTACATGAGAGTTACAAGTAAAGGGATTAGGTGTAGCTTGGATTGGTTCCTGAACTGCAGTGATCTGAGGTTTGAGGAAAGGATGCGAGGGGACTTTATTGAAGGGGATGCACCAGGACCTTTGTTTACAATGGGTGGGAAGCTTCAGATGCCGGGCAGCCAGCTAGTGTCGGATGATGATAACGAGGATACCGATGATGAGGTGCTATATAGGCGGACAGTCATGCTCTAGTGAGTGTAATTTCTTTCGTGTTGCTTTCCTTTTAACCAGGCTGTAGCACAGTAGTGTTCATGATTATTCATGAAATTACAAAAATCACCTATTTTTTGTTACAGATATGGTGGAGTTTAATACCAAAGGTCATTCATGACATGTTTTCAGCAGTATCATATTAGCGAGTAAGTGTTTAGTTTTTTTTTACATATCAAAGAGTATCTGTTCTAGGTTCTAGCTCTGATAATTACAGCTTGTTAGCTTTGGATCCTTAAAAGCTAATTGTAGAGTGTAGATTTTAAAGAGCTGGATCCTTAAAAAGCTTTATAAGTTGGTGGGATGTAGCTTGTGGACTGTGGTGTAAAAAGGGGTTGGATTACGAGAACCCTTTTAAAAAGCAACATGTTTGTTTTAGCTTCAGCTTTTGAAACCAGAATCCACTATCCAAAGCTAAAACAAACATGCCCTTAGACAAGGTGTAGCAATGTACAAGCAAACAATAAGCTAGATGTAGTAGGCTGCAGAGCAGGAAACTAGATGATGTGAGGGTACAGTTAGGAATGAGTAAATGGAGTATGGACACATATGTTTACAACACAAGTTATTAGGCATGTGAGAACAGAGAACAGGATGAAACTGAATATTTAGTGTCAGTCCCGGGCAGTTCTATGTTCTGTTCATTAGAAAATTTAATAATTACAAAATTTTGAAGTTGATTCTAGTTGGTTGCTTAATTTTGTTCGAGACTTATCACTATCAGTCAAAGTAAAGTAGCTTGTTTGCCTTTAAAATATAAATCTGTTCACTATGTAGGCATCCTCACATGCTAGGTGAGAAGGCACCAGAACATGATTGAGGAGTGATCTCTTGGCACCAGCCAAAGTAGTCGGAGTGCCCAAACAACAACTTGAAGGGATTGGCAACTCGGGTACAGCCTTTGATCATATGCCCCAGCGATGAAAGTCAGAGGTCCATCGATAATTTAAGCAGGACTGCAGGAGATAGAATGGATATGATGTGCTGGTGATGAAAATCTCCCTCCAGCTAAACAGTTGATCATTGCATTGGTTGATTTATGCTACTCTAAGACATGCCATGGGTTGATCATGCAATAGATTCAGATTTTTGTAAATGTGAACTACTTACCATCTTTAACTCAAATGTTTGCATAACTTTGACCCGATGAAATAGCACATGACATACAGCTTGCATTGTGTTCCATCAAACCATCTTTGCCAGCCCGTTGATTACTGTATGATGAACTTGCAAATCTGTTGTCACAGATGAGAGAACCAGCTCTATGCTGTTCTGTCCAAAGTTCACTGCTATTAATTCTAATGCATTGTTAGCTTTTCTTAGTATAATACTCCCTCCAAAATGACCTACAATTTGGAATGGAACGGAGGGAGTAGTATGGTATGCTTATCAAGGTGGTACTATCTACATCACCCAAACTGGATGGTGGTTTAACCGTATCCCTATTACAATACTCGGGAGCACCAGCTGGGCGGCTGTGATTAGCTTCTGGCTGCTCAAAGCATCGCGGGGCATCTTTGATTTGAATTCGAGAGAAAAGCACTGCGACGATCTGAGACACCCAAGCAAATCTTGATTCATAAATTGTCATCATCAATCAAATTGCACAACGTAACCAGGTCGCCAAGCAACATCTCCACCTTTGCTTGCCTACCGGAGTTGCAAGTGAAAATCTTGGAGCGCCCACTGCCGGACAGGACATGGATTCCAACATCAGGCCAATCGTTTTCAGTCTTGTTCTTGGCCTCTTCGATGTTTTACAAATCATACAACACAGGGTATTCGGTCTTGACGATGTGATTGCACGCCTCCCTTTGGTTACTCTCTTCTCTGGATTCCTCTCCCACCGCCATGGAGGTGCGCCTGCTGAACTGCATCCAGATCGAATACTACTAATAAAAAAAAAGGAAATTTTTCATGTTTAATTGGCGCTAAAACCAAAGAAATGCTCTGATGAAGTACATCTGTTCTGAGTTCTGATTCTGACGGACACAACTATCTGTATATTTCATGAGCAGAGTCTCCATCTTAACATGGAAATGCAATTCAGCTACCACATCCCCATTTGCGCGAACACTCTGAAAACAACAGAATTCAAGATGGGGTAAATCAGAATAGAACAACGCAGGATGCATGACAGAGTTCACAAGTATGGATGTGGACGTGAAGGCGGAACGCGCGGCCGGCTCTTGCGGGGAGACGACAGGGGCAGCCACGGCGCGCATCCTCGTCTCCTCCGGCCCGGGCCTCGGCTGCCGCTGTGGTCGGAGTCGGATCCCTCGCCGTCTCCGGCCACCGCGTGCCCTACGTGGGCCGCGCATGGAGGGCGGAAGCAACGGCAGGACGCGCGGATTTGTCGGAGGCGATCGTGGGCTTCTTGGCGGCGGGGCTTAGCAGACGTCGCCGGCGGTAGCGCGACCCGTCGCGTGCCATGTCGCCGGCCTGCATATTTTCAGATGGCCCCCTGGATTGGATCGCGACCGCGATCTGAATATTTTCACATAGCCCCGGATCGCGATTAATAATCGCGATCTGAATATTTTCACATAGCCCCCTAATTCGGATCGCGACTAATAATCACGATCCAAATAATTTCAATTAACCCCCTGTTTGGATGGAATTTCCACAAAATACCCCTGGCCTGGCCTGGCGCTCTCTCCGTCTATCTCCGTCCATCCGGCCGGCGGCCAGCGCCGCCTTCCGTCCCGGCCGCAAGCGCCAGTACACACCCTTCTCGTCTCCCAGCTGAGCCCCTAGCAGCGGCTCTCCACTCTTCGTCCTCTGCTTCAATTGAATCGCAGGATCGGAGGTCCGAGCGGCGACGAACACGCCATTGGTGAGAGACACGGCGGACACCGCCCAAGAACAGTCAGTCAATGGCTCAACGTCCAAGTTCCGTATTCTACTTCTTCATTCCAGTTTCCATCGTGAAGCGGCGGCGGCGGCGGCGGTGGTCAGGCCTCCTCGATCGACAGCGACCGCATCACCGCAGCGCTTGGACTTCTTGCTCGCTCGACGGCCGAAACCTGCAGCTGTGCGCGCAAAACGGCTGCAGCCTGCAGCTTCGTCCTGCGTCTCTGTCATCTTATACTTTCTATTCATCGCCAGGAGTCAATTGTGATTCAGGTTCTCGCGTTCGCTGTTTCGCATCATTTCTCAGTGTGCCACTTGGATACATATGCTTCGGTTTTCTGTTCTTTTCTTTTTTCCAATACCCGCGCTGTTCCTCTTTCAGTTTGACCTGAACAAAACATAAATGGTTCAGTTAAAGTAGCCAGGTTTTGATGCCTGCTGAAATCGCTGTTATGCTGCATCAAATTCGTCTAAATTTGTAGTCTGAAAGGACTACGGTCTATAGTTATATCTGCATGAACAAATGCATCGATCAAATAACAAATTTTACTACTGGAGGGTACTATTATATTAATATGCAAGTGACAAAAGAAACCGGTTCTAGAAACAAGTAACGGTGATAAAAAAAAGAAGTGCAAGGGTGGAATACTATACTGTGGTAGCAGTACAACTACTTGTGATCATGCACTGCCAATGTTAACAGATCTGTTGCCAAGACCACAGAATTTGCAACCGGTATATATTATAAACATAGAGAGGTTTGAGGAGAAAGTAAGCTAAAGTACAAAAAAGAAATCATCATGCTTCTGGTTTAACTAAGTACAGGATCAGCATGGCAATATATTTGAGCATTCTTTGAAAAGAAAAATATTTAGCAAATTAGGGTTCAGTACCTAATTTTAATTTTGGTTCTTGTCAACCGAGGGTCAGTAGTCTTGGTTACATTAGCACCAACTTCAGAATATCAGAAAACTCAAAATTTACCGTGATGGTGCAAACGATTAGTGTACATGGTGGCATCTGATTTGCAAAGGCCTCACCAGCAAAGGCCTTTCATAATCGAATCATGAGCAGATAAAGTAAAGACACCCGGATTGCAATCTCAAGATAGAATTGGCTTCCAAGAAATCAAGTCAAGTACTTCCATCGAAGTGAAAACGTCCTTAGATTCCACAATCACACCCCCGTACCTCTTGCCTTGTCATCTTCATCGCAAACTAAATGCACCGTGTATGAATCGGAAGGTGCAGTTGTAAACGGCTCATCGCCTAATCCTAATCGGAAGTCTGAGAACACCAAGTCGGAGTCCTACTGCAGATCCCTCTACCCGCCGACTCGGAAAGCAAGTATTGTTGCCAGGCCGATATAAAGGCCGAGGCACCCTGCGGTTCTCTCCACCAAAGCCAAAGCTAGCGTTCACCAAGTCCACAAACCCTGTCCGCGAGGCAGCGCGCGCTCGTAAGCAGAGCAATCATGGGGAACGTTCCGGGGAAGAAGGTTCTGACGCTGGCGATCTCGTTGCTCGCCGTCCTGGCGCTCCTGCTCCAGCCTTGCGCTGCGGCACGCCCCATCTCCCAGACGGCTACCATTGACGGCAGCCGGAGCCTGCACCTGCCGCTCCGCGGATCGCTGCTGCGTGGCCCGGAGAGCGTCGCGTTCGACGGCGACGGCGCCGGTCCCTACAGCGGCGTCTCCGACGGCCGCGTCCTCAAGTGGAACGGGCTGGTGCGCGGCTGGTCGACCTACGCGTACAGCCCGGGTTACGACGCCAAGGCCTGCACCGCGTCCAGGACTCGGCCGGCGGAGGTGACGGAGAGCATGTGCGGCCGCCCGTTAGGCCTGCGCTTCCACTACGGGTCAGGTAACCTTTACATCGCCGACGCCTACAAGGGACTGATGCGTGTCGGACCGGGCGGCGGCGAGGCGAAGGTGTTGGTCACAAAGGCCGATGGCGTGCCGCTCCGCTTCACCAACGGTGTCGACATCGATCAAGTTACCGGGGAAGTGTTCTTCACGGACAGCAGTATGAACTATCAACGATCGCAGCACGAGAGAGTTACGGCTACCGGAGACTCGACGGGTCGCCTTATGAAGTACGATCCGAAGACGAACCATGTCACTGTATTGCAATCCGGCATCACTTATCCTAACGGTCTTGCCATTAGTGCCGATCGTACACACCTTGTCGTCGCACTTACCGGACCATGCAAGTTGATGAGGTATTGGATCAAGGGTTCCAAGGCGGGGACGTCGGAGCCCCTTGCTGATCTACCGGGTTACCCTGACAATGTAAGGGCTGATATCAAAGGCGGTTTTTGGGTGGCACTACATCGGGAGAAGATGGAGCTGCCGTTTGGTCCGGACAGCCACCTGCTCGCTGTGAGGATCAATGCTGACGGAAGGGTGGTACAGGTGATGAGAGGGCCCAAGAGCGTGAGGCCAACCGAAGTGATGGAGAGGGAAGGCGGCAAGTTGTACATGGGATCGGTGGAATTACCTTATGTCGCCGTAGTTAGTGAATAGGAAGTTCGATTTGTATCTCTAGTGCTTTGGTTTAGATTTTGTTATTCTTTGTGGAGCTTCAATTTTTGTTTACATTTCAGTCAAGATTGTACTAGTCTATTTGATACTCGTTGAATGCATACTTACTGTGCGACTACTGTTACCACAGTTGGGTCAATATGCAAGGTGAATGAAATCCAAATTGCAGTCCATGGAGCAAACGATGCTCCCAGATATCTATATGCGAGTTCAATTTTAAGCATGTATCTGGAACATAAACATCTGGGAACTGTTGCTGATCTGCCGGGACCAATATGAATCTGATTTGAGTTATATCAGTCCAATTGTCCAAAGTTAACTGTATGGGCTACCATGAGGTCCCAAGTCACAATCTTTCAGGTGAAAACCTAAATCCGGCTTGCCGGCGATGGCGTTTTCATGTCATATTCTCTTTGGAGGCGTCGCCTTAGAGATCCTCTTGATTGGCATTCACCACCTAGGTGGAGTCTATCTGCTCACCAAGCAACAGAAGACACATCAAGTTTCTAAGAAGACAAGAGATGCGATCAATTGGTAGTGCATAAAGATAGTGCTGGAACAAGGACAATGAAGAAGATTGAAGCGTAGTCTTCTATTTCTTTCTTGTGTGTTTTTTTCTTATTTTTAAGGATTTGTGTCTAAGAACTCTGGTAACAGTTGGATGTATCGTGGATGAGCTACCACGAGGTGCCGATACCTCCCAAGGACCGTAAAATGCTTCCAATCCAAAGGACACCTGCTGTCCTGACGATTTATAACTAGTCCCACTTCAAATCTTCAATCAGAGTCCAGTTTCTCCTCTAAATTCGCACTTGGTCGAGCATTCATTATGTGGCAAAAAGGCACTGTGCCAACTCTATAAAACCCCCCTTTGCCTTGCACACTGCCATACTGGCGTACACACCATCTAAAACCTGCACTACCAGTCGCGCTCAGCCAGCCTCCGCTAGAACCATGGAAACGTTTGGTGGGGCAACCTCGCCAGAGAGGCAAGCGAAGATGAGGCTACCCGTCGTTGCATGGTCCTGCGCCATGGCCACGGTGCTAGCTCTCGGGACGGTGGTGCCTGTTGCTGAGGCCAGAAAGGGAGATGACAACGTGGCCGCCGTCTCGAGGATCTGCCGGTCGACGCCGTACCCGAGCGCGTGCGAGACCGCGCTCACGTCGGCGGAGGCGCGGCGCGCCCGGGACCCGTTCGCGGCGTCCGTCCAGTTCGCCATGGCGCGGGCCAGGACGGCGCGCTCGCTGGCGCGCAACCTCTCCGCGTCCGCGCCGCCGACGGCCATGCACGACTGCGCCGAGCTGCTCGACATCAGCCTCGCCCAGCTCCGCGACGCGCTGGCGGGACGCGCGGCCGACGCGGCCGGGGCCACGACGTGGCTCAGCGCCGCGCTGACGAACCAGGGCACGTGCAACGACAGCCTCGCCGCCGCCGCCACCGCGAAGGCCCTCGCGGCTGGGCGCGGCGCCGTGCGCAAGCAGGTCGCGGCTCTCGCGCAGTTCATCAGCACCGCGCTGGCGCTGCACGTCAAGAGGGTCAAGGGCGGTCGCGGCGTCCCGCCGTCCGCCGCGACGGCCGCGCCGTCACCTAAGAGCAGCACGTTCCCGTCCTGGTTGTCTGAGCACGACAGGAAGCTCCTGGAGTCCCCGGCGACGGACGTCATCACGGCCGACGCCGTGGTGGCGCTGGACGGCAGCGGGACTTACAGAAGCATCAACGAGGCGATCGCCGCCGTCACATCACCGGTGGACACCGAGGCGGGCGGCGGCCGCGAAGCAGGAAGAGCCAGGAGAAAGGTGATCAAGGTGAAGGCCGGGCGGTACAAGGAGAGCGTGAGCATCTCGTACCAGCAGGAGAACGTGATGCTGGTAGGCGAAGGCAAGGGGAAGACGATCATCGACGGGAACAAGAGCGTCGCCGGCGGCTACACCACCTACTCCTCCGCCACCTTCGGTACGTAAGGCATCCATCAGACCCTGCACGAGCACGACGATGCATATGCCTAGTCTTTCTGCGTGTACTCTAGGATTTGGTGGCATACTTTTTTTCATTTTACGTAAAGTGATTTGATCTTGAATGAAGACGAGTGCAGTTGTTCTACTATATCTGCTATGGTGTGATCAATGAGCTTAGAAAATATCCCAAATGGCACGATAACTACTATTTGCAGTACCCCTAACTGCAAATGGGCAAGCAAACGAAGCTAAGTTGGTTGGATTCGATCGTTAGATGCATAAAGTTTTTCTAAGCTAGCTTTATCAATTGCCAATTTGCCATCTCATCTACTACACTTTTAGTACAGAGTACTGAACATGAATGCAACGAGCGTGTGCCGTCAAATGCAACGAGTGCGATGTTGCACTCCAAATCGCTCGCATTTGAATGTTGTCACTTTTTCTTAAATCTCAAGACAGTACACTGCCGCTGTCCTGTACGAACCAACCAACACCCTTTGAGATCTTTGTGTTTGATGACGCAGCTGCAATGGGCGCCGGCTTCATCGCCAAGGGCGTGAGCTTCGTCAACAGCGCCGGTCCAGGGAAGGGCCAGGCCGTGGCGCTGCTCGTCGGCGGCGACCGCTCCGTTGTGTACCAGTGCGAGATCAAGGCGTTCCAGGACACGCTCTTCACGCACTCCAACCGCCAGTTCTACGCCGAGTCCGACATCTCCGGCACGGTGGACTTCATCTTCGGCAACTCCGCGGCGGTCTTCCAGAGCTGCGAGCTCCAGGCCAGGAAGCCCATCCCGGGCCAGCAGGACGTCGTCACGGCGCAGGGCCGCGTCGACCCGAACCAGAACACGGGGATCTCCATCCACAGGTGCCGGATCACCGCCGCGTCGGACCTCGGCAACACACCGGTGTACCTTGGCCGGCCGTGGAAGCAGTACTCGCGGGTGGTCGTGATGGAGACCACCATGGATGGCTCGGTCGCGCCGGACGGGTGGCTGGCGTGGCCGGATCAACCGACGCCGAGCACGACGCTGTACTACGGGGAGTACCGTAACAGCGGGGCCGGTGCGGGGACGAAGGGAAGGGTGACGTGGACTGGGGTGCACACGTCGATGTCCACGGCGGATGCCACGGGGTTCACGGTGGCGAAGTTTATCATGGGGGACTCATGGTTGGGCGCCACTGGAGTTAGGTACACTTCTGGACTGTAAGAAAGATCCTGATGCCCTTTACTACTATCTTGCGAGTTGTGAAATGACTTCCTGACTGCAATACGGGCCAAATGTCAGTGAGATGTAAAAAGTGGAGTGTGATGTGAGAATACTTTTGCTACAACGTAACCAAATGTTTTTGTGCGCTTTGTTGTAATATTTTTTTATCACCAAATAGAATTGCATCATATAAGATTATACAAGAGGATTACAAATTGGAAGCCTAAGGTAAGATGTATTTGGTATGACAGGGTCTTCAAACATAAAGTTTAATTTAATTTCTATTACAACATAATATCAATTGTTAAAAAATCAACACGCTGAATCTATTGATGCAATCTCTACATACACATCGCATGTAGTTTGACTAATAATTAATAAAATCAGCAAAAATCTTATAGCAATGGGCAGAGCAAATACTACTTGACGTTGACAATCAAACAAGCGTAGCATTCAGTGAAGAGAGGAGAGGGCTGCAATGCAAGTATGCAACCCTTCTAAAAAAACTTTGGCGACAGTTTTGCCCCACTGCAAAACTGAAGTTTATAAAACTTTGACTTAATTGGTGCACTTTTCAGTGGCGCTTCCAAAGTTGCCAAAGATAGATCCTTTATTTTTAGAAACAATTCAAGTGACTGCAAAATGCATAGATACTGCTAAAATTTGGTATGATCAGTGAGGACTTGCATTCAAACAACACACCCCATGATTAATAACTCAAAACCTGAATGAACTACACCCATTTTAGGACAGTGCATTTTCTCCCTTAATTTGCTCTGCAAAGTGCCTATAGCTATAAGACACATGAATGTATCCACTAATAAGGACGTACACAACTGCTCACGAGTCACGACGAGCACTGGCATCTAGCTAGAACCATGGAAACGATTGGTAGACTAGGGCAAGCTCACGAGAGTGGCAAAGAGAAGAGAAGGATACGGTACTCCTGGTTGCTCCGCTGTCCTGCACCATGGCCATGGTGCTCGCTCTCGCAACCGTGGCAACTAACGAGGCAGCGTAGACGAGCAATGTGGGCGTCGTCTCGAGGATCGCAACCTCGGCGTCCGTGCCGCCGACGAGAGAACGTCAGGTTGATCTGCCATTCGACGCCCTACCCGAGCGCCTGCGAAACGGCTCTGTCGTCAGCGGAGGCGGCGCGGTCACCCGGAGACCCGTTCGCGGCGTCCGTGCAGTTCGCGATGGTCCGGGCCACGACGGCGCGCGCGCTGGAGCCCAACCTCTCCGCGTCCGCGCCGGCCGAGCCGCCGTCGGGCATGCGCGACTGCGTCGTGCTGCTCGACATCACCCTCAACCAGCTCGGCGACGTGCTCGCGGGGTCCGCGTCCGACGCGGAAGGAGCGGGGACGTGGCTCAGCGCCGGGATGACGTACCCAGACACGTGCAACGACACAGCCTCGCCGCCGTTCCGGCCTCCACGGGGCGCGACGCCGTGCGCCGGCAGGTCGGCGCGCTCGCCCGATTCGTAGGCACCGCGCTGGCGCTGCACGCCGGCAGGATGAAGGGCGGGAGCGGCATCGCGCCGCCGTCCGCCGCGTCCGCGCCGTCACGGAAGGTATCACGTTCCCGTCCTGGCTGTCCGAACACGACAGGAGGCTCCTGGAATCACCGGCGGCCAACATCACCCTGGACGACGTGGTGGAGCTGCTCGTCGGCGGCGACCGCTCCGTCGTGTACCAGTGCGAGATCAAGGCGTTCCAGGACACGCTCTTCACGCACTCCAACCACCAGTTGTTCGGCCGAGCCCGACATCTCCGGTCCGGTGGACGGCGCGTCGAGCGCGACCATCTCTCGCTGCGGGCGCACGCAGACGCAGGGGCAGTTACCGAGTCATAGGCGACTTGGCGAGAGGTAGTTATCGTGATGGCCTGATGGGGTACACTGACGGAGCCGGGGCCTGGCCCTGGAAGAGGGTCAATACTAGCTGCAGAAGCTCAATCCAACGGCCGCCATAGCCCCAGCCCCCTCCCCCGTAAAGGAGGTATAGCTCACCCGGGTGAAACAGAGAGCTCTTCCTCACCCAAATTTTTTTCCCTCCCCATCTGCACACAGTGACAAAGTTAGAGCGAAATGGAGGGGGTGCAAGAATAAAGAAAGGATAAAATATAATTACCAAACTGAAGAATTCCACAAACAATATTTTAAGAGAAAAAATGAACCAATGAAAAAAATACAATACATTACCTTTAACCTTCATCATCAAATCTACGACCTTGCATCATCAATATCCTTCTGTATTTCAGGAGCAATCAAAATGCTGTTATCTAATTTCTTTTTATCTACTGACTTTCTTAAGGTCGGATTTTGCTCCTCTGCAAAATTACAAAATTTTCTGAAGTTCCCTTTATTCTTCGACTCGTCGTGGCCCCGAAACGGCAATCCTTACTTCACCAATATTCTAGCAATATCAATAGACCCATTCAAACGAGTAAAATAGTCCTTCTTAGCAGATTCACTCACATCACGGAAAGCAACATCAATGTGCTGTTTTGTTTGTAAGAGATCATCACATTTCTTCATTGCCAGATAGTGTGAGCCACCAACATTACCAACATGATTTTGTAGCCTTTCCTTTCTATGATAGCCATTCCAACCATTTTTAACAAATGCTTCATATCCGCCATCCTTCTTTTCTCTAAACAAGAAACAATAAAAGCAATATGCTCTATCTTTGAACTCACTATATTCAAGCCAACCTCCAAATTCATCGAACCATTCTGGAACAAACCTT
The DNA here is from genome assembly GCF_005286985.2 of Setaria viridis. Classification (NCBI taxonomy): domain Eukaryota; kingdom Viridiplantae; phylum Streptophyta; class Magnoliopsida; order Poales; family Poaceae; genus Setaria; species Setaria viridis. The sequence goes on along the minus strand of NC_048263.2, from coordinate 39,266,887 downwards.
CTTGGAACTCCTCCAATCTCTGTCATAGGAAAACGAACTGTGCGAGGTTGGCAAGGCCCATTCTCCAAGTACTTTCTTCTCACCCTCTCTCCAAGATTAGTATGACAATCATCAATTTGTTTCCTTAATCCTGGATCAGACTTAATCTCCTCCTCCCAGTTGATATCATCCAAATGTGAATTTCTAGCATTGTTGCCACTATCCGGCTCTGGTGCTTTCCTTTTGTAAAATCATTCCATTAATTGACCTATCATTAGTAACCTAATATGTAAGTATGTACTAATTAATCAGCATAGTTTAGGAATCAAGAAGCCAAATGTTTAAGTCGCACCTTTAAGAATTCACGACTAAATTCTCCCGTGCGATCACTCCAATTCCCAAATTGAAACCCGGCTGTACCAATAAACCCTACGAAAAAGAATACCCAATTATTAGAGCTTTCCGATTATATATATAACAAATCAAATTAATTGAGAAAGAAATAATAAAAAGATTAATCAGAACTCTAGAGAAGGGGAGGGGAGGGCGACAGCCGACAGGGCGTCGTGGGCGTGGCGCAACCGCGCAAGCAGTCCTGTCTCCTGGGCGCACTGGCGCCGTTTTTTACCGCGTGCGGCGGCCGGCGGCGAAGCGCCGAGGCCGCGAGGGGCCACCGCGGTGGCGCCTGGCGCGGCGAGAATCGCCTGCCAGCGGGCGGCGGCGCAGGCGATCGTCAGATCGTGGCGTGGGAGGGGAAACGGCGTGGACGCGTGGTCTACTGGCGTCAGGCCGTCAGTGGCATGGACGCGTCACACACTCACGCTGGGTGTTGGACTCGTGGCTCGTGGGCTCGTGGGCTCATTGCGCTGCTTCTGCGTCTGCTGATCTGCATATGTATTCTGGCTGGATTGCTGGGCTCAGTTCCATTAATGTGTTGATGCATTTGGGCCGTGGGGGGTGCAGCTTGTTGGGCCAAGGGGGTGCATAAAGGGTCAAGATGCGGAGGTAAGAGCAACTCCAAAAGGCTGCTAATCTTACTCCAATACATTTTTTAGGAAAAAAAGAGAAAAAACGAACTCCAACAGTCCACCCAAACCTTCCCCAATTTTTTAGCAACGCTAAAAAACAGCCTACCACTGCGTATATTTTAGCGTTAGCATTCCTCCCCCAATCCTGATTCCCACACGCTCGCGCATCCCTTCTGATGGGCCCAATACGATGACGTGGCCTGCTTTTAAATATTGAGGGCTATTTATTAGCGATCTGCTATGGATTGATATGTTTTTGGGGGAAATTTTTTTGGAAGAACCCCCAATATATAGTTTTGGGGAAGAATTTTTTGGAGTACTCTTGGAGTTGTTGAGCAACTCCAAAAGTATCTAAAAAATTCTTCCCCTAAATTATGTATTGGGGGTTCTCCTAAAAAATTTCCCCCCAAAATATATCAATCCACAGCAGATCGCTAATAAATTGCCCCTAATATTTTAAAACAGGCCACGTCATTGTATTGGACCCATCAGAAGGGACGCGCGGGCGTATGGGAATCAGGATTGGGGGAGGAACGCCAACGCAAAAATATACGCGGTGGCAGGCTGTTTTTTAGCATCGCTAAAAAATTGGGGAAGGTTTGGGTGGACTGTTGGAGTTCATTTTTTCTCCTTTTCTCCCTAAAAAGGATATTGGGGGTAAGATTAGCAGTCTTTTGGAGTTGCTCTAAGCACTGATTTTTTGGGGGGTTCATCTGCACCCACTACTTACTACTGAGCTTTCTTCTCCAACTTTGACGAGATTAAGGATGCCGGGGTTAAAGGTTCGGGGCTTCCGAGGTGGGTGCTCATCGGCAGCCCTAGAGGGAAGGCTGGTGGCGGTAGGCTGACTCGACGGAGGTGGCTGGCGCGAGGGCGGTGAGTCGTAGTGGCGAGGGCGCTGCCGGCCGGGCAGCGGTGGAAGGTGGTTGGGCGGTGCTGGGTGGGGGTGACATAGTCGACGGCGGCGGAGGGAGGGACGGTGTCAACCGCCGGAGACGGAGAGGGCAGCAGCGGTAGGAGAGCGGGCCTCGCCGACGCCGGGGACGGTGCCGGTGAGGCAACGGGCGGTGTCGAGTGCGGTTGGTGGAGGGAGTTGGGGGAGGAGATAAGATAGAGAGAGGGGAGTTGATTCGAGCCACTGATTTTATATCTAATAGCTGAAAAATTCAAGTAAGTAAACACTTCATTTCACTTGGGTGAGGATAGACAGCCCCTTCCTTTACCGTCCACCCCCAAGGTCCATGGCACGGCTTGTGGATGGCGTGTCGCCGGTGCGCCACCGCATCGTGGCCGCCTCCTGCGTCGAATGATCATTCGTGGAGCGTCACTCCGGTCGTTGCACGGATGAGGACGTGGCGGCGAACCTCGCCGGACGGCCTGGCGCCGCCGCCGTCCTCGGCAGCTGCCTGCCGCTGTCGCAACTCACAACCGATTAAGCAATTGGCAGCAGCTCGTTTCATCGTGAGGGGCTTGTTCCATGCTGAACGGGTGGCGCAGAAAGGACTTGGGCTTTTTGGCAGCCGTGACTGCGCCGCTAGTCGTGGCACAGCAAGGCGACACTGATTTTTCAGCTTGTCTGGCTGTACGTGCGTGCCGAACCTTGGCACGCTCGTATGGGTTGCTTGCTGCTGTAAGCCTGTAACAGCTAATCCGATCGATCTGCGCTGGGCCAGGGAAGGGGCAGGCTAGCTGTGGCGCTCCTGGTCTTCGGCGACGGCTCCGTCGTGTACCAGTGCGAGATCCAGAGGTACAACGACACGCTCTACACGCAGGCCAACCGGCAGTTCTACGACGACACCGACATTTCCGGCACGCTGGACTTCATCTGCGGCAACTCCGCCGTGGTGTTCCAGAACTGCGGCATCATGGAGCAGGGCCGGAACGACCGGAACCAGAACACCGGCATCTCCATCCAGAAGTGCCGGATCACCGGCGTCGTTGTACCTGGACCGCCCGTGGCGGAAGTTCGCACGGGTGGGGGTGATGGAGAGCGACCTGGACGGCTCTGTCGCGGTGGCGGGGTGGCTGGAGTGGTCGGATCCGTCCGCGTCGAGCACGCTGTTCTTCGGCGAGTTCGCCAACACCGGGCCGGGCCCGGTGCTACGACGAACAACCGGCGTCCATCAACGGGTGACCCACCATGATGGCATCCACAGCCGCGGCGTTGGGAACTCTCGGCGAACCGCGCTCGCGTGGTCGTCGCTCAGTCGGAAAGCTGAGGTTGTCAGGCTATAGGCTGTCGTCCTCGGGCCATCTAGGCGCGGTGCGGCGTCACGTTTGCGTGGTTGCTCGACGGGGACGACGTGGTCTGCGGACCATGTTGCAGCGCATCCCATGGTCGGTGCAAGCCAGATTCCGGGAGGGAAGATACGCAAGCCAAGCCAGTACCGGCGGGGAACGCGGTGGCCCTGCGCGGTGCGCGGACCAGAGGGGGCGCTCATGGAAGCACGCCGCCAGTCCAGGGGGTGGACGGTATTTCATTTACCGTCCAACCTCTGGGTCCCTGATGGCCGTCAGATCGGGCACGTGTGGCTCGGATGTCCAAAGACTGGTCTGTTTTCTGGCTCGGGGGCCGGATGGAGCGAGCATGGCGCAGCGGCGAAGTTCCACGGTGACCGCTGGTCGCTGCTTCGCCTTCATGAGCGGCTGCTGCGGTGAGCGCTCTTGAAGCTTTCAGACGCCGATCGAGCAGCTGCTGGAACTCGACTGCTCGAGCCGGCGGCAGTGTCCGCGACGGCGTACCCCGCATGAACGCGACGTCGACGGCGTCGCAAACGCGCGGCAAGCCGGCGAGGCCTGGTACATCGGCGGGGCACCTCTAGCAATCCTCCACGGCTGCGACGTCGAGGGCATCGGAGGAGCTGTACAGCGCGCACGGCGACGACGTCGTCCTGCTAGCATGGTCGGGAGTGCTGTCGGCGACACTCACGTCGTGGAGACCCGTGAGCGGACGGGGACTCGGCGTCGCTCTGGCATGGCTACTATGGAGCACTAGCAGGAACACGGTCGGGGGTGGACGGTATTTCATTTACCGTCCACCCCTTGGGTCCCTACGAACCATCCAACCGGACGTGTGCGGCCCTGAAATTCTACTGCACTGGCAGGAACAAGAACGAGTTGGTTTGATGCTTCAGGAAACAACACAATTTCCATCTCGCTTACCGAAAGGAGATGCATACGCATGTAATCGAATTAGAAATGTGGCAGAAAGAAAGAGCCACGGCTGGGCTTATTCTCGTAGCTGTTCTCACACGACTGAACTCCAGATGAGCTCTTCTTGCGTGATCACTCCACCAGCTTATCATTTCAGAGCATCCTCGTCTTCCAAGACTCGAAGCGTCGACAGCTCGATGAAATCAGTGACCCGGATCCCCATTGGCCTGCACCACAATTTGACAACAGAAGAAAAATGCAGCTCTAGGTTCAGGCATTCTGAATTTTCTGATCCTGATCTGTTCTGCAAACTTAAAGAGTGATTGAGTGAAGCGAGATGCTAGTAAGGGCTTAGCACTACCATGGAAAGCAGGCCTTCTCCGGCAGCCGCATCCCGAGCCTGGGCCCTTCGTCGTACCCCTCGCAGATCACCTCTCCCCTGTCGTCTCTGTAGCACACCACCCCTCTCACCTGGTCCTCAAACACCTGAAAAGATCACAGCAAAATTGGCACGAAATGGTCACCCAATTTCGTGTTCAGAAGCTATGGGGCAGTGGTTACTGCTAGTAGTTGGCGAAGAACACTCATCAGATAGATGGAGTGCACTCACCGTCTTGATGGATCTTGCAGAGTTGGAGAGGTGCTCATGGCTGCTGCGCACGGTGGTGCTGAACCTTAGCGTCGCCTTCCTTGTGCCGAAACCTGGAACGGCGACGGAAGGAGGGCCATGGCAAGAGCTCCTGATCGCCATTGGGATCTTGAGGGGAGCCCTTGCCAGTTTTGGAAAAGAGAAGGGTGGTGAAGTACTGAAGTGGTTACCGGAGGAGCGAGCTCTTTTCAGTAACAACCTTATTGCAGTTTGGTTGGTGCTGAACAAGATGGCACTTTCATATGCAGTGCTGCTATTGCCACAAGCAAATGATCATAAAAATGGACAATGTGCAGATAAGGGCCTTTGTTAATCCTGTCTAGCTTTTACTTGCAGGATTCGTTTGCTAGTGAAAAATTTCCTCTTTTTTCGACATGTATTTAATTTAAGCCTCGTGTTTTGGAAATATTTTGGTAGTATTCGAAGTTTTTTTAATTAAAAAGCTGGCCCGTTAGAAGATTGGCTTGCCAAGTTGCCATGGATTTAGCAATGTTCTTTCATTTGGGTGGTGTCTCAGCTTATCATGGCCCTTTTTGGGGTTTGCGGGCCTAGCCAGTCCCATCATAGACATTATCCACATAATTGTTAATAATACTCTCTAATTTCTACAACCGACAAATCCTTATCTGCTGATGCGATGCACTCGACAAAACAATTGGATATCTATCGCCAATAGTGGGCAACTGGACACCAATCTAGTAGCTTTAACCATCTCTGCATTTCCGAAAAAAAAACCGCACTCTGTTGTATCATAGAAAACATAAAAAATGCCAGTTTGTTTACAAAGCCCATAGAGGCAGAGTAAACCAAAAGTTGGCAACAAACAGACCGAAACTGACAAGTTGCTAGCATGGAAAGACAGGCTAATAGTTGCAATTATAAACACAAGAGAATCTTAATGACAAGCATGTCCCTATAGGTTCCCGTGAGTCAGCATAATTACACTCCTTCAAGCCCAAGTTTTCTCTCGAGTCTCAGCTCATATCTAATGACAAATCGCGGTGTTACATTGACAGCGCCTAGTTAATTCACTGTTGGTATATTTACAGAGAGCAACCATAAATCACTATCGGTAGACCGTCCAGGTTTACATTTGCAAGTCTCTTCTGCAACAGGGTTTCATGCCGCAGCACCTCATACCATCCACTGAAAAATGTACCACATCCTTATTCACATGCTTTCGAGCCATTCCATCGCCTCTTGGAACAGAAGCCCAAGCAGAATACAGTGACTGTATTGCCTCATCAGACAAACCGTTCTGACTGAGATCAAGTACCTTCAGTCGCTTCGCTGAGATAAGGGCCTCCGCCAGTTCTTGGATAATCTGACAATTAGAGTAAGAGTTTTTCTGCGACGAACTTGCACAGCTCCTATGTGGACCAGATACTGAACGATGATTCTCATTTTCTGCTTCATCTTCACTGTCCGGAACCTGCATGTTTTCAAAGTCTAGGCTCCCTTGGGCTATAGCATTGCTTGTTTCAGGGTTGTTACATTGTTTTTTCTCATTGCTTGTTGACACTTCCTGCATGTCTTCATACTGCATTCTCTCTAGTGATGAGTTTGTGTTCTCAGCCAAGCGCAGCTCCTCCAATTGGTCATTTCCTGAAAGTAGCAGATGATTATTAGCTTCACGCAGAGACTGTTTTTTATTGTTTCAGTCGAATTGTTCATCACCTGATAGTGCCTGAATAATACAAACAATTCCAGCAAGTCCAAGGTTGCATCTGTCCAGCATGAGAGATCTAATACTGCATTGGGGATTCACAAGCATTGCCTGAATAGCATCGCATCCCTGCATTGTACAACATAAAACAACAGATCACGGCTCCTGAGATATGGGAATACATATTACCAAAACATCTGAGTAGGAACTAAACCTCCAGGTTAATTGAATTTCCTCCGAGATTTAAGTCTAGAATATTGATACAGGAGAGATTTGTACAGATTTGTGCAAAATCAGGTGCTGTAAGCCCACAATTAGACAACTCCAACCTCAACAAATCTTGAGATGTGCAAGACAATGCGTCAGTAAGCCTAATTGTCCCCACCTGCATAAGAGTAGCACAGATAAGATGAAATGCTTGCGTACAACTTGCAAATATGAACCGTAAATAACAAGCAAAGCCTTTTTTAAAATTTAAAAAATGGAAAGCAAATTCACCGGTCCAATGGAAGTTCCACCTAGCAGAAGTCCTGATAAGCATGAGGATTGTGCAAGTAGGCACAGCTTATCAACCATTAACTTATTCAGTTTTATACCAGTCAAGCTTAGTTCTGAAAACCTGCAAGGACAAAATGTTATGGTTGATCTATTATTTCACTACATCTTAGTATCTATCAATATATGGAGAGTTTCTGCTAACCTTGTCAGAGAGGCAAGTTTGGATAGAAGGTTAAGCATTGCATTGCCAGAAATCGGATTGTTCTTTCCTGTCAAGAGTGGAATTTATCAGCATTTGCACATGAACGTTGCTAATAGTCTTAGTTAAACACAAATCACTAGTGTCATGCAAAAGAAATACCTAATGAGAGATGTGAAAGGACCGACCCTTCATGCAATGCATCTGCCATCTTCTGAACAGTTCGTGATGTTATAGAGCACTGCTCAACATTCAAGCTATAAAGAGCTGTAACAAAGTGAAAAAAACATATATTTTATAAAGTAAATGTAAAGGCCCTATAACAAGCCAAATAAACAAAACAATAAAAATCAGAGAAAAACTCAGCTAGCCTGTATGCATTTCTACTGATATATCAAAAGCCACATACCTTTGCATTTTTGCAGGATTGTGAAAAGGTAAGAACTGCATGCATCAGTTAGGCGATTTCCAGATAGATTAAGTACTTCCAATCGATCAGTCATAACAGCACACTCGCATATCTGCTCAGTATTTAAGGAGTCAAAAATTACTTTGTGATTTTACTCAATATATGCTGTAAAGCAAGATAATATATTTTAGTATTTAAGCATCTGTGTTAAGAAATGATTTGGACCAAATCTGCAGAGTTCAAATAAAGGTCCTCCTTTGATAAATAGAATATTATTCATTCTCAAATAAATGGTTTGCATATCTTGCATTCTTGTAACTTAATTCTGTTGAATATTGTGTATTAAATTGTTACATGCTTGCATGTTTTTCCTCATCTTTAAACAAGATCCTTGTCCTAAATGTGCAAAAGGTGAATGCAGAATTTCCAACTCTAAATTGAGTACAAAATTATTTCACTTTGATAGGTAGGTTTCAGGGACCATAAGAAACCTGAAATAAAGCAGTTGGACCAAATCGATTACAATGTAAATCCAGGGTCAAGCCACCATATGTCTGACTTGAAGAAGCAAATATATGCTGAAGCCTTTCAATTGTTTGGTTTCCTGTGATTTTTTTACAGAAATATAGATCAGTCCAACAGGCAATAGAAAAAGAGCAAAGTAGCGGTTTAATACTATCCTACAAATTAAATTCACAGAGCAGTATAGTCAGCAATGGAGTGGATGAAAATAAGGTTCTTAAAAGGCTATACCAATCATGGCTTTGAGTAATTGGAAGAGTATAAAGCACTACATATTAGGGATCAGTAGTACATGTTCAATAGTACAAGGGCCTAAAGGAAGAACCATTTAACTGTAACTGATTTCTGCAGTGCTGTCAAAGTGATGATGCACGATGTGAAGATAAAATGAAAATGACCAGAGTACTGGGAAAAAGGTACCTAGTAAGTTATGAGAAAGATCCAATACTGCTATTGTTTTATGCGATCTTAGGGCATCAAGAAAGGGTGTAATTGACAGATCCTGCAGTCCGCAATCAGAAACAATGACTTCATCTTCAGAGACCTGTCAAAAAATAGAAGACATCCATATTCGGCAAAGTTTGTTACACCTTTGTAAGGGTATCATTCAGATACAAATCATACATATATAAAATGCTTACCTCAAGATTATATAGTTTTGTCAGCAGCTTCTTATTGGGTGCTTCTGATAACTTTGTGCAGCAATCAACATACAATTTCATCAATCGCTTTGGCACCCAATCTTCATTATAAATATGGTATGTTAGAATTAAGTTGTTAACAGATAAAATGTATGGATACTATGTTTCACATTTTCATCATGATGCATTCCTATGCAAAAGAATGAACTTCATCTATGAAAGCCAAGCACCTGTAAATACTGGGTATGGGGACATGAGGAAGACAGAGACGGCATAGAGATAGCAGGTGCTAGCTATGTGAAGCTCAAGTATCCAATGAGTGCTGAAGAATCCCAAACACAATTAATCTAAGGCTTGTCTATGAGCCAGAACTCACAGACAAGTCACTGGGGCTTTTGAGTTCTGGCTCATAGACAAGCTTTAGATTAATTTGGTATTTGGAGCAGCTTTAATGCTGATGCATAAGGAAATCAGAAAGCTGCAAACTACTGCTACAGGCAATTTTCAGTCAATTAAAAGTAAGCATCAGCACAACCATGGCGACTAAGTGATAGTCTAAACTTGTATAAGCCAGTCCAATACCTGCAATGGAAGCTTTAAATAAAGAGGAAGGTATCTTAACGTTGGATGAAAAGCAACATTGTCAAGCATTTTGCCTTTTGTCATTACAAAACATTGGAGCAGTCAGTAAATTGGCGCTCTCATTTTAGTAGGTTAGCACGATGCAGTATGTAAATCACATGTTATATGCTATTCGGGTAGTAGATATGTTTAATCCTCATACTAATTATATACTGTGCCAACAACAAAGATGGGTATATTTCTTCCCTTACCCAATCTTGCCTAGCTTGCTCTTGGCATGTAAATGTATTTGGGCAAGATTTCACTTGCTTTTGAGAGACAAATACGCTTTTCTCTTGCACAAGGTTCTCCTTGCCTATTAGCCAAGCTAGACATGGAAACCAATCGAAACAAATACGAACAAATGATTTTCATGTGTCCTAGTCCTAGCAACTATCATCAGTGCCAGAATAGTAGTCCTAAGCAGATAATTAAGAACAAGGCAATCCATTCTATCAAAAGATAATTTACACACATACCATCAATAACAACATCAACACACTTCTGCTCAGAAGTAAGCTGACCATCATAATATATTGGTGCTGCATCATCCAATACCTTTCCACAATACTTGAGTTCCCCAATGACAGGCAATAGACCTAGAAAGTTATATAAATGTAAGACCCCAATTCGAAAATCTAGCAAAGATAAAATTTAAGTGTACAACTCTAGGAGACCAACCCAGCAAAGTAGGGTAAATGCAAAGAATACAAAGTAAAATCTAATTAGCGAGGAAGTAGAACTTAAAAGACAAACCTTTGACCCTTTTCTCATCAGAAATCTGAAGATAATATACACATGCCACTTCAACTTTGAGAGATTCAATGCTAAAAGCACCTTCGTGTACATAAGCACGCCCATCCAAGTAAACCAGATGTTCACCAATTCTGAAAGCCCAGAAGTGCTGCTGCACACAAGAAACATCCTATTTCATTCTAACAGAACACAGAATATCCGTGGTTGGAGTAATTATGTAACTTATACATAATGACTGCTGAGGGTCTGAGGCTAAGGACCATGCACAGATTCATTAAAAGTTACTCTGAAACAGACCGGAATGTGCACATAAGCCATGCATCGATCCTAGGTAGGCTTGAATATTGTTTGCTCCCAAAAAAACCTCATGAAAGTGCCTCTGACATGTAACAACACACAGTATATCCACGAAGGTTGCAGACTGACAAGATGGTAGCTGTGGAGTGAAAGCATCCTTTGAGGAAAGGTCCACATGTCTACATCAATTACTTCACAAGTGAGCTGCAGATAGCAGCTCAATCATATGTTTAATACTTTAATTCACTCTGGTCCATGCAACAGCCAAAATGAAAAACAAAGAAAAAAAGGGTTCTTGTTTGGTATAAGGATCTGTTTAGCACATTAGCACATTTGTGGAGACACCAGGGTAATTAGCTAATTTAAGAACAACACATTCTCACAGAATTTTCCAAAATTAGACTAACAGCAAGGGTATGGACTATGGAACCATTTGTGATGCTTTTCACTTGCTAACATTTGCAAGATATTATAATTTGGTGAGCATGGGAAGATAGGATTAGCAATAATACTTACATGATCAGCATCTGTGGATTGAAAACCAACAACATTTTGGCTTTCATGCCGACTGTTTGAAACAGGAGCACTAAACTTGGAACCACTTGCTGCTGATTTGGATGCTGATCCCTTTCCTACACTGGAAGCACCTAATTCTACACCTTCAAAAGCATGACCAATAGGACTACTTGACTTGAATGAACAGATACTCTCCTCGGCAGCACAGGGTGCATCCCTTGTTTCATTAGGCTGTAAAGCATCCTGCAGGTGGATACTAGCTCTCAATACGTGGTGCTTTCAGAAAAGTACAACATGAAGTCAAGAACTGTTTCTTTAAAGTCTCATCAACATCTAATGTAACTTGCACAAAGACTCCAAAATCTACCCCTAGCTTTTTATTCCACCTCTCCTCTCCAAACCTAGATCAAACTAGCCTTCCACAGCAAGACAACATAACCACAGTCCGCAGACAAAGAGAACCAGCAAATGTGTTGAACAACATTATGAGCCTGTTTGGCAGATCTCTCCAGGAATTCATGGAGCTGGAGCTTGGGGTAGATTGAGGGCCTGTTTAGCTGAGCTCCTGGAGCTAGTCTAGCTCCAGAAACTTTCAGTGCTGGAGCTTTGGACAGGTCAAGGGTATTTTCATTAGCCACCTTGATATTATTTTGGGCTAAAATAAATATTCAAACTAATTTATTTTATCCTACAAAATCTAAATCCTGCATGGGTCTCAGAGCCGGAGGTCCGCCAAACAGGCCTATGGGTGTTTGGGTGAAACCTTTTTGTTTCCATTTTAAACTAAAAAAATAGATATTTAAACCACTTTATATTAGCCTAGAAAATATAGATATGATGTGGAGCAAAATAAGGCCTATGCTCAATTTCCTGTGAAGAACATAATTCTAAAGAATTGTAACTGTTGCGTTACCTGATTTCTGTTGCTGTTTGCTCCGTGATCTGTTGGGCATGAGAAGGAGATGTCAATAAAACTAGGATGTAAATTTAGCCATTCCAACATGAGTAATATAACACAAATAAACCCTGTACCTGAAACAGACATACTATTTGCCGGACTAGTTGATGTCTTTTTTAGTTGAACAATTTCAGGACTTTCTTCTGATTCATCGTCTGATAAGACCACACGTATACGTTTTCTACCAACGGAGTGATTAGTACATGATCTACTTAAAACTGTCCTAGTGCCTTCAGCCACATCACATAGTTCATCAACATTCTTAGAAGAACTATGCATCTTGGGTGCCTTTATCTTGGATGAGCTCTTACTCCCATGAACGAGTGAAGCAAGAATAACATCATCATCAGGTTCCTCGGAATAATTATTTCCAACCTGTCCATTGTCATCCTCAGGATCAAGCATATTATCAGATGTACAACCACCTTCACTGTCAGTTTCTGAGCAATAGTCGCTAACAGTATGCCTTGCTTCATGTTGATTCAATAGTTGCTTCAGGTTGTCTATTTTTTCCTGCATTTTCCTGAAAATAAAGCCTCTTTAGTAACAGGATAAAATAACATCCTTCTGCACAAAGCGCAATATCTGTTCTTGTTAACTTACTTTGCTTCTTCAATATTATCAAATCTGACCATGTGACTATAATGCATATTCTCAAGGGCAGAAAGTTGCACATTAGGTAGGTCTCCTTCCACAGCAATCCTGAATATGATGGGATGCAAGTATCAGAATCTAAAGATGGAAAAAGAAACATACTGTTAAGGACTAGAGCAGTTAACTATTATAAGATAGACTGTATGGACACATACACAACACAATAACATGACACAGAACTAAAATGGCAATTTGGGATTTAACAAATAAACACCCTTATGCTAACACAGTAGCGCAGATGTTAAAAGTATCAAAAGTGTTGGATTGGATGTTTAGCATAGCTTCAATCCCTTAATATATGCAGTGTTTTCTTAGAAGATTAGTGTGACCCGGAGCTAAAGATGTGGCTGTCCCCTCAAAATATCTCATTCCTTAACCGCAAACTTCAATGCGGAAAGGTGGACAATGACCCCATTACATATTCATGAAACCTCAAAGCATGCAAATGTGCTTAAGAGTTTGAATTTTGAACAGGAAGACATCAAGATATTGCCTGTAGCCTTCTTCGTAAGCTTGCAACGCACCAGCCCAGTCACCACAAGAATCAAGAACATTGCCAATGTTCACTTTGGCTAATGCTTGCCCCTGAAAGAGCGCATATCCCAGATGAGCATGATTTGAAACTAGACGCATCAAGTAAAAGAGTACAATGGAAAGGTGGTCCTGCTATGTGGGAGGCATGACAGAATATTCACAGATACAAATACGGACATGTGGACTCACCTCCAAGTTCCCAATTGTCCGATACATGTTCCAACTTTTCATATACCACTTACGAGCTTTGCTGAAGTTTCTAAGCTTTTGGTACGATTCTCCAACTGACAGAAGAGAGTCACTCAACTTTTCCTTATCATGAAGTTCAGTTGCTACCCTTTTCTTTCCTTTTGAGAATTCCTTGTGCTGGAAAACAAATAGTTGCATGAATGAGCCATGAGATTATTATATTGAACCTCAGTGCCTTGTTGATATTAATGGGGTGAGCATATGTGCATTTGGCCTACTCAGTATCGATTTAATTATTTCAGTTTGAAACTTGGAAAGTATATACACTGATAAATAGTTAATCTTCCAAACCTAGTATAACAAACAAAATTATGTACGATGGGTTCAATAGGCTGTTAGGCTCCCAAAGTTGTTAATTTGACAAATTTCAAATTGATGGTACAACATGAAAGCAAAGAATATTACATATACTGCAGTGTGAATCTTGTAACAAGTCTGGCCACATAAAAGACTACGTCACCAACCAAATAATTCCTTCAAATCAAGTTATTTTCTTTATATATCGCCCAGAAATGTTCCAGGTAAACAGACTGCAGTGCAACACAGAATACAGGCAATTTAGCCGGAAGTTACAGTCTCACCCTAATTGTGTAAATAAGAAGTCCCAAACAAAAGATCAATATTTCTAACACCAATAAAACATTGCAATGAGATATTATGTACTATCTTTGTAAAGTTTATGCTCACTGTTCAGCTCATCAATTGCCTCTTGGAGAGATCATATACAGTTTCAGGACTGCAAATCAAAAGATAGAACCAAGAACAATGTTGTGTGTTACTTCTTTCAGAAAAGTCATTATGTATAACCTATAAACTGCTACTCATGCGCATGGATAAACTAGGGTAAAAAAGGAAAAACCAAACAAGATCCGATGATTGATATAATGAGTTCAGATCGAAATGACGGTCCAAGCTTCACCTAATTGTAGGTGGCTAATGATCACAAACTAGTTAGTAGTCACTGTTCAGTTCACTTACTTTTTGCCATGCACATATCATCCTTGCCTTCTCAATAAGATTATCCAACCACGCATGCTGCTCAAGGAGGAATTTTCTCTCTTTAGATGTTCCACGAGCATTAGAAGTATCTCTGACAAGTTTCTTCAGCTTCTGTTCATCTTTCTTCAACTCCTCAAGTACTTCAGCCGCTTTTGTAACAGTTTCAATATTCTGGTTAATTTGTTCCATTAAGGCATCCTCATCTTCCAAGCATGTTGCTATTCTAAGAGCTTTATTGTAACAAAGCTTTGCCTCTTCATACCTTTGAAGCCGAGAATGCAACTCCCCCAGATTTATGAATCCTTTTGCCTCACCTTGAGGATGGCATATTCTTCTACATATCTCTATATCCTTCTCAATGTGCCCCTGGGCTTTATTCCAGCTCCGTAATTCAGTATAAACATTTCCTAGATTATGATGGAGCCTGGTACGAGCATCGTCATATGAATCTACCTCTTCGTCATCGCATATCTTCAGACCCTGGATAAGTAGTTTCTCAGCGTCTTCAAAATTATCAAGTTCCAGCTCAAGCATGCCCATATTATTGTATGCATCAATAAGCTCCTTCAGAAAATCTGATTTTTGAGAAGGAGCTTTCTCCTTTAGAATCCTTGCCAGCTTCATTGACAATTTAAAATACTTCTTGGCGTTTCTTATGGCACTATGGTCGTTTTCAGATCTTAGAAGCATTTCATGGTATGTTCTCCCAAGTTGTGTGCTAGCTCGCTGCTGCTCAACAAGGTCATCAGATTCCTTTGCAAGCTGTAGGTGCTTCTTCTGTCATGCCAACAAACATCAAGGAAAAGGAATTGTGAGTTCATGCAGCAAAATCAGCAAACTATTCTAATACTCGCATCTCAATTGAAACAAGATGTTAGCATTTAACACCACAAGAGGCAGTGACTAGATCACTTTATGTTCATATTTAACAGATGTGCTATAACAGGTCGGGTACAACACAATCGGTAATGTAAGGCTATCGAACGTTTATAAGCATATCAAAGAACTTAAACCATCAGCATGTGCCTAAGAACACCATTACCAGCCCAAGTACAGGCCAAACTGGGGGCTGGTGTTACATGTACATCACTGAACATCAGACATTTCAAATGCATTGCCATATCATAATTTAATGTGCAGATGCACTACCAGACAGTCCACACCACAGCAGGCATTGAAATGACTATATACTCCCGTAATAATACAATAACTTCAACAGTCAAACTCAACACCTGCCACTGACTGAGCAGTTCAAATGCACGTCCGGATCAACAGACTACCAAATTGCCCAAAACTCCTGAAATTCAGTAACGAAATTCCTACTTCAGGACACGTGGGAGCGCATTATGATTGTTCTGCATAGCTCGACTCCTGTCGTCTTCAACATCTGGAGACTACGGTGATAAGTAATGACTAACGAGGACTGAGGAACGTTGGGGAGTGAGAAGTGACCTGGTAGGTGAGTGCCTCCGGGAAGTGACCGAGGCGGAGGTGGACCTCCCCAAGCGACTGGCAGGAGGGGAGGAGGTGCCGCTGGGGGAGGTACTTGACGGAGACCTCGTAGTCGATCCGCAGCCAGCGGAGCGCCTCGACGTACTCGCCGCGGCGCTTGTGGATGTCGCCGATGACGTTGGCCCAGCGCGCCTCCTCCTCCCGGCACCCCTCCACTTGCGCCTCCTTGAACGCCCGCTTCGCCCCCCGCATCTCCTCCTCCTCCTCCTTCTTCGACCGCCCGCCGCTGCCTCCGCCGCCGCGCCCCATCGCCGCCCCTAGGGTTCCGGCCTGTTTTCTTTTCCCCCCTCCACCCGAATTTTCCTTGTGGGATTTCGGAGGGAGGAAGGGAGGGAGGAAATGGCCAAATGGTGGGAGGTTCTCCCGCCAAAATATTTCGTTCGGGGCCGCGGCCTCACTTTCATTAATTTCTGGGCTGCGTTCTCGTGGGCCTGAGTAGACATCATAAATATGGGCCTCAATAAAGTCCCTTCTTGTTTCTACAAAGAGAGTCCAAAATTTCTGGACAGGTAGAGCCCAATATCGTCTTCCATGAAACAGCTGGCCCGTTTGAACTTGCAATTTCCTGTATTCTCACCAGAAAGGGAAGGGACGCAACTAATCTGCCATTCATTGCAAGTTTATTGGTGGTTATTCCGTTCTCAAAAGAAGAAGTTAGTTGGTGGCTTGGTAATCCTGCAAAGTACTTACCTCTAGAAGAACTTGGCACATTCCACCAGATCGCCGAACCAAGCAACCAACCAAAACGGCGACGCGTCGTTCTGTTCTTTCATGCCCATGCCCCCCGCGTGCTGGTTGCCGTGACTACTCTGCTTTTTTTTTAAGGTCCCGTTTGGCACAGTTTTGCCTTTCGTAAAAAATAGCTCTGACTCTAGCTTTTCTGTGAAGCACCTTTTTTTTTTTGACTTGTGAAAAAAAAGTTTGGTAAAATGACTTCTTCTCTTATTTTAGAATGTATATAAGGTCAAATGTCTATAGTACCCTTATCTCCTTTTCTTTTTTTTCTTTTTTTTTCTTTTTTCCTATTTCTTTTTTCTTTCTTATTTTCTATCTCCTTCACATTCCTTCTTTGATTCTTCCATTCTTTTTTCTCTATCCTGCAGCCTTTCTCTTTTTTCTCTCTCTCCAGGCCACGTTGCACGCCCTTCTTCCTTCCTTTCTTTTTTTCCTGCCTGGTTTCTCTCTCAAGCGGTGCTGCTGTCTGACCCGCACCTGAATACATGCGTCTTTACGCAGCACAAGGCAGGGATGAGCCACGATAAGCCTGAAAAAATAGCTCATGCCTCGCAGTGGAAGCCGTCGTCTGTATTTTGCGGGGTTTTGGCCTGTGAGCCGTTTTGAGCTGCCCATAAGCGGCTCCTGAAACCGGTTCATGAGCCATGCGAAAGGGCACCTAAATACAAAAGGAGCAGTCTAGCACTCAAGCAGTCAAGCTTGAGCTTGGCAACAGCAGCTGGTGGACAAAGGCAAGCCAGACGGGATAGCAGCCGCCCGGCCCCGGCCAGTTGTCGTGCGCGAAGGAAACGACGCACGGCGGCACGGGCCAACCCCGTCCGACAGGATCACAGGAGCACGACGCGCGCGGCGCGGCAGCAGCAGCTTTTATCGGCGCCGCCCACGACGCGCGCGATGACTCGACGCCGACGACGACCGTGTCGGCATTCGATTGCGAATGCAATGCACCTCCCAGATTCCGCGAAGCCCCGCGTGCTCGTGCTCCCTGGCCGACGGCCTCGCCCTCTCGCCCGTCCGCTGGCTGGTACGCGCAGAATAATGCAGCCGTTGGATGGTTGTGGCGCAGAATAATGCAGCCGTTGGATGCAGTGGTGGTGTGGAGTGCTCATCGTCTCAACGATCAGAATGAAAGCCTGAATTCGCTGGAGCTGAGAGCTCTGCATCCGTTTCGGAAAAGAGTTTCAGGATATCAGGACGTGCACTCTCTTTTCTTTCTCGTTGCTGATCGATGACTCGATTTGAGTACCAAAATTAGAATGGGATTGCAGCTGCAGCGCGTCGATCGAGTCTGCGTTGGGAAATGGAAAGGGTTGTACCGTCACCCGACTTTTCAGCGCTCGTGTTCGTGTACTGTGTACACGATCTAAGGCCATGTTTAGTTGACTTCAAAATCCCAACTTTGACACTATGAAAAAAAAAAGATTCTCCGTCACATCAAACTTGCGGTACATGCATGGAGTACTGAATGTAGACGAAATTAAAAACTAATTGCACAGTTTTGTTGTACTTTGCGAGACGAATCTTTTGAGCCTAACTAGTCAATATTTGGATAATAATTTATAAATACAAACGAAACGCTACAGTGCTACTACAGTAATTTTGACACTCTAAAATTGGGCAACTAAACAAGGCGCAAGAAAGTCCTAAAGCTACAGGGATAGCCTAGTACTAGGCTTCAACACGAGTCCTTTTTCCTTTTCGTTCCAATGCATAAAAGGGTACGCTGAACTGCTGACTGAAGGATTTTTGTTTTGTCTTTGTTTGTTCAAATCACACAATCACAAGCAAAGACTCCACTGTTGCAATGCCGTGTTAAATCGTGTTATCATGCAGCTTACAGTGACGAAACAGGCTTCTGCAGTTAGAATTTGATCGCCAGGAAGCGTTACTCGGGAAATGGCGGCCCTCCCCGTTTGTTTCAGCTTATGAGCCGCTTATAAGTGTAAATAAGCGAGAATCCTATCAGAACAATTTGTTTATTTCCACCGATTCTCGCTTATGTGGTAAGCCGTTTCGGAAATTTGAATAACGAGAAGCGAAAGCGAGAAGTAAGAAAATTTTCGATTAAATTATAATCCACACGTGATTAGGAGAAGCATATTCAAATAGAACCTCTATCGTTCCTCAGCAGCACGAATTGCATTGCATCTTAGGGGGCGTTTGGTTTCTCGAGCTAAAGTTTAGTCTGTGTCACATCGAATATTCGGAGGCTAATTAGGAGGACTAAATATAAGTTAATTATAAAACTAATTGCACCTATCGAGGCTAAACGACAAGACGAATCTATTAAGCCTAATTAATCTATCATTAGCAAATGTTACTGTAGCAACACATTGTCAAATCATGAACTAATTAGGCTTAATAGATTCGTCTTGCTGTTTAGCCTCCACTTATATAGTGGGTTTTGTAAATAGTCTATGTTTAATACTTCTAATTAGTGTCTAAATATTCGATGTGATGTCCCTTAGTACCGTCGAGCAGAACCTGAACAGCAACGGCTGTACAGCGATTGCTGGCTGCAGCGTCAGATTTATTGTACTCGCCGCTTATTTTGAGACCGGCAGGCAGCAAAGATACCTTACGCATGCTGCAAGTTGCCAATAAAAAACGGCTCCCAAGTCCTACCTACCGGTGTGGTAGGCTCTTGCACCGAATTGAGCTGCCTGTCAAAAATGGAGGGCCCGACGATGTCCACGGCACGGATCGCCAACCTCTCCCGACTTTCGTAGCAAGAATAAAAATACCAAAATGCTGGTTGCTCATGGTCTCACGGAGAGATTAAAGTGACAAGTGCTAAGAAATTGCAGCAGGCCCCAGTTCAGGCACGGCCACACGGGCAGTAGCCGGGCCGAGACTGATGCTAGTAGTACTGCACAGCCAGGAACGCGTCGGAAACTTGTGGAGCTGGCTCTTGTGTAACAGTGTAAAAAGTTGTGTGGTGGTGACAGGCGAGGTAACAGCCCGTGCTTCTTTTCGGAAGGATTTAGCGCGCCCGTGTTTCTTTTTCTCAGGTATGACAGCACCTGTTCGAGGAGGAACAGCGAAGATCACCCACCACGCGCTCGATCTAGTCCATGATAGCAACTGTTGAATGGTTCTCTCTGTAGAAACTGGTCAAGAGTTCAATGCAAGAGTAGATGAAGGTACTTAACCAAACGTTCTAGACATATTTGACGAAATTAATCAGAAAAGATCCGAATGGAATTCGAAAGAATTGAATTTGCTCTATGTTTCTAAGAGCTACGACGTTGGCAGACTAACGTTTGACGAGCAAGCGCATCTACACGTTGGACATGGTGGTCTCGCTCTCGCTACGTACGCACCCAGCTGGCCTCAACGATTGACTGCCTGCCCTGCCCAAGTTTGATCGGAGCAAAGAATGATTAATGAACCCGTCGCCTAGTCGGTCAAAAGCGAATTAGGTGAGACAGTAATTAACTGAAAAAAAAATTACAACAACTTGCATCCGCTAGCTACTTTCTTTCTTATCACGGTCGCGGCCTCACGGGTAGATTGGTTCATACTCTCCTCTGCTTTTAACCTCGCCTCTTTCAGAAAAGGCCACCAAAGACCGTAAAAAGTCTGGCAAACTCGTGCCACGAAAACGACGTCCATTGGAGGCGGCACAGTGCAGAAACGTGGTTCGTGCACGCTCCTTGGGTTCTCGTCGCGTGCACAACACAAGAAAGATGGAGCGCGAGGGGTGCACGGGCCGAGGCGTCAGCGTCATCTTTTGGACCTGGGCTCGGCTAGCAGCCGTGATCGTCGATCGGGCAGTTCGGCACGGGTTGCTTTCGCCGCCGGCCGACAGGGAGATAGACGAGAGAGGACGGACGGTCTAGCGGTAGACTCACTCGACGGCCGAAACGTGGGCGAAATCGCCAGGAAGACGTCGAGAGCACGAGGGCTGCTGCTTCTTCGCTGCAAAAGATATTTTTGATGGATCTTTTCTCCCTTCTTTTTTCCCCTCCCGAGGGAGGAACGGAGTCGCTGACGTTGACTATACGGTACGGCAACATCTGACTGATGGGTACGGTACGGTAGCTGTTGTGACTAGTCGTCGTGTCCCAAGTACGAGCAAGAGTTTCTAGCTTTGGTCGAAAATTTGAAATATTGACACGACGATCAAATTTTAGGGGAGATTCACGGACCTCGAGATCTTACCTATTGCTTAAAGGGTATATATGTAAAATTACACATTTGCAAAAGAGGGAAACATGCAAATTTCACCCGCTACAGTCACCATCCATACTTTTTTTTTCGTTTTCACTCCGTACCCTAGTAGGCTAGTAGCTTTCGCTTCACGCTGCTTTCCGTCGACTAATGTGGGACCTCACCGCGTGTCCAAGCCCACCCAATTCACGCTCTCTAGCATTTCACAAGTAAGGGCAAGTACATTGTTACACGTCAGCGGTCTCATAAGTCGTTTCATGCAGTGTCACGTAGGATTTTTGATGATGGTGGAGAGGAGAGAGCGAGGAGAGAGAAAGAGGTCGTTGCTTCGAGCAACGACCACTTCATGAGCTAAATTGTAGGACTACGAGACAACTTAACAACTATTGTACGAGTTATTGTTGCCGCAACTCATAATATTTTATTTTTCTTATACACAAATTAAGGAATTATATATCACTACCAGACAACTTATAGGACAACTCATTGTACAGGTTACCTGTTGAATCGTCTCAAGATTACATGTCAATGCATGAGATCACCTATTAGATGACATCAATGTACTTGCCCAACCCATTTACCTGACCTTGCCCGCCGCAGTTTCGTTGCCGTCGCAAGTTCAGTTGATGAAATATGTGTTAAGTTTTTGGCGAGAAAATCGAACGCCAACGCTATGAAGATGTCTATACGAATGCGGCATGCTGAAGGTACAGTTAGAAAACTAAAAATAATGATCAAAATTAAGTACAGCACACTTAGCTTTTTGGCTCTAATATCGGGATCTTGCATATTGCTTAAGAGCAATATTCGTAAAATTATACGTCTGCAGAAGTGGAGAAGCATATAGATTTCAGGCCCTGCTGTTCACTAGCACCATCCGTACCTTTTTTGTTTCTACCCTGTTCACTTTCACTGACACGCTTCCACTGGCTGATGTGGGGACCTCACCGCGTGCCGTGCCCCACTTAACGTTTCACCTAGTACCTTGGACATGTTCGCTTCAGCTTATAAGCCGGCTGAAAAGTCGAAACGGCTAATTTATTGTGAGAGAAAAACACTGTTTGGTGGCTGATAAGCCGGCTGAATAAGCTAAAGCGAACAGGCCCCTTGCCTCGCCGCGGTTTTGGTACCACCGCAAGTGTTGGGACGCCAGGTCATAAAGTTTATGACATGTCACATCGGATGTTTAGATACTGATTAGAAGTATTAAATATAATCTAATTACAAAACTAATTACACATATGGAGTCTAATTTGCGAGACGAATCTATTAAGTCTAATTAGTCCATGATTTGACAATGTGGTGCTACAGTAACCATTTGCTAATGATGGATTAATTAGGCTTAATAGATTCGTCTCGCGAATTAGTATAGGGGTTCTGCAGTTAGTTTTATAATTAGCTCATGTTTAGTCCTCCTAATTAGCGTCCGAACATCCGATATGATCCCTCCTAAAGTTTAGTACCTTGTATCCAAACACCCCCTAGCAACATGAAGTACTATGCGTTAAGTTTTTGGTGGAAAACATCCAACGCTTTACGCTATGAAGATGCCTATACGAATGCGGCATGCTGAGGATACAATCCGACAAGCTAAATAATTGCCAAAGTGAGGACGGCGCACCGAGTTTTCGATGTGATGATCTTCATATGTGTTATGAAGATGCCTACACGAATGCGGCACGTTGAAGATACAATTTGAAAAGCAAAATAATTGTTAAAGTGAGGATGGCGTGCTGAGTTTTTAGCGTGATGATCTTCGTACGAGAACGAAACATGCCCTCTAAACCTCGGAATCTTGCATTCTTGCCTTACTGTTTGAGGGATATGTTCATAAAATTATATATTCACAAAGGGGCGACACGTGCAAATTTGGCCTCTACAGCCTACTAGCACCATCTACTACACCTTCTCCGTTTCTCTTTCTACCCCGTCGCTTCCGCTTCACGTTTCCGCCCGTTCGGCTGACGTGGGGACCCCACCGCGCGTCCCAGCACCTGCACACTGCTCCGAGCGGCGGCCAGCCAATATATATATATAGGGCCCACCCAGTCCGTGCTCTCCAACATTTCGCCCAGGTAAAACTCGTTTACCATTTCGCTCTCGCGACTCGCGATTTTTTTTTCACTGTGCTCGTTCCGGCGCGCGGCGGCGGAGCTCCCGACGACGACTGAGCCATGTGCGGCGGTGCGATCCTCGCCAACCTCACCAAGCAGCCGGGCCCGCGCCGGCTCACGGAGCGGGACCTCTGGCAGGAGAAGAAGCCCAAGAGGGGCGGCGGCGGCGGCGGGAGCCGCTGGTTCCTGGCGGAGGAGGATGAGGACTTCGAGGCCGACTTCGAGGACTTCCAGGGCGAATCCGAGGAGTCGGATTTGGAGCTCGGGGAGGGGAAGGACGACGACGTTGTCGAGATCAAGCCCTTCGCCGCCACCTCCAAAGGTATCGGCATAGCTTGGGGCACCCTAGTTTCTGTTCTTATGTGTGCCTTTTGTGCTTGATTGATGTAGACAATTGGAATCTAGGGGTGGATTGAGGAATTTCAGGCAGTAGGTTGCGGGTCTGACTGGCGATTTGGTGGTTGGATTGGGGAGGAAGAAATTGGGGGGTTTGGTGTTCAGAGGTTGGATTTTAGGGGGTTGGTGATTATGGAGCTGATTGAGTGTGCTGGAATGGTCCGATTTGGGATGAAGCTGAGGGATTTCATCCTTGTACGTGCTAGGATTCTGAAGCGTGTAGCAGCGTACGTTGTCTGGGGGTTCTATCACCTGGGATTCCAGTGAGGACAAAATCGGTTTTTTTTACTGTTAGATCTGGGGTTTCTTCCATTTGTGGGCTTGAATGGTGACGTTCATCGATGATTGCATTAGATAGAGTTTTCCATTTGTTGCGTGCCATAGTTTCAAGCTCCTGGTTAACCGGTATAGCTGTTGACTTGCGTCATGGTTTTTTCGGACTTTGTTCACCTCTTCGTCTACAGGATTTAGGTGTTAGGCATAGAAGCATATTTTCGCATGCATCTAGTACTTCACATGGCTCCGTGTATGATTTTATTCCTTGTGAAATTGATCCGGCAATGTTTGGGGTCACTGTCTTTGATTGCATTAGATATGAGTTCTCTCTTTGTTGCCTGACATAGTTTTGTGCTTCTGGTTTCACTGGTATAACTATTGATTTGCGTGAGGGTTTTTTCTGGACTTTGCTCACCTCTTTTAGCCTACAGGATTTAGGTGTTGAGCATAGAAGTATATATTCACATGCATCTGCTTTTTCACATGGCTCTGTGTATGATTTTATTCCCTTCAAGATTGTTCCAGCAATTTTGGGGCCACTGTCTTTGATTGACTACCAATATTGTAACTATTAGGTAATGGAGAGTCAAATTGCGATTTTTTGTTGTGACTTTAGGTAGTCATATTTCTAATCTCTTGCCTGGAAATGAGTTTGTTTTTGTTGATGCGGCATAAACCTGAATGTAGATTTTGCATCTATCCTTTTGATGTGACAATGAAATATCTTATTTGCTGCATTCTCTACAGTGGAAGACTGGGAGTTTTAGATATGAATGTATAGTGATGTCACCAGGGTTGTTATTAATATTCCTTGCCTTTCCTATTTATTGTGACTTGAGCTGTGCCTTCTGCAAATATGAAGGCGTTATGCACATGATGAATGCGATTTTTGGTTGTGATCTTTGATGTACAAATCAATATATATTTGACCGAAGAGATGATGTTACTTAGATAAGCCGTGTTCCCCTTTGCAGATGGCTTAAGCATCATGACTACTGCTGGTTATGATGGCCCTGCAGCAAGGTCAGCCAAAAGGAAGAGAAAGAATCAATACAGGGGCATCCGCCAGCGCCCTTGGGGTAAGTGGGCTGCTGAGATCAGAGATCCTCAGAAGGGTGTTCGTGTCTGGCTTGGTACTTTCAATAGTCCTGAGGAAGCTGCAAGAGCCTATGATGCTGAAGCACGCAGGATCCGTGGCAAGAAGGCCAAGGTTAACTTTCCTGATGCACCGACAGTTGCTCAGAAGCGCCGATCTGGCCCACCTGCTGCTAAAGCACCCAAGTCAAGTGTGGAACAGAAGCCTGCTGTCAAACCAGCAGTGAACAGCCTTGCCAACACAAATGCATACTTCTACCCACCTGCTGACTACACCTTGAGCAAGCCATTTGTTCAGCATGAGAATATGCCATTCCCTCCAGCAATGAACTCTGCTAGTCCTATTGAGGACCCTATTATGAATCTGCACTCTGACCAGGGAAGTAACTCCTTTGGCTGCTCAGACTTGAGCTGGGAAAATGATACCAAGACTTCAGACATATCATCCATTGCTCCCATTAACACTATAGCTGAAGGTGATGAGTGTGCATTCGTCAACAGCAATTCAAACAGCTCACTGGTGCCTTCTGTTATGGAGACCAATCCTGTTGATCTCACTGAGGGGCTGACAGATTTAGAACCCTACATGAGGTTTCTTCTGGATGATGGTGCGAGTGAATCAATTGATAGCCTTCTGAATGTTGATGGATCTCAGGATGTTGTGAGCAACATGGATCTCTGGAGCTTTGATGACATGCCCATGGCTGGCGATATCTATTGAGGAATTCAAAGCCCTGCAATAGGACTATGTACATAGGGACTAGGGGTAAGCATTGTGAGCTGCTAATTTCTCTGAAGATACATGCTGTTTTCACTGTTCTGATTTTTTGTTCTGTGTTTCAGGAATAAAGACTATGGGAGATTGGGAAGCACCTGCTTGGCACCTTGGGATAGCATATGCTTGTGTCTAGCTCAGATGCAAAAGTTGCATTCTGAAACTCTTTGGTTATGGCACCTGTTCCCTATTTAACCGTGTTTGTATGACAGCCATTTATGAGACTGAAAACCATTTTGTCCACCTTTCTATCGTTGCTACCATATATGGTTTTAACATTATGGATTTGTGGCCAAACATGCCTTAATATGCATTCGATTGTGTGTTCCTCCTGTGATTCCGAATTGGGAATAGTAGTACTGCTGTGGCGATTGGTGTCTCCCGGCAAAAAGACTACCATACCTTGTTATTGATCATTTGTTACATCTGAGTTAGCTAGCTATGTATTCTTTTATTATTGCTATACATAGAACAAAAAATATTAAAATTTCATCTTCGCATTTGGCAAGGTACCAGATTTTTTTATGCCTGCATGTTTCCGCATGCTGATTTAGGATCAGGTTCTATGATCATACATGAATCAAGATGTCTGATGTAATGCTTTCGTGTTGTATCTCATGAAGTGCAAAAGAAGATGGCGAATCAATTTTTTTTGTGTATTCCCTACCGTTTTCAACAAACGCTGCAGCCTTGGGTCTTCAGAAATTTCTGGAAAAATAGGACGGAGTTCAATGAAAAGACCTCCCAGTTTATTCAGATATTTTTAGACCAGGACGGATTGTACAACTACATGACCTTCTGAAATTTCAGTGGTGGTTTCTCACTCCACTATTGTAGAAGGTCTCGATAAGAGTCAAATATGATTGCTTCTCATTTGATTAGGTCAGTGCAATTACAATCTTACCAACTCCAGTTGCTTGATTGATTCTTGATTTGACTAGATTAGTGCATACCACCACCTTGATTTGGATGCTCCACTCATGGCCTCTGCTTTTCTTTTTTGATATCGTTCTCTCTTTTCTTAGTGCTCGTGATGTCTTCCACCTAAAGAAATCAGTTATGCTGTAGTATTGAAGAAAAAAAAAATCTTGTGCAAGCAGTGCCTATGAAGATTTGCGAAATGTGACGGTGAGCGCTGACATGGCTTGTGCGAAGCATCTTTCTTCGGTTGCACCAACCCCAGTTCCAATCCCATTTGATCAAGTAGATTCTCAGTTTCCACTGCTTAACCCTCTTCCTTTACCCAGGAAAGCTCGAAGTGGAAACAAACATGTTCGAAACTCGTATTTGCTGTGGTTTTGGACCCCTATGTTGCACCATATCCACATCCGACACTCCGCTATGATGGATAGGATGTTGGGAGGCTACCGACTACCTACACTATCCATGGTACACATGGAACTATCCTTGTGGTGAAAGTTTTGAAGGTTTTCCTAATGCCTACCAGTCCAAAAAACAGAATGCACTCAACAAGGTTCATGGTCTTTACAGATTTCTAGTTTACATCAACCATAATTTTCTATAGACGATGGACACTAGAGGTTGCTTGTTTCTGTCCAGTTATATATTGCAGAACTCACGTACTTGTTGTTTCTTCCATTTGAAGACGAATGTGTAAGGTTTGGTGCAGTGCATAGCCACATACGTGGTCTGAAACATGTCCCACCTGAACAACCCTCATTCAATTTGATCAACAATCACCCCAAGTAAAATTTCAGAGGGACATAGAATCTTTGGTAATTTATTTCTATGGCTACAAAATATTGATTGAAAGGGATGATGCTACTTATTATATAAGCTGCATTCCCATATCCGTGTTTGATGAATAAAGACTGGGAGATTGGGATGCACCTGCTTGGCACCTTGGGATAGCATATGCTTGTGTCTAACTCAGATGCAAAAGTTGCATTCTCAAACTCTTTGGTTGTGCACATGTTCCCTATTTAACCGTGTTTGTATGACAGCCATTTATGAGATTGAAAACCATTCCGTCCACCTTTCTGTCGCTAGCGTATATGGTTGGCACTATGAATCTCTGGCCAAATATGCCTTGATATACCAGCAATGCTGGGTATAGTAGCATACTATAGCATGATCGGTGGCTCCTAGCAAGATATCACCATTCCTCTCATAACTGTTCATTTTTTGAATTCGAGTTTTGCTAGTGTATGTAGGACTCTTACTGTACATGTAAAGAAAATATTCACAATTTCTCCTTTTCCTTTTACATTTGGCAGCATGTCAGAGATATTCTTGGACCGGGACGAATTTTACACCTACACAACCTCTGAAATTCCTGTGTCTGTTTCACACACTACTATTCTAGATGGTCTCGACGAGAGCCAAATATGCTTTTGCTTCTCATTTCATTCGGTTCATTGGCTCTTGATTTGACGTAGATAGTGCGTATCACCACCTTGATTTGGATATCCAATCATGGCCTCTGCTTTCCTTTTTCTATATATCGTTGTCTCCTCTTTTTCTGAGTGCTCGTGATGACACATGGTTTCACCTAAAGAAAACAATCACGCACAGGGTAACTTTCATCAAGGGGCGATCAATCCATGATAACTTTAAGCACGTCGAGCAGGCTGCCAAGTTGCTCTACAGAAAGAAAAAACCATCGCTGCTGTTGAAGCTTGACATCTCCAAAGCTTTTGACACCGTGGACTGGGTCTTTATGCTACGGGTTCTGGAAGCCATGGGGTTTGGCAGACGATGTCGAGACTGGATTGCTTCTCTAACCTCATCTACTTCCACTAGAATCCTTCTGAATGGGGAACCTGGGAGGACAATTCACAATGCAAGAGGGGTGAGGCAAGGGGATCCATTGTCTCCAATGCTTTTCATCTTGATGATGAAGGTGCTGCACCGTCATATTAGGAAGGCAGCCTAGGAAGGCATTCTGTCGCTGCCTGCAAGCCCGGCCATACACCACCAATGTTCAGTGTATGCCGACGATGTCATGTTGTTCCTTGCACCGAAAGTGGGAGATGTGGTGGCAATCAGGGAGCTGCTGCTTTTCTTTGCCAACGCCTCCGGCTTACACGCAAATCTGCATAAAAGCCTCATTGCTCCGATTGCATGCTCTAAACTGCAGATTGGCAGAATCATTGCCGGCTCGTCTATCAGACTTCCCAATTCAGTATCTCGGTTTGCCACTGTCAACAGGCCGGTTGCGAAAGGTGCATTTCCAACCTCTGGTGGATAAAATCTTGCGCAGCATGCCGGCCTGGAGAGCTCCTCTTATGAACAAGGCAGGTAGGCTCACCACTGTTAAAAGTGTCATGAGTTCAATTCCAATTCACACCATCATCCCCTTGAAGCTGCCGGACTGGGTTATTCATGAAATAGACAAACGCCGCCGGGGTTTCTTGTGGGCGGGGAAGCAAACTTGCCAAGGAGGACACTGCATGGTGGCATGGACAGGGACTTGCAGGCCGACAAGGTTTGGAGGATTGGGGATCCAGGATCTCAAGTTGGCCTCCTATGCACTGCGGCTGAGATGGCTTTGGCTGCAACGCACTGACGCCAACCGACCATGGAAATATCTGCAAGTTCAGTTTGCAGACGATCCGCTCCTCCGTCAGATGTTCCAGGCGTCGATCACTGTGCGACTAGGAGATGGCAACCTAGCGCTGTTCTGGAAAGATAGATGGAATGGAGATGCTTTCCCATGCGACATCGCACCTGATCTCTGTAGATTGGTAAGGCCGAGGATTGCCAAATCGCGAACGGTTGCTGAAGCTCTGATGGACAAACGTTGGGTGTCTGATGTTGTCGGACAGCCAATAGTAGAAGCTTTGTTTCAGTATATTCAGTTATGGCACTCGGTCAATTCAGTCGTCCTTCAGCCGGGGGTTGAGGACACTTTGTCATAGAAATGGGAAGCAACAGGCACTTACTTGGCCAAATCAGCTTATAGATTCCTATTCCTCGGAGCCACGACTTTCCCTGCAGCCAATGCGATCCGGAAGACTTGGGCACCATTGAAAATCAAGTTCTTCATGTGGCTAGCAATCAAAAACAGGTTGTGGACTGCAGCAACGAGGCACAAACGAGGCCTCGAAGATAATTCAAATTGCGCACTTTGTGACCAAGGAGTGGAGACCACCGATCACCTCTTCATGGATTGTTGCTACACCAAGGAGGTTTGGTATGCAATCAGCAGACTACTCAACATCCAAACTCCTATTCCAATAGGGTCGCTGGTCGACTAGTGGATGCAGATGCGTCTGGGTTTTAACAGGCACAAACGAAAGGGCCTCGACTCCTCTTTCATGTTGATCTCTTGGACCATTTGGCGAGAACGGAATGACAGAGTCTTTGGACGATTGACAGCGCAGTCAACTGCTCAGATCACCATGGCCATCACCCAGCAAGCACAGCTCTGGATAGAAACCGGTGCTACTATGATGTCAGTTTTAGGATGGCCGGCTGCAGCTGAACGAGCTTCAACACTTAGCACTTTAGCTCCCTGATGGTGCCTGTGCTCTTTTCTAAGTTGTTTTGGTTTCGCAATGTAATTTCACAACATGTAAAATAACCGCGTGCGTGCGTCCGGGAAGACCCGCGTTGTAAGAACTATGTTCATTTTTCTTCTTAATAAAAAGATATGCAGTTCTCCTACGTATTCTCGAAAAAGAAAACAATCACGCAGTAATAAGAAATATGATTTTATTAAAAGACATCAAACATGAGAGCAAAGCGATAACTGTAAGATTTGTTTTCCGGCAAAATTCTACCTCGCCAGTTTGTATGAAAGCACACCAATGCTCTAGCTGAAACCACTTTTGCTCGAACTTTCATTCTTCAGCCGCAGCAACCTTAACACAACTTCCATCCCGCTTGGCCAAACAGATTTGCAGTTGTCACTGCTTAACCCTCTTCACCTTATGTTGCGGGAAGGGGAATGGAACATGTTCGAGAATGGGTTGTGGTGGTTGTTTTGGGGCCTATGCTTCAAGGCTACAGGAGAATGCAAAGCTGCCCGATTGCTGAAGTTGGACACTGTCCATGAGACACATCGAACTATGCTTCCGGTGGAGGTTTTACTGGTTTTCCGGATGCCTCCCGATCCTAAAATGTACTCCACAAAGTTCATGTTTGCAGATTTTGTTTCTCATCTGCCACTTCTCTCTAGACAAGGTGTATGTTTTTGTCCATTTCTTTTAGAAACTTTCCAGCTTGTTTCTTCCATTTGAAGGAGAATCAGTTAGTTTTGGTGCAATATATAGCCATACCCACATATACATGATCTGAAACACGTCCCATCTGACCAGCCCTCTTTTTTTTCTTCCATCTGACCAACCCTCATTCAACATGATCTGCAATCACCCCAAGTAATTTTCCAGAGGGACATAGAATCTTGGGCAATTTATTGCTGTCTACAAAAATTGCATAGTTATTGCTAGTTTGCTGCTTAGTGCAGTCTCTGCAAAACATCCTCAACAGCAAATGGCTTATTGTTGCTGAATGCCGAATCAAGTGAAAACAACATCTAGAAGTGCAGAGCATATGCTTCGTGGTTCAAGCCTTTTTTAAAAGATAAGTAGAGAAAAAAAAGAGTTTTGGCCTTTTTGCACGTCTCGTGCTTCATAAATTTTTAAAGATAATGGAAAAAAAGAGTTTCACAGCCTTTTTCATCGTCTCGTGCTTCAGACCTACGTGGTCGTATATGGTTGCATCGATGCTGCTGCCTTCTCTTTCATAGTCAGTGTCAGTCATTTTGGTTAATTTGTTTCATCTGCAGTCTACTTCAGATTGCTAGATGGAACCATATTTCTTACCAAATTATTGTGCAGTTTTTCCTGCTGAAGGGCTGGAGATAACCATCTCTGTTCCATAATTCAGACACTGCAGTCTGCTTCTTATTTTCCATGGAGTAGTATCATCAGAAGTTCAGAACCGAGTATACGCTACGGGTTCTGATGTGCTTGCACGGCTCTGTTGCCTCTGGCCTGTGAACCTCAGAGAACCCGCCCCTATCCACTACTTCCGGCGAACTGAACAAGGAAATGGTAGCGGCCGCCGCGGAGACATGCCATTGCCGGCAGAGGTGGAGGCGGTCGGCATACAGAGACGAGCGCAGTTCGGCCCGGTATCATTCTGCAGAAAATGCAGAGCAGAAGCGAGACCAACCGCCGGTCGTAGTTGCCGCCGTGAGGGCGGAGACGCAGCGCCCACCTGCGGCCTGCGACGGACATTCCCGGCCTCCGCGCGACCTCGGCTGCTCGCTCATCTCGGATCCTCGGCTACTGCCGACGAAGCGAGCGCCGGAGGCCTTTGCTGAGGGAAACAACGAGGAACGGACCGGAGCGCTTGTGCTAGGGCTTGAGAGGGTGAAGACAGAGCTTCCCGATTCCGGCCGGGGGCACGGTGGCGGTGGCGGCTGGCGTCTAGTCTAGAGCTCGGCGGTTGCCAGAGACGGTGAGGGTGCATGGAGCCTGTAGCTCTCCGATGGCGCGGCCTGGCAGAGTGGCAGCGTGTGTTCCTCTTCTTCTCAGGCCAACGGCCAACCCCTTCGGCCCTTCCTCTGCCAACTCCTGAACTCCATGATCCGCCAACGCCACAGATATTGGCTAGGATTTTGGATTCCCTGGGCCTTTGGTGGAAGCTGAGAAATGCTTATTTGTTTTTCACGGGCAAACATGAATGATTCAGAGGATACTCTGTTGCCGCAGACGTCTTGTGTCAGGCAACTCTGAAGCTTTCCCCGTTCACTTCGTCAGTTTCGTCCGTCAGCCAAGAGCAACCAGAGCAAGCCGGCTTCTTCTGCAGCCGTTGAGCGACTTCAATTGATGCCGGCGTCAACGTCGTGAGAAGGAACGCGCGCGCCACGGCGACAGGAAGGGAGGCCGTAATGGCGGCCATGAAGACGACAACGACGACGACGACAGGGGGAGCAGCGTCTGTTTGGGTGCAAGCAGGCGTCGACGCAGCTCCGGCAAGGGCAAGTGCTTCAACTGTAGCGTCCGCAGTCACTTCTCGAGGGAGTGTCCCAAGCCAAGGAAGGAGGAGGCGTTGTTCGCTGACGCCGACGATGAGCCGACGCTCCTGTAGGCCGGGACGCGCGGCGTGTCGTGGTTTAGGGAGAGTTCGTTAGGAATAAACCACGCCATGGTGTGTGCCTAGCGTGCGTCGTGTCGCGTGCGTCCACGCTGAGTCAGTTAGTTTGTTTGGGTTTGATCGAGTCCAGGCGATCGACTTGTGCGGCAAGTCCGTTGTGCAGCTGGGACGGAGTCAGTTGGCGTGCGTGTGGCGTGAGGATTGGGCGAGTCGTGCGTGAAGTTGGAGCTGGTGCATACGACGTGCCGGATCTCGCAGATCACAGCTTGAACACCGGGAGAATGGAGTCCGGGCTCTAGGCATGTGTGTGTTCCCAGGTCTATAAAAGGCCACTGTACTCTCAGGTGTTGGCGTTCGAGTCCATTTTGAGTTGAATAGCAGGCTAAGATTCAGGCCGTTCGGCGG